>NC_052623.1:310751991-312080741 GCF_016161935.1 Mauremys reevesii
AAATTTACTTGCAACCAGTACTTCAATTATACTAGGTAGTTTTCAATATACAAATATTTCTTTTAGGTAAACTCCAGCATGGTACTGTGTGAAATACTGCATTTTTTAAAAGATCACCTGAATGTAACCACTGCAACAGAAGACATTGCAAATAGATTAGCCAAGAAAAGCAGGACTCATTTTGCAAGATAATACAACTTCTTCAGTAGAACAGCAGAATAAAATAAAGGTACAAATTAAATAAAAAGTGAATACACCATAAACAAAAGAATTTAGTAATGGTGGGAAAGCTCAACAGAAGTTTCCTCTCTACCAAACCTAACATAACATTCTATACATATGGAGTGGGGAAAGCAATGTGAGAAAACAAGTCTCCATATAACTAGCAGTTCCTTGAAGTAAGAGACTTCTAATAATATCACATTGTAAACCAAGCTTGCACAAGACCAGTTCCTCTTTCTGGAAGGGGATTGGTATGTCACATACTAGACAAAAACAAGGAGGCTGAATGTTTTAGGATGCACTACACAGAACTGAAGTTAGCGATTAATATAAAATTGTATTAAGTGGTCTCTATAATTGTTTTTTTTTCTTTTTTAAAGTTTGCTTTTATGTCAGTGGAAGGAATCTGATAAACAAGGTATACGCTCTGTGATAATACAATGTAGTCTGATTGAAGTTGAGATAGTGAGACCGTGCCAGATTCCACATTTGTCAAATAGGTAATATTCTTACCAAGTCATTCTGCAGAAGGAAAGGCACGTTAGCCCCGTTGATTATGGACAGTTTAAGTAAGACACCTCAGTTAGACCAAAATTCTGATCACCACATGACAATCTATACAAGGTTCTCTGCCTATTTTTGCCTTCAATCAATCAGTCAGTCAATCAATAAATAAAAGTACGTGAAGGAGATGGAACTAGTTAAACTGAAGACTCAGTCATGAAAATACTTATTTAAGAAACTTCACTCACTTATGCACATGTATTGAGAATGGGAAAAAACACATAGTTTCAAATTTGGGATACCATCTTTAGTTTACAGGCTAAGGAAGGGCACGGTCCATGCCCCAAAGCATCTGACAATTACTGCAGCATGGCGATATGATATCCCAATGAGCTATGCCCATGTACTGGTAGTGCAGCGTTTAGACTACAAGTTCTCCCCATTTCTGGATGAAGCTAGCTCCCCAAGTTTTTCTGAATAATCTCTATTTAAATCTATTTCCTATATCGAAAACCTACCGACCGCTATGCCTACCTTCATGCCTCCAGCTTCCATCCCGGGCACACCACAAGATCCATTGTCTACAGCCAAGCACTGAGGTACAACCGTATCTGCTCTAACCCCGCAGACAGAGACCAACACCTAGAAAATCTCCACCAAGCATTCTCAAGACTACAGTACCCACACGAGGAAATAAGGAAACAGATCAACAGAGCCAGATGTGTACCCAGAAACCTCCTTCTGCAAGACAAACCCAAGAAAGAAACCAACAGGACTCCACTGGCCATCACATACAGTCCCCAGCTCAAACCCCTCCAACGCATCATCAGGGATCTACAACCCATCCTGGACAATGATCCCACACTTTCACAGGTCTTGGGTGGCAGGCCAGTCCTCGCCCACAGACAACCTGCCAACCTGAAGCATATTCTCACCAACAACTGCACACCGCACCATAGTAACTCTAGCTCAGGAACCAACCCATGCAACAAACCTCGATGCCAACTCTGCCCACATATCTACACCAGCAACACCATCACAGGACCTAACCAGATCAGCCACACCATCACCAGTTCATTCACCTGCACGTCCACCAATGTAATATATGCCATCATATGCCAGCAATGCCCCTCTGCTATGTACATCGGCCAAACTGGACAGTCTCTAAGGAAAAGGATAAATGGACACAAATCAGACATTAGGAATGGCAATATACAAAAACCTGTAGGAGAACACTTCAACCTCCCTGGCCACACAATAGCAGATGTTAAGGTGGCCATCCTACAACAAAAAAACTTTAGGACCAGACTTCAAAGAGAAACTGCTGAGCTCCAGTTCATCTGCAAATTTAACACCATCAGTTTAGGACTAAACAAAGACTGTGAATGGCTTGCCAATTACAGAACCAGTTTCTCCTCCCTTGGCTTTCACACCTCAGCTGCTGGAACAGGGCCCCATCCTCCCTGATTGATCTAACCTCGTTATCTCTAGCTTGCTTCTTGCTTGCTTATATATACACACCTGTCCCTGGAAATTTCCACTGCTTGCATCCGAAGAAGTGGGTATTCACCCACGAAAGCTCATGCTGCAAAACTTCTGTTAGTCTATAAGGTGCCACAGGATTCTTTGCTGCTTCTACAGAACCAGACTAACACGGCTACCCCTCTAATACTATTTAAATCTAAAACTCTTCACTCAGTTTCAGCATATCTTTCATGCAAGAGAACAACCTTTGCTTGTCTAAATTTGTGGGGGAACCTTGAGGATGCTGAGGTATATAACTCTCACTTTTTCATTTTCAGTTTATTACCAGAGGTTTTAGTGTCATTCATCTATAGACCATTTCAATCCCTGAATTTTACTATTTTCTAGCCAAGGATAATTCCCCCAGTTAAACTCTATACAGCAGTGGGGATGGAGACACCCTTGCCTCAGTCATCCCATTAAACAGAACTCTTTTGCAGGTGCATCATTTGTATATGCCTCAGTCAATGGTGTTGTTGCACATCAAAACAAGTAAGCCCCTTATTTCATAATAGTTCATAACTGTACACAAATCACTTAATTGTGGTTTTGAGACAGCTATCTCGGGTCCTAGATTTTGCTTGTTATTCACTCTAATATTTTCCTTAGATCATCCACAAGGCAGCACCCTTTGACCAATCCCACTTGATATAAGTGAATTAGCTGGTCCATGGGGTAGCCAAAATTTTGCTAACAGTTCACAATTGCACTATAAAAGAGAGAGAGAGAGATATAGCTCCTGAATTCTAACAGACATTTGAATTTTTAAAATAATATATAATGATACAGCAGCATTATTTGTGGTTTTAGGCAGCATTCCTACTCTACGTATATGGTTCAAAGCACTCCCCATAAACCGAGTCAGTTGATGATTACACTTTTTTTACAGAACTCAGCGGCATGCCCATCACACCCTGGGGACTCTACTTAAATTTATCAGACCTTTCTTGACTTCCCTCTCCCCCATTAGGGGCCTTATTTTGCATAATCAGTTTAGACAAGATAGCCATGCGTAAATATTCTTCTCCACTGCAAATACAGATCTTTATGGTAAGCCCTAAATCACGTATTTTTTCCTGAGTCTTGTCAGAAGCCCCTTCTTGTCTCAACACCTATTGTTAATGTGTCTCAGTAATTCCTTGTGCCAATTTCTGGCTTTCACCTGCCAACAGGTTGGCAATTTGCCTCAAATATCCATCCTATTTGCAAGGGTTAAGTGGGTACTGCTGACTCGCTGATGCAGGTGGCTCAATCCCCATTCAGATATAAAGGAGTTGCATTCTAGACACAGAGAGGATCTAAGAAATGTGCTGAGCAGTCAAGCAAGGGAAAATGGCTTGAGCTGAAATTTGTTATTGTTAATAAAGCCAAACCTCAGAAGAGGATGAGTTTTTGACATTTTTTAGATTTAGGTGTAGGGCATGATGGAAAAGGCATGCATTCATCCCTCAAATACCCTTTCTCCGTATATTAATGGTACTGCTGTGCAGTATTCCCTCCAGCTCGTTCCTAATACCTTGTACCTTAAACCAATTAGCCTTGGTGGGCTGCTTTTTGTTGACTTTTTTGAATTTTAAGTGCCTCTGCTAGATCCTTAATCTCATTTCCCAGCACAGTTTTCCTGACACCATAGCATCTAATTATTTTTACTCAGCAAACTGCTGTTGTTATACCTCAATTCCAAAGTGCATTTAGATTTCCTAATCCCGCAAATCACTGTGTGCAAAGTAGTCTCTCTCTCCTCCATTCCTTCAGCAGAACCTGTGCAAAACTTATTCACCTCAGTATGATTAAAGCATTGAACTGGGAATCAGGCAAACTGCATTGTGATCTAGGCTCTACCATGTGCCCCGAGTCCATGGGTAAATCACAATCTCACTGTGCCTTAGATACTCCTTCTGTACTCTAAATATAATAAAACAGAGGAAGAGGAGGTAGAGAAACACCTACACTCACCTTACAGAGGCACTGTGAGGTTTCATTCATAATTATCTGTAGAGCAATTCAAGAGCCTTTAATCCAAATGCAAGGTAGTAGTATTGTTATTAAAATATCTTTTAATAAAGACAAATTAAAGAGAAAGGCAACAAAATCAACAAGGGGCTGAAGGAATTTCCTTAGGAAGAAAGACTAAGGCCTGGTCTACACTAAGAAGGGGGGTCGAACTAGGGTACGGAAATTCAGCTACGTGAATAGCGTAGCTGAATTTGAAGTACCCTAGTTCGAACTCCGAGAAGTCGAACTCACCGCGTCGACCCGGAAGGTAAGTGTAAACCTACCCTAAAAGAATTGAGCACTAATCACCTGGCTCATGAGGCAAGACAAGGGTGGGAGCAGTCAATGAGTATCTACAGACATGTGAAAGGTATACATACAAGTGAAGGATAGGAATTTTTAGGGGGATACCAGGGGATAATTAGTAGTAATGAAAAGAAACTAAGGAAGGGGGAAAGTGTGGGTACATTATCAAGCAAATTTTCCCAACTGTGAGATCTAAGATTGTAAAACAGCCTCCCAAGAAAACTGGTGGAAGCCTCTTAATGCAGGTCATTTAAAACTAGGCTTTATAAATATATGTGCACTGTATGGAACAGACCTGTGTTGATGGGAGAGTAGGGGGCAGGGAGATGAACTAAATCTTTTGATTATATAGCTTAACATACATTTATTCAGAGTCTTAATTTTTATATTTAATTATGTTAGAAAATGGTGAATGATGCATTTCTTATTTACTAGATTAATATTAATTTTTACTTTGATTTGTGTCAAGTTGCACTTAGATGGAAATTGAAATTAAATTATAACATACAAAAGTAACATTTTTAAAATTGGGATTTTTTAACTAGTTAAATAAAACTACCTTAGAAGTGCTGGATACATAAGAAAAACAGTAAGTTTCACGAAACATGTTTTGTATTTATAACTAATTTATTAAACAAAGGAAGTATTATCTGTAGTTAGTGAACTGAACTGACTGCTTCTGGTCACCATGTCCTTTAAGATTTTAGAACTAGTAGATCTCATCCCCGCATACCTGTTTTTATTCATAGATCGGAAGAGAAAAACAAGATTTCAGATCTTTTCAACTCCCAATCAGTCTCTCAACTTTGAATGAACTAGTCATTGAACTGAACTAATTAAATAAACCAAAATGAAAAAAATATTCTCTGTGCAAAAGAGGTGACTGCTGTCAAAACTAATTTAGCACATCAACAAATTCTAGTTCCAGGGGCTTAGACAGTCACTTCCATCAGTTCAGTGATTTGACTTCCTTTAAAATGATGGCAGCAAAAATGCTTTTTTTTTAATTTAATGTAAATTATTTTAGTAGATTGTAGTAAATTTAAGACTTAATACAGCTTGCCATAATTTGAATTAATTTTAAATATTTTTATGCTTAAAAAGAAAAATGCATTTCTTACATTAAAATATCTGTTTTATCTTTTTTTTTTAAATCATCAATTTTTAATCCACTTGGCCCACTGGATCTGTCACTGTTTCATTTCCTGCCAGTTCTCTCCCCCTCCACCTTCTCTGATTCAAACTCCATGCAGTCAGCCAGAATAATATTGAGCAAGTAAACTGAGATATATAGAAGATTCATATAAAATACTACCAATATCACTCTCATTCTCAACATTTGAATATTGTTGAGAAAGAATATCTGCTTCTCTCCTACGCTATGGATGGTTCCTATGGAAGCTGCCTGGTTTTCTAGTTTTCATGCAACGTTCCCTGTTTTTGAACCCCTAACCACTATGAAAAAGTAGTGATCTTCATAGTTTAAAAAACTGATTAGATGGCCTTAAAGTCACCTGGCTTCTAGGGAGAGTAAACACAACTTCCTCATGATTTACTATTTTCATAGATGGTATTATCTTTCTTCCTTGACCTTTCCAAAACAATAATATCTTTATTGTGCTGTAGTGTCCAAAAATGTCAACAATATTCCAGACGGGGTCTTACCAATGCTTTATATAGTAACTTTACCTTTTATTTTGTATTCTCTCCATCAGTACAACATAATATCTTTTGCCTTTTATTTTTATTATAGCTTCTGCTGTGCACTGGGCTCATTGCTGAATAAACGTGACTTTCAATGTAGTGCAAATGCAAAAATTAAATCCTTTGTCTTTATGTGGGATACATTTTGAGCTATGTCTGATTAAAACAGGATTTCTTTTTTAATTTTAGTAGTCAGTCTTGGAATTTAGCTTCCAAATATTGTCATATAGGACATTTTCTTCTACAATCCTCCTATATAAACCAGAGTAATACCGTTAAACAAAATTCCCTTTTGTATCACTGATAAAATGGCCAGTGATAAAGCCACTTAATCTGATCCTCGGTCAGGCAAGGTAACCTAAAGAAATCTATTCTAAGAGCTAGCAGCAGTTCTTTTGGGAATTCAGGGATAAACTGTTGAACCTTTATACAAAATGGTAACTAATAAATATACACCTCTACCTCGATATAACGCTGTCCTCGGGAGCCAAAAAATCTTACCACGTTATAAGTGAAACCGAGTTATATCAAACTTGCTTTGATCCACCAGAGTGCACAGCTTTACCGCATTATATACGAATTCGTGTTACATCGGGTCACATTATATCAGGGTAGAGTTATAGTATCAAAAGTTCCATTCCTAACCTTCACCAACTTGCCTTATAATCATACAATTTAGAAACGGAACTATGAAGATTTGGTGGGGGAAGGGATTTCAGGAACACCTTAATGACGTAGACGCCTAAATCTCACAGGAGTTAGTCACTTTCATGCTTTTGAAAATGTTCCCTATGACAAGTATCAGGTTGCAACTAAAGAGTGCAGTAAGAGAGGATAAAGTGGAACATAGTGCCAAGAATGAATCCTAAAGAATATACGGTCTCCAGCTCTGGGTCTGTTTCAATATATGGCACCAGTCAGATTTGCTACAGTGCATGAAATAACGTTCTTTCACTTTCCTTAATTATTGTTTCAAATGTATTAGACTGCTAATTGAAACAATCAACTAATCTCCCATGGGCAGAATAATGTATACTAATAAAGACTAATTATCAGCTTTGTTAAAAGATTTTCTTTAACCAAAGAAATGAAATAGGCACCTCTCAAATGGATTTTTCCCCTCCAAATAAAATACCTTACGGAAAGACAAGATTACCTGGAATTTAGATTTCTCTTAGTATCAATCCACTATTCTGGACACAAGTCAAAGTCATAACGATGAATATTTCTCTCTGATGTAGCAGAATTAAAACCATGCCCTTATCTTTTTTCATTAAGCTGGAAAGCTGCTCCTGTTGAATTAACCAAAGTATCCTAACCCTCCCCAACCCTAAAATGAGAATTTCTGGAAACAAAATAAAACTAGCAGAGTCCTGTGGCACCTTATAGACTAACAGACATATTGGAGCATGAGCTTTTGTGGGTGAATACCCACTTCGTCGGATGCAAGGTATAAAACTAGAACAATTATTATAATATGAAACTGAAAAAGCAATACAACCACTGCATTGATTTTGTTATTGCAACACTTTAGCCCCACTACATGTTATCTCTTATTTTTTCCTGACTTGAGTAAAACCACTGGCTAAGGCCCTGATCCTGCAAAGATTAAGCACATGTTTAACTATGCACTGAGAGCAGCCCCAATATCTACCACACAGACCATAAGCCACTATTACCACCACATAAAGACATATCTAAGTGTTTGCAGGATTGGGCCTAATTAAACATGTACAGAAGAATAGATGAGCACAAGGAAGGTCTGTCCAGCACCATGGATTTATACAAGGAAAACTCAATTACAAAACAATGTCTTTTTGCCTTCTCCTGCAATGGCACATTACTCTGGATGGATGCATAATAACCTATGCTAAAGCAAACACTATCCAACAACCACAGAGGAAGGGTAACCGTGCAATAATGGCCACTATATGTAAAAGAAATTTGTGACTATGGATCAAACAGAAACAACTAACAAGTAGCTCTCTCAGGACTAAAATGAGCCAGTGATAGAAATTAGATTCACAACGTGCTGATTTATCCACATGGAAAATGGATCTGGCAAAGTAGAGTTCAGGATATTATTTAGTCTTTTCCTGAGACTGTCAAACACCTCAAGAAAGGCCTAAGCTCCCTCAACAGAGTCAAATAATTTAGACTGATCTTTTTGATAGGATCTCTTCCAAAGAACGAAAAAAAAATTATTTCTAGATGGTGAATACTGATGGACAAAAAAAAAGAGGAAAGGGGCGGACTGCTTTAGGTGGATCACAGTATTCTAAGTTAGTCACAGCCCAGGGATCATCTGGAGAGCACCCTTATTCGGGGAGCTGAAAATAAATGTCTGCAAAAGAAAGAAAAGAACACCTGTTTCCTCAATCTTCCAGCCCAAGTGAAGCCATGTAAAGAGAGGTCAGAGAGTCAAAAATTAGGGAGATACCATGGTGATCTCTTTGGAAACAGCTTCCATGAGGGCTTGAAAAATCACATAACACCACCTTTCCCCAGGGTGCCTTGTAACTGGGTGATTGAGAGCCCACAGAGGAGTGAGAAACATTGGGATGTAACAAAAAACAGCTGCAAGTGATAGAATGCATGATACAATCTGATATTTGAATTCAGGAAAGCTCCTTCTCAGCCCTTTTGGGGGGAAAAAAACCTCTTCTCTTGGTGGAAGGGTAATGCATTGGGTGAAATCTCTGGTGGTAAGAGAATCCACCCTAACTTCTCAAGCCATGCACTACATTTCAAAATACAAACATCTGGAGAGGATGGGGGAAGAGAAACAAGTATCCCTAGGGAAAACAATTCCTTGCAAAAGCTCTCCCATGGATTAGAAGAGGAAACACATTCTCCATGGAGAGGGAGACAATCTTGAGGGCATGTGGTTAGTTCAGCTAAATATGCCAGCAGAGCAAAAAATTCAATTTCAACCAAAAAAATGAAAGGGGGAGGGTGGAGGTGGAAGACTCCTTCATTCCGCTGGATTACACAGATACACTGAGAATTATGACTCCTGTTACTCTAGTTCATCCAAATATGGAAGAAAGGACAATTACCTATTGCTTTTGCTACAAGTGGCCAGTCACCATTACCATCACAGCAGTCTCTGCCTTTTCCTTAGGTTTGTTCCCTCCTGGGAAAAGTGATGTGAAGTACAGAGGGACAGATAAAATTAGATTGGCACCAGCACAGATTTACAGTTTAATTCTTGACTAAGAAGCCAAAATAAGTCTTTTGCACTGAAACAAAATTCTTATTGACTGTTTAACATACTCTCTTTAAGCCAAGGGAAGCTATTGATCTGAGCATTCCAGACTCTCTCGTGTCCCATGGCAGTAAGCTGTCTTGTTTGCAGATAACTGGTATTTTTTGCAAAGCACAGCAACAAGTTGGGTACATTTCAAGTAAATCCTGTTCTACTTTTTAAACTCATTTTTGGTAAATTTGTCAATTCAGTGTTTGAAAACAAAGGTAATGAACAAACAATACTTTTAACTATTCATACACCTTACTGGGACTCTACACTAACAATAATTCCCCATGAAAGAGACATACACATTATTAGCAACTCAATGAAGTCATCTACTAAATGTACAACAGCAGCCAAAAAAGCAAACAACATTAAGATGCATAAAGCGTGAGCTACAGAATTACACTGAAAATATTATAATCATTGGTACACCCTCACTGTTTTGAGTTCTGGACACTGTCAGAAAAATGAGGGTGATCTGGGATGGGTGAGAAGAATGGTACGGGTCATGAAAAAACTCCCCTATGAAAGAGAGCTTAAAAAGATCCCTTCCTTCTCTAAAGAAGAGTCCTAATAAGAAGGGACACGGTAAAGGTATTCAAAATAATGAACAGTACAGGGGAAAATAAGTCAGGTACTTCATTTACAAGGCGCAGTCAATGAAACTGAAAGGCAGCAAATTTAAAACTGACAAAAGGAAGTATCTGACCATACAACAAACAAATAGTGTAGAACTGCTACAAGATATCACTGAAGCCAGGAACTTGGCAGAATATAAAAAGGGATTGGATATTTATGAGAATAATGAAAGCATCCAGAGTTACTTTAGTAAGAGTTAAAAATAAAATGTTTAGAAGAGTTATATAAAGCCTCATGCTTCAGGGCATAAGCCAACCTCTAATTGCTGGGAGTTAGGAAGAACCTTTTGCTACAGGCAGCTTATTCTATAACTGCCTATAATAGGGCTTTTTGCACCTTCCTCTGAAGCAGCTGTTCCAAGTCTCTGTTAGAGATGAACCTTTAGTCTGATTCAAGACATCAATTCCTATGTTCCCATAGAAGGATCATGGCACTTTCTGGCAAGAGCTAATATTTGATTTTACAAGTTAATTATGTACACTAAGGAAAACAAGGGGAAAAAATTGTTGGTCATGTATTTTAAAGAGTATCTGAAATAAGAGCAGCTTTACTTTAACATTGATCTATTAAACAGTCATGAACAATTTCACCACCAGTTTAGCTTTTTGTCACATGCTTGTTCACGTCAACCTCTCAAATCCATTGTCTTCTCAGTGCTACGTAGGTAGAGAATTCTATTTCTCATTTTGAGCTAGTGGTTATTTTATTGCCAACCAAGCAATATTTCCCATTTTAAAGGAGAAAATCAGGTCTGGTTAATTCTCGGATTATTAATATTTTCAAGTATGAGAGGTGAAAAATAGTAGCTAGTCACATCTATGTAACTAAAATCTCCTGCAATTCTACAGCTTTGATTAAACAAACTCAGTTTGCTTATTAGCCAACTGTTTTCTAGTTGATAAGATTATGAACATTGTAGGCTTTTAACCTAATATAATAAATAGTCCTCTGAACTTTCAGAGCTGCTAATAAATTCAAAATAAGCAGAGTGATAAAAATGGACCTTCCTAAGCTTTTGTTTTTATCATTTCAGCCTAGAGGGAATTGAAATTATGCTTAGTGTTTTCTACATATTTACATTAAAATGGAAGCAGACTGTGAGTAAAAGGCTGAAGGGTGATTAATTTTGTAAACGTCTGTTAACTCTTTGATCTTTCTAGATTTTGGTTGATTTAAAGGAATTTACTGCTATCCAAATACATGAACCTTTAGGCCTGAAACAAGACAAAGGAATTATTCCCCACAATTTTAAAATGATGTTACTTAACCTGGCAATTCATTTAACTGACAGTAATTAAGTTTCTTGTATCAAAATCCCAACAAACTGTAGCAATTCAGTACTGCATGGGATTAAATAGCTAGAATATAGCAAATCAAAGATGAGATACTTTGGCAGAGCTATTTGTGGAAAATGTATTTATTACACACACAGTTATATTTTAGCCAGTGCTATCAGTCTGACTCTCACTGCAATTTACCAGATTTAAGTAAATATACATGTAAATACATTATAGCCACTTAGAGAGGATTTTTTCCTCTTCGGTTTGCATGCAAGTTGAACATGTATAAGGCATGTTTATGAATAGGACCCTAGGACTCAAGAAATAATAATTTCTGACAACACAATTCCCTCCTACTCTTGGTTCTTACCTTCAGCTGCGGGACTGCATTAAAATTTCAGTTTGACTGCTATTCTACTTATTAATTCCTATCATCTTTATTGACTATACAAGAATCATAACACAGAATGTATGTCTCCTGTAGTCAGTTCAATACACCATACAATACACTATCTATGCCCTACAGGAGTTGATATCTTATATTTTACTGCCTCACCTATTTTATGTCACCTTGCAAAGTGACAAATCAAATTAGTCATTTAACACCAACATGCTCAGGACGAGAGAAACAATCTCCATCCTGAAGAACTTATGTTGTAAGCTATGCACACATAAGAGACAAAATGTACGGGGACACCACCAGGAAACTCTGCTTCTTGCACTCACAACGTTCACCCTTGTGGTCAACTACCCCATACTGCCAGAGGAACCTGACTGATGAGAAACCATCTCTTTGAAGCAATACCTTGGAGGGTGGCTTTGAAGATGAGAATACTGACTTAGAATTCAACTCAGTATTCTGTAGGAAAAATATGAGAAGTCCTTGTGGCACTTAGAGACTAACACATTTATTTGGGCATAAGCTTTCGTGGGCTAGGACCCACTTCCCAAATAAATGTGTTAGTCTCTAAGGTGCCACAAGGACTCCTCATTTTTTTTTGCTGACACAGACTAACACGGCTACCACTGAAACCTATTCTGTAGGAGAGAGTAGAGAATGGGAGCGATGTGGTCTCAGTGACTTATATTGTTAAGGACCTGACCATCACCATTTGGAGTCAGCTTAAATTCTCTTAGTTTTTGTTGTTAAAGAAAAAGAACGATATTTTTATTGCTCTGTTTACTACATGTATGGTCAAACTCACTACTTTCAGGGGGTTACCTTCATTAACAAAAGTAGTATACAACAGAGGCCTGCCTAAACCTTTTCCTGAGACTGGATCATTCCCAGAATTCTGTAGGACTTCTGTCCCAGACTCTAGATCCCCCAGGATCATTCCTTCCTCTCTTCCGTTCAGGGTAGAATTAACAAACTGCCCCTGCCATAGTGAGGCAACAGAAATAAATTAACTCCCAGAAGTGTCCCAACACCTGTTAATATATTGGATCAAAAGAAAAACCTTGCCCACTGTTATTTACCCTCTACCCTGGATTGTGGCGCTCAGACTGCCAATAACTATTGCAATGGCTAAGTGGAGAAGAGGGAGGCCAAAGGTGCTCATAAGTACATATGGTTTCTTGGTAAGTGTGAGACATCACTGGATGGGCCTGGGCCTGTCCCCTTCCCCACTTAATGCCATAGAAGGAGAGGTTCTTCATCACCACCATTCTACTTTTGGCTGATTACTGTAACAGATTTCTCTGGAGGAACATGACATATACAGTGTTCTCTACCAACTGACATGTGAGGAGAAATTTACTCTCTCCAGCCTCATTCTACAGAGTCAAGGGAACACCATGAATGTTCACTGCCACTTCCATGTTAATCCTGAGTGCAGCCCCTCAGCACAGGGACAAGATCAAGTGGCCACAGAAATGCTACACAGCAGCGCTGTGTGTGGTGGTTGTCCCTCAAGATTGCCTCAGATCTCCACAGTTGCAGAGTCACACTAAGCCATGCAGTTTCAGATGGCTCCACTGGAGATAAAGAGCCCAGGATTTAGATAATCGCAATGCAGTAATGTTTCAAGTTTTAGTAAAGTGGTCTACATCTGTAAAATGCATTCATCTTCATAGCAACTGGTTTAGAATAATGTGAGTATTTAATAAATATATGTAGTCCTTCGGTAGTGCTTTACAACAGATGTTCCACAAAGTGACAGTTATGGAATTGATAACTGGGTCAACATGTAGTACAACATGCATCCTAAAATAGAATACCTGTGTTGTAAGACTAGAAATCACTGATGTAGAATACAAAACTATGAACTTCAAGTTCGCAGAAGATTCTCCTCTTACAGCAACTATGAAATTAGATTCCACCCCTAGAACAAAAAAGTGACCCTGAACAATGACTACACTAAAATATAAGAAACAATCCAACCCTGACATGCAGAAGGATCAGATGACCAAGTCTCGCTCACCTCTAATTTCCAGGATTTTGTGAAAATCATAATGAAAGTCACCACAATATTTTAACAGTGAAAATACTCATTAGATTTTCCATTACATCCAGGCCTGGTTTCTGAAGAACCAATCTGATTTTACAATGCAAAATTCAGTTCTCTAGGTAAACACAAAGGAGAAGTCCATGCAAAAAACAGTTAAGAAAATCTTCACATATAATGCAGTCAGAAAGATTATGGATTTATGATGATTTGGAAGGAAAGTGTTTTGTTGAACAAATTTTAAAGGTTAAGTTTCTAAACTTAAATCAGTTCAAATGCTCACATGTAACATGTCCAGTTTAGTAATAATATGAGATACCAATGCTAGTTTCCATGGCAACTTTGAAGAGCATGATTTTTGTTAACAGATGGAGAAATATGCTTTCCTCACGCTTAATTCTTCCTTCAGAGACACTTGTATTCACCTTTGTCAGAACAGGAATCATATTCGCATAAGTACTATCTTCACAGTTTTGTCAGCAGTGTTTCTTTAAGTGGAAACAGTTTAAGAAGATGAGATCAGATTAGCTAGGGGACTAATACTTTAGTTACTGCAGATCACTCATTTTGGCAATTTAAATAAAACATGTTCTTAAACAATGTTGGGAGAATTTTTAGGGAATCGTAGCTTGAAAATGTAGTTGAATTCTATTACAAAACATTTTAAGAATGTAACATTATTAACAACATAAACTTATTTCCCATGAGTGTATATCCCAAGGCACCAAATAGCATTTGTGATGCTCTCCCAGGGCTGTGAGGCACCTCACCACCATCCATCCTTAGCATGAAGAAATCTTGTGTGTGCCTGCTGTGGATCAACTCTCTGAAACCACCAGCTTCTGGCAACACAATCACTGACTTCCAGGCCTCTGCTGACCTCACACTCTCTGTACAGGTAGCAATTGGTGCACATCAACTCCCCAGAATCCTCAGCGTGTTTCCTTTAGCCACTGAACACTCAGAATTTCAGGTCTGCCATTCCCAAAGGAACACCACATACCAGCTTGTAAGATTCAACACAGGATCACCACTTTGCTTAATGTCACAGAAAAATATATATATAGAGAGAGAGAGAGAGAGAGAGATACCTATCTCATAGAACTAGAAAGGACCCTGAAAGGTCATTGAGTCCAGCCCCTGCCTTCACTAGCAGGACCAAGTACTGATTTTGCCCCAGATACCTAAGTGGCTCCCTCAAGGATTGAACTCATAACCCTGGGTTTAGCAGGCCAATGCTCAAACCACTGAGCTATCCCTCCCCCAATATGGAGATATACCTATCTCATAGAACTGGAAGAGACCCCGAAAGGTCATCGAGTCCAGCCCCCTGCCTTCACTAGCAGGACCAAGTACTGATTTTGCCCCAAATCCCTAAGTGGCCCCCTCAAAGATTGAACTCACAACTCTGGGTTTAGCAGGCCAATGCTCAAACCACTGAGCTATACAAAACAAAAATAAGTTTATCGTCAAAGATTAGCGAGTCAAGAGATAGTGTGTAAGAATACTGGAAACAAATGGTTACATATAAAACAATCATAACAGACTTCCTAAAAATTTAACAGGTGAACACCCTTTCTAAAGAAATTTACCTCAAGCAAAGTTCTCTCCAGCGTTTTCCACCAAATCTGGGTGTGATGCTGTATGATCGAAGTATGGCTACTGTTATATTGCTACTGTTATGCAAAGCAACAAATCTGTACAAAGTATGTCCATGTAAGGTGTCAATTGAATAGTTATGATTTGCTAAGTATGTTTATCTTGTTTAAATCCATGTACCATCACTGTATCTGAAGTTGTGAATATTGGCTATGTTTCTGTATCTCAAATGTGTTTGTTCCTGTGGTAACACCCAACAGACAGACTCACTAGCCCATTGTGAAAGGACTAGTCAAGCTTGATGGCCCATTAAGGGAACTTCATTCTAACAATGGGCCATAGAAGAAACTCATTCCACCCAGATAGCGCTTCCTCATGACACTTCAGGCTTCAAGGGGCCAATGGCTACCCCTGTGAGTCATCAAGCCATGTAAGAACATGTGATATGCTCATGAGACACTGGACTCCATCTTGTGCCAGTAACTTCCCACAAACTGGTCTGTGAGCTTTGTTTGAGACAGAAAATTTCCAGGCACATGGCAAAGGGCATGAAAGCTCAGTGGTTTGAGCATTGGCCTGCTAAAGCCAGGGATTGTGAGTTCAATCCTTGAGGGGGCCACTTAGGGATCTGGGGCAAAAATCTGTCAGGGGATTGGACTAGATAACGTCCTGAGGTTCCTTCCAACCCTAATACTCTATGATAAAGCCCCTGGGGGGGGTGTCTAGTTTGCCTCTTTCCTGCCCTGATTCTCTAGACTGTGAATTTACAACTAAAAGGAGCATATTGGACTACAGGCTGATGACTTTCCAATCTTTTGGAAGTTACCAGAGAGGCTTCAAAGCCAGAAATCAATACCATCACTGCTACAAACCAGATATAAGGACTTTGCAACTATTTCTATGTCTGTGATCTATTAACCAGTATTAACTATCTTCTTCCTGTCTTTTATTAATAAACCTTTAGTTTTAGTCACTAAAGGATTGGCATTAGCATGATTATTGGGTGAGATCTGAGTTATATATTTACCTAGCTAAGTGGTGATCTCTAGGGCTTAGAACACAGGCAGGCAAACTTTTTGGCCTGAGAGACGCATCAGGTTTCGTAAATCGTATGGAGGGCCAGTTAGGGGAGGGGGTCATGCCCAATCCAACCCCACCCCCCCATTCCTGACAGCCCCTCTGGGACTCCTGCCCCATCCACACACCCCCACTCCCTGTCACCTGACTGCCCCCAGGCCTCCGCCGCCCCATCCAACCCCTCCTCTCATTCCTGATGCCCCCTGGGACCTCCACCCCATCCAACCACCCCTTCTCCCTGTCCCCTGACTGCCCCCCGCCAGCCCGTCTAACCCCTCTTCTCATTCCTGACTGCCCCGCCCGGGATCCCTGCCCCCATTCAACCCTGTTTCCCCCCCAACCAACATCCACACCCCCAACCACCACCCCGAACTCCTCTGCCCTCTATCCAACCCCCCCGCTCCCTGCCCCCTTACCGCGCTGCCTGGAGCACCGGTGGCTGGCGGCACTACAGCCACACTACCCGGCTCAAGCCGGGCCACACTGCTGCCGCCACCGCCACCACGCAGCACAGAGCGCCAGGTAAGGCCGGGATCTGCAGCTGGCTGGCCCAGGAACTCACATCCCTCTCAGAGCTGGCTGGCCCAGGAACTCACAGCCCTCTCACCACTCGGAGCATTGCGCCGGCGGTGGCGCAAGCTGAGGCTGCAGGCGACGGGAAATGGGGGCGGTGGGCTAGCCTCCCGGGCCAGGAGCTCGGGGGCTGAGCAGGACAGTCCCGTGGCCCAGATGTGGCCCGCAGGCCGTAGTTTGCACATCCCTGGCTTAGAAGGACCCTATATGTGATTAAATTGGCTTCCAATAACCACTCATCATGGAGTTCACAGGCTGGGTGGTAAGATAAGGGCTGGAATGCCTAAGGAGACTGCACTTTTTACTTCTTATTAACTAGTGTGGTGAGACAGAAGTTTACTTTAGCTACTGGCTTGGTATGATCTAATGATAAAATAACCACCAGTCTGGGGTGAATCTGCCCTATTTCTCAGAAGTTTGTCCTGAATCTGTCATTCACAGCTGTGACCCACTGAGGCATCGTGACACTGGGTAAGATCACAATTTCATTAAGTAAATTTGTTGTCCATTTTTTTCCTAGGTGAGGGATGGCAGGGTCTTTCTCTCTGTCCCCCAAACACAGTGGTGCATTGTTTTTCAATTCCTGTTAGTTTAACATAAGAACGGCCATACTGAGTCAGACCAAAGGTCCATCTAGCCCCGTATCCTGTTTTCTGACAGTAGCCAATGCCAGGTGCCCCAAAGGGAATGAACAGAACAGGTAATCATCAAGTGATCCATCCCCTGTCGCCCATTCCCAGCTTCTGGCAAACAGAGGCTAGGGACACCATCCCTGTCAATCCTGGCTAATAGCCATTGATGAACCTATCCTCCACGAAGTTATCTAGGTCCTTTTTTAACTGTGTTATAGTCTTGGCTTTCACAGCATCCTCTGGCAAGGGTATGTGAAAAAATACTTCCTTTTGTTTGTTTTAAATCTGCTGCCTATTAATTTAATTTGGTGACCCCTAGTTCTTATGTTATCAGAAGGATAACAACACTTCCTTATTTACTTTCTCCACACCAGTCATGATTGTATAGACTATCATATCCCCGCCTCGCCCTCGTCTCTTTTCCAACCTGAAAGTTCCCAGTCTTATTAATCTCTCCTCCTATGGCAGCTGTTCCATACCCCTAATCATTTTGTTGCCTTTTTCTGAACCTTTTCCAATTCCAATATATCTTTTTTGAGATGGGGCAACCACATCTGCACGCAGTATTCAAGATATGGGCGTACCATGGATTTATATAAAGGAAATAAGATCTTTTCCATCTTATTATCTATCCCCTTCTTAATGATTCCCAACATTCTGTTTGTTTGTTTTGGGGTTTTTTTGTTTTTTTGTTTTTTACTGCCGCTGCACATTCAGTGGATGTTTTCAGATAACACAATGACTCCAAGATCTCTTTCTTGAGTGGTAACAGCTAATTTAGACCCCGTCATTTTACATGTATAATTGGGATTATGTTTTCCAATGTGCATTACTTTGCATTTATCAACACTGAATTTCATCTGACATTGTGTTGCCCAGTCACCCAGTTTTGAGAGATCCTTTTGTAGCTCTTTGCAGTCTACCTGGGACTTAACTATCTTGTGTGGTTTTGTATCATCTGCAAATTTTGCCACCTGTTTACTCCTTTTTCCAGATAATTTATGAATATGTTGAATAGGACTGGGCACATTACAGACCCCTGGGGAACACCACTATTTACCTCTCTCCATTCTGAAATTCCATTTCTTTTAAGTTCTTGCAACACTTTGTTTACATTCAGTTCAGACTGGTGTCCCATTATGAAACATACAATACTTAATTTACATGTAAATAGCCAGCTAGATAAACATTTGTCTGACAGCAAATTTGTTTTCACACTTGCTAGTGACCAGTAGCTAGACACAGACTTTAAGAACATAACTTGCAGCACAAATATACACAACTCCTTACACCACATCCAGACATGCGTTTTACAATGATATTGATGACTAGTGTCACCAGCTTTTATTTGAGACCTCCCATAACACTCTTTCTGTAGCAGAAGACCAACTTTGATGTAGTGACTAGACTGAGCCTATTCCTCAGTTGAGAATGGATGTATCCAAAGTTTGAGAAGATTCATTTTATGCTTGCTAAACTTGCTGGACACTGATGCAATTGCACCACCAAGTTGTATGAAATCAGATGGAATATTAGCATTCTTAAGATTTTTCCACCATGTTGCAGGGGAAACGCTTTCCTTAATAGTGGATGAAAACACGGATTTTGGATACGGCACTTTTACTGTAGATGCAAATAAATATGGCAGAAAGTTGGGATTTTTGCTGAGCAACCACTACCTTGCAAATTCTTCTTGTTCAGCTGACAAAATTATTTTCTGCCTATTTTAGATAAAAGAGGCTGGCCAACATGTGTACAAGAGTAATTGCCTCATGAAATCTCTTTTGTACTTCTGCTTTGTGTGGTGTAAAATCTTTATTGATCAGCAGATCCAACCATACTTTGTATGCAACAGCAATTGTTGGCATATCCCTTTGGAGAGCGTCAAGTGGCAAGCAACTGATTTCAATTGACTGATCAAGTTATTTGCTTCCCTGTAAATCCCTTGATTATTAATTACACTGACCACTCTGTCTTCAAGCTCTGCCTCATGATCACTCACAATCCTGAGATAATGCGGCCAATTTTTAAACATATGTTTCCAGGCATGTTGTTTGACTGTTCTGACACCATGTGTCACCAGGGATTTGGGGTTTTACATAATTTGGCATTCTTTTTACCAGGCTCCGGGCTGATGGTAATTACATAAATACTTTTGTACATCTACTTTTGTAAATCTACAAGGTATTTCATCAAAGCACTTGATGTAAGGTCTTGTCCAAGCAGATTTAGCCAATGTGATGCACATCCATTATCCATATTGTTCCAGATCACTTCTCATACTTTGCATCTATTTCTGATTGTCTATCAGGTAGCTCTTAACACAACCACACTGTTCATTTTCTAATGCCTTGGCTTCTCTTGCCAGTGTAGCACAGGTCATTCCAATCTTCTTATTGCTTCCAGTATCAATTGCTGATACATTAAACCAGTTAGCTATTATTGGGTCATTGTGCATGTTCCTCCAGCCATTTATATTAATGTAACTGTTTTTCAATATAGTTTGTTGTGTTCTTCCACCTTTAAGCCATCAACAAATGTGTCTAACAGTTCAACTGCTACCTGCTTTCATCTGGATACTTTGTAGCCTGGCCTTAGGCAACTGATCATTGTTTGAAAAACTGGATGCTCAGTAACAAAAAGGGAAATATTACAGGAGGGGTCAGCAACCTTTCAGAAGCGGTGTGCCGAGTCTTCATTTATTCACTCTAATTTAAGGTTTCGCGTGCCGGTAATACATTTTAATGTTTTTTAGAAGGTCTCTCTCTCTATGTCTATATATTATATAACTAAACTAGTGTTGTAAAATAAACAAGGTTTTCAAAATGTTTAAGAAGCTTAATTTAAAATTAAATTAAAATGTTGATCTTACGCCGCCGGTCCGCTCAGCCCGCTGCTGGTCTGGAATTCTCTTCCTCTCTCTGCACTGAGCACAGGGCTGGGGGTGAAGGGTTGGGCCAGGAGATAAAATGAGGGAGGGGGCTCAGGGTTGGGGCAAGAGGTTCGGGTGTGAGGCACTTACCTGGGCAGCTCCCATTTGATGCGAGGGGTGCAGGTGGGAATGTGGTGGGGGGGCCCGGTGCAGGAGCTCCCGTTTGCTGCTCCAAGTGGGGGTGGGGATGTGCCAGGTGCATGGGCTGTGGGAGGGTGCAAGAGTCAGGACAGAGGGCTGGAGTCAGGGCTGGGGGCTGGGTATGTGGGGGGTGCAGGTGTCAGGGCAGAGGAGGGGCTGGGTATGTGTGGGGCTGCCAGAGTCAGGGCTAGAGTTGGGGGGTGGGGGGGATGAAGGAGTCAAGCAGAGGGCTGGGTGTGTATGAGGGAGGTACAGGGCTCAGGGCAGGGGCCTGGGGGGTGTGCGGGGTTCAGGACAGAGGGTGGGGTGTGTGGGGGGGGCTCAGGGCTCAGGGGGGGCTCAGGGCTCGGGGGAGAGGGCTAGGTGGCTGCCCCCCTAAGAACTCCCAACCCCCCTGCTCCTTGTCCCCTGACTACCCCCTCCTGGGACCCGTGCCCCCAACTGCCCCCCAGGACTCCATCCCTATATAAGCCCCCCTGTTCCTTGTCCCCTGACTGGACCCTACCTGTCCCCTGACTGCCCCGACCCTTATCCACACCCCAGCTCCCAGCCAGACCCCCAGAACTCCCATGTCTATCCAACCACTCCCCACGCCCTGACAGGACCCCCAGAACTCCGGTTGAGCAAGGAGCATCTTTCCCTCCCCGCAGAGCCAAACACTGCCCTGCGGGAGCACGCAGCCCCGACCCCCAGATCGCTGCACGTGTGGCACCAGGGCTCCAGGGGAGGGGCCGGCAGCTTGCTGCGCTCGGCCCAGCGCTCCGGCCCGGGAGTGCGGACCCCGCAGCTTGCCACGCCGGGAGAGGGGCCATTTGCCCAACCCATGCGCACTGCTATGCTTCTGCTCCCTGCCCCCGTGACAGGAGCAGAGAGCAGAGGAGAGCGGGCTGGGCAGGATTTTTAATGGCATGCTGGAGTCCCGGCAGGCTCCAGCGTGCCATTAAAAATTGGTTCGCATGCCATCTTTGGCATGCATGCCATAGGTTGCTGACCCCTGTATTACAGTCATAAAAAAAATCTACAATTTTCAAGTCTATCTTTCGTTTCAATTCTGGAGTTTGTTTGTTTTTTTGTGTTTGTTTAAAAAAATATATATCCATCTGTGGTTGAAAAGCAGTGATACTTCCTCCTCATCTTTGGCTGACCCAGATATGGCTTTTTTTGGATATAATTGGCTGTGGTAATGCAGTATTATCAGTACCTTCAGCCTCAGAGTCTGATTCTAATATTCGCATATGTTTAGCCAAAGTCAGTGTTTCTTGTGTCTCTTTGCTCTTTCCACTTCATTTTACAAAATGTTTTCTCAGACGGTCTGCCTTCCCATGTACTTTTTCTTTGCAGTTTCTGCATCTAAGACTCTCTGCCATCTTCATGAACTTCATTAAAATCGTCATGAATTGGGCCAAGTGAAGTGATCTTCCACCTTTGCCCATGTTGAAATATTTTGACTAGTCAGATCAAGAGATAGAGGCTGGACTAGACAGTTAGTTTAGCAGGTTACCTCACACAGAAACTGGAACTTCTTAGTCTGAGAATTCTCGTTTGCTGAACAAAAATGTAAATGTTCATTGCTAAACAAAGGACAGGGAATTCCCAGATTCAGAAGTTCCAGATTCTGTGTGAGGCAGCTGAGGCAATACCACACAGCTTCATTTTTTTGTTTTAATTTATTTCCTTTAAGTAAAATTTAACAGACCATATTACTGCATAACTATTATCAAACTACTAAATAGCTGTCTTTAATTTTCATTAGTATATTTTAATAATTTCATTTTTCCTGGTTTCCCGTTGAAACCAGTATTTACCAGCACCCTGTCCTAAACTAATTTTTCTGGGAAAACTGCCAACCTTGTTTAAAAGGCATGGTATCTGTGGCAGAAAAGTGGTCTAAGAGGGAGAGGGAAACCACTGCATTGCATCAGAATACCAGAAGAGAGAGACATTTCTGAGAGGACTGACCATGTGTATTATGGTAAGTGGTTTCTCTAAACAAACTACTTCATCTGTACTGCATTTCTGAAACATACATGAATGCTGTACATCACTTTCACATTCCTTCAAGTTGTTGTTGTTAAAAATTTAAGACAACTTCCCTGTTTCCTGAATAAAAATATTGTTCAGTACACGAAGTACTGTCTACCATACCAAGATAACCGTCCTCTGCAAAGAAGGAGATTGGTATTTATTCCTCCCTCATATTTCCCAGGAATATTGGCACAGATTGTATATACCCACAAATGTAAGACTCTAATGCAGCTGATGTATCGGGGTTTCTGTTCCTAAATACAAAGAATATACTTCATCTTGTTGATCTCTTGACTCTCCATAGGCCACATAATAGAATATTGCCCTGGTTCAATAAGCACTGCCATCGGGAGAAATACTGTATCCACAGGAAAAAAATTTTTGTCGTGCAGAAATGCAAGTACATTTTAATTTAAAAAATCATTTCAAAGCTCTCATTTTACAAGTGTCTCAGGAGTACATTGTGCAGTCATTTAAATCAGCTGAGAACTCAAAGTATCTTCTGAGTCCCATAGCTCTTATTAATTATCTTCCCTTTTGCTAGTCTGCCTTGTTGTCTAAAGTACTTTGACATTACTGAATATAACATTAATCACAAAGTGCCACTTATAAAAGTAAAAAACTGTCTGCTAATCAACAGACAAGGTGCCATTTACAAATTACGATACTTTACGAAGAGGGCCTGTTATCTATGTTAAATATAACAAAGTAATACCAAAAAAATTGCTCTTGAATTTAGTATCTGACAGCTTATCTGTCACCTTCTATGAATTATACTAACATTGACTAGTATCATATTTTGTACTTAAAAGCATTAGGATACACATGCATGCACATGTTTTAGAAGCGTTTTTACATTAATGGGAGAAAATTTGCTCTGTTACTCTGGATTTACATAACTGTAAGTATCTCTAACAGAGTTGCTTGAGATTTACAACAATACTAATGGAAAACATAATTCGACCCAACATGTACATATCTAAAGAGATTTATTCAAGCTAATTTAAAACTCTCATCTGAATGCTGTGGCATTCAAACTCATGTGCAAAGTAACAGGCTCCCTGAGTATTAACAAAAGTGCTTAATTTCTTGTGTCTTAGGGGTGCCATAAGGACTTATCAAAATAGCCTCCCTCTCCCAAAATAGCAAGCTCCACTTATTTATAGTGCACAAGTAAATCCTATTAGAGTTTCTACATATATGGTATAGTTTAATATATGTATGTTAACAATCAGTGCTACTTTAGGACTTTTTAAAGTTTATATTCATACACAAGAATTTTGTTAAGGTGGTTAGTTTGCAACAACACTACAAAGAGCAAGGACACAAGCAGATGAATCATTCATTACCTCATCTATGCTCCCCTCATCAAACTCAAAGATCTCCACTACACCACCGACAGACCACATTCTCCCTAATCTTGTCCTGAGTCCCCAATGTGCTGCCTTAGCTCAGACCATAAGTTCATATGTTCTGGGTGATTGACATAGTTTGGATGTGTCAGTTACATTATATGCAGCTTCATACATTAGCGATATAATTTTTAGGCCTGACCTGAACCCAAGAGGGTCAAGTTGTTTTCCAACCTGACCCTGCAATAGAATGATAAACTGTGGTATAGTGTTTGTCCACTAGGTTGTGCCATGTGTAAGATATCTTATGTGAACATACAACAGATATGCCTGGCAGCATATTAAAGGATCTTATAATTAACATATGTGGTGTCTCTCTCTGGGAAGAAAGCTCGGTAGCAGTCCTGCAACCCACTATGTACACAGTGTTCATGACATGATGTCAGAAATAAACTAGTGCCAGAGGAGAACAGAAGAAAAACAGCAACAAAGCTTGCAAACACAAGAAACAATGCAACAAAGGTTGCAGGATAGATTTCATCAAGATGCCACTCTTCAATGTCCCAGAGAACTTCAGCTTTGATAGACCTTCCGAATGGACAGACGGGAAGCAATGTTTTGCAGACTTTCAATTGCTAAAAATCTTCATATGGAAACTGAAGTTATTCGGGTATCATCTTTAATTTATGTTACAGGGAAGCAAGCAGAGTATATTTTTAAATCCTTTGACTTTACTGAAGACAGTCACAAAGATGACTATGAACGAGTTCTGGCTATGTTTGATGCATACTTTATACCTCAGATACATGTTATTTATGAAAGAGCATGTTTTCACCAGAGAATTCAGGAACCAAGAGAAAATGCTGAATCTTTTGTAAGAGCCCTGCACGTATTGGCTGAAAACTGTGCTTTTGGGACTACAAATCATGAAAACATCAGACAGATTGATTACTGGGTTATCACAAACCTCTCACATGATTAAACACTACACAAATAAAGTCTACCCACAGCCATACAGATAGCAAAGTGGACTGAACTAGTCAAACATCAAAATAAAAGGCAGGAGCAACCTGAAAAACCTGAAACTAGCTTAGAAGCTGTAAACAGACAGCACAAGTGCTAAACATTTCATCATCATAAAAGCCCTTGGGCTATCAGGCAGGCCAAGGCAAACTACAAAGATTTCAGAACAACATGTGGAAAAATTCATAGCTCAACAAGTATGTTTAGCCAAAGGTGCAAGGTATAGTAAATGCACAAAATGTGGACATTTTACAGCTGTTTGCTATACTAAAGCAGTCAGGGAGTTGACTATTACTACAGATAATCAAAAGCCAATGTTTCTGGGCTCTATCACATGTGACGAGAGAAAATCTGGCTGGAGGGTGAAATTGAAACAACTGACTAAGACAAAAGCTTTACATTCAGAGTGCACATGATCAAAGCATCTAAGACCAACAATCTTCTCAGCTGCAGCCAGCCAGCCATGATGGGCCTAGTGAAAAAGGTGGAGAAGAACTCAATGGCAAATTTGGTGATATTTAACTTCTTTTAAAAGGAGATCAGTAGAAATAACCTCAAGGGACAATGCTGACATGTCCAGTGTACAAATACCTCTACCAGACAGACTGCTGAAGAAACTAGATGCATATTCAAGCAAATTCAGAGGACATCATTGCTGGGTCATAATATTTTTCCAAGTATATAGAAATAAGAGAAGCTGAGAGAGCTGTATGGACAGCAAAGAAAATGCTACAACAGGAAATTCTATTCCTTGCTCTTCTGTGCTACAGATCAACACTCATAACAGCTACTGGGTATAGTCCAGCACATCTTCCCATCAGGAGCTAACTCAGAAAGAACCTATACCAAAATGGCCAGACATGATGAGAGAAGCCAAATCGGATTAAAAAGCAGAGAGAGTTTATGAGCATTTTTACAACAGACATCACTCAGAGAAATGCAGGATCTAAAACCTGGTGACTGGGTCAAACTGGATGGAGAAAAAGGATGAAGAACTCCTGCTGTTGTAAAGAAAAAGAATGAATTGCCTGGATTCTATGTGATTGAGACCAACAGTGAAGAGTTCAACAGAAAGCATTGACATCTAGAGATTTTTCCTTAGAATGAACAATTTTCATAGAATCATAAAGTTGGAAGAGACCTCAGAAGGTCATATAGTCCACCCCCCTGCTCAAAGCAGGACCAATCCCCAGACAGATTTTTGCCCCAGATCCCTAAATGGCCCCCTGAAGGCTTGAACTCACAACCCTGGGTTTAGCAGGCCAATGCTCAAACCACTGAGCTATCCCTCCCCCCAATCAACAAAGTAAACTCTACAGATAGTGGATGCAGAACAAGAAGCCAACTCAAGGATTCCAAACCAACCAGAGACAGTTGTTGCAACTAATGGACAGCCTGATGACCAAGTTGTTAAGTGTTCAGGTCATGTAATTAGAAAACCAGTATATTGAGAGACACTTAACAGACTGATCCATACTGAACTTTGACGATAGTGTGAAACTGTAAATTTTGTAAATGATAGGAACGTAAAACTTAAAGGGAGACATGTAATATGAGAATGGGCGAATGTTAAACTGTAATATATTGCTCAGCAACATGTGTAACATACCTTACCTGAGCATACAACAGACATACCCGGCAGTGCATTAGAGGATCTTACAGCGAACACATCTGGCCCATCTCTATGGGAAGGAAGCTCTGTGGCCAGTCCTTATCTGGTCCAGAAACCTGACTTGTTAATAGCAGTCCTGCAACCCATCATGTACAAGATGTACCTGACAGACCATTTCCCCCAAACCTGAGTCACTGCTCCCACCTCCTGCCCCTGAAGTTGACTCTCCTCCTTCTACCCGGGATTTAAGTGGCTGGAGCTGCATAGCCTGCCGCTGCCATCCACCTCCTTGGCTGCACTGTGCATGTGCTGCAGTGAGAGTGGTGCTATGCGACTATACTGGTCAGCATTGTCGCTGGAGGTTATCTGTACTGATCTCCTTTCAAACGGCAGGCTTACTCCAGACCGTGGCACATGCAGTGCAGCAAGGCAGCGGCCAGCAGGAGCGGGGCACACATATGCAGCCATGTTGACCCTATGTGCAAGAGGAAGAGCGCCAACCTGGCCCAACATATAGAAGGTCCAGTTGTTTATCCCTGTTAAAAATTCATCACAAATTTAGAATGACTATGTAGAAACTGCAGAATTGAATGTGTGCGTAGAGTGGTGAGTATTACTGATGGCCCAATTTAAGGCCTGCATGTTACAAATTAAGGCTTGCATGTGGACCAGAGTGAAGATTTGCAGGCTATGCAAGAAAGGTAGTTATTTTGGAATTATTTTTTTTTAATTACACAAGCACCTGGAGGCCCCATATAGATCACTACCCCATTGAGCTAGGTGCTGTATAAATACAAAAAACAGGGGTGTCCAACCTGTGGATCAGAGGCTCCTGGTACTCCTTTAAGACTTAAAATTGAGGCTCTTGAGGGTTATTAGTATGACGTATTTGGTTATGACTTTAAAGTGTGCCCCCTGAGCTGTGTATGGTGAATTTTAAATTCAAGTGTTTGAATTAGTCTTATCAGTCTGGATAGGAAGTAGGGGGCACTACCTCCCCCATGCATTGCATCATTTCCACTGCAGGTGCAGAATCAGCTCTTATGAGAGTCAGGAGCACTCTGAATAGCTGCTGTTCCTTCACTGCTACAGCTGCACGAGAGTGGCAGTAATACGGGCATGTTTTTTCACAGACAGGCTATGTGTAGTTTGTATGCAGTGAGATTTTATGTATTTGGGAGGGAGGGAACATATACAAAGAAACAAACATGGCAGTATCAGTAGTACTGACTGGCCACTGTACGGGGAGACTTTGGCAAACCGGTAAAGTGCTTGAAACCACTATGGCTTACTGTTAAAGGCGCCCTAGTCAGCAAGCTGTAAATTGGCCATTCAGCAATCTCAGCTTGACCAAGGCAGGAGGGGAGGGGGTTTTGGGTGCCAAAGAAAGGGCAGCTTGACCTCGTGTCCTTCCTGATAAGAATTGTGTTGAAGTTGCTGATACATTTTAGAGGAGCAGTATGTGCCCCAGGAATGTCTCTTGGGGTCTCAAGGCTGCAGGCTCTGGAAAAACCCACACCTGGTTAATCAATAATCAGAAGGAACTTCTTGCTTGATCATTGAAATGTTTACTTAAGGGACATGTCATTCTATTACTAATGTATAAATAAGGGGGAAGAGTTTGAGATAGTGGGACTCGTTTGGGGATTCTTCGGGACAGGTCTCTCCCTCTGGATGCATCTTCTGTTTCCCAGCGGCAGACGGGCTGCCACACTCAGCTTTGGTAATTATCAAGGGCTGGAGTGTTTTACTAATCTTGTTACGGATGTGTGTAAGTGCTTGAGACTAGTAAAGTTTAGCTTTAAGTGAAAGCACTCTTGTGATGTCCTGTTTGTGCCAGCCATCTGTTGGTTGGACGGCCGTGTCTCCTCTGATTTATTTCCTGACACCTCCTTGCACAGAGTAAAAGTTACCAAGAGCTTTGGATTGGAAGAACCCCGGGTAACAGCCATCTGCTTAGCAGTTATCAGTCAGTCTGCTACCTCTTCCCCTTCCAGGTCCTTTCTAGCCCAACTCCCATTTTTATGTCATGCTCTCCCCACCCCGAACAGGCCTGCACATGCTACACGACCATTGACCCTCCCCTTCCCTTTACAATCTCCGAAGATCTGCTGTATAGTATTCCCAGAGAACCCAGCAGAAGGGTAAGTGTGGATGTTAGGATAGTAAGGGAGCAACTGGAGATGTGAGAAAAGGAATAAAGATTTGGGTTGAGGTGGGTCCAGCACTGCACAAGCTGCCACCCCAGTACTTTTGCACCAAAGTAGAGGCAGTGTGGTCTAGTGGTTCTAGCACAGGTCTGGGACTCAAGTCCTGGGTTCTATTCCCAGCTCTGCCGCTGGGTGACGTGGGGCACATCATATCCTCTCTCTGTGCCTCAGTTTCTCCATTTGTGAAATAGGGATAATGATCCTGACTTCCTTCATAAAGCACTTTGAGATGTCCTGAAAAAAAGCACTATATAAAGAGGTTTGGGAGAAGGAGGAAGGATTTATTTTTAGGGCTATGTCGTCTGACACTGCTGTCCCTGCTTTCTAACAGCAGCACCACGGGAAGCCCTTGATGCTCCAGTAACTCAACGCAGTCACTTGTCTCCCCACATGCTGCGCCTCTGTGTGCTGAGGAGCTGAAAAAGCCGTGCCAGGGGAACCTTTCAAGTCCCAATGCCTGGCAACAAAGGCACTGGGCTCTCCTTTCCCCACATCTACGCGACACACCTTCCTTCCCACCTGTATCTCCCATTTGACTCCTGATGATTCCCCACCTCCCAAATTCCTGCTCTCAGCCTGCGCCTCCATGCGTTGCTCCTTGACACCCAGCCTGCTTCCCTGATCACTAGGCATGCATGCAGAGCACAGCTAGCGAGCCAGGGACAAAGCTGATTGGGAAACTTCAAACCCACCTCTTCAGGAGTTTTGTCAAAGTTTTCCTTCCAGTCATAGGGCTCCTAGGTGCTATGGTAACACAAATCATACAATAATCATAGAGCTAGATTGACAGCATCAGAAAACAGATGCAGCTGTCAAATTTGTTTGGAAATTGTGTAGTGATAGGGGATTTGATTTTCTGTTAACAGTAAAAATAGAACCCAGGTGCATTGCTTGTAGATAAATCAGTGACTTCTAGGCCTCAAAATAAATTTGAAGCATAAAAGAATGAAAACACAGCTTTACTGTTCATGTCTTGCCTTTTTGGACTGGTGACACTGTATATTATCATGAGATACCCTAATCCTCCTTCAGCACTGGTAGCCTATGTCTACACTACGTTGGTATGCCAGCATTAGTTACAGCACCGTAGTTTTGCCTTTGTAGTGCCTGTAGTGTAGACATGACCTAAAGTCAAGCATTCAAGTCTAAAAAGAGAAGTTTTAGTCCTGCCTTAAGTGCAACTCCCAATGCAACTTTAATCATAAAGATACTACCAACATAGATAATGATGGAAGTAAACACAGAAACAGCTTATGCTAGCTGTGCATTGTTGAGAAGTAGATTTAGTATTGAGAAATTGTATCCTTTTAGATTTATCATTCAATTCAGAAGTTGTATATAATCTAACCAGTTTTTCTACTTCCTGCAGTCTCTTTAAATAAGAAAAGATCTTCCATCTCCCCAAACAGAAATGCTATTCACAATATGCTGCAACCTGGCTATAAACACTCTCTTTCAAACAAACAGTGAGAAGACAAGGTAAATAAATACTTTTTTTTCATTTGGCACAGAACATCTAATTGAAGAAACTGCCATTTTATCCTGCAACTCAGCAAGGAACATTTCTCCTCAACAGCTGACAGGCTTTGAGTTTGACTGACAGAAATGGGTAATCACAGGGTTTGGTTGGGTTTAGGTACTGGGATCAATCTGTTTACCATGAAGTCTGCTGTTTAAAATGAGGTGTTTCTAGCTTAAAGAAGCTTAAATGCTAGAAGTAAATGAAGTAATAGAATCATTTCCTCCATTTTTACACAACACACACACGCATGCACGCACACGCATGCACGCAAAATGAATTATTGTCTATTCACACTGAATAAAAGTTGTCACAATGCACGAACAGAGCAATGATTTATTCATGTAGTGAGGGAAGGTTAGACTCCCCTGGGTATAACAGCTTGAGAACTGAGACTACTCTCTCTGGACAACTTAAATAATATCAGTAGTTCACTTATGACATTTATACATCCTGGTTAATGTGGCATAACAAAATAAACTGCTGAACCTTTAAGCCACAGTAATTCTTTCCCCAATAACAATAACTAAGGAATGGCATAAAGAGCATTGATCCTTTTTCTCTCTGACAACATGGAGAAAACTATTTCATGGTGCTATTCTCACCCTCTCTAAGTGTTATTTGACATTAGAAAAGAAAACAGAAGTTTTTATTACTAACACACACAAAGATAAATGCTACGCTGGTAAGGCTTTCTAACAACTGAATACAGTACCAGTGCTGAAGGAAGATTAGGGTATCTCATGATCCTATGCAGTGTCACCAGTCCAAACATCAGGGTGATTAAAAAGGCAAGACATGAAGAGTAGAGCTGGGTTCTCATTCTTTTTTGCTTCAAATTTATTTTGAGGCCCAGATGTCACTGATTTATCTATAAGCAATGCACCTGGGTTCTATTTTTACTGTTTACAGAAAATCAAATCTCTTATCACCTTTCCACCTCTTCCTAAGAAGTCATATGTCTCAGATTCCAAGTAGACTAATTCCCATGCCTCCTCTGGAGATGTGAGATACTCTAACAGTTATCTATTAAGGGTAAATCAAGACAAGCAGTTTACTTGTAATCTTAAAGCCAAATACGACTCCCAGCCTGCAAAGGTAAATGACTGGTATATATCCACCTACTTCTCAATCACAAGCCTAACACAACGTGTATTGTGCAGAATGGAAACTATTAGAAAGTACAGTAGCTGACAGTGTGCACCTAGGGGGTTGCCCCTAGTCCAGGTTTCCCAGTTTGTCATTTGATTGAGGTAGCTGTCCTGGGAAATCTGTAAGGCTGCTCAGTACATACTTCCAGCTATCTAGTTTTATGAGTTCAGGATCATCCAGTTTTTTGTACCTCAGAGCTGCTAATAGTTGCATGAGCTGCTAATAGTCAATGATTCACACTTTGCAATTTAGGAATGAATGCGCTTCTTAATTGGAATAACATTAGGTTATCAAACTCACAAAATTTTGTCACTCAGGAAGCAGAATCCTTTAACAGCCCACAATACCAGAAGTCTTCTCTGTACCATATGACACTGTTTGTTCAAGGATAAAAATTGCAGGCGTGGGATTAGGTTTATCGGTTCTCACTGCTTGATTTTGCAGCTGTATCTGCCCTGCACTCAAAGCAATCCCACAACCCCTAATTGCTCTAGGTCAGATTCATTAACAACTTATTGTTTTATTGTTGTGGTTTCAATATGTGATAGATTCTTTTACAAAGAAAAAAAAAGGGGAATGGGGAGATTGGAACTTAGGTCCTTGGCTCCAAGCACACCACTTGCACTATATGCATAAAAATTAAAACAGTCCAAACTTGTACAGCACACAAATTTCTACTGAAAAAGCCGAAAGGAGGCAACTCATAAATATTGGATCTTTATTTAATTAAGTCATTGCCAAAACTCTGGATATTCATCTCTGTACTCAAGTTGTGCACCCAGCTAATCAATTCAGCAGTATGAACTATAAAGCCTAGTTCAGTGGTCCCCAATGTTTTTGGCTGGCGGGCGCCAGCCGAAGGACTACTGCGGCGGTGGAGCACTGGCCGAAATGCCGCTGAAATTCGGCGGCATTTCGGTAGGTGCTCTCCCGGGGGCCAGGACGCAGGTGCATTAAGATGCCCCCGCGGGCACCGCGTTGGGGACCACTGGCCTAGTTCATTGTCATTTTGTATACTTTTACCCAGGAGCCATCCTTACCTGTTAAAGCCTTGAAGATTCTCCATTTCCTCCCCCATTGTATTCAAATACACATACCCTCATATTTCTGGATGATGTGGGCGAGACAGAGTGCTCTTCGGGAACCGCCAGTATCAGTCTTCAAAGAGTGGGAAGGGTGATTGTTAGCCATCACAGAACCTTTTCTTTTCTTCTTGCCCCAATTCTGCACTATCTGGTCATGCTACCTCCAGAAATATCCCAGCCATGCCAGCCTGGGGAGCATGCAGGCCTTGGGCTACAAAAATAATTGTTTGCACTAAAAGTTCTTTACACAAGTGGGAAGGAGGCTCAGTGAGGTTAAGTGACTTGGACAAGGTCACATAGCAAGTCAGTGGCTTAGATGAGAACAGAAACATGAGTCTCCAGATGCCCCATTCTCTGCTCTGGCCACTACACATGGTGGGCTCCCAAGTGAAGAGAGTGCAGTGTATAACCACAATGCCTGTTATAATTTACATTTTGTTTTGCCTTTTAATTTTTCATGTTGACAAGACGAGAACAGTCACAATCGCTAAACTGCATGTTTTGAAAGTTTAAAGAACGTAATTGCACTAAAGCAGGGGTTCTCAAACTTCATTGCACTGCAACTCCCTTCTGACAACAAAATTACTACATGACCCAGGAGGTGGGGGCTGAAGTGTGAGCCCATCCAAGTCCATCCACCCTGGGGGGGGGGGTGTCAAAGCTGAAGCCCAAGAGCTTCATCCCCAGACATGGGGCCTGTAAATTGAGCCCCAGTGCCCCCAGCTAAAGTCAAAGTCTGAGCCCCAGGTGGTGGAACTCTGACTTGGGCTTCGGCCGCGGGTCTCAGCCAGTCTAACACCAGCCCTGGCAACTGACTCCACTAAAACAGGGTCACAACCCACTTTGGGGTCCCGACCCACAATTTGAGAACCACTGCACTAAAGTAACAGATGGCCACTGTTACAATATTGCCCAGCTATGAGTACAATCAAGATCTCATGCAGACAAATGCATTATAGGAAGTTCAAATGGCTGTTTTACACAAAAAGCATAGCAACTGAAGTGCAGACTCTGGTCGAGCGATTTAATTTCTTCTTACAAAAAATATCAAAGTTGAGAAGCCAGAAGATGAACTAATATCCTACATTTGCAAACGGAACAGAAAAACAGAAGCAGGTGGTCAAGTAGCTAAGCTGGTGCAGCATTTGGACAGTAGCCAAACGGCCTGAATTCAATCCTCACTGAGGTCACTAGTGTCTCCCTCAATGCACACAGATGTATTATGGTTACTTAAAACTTTTAAAACATGTTTGTGACAAGACAGAACTCAAAGCAGATTAAACTGTGTATTTAAATTCACGAAGGTTAACTCCAGAATAGATGTCAAAAATTACAATTCCAGCAATTAAAAGTTCTCCACGGTCATTCATCAGTGAAAAAGCTATTTTGCTAATGTTATGGGCATTTGTTACACTGTTTCCACACATGATTCATGCTAACGCAAGTTCTTATTTCACATCGCATTCTCTGCAGAGGCCTTTTGTGATAGTATCTGAATACCAAGGGTGTACGTACGTATGTGCGTACATGCACACACCCCTCTCTGTTCTCTAAATAAAACTGCTTGACAGAGCTTTCTAATCTTCCAGAGCACTCTCTCTAAACAGCCTAGTGAATGTATGACCTCAAAAATCCTACAAGCTGAGTATAATCAACCCTTGTTCAACTTTCCCATTCATTATATTTTACACCTTAAGCACCCGATCCCATTTTATTCTACAATTCATACTTTTGGCATAAAAGATATATAAATCCCCTATATTTCACAGTTTTGAAAGGCATCACTGTATTGTATGAGTAGTCAAGGAGTTCTCATTTTTTGCACACTGAACAGGAGGTTTTTCTTCTAACAAACAAAACACGTTTCAATAGGATCATTTGCACCACTTTAAAGCTGACATGGAAAAGACTTTCCATTAGCACTAGGATTCTAAAGGACCCCACTACTCAGATTAAGAGGCAGTCAGTATAGTAAAAGAAAATTCTCACTTTCCCTTCCACTTTTTTTTTTTTTTTACATCAACCCCAATGTTGTGTCTTTGTCATGTATATGTTAGATGAACTCTTTGGATCCTGCAATGTCAATTAAATATTGTCTATTCCTTATATAATGCAAATCATAGACACTCAATGAAGAAACAATTGAGTATAGTCATATTTCCAGGTTGTATCTCCTTGCCTCTCTTCATTTTGCCAGTCTTAGGGCACAATACAGTAGTCCTTACTCAGGCAAAACATCCCAGGTGACTTTGAGAAGTGAGAATTTTGAATTGTTAAGCATGAAAGAACCAGAAAAAGAATGCAAGTCCCTTACACTGGCAGCTACATAGGACAAGGATCATGTTTTTCTCTCCTTTGATCAACACTAAGCACCCAAAGAAACAAAAGGAACTCTTGGTTGGAGTTACCACACAGCAGACTGAAAACTGCTTGGACCTACAATTCAACTGTACCTTCAATATAAAAGAACACATGAACTGGTTAAACCTGATCTGTCAGGCAACATGTGGAAATCTGGGAACCTCATCCACGAAAATCAGAGCTGAATCAGGTATTCCAAACAAAAACAAAACACAACGTCAAGGACTGACTGTGTTTCAGTGATGCCTAGCTAGCTCTCTAAAACATTACCGTAATTTTTTCTTGGAAAAAAAAAAAAAGAAAGAAAGAAACCCCAGGTGGTAGATTGTTTGGAAATTAACACTTGAAATCCAGTTTCACTAATGCCACATAATCCTTCCCGTTTATCACCCTGTCTGAATTACACCACCTGGGCAGGATGGGTATTAGAGGAAGGCAGACAATAGATACAACGCATAGCCAGAAAACAGCAGGCAGCATGAAAAGGTAGAGAATGGTGGGGCAGAAGCAGCTTCAAGAAGGACAGTCCCTTGAGGACGACCCATCTAACGGGATTGAGGGGCCCCAAAGAAAACTTGGGTTAGGGAAGGAGCAGGTGCAAAGTTCAAGCCCCCAGGGAGAGGGCCCTAGAAGAGCTCCTGGTCTAGTTAGGTGCAGGAACCAGGAGCAAGCTGGAAACTAAGGAAGGAAGAAGACATTGACCACTCACAGGGTGGGCCTCAGATCCAGTAAGCTCCAAATGCCTGGCCAGACTTGCAGGACTTTGTCTCTTCATGCAGTGAATGAAGTGAGGATGAATACTAGTACAATGTATGGAGGAGAAGTGAGAACCTGCACAAGCACTGGCCAATCTTCTGTGGATTCCCCTCCAAATGGGGAACACCCTTCCCCAATTCCCAGGACCACAGGGGTTACAGTCTATCAGAACCCACTCTAGCCGCCACCACCCCCTTCATCCACGACTCTCACACCACACCTCCCAGTGTCCTGCAACCACATCCTGTAACCTTCTCTCAGTCCCCATATTCTTGTTCCATGCCACTTCCCAAACTCCTTTCTCCTCCTTTGAGTCCCCCAATGAGCTCCTCCTAAGCACTCCCATTCAATGTCCAAATATAACTGCATTCCACTCCTGTGACCCCTTCATCGTCTAACTCTACCTATATCCATCTTTAGACCCCAATCTCTGCCCCAATGATTCCCCCACCAATTCCACTGCCCACCCTGACCCTTCACATTTCCCATGTCCCTTACCCTCCAATTCATGCCCCCCCCCACCTCTGGCTCAGCTCTGGAGCTGCTGCAGCAAGCCTGAAACCAACACAAGGTCAATTTATATTATAGGTGCTGATATGTATATTAACTGGTAATATTACTAGTTTACTTTCTACATTTATGGCTTAAGTCCCTTACTAATCCATCTAAACATATTTATAGGCATTTCCCCTTAGCAAGACAAAGGAAACAAATGTGGAGTTTCTAGGCAAAGTCATTTTGTATATGTAATGAACAAAAAAAGAACACATCCATAAAATACTCCTGGGAGAATTCTGCACCACTGGGCAATGCAGAATTTGCAGAAATTAACATTCTGCGCTTAGAATTTCCTTTCCCCCACAGAAATGGGTTGCAGTGCTGATAGCCACCACTAGGGGCCACTGAACACAGCAGAGCCCAGCTTGCGCATAGAAGACATTGCTGCAGGGAGGGAGAGGGAGCTAGAGGGTTCCTGCAGTTCCCAGCATGCCCTGAGGGTAGGAGACGGCAGCATGCAGGAAACTCCATGCAAGCCTGGGACCCAGCATTAGGCTGTTTCTCCCTCTGAATCCCTGAGCTCTGAGAGGGATGGGGATGGGTGTCTGGGCAGGGGGGGGCCCTGCAGCTGCGCTCTGGGGGGGTGCAGGTACCTGGGTCGCGGGAGCCTCACGGATGGGCTCTTGGGGGGATGGGGTGTGGGTATCTGAGTTTGGGGGGCCCCGCACTTGGGCTCTGGGGGTGAGAAGGTAAGGGGGTAGAGAAACAGGAACTGGATTGTCATAGGAGTTTCTTTAACTTTCTACTCCTGGGGGGATTTGTGTGTCTCTATTGTTACAGACAGACATACTTGCTGACAGGTATTTTGACATAAATTACCAAAATAATAGAAACTGGCATGATTATGTAGTGTTATTTTGACAAAAAAATTGCAGAAATTTAAAATTTTAAAATATTGAGTGCAGAATTTTTAATTTTTTGGTGCAGAATGCCCCCAGGAGTAATAAAACTCTTCAGTACATTTTCAGACCACCATAAATGTTAAAGTTCCTTTTCCAAATTTTACCAAGCTTTCAATAAAATAATGTGTGTAAAGTTCTAGGAAGAAGAGTTTATTTTTTGGAGAAACTGGTATGTGGACTAATTTTAAAAGAGAGAAAATGGGAAGCTTGCTTCAACCATACCAACAAAGAGCTATCTCTGCTCCATGGTAAATTCTGCTGTCCTGGTTGCAGGTCAAGAGCCACAAAAGCCTGCAAGTTAAGAGCATAAAGTGCATTTCAGGAGGACAGTTAGAAAAATAAGAGGTTACGATATGGGCTATATAGCCTCCTGTTTCCATCTCCCAATTCATAATAAGAGTACACATTGGTTGGGTATACTGCACTGCTGAACAATGTACCACAACATTTTATAGTAATGGTAGCAGCATTTCAAAGCCACATCTGAAGTCTTAACATGACATGCTTCCTATGGGCTTGCATGATGTACCACAGACTGCATGAACCCTCTTTCACATTGGGTAAGTCAACTTCCATTCAGAATCATGATACACCTCTACCCTGATATAACGCTGTCCTCGGGAGCCAAAAAAAATCTTACTGCATTATAGGTGAAACCACGTTATATTGAACTTGCTTTGATCCACTGGAGTGCACAGCCCCGCCCCCCCAGAGCACGCAGCCCTGCCCTCCCGGAGCGCTGCTTTACCGCATTATGTTATATCGGATTGTGTTATATCGGTGTAGAGATGTACTCTAAAATAGTTTAAAAAATTAAGATCCTCATCAATACCATGTCTGAAAAATAATTATTTTTATAATGAATTATCTGTTCATGGGTATCTTGAGATGACGTTCTCTGCAGAGGGTCACAAATTCACCATGTGGTGAAGTACTACTTCTAACCTTTAGAACAAAAAGAGGTGTAAAGACCCACATAGTCAGGCAGCTTTGTATTAGACACACATCTAAAAAGGCTGAAGTGATTCCTTTCTGAAAAAGTTGTAACACCATGCTCACTAAATTACCTCCCTCTCTTCCTTTTCAGACAGAGTAGTTTAGCTGTGAAAAGAAAATGCCTATTTTTACAGGTTCATCATCCAAAGTGATGCAGACATACTGAGATGATTTTTTTAAGCACTCTAGAGGAAAGCAAAAATAACACTAGCTACTGTTAGCTGCTTAACTCTGTAACATTCAAATGTTTCAGACATCCAAGGTACAAACCTCGAAGTAAAAACAATAAATCAAAAAAATTAAAACAAAATTACATATTTTCAAACAGCTACACAAAGTATCATTGCATAACAGAATCCAAGATTTTAGCCCTCTTCTATGATTTTTGCATTTTCTTCAAATTTTATTATGGTTCCTCTCTTTTCCACATCTGGCTGATCACTTTTTGATGGGTCTCAACAGCAGGGAGGATCATCAAGTTCAAATCTCAGTATGATAATGGGTTGGAAGCAGGTTCAGCAGTTGAGACTGGTAGAGCAGAAGGGTTGGAATAATACCTGCCAGGGTTGTAGTACCAGTTTCCATCATCATTATAATTCTCTCACACACTCACACCTCACCAACCAAAGAAAAACATACTCACAAACCTTTGCCTTCTAAAGGAATTTTAAATAGAGGGCAAAGGGATGTCTTTGAATATACCTGAAAGTCAGTTTACAATTATTCTAATTAAAAGGAAAGAAAACAGTCTTTTAGTAAGATAAAAAATGGGCAATTATGAACCTGTGTAATCTTAGTTCTAAAATTATATTTTATACTGATATTGAAGACAGCTAGTACTTCAGTAGCTCAAACATTGTGCTGGATCCAATGTAATTTTTCTTGTTTTAAAATTTGCTTGGTTCACATACAAGTTAAACAGTTTTATGCACTCTTAAAAATATAATCCACAGAAGAGCACAATTTCTCTCATGTCAGGTCTGAGAAAACGGAGCCAAGTACAATAGCGTATCTCAGAGAAAGTTAGGTTTTCAAGCAGTTGTGCAGTGTAACTGGTATTAACTCAATACAACAAGCAAACGTCATTTCTGGACAATAACTGTTGCTCTTCTGAATTGTGTTTTATTATAATTTACCAAGAATTTAGTGGTGAGGCAGCTCTTTTGTAATTAAAGTTGCTACTGTTTTGTTGTCCCTACAGAATCATTTCATATAAAGCACAAAAATCTTTTAATAATATTCTGTTCATTTAAAAGCCAGGAAGGAGATAATTTCCATTTCAACAGGAGAGGTTTTGGATTTTTAAAAAGCCTTAACATTTGTTGTCCATGTAAGCACAACACGTTCTACAGGTAAACCACAGAGCCTCTAAAATTAGCCATTGACAGAAAAAAAAAAAAAAAAGGATGCTTTATCTGTACAATAAAAAGTGACAGTATTGCAAACTCTTGGTTAACTATTTCAAAAGATATTTAAGTGGGTTTGTTTTTTCATTGGTTTTCTTGTTAAGCAAAATTTAAAAAAAAATTGATACAGACATTTCCTTTCTAACCAGCTGGGATTCAGTGGGCATGTCACTTGTTTGTTTGTTTTTAAACTTTGATTCATTTCCCCCTTCTAATATTGATTCCTATTTTGAAGCGGAGTAGAGCAAAGCACGCTATGGAACTTTTAGTGTGCTGCAGCAGGATTCACATAGACACCTAGTGTGCAGCAGACTGGTACAGGATAGATTTACACCCCAGCTTGCCGTGAACTAAGTGTTTCTGTAGTTGAGACTGCTGCATGCAAAAATGGTCACTTGGCAATTTAGGGTTTTCTGTTATTTCGAAAGGTGGAAAAGCTATTTTATTACCTCCAGCCTCATGAAATCTAATTACAGGTTCTCAAAACTCTTTTATTCTGACCATATTCCTAAAGAGAAGCCCTGCTTTCCCCTATAAAAGTGATTGACAGTGCTGTTAATATACTCACTTCCAGTAAAAGATAGCAATGTTTTTCCTTGGTAGAAAAACATTAGGGAAAATAGTATTATTCTCTATTCACCTGCAATAAACGTAACAGTGATTTGTAATGCTGCCCATTACTGTACTTTAATGGTCCCACATGGAGGGAAACAGAGCACTAAAGCTCCCATGTCAGAATTTTAAGAATCAAACAACTCAATTAGCGCTGTCCTGAGGACTTAGTTACCACTCACATTCTTTACAAAAATTTTTTTTAAAGAAAAGAGTTTTTCTTGGAGTAAATTTAATTTTAGTGAAAGGTGCTGAACTGATGGCCAAAGAAACTTCAGCCCTTTGAGTTTTCCATAGCTCCAGCAACAGCAGACCAAGTTTTCTCTTCTCCCACTGTCCTGTGACCGACTCAAAGCTCTGGTGAGACTTTAGGGGCAAGAAAGGTTGTTTAGTTTCCATGTAGTTATGTAATTTTTATCTCTATTGAGAAGGTTGACAAAGGTGATGCTTTAATACTAATGATGGTGGTGGTTTTCATTATGTTGGCACTTTGTGATTCAAGGACCACTTGGTACAAACTAGCAGATGCCATAGGCAGTCCATAGTTTTACAGGGATCCTGTGGGTCAGATATATACATAATAATTCATTAAAGGGCGGCATCTGAGGTCTCTGCCAAGAGCCAGCAGCTCAACGGTCATCCTAATCATTATGAAATGTATGTATGGATAATATTTAAGGAATTGTGTGTCTATATTGAAAATCATGTTCTTAAGGCAGATCAGCAGCCGCTGACATGTCTCAGACAGGTTCCTTTCAGGCAGGGGATAACAGACACTTACCTCCCAGTCTGGTCATTGTGTATTGTGTGTCTCACACTGTAGGCCTCTGAGCCAGATGCTGATTAAGAGACTGTGAAATCTATAAGAAAGGAGTATGCAGGAACAACCAACAAGCAGAAAGGCATCCTGTTTATGAATAAGACAATGAATTGTTCTGATATATCTGAGGAGGCAAAGGGACACCCTGCATCTTTCACAAAGGAGGCAAGCTGACAGTATGACTTGTCTCATGAGCGTGATGAGTTGGATAACAGAAACCCCCATGGGAACTGCCAACTGATGTGCCAAGACTACTTCTGCCCCTGCTTTCCCTGCCAGCTTGGGACTCCAACCAGGGGCGGCTCTACATATTCCGCCGCCCCAAGCAGTCATGCGCGGGAGGCGCCCCGGAGCCCCGGGAGCAGCGGACCTCCCGCGGGCTTGACTGGTGAGGGTCCGCTAGTCGCACGGCTCGGCTGGACCTCCCGCAGCTGCGGGCGGTTCGCTGGTCCGGCGGCTGTGGTTGAGCTGCCGCAGTCATGCCTGCAGGAGGTCCAGCCGACCCGCGCGACCAGCGAACCATCCGCAGTGACGCCTGCGGGAGGTCCACTGGAGCCGCGGGAGGAGCGCCCCCTCCGCAGTCATGCCTGCGGCAGGTCCGGTCGTCCCGGGGCTCCGGTGGACCTCCCGCAGGCCTGACTGCGGCAGGTCTGCTGGCCCAATCTGCCGCCCCTGCCGGCAAGTGCCGCCCCACGCGCGTGCTTGTCGCGCTGGGGTCTGGAACCGGCCCTGACTCCAACACCTTGTCTTGTTGAGCCAGACATGCCAGTTTGCTCCAACACAGACCCAGGGTCTGAACCATGTGCCCCAAAGCTGCAAACTTAACTGAAAGCCACTTAAGAAGTGTTCCTGTCTGTAACACTCAGATGCCCACCTCCTAATGGGGTCCAAACCCCAAATAATTCTGTTTTATGCTGTATAAAGCTTATACAGGGTAAACTCACAAATTGTTTGCCCTCTACAACACTGATAGCGAGATATGCACGGCTGTTTGGCCCCGCAGGTATTAATACATACTCTGGGTTAATTAATAAGTAAAAAGTGATTTTATTAAATACAGAAAGTAGGATTTAAGTGGTTCCAAGTAGTAACAGACGGAACAAAGTGAATTACCAAGCAAAATAAAATAAAACACGCAAGTCTAAGCCTAGTAATAAAACTGAATACAAATAAAATGTCACTCTCAGAGATGTTTCAATATATTTCTTTCACAGACTGGTTGCCTTCCTTGTCTGGGTACAATCCTTTCCCCGGTACAGTCCTTGCTCCAGCTCAGGTGGTAGCTAGGGGATTTCTCATGATTGCAGCCTCTTTTGTTCTGTTCCACTCACTTATATATCTTTTGCATAAGGCAGGAATCCTTTGTCCCTCTCTGGTTCCAACCCCTCCTTCTCAATGGAAAAACACCAGGTTAAAGATAGATTCCAGTTCAGGTGACATGATCACGTGTCACTGTAAGACTTCAGTACCCACTTGCCAGCACACAGGTATACAGGAAGACTTACAAGTAAGACAGAGCCATCTACGATTAATTGTCCTGGTTAATGGGAGCCATCAAGATTCCAAACCACCATTAATGGCCCACACTTTGCATAATTAGACTAGGCCCGCAGAGTTATAGTTCATATTTATAGTTTCAGATACAAGAGTGATACATATATACAAATAGGATGACCACACTCAGTAGATTATAAGCTTTGTAATGATACCTTACAAGAAACCTTTTTTATGAAGCATATTTTAGTTACATTATATTCACACTCATCAGCATACTTTCATAAAATCATATCAAGTTCAACGTCACACATAGGCCAAGCCTGTCTGTAAAAAGCTGGAAAGACATTGGGTGATATTTGTTCTCTAAGACATGAAAGTACATAGATAAGTAAGTCCAGATTCTAGAATGCATGTTATGATTTTATTTTATATGTAACCCTTTGTTTCCAATACTTCTATTTGCTATCACTTGAACCTCTATGCTTGGTTAAATAAATATATAATTGTTTTCACTATAAACATATCTAACTGCTGTGTGTCAAACGGGGAGGTGATCTGAGGTGAAACTAGTAAGCTGGGGTGTTCTGCTTCTCTGGAACCAGTGAATCTGCGAATACTGCAAGTGTCCACTGGACCAGGGGCTGGACACTCTAGGGAGATGGACTTGAGGGTTGGAGTGTGTCTATCACTAACCAGTAGAGAGACAGCAGGCCCTACAAGCCCTAGGGGGTAGTGCTTGTGTTCCCAGTGTCCGGTGGAGTCAGGGAGCTGACCCACACCAGGCTCACACATGGCTTCCTCACACAGATAGTACCCCCAGGAAGTATCACACCCTTACACAACAAAAGATGGAGAGATACCACACAACAATTCAACAACAGCCCTCACACAGTAATAATGATTTTAGACTGCTACTGGCCTAGGCTTGATTTGAACCAAAGATCAAGGGGTTAATAATACCCCTCTATCCTATTACCTTTTCCCCGAACCATACAGTCACACCCTGTGCAAACCCTTACAGAGACGTGAACCAAAAACAACAAGTCTTCATCTGCATACCTCATGCAATCAAGAAAATGGTAAATTTGTAGTGTTATTGCTTTAGCGGGCAGGCAATTAATCAAAATCTGATATCTGACTTGCGTACTAGGAATGATCACCCTTTTTATCAGATACAATTTCTCCAAAGTGTGTTGCATAAACAGCGGCGAGTCAGTTTGAGGGGTTTTAACATCCCTCAACATGTGGCCCTCATATACTAAATCACAGGCAACGGGGATGAACAGCCACTAAATCCAAGAGGAAGCGAGGGCATGGAGATGTTGAGTGCCATCTCTGTACCCAGCGACAGCTCTAGGTATTTTGCTGCCCCAAGCACGGCAGGCAGGCTGCCTTTGGCAACTTGCCTGCGGGAGGTCCCCGCTCCCGTGGATTCGGCAGCAGCCTGCGGGAGGTCCGCCGAAGCCGCAGGACCAGCGGACCCTCTGCAGGCATGCCGCCCTCCTGGCAACCGGCAGAGCGCCCCCCGTGGCTTGCCGCCCCAGGCACGCGCTTGGCGTGCTGGTGCCTGGAACCACCCCTGTCTGTACTCCTCTTCTCCCAAGCACTGAGTCTGGCTTCTCCATGCAGGAGGGAATGACAAGATGTGGGAAGATAATCAGCTACTCTAAAGTATCTACTCTCTCCAAAAGCTACATGGCTTTAGTAGGAAAGTTAGCACCGACCCAATTGGCATTATCTTACCTGCTTTTCCCTCACTCTATAATGGGAATTCCCCCCAAGGAAAACCTGTGGGGACAGCAGATAACAGAAAGGCTTCCATGGACCACAGTCAGGCAAAACATGTCCCTCAAAAAAGGATGTGAAGGAAAAGCAAATTGAGGGTCTTGTCCCATATACAGAAATAACCTGTGGACAATAAGGCTCTGAGAGGGAGGTTGGGAATTATCGTTCCAAACAGGATTGTCAGTAGAATACACAAAGGAAATGGGAAACATACATAGTCAAATTCATAGTGGTCTAAATGTTCAAATCAGGTTCTGGTCATCATTTTTCTTTTAATTTATTTGTAATAGTCTCTCTACTGGACTAGCATGAGTGTAGTTTTCCTTAGTTCACTTATGAATGGGTTAATGCCTGTTTTAATTTTCGTCAACATCTCAAAAAGATGTTGAAAAATAAGTCTAAAAAAGAAGTTGTGTCAACAAAACAGAAACAGTTCCCTACAGAAATAGCTAGATGTGTCTTACTTGCCCTGTGATTGCAGTGTAATTTGTTGTCTATGTGGCAAGAGAAACAAAAGAGTACTATACACTTTACCATTATGAGTCATGGCATTTATTTTTAATCAACAAACCAACAAGAAAATCTTGATTCCCCTCTGAAAAAGAAAGACTACAGATGAACCCATGCATCTGTTTTGGGGGGAGAAGTTTGTTATTATTTGTTTTCAAAGAAAGGACAAATTACAAGCATATTCATATTTCATAATAAATACCATACGTCTCCACTCTTCCACAAGGGTTTCAGGCCAGCTTCCACTGTAAAGCATGGAACCACCATGAGAATTAAGGATTGTCTAGACTAACGCTGTGGTCTAGCAACAGACGAACATACTGCGGAAAAATAGGGGTTATCCTAAGCTCAGTTCCTAGATCTTGGGCCAAGAAGGTCTGGAAATGTTGTGGAAGGAATGTATTTAGACAAGGGGATTGAGGGAATTAGAGAAGAGAGTCTCATTTCAATCTACAAATTCCTTGCCAGACAATAAAGTCTCTTGACAGGCTCCAGGAGGATTGCCACAAGCCATCCATGACCAAAAAAAAGGGCATGGGGTAATTACCAGGGTAGTAGAGGAAGAGTTGAAAGTAGGCAGAGAGATGCCTTCCCAGAACTATGGCGCTATTATGGGGCAATAATAATGCCTAGCAAGCTTCACCTTGTGAGATGATGCAATTCTGACTTACTTCTGAGTATTCTAGGGTTTTTTTTTAATATCTACTGCATACTCAGCAAAAATAAAATTTAATTAGAAAGCAATGGGAAAAAACTATGAACTCCACCCTGTGTTCAAAAGACTACGACAGCTCATTTAAAAGTGCTATACGCCGGTGAAATGTGGACAGCTGAAAGGTGCTGGGAGTATTAAACCTATGCTGGCTTCACTTTGACTTGACTGCCCAATTTATTTGCGTTGTTTCTATGAACTCTTGCTATTGCTGACAGGCTGTCAGACCTTTAATGTGGAGATTTATGTGGATATATCGCCACATAACTTATGCTGCATTAAGAATAAATACAAAACATTTCCATATCATTAAAATTGAATAGATTCACAAGTTTTAATTTTCAAGTTACTTGTCAGTTTCCTATATTATCAGCCACCGTCCCATTACAGTGAAACCTGTTTTAGTGACCAATAAAAACCAGTTGCTAACTTCGTGTTCAAAATAAGAGCTAGGACAGAATTGTGCTCAGTACATCTGGAGACACTTTGAGGCAGTTTCTTAAGATAGAAGACTGCCAACTAACCATCATCTTTACTATAAGTTTCATTCCACTTATAGGAGAGAGGAGCTTACTGCTGTAACTACTCAAAAAAGGACGTTCTCAGATGTCCTTAGCTGAACAGCTTAAGGCTGAGACAGTACCTGAATAGCGTAGCCACCAAGAAATAACCCAAAGTGCTACAAAAAGGTGCATTGCTAACTCAGTAGGCAGCACTCATTCCAATGAGTCATTGCTAAGGCTACGATTTAGTCACAGGTATTTTTAGTAAAAGTCATTGACAGGTCACAGGCAATAACCAAAAAGTCACGGCCAGTAACCTGTCTGTGACTTTTACTAAAAATAACCCTAACTAAATCTTACCTGCTGAGCGGAGTGGGGGCGGTGTTCCAGCAGACGCTGCTGCTCCGGGGGGTGGGGGTGCCCCGGGGCCCTGTCACCACTGCTGCTCCTGGGGGGGAGGGCAGCCCATGGTCCTGCTGCTGCTGCTCCAGGCGGGGGTGGCCTGTGGCTCCACCACTACTGCCGCTCCGGGTGGAATGCAGCCCGTGGTCCCGCCACCACTGCTGCTGCTCTCCCAGGCAGGGGTGGCCTGGGGTGCCACTGCTGGTCCCAGAGTGCTGCTCTGGGGCAGCACCCGGGACCAGTTGCCTGGGGCAGCCAGAGCAGCAGCCGATGCGGCTGCAGAAGTCACAGAGGTCCCAGAATTTGTGACCTCCGTGAAAGATTCGCAGCCTTAGTCATTGCTGCCAGAGGATGCACAGGGCACTGTTTTTCCTTTTAGATGTAACCCTTCTTCCCCTCTGAGTTGGCAGCAACAAGGGCCGGGTTCAGTATCCAGGGGTTCCGTTTCAATAACACAATGCAAAACCAGCTCGAGCCCCCACCCACTGACCTACAACAATTACATACCACCCCCCCAGGTGCCTCTAAGAGGCAATACTTCCCCTCTCGCAAGCACAGAGTTTGAGTGTAGCAAAATCCTTTTAATAAAGAAGGGAAACAATGCCGCATTACGTTGGGGAAACACCACAAACAGGATTGATAACACAAACCATGAGCAAAAGACCCACCTCCAAGTATGTTTGGCAATGTCCTTTTCCCCACAGGGTCTTAAGTCCAAATCACCCCAAAGTCCAACAACCCAAAAGTCTCTGTCCCTGGTCAGTGTCATCCCAGAGTTCAAAAGTTCATCTGCAGAGTTTTACCCTCCCAGCCTGGGTGGAATTGGGGAGGGGCACACGGGGTGTTAAGGGGCACCTTACGTGGGTTAAGGCCGACTGCCCCGCCTCTCCGTGGAGGTCTGCAGCAGCCTTCACCATGAACGGCTCTGCTCCTCCAGCCGTCCCTGCAAACTGCTCTGCTCTGCTCCACTCGCTGTTCCGTGGGCCGCTCCAACCGTCCCACACACTGCTCCGCTCCACCAGCCATCCCATGAACCACTCCAGCTGTCCCTGCAAACTGCTCAGCTCCACTCCACTGCGCTCACCGCTCCAACCATCCTGCAAACTGCTCTGCCAGCCGCCTAGCAATATATCTTTAGGCTCCCCCACTAGTTAGCACTTAGTGATCTCAGCTCAGTAATTTTAGCTCTTTTAGTGGTTTCAGCTCTTAGAGATTTCAGCTTGTAGTAGGAGAGCCCCAGTGCTGGTGCACCATTGGCCCAAAGTGAATTCAGCTCAGCAGCCTCTAGTTAGTCTCCTAATGGAATTCAAAATTAGCTCTGCTATTCAACAGTGGAGAGAAGGAGGTGCAATTGGCATGCCAAGCCCTCAAAAAGGGCCCATACCATCAGGTACACACACCTGTCCCCAGCCTCTCTCAATTCACTGGGTTTTGGAACCCGTGTCCCATATCTAGCGAGTGCTACTTAGTTGATGGTGAGACCCTCTGTCATAAAACAGTCTCATAGTCCTTCATTCACATAACCAGGGTAACAACACTTTATTCCTCCTACCTCAATAACCGAGAAATTGGGGATCCCACAGCTGACAAAGTTACCATTTGGGGCTGCCATGGGCTCATGCTAGGCAGAGTGGGTGTGCCTATGCAAACAAGATCAGCCCTCTAAGTTCTTTTCCACACTCACCATAATTCACCACCAGATGTCAGGGTAGAGCTCATCCTGACTCTGCTTACATAGATAAGATGTAAAATTAAGACCCTGTCCATTTTTGGTCATTAAAGATACTCTTTTCACCCCACAAGAGTAGGCATGTTACCCTTGGTGTAACAACTACTCTTACTGGGTAATTATATTGACTACTTACTTTTCCCTGCATGTTCAGACTGCTAGGCTATTCTGAATTTTCTGAACCATTGTATCATATGGTGCTGAAGTGAGCTGCGTAAAATCTTCCATGTTTCACCCAAGAGTTGGCTGTATATCAATAATGGGTGATGGAAACCCCCAATCTGTACCTTGTAAAGTGTTTTTGGACTACATACACTGGTTGTGCATTAAAAGGTATTAAATAATTTAACTCATGATATTTTGTATAGGGAGTTAGGAGAACCGAAGACATACACATAAACATGCCAGTTGAGCTCTGTAACTAAAAGCCTATTTAATACATTTAACCAGCAAGTGAGAATTTTTGGTGAAAATGTTAGTTGGCCAGCAATGGGTTCAATGAATTTGCTTTGCTCCTTTACAACTGCTAGTCTCAAACCATGCGACCTTTTCTTATCAGCCTCACTCTACCCATCCACTACATTTTTACTGATGAATCCAGACGCCTGGGCATCCCTGATATTGGTGCAGGCTGCTGTTCCCGGTCTCTACAAGCTGCTGAGCTACTGGTAGATCCCAGTCGTTACGCAGAGCTATGAGATTACTCAAAAGAGGACAAGTAGCAATACATATTCATTCAAACTGAAATTCTTCTCAGAAAAAAGCCCATAGGTATGCATAATGAATGATGCCAGTATTCTTAAGTTTAGCTCAATTTTTATTAAGCAAGAACTGGAAAAAAAACAACTGGCATTTGTTTAAGAGGGAGAAAAAAAATGTACAAATGAAGATGTAGGCCCAATTTTTACCTCTCTCAGTGCCCCTTTGAAATTTCTGATAGAAGTGAACTAAACATTGCAATTACAGGTTGTTTAGTCCAGGTTTGAAGATTCCACTCAGCTACTCACCAGTAGCAAGTAGGAACCTTTCCCTGCTGAGCTGGGGGGCCTGTGCCATCAGTTTCTGCAGAATGTAAGCTTTCTTTACACAACAAAAATAAAATAAAACAAAACAAAAAGTTTCTATCCCTCAGGTTTTAAAGGAAACCTTACTAGACATTTAACAGCATTACGATTAAACCTACTAGTCTGAGGCTGATATGAATGAAGGGCACCCACCAGTTAAGTCCAGAGGCCGGAAGCCTCTGAACAGAGGCCAACACTCTTCACTGAGATTAAGGGTCCTAAAAAACCAAAGGTTGACAGGAGCAACGGAGAAGCAGAGCTTCTTCCTTGCTACATCTCAGAGGAAGCTTGAGTCTCTGGTGTTTCAGAGAGAGAATTTTCTCCTTTTCCACAGCCAGAAGAGGGGATTGCAGATTTAACAAATAATTTGTAGCTAGAGGGTGAAGCAAAAAATGACACTTTCAAGCAGAGTCCATGGAGAGCATCTTGGAAGAAAAAAAAAATTCCAGAAAATGGTTGCAGGGTTGGCACTTCTCAACATTATCCTGCCTCTGGACTTAACTGGCGGGTGCCCTTCATTCGTATCAGCCTCAGACTAGTAGGTTTAATCGTAATGCTGTTAAATGTCTAGTAAGTTTGTCAAGATCTGATTTAGCTTCTGTAAAAAACTAAAAGTACACCCAGCAAAATGTAAACAATAGTGAGAGAATTTTTAATAGATCACAAAGTAGCTATACCTTCAAAGATCAATTTATTTGTACTTTGAAATTTGCACTTATACTTTACTGAAGATTTACAAGGGACAGACAACAGAAAATAACTCATTTTTTTCATTTTTCTACATCTTGAACAATGTTGCTTCTCCAATGGATTGAAATATATTTTCAAATGATTATTTTCTTAATAAGTGCATATGCAGTCTTAACTATACACTGAATTTAACACAACTGAATAGTTTCCTCTACCTCCTTCTTTTATGTAATTTTGAAAAATAAAACAAATCTATAAAGAAGTTCACACCACAAGATTATGAAATTCACTTCCTGAATAATTAAGTGTGCTACATCTCCAGTTACTTTAGTAATTAGAAATGATAGTCTCCTGAGAATCTAACAATTATGCTAAAAATATTTTACTATGTATTCAGATGAGAAAAACTACAGTAAGTCTATGTGGTCAGCTACCATGCCTTCCCTTATTTAGGTGGGGAGGGGAAGGGTAGAGCAGTCCATTTGTTCAACACAGCTGAATATCTAGAACTATATCTAGCCCTGTAAAAGAGGAATTTTGTTTGCTTTAAAAGTCTTCTGTTGTTCCAGGGGGAAGAAAGGCTATCACAGAGCGATGACATTTTGGCTCCCGTTACAATGATTTATTCTAATTTTCTTCGTATTGGGCAAATAAGTGCAGATAGTGAATGGACTCTGATCAGCCTTGCACAGTACAATTTAAGAGTGATACATGATGGAAGTAGGAAACCACCAGTTCTTCTGTTAATTGTATTTTTAAATGATTCCTACTCTATTTTTGTCTAGGAAGTTTTACAAATCTGACAAGAAAAAAATTGTATAAAATAACTGAAGAATTATTCAAAAGTTTCTAATATCTCTAATAGGGAATAATGTGTTTTTTCCTAATTTATTAACCTTATTAATAGAGGTTCAGTGAATTAAATGCAGTGCATAACATGCCCATGAATTTTAGGTTTCTGCTACACTACCAAACTCAGTAGTAACTGTTTTCTGCCACAAACTAGAAATACAAAAATAAAACCACTGTTGTTACACAAATAAAAATAAATGGAGCAATTTGAACTTCCAGTTAGCAAAGAGAACTGCAAATAAAACTCTTTAACCTCTCTGTGCTAGTAGAAGTGCCCGTGAATGCAGTTGGCCGTGGCTGGCTACAAATGTAGGCGAGAACAAGGCATGAGCAGCACCATTTCAGAAATCATGGGTAAACCTTGTTGAGCTGCACACATCATTGCTATAAAACAGGCACATTTTTTATTTGCAGATAGGGTCCTTGAAAGAAAAATGCTGATTGTTAATTAACATTATTCTTTATAACAGTCACCCTTATCACCTGCAAAAATGTATAGTTACAGCTTACGTACCATCTGTGGACAATTTAGTTTAATGGGATAAATTGGAGAGCAGGTTATTGCTCATGGAATCAGAGCTAACTTTAGGAACTCTACAGAGAAGTATAAAAAGAGAAGTTACTTCATCCAAAAATAGGAAGTTATTACAATGAGGAATTCATATCATTGTCTTTACAGAGGACTCAACTCACATTTTTTAAAAAAAATCCTCTTTTTATTAAATTGGTACTATTATACATTAAAACAAACAATACAATATTAACAATATTTTAATACAATAAAATATAACTATTCAACAAATTTCATAGCCTATATCATGTTATAAGAGAAACCAGTTGATTTTCATTATTGTTTGTATAATACGAAGCAGTTTGTTGTTTGTTGTGTTCTGAAGAGAGTCTGGGTTGAGGCAGTTTTCTTTCACATAGCTCATGTAAGGATATTGATTAGTTTATACTCAGTACTATAGCCTCTTGTGTGACAAACACTTGTTTTCCCTAGAGAAAGGGTCTTGTATATTCTGAGCTCATTACGCCTACCTCAGTGGAATAAAGAACAGAGTACTTTTTTTTTTTTTGCAAGACTAACCTATTTTTGAGTAAAAGACATTAGATACATTTTAACCCTACCAACAGCTATACCAGCCCTACCTTGGTGATTTGTGCCACTATGGATAGAATTTTCACATAGTTCCACAGAAGAAGCCTGAATAAACAGACAAGCCTTGTAATGAACCTAAATGATCAAAACGTTCTGGCTGTCAGGCCCAAGGGGAGAAAGGGAAGAAAATTCCAGAGTTGAGAGCTCTACACTGAAAATACCTTGTTGTCCACTGCACAAATCTAAGAATTGTCGGCTCAAGTGTTCCAGCTGATCTTAACTGTCAGACTGCCTCTTTCCTGAATTTTCCCTAAGATACACAAGAACCCAAATCATGAAGGGCTTTATAGACCAAAACAAACATTGAATTATAGTCAGAAATAAGTTGGAAGTCAGTGCAGTAGGAGATATATGTTCTATGCATAAAATACCAGATAAACAAAGACATGGATATGAGAGCCACCTCTAATTAAGAGAGTTCACACCCTATTAGTCAGAAAAGTTGGGAGGAAATAATTGTAGCCACACCTGCTATTTGAACATCCAGAATTCAACAGGACCTAGTAACAGAAAAGTAAGCATAATTTCAAGAAGGGAGTTAACCCAAAGCAGTGGCAGAAGTGATATGTAACCCAGCATTACCTCACTCATATTTGGATTAAGCTTTAAACGGTTAACCATCCACACCCAGGCACTGGAAAGTTCACCACTGGCACCAACCAGGTGCCAAGAAACAGACAGAGCTTAATATCATCAGTGTACACGGATTCCGTGACTTTCCGGGACCTCTTCAGGGCTGCCCCAGCAGCTGCTCTAGTGGCCCCAGGCAACTGGTCCCAGGCACTGCTCCACAGCAATAGTCCGGGAACAGCAGCAACTTCCCAGGCCACCCCAACCCAGAGGAGCAGCAGCAGCAGCGGGGCCCCGGGATACCCCCCAGCTGGGGGTGGCAGGGCCCCAGTGGGCACTCTCCTACCCCACCCCTGGAGCAGGAGCAGCAGGCCCCGGGATGTCCCCCCTCTCTCCCCCAGAGCAGCAGCAGGGCCCTGGAACACCCCCCAGCCCCAGCAGGTAAGATTTAGTTAGGGGTATTTTTAGTCAAAGTCACAGGCAGGTCACTGGCCGTGACTTTTTATTTATTGCCCATGACCTGTCCGTGACTTTTACTAAAAATACCATGACTAAATCATAGCCTTACTGATGAGCTATCACCCAATACTATTCTCTGGGTTGTTTTCAGGAGAGAAGGATGGAGGCACTCAAACACAACTTTATTCATACCAGGGCTTTAGACATGTCACAGACACTTTGAGGTCAACAGCAGGGCTGGATTAAGGCACAGGCAACCTATATACCTCTGGCTGGTCTGGCTCAACTACTGCTAAAGGAGCCAGCCCCACAGAAGTGCTGCTTGTCCCACTGTACACTCAGGTTTGGCCGACCAGCCTCGTGTGATGACATGGAGTGGCGGGGCCAAAACTGTGTGAATGGAATTGCGACCACCATGCACCAGGTTGCAATGACACTCCCTCAATTTTGGCCCCGCTGCCCTAGCCCTTGTCATGACAGAGGGTGGATGGAGCCAAACCCGAACAGGCGGGGGGGGGGAGCAGTGCTTTTCCTCCTCGTCGCTGCTGTAAGGCCAGCTCCTGCACTAGTACCTCAGCCATAACTTTGGACGAGGAGTTGCAATGACTGCCTGCACGAGGGAGCTGGTCAGGAGAGGGGAGCCAGGGTTAGCCTAGGGCCCAGTGATCTGTTAATCTGGGTCTCGTCTCATCAACAGTACTGAAGGCTGCTAAGCAATTCAAGAATCAGCACAGGTACCTAGGGTGAGATTTTCCACTTTGATATTTACCAGCACAATTTCTATCATTTCACTGGGAGCTGTGTAGCTAAATCTCCTAGCCAGCTCTGAAAATCTCAACCCTGATCTTTGTCCTTCACCAATATCATGGGTTGAATATGTTCTGAGATGAAAAGTTTATTTAAGCTTGGATCGTTAAAAAAAGGTTTTAAATACAGAAAGTTATGGGTTAAACTTAAATCTGACAGAGCGTGGGTGCTGTATGAATAATCCACTGGGCAACAGCTCTTTAGAAAATCCTGATGGGGCCAATAAATGAAGTGACATTAAATGAGATGAAAATATTTAAAAAATGTAAATTATTGAGTTAAGGACATAGCTGAAATTTGAGCTACTACCTGGATATAAGAATGAGGAATTCTGGTCATGGGTTTTATTTGTAAATTGCCTTTGTGTTGTTAATTCCTTCATGCTATACTGAATGGTAGTTCAGTTCTCAGCTTTGCCATGGCCATACTACGTGATTTTCAATAAGTCACTTAACTTCCTCAGTTCCTCCCTTTATAAAATGGAGATGTTCACCCTTTACACACTTTGTGAAGCACTGTGATTTATGGCTCAACAGCACAATATAAATGCCAAGTTTCTTTGGACCTATGTTATCTGTATGAGTTTAAAAAGTGCACCGTGCTATACTGAGTGACTGCAGTGTCTGGGTGAACATGCTATTTGTAAGTTTTACACTGTGTTCAGCTATTCTTAAGTTTTTTCCAATTTTCCCCTCCTCTCTCACTCTCACACATATGCCCCATAACTCCCCAGGCTAACATCTGCATTCAGTGACTAAATCAATATAAAATTATCACATTCTAGAAAATGTAAGTATATTCTCAGATACAGGATTTATCAAACTAAAATGCTGACAGATCTGGCATTGTGCAGTATGTGGAATTATTTTGGGGGGGAATAAATCTTTTTTTATATTTGGACTACTCATTTAGCAATCAACTCAACTTCCTTTTTCCTCTTTAAGTAGCATGTACAGAATAAGCAGTGCATTTTCTTTATTACAATTACAGGTCTCAGGTTTGCACCAAGCAGTCAGAATTGGCTTTGAAAGATGCACCTACTCACTGATCTATTGTGTGCGAAATATCCATAGCTATATAGTCTTGATCAAACCACTTCTGATACTTCTAGAGTAGATTATACAGTGTAGTTCATGAAAGTCCTATGGGATCCAACTCCATTTGTGATTTGTGTCAGATGTTTACCAGGCACGTCTACCATTTTCAGATATACTCACAAAAATTCCAAAGTTGCACCTCTCCTACCATCTCTTCAGACTCTCTATGCTAGGCTTTAAGTGTTATTTGTAACTGGACAATGTTCTTTTATTGAGTATTGTTATCAGTTCAGTTCTTTTATTGAGTATTGTTATCAGTCTGACACAGCAGCATGAGAAAACAGAAAAGAGTTTCCCTCCCTACACAAGAAAGAAAGAGAGCTTCTTGAATGAAAAATATACTGCGTATATTGCATACATCTTTATCAATAGCATCCTGGAGGACAACTTAATGCAGATTCCATATGAAGGCAGAACATGACAAAGATAAAACTGCCCCACACCAAACTGGGAGTAAACCTTAAGACAATGTCCAACTCATAGCAGAAGATTAAGATTTTCTGCAAGTTTATACCGAGAACCTTTGCATCAAGGTTTACTATCATTCATAACTGACATGCTTCTAGCCAAGTCAGTATGCAGTAGGCATTATTAGTTGAACTGAGAGTAAAATAACCTGGTCAGTGAAAAGGAATTAAAAAAAATTATCTGCAGCTAGCTGGCAGTAGTTTCATAAAGATAGAAGATGGGGAAGATTGTGTTATTCATGTATAAAATACTCCTTATAGTGAGAGTCAGTTAGGCTATACGAGTGAGCAACAGCCACCTGGTTACCAACAGTCCCTCAGTGCAACTAGGTGGCTGTTGCTTGGTTATTCATCCATTTTGGCATGCCACAGTAGAAGCGTGGATCGCACAGCATGTGCTGCAAAATTCAGATTGAAAATGCAGATGAGATTTGACGTTGATCTGAGCCCTGCGCACTCATACAAAGGATACATATGCTCGGTACAACTAATCAGGATTCTCAAGGGGGTTTTATAATGTACCCATTTTACCAAGGCAGTTTAATGTGCCAAAGTAACATAGAATAATTGTTCAGAAACATACCATTTCCTGTGATTGGAAAAGGAATAGTTTAAGCAACTCTTTGAGGTATGATATTAGATTTTGAATATATAAAGTCATCTTCCTAAGAAGCTTCAGGAAATAGACATAGGAGGATATTATACTATTTTCCCATATCCCACATCATCATTTTGTGTTGCAATTGCAGTTTAAGAAAAAATTTTGTACTCAGAGTGCTGTTCTTGTAAGGATAAAGTTTATATAATGTAGATTGTAAAATACTATTCCCAAAGCAAGTGAAATGGTTTAATATTTCAGCAGTTTGTAATGATGATGCACAAACAGTGATGGGATGCCACTGGATGAGGAGTATTTTGGATAGACTTTTGGAGGCAAGTGAAAAAGAAACAAAGAACTGGTTATTATATATAAGCAGATCTTTATATTTGTTCTTAAGTAATCCAAAGGAGGTGGGGGAAAGGGAGGAAATGGGACACTACTGAGTTTACAAAGACACTTCTCCAGCAGTCATCAGATTTCTGCAAACACTGGCATGCACAACTAGATGTTCTTGGTTAAGTACTCAAGCAAGACTTACTAGCACAGAAAAATTTAACTGAAGGATACTATTCAATTGTTCAGCAGCCACAGGCTAATTATTCAAATAATGTGGGGACTGATTTTGTTTTGCGTTTTATCAGTGGAGGGAGTAGATAAAAAAGCAGATTACTAACAAACATTTTTTCAGATTGTAAACAACAAAAAGGAAGATATGCTTCAGCTGTGCAATATTCTCCTTCACTCAACAACAAAAAATGAGGGGAATGCTACAGCTTGAAATACTTGACTGGTAATATCCTACATGCCATTCCAGGAAATCCCAGAGTGGATTTTAAGCCTCTGCCCATCCTAATAAAGAAAGCGGACTGGAGGACTAATCGATATCTAGCAACCCAGCTGTGACCTGGCACATAAAGAAGTCAAGAAAATAAATTATAGAGATCATGAATGGGATTTAACATTTGGAAGACAGCAACATCTGGGATCAACTCCAAATGGGACATAGTCATATTGAATGAGTCTTGGCTCCTATGCTAATTGTTAAACAGAGCGAGATTTTACACACACACACACACACACATATTTTACGTTCATCATGGATTTTCCATAATATACACAACTCAATGTACAAATATAACCTGGATATACAGTTTCTTGCAATGCCAATGATCTGCGAAGCACCTCAGCTACATTTGTGTGAAATGGCAGCTATTGTCCAGGACGAGTCACCAAAGCCGATCAAGTATTAGTGGTTTTAATAGATGGTGTCAAAAACTGCAATGAGTCTCTTTAATCGCTTCATAAGTCAGTTTAATGGGCTCCAGAGTCCTGCCCTCAGGCGGAGCTGAACAAATAATAACCAAGTGCAAATGACTTCCACAAATGTCACTTTGTTTTGTTTTTACAAAATCAAACAAAAACAAAAACCACACACACAAACAAACCACACACACCATATGAAAGGTATATTTTCAACGTTTGTACAGTAAGCTTTTTTTTTATAAAAATTGTTATAGATACAATAGTGGGTTATTTCCCAATCAAATTGCTAGGATTTCGAAATTGTTTTATTGTTGTTAGGGCTGTTTATATAGCTGGCAGGAAATCTTAGCCATTCCAAAAAGTATCAGCAGGATCAGGCTGAATTCAATAACTGAAAAGGAAAATCTGAGTTTTAAATATGGAACTAAGGGGGGGGGGGGGCAGACAGAGAAGGGGGGAAACGTTCCTTATTCTGTAACTCCGGCCGGGGAGAAAAGATGAGAAAACCCAGATTCATCAGTCAAACATCTAATGTTCTTTGTTGTTCACCTTTTGAATAGGAAGATACTACGCTGTCTCTCCTCCTCACAAAGAGGACCTTGAACTTCAAATACTGAAACACATTTCCCTTCCTCTGAGTAATCCATTTCACAGCCAAACAAAACGTTAGCATAGGAAGTAAGCTACTGTCCTGATTAAACACCATCCACACACACACACAAAAACACATACAACTGCGGACTGGCGCCTGTGTCTCGGAAGATGGCAGTAGCTTGAGCGTGCCCGTTAAGCGGAATACCCATTTTTAAACAATTGTGTGGTTTTCTCTCCCCCTCTCCTCCCTCCGGTGCCGAGGTTAGTGAGAAGAGGAGTCTCCCGACGGGGCTGTTTTACTAAGATGCTATTCAATCCTCAGAGACTCTTGGCAGAGGTGATCAGGCTATAGGGAGACTTATGCTTTGCAACTGTTTTTCGTTCATACCCCCCCCCACACACACACACACTTTCAATCACTGCAGCTATTCATTGCACTGGGGGGGGGGAGAGAAGGGGTGTGATGACAGGGATCCATTCCCTCCCTCCCCATCTGACACATGAACCAGCAGCGTCCGCTTGCAAACTCCTCGGACAGCGGCAGAATTACGGGAGGTTCGGGGAGGGGTTACATTCTTATCGCCACCTGGACCAGCCCCACCAGGGCAGGGCACCAGTGCCAGCGGCCCCACTCACCCACGCCGTATTTCTCGTGCTCCGTAGGGATCCACATGCTCACAGCCTGGCTTGTCCCTCGCCGAACAATGAGCGCGGCGGCGGCCAGCGAGCTCCTCTGCCCAGCGCCGCCGCTGCCGCTGCTCGGCGGGGCTCAGCCGCGCACCTCGGGCGCCAGCGGAGAACTCATTGTTGTGATTGACTCAGCCCCGCTCCCCCGCCGGCCACTCACAGCGGCCGCCCGCCTCCCCTGCCCCGCTGCATGCCGGGAAGCGTAGTTTCCCCGCGGAGTACGGCGGCGCGGGGCCCAGCCAAGGCCCTACCCCCTTCTGGAGTCCGCTGCCTTAGAGCGGAGAGACTGCGAGTCCCGACGAGCTCCGCGTTCTGAAGGCGGGGCCGGAGCCCTCAAGGCTCTTTCCTATTGGTTCAGGCGCCGTTCCAATGATTGTACGTCACGCCAGGGTCCATCTGCGAACAGTGGCATGGCAGCTTCCTCAGGCGTTGGCGCGGCGGCCGACAGAGGCGGTGAGTGTGGCGCGCTCCTGAGTGTCGGACGGGACCCCTCCTGGTCAAGCGTCCTGTCCCTTCTAGTGAGTCTAGGGGCCCACATGGAAAACGTGGGTGGTACTGCAGGGTACCCTTGTTGCGGGTCCCTGGGCCAAGTTAGACCTGAGCTCTGTTCCCGAGCCTTATAGTCATTACTTATTAATACTTCATCACAACACATTACAAAGGGGGCAAGCAAAGAATATGAAAACAGCTGCAGTCTATAGCACAGCTGGCAATACACTGTTCAGAAAGTGTGCCAGAGAATGGATGCTTAATTGAAAGGTACAGAAAAAAATCGTTTCTAATGCGACAACAGGTAATGTACATAGAAACCCTGCCAATGTTGACCTCGCTAACCGTCTCCTGTATATTTAAGAAAACACATCATGAAAGATAGATGCTAATAGAGTGAGAAGTCAGTAAGGTCAGAGCAGGTAGCTTTTAACCCATGCAGTAGAATGTACTATCTTTCAGAGTAAAAGCAGCAAAGAATCCTGTGGCACCTTATAGACTAACAGACGTTTTGCAGCATGAGCTTTCGTGGGTGAATACCCACTTCTTCGGATGCAAGAGTGGTATCTTTCAGAGTGGTAGCCGTGTTCGTCTGTATCAGCAAAAATAATGAGGAGTCCTTTTGGCACCTTAGAGACTAACAAATTTATTTGGGCATAAGTTTTTGTGGGCTAAAATCCACTTCATCAGATGCATGGAGTGGAAAATACAGTAAGGAAGTATACATACACAGCATATGAAAAGTTGGGAGTTGCCTTACCAAGTGGAGGGGTCAGTGCTAATGAGCCAATTCAGTTAAGGTGGAAGTGGGCTATTCTCAACAGTTGAAAAGAAGGGGTGAATACCAAGGGAGGAAAAATCACTTTTGTTGTGATAATGAGGCCAATGTAAGCAAGGCGGCCCATTTCAAACAGTCAACAAGAAGATGTGAGTATCAGCAGGGGGAAATTAGTTTTTGTAGTGACCCATCCACTCCCAGTCTTTATTTAGGCCTAACTTGATAGTGTCCAGTTTGCAAATTAATTCCAGTTCTGCAGTTTCTCATTGGGGTCTGTTTTTGAAGGTTTTTTTTGTTGAAGAATTGCCACTTTTCAGTCTGTTATTGAGTGTCCACGGAGCTAGAAGTGTTCTCCTACTGGTTTTTGAATGTTATAATTCTTGATGTCTGATTTGTGTCCATTTATTCTTTTGTGTAGAGACTGTCCAGTTTGGCCATTGTGCATGGCAGAGGGGCATATATCACATTGGTAGTGATATATCACTATTTTTGTGGCTTTTGAACTTACAGGTACTATTGGCAAGCTTATCCTCCACCTATCACAGCACATACATAGCTTGCCTATACACAAAAGCTATATCACATTATATATACTGGTAATTAAAGCGATGCACTCTTCTTCCCGCCTACACAAACTCAGCCCCTAGTGTGGATGCACTTGTATTGGTTAAAAGGTGCATTATATCAGCATAGTTATTCCTGCATAGGAAGGGGAATAAGCTATACTGCCTCTTTATACTGGTATAACTGCATGCACACTAGGAGTTGTACCAATATAACTATTTGTGTGGGGAAAAAAAACATATCCCTAACCGAAATAGTTATATTGTTACAAAAACTGAATGTAGACCAGGCCTAAGAACCAGACAGCACTCTGGTAAAAGGAAAGTTAGCCTGAAATCTCTGGTGTGAAAGAGATCTAAAGCCACTTACCGTACTGCAGAGTAAGTTTGTTCCCACTGGGGTTCGGAGATCTAACCTAGAATTTTTTTCTGTTTATTGTTAGTTCTTTCTTGTGGTGAAGTCAAAGTACCCTAGCTCTTCTAATGAGGAATTGTTTTGTTTTTAACAATGCTTTGTGTCCAGGACTTTCAGTCTTTCTTCACATTCTCTTAACAGCAGGTGCGCTGCAGTTTGTCTCTCTAAACATTCCTAGGTATCAGTGAAAATGGCTTCTTCTGCCCAGTATAGAAAGCCTGAGAACTATGACAGGATCCAACTGCACCTTTTACAAGTCCTGGTCTCTTTGGGTATGTCTACACTACGGGATTATTCCAATTTTACAGAAACCGATTTTTGGAAACAGATTGTATAAAGTCGAGTGCACGCGACCACACTAAGCACATTAATTCGACGATGTGCGTCCATTCTGAAAACTGACCATTTATTCCTACCCTTTGTTTCTATCTTTTAACCAGTTACCAATTCATGAGAGGACCTTCATGACAGCTTGTGATATAATCTTCCCCCACCCCTTGACTCTCCTTCCTTCTTCCTTTTTCTCCTTCCCATCCCAACTCTGTCCTCCTCCATGGTCACAGATGCAAACATTTCCAACCTATTCTCCTGTTCTAACCCCTCTACTTTGCCTGGTAACCCCATCTCATCTCCTGATCTCCTTTGAACCCATTCTGATCCCCTCCCTTACTCTTCTCATTAGCCTCTCACTCTCCTCTGGCTCTTCCTCTCACAATACAAACATGCTTTAGTATCACCCGTCTTTAAAGAACCCACTTTTGACCCTACTTGCGTCTTCAGCTACCATTCCATTTCCCTTTCATTTCTAAACTCATTGAACATGCTGTTTATAATTGCTGTCTGGAGCTTCTCTACTCCACTTCCATCCTGCAACATCTCCAATCTGACTTCTACCCCTTGCTCTCAACTAAGAACTCAACATTCACATTGAAGTCACTAATGACCTCCTCTTCGTCAAATCAGTCAAAGGCTGGGCACTCCAGAAGGCAGCTCTGAGGACTCGAAGTTTGGCTTGTACCTATTGTTAACTTGTAAAGAGAGAGCAGGGCCTGCAGAAGCCTAGAAGCAACTGTTTGTGTTGCCAAAGGCTGGTGGATTTGGGGCATTGCCCACCAGTAGGGACAGACAAGACTTCCTCATGCTAAGGGCAGGTGGTAGCAAGGTGTGTCTCAACCCTGGGTACTCCCAAGAAGCATCACCCCATGATTCCTACAAAAGACTTGACTCTACTGCCGCTGCTTATCATGATGACCAATATTGTCTCATTGTTTCCTTGTATTCCTTGTCAGTCTATCTGTATCTGCCTCTCGTCTATAGTCTTGTACTTAGAATGTAAGCTCCTTGGGGCAGAGGCGATCTTTTTTTCTTCAGTGTTTGTGATCGTGCTAATCATGGCTCTAGCATAGTGGGGTTCTGAGCCAGGATTAGGGCTCGTAGGTGCTATGATAACACAAATAATAATACACTGAGATTCGTAACTGGTAACCAAACTGCCTTCTTAAAGCAAACTATTTATATGGAACCAATTGACTTGAGAAAACAGATCTTACAAAGAATAAACTAAACTGTCCACATGCTTGCCTTTCCTAAGGCTTACCATTACCTGGATCCGGGGAAAGATCCAACTCGTTCAGGCTCCTCTGCAGACTGTCAACCTGTCCCCCTGACAGTTGACCCCCTCTCTTCTCTCTTGAGAAGGGCTTTTTATCTGTATAATGTTCTTTTCATCTCTTCATTCCAAGCATTGGCAGAACAGCTGTGTTGGAGACAGGATATAGGATGCTCAAAGCTAATAGCTTCCCACACTTTCTTTCAAGTGCGTGCCTGAAAGTTCTTATCTGGGATCACTGTGTTACATTCCTGCTTGCTCTTCCAATAGCCCCCTTTTTCTTTATTCTTGTCCCACAAATCCTTTCACTCTACTTATCCCAATCTCTTACCTTCCCTGATGCCCTTTAGTCTTTCCTCTCTCCTCCTCCAATACTTTCCTCTTATGCCCCTTTTAAAACGGCTACTCTCTCCCCTCCCTCAGCTGTCCCACTTGGGTTCAGCATCTCCTCTCTATTCTCTCCCTTCACACACACACTTTCTGCTATTCTATGTTCCTGCTTTGCTCTTTCTCCCTCTCACCCCTCCCCCCACATCTTCTGCCATCTCCAGTTCTTATGTCTCTCCCCACCATGGGCGGTGCATGACTCCTGCATTTGGGGAAGCTGGGTATGAGTGCCAAAAGCTCCCTAGAAGTGACAAACGGGACGAGGGGGGCTCAGGTGCAGGCAGAGCAGGACTGGGAGGCAGACGGGTAATAGGGGTTAGTGGCACAGAATGGGGTGGGTTGGGTGGGACAGAAACATCTATGCACTGGTCATGGTGAGTGGGGACAACCTGGGGAGGAGGATTGGATAGGCAGTGGCTGAAATTAGGGAAAACTGCTACAGGTTTCTCCACTTCTTCTCTTCTCTTTAGAAACCTCTAGCCCCCACTCGTGGGCTACACACTGTAGGCCCACTCTGACAACCCTTTCCTCCTCCCAGCAACCATCATGCCTTTCAGGCTGACAGTCTCACCTCGCTTCCCCAAGTCTCCCAACCCCTGTCAGCTTGTATCCTTCCAACCTGCTGCAGAGGGATGCAAGGAGTGCTCCTTCCTCTCCCAGTGTGCACAATGTGTGTGGGCATAAGAAATAGTGACTTTTTTTCTCACTGGTGAGAAATTCACACAGGGAGCTGCATAAAGCATTGCAGCTGTCCTGATGGGTCTTTGCCTTGGGCACACAACTGTCACTTCTTTGTAAGGTCAATGGAACTCTGATGAATAACACCTGATGGAAGGTGGAACATCCAGAGGACCCAAGCCCATTGCCCTGTGCATTTGAATGCTGATGGATTTTAAATTGCTATACTCAAAGTACCCCAAATGTCCTGTAAAAGTCCTTTGGCATCATAATTTACCCAGACCCGCAATGAACACTCCAAATGCTTTTAGTTGTTTAAACCTCATTACTGATGCCATGTGGGATTCTAAATAGAGCTCTGCACGGGACTATTTTTTTAAAACTTACTCTTGTCCTGCCTCACAATATCCACTCCTACCCGCTCCTGCATTGTTTCTTGCAATATTATCCCGCTCCCACCAGCAAAAACCTTAGATCCCTGCAAATCCCACAAGAGAGACAGATTATGCCATGCTACCAAAAAAAAAAAAAAAGTTGGTGGAGGGGTGTGTGTGGGGGGCTGTGTGTATATATAAAATTATATAAAATAAAAGTCGAATTCAAACACAATTTTACCACTAAAAGAATAAAACAAATCTTGCTTAAACCATGTGAAAAAAACTTTAACTCCTGTTATAATAGACATCAAATCTTTCTATCCCTCACTTAAATTTAAGTATTAAAATCTTTATTTAAAAAAAAAGAATTTCAGCAATGTAAAGCAAGTCTTTCTGTTTGTGACAGACTGATGAAAGATTTCATGTTTTCCTGCAAATAATTGCAGCCTGTTTTATTCCCCCAACCAATCCTGCCCTCCACAAAGTACATTTATCTGCTCCAGCTGTTATGGCAGCAGGTCCTGCAGAACCTGCAGGGCTCTAATCCTAAGCATCCAAAATACTGTTGATTCTCTGGGAACTTGTTTCTGTGCCTACATCTCATTCAGTTTGAAGCATTTCCAAACTTGTATCTTTCTCAGCCTCCTTCCTGAAAAGGGAAACAGACCACTGCCCTCCTACCTATAGGCTCTGTCAGAACCTTTCGGGATACTGGTTTGGTACAGTGGTATAGGTTAACAATTATAAGCAGCAACATTTAGTGATTGCTGCTGAAATAAATTTACTAATTAAATCATGGTTCTCAAACTTTGTACTGGTGACCCCTTTCACATAGCAAGCCTCTAAGTATGACCCCACCCTCTTATAAATTAAAGACACTTTTTAATATATTTGACACCATTATAAATGCTGGTTGCAAAGCGGGGTTTGGGATGCAGGTTGGCAGCTCGTGACCTTCCATATAATAACCTCACGACCCCCTGAGGGGTCCCGACCCCCAGTTTGAGAACCCCTGACTTAAATACAGTAGGCTGTATATTATTAAAGTAATATAATTACAGAAACGGACCTTTAAAATTTTTCTTTATATTAATCTAGTTCATATATTTAAAAAAAAAACCTTTTAAAATTATTTATAGGAATCTAGTAAAGTTTTCTTAAGTTATTACCTGCTGAACACATTGACTTTTAGAGAAGACTGAAATACAGTGGAAACTGATTGGTTTAACAAATCCCTTTTCTATGTGGAGTTGTGTCAAAATAGCAGCAGCATCCTCTGAAATAAATGTTTGTTATAGTAACAGAATTTTAGTGCAACAAGGCTAGTTTACATTCTTCCACAATGTGTTTTCTGTATAACTTAGTGACAGGAGAACATGAGACTAAATATTTCAATAGAATATATAATGGATTATTTTACTTTGTGAAACAAGTCTGTATTGTCTATGATCCCACCATAATTCTGCAGATAATTGTATAGCATAAATGTGTGTTGTATCTGCTCTGATGACATGCCTGTATAAAACAATGGGGGATCTCTTCAAGCTTTAGCATGTATACATAACTCCCATTAATGTTAGACATAGACTGTTATGTTCTGTGAAAAAGCCAGTTGAGGCCAAACAGTTTGAAAGCTCTGGGAATTTGAAGTTATAACCATAGCTTAAAAAATAAACTGTAAGTCAACTATCCTTCTAAATAGAATATCTTAAATATCTATTAATGGACATGCAGTTACACTTAATTTCAGCAGTCTGGGACATTCTTATTTACTTATTAGTGATTCAGTTGCTTCAGGTCTTCACTTCACTTCAGTTACCTATCATACAGTAGTTTCTGAGCAACAAGGAGAGTAGGGTTGCTAGGTGTCCGGTTTTTGACCAGAACACCTGTTGAAAAGGGATCCTGGCAACTCCGGTCAGCACTTCTGACCGGGCCATTAAAAGTCCAGTTGGTGGCAGCCCCGGCCAGAGCCCTCACCCCGCACCCCAACCCCCTGCCCCAGTCTAGTGAAAATGAGCGAGGGTGTGGGAGAGCAAGCAACGGAGGGAGAGGGGGTGGATTGAGCAGGGATGGGGACTCAGAGAAGGGGCAGAGGCCTCTGGGAAGGTGTGGGGCAGGGCAAGAGTGTTCGGTTGCTGCAATTAAAAAGTTGGCAACCCTAAAGGAGAGAGAATCTATCATGGATATTTTTCAAATTACAGGCTGCTGATTCATGTGTGATCTAAGTGCACTAAACTGAATCAATAATAGCTAACAATATGTATTCTTCCTAACTTTTAGTAGAATTCTCTCTCATTACTTGCATAAATGGACAGGCCTAAAGTTGTTAATTATCCAAAAAAACTCTTTTTAAAAAGTAATTATTTTTAAAATCTAGAAAATGTTTTTTTGGAGAGGGGTCTTTTTAAAGATGTTGTATGTGTTTTTACATGTAATATAGGAGCTTTTTTATGTTAGTTGGATCCACAAAACACACTTTCAACCTTACTCCTTACTTGATGTGGTTTTTTTTTTGTTTGGGAATTTCCCAGTTTTTTGAGTGAACACCAAAAACATAAATTTGGTTGGGATCTAAGGGACCCATATATACATGATATATGTTATGAGATGTACTAAAAATGAGTTTTTCTCCTTCTACAAGTCTATATGATGTGGAAGTGAGAGGGAAGTTATACCTGGGTGGGACTGGTATACAGTGAGGAGAGAGGGGATGAGGACTTTTATCCACATGGAAAACATTAAATGCTTAAAACCTTAGATCTGGGAAGGTTAAAATACTGCATTCTACTACTTTAAGGCAGGCATGCCTCTGTTGGGAGCTGGTCCTGTACTTCTGCACAGGATCCCTTTGAAGTCAATGGGGTTCCTATGTGAGTAAGGGTCCATTTTATGGGGTGTGTTTTTCTTTTGTTTCTGGGGTGGGGGGAGGATTAGCACCTCAAGCAATAATATATTCATTCATTTTAACCAATTGAGAGTGAAATATATACTATCCCCAGTAACAATGATTACAGTTATAATAGTTTGAATTAGTCAATAGTTTGAGTAGTAATACTGTGCTTCATAATTTGTAATAATAAAAGCTCTGATTTTTCTGCATGGTAACACAAAGCATCAGTTCTTGAAAGGTACAAAACGTCTAAAAGATTTTGTCTGCAGTAACAGTAGGAACATAGACCTATACAAAGTGGTACATAAGAATGCAAAGCCTTTTGCCAGTAATGCACTCCACCAGTTATGTGATACTGTATCATGCGGGGAAACTTTCCTGACCCAGCTTGTGATCACTTTATGCCCTGAAGTATAAAGAAAAACACTTGTACTAGAGAATTGCAACAGTCCTCACTCCTGTTAATTCATATACAAAATAAAAGTGATCTCACACTGCATTTTATCAAAGATTTAATAGGAGAGGGCTATAATGAGGTCTCACGTTAATACTTCATTGTTGTTAAAAAATCTGCTAGAGTTATGAAAGCTAAAGTATACTTGTGAAGTAAATGAATGACCTACACTCTGCATTATGCTTGGGTATTTTTAATTGGCTTTGTTCACTACAATGGGCTCTAGCTCATTAGTATGAAACAGTGATGCTCATCTTTAAATGTTAGAGCTAGAGGAGGTGCAGTAGTTGGAGATCATGTCTGATCATGGATACTGGAGTTATAGTTTCCTAATCTATCATTCTTCTTTAAGTGTTTGTGTAACCCACAGACCTTCTGGGTGTGGTATTCTATCCCATCTAGTGGGCACTGAGACCACTGAAAGAGAGAGATAAAATGAGTCTGCTCTACAGCCTTAACTAACAGCCAGTTGGCTTTTAGTTCAAGCAGTAGAGGCTTATGCACTAAGCTCCAAAGGTCCCCTGTTCGATCCTGCCCGTTGACGACCTGGGTCTGTCGGCGTTACACTTACACATGTCATTTCCATTCTAGGTGGGCGCACACCCACATGTTGTCGTTGGAGATTTTTGCCTTAGTGGTACTCATAGGGTTGGCTGTGACGCCCTCTGGAGTGCCATGCTCATGCCACGATATATCAGGCGCCAGCGGCCCTGTGCCCTCTCTGTTCCTTCTTACCGCCCATGGTGGTTAGTCGGAGCGCCTTCCTTGCATAAGCAAGAGCTAGTGGGTTGTTTTCTCTTATGAACTTCATGCCTTGGGCCTTTGTACATAGTTTGTATACAATAGTAGCTGTTAAATAGCAGTTAAATATTTGTTAGTTAGTAGTTAGGGCCCCAGTCTCCCAGGTGTAAGCCCTGCTTGGACTGCAACAGGCTATGCCTGTGAGTAACCCCCATAGCAGCTGTCTTAAGTGCATGGGGGAGTCACACATTAAGGATCAGTGTCAGATTTGTAAGACCATTCGGCCCCACACTGAGGAGGAGCGGGATATCTGCCTCAGGGTCTCCTAATGGAGTCTGCCTTCCTCTCGGCTTCCAAGCCATCCAGACAGTTCTCACCGAGTGCTTCGGCCTCTGTGTGCAGTGCGCCACTGGCACTTGGCTCCTCCTGGCATTGTTTGATGTCGTCGGTGCTAAAGAAGAAAGCTAAGAAGCGTTCCCCATCACCAAGCAACGTGGCCCAAGGGTCATCGACCAAAGGACCCGGGCCTGGCTGCCAGGTTACTCTGGAGCCATGTGATCGTGCCTCCCCGGTTGGGGCTCCCAGCCCTCATAAAGGTATGCCACCAACTCCTGGGAGCAGTATAGGACCCACACCCCTGCCTGCATCATCATCCTCCCAGACTCCCCAGGCACCGAGAGAGCACAGTTCTCCACCAGCTCCGTTGATGACTCCAGTGCCACAGGATTTGGCTATGGCTCCCCTAGAAGGAAAGCCAGCCTCTAAGACCCCTCAAGGGGAAGGGGAATACTGCCGGTCGCTGGACAGGAGGCGACGATCCTCTCTGTCGCGTCGAGGGTCCCAGGACAAGTCCAAGTCGTGTCATCCGTCGCCCAGACCAAGTCAAGATTCCTTCGGCATTACTCACCGGTACGGGGTCAGCACTCCCCATACTACTCCTGGCACCACTGATCCTCTCATCAGTCGTCCTCTAGACATTGGTCCTGATCGACTGCTCAGTGATCCCCGTCTCGGCACCGGTCTCCCCAGCACTGGTACTGCTCTCACCAGTACCGACACCAGTCTCCCATGTCTGGTCAGTGGTCGCCAATAGCCACGAGCAGCAAACAGATGCAGTCATCAGCGGTCCCTTCCCGGTTGCCAGAAGGGGATTCCTCCAGCACAGAGGGCCAGTTGAGCCCACTGCCCAGGTCCCATTGGCGAGATTTGTTGCCAGAACCTGCACTGTCGTCTGCGGCACTGCAGTGGCAGCACAGCCAGCGCAATGGCCTTATTGGACCATATAGGACATACCGGTCATGACGATGCCCCTTCTTAGTGCTCCTCGGTTGCTGTGTCAGAGCATCGACTGGTGGCACTGGGCTTGGTGCCGGGGGCCTGTTCGGAGACCAGAGTGGAGGAACTTGTGCCTACCCTGAAGCCTGCATCCCCGGTGGCAGTTGATGCCCCGGGACCTCCCCCAGAGTTCAATCTTCCTTCTCGTTCCCAGATGAAGTGATCGCGGGACCTTTGAGGGCTAGCCCCCCGGATGACTTCAGGGTGCATCAAGCCCTACTTCAGCGCGTGGCCGAGAACTTGGGGCTGGAGCTGCAGGAGATGGCGAAGCAAGAGGACACCCTTTTCAATGGCCTCTATGCCCACCCAGGTCGCACCGCCTGTGCATAAAGAGGTTCTCAAGATAGCCTAGGACCTGTGGCAAACCCCCTCCTACATTCCTCCCACCTCGAAATGGGCCTAGAAAAAGTATTTCATTCTGGCCTCAGGCTCACTGGGTGTGTCTGCGGCCAACGAGAAGGACAAATAGGGTCACACCTCCTTGACTCACAAGAAGAAAGACGCCAAAAGGATCGATCTATTTGGGGGAGAGATTTATTCTTCTGCCAGCTTACAATTTTGGGTGGCGAACTATGAGGCCCTGTTAGGCAGATATAACTTGAACCTCTGGGATGATCTTAAAAAGTTCAAGGAGTCCCTCCTGCAGGGTCTAGCCCAAGAGTTCAGCACCCTGGTGGAGGAGAGTACTGCAGCGGCCAGAAGCTCCCTGCGGATGGCCTGGGACGCAGTGGACTCAACGGCTTGGGTTGTCACATCGGCAGTTGTGACGCCATGCAGCGCCTGGCTCCAAACGGTGGGCTTCTCCCAGGAAATGCAGATGTCCATTTTGACAGGGTTGGTCTTTTCTCTGAGCAGATGGACGCGTTGCTGCACGGGTTGAAGCACACTAGAGCCACCCTTCGCTGGTTGGACATGCACATGCCACAGTCTGCTAGAAAGTCCTTCTTGCAGCCCTCGCCACCAAGACCCTGGCAACCCCTCAGGCCTCTGCAAGAAGAAGGGACGTGAGTTTTACTCATTGACGCCCTTCTTCCTCCCACTCACTTGTGCAACCTGGGCCTGCCAAACATCTAGAGGGCCAAAAGCACTCATTTTGAGGGTGTGCCCAAGAGCGGTGCCCCAGTTAGTCACCTGGATTCTTCTCGCCTTTTCCTCAACCGCCTCTCTCCCTACTGCTCATGGGTTACATCAGACCACTGGGTCCTGGACATAATAGTTCGGGGTTATACCCTGCAATTTTTGGCTGCCCCACCCACCCCATCTCCCCATCCCTCTTCAGGGACCCTTCTCGCAAGCAACTCCTCATTCAGGAGGTTGAAAAGCTCCTGTACTTGGGGGTGGTGGAGGAGGTTCCTCGGAACATGGAAGGGAGAGAATTGTACTCCCACTATTTCCTAATCCCAAAGGCCAAAGGGGGCCTCAACAAGTCTCTCAAGACTTGTTTTGAGAAGTTTTGCATAGTTTCCTTGGCCTCCATCATCCCTTCCCTGGATCCAGGAGACTGGTATGCCACTCTTGACTCAAAGGACGCTTACTTTCATGTCTTCATATTCCCGGGACCCAGGAGTTTCCTGCTTTTCATAGCGGCCGGGCGCCACTTCCAGTTCATGGAGCTGGCCTTTGGCCTGTCCTCGGCTCCCAGGGTGTTTACAGAATGCATGGCAGTGGTGGCAGCTTACCTGAGACTTCAAGGGGTCAGGATCTTCCCATGTCTCAATGACAGGCTCATCAAGGGCATGTCCCCAGGGCAGGTGCAAAGGAACCTCGATCTGGTGTGTTCCACCTGCAGCAACCTGGGCCTGCTAATAAATACAGAAAAGTCCACATTAATGCCAGTCCAACACATAGAGTTTATCTGAGTGGTTCTCGGCTCCTCACAGGCCAGGGCCTTCCAGAAGCACGTTTTCACGCCATGTCGGACCTGATCTCCCACATAAATAGCCACCCGCTTACTATGGCCCACACGTGCCTTCAACTGATGGGCCACATGCAGATGAAGTCATGCTTGACTTCATCTGTGGTCTCTGCAAATGTGTCTGGCCTCGGTCTGTATCCCCAGCAGGCGCGCCCTGGACCGCATGGTCACAGTGCCGGGCCACATCCTCTCGTCGCTGGACTGGTGGCTGGATTCCAAGTCGGTGCTGCAAGGAGTTCCCTTCACGTCACTTACCCTGGTCTCGGATGCGTTGGATCTGGGCTGGGGAGCCCACTTCGGTGAGCTCAGCACTCAGGGCCAGTGGTTTCAACACTGGCTTAGCCCTTCATATCAATGTCAGGGAGCTCAGAGCAGTTCGCCTGGCCTGACAGGTGTTTTTGCCCACCTGGAAAGCAAGGTGGTGTAGGTCCTGATGGACAGGACCGCCGCGATGTATTCCATCAACAGGCAGGGCGGTGCCAGGTCTTCAGACCTTTGTCAGGAGGTGCTCAGCCTCTGGGACTTTTGTGTGCAACATGCCATTCATCTGGTAGCTTGCCTGGAACCAAGAATGTCCTGGCAGATCACCTCAGCAGAACCTTCTCGTATTGTCCTGAATGGTTGCTCCATCTGGAGGTGGTCAGCCTAATCCTCCACAGGTTGGGGACTCCCCAAATGGACCTGTTTGCATCTAAGCAGAACAGGAAGTGCCTCATGTTCTGTTCTCTGCAGGGAAGGGACAAGGGATCCCTGTCAGACCTTCTTGATTCAGTGGTCGGGGACACTGATGTACACCTTCCCACCGATACCTTTAATCCACAGGGTCCTGCTAAAGGTGAAGCAAGACAAGGCGAACATCATCCTTATAGCCCCGGCATGGCCTTGCCAAGCTGGTTCAGCATGCTGTTGAGTCTTTCAGCAGCTATCCCGCTGCAGCTGCCTCTTCAGCCAGATATACTGTCTCAGAACCATGGCAATCTGTTGCATCCAAACCTGGTGACGGTGCACCTGACAGCTTGGCTACTGCATGGCTGAGTATGGACAAATGGGAGTGCCCCACTGGTGTCTAACAGGTCCTGCTGGGCAGCAGGAATCCCTCCACTAGGGGTAGCTAAGTGGCGAAGTGGAAGCGGTTCTCGTGTTGGGCCTCGGATCGACGCATTCATGCTGAAGAAGCCCCGTTGCAGGACATCAACTATTTGCTGCACCTTAAGCTCCAGTACTTGTTGCTGTCTTCAGCCAGGGTATACCTGGTGGCAATGTTCCCTCTAATTTTTTCCATCCATGTGTGGAATAAATTTTGTTATGCACACCGAGGTAATGTGCGGATGTGCGCCACCAGTAGAAACAAGTTACTAGTAGGGATAATTACTCCAGCCAGGACAGGTTAGGCATTTTAGAACTCACTACTCAAAGAATTTAAGTGTAAGAGAGAAATAAAAATTATGAAATGCATTGACCAGTCAAAACACTAAAATAACCCACTTTGAAAGAATAAAATTGCAGAGAATATATATGCGTTGTAGGAAGTACCAAGAAGTAACAACAAACAAAAGTAACACAAGTGTGTGTGTGTGTGGGGGGGGGCAGACAGACAGAAGACAGAGATTGTGTGCGCTGGGGAAGTCTCTGGGAGACCATGCACTGCCTCCAAGGTAAAGGCACTCACTCACTGCCCGGAACAGTGTTCAGACCTCAGACTCTTGGGGCTGTCCCCTCTCTCCTGCTGGGGTACAGGGGGAGGGGAACACCCTGATATCAACACACATACCCCTCTGCACAGCCAGCAGGAGGGTCCCAGGAGCAGCAGGGGCTCCAATGCAGAGGGCAGGAGCAACATGGCGGCAAAGCAGCGGGGGAGGGGCACCTGACTACACGCTGCTGGCTGGATGTGAGCGGCGCTGCTAATCAACTGCATGGCACTTCAGTTACTCCTGGGCAGCCGCCCAAGTGTGCAGCTTAGAGGGAATGCAGCCTGGCGGCCATTTCAGCATTCCACCCTCCATTTCAAGGCAGGTCAGTCTTTGCCCATCCCATGATGGCGCGGTTCCTGAAAGCTCTGGAGCAACTTTACCCGCATGTCTGGGACTCGATTACCTGTGGGATCTGAATCTTGTGCTGTCAAGGCTCATGGGTCCCCCTTTCGAGCCCTTGGCTTCCTGCTCCCTCCTGCTTCTGTCCTGGAAGGTCTCCTTCTTGGTCACTATAATTTGGGCCCAGAAGGTGTCCGAGATGAGGGAGCTCATGTCGGAGCTGCCTTGTACAGCCTTCTATAAGGACAAGGTTCAGCTGTGTCCGCACCCAGCTTTTCTGCCGAAGGTCATCTCCCAGTTTCATACTGGTCAAGACATATACTTGCCAGTGTTTTGTCCAAAGCCTCATGTGACGGATGAAGAACGCAGGCTGCATATCCTGAATGTCAGACAGGCGCTGGCCTTCTGCATAGATAGAACAAAGCCATTCCATAAGTCAGCACAGTTGTTCATTGCTGTCGCAGACAGGATGAAGAGTTGTCCAGTATCTGCTCAGAGAAACTCGTCTTGCATCAGGGCCTGCATCCGCTACTGCTATGAGCTGGCAAAGGTGCCCCTGCTGGCAATTGTGACTGCTCACTCGACTAGGACACAGGTGTCATCGGCTGCCTTCCTGGTCCAGGTGCCGATCCAAGAAATCTGTCAGGCTGCCACCCAGTCGTCCATCCACACGTTCGCATCCTTGCCCAGGAAGCTCGATATGACGCTGCCTTTGGCAGGGCAATACTGCAAGCTGCAAGACTGAACTCTGAGCCTGCCTCCAGGTATACTGCTTGTGAGATACCTAGAATGGAATTGACATGAAGAAAAAACAGTTACCTACCTCTTTGTAACTGTTGTTCGAGATGTGTTGCTCATGTCCATTCCTTTACCTGCCCTCCGCCCTCCTGCACCTCTGTCGAAGTTGTTGGCAAGAAGGAACTGAGAGGGTGTAGGGCCAGCAGTGCCTGTTATACCGAGGCATGAGCGTGGCACTCCAGAGGGCGCCACAGCTGTCCATACGGGTACCACTAAGGCCAAAATCTCTGACAACCATGCACATGGGCGCATGCACACATAAAATGGAATGGGCACGAGCAACACATCTCGAAGAACAACGATTACAAAAAGATAGGTAACCATTTTTTCCCATGATCACCGTTACTTTCACATTTGCCACCCTCTCATCTTTCGATATACTAGTTCCTATTAGTAAAATATTAACAGTACATGTTTTTGTTAGTGGCTCAGAGACCCCAGAACTCTCAGATGGTTGCCATCTGTTATTAGTGATGTACTGCAACTGAATTTCTTGCTGTTTTGTTACCTTGCTTTTATCTTCTTTTTGATAACTCAGTGTGGTGTGTTTTAATCTTTTTTACCTAAACCATCACTTCCAGAGGAATATTCTCCCCCCCCCCCCCCCCCGTATTTCTTTTAATCTTTCCAAAATTTCTTTGCTTTTGCAAATTACAATAGGTGATACTTGGCTTTGTTTCCAAAAATGAATTTTAAAAGTACACTGTGTAGAAGAAACCTGTGTTGTCTCCTTGCCCGAGTGGCTCATTCCTGGTTTGAAGCAAGCACAGATCCTGTTTAATTCAAAGAATCTTTGAATACAGGTGAAATTTATATTTGTGTGCTATTATGTTTTCTTTTTACTAATCTTGCCTTTGTTTAAAAGTGGTAATTCTGGAGAGTCAGCCCATTATTTCAAAAAGATGCAATAGTACTTTCCACTTAATTAAGAAACAAGATTGTAGCTATTTAATGTGTTCCATTTCATTCTTAAATTAGCTCCCTTGGTAAACTACCATAAAATTTAGGAAGTAAAAGAAGCTTTATCAGAATTGTTGACACTATACTAATTAGCATGTATATTTAATCAGAACATAGCACAGTGTATAGGATTAATTAGGCTCCATAAATTTCCCCTCTACCAGGGTGAAGCTTACAAACCTAGGATCTCAGAGAATAATTGATCACCATCCCTTTATAACAGCCTTTAAGATACTTGAAGGTTGTAATCAGGTCTGTCCTCAGTGTTCTTTTCTCAAGACTAAACATGCCCAGGTTTTTTTTAAGTTTTCCTCATAGCTCAGGTTTTCTAAACCTTTGATCACTTCTGTTGCTCTCCTCTGGACTCTCTCCAGTTTGTCCACATCTTTCCTAAAGCATGGCATGAAGAACTGAACACAGTACTGCGGCTGAGGACTCATCAGTGCCGAATAGAGCAGGACAGTTACTTTCTGTGTGTTACATACAACACTTATGTTACCACACCCCAGAATGATATTAGCCTTTTTTACAAATGTATCCCATTGTTAACTCTTACTCAGGGTATGTCTACACTAGTGATCCTCTATAACCCCCAGATCCTTTTCTATGGTACTGCTGCCTAGCCAGTTATTCCCCATTTTGTAGTTGTGTATTCAATTGTTTCCTTCCTAAGTGGAGTATTTGCACTTGTCTTTACTGAATGTCACCTTATTGATTTCAGGCAAATTGGAGAATTCATGAAAATTCGTCTGAATTCTAATCATAGAATCATAGAATATCAGAGTTGGAAGGGACCTCAGGGGGTCATCTACTCCAACCCCCTAGTCAAAGCAGGACCAATCCCCAGACAGATTTTTACACCAGTTTCCTAAACACCCCCCTCAAGGATTGAACTCACAACCCTGAATTTAGCAGGCCAATGCTCAAACCACTGATCCTGTCGTCTAAAGTGCTTGCAACCCCTTCCAGCTTGGAGTCATCTGAATATTTTATAAGCATACTCTCTGCTCCATTATCCAAGTCGTTAATGAAAATATTGAATAGTACTGGATCGAGGATTGACCCCTGCAGGACCCCACTAGATATGCCATCCTAGTTTGATAGCAAACATTGATAACTACTCAGTACAGTCCTTCAGCCAGTTGTGGACCCACCTTATAGTAATTTCATCTAGACCACATTTCCCTCGTTTTGCTTATCAGAATGTCATGTCACAAGCCTTAATAAAATCAAGATGTGTCACATCTGCAGCTCCTTCCCGTCTCTCTCCCCTCTTCTCCCCCCCATGCCTGTAACCCTGTGAAAGAAGGAAATTAGGTTGGTTTAGCATGATTTGTTCGTGACAAATCTATCTCAGATGTTATTTATTACCCTATTATCCTGTGGGTGCTTTACAGACTGATTGTTTAATAATTTATTCCACTATTTTTCCAGGTACCAAAGTTAGGGTGACTGGTCTATAATTCCCTGGGTTCTCTTTGTTCCCCTATTTAAAGATAGGTACAATGTCTGCCCTTCTCCAGTTCTCTGGAACCTTACCTGTCCTCCATGAGTTCTCAAAGATAACTGCTAATGACTTACAGATTGCTTTAGCTAGTTCCTTCAGTATCCTAAAGTTCATTTCCTCAGGCCCTGCAGACTTAAATACATCTACCCTATCTAAATATTCTGTAACATGTTCTTTCTCTATTTTGTCTTGTTCCTTTTTCTTGTTGTTAATATTAATTTTGTTAATCATCTGGTCACCATTAATTTTATTAGTGAAGACTGAAGCAAAATAGTACTCCCTGGGGGAATTCTGCACCAAAAAATTAAAAATTCTGCAAAATTCTGCTTATTTTATGTCAAAATAACATTATATAATCACACCAGTTTCAATTATTTGGTAATTTATTTCAAAATACCTGTCAGCAACTACATCTGTAACAATACAGACACAAAAATATTCCTCAGGAGTAGAGAGTTTAAAGAAACCCATGTTTCTCTGCCCCCTCCCACTCAGAGCCCAACGGGAGGGGGGGGGCAGATACCTGCACCACCTACCCCCAGAGCCCAGCTGTGGGTCGTCCCCCCAGCCCAGACACCTGCACTCCCCTACCCCAGAGTCCAGGCATGGGGGGCCCCCGCAGCCCAGACACCCTAGCCCCCAGAGCCCAGCTGCAGGCCTCCTTGCTCAGACACTCGCACCCTTTAGTCCCCCAGAGCCCAGCCACGGGGCCTCCCCCATCCAGAAATCCACATCCCTTAACCACCAGAACCCAGGGATCCAGAGGGAGAAAAAGCCTGATCCTGGATCCTGGTTTGTGTGGAGTTTCCTGCGCACCATCTCTTTCCTTCAGGCTGTGCAAGGAACTGCAGCTCCTGGAACCCTCCAGCTCCTCCCCCTCCCACCTCACAGTATCTTCTATTTGCAAGTTGGGCTCTGCTGGCTCCAGCAGCCTCTAGTGGCAGCCAGCAGCTCTGCAGCCCATTTCTGTAGGAGAAAAAGGAAATTCTGCACGCACAACATTAATTTCTGTGCAAATTCTGCATGCACAATAGTGCAGAATTCCCCCTTGAGTAAAAATAGGCATTCAACACCTCAGCCTTCTTGATGTCATCTGTTATTAGCTCTTCTTCCCTTTTTTCCCTCATTGCTCTCTTTCTCCTAATGTGTTTATAGCACCTCTTATTGCTTATGTCCATTGCTAAGTATAAATCATTTGTTTCTTATTTGTAACTCAGCCTTTCTGATTTTGTATATGCTTTATGTATCCCTGAATGTTTGTATATTATTCTTTTGTACTTATCCTCAGCCATGTGTGCATGTTTTGACTTTTGTAGGATTCCTTTTTTGATTTTTCAGGTCATTAAAGAGCGCCTGATGGAGCCACATCGGCCGCTTACTATACTTCCTCTCTTTCCTTCATATCAGAATAGTTTGCTGTTGTGTCTTTAATAATATCTTTGTAAATCTAAACCTTTGTTGTTGTTAAGAAAAGAGTGGTTACTCCAATTTTTCTGCAACACATCAAAAACCAACATGAGCTTGCTTTTGTTGCAAAAGGTAACTTGCGTTCACTTTAACCTGAGCTGTACATATTTCTTATTATGACATAGTTGGTAACGCTTGTGCGCTGAGGAATAAACAAAAGGGAACTGTACCAATTTCTGACTAATCAGAAATAGAAGATAAAAATCAAAAGTAACCAAATTGAGCGTGGGGGAGGGAGAGTCCACGTTTTTTGTGTGTAGGATTTTCCTGTGTCAGGAAACTGGAACTCTATGTTTCAACTTGTGGTGTTTGCTTGTAATTCTTCCTTTTGGGGGGGTTGGGCAATGTTTGCCCACCCATACCGCCTCCCTCACTTTAGGTAGATACCGTAGATCTAAACTGCCCTTCCTCTTCATATCTCTACACAGTATTCTCAGGTAACATAGGCTCAACATTTGTTTTGGGGTGTTTTGGGGAGATGGATAAATATTGCACAATTCCTGCATCACTGATAGGAACTAGTATAGTGAAAAGCCAGTTACTCCTCTCCATAGTTCTGTCATTATTTGACCATATTTATAGGATTCTGCAAACTTACATGATTCTTTAGAAAGATATTGTCACAAGCAGGATATGGGCAGTCTGGCCTAGCAGGTGGAACTAGGAGTCAGGCCTAGTGGTCAGAGCCCAAGCCAGGAAGCAGGAGTTGAAGCTGGGAGACAAAAGTGAGCTGAGATGCAGGTCTGTCACTATGATTGACAGAGATGTATCTCATTACACAGACATCTCCTGGAACTCCTCTTGGGCTAAAATAGGGTTTGTAGACCAATCAGGGACCTGAGGGAAGCAGTCAGTCCAACCTTCTGAGTGGATACTTCCTGTGCTATTTATCTCCAGAGGGTTTGTGTGACACTACCATAGCTGTCAGGTACTGGCACAGAGGCACTGGTTGTCACTCAGATCCAGGTTCCAGGCCCATCCTCACATAACCTTGAAGATAAGTTGCCCCATGAATTTACAATGTCAGGCCCCAAACTTGCAAAACTCTTACGGACATGAATATCCTTACTTACCTGAGTAGACCCATTTAATTTTGTAATCCTTCTGCCTGTCTGAGTTAGCAACAACAAGGGCCGGGTTCAGTATCCAGGGGTTCCGTTTCAATAACACAATGCAAAACCAGCTCGAGCCCCCACCCAGTGCCCTAGGACAATTACATATCGGCCCCCGGGCACCTCTAAGACACATTACTTCCCCTCTCGCAAGCACGGAGTCCGAGTGTAGCTAAATCCTTTTAATAAAGGAGGGAAACAATGCAACATCATGTTGAGGAAACACCACAAACAGGATTCATAACACAAACTATGAGCGAAAGACCCACCCCCAAGTAAGTTTGGCAGTGTCCTTTTCCTCTCAGGGTCTTAAGTCCAGCAACCCAGAAAGCACCCAAAAGTCCAACAATTCAAAAGTCTCTGTCCCTGGTCAGTGCAGCCCCAGACTTCAAAAGTTTTATCTGTAGAGTTTTACCTCCCAGCCTGGGTGGCAATGGGGAAGGGGGCACGGGGGTATTAAGGGGCACCTTACATGGTCTGAGGCCGACTGCTCCACCTTTCCGTGGGGTTCTGCTGCAGTCTTCACCGCGAGCCGCTCCGCCAGCCGCTCTGCTCCACTCCACACAGCCGTCCCATGAGCCGCTCCAGCCATTCTGTGAACTGCTCCACCAGCCGTCCCACAAACTGCTCCACTCTGCCAGCCACTCCGCTCCGCCAGCTGTCCCAGGAGCCACACCAGCCGTCCCACGAACTGCTCTGCCAGCCGCTCCACAATATCTTCAGGCCCCCCCCACTACTTAACATAGCACTCAATGAGTTCAGCTTTTTAGTGATTTCAGCTTGTAGTAGGGGAGCCTCAGTGCTGGTGCACCAATGGCCCAAAGTGAATTCAGCTCAGTAGCCTGTAACTAGACTCCTAATAGAATCAAAATTGCCTCTGATATTCCACAGTGGAGAGAGGAGGGGGTGCAATTGGTGTTTCAAGCTCTCAGAAGGAGCCCATACCATCAGGTACAAATACCTGTCCCCAGCATCTTTCAATTCACTGGGTTGTGGAACCCTTGTCTAGCGAGTGCTACTTAGTTGATGGCGAGTCTCTGTGTCATAAAACAGTTCCACTGTACTTGATTCACGTAATCAGGGTAACACCACTTTATTCTTCCTGCCCCAATAACAGAAACTGGGGATCCCACAGCAGCCAAAGTGACCATTTGGGCTGCTGTGGGCTCATGCTAGGTGGGGCGGGTGTGCCTATGCAAACAAGAACAGCCCCTGAAGTTCTTTTCCACAAGTCGCCACAATTCACCACCCGATGTCAGGGTAGAGCTCATCCTGACTCTGCTTACAATTTAATGGGACTGGAATACTCAAACAGGTAAAGTTATTCACATCCATAAGTTGTTTGCAAGTTTGGGCCCTAAGATAAACAAGGTAAACAAAAGCTTAGACCTAAAATCAAAGTTCAGGAAGAGGACAGCTGTGGAGAGATTGTTGGAAAGAAGAAGGTAAGTATTGTTTATGCAAGAGTGTCTTTTAAAGACGATTTTGAAGGAGATGAGACAGCCTGATGGTATAGCATGCTAAGAGTAAACAAGAAACAATGCAATAAGTAATGCAACAGATCATTTTATTTTGGTCCACCACAGCCTAGCTCGGGACAAGGGATCCAGTGGCAGCAGGGCCAGGAAGGGAGAATGATGAGGGCCCTGCCTGCCCACAGATGTGCATGTCACATGACGCTGTGGCAAGACCAAAGAGTTGGAGAGGGAAGTTGGGCCCAGCCCTGAGAGACAGGAGCTGCCAATGCAGGATGAGTGCACAGTTGTCTCACTCTCCACCCCTTCCTTGCTTCTGGAACCTGGACCTGCACCATCCATGACACACGCTCCAGCCTGCCAAAGGGTTTTAGTGGATTCCGTGGCCCTCTAGCACAGTGGTTCTCAAACTTTTGTACTGGTGACCCCTTTCACATAGCAAGCCTCTAAACCCCCTTATAAATTAAAGACACTTTTAAACATATTTAATCCCATTATAAATGCTGGAAGGAAAGTGGGGTTTGGGGTGGAGGTTGACACCTTGTGATCTGCCATGTGACCCCCTCAGGGGTCCCGACCCCCAGTTTGAAAACCCCTGCTCTAGCACCTTAAAGTTGCCCATCCCTGATATAGGGCATTTAAGGTGCAAGCAAAGAACTTGAATTTGATGTGGTAAGAATTGGAAAGCTAATGAAGAGGCTTGAGGAGATGACGGTGACGTGGCTGAAATGACTGGAGGGGCAGAAAACTTTAGTAATGGTATCTTGGCTGCAGTGGAGGAGGAGTAAGTGAGAAGAGGGCAGACCAGAAAGGAGGTTGCAGCAACTAAGGTAGAAGAGCATCAATGGATGGATAAGAGATTTAGCAATGGGGATAGTGAGGAAGGAGCTAATACCCTGAGTGACTGCAGTTGGTGTAGGTACAGATATGTGGTATTGGGTGTGAACCAGTGCCAGGAGGAGAGAGAAGCAACAACAAATAAGTACAGCAAAAGCTATAACGGGTCGGCAGCCTTTCAGAAGTGCTGTGCCGAGTCTTCATTTAGTCACTCTAATTTAAGGTTTTGTGTACCAGTAATACATTAACATTTTTAGAAGGTCTCTTTCTATAAGTCTATAATATATAACTAAACTATTGTTGTATGTAAAGTAAATAAGGTTTTTAAAATGTTTAAGAAGCTTTATTTAAAATTAAATTAAAATGCAGAGTCCCCCCGGATCAGTGGCCAGGACCCGGGCAGTATGAGCGCTACTGAAAATCAGCTTGCGTGCCGCCTTTGGCACATGTGCCATACCCCCTGAGCTATAATAAGGCAAAAATAACTTGCTGGCAAAAGAAGTAGCCAAAAGTGTGCACAAGACCTAGGGCATGCTTTAAAGTGATCATTGACAACAAGGCATGGCCTGCTATGGGTGGAGACCAAATTACACATCTTACTGTCAGTGGTTGAAATGACCATGGCCAGCCCTAGGAGTTTTGGTGCCTATGGTAGAAAATATTTTTGACACTTCCAACCAGCTAAAGAAAAAAAAGGGGGGAGAGGAATTTGGTGCCCATGAATGTTTGTGCCCAGTGTGATTGCCCTGATCACCCACCCCTATGTCTTGCCCTTTATGGGGTGGGTGGGTTGGTTGGTGAGTTTTATTTGTGTTTGATTATTTCAAAGAGGCACGGTGGCAGCAGGTGTTTCAGTGAGGAATGTTGCCCCAGGCTTTGAGAGAGGAGTCATGGCCTTCTGTGACCCTGACTAGCCAGCTGTTAGAGCCCAACTCTTACCAGCCCCACTCTCTCCTGTGCCTCTGGGGCTGTGGGAGGGGCTGTCTGCCCCTTAAAAATAACTGGAACACAGTCTCCACCTGCCTTTCCTGCCCTACAACAGTACTACTCTTCCCTCCCATCCATTTGGGCTCTCCCCCTCCCCCTGTCCCTGAGCAGTACTCTCCTCCCACCTAGCTGCCTTGCTGTGCTGTCCTGATGGGCTTGCTCTGTGTAGGCAGGGATGGAGAGTGGTTGCCTGAGCCAGGTAAGTGCATGGTAAGGGCCAAGAGATGCTGCATTTCATTGCCTGCTCCCTCCCATGACCTGAATGGCAGCAATGACTCTTCCTGGGGATTTGGCACTCTTCCCTCTCGCCCCCCATTAACACCAGGGCAGCTGCTCTCAATGCCCATCCCTTGCACTGGTCCTGGAAGTGAAGTGGTGATCCTGTGTTGATGTGACAGATATAGCAATTTCCTGGACAAACCTTATTGTCAGGACCCCAGTATTAAACCCAGGCCTAACAGGTTCTTAAGCAGCATCCTTAGCTGCTGTGCCATGGCACTGCTCCCCCTAGTGTTAAAGACCCACCGCAACCACACCCCGGGCCCTGATTTGATGGACAGGCAGCACTCTCATTGGGTGTCTGGACTAAAAACACTCCAACAGGAAGAGAGAGCTGTCTGAGCAACCGCCCATTGCCTACTCGTTGCTCCCCATACAAGAATTTGTACATTTGTAAGTACTTGTTCAATATTCTGAACAAATAATTGTTTCATGTTGGGTGAGCTGTTCATTTTGACTATTCAGTGGAGGGGGACATATTCACTCCTATGCAGATGACCTGCTCAGGGCTGTGCAACTCTTAATTAATGGGTACATAACCTTAGCATTTCTTGCCACCTTGCCTGACTTTCCTTCCCCAACCAAATGACCTGCACCCTTGGATTGGATCTTCTGGCTACTGATCCTAGTGAGAATTCTGACCCTTGCCCTGGACTGCCTCTGATACAGCTTTACCTGCCGGCTATCCAACCATCTGCACATGCTTGACTGTACTGCCCCTTAGCTCGCCTCAGCCACTGGGCATCACATTTATTGATTTGAACTTAATTCAGCATGGTTTCACTTAAGTATCTTTAGGCGTTTGTTGTATTAAAAAGATAAATGTGAATGTATTATTGTGGAACTGTATGTAAGGTCTGAAGGGGAGAGAGCTGTCTAATGTAAACCCTGGGAAATGTTATGAGCTTCAAAAGGTTGTTTGAAACAATGTAAACTTTGAAATTGGATTTCCTAGGAAATCTCTAGAGGGATGTGTATGCAAATATAACTTCTCCAGTTATGGAAAAACCCAGCCTTTGGAAGCTATCCCCTGAGAAGAGATCCCGTGTACCTAGTCTCAGATCAAAGGCCCAGGCTGTACAAAGAGAGACTAAACTTGTCATGAGTATGCTTGTCCTGAGCCAAGGCGGTTATGAATGTCTGACCACAGGATTGGTGAGGTTTAAGGACTTTACCTGCCAGAGCCATTGTTGGAGTTGGGCTGATCTCTGGTAAGCTTATTAGTATGTGTGTAGGTTCTTTTATTGTTTTACGTATAATGCTTTTTAATTTAAGATTAAATGTGCTTGGTTAGAAAGAGCTGTGTGGTAATTTAACTGTGGGCAATTATGCTGTTTATAGCCTCTGAGGAAGGTAAGCAAAGCAGGCCTGCTGAGACAGTCTGATTTGCTGGGATATTCATAATCATAGATGTAGGCAGGGAGCTTTGCATCCTGGAAATACCCTTGTCAGGAGTGGAAGAGAGATGTGTGTCTCTACCCAACAGAAGTGATGGGGAGAGGGAAGCTAGAAGCCTGAAATTGGGTGCCCCTTGCTGAACTACGGAGGGGGAATACAGGTTCACGTGTTCTGAACTGTGATAGATGGTACAACAGTATATTGTGTTTAGAAATGATTTGTCATGGCACATTTTGCACTATGACTTTGGAGCTATGAAAGGAGAAAGTTTTTAAACACAAATATCTTTGATAATTAGAAAAACAGGAAAGAGAATCTTATTTTAAAATAGGAGGATGTGTTCTGAGTACAATACATCTTAATTTCTTCCAGTGTAAATGTCTCTTAAATATCAGTACTAGATTATTAATACTTTGAACATTTAACTGATGTGGGTTTTATTCTCCACAGTCATGATGGTGTAAAACCAGAGTAACTCCGCTGAATACAGTAGCATTACTCCAGATTTATTGAGAGCAGTTTAGCATTGTTTCCGGTTTGCTCTCTAGGGATCAGTTTCTCTGCTTAGCTACATTAGTGTAAACCCTTAGTAACTACATTGATGTTAGTGGACTTATGGCACTCCAGATTTGCACATAATTTCTGTCTATAGAAGTATTTAATATACTATAAATGGAAGAATGGGGATGTTTGTGTATTGATTACAGTTGTGCTCATAACAATATTTTTTTAAAGAAGTATTTGTCAGTTTCATTTAAGGTTGAAATAGGTACATAATATATACAATCTTAAGAGATCCCATGGTATTTTGTTTTGCCATGTATCTTTTGTCTTTGTTGAGGTAGATGATTTTTTTTAATTAAAAAGAAAAAATTATGACATTCATTGGCATATGCAAGTCAACAAACTAGGCAGTGACATTAATAAATATCATTTATGTTTTAAATATGGTCTTATTGGCGGGCACGTTGGTTTTGTTTTATTTACTTCTAACACTTAAGATTTTTATTAATCAGTTTTCCACCTCTTCCATTCACTTGTTTTCTGATGCCTCCACTCTGGTACCCATAGCAACACTTGTTAATGCTAATGAAACTGCAACATGTTAAGCTCCCCGACAGAGCAGCCCTGTTAAATATGGCTATTAAACACAGTTGTATTTCTGTTACTTTCAGCTCCCAGCAGAGACCTGCTATATGGAAACTCTTTCCTGAGATATCAGGATTTGGTGACTTATTGCTCTTCTTAAACCTATCTGATTATGACTGGTACGAAGTCTCCTATTGGGCTGTGGATGCTCCAGACTATATACGATTTCTATAAAACTGACAAGGTTTAGCTGTAGGATGAAGTAATCTTTTGAAGTACTAATTTGCATTCAATGAAATGCTGTAGACTAGAGGGTAGAGGCTGATTGATCTTGGGGAAGCTTGGAGATGTGTTGTCTCCTAGAGCACATGGACATTTTAACTAACTCCCATGTATCATTGATAGTGTTTTAATGAGCAGAAATAATGGCCAAATAATCCTTCATGAACTAAGACTGAATGGTAATTCAAGTTAATAGGAGTGCTTGAGCTTTTTCAATAGAAAACTGGGTAATTGTTCTGTGTATTGTGATTCTTCTTTCACTGAGAACATGTTTTTGATGTGCTATTTGGATGGAGGGGGAATAGCATGTTGTATGTGTAATTAGTTGTAAATACAGTTGGCCAGTTGTTAATCATCTTTCATACTCTGTAAAACAAAAGAGAAATCCGATAACAAATGGAAAAACTCTTCCAAGGGTATCACTATAAATTAAATGTAAGAATGTTGCTGCGCCAGTAAACTAGTTCAGTATTAGCAAGTCAGCAGCAGAGAGAAGTTGTAATATGTATAAGACATGTGTAGAGCCAATGTGTTTGCTAACCTATTATAGATTTTGGATGTTTTCCGTTCCTTCTATTAAAGCTTTTAATGTAGCTATTTCTAGAAGAGTGTCTATGCATAGGTTTGCATTTGGTGCCAACTTACTTTAGGGAATTTATTTAAGTATCTAGATTAATATACTTTTGCTCACAATGACAAAGACATTAATATTCTCTCACTATATAGAAAGATGTCTGTTGCTCTTATGTGAGGTGGTAGTTTTGGGGGGAGAGGCTGTTTAATGAGTCTGGGATTTTTTTGTTGTTTTTGTTTTCCTCTGCTCTTACCTTGTGCCCATTGTGGTAACTCCATTTATTTGCCTGTGTCTTTTGTTGCATTAGTTTTTATTTTGGGTCATTTCAAGTTCCTGCTAATCTCATGATATTAACCAGCTGTATTAATGAGATAATAAACCAGGCTTGTTGCTAATGAATTGATTCATTCAACTGCTGAATTTAATTAGAAAGACACTAAACATTCCAGCAGATGTTCTTATTTGGTTTCATTATACTTGTGTTGTCACACAGAGGGTTTATAAATATATACTGTACAGCTCTATTTACATAATATAAACTTAAACCTAAAACCTTGTTGTACCAGAAATCAGAAAATATTGACATTAAACCTAAAAAATGAGTTTTTTATAATTTATGTTGAAGCTTATAGGTGAGGTTCATGTTCTTGGATTTTCTCCAGACTTGACTTTTTTAGTGCTGTTCTAACATAAGTTAACATGTGTCTGTAACTTCAGATATAGACACTTCACAAACTTTTGTTCCAGGACTCAAATGTTTGTTTCTAATAATGTTCTCTAAGCTACAGATGTGTGTCCTGTAACAAACATTTGTGAATACTAGACCTTACAATTGTGTTAGCTAACTGCTAGTTAACACGTTAACTAACGTGATTGAAAACTGAAGTCTAGATAAACACTGAGTAGGCTACGCATTGTGCACTGCAATGGAATCATCTGGACTTCCATGAAGTGTTTGCTAAACCTTACCCCAAATGAATTGCACCCACTCTATGCTTCTGAGATGATTATCTCCCCTTTGTGCAAAGTAGGTGAAATGGTAGTTCATAGACTGGAAGACCAGAAGGTACCATTGCGATCATCTAGTCAGTGGTTCTTAACCAGGGGCGTACATACCTCTGTACGCAGAGGTCTTCCAGGGAGTACATCAGCTCCTCTAGATATTTGCCTAGGCTTACAACAGACTACATAAAAAGCACTAGCAAAGTCAGTAGAAACTAAAATTTCATACAGATAATGACTTGTTTATACTGCACTATATACTAGACACTGAAATGCAAGTACAATATTTATATTCCAATTGATTTTATAATTATATGATAAAAATGGGAAAGTAAGCCATTTTTCAGTAATCGGGAGCCAAAGAATCTGATGCTTTACTCTCTTGCTCCTCATCTGACCTTTTACCCTTGAGCAATTAGGTATAAATCACTACCAGAGCTGAATTAGGCACTCTGTGCACACCAGTGGCAGTGTTTTACGCTCAGTTTGCACAGGTCTAAATGACCACACCGTGGAGAATCAGGCTTGGTGTGTAAGCTCTGAAAGGAGTGTGGCTGCTCCAGTATCTTTGGCTGCTCCCATTAGCTAAAGCTGCTGGTGTGCACACTTATGCACTTCATGAGTAAAAACTAATGGAGAAGCAGAATGGTGTAACCGCGTAAGAATTAGCCACAGAACTGCAGCATACACTTGTGATCTAGAGTCAAGCCCTGTGTGCATGGACTGCTCCTATTGTGTTACGCAGGCCAAGAAGAGTAGACTCCGTATATGGAAGGATATGTTGTGTGTTTCCAATGGGGGAGAACACTTTAACCTTGCCATGTTTTGCTTTCCTTTGTATGTCTGATAATCTCCTAGGGAAAACATTCTTTAACTGACAAATAAGTAGAAAATGCTTAAAGACTTTACCACTTGCAGCTGATGTTCTTTTGAGCACCGAATCCTTGCCTGTGTTCTACTATTATTTCACATCTACTGTATCAGCCATAAAATCACCTGATTGTAATATCCTCGGTATCGCTGATAATTTAGTGTGGGAGGACACAGGCAGAATACCTTGTCTGGAACACTTGATATAAAACACCCATATACTGTAATAGGTGATCGTTTTCTTTTATCTGCATAATGGCATTTAGTTAGCATGATTGGAACTAAAAATGTTCCAGTAAGGAAAATGAATAAACTTTCTTACATCTGTTGCACCATTTGCAGCTCAGGTTCGTTTATTCTATATAGCTTTGCTCAAGGAAAACCAAACCCAAACTATCACCTCCTTCCAGTGGCGGATTACCAAACGAGCCTAGGGGCCTCAGCCAATTGGGGAGCCCCCGCAAGCCGGAACTCCGACCCTCCGCTTGGGGCCCCACCACCCTGCTCCTCCTTCTTCCCCCTTGAGGCCACACCCCTTGGTAAAGGCAGACAGATGCAGGAGCTGTGGTAGGGTGAGCACTGAGCATATTCCTCCTGCCACTCACAAGTACCCCTGGTCCTCAGTAAGGAGGTCAGTTCCTTGTCCATGTCAAGAGCGCTCTCTCTCCCCCCGCCATGCTAATGTATCTTTTTAAACAGGTTTCTTGTGATGGAGTTGATCAGATTAAGAGTACAGATAAATAAATGGCCATGCTGTTGAAATAGGGCATTCCAACAGGTCCAACTCAGAAGAGAACAAATCAGTAGTCTGCCCACCCTAGATACAAATTAACTGGTTGACAGACTATTTTCTTTAGCTCTATTGGCATCAGTGAGAATCAGCAGCTGCAGAGAAAATGGAATTGCTCTGCTTTCCTCCACAGAAACAGTTCACTGATTTTGCAGGCTATAATACAATAGTTACTATAAGGATTCACAAGCCTTAGAAACTTTCATGCTGCAGGTAGAATCACTATTTTGGTCAGGAAAGCAGAGCCTATTGCTTGTTAGTCTGCAGAGCCAGAAAGGGCAGATAAACACACAGAGAGCAAATGAGAAATGCTACTCCCTTTAATGTAGCCACTATTGTCCCTAAAGGAATGAAAACTACAAAACGAAAACATTGGTACTGCTCCAACTCAGCTATGAAATAGATTGGGGAGGATGAGGAGGAAATGGGCTGACACGCACTGAAATTATAGTCAAAGTTTCTTTCTTATTATTACTTCAAAATAGAATTAGGTTAGTTATGCTGTTGCTCCTAGGGATGTTATAGTGCAGAGATCAGCAACCTTTGGCACAGGGCCTGTCAGGGAAATCCGCTGGCAGTCCGGGACGGTTTGTTTACCTGCAGCATCCGCAGGTCTGGCTGATCGCAGCTCCCACTGGCCGTGGTTCACCGTTCCAGGCCAATGGAGGATGCGGGAAGCAGTGGCTAGCACTGCTTCCCACAGCCCCCATTGGCCTGGAACCGCGGCCAGTGGGAGCTGCGATCGGCCGAGCCTGCAGACGCTGCAGGTAAACAAACCGTCTGGGCCCGCCAGCGGATTTCTGTGACGGGCCGCATCTCAAAGGTTGCCGATCCCTGTTATAGTGTGTGTGTTTGCATGCTTATAACCAAACAGCACAGAAATTTTTTTATCATGGGAGCTGAATTCAGTGCATATTGACTATCAGTCTTTCTTCAGCCAAACTTGTTGGTGCATTTCCAGAAAGTTTGGGCTTCTTGAACATCATGAGTCAGAAAAAAATAAATAAAAGCAAAATATAAACTCTTGCTAGTTTGCCATTACTAAAAGACAGATTGTCCACAATCCCAGATTCCAATTTACTTTAGGATTATTCAGTCACTAGCTATTTATTGTGCAGGCCAAAATTTGTCACTCATATGCCTAAGGGACCTTCTCTCATGTCATCAGGAAGTATTATTAGTCTTGTTAATTACACTTCTCCAATCCGCCTGGAGTTTTTCAGATAAAAGGTGCTCTGTATTATGTAAGAGTAAAGTGCTGGGTTAAAGCAAGATTTCTTTGAGATAAATACATCTATTAATTTCTGAATCATCAAGAGAGCTTCACAAATGCAGCTGCATCATTTTCCAGTGTGCTGTTCCTGCAGTAGTGTGAATCACAAAGAGAAAATGGTTTGTTCCCTCTTTCCCCCACCCATCCAGCTGAACAAGTTGTGAAGTTGGCTACATGCCAAACGTGTCAAGACGACTGCTTGATTTTGCCAGAACACAGGAGCTGTGTCTGATTTACTTAGCTTTGCTTTCTAATGTTCATGTGCTTAAAGCCTACGGTCTGTGTATCTTTGAAACTGGTGTTCTTCTGTCATGAAGATTTCTTTGGAAAATTAGTGCCACAGTTTTATTAGTTCCAAGCCAGTGGAACTTACTGAGATGCCCTTTATTGAGTTAAACTCATAGGGACCGCTGGTATAGGCCTCAGTTGCTGTATATCAGGCTTCTGTGAAGGCACGCTTATTTACACCAGCGACGGATCTGGACCATCATCCCACTGATGACAAATTTTGGGCATGCTGGCCGCACGGCACATCACTAATCTGTTGTGGGACAGGGAGAAGAGGCAGCCCTGCTTCAGGTCCAGCCCATCCACCTACTGAGGGCAATCCATGAACTCCAAACAGCCATGAGCCAGAAGGTGGTCAGTTATTGACTTAGCCCTGAATAAATGATTAACTGTACTCTTGTTCCCATTCACTATTGTACAAAACTGGGCCACTGGAAATAGTGATGCCTTGATATATGGGTCATAACAGCTCCTTTCCCAGCCCATGCATAGCTGAGAAACGTTTCAGCGGATCCAGCTCCTCCAGTGGAGGCCTCTCCATGAGAAAGAACCACGTCTGTGTGACAAGAAACGTTTTGACAGTCAAACTAACAGATGCCTGGTGGCATAAGGCAAATTATTTATATAATCGTACAAAAGTGAGTGAGTGATAAAGGTTCCTGTAAACAAGAGATGATCTGTACTAACAGGGATAAATCCATATGCAACAACAGCCCACTCTACACAATTTAACCTTTTATTATCAGGGTGATGAACCTAACACAGACCTGAGGAAGCGTTCGAAAGCTCATCTCTCACACTAACAGAAGTTGTCCCAATAAAAGATATTACCTCACCTACCTTGTCATCCTAACACACACCAGCATGTGGACTAGTTTCTGAGAAAATAAAGTAGGTCCAACTTTTGGGAAGAAACTTCCCTGCACTAATAACCAACACACATATCACCCAGACCATACTACATGACACATACACCCTGCCTTAATGTCAGTCATGGATCACAATTAGAGCTTGTACCCCTGTGCTATCAAAGCCTCATCAACCCACTCTAGAAGTGGAGCCATTGGCTGGCTTTGAGGAAGAAACCTTTGGGGGCCTTGCTAATAAATTTGCTCCTTGCTATTGTTGGAGGAAGCCAGGTTAAAGCAACAAAAGCTCTTTTCCCTTGCTCCTGATTCTACGTACACTGCTTACGAGTCATCCATACAAAATAGGTTTTTGAAAGAATGTTGGTTTATTTTGGAGATTTAAGGAGAAATTGCAGTCCAACAAAGATTTTTTTTTTTTTTTTTTGCTTTTGTTTCCTTCAGATAGTGAATGTATTTTGGAGCCGCTGTCTTTGCCAGAAAGTCCAGGTGGTGTAGCTGCTGTGGAAGAGTCTCCATCTGTGCCTTGTATTTTCTGTGAAGAATGTTCTCCGCGAGCAGAACAAGACCAACTTCTGAAGCACATGATTATTGAACACAAGCTTGTCATAGCAGATGTCAAGCTGGTTGCAGATTTCAGAAGGTAAATTTTTCTCAGTTAAAATAGATGATGCAAATGTGTAAGTAAGATGTGTACCATAGATCCCCTGGTATGTAACTTTTTTATACTTTTTTGGGACATTTGCAAACTGCTACCTAACAGTATTGGTTTGATGTTATTTATAGTGTGTTACTTAGAACATAAGGCTAGGTAATTGTGAGTGGTAGTTAGGACATAGGAATTGCCAACTGGCAAGAAACCAGTTGTCCAGCTAATCAAAAGCAATGTCAGTTTCTTCAGATGAAGTTATTTTCTTGTATTGACAAGCTCTGTTCATTTCATAAAGCACACTGTGTCAAAGAGCTGATATCTCCAGGGTGTCCCCTCGTGGTCTCAGGAAGGGCCCTGCAAGGAGCCCGATGCCTCAGTATCCCTCTTCTACGCATTCACAGTTCCCCTCTTCCCGTGGTCCTTTCATCTGCCCACATTCATTATCCTATGTGGTATGGCAGCCCTCCTGGCACACCTTCAGTAGTGGGCTACGACAGAACAGGCGGGTCTGCCTTGCTTTCTCCTGTCTTCTGCAGTCCCCAGTATCTCCACACCAGTTTTCAGAATAGAAATAGCCCTTTGAGAGAGAGAAATTTATTACAGGAAGTCCCACAACCATAGTCCAGTTTCCCCAGCCCAGTCCAACCTCTATATGCACTTTTTCAATCTGAACAGTCCATCCACACATCAAATACAGCTCCAGCATCGTGCCTACAGCTCTCAGGTACAGCTCTGATGTTCTGCACCACATCTCACCCCAGCCCCTCTCTGCTATGCGATGTTTCTCTGCTATGTTTCCTTCCCAGTTATCAGCTCTTGCCCGGAGACATCAGCAGACTCACCCCTCCATCATTCCCCAGCCTTCTGCCCTCTCTGACCCTTTAGCTTCAGCTCCCTGACTCAGAGAACCAGCAGGCATCACCCTCTGCTGCTGTCAACCTCCAGCCCTTTCTGGCCATGGCTCTCTGGCCTGGAGAAGTTTGTAGGTGAACCCCCCGCATACACTGGTTGCCCTCTGCTTTCACCCACCTGATCTGGCTCCACTGCTGAACAAGGGAACTCGCACCACTCCCTCTTTCAGGCATCCCCTCTGAAGACAGAAAATATCATATCACCTCTATATAAATCCATGGTGCCCCCCCCATCTTGAATACTACATGCACATGTGGTCGCCCCATCTCAAAAAAGATGTATTGGAATTGGAAAAGTTCAGAAAAGGGCAACAAAAATGATTAGGGGTCTGGGGTGTCTGCCATATGAGGAGAGATTAATAAGACTGGGACTTTTCAGCTTGGAAAAAAGACGACTAAGGGCGGATATGATAGAGGTCTATAAAATCATGACTGGTGTGGAGAAAATAAATAAGGAAGTGTTATTTACTCCTTCTCATAACACAAGAACTAGGAGTCACCAAATGAAATTAATAGGCAGCAGGTTTAAAACAAAAGGAAGTATTTTTTCACAGAACACAGTCAACCTGTGGAACTCCAGAGGATGTTGCAAAGGCCAAGACTATAACAAGGTTCAAAAAAGAACTAGATAAATTCATGGAGGATAGGTCCATCAATAGCTGTTAGCCAGGATGGACAGGGAGATGTCCCGAGCCTCTGTCTGCCAGGTGCTGGGAATGGGTGATGGGATGGATCAATTGATGATTACTTGTTCTGTTCATTCCCTCTGGGGGCACCTGGCATTGTCCACTGTCGGAAGACAGGATACTGAGCTAGATGTCCCTTTGGTCTGACCCAGTACGGCCGTTCTTATGAAGCTCTCAGCCCAGTTCTGCTCTTCTTCTGAGCTCCCTCTCCGGACTCTGAGTACTGAACTCTCTCTTTCTGGACTCTATGTTCTCTTTCGCCTTTGGGCTGTCTCTCATGTATAGCTTCTGAGGGACCACCTCCCCCTCCGTTGTCCTCATTGCACCAAACTGAACTGGAGGAGGAGAGCTGGACCTGATTTTATTTAAAGGACCAGCTTCCTTGTTAGACACACATTCTGGTCTATCTACTTTTTTCTATTTTTGACTACCTTCCTTTCATTCTGAGGCCTTATTCCCATCTCTGCATGGCTACTTTCTAGCTTGCCTTGTTCTCTCTCAGGTGTGAGTAATTTAGAATTCAGTGATGGAAGGATTGCCTAAGACTGTGGTCTCCAACGTGGTGACCGCGGGCGCCATGGCGCCCGCCGGTGCATTTATGTGTGCCCGCCTAGTGCCCAGCAGGGGAGAGGTAATAAGTTAATAATTGGAGATATACCAATCTCCTAGAACTGGAAGGGACCTCGAAAGGTCATCAAATCCAGCCCCCTGCCTTCACTAGCAGGACCAATTTTTTGCCCCAGATCCCTAAGTGGCCCCCTCAAGGATTGAACTCACAACCCTGGGTTTAGCAGGCCAATGCTCAAACCACTGAGCTATCCCTCCCCCCAAAGAGAAGCCGCGGCCCCACGCCTGATGGGAACAGAGAACTCAGGCTGCGGGCGCTGGTGTTCTCAGTCCCTGGCAGGTGCGGGGCTGTGGCTTAAGCCGGAGAGAAGTTGCGGCCCCGCGCCTGCTGGGGACAGAGAACTCCGGAACTGCAGGCTGTGGGCACTGGTGTTCTCGGTCCCAGGCAGGCGCAGGGCCGTGGCTTAAGCCGGAGAGAAGCTGTGGTCCCGCGCCTGCTGGGGACAGAGAACTCCGGGACTGCAGGCTGTGGGCACCGGTGTTCTTTGTCCTCGCGGCTTCTCTCCGGCTTCTCTCTTCTCTCTGGATTCATATATTATGTTATATTAAATATGATGTTTTTCATATTATTTAATGTACAAATACAAAATAAGTCTTGAAAAACTGTTGGCGCCTGCCACACTCTTCTGAAAACATGAATGTGCTACTGGCCACAAAAAGGTTGGAGACCACTGGCCTAAGAAGTCATATCAATTTACCCTAATTAGGCCTATATTGTTCCATATAATTTCCACTTTATCCTTGACTGTGCCATGCAGTATTGTCATATCCATGTTACTGAGACAGTTACGTCATTGGACATCCCAGCTCTTTCCTCAGCAGCCAGCTCAGGCCCAGCTGGCTCACACATCTAGATGTGGATTTGTGAATAATTTCTTGCTTGGAACGCTACCCTGCCACATGGCAGTGTGTGGTATTAGGCCACCAGGCTGGCTCCTATATACTCTCTTTTGTTGTTTGTTTTGTTGGAATGATGCATTTTAGTAGGTAAATTATCCAGTTGAAACAAAGTAGGTCTTGGCACTTACACAATACCCACTCTTCTAGATTCTTGTGATCAGGCTCACTTACAGAGCAGTGATTTATGTCTAAATACCATGGTTTAATGTGAAAGATTAAGATGAAACATGGGAAATGAAAAGTAGGCCACATAAAACCCTAAGAATCATTCATTTGTTCAGAAGTGTAAGCTTAACATTGCTAAAATCAAATAATGGCACTTGTTTCCGTTCTAATGCTGAGAGCAAGAATGCAGTCTTCTTTGGAGATAATGCTAGTTTCTCCATATAAACAAAAAAAGAAGTGTTCACTAAAGGAATGCTAATTAAGGTCTGTTGGGATTGTTCTGGCTAAACAGAAATGTAATTTAAAATCACCTTTTCTAGAAAATTGCTGTTTAGATTCTCTTCTCTGCTAATGCAAGTGGAAAGGAATCAAACCTGATTGAAAGTGGCAGCAGGATGTGAAATGGTGAAGCTAGAACTTTGCAGCATGCTTTGTCTTGCTTGCTGTACCATCTCCAGTTCTGCATAAGCCCTGTTACGCCTACCCTGTGAGGTTAGACTTTTTTAGCTATTGAAAGGGCTTGCCGGGGTAGGAGGGAGCTGGAGGGACCTCTTGTCCACAGCATTTTAGCCTGCAAATCTCTGGAGATTTCCTCCTAGAAGATTACTATTCAGGGCAACAAGGAAACTTGACTATACACAAAATAAAACAATTGAAAAAAACAGAAAAACATTTTTCTCCTGTCTTTCAGTTGTAAAAATTTTAATTGATCCTTACAACAATTGTATCTGAAATGTTTTAACTTACCAATGCGTATTTTTTTTTTAAATTCGTAGAATCTACTTAACAGAATATAATTTCCACTGACAACTTGGGCTTTGATCTTGCACACATTTACACATTATGCTCGTGAGTCGTCCCACTGAGTCACCTCATGAGTAAAGTTAAGCACATATATAAGTGTTTTCAGGATCATGTTTAATTTTAGAATTCCAAATAACTAGCAGGTAGAGTGTTCTAGTTTTCATTCCCCCCTCCCTCCCCATCTGTAAGCTTTTTGGAACAAGGACCGTATTTTATCTGTTTGTACAGGGACTTCTAACATATGGGGGTCCTCATCTTGGTTAGGGCTTGTTAGTCCTACTGTAATACAAGTAATAAATAATAACAGAATCTTGGTTTAAACTAGCTAAAACATTAATTGTAATTGTTGCAGGATTTTCTGGAGAAATCTTTCCCAGTTGAGGGTGGTTAGAGTTGGGGGGGAGGGCTGGTTGTTGTTTTTGTTTTTTGGCAGGTGGCAGGGGAAGGATGTTTCTGCATTTCTATTTCTGTTAGCCTAGCTACAGGCCTCAATTTGTTTCTCTGCAAAAAAAAAATCTTCTCTGAGTGGAGTCTCTTTTTTTTGTCCCAAATTTCTTGTAGAGACATTCATTATCTCTTTGTTAAAATTGAGATGCGGTTATGATATTTTGGAAGTTCTTTCGGTTTCAGAGCAGAGAGACCTGGAGCTTCTTTACACAAATACTTTGTTCGTGGCAGACTGGAGTATACATCAACCCTGTACTAGCCTGCCATACACTAAGGGTATGTCTACACTAAAGACTATTTCGAATCAACTTAAGTCGAATTTGTGGAATCGACCTTATGAAGTCGAATTTGTGTATCCACACTAAATACACTAATTCGACTGTGTGAGTCCACAGTAATGGGGCCAGCGTCGACTTTGGAAGCAGTGCACTGTGGGAAGCTATCCCACAGTTCCCGCACTCCCCGCTGCCCATTGGAATTCTGGGATTTTCCCCCAATGCATGCTGGGGGAAAAAATGTGTCGAGGGTGGTTTTGGGTAACTGTCATCATTGAACCATCAATCACGCCCTCTCTCCCTCCCTCCCCGAAAGCGCCTGCGGGCAATCTGTTCGTGCACTTTTCTGCTCAGTGACAGCGCGGGCGCCACAGCACTGCGAGCACGGAGCCCGCTGCAGTTATGGCCGTTGTCAACTCCTCGCACCTTATCATCCACCTCTTCCACAGTCAGCTGCTGAGAAATAGGGCTACTTTTCAATGGTGCTGCGAGCACTGGTGGGCCATGGGGGACGTTTTACCAACATCAACATCGGGTGGCCAGGCAAAGTTCATGACGTGCGTGTTTTCAGGAACTCTGCTCTGTTTAGATGCCTGCAGGAAGGTAGTTTCTTCCCAGACCACAAAATAACTCTTGGGGATGTGCAGATGCCTATAGTGATCGTCGGGGACCCAGCCTACCCGCTAATGCCCTGGCTCGTGAAGCCCTATGCAGGCGCCTTGCACAGCGACAAGGAACTCTTCAAGTACCAGCGAGCAGCGTGACCTGTGACTGTTCAGTTTCTTTACAGAGAAGCTGAACCTGCCCGTTTCTTTACCAAGTTACTGTTGACTAGCATCTGCAGTTACATATCCTGTCCACCCCGCTTCCCCCACTTCCAACACACGTTTAAAAATAAAATACATGTTCCACTGTAACTGTACAAAGGTTTCTTTATTGATGACTTTGCGTTAAAGGGTTGAAACTGGGACGCGGACTGTGCTGGGTAGGGTGTGCGGTGATGTAAAGACCGCCTCTAAACTCGAGGAATGACAGGCTCCTGCTCCCAGAGCAGTCTGCAGTGCCGGACTGGTTGTTTTAACGGAGCCTGCCATCCCTCCTTTTTGGGACTCTGTGTGCGGGGGCTATGTGGCCTTGCGGCGGGGGAGGACGGATACAGATTCCTCTGCTGCGTGGCTCTGTGGTCCAGGACAGGGACCATTGCATGAGATCTGTAACCACCATGCCCCGCTACAAAGTCACGTACCCCCCCACACACACACAGAACCTGCAAACCACCTCCCATACCGACCAGGGTGCCTACTGACTGCACTGTGTGTGTGACCTGCTGCTGATCCTGCCCCCGTGTCTGTACCCTGGTAAAGGTGATTGTCCTGTCCAATTACCAACCCCCTTCCCCCCCTTCAAACACAGTCTCCTCTAAAAGAACATGACGGAAACAGTAATTAACAGAAAAGTATTTTTTATTATCAACTAGACAGTTAGGGGATGAAACTGGGACAGGGGCTTGGGTGAGGCGGGAAGGAAAGGACTTCTCAAAATTTAGGGTATAAGAGCTTTTGGGTACTTGAACACTCTGCTGGGGTGCAGTGACAGTTTACACGGCCCCTGGCGCCCCTCCTTCTGGTTATTTTGGGTGAGGGGGTATGGGACTTTGTGGCGGGGGAGGGCGGTTGCAGATACACGGCAGGGGGGCTCTGTCCTCCTGCCTGCGGTCCTGCAGAACATGCACAAGGTGCCGGAGCGTGTCCGTTTGCTCCCTCATTAGTCCAAGCAGCGTTTGAGTCGCCTGCTTGTCTTCCTCACATCACCTCTCCTCCCGTTCGCTGTGTGAGCACTGGTACAGAGAGAGGGTCTCCCTCCACTGGCTCTGCTGGTCCGCCTCGTCTCGGGAGCACCTCATAAGTTCAGCGAACATCTCGTCCCGTGTCTTTTTCTTTCGCCGCCTAATCTTTGCCAGCCTCTGTGAGGGGGATGCTGTGGCAGGTCTGGAGACAGTCGAAGCTGTGTGATGGGAAAAAAGGAGTGAATTCCTTGCAAAGATAAATTTTTGCGAACAATGAACACAGTCTAGTCTGTCTCTGTGAATTCTGGGTTGAGATCCCAGTGCCTGATGGGGCAAAAACCATTTTCACGGGTGGTTCTGGGTAAATGTCGTCAGTCATCCCTTCCTCAGGGAAAGCAACGGCAGACAATCATTTCGAGCCCGTTTTCCCTGGATTGCCCTGGCAGATGCCACAGCGTGGCAACCATGGAGCCTGTTTTGTCTTTTGTGCCTGTCACCGTATGTGTACTAGATGCCGCTGACAGAGGCGGTCCAGCAGCGCTACACAGCAGCATGCTTTTGCTTTTGCATGACAGCAGAGATGATTACCAGCCATACTGTACCATCTACCATACCATAAATTGGTAATAAGATGATCATGGTTACCAGTCCTTTTGCACTGCACCATTTGCTGCTGTCATAAGTGCCCCTGGCTGAGATCAGCCAGGGGCGCAAAAGCCAAAATTGGGAATGACTCCCTGAGTCAATTCCTCCTTTTTGGTATCTAAAAATAGAATCAGTCCTGCCTAGAATATGGGCAAGTGTACTAGAGAACCACTGTATCAGAGAACCAGAGAGCACAGCTGCTCTGTGTCAGATCCTGCATAAATTATGAGCTGCATGCTATTCACAGGGGGTGCTCCTGCAACAACCCCACCTGTTCATTCCGTTCTTCCCCCAGCCTTCCTGGGCTACCATAGCATTGTCCCCCCACTTGTGTGATGAAGTAATAAAGAATGCAGGAATAAGACACAGTGACTTGTTAGTGAGAAATGAGTGGAAGGCAGCCTCCAGCTGCTATGATAGTCTAGACAGGACATTAAGGAGTGTGGAGGAGAGGAGCCCAGCATCCCTCTGCTAGTCCAGGGGCAATTGAATCTTTTCTTTACACATGAAGGGTGGGGGCTGATGGAGCTCAGCCCCCTGTTGCTATGATGAGGACGGTTACCAGCCATACTGCACCATCTACCAGGAAAAATTAGGAGCAGGCGCCCTTGATCGACCTCACTGATGCTAGTCGGCATGGTTACCAGTCCTTTTGCACTGCCCCATGTGCCAATAGGCTGATGATGACGATGGATATCAGTCATATTGTACCGTCAGTCACCCATGGCGTGGGGGGGAGCAAGGATATTGGTGTTGAGTGCTGCAGCATCGCATCTATCTGCAGCATTCAGTAAAGATAGGGTGACATGTAAAAGAGTCAACAGAGGATTGTTTTCCCTTTCACTTCTGGGGATGGGTGGGTGGGGGGGGGTGCGTAAATTGCCGAGCTATGCCCTGACCCACCGCGGACACTGTGTTTGACCCTAGAAGCATTTGGAGCTCAGCCAAGAATGCAAATGCTTTTCGGAGACAGCGGGAACTGTGGGATACCTTGCGTCCTCAGTCCCCCCTCCCTCCATGAGCGTCCATTTGATTCTTTGGCTTTCCGTTACGCTTGTCACGCAGCAGCGTGCTGAGTCTCTGCTACGCCGTCTGTCTGGAGATTTTTTAAAAATACTTTGGACCAGGCGTAACATTACAGTAATTCCCCTAATTAGATGCAGGAGTCTCCAAGCGAGATCACCCTGAGGACGGTCGCTGAAGGAGATAGAGAGCGCATGCTGCGTGAAAGCCAGCACAAACCAGGGGCCTATGCAGCCGTGCTCGGGGAGGCAATGCTCCCTGAGTACTTCGTGAAAGCCTGGCGCGGAAAAGTGTGCTACCACGGAAAACCCAATAAGGCAGCTCTCCCCAGGAACCTCCTGTGGAGGCTTTTCGATTCCCTCCTGGAGAGCTTCGTGGAGATCTCCCAGGATGATTTCTGTTCTATCCCCATATATATAGAGACCTCCTTTTCACATACTTCAGATTCCTGTTATATTAAGAATAAAAGTTTACATGTTTAAAGCACTTACCGACTGCTCCTTCCCCTGATTCAGGGTCCGGCTTTAACGGCCGGGGAGGGTTGGTAGGGGATCTCCGTGAGGGTGATGAAGAGATCCTGGCTGTCGGGGAAACCGGCGTTGTAAGCGCTGTCGCCTGCCTCATCCTCCACAAACCCTTCCTCATCTTCCCTGTCCGCGAACATCACCGAGGAACTGGCCGTCGACACTGTCCCATCGTCAGAGTCCACGGTCACTGGTGGGGCAGTGGTGGCAGGCTCCGTAGCGTCCGTTTGCCGCTTTGATTTTTTGGTAGCCTTGTCTGAGGTCCTTGATTTTCACGCGGCGCTGCGTTGCATCCCGTCTGTATCCTCTGTCTCTCATGGCTTTGGAGACCTTCTCGTAGGTCTTTGCGTTCCGTTTTTTGGAGCGCAGCTCCGAAAGCACAGACTCCTCGCCTCACACACCGATCAGATCCAAGAGTTCCCGGTCAGTCTATGCTGGGTCCCTCTTTCTATTCAGAGATTACATGAACTCCTCTGCTGGAGAGCTCTGCATCGCTGCCGGTGCTGCTGAGCTCGCCCCGATGTCCAACCACGAAATGAGATTCAAACTGTCCGGACAGGAAAAGGAATTCAAATTTTCCCGGGGCTTTTCCTGTGTGGCTGGTCAGAACATCGAAGCTCGGACTGCTGTCCAGAGCGTCAACAGAGTGGTGCACTGTGGGATAGCTCCCGGAGCTACTAAGTTCGATTTGCATCCACACCTAGCCTAATTCGACATAGCCATGTCGAATTTAGCGCTACTCCCCTCATCGGGGAGGAGTACAGAATTCGAACTAAAGAGCCCTCTATGTCGAATTAAATGGCTTCCTGGTGTGGACGGGTGCACGGTTAATTCAAATTAACGCTGCTAAATTCGAATTAAAGTCCTAGTGTAGACCAGGCCTAAGTGTCCATGTGGACATTGCTGCAGTGCACTAACATTTCCACAGTGCACTTTCACCTACTGCTTTGAAATGGGATTAAAGCTCGCTGTGGAACTCTTAGCATGGCAGTACTGTCTGAGTGGACACTTAGTGCAGGGCAGATTGTTATACCAAGAAAATAAAAAGCAGCAGGATCTTATTAAAGGGTATACAGCAATATACCACATTTGTTGTGAATACAGAAAGAAGCATAGTAAGCAGTCAGTTATAGCTATAACATTCCATTCAATTTCACATTCATTCACACATTCATTTATACACACACAGGTTCTGCAAGGTTGTTATCATAGTTACCAGCCTTAGAGTTGTTCGTGCCAAGCCACTGGCCAGGTGGCCTGGACGCAAGGAGGGAGCAGGGCCTTGTCAGATGCGCATCTGATGCTCCTGGAAGTTGGTTTGCAGAATCAGACCCAAAGTCCTCAGTCTTCAGGGTCTGTTTTTATAGGGATTTATCCTCTTACAAGTTTACAGGGTTTGCTTCATCATGCTGTGTTCATTTTTGACGTGATAATCAATCACTGTTCTCACATTTGAGGTGATAGTCAATCACGCAGATGGCACAGCAATGACGAAATGACAGTACGTTGCCATCTTGTTTCTTGGCTCTTCAGCCCCTCTGTCCCGAGAGCAAGTATGCCCTCTGGGTTATCAGGCTATCTCATCCACTGTATTCTTCAGCCTAACGGTCTTATTTTAAGTCTGGCACCTCAACCTTTAATCTTTCATTCCTCATTCAATCATACATACAGTCACACTCACACTCCAAGGTATATCCTGTCACATCTGCATTTTATCAGCTACCCATCCTTTAACATAATCATTCTAAAATCAGTGGGACATGGCAGACTTCAATAAGTCTATTTATCCCACTTGTTACATGTAAAAGGAAACAAACAAGATAAGCTTGCAAGAGTGGAGGGGGTTCACACATCTCATTCTGGAGTTCAGGAAAACAAAGTTGTACCAGCCATAAAGGACAGGTGTTATCTTGTTACTTTTCGAACAAACTCTTTGTCTCTGGATGTTTTTCTACAAGTAGCACAGACCTTGCAAACTGGCAGGCCTGTTTCAATTAGCACAAACTCAGCAGGTTGAGAGAGCAGGCTGACATATTTCTTTCTAATGGTCAGGCTAAATCCGGGGTCTGTTCGGGAATCATTCTTTCTTACTTTTTCTACAACATAAATTATGAATTATTACTTTTAATCCAACAAGATTAACACCCCAGCTTGCTGGAAACTAAGTGTTGTGTAGACAGGCCCTTGGATTGCTATATTTCCCTATGAATGCAGCCTTAATTAACTGATTATAAGGCCAGAAGGAATCACTGTCATCCTCTAGTGCAGCGGTCCCCACACTTTTCAGCATCGTGCTCCCCGTACCCCCGTCTGCAACCTGCACTCCCCCTGGGGACGGGGACAGGGATAAGGGGGCAGAGGCTGGGGCCACTGCTAGAGGCAGGTCTGAGGCAGGAGCAGGGCCAGGAATGGAGCCACGGCCAGGGGCCGAGGGTAGGGCTAGGGCTGGGTGCAGAGTTGCTGCTGGCCTGGGGTCAGGAGCCAATGCTGTGGGTGGGGACGGGAGCCTGGGTTGCAGCTGGGGGTGGGGCCAGAGCGGAGCGGGGCAGTGTGACACTTCCTCCCAACCCCCCATGGGGGCTGGCCTGGGCTCCGCTGCACCCCCTAAATGTTCCTGCCCCACAGTTTGGGGGCCTCTGCTCTAGTGTCTGATCACTTGCATAAAATACCATCTATAGAATTTCCCTGATTCAGTTTTTGTTTGAACTGGAGCATATCCTTTAGAAAAACATCCAATCTTAATTTTAAAATTGCCAGTGAAGGAGAATCTACCACACCCTTGGCAAGTTCTTCCAGTGGTTAATTAACCTCACTGTTAAAAACTTGAATTTGTCCAGCTTCAATTTCCAGCCATTAGATATTGTTATACCTTGTATGCCCATTACCAAATATTTGGTCTAAAAGCATTCAAGTTTGTCAAGTTGATGCTTCATCATGTCTTGTATTTTTGCATGTGTCTCATAACTCTGAGTCTTAACTTAAGACTAACAGAGTAAATACTGGAGTGCTGTTAACGCAATCTTGTAAGATGAATTTCTAATCTGATTTTTTGTTATGCAGCATCACTCTCCGTAGAACTTCAGAGTAGGAGAGGTTCACTAATTTAAAAACAAACATGAAAATATCTTCCTATTTTAAGGTCTGCTCCAAAGTAAGTGGAAAATGGAAATGGTAAAGGGATACCACATATAGGGATATCCCATCTATATCTAGTATTTTGGGAATGTATAAGTTCTTCTTTTTAGTAAAAATGTAACCAAGTGATGGGTCTTTCTAAAGATGTGACCAACTCCCATTACTTATGTGAAGCTTGATTCAAAGCTCATTGAAGCCAGTAGAAGTCTTTTTCACTGACTTCAGTGAACTTTGGATCAGGCCTGTTTTTGCTGAAATCTGCTTCAGTGAATCTGAATACCTTTCATGAACTGGAGAACAATATCACTTTATTAAAATATAGTCTCACAGTACATGGCAGCTCTACAGAACCAGCATTGGATAAGTAATTTTACATTTAAAAAAACCCTGAAATAAGAATTAAAAGGATGGGAGTAGGATACAGTGGACCAGTAGTTTAGGAAATACAGTATTTTATAGTAAAGGCTCCTCCTTCACACATGCGCGTTTTTTTTTTTTTTTAAAAGATACATTTTATATTGGAAGAAGAGATTCACGGAGCAGCCCATCACAGATTTCTGTAGTGTGATAAGAACAAATTCAGAAGCTCCAATAGGTAAGTGCGCTCCTTATCTTCACTGCTCATTTCCTTACCTGATACACTGTGGCCTATATTACAGACTCAGTCCTTTAAAATAGTGAGCAATCGGGCACCAGTCCACCAAAGTACTTAAGTATGTGCTTAACTTTAACCACATGTGTAAGCTCCTACCTATTCAGTTCAGCACTTACGTGCATGCTTAGGTCCACTGACTTCAGTGGGATTTAAATATGCGCTTAAATGCTCGGCTGAATAGGAGTGAGCCTAAGTACATGCTTGAGTGTTTTGCTGGATCTGGGCCAGAGTGCTCCGCAACTTCCAGGATCAAGCCCTGGAAGCAGCTCTGCAAAGGTTGCTCAGATACCGGTTGTGTGAATGGGAGGCACAGTTCTCACAGAGCTGCCCCAATGTGCAGGGAAGCACACCCACTGAACTACTTCTGCTCTGCACATCCTGCCTCTATGGCCAACTCTTATTCACAGTTGGGTCATGGCCTCACTTCTTCTCCCACTCTGTGGGAAGTATCAGAGGGGTAGCCATGTTAGTCTGGATCTGTAAAAGCAGCAAAGAGTCCTGTGGCACCTAATAGACTAACAGACGTATTGGAGCATGAGCTTTTGTGGGTGAATACCCACTTCATCAGATGCATTCTGTGGGAAGAATTGCCACAGGAGGAACTATTCAGTGCGCTAAGAGTGCCAAGACGGCATTTGTGTCTGGCCTCTGCAAAAGATCATCTAAAGCGCCGGGATGAACACTGTGGTCAACAGCTCTGCTTCTCTGGCACCATGGAACATTCTGTCTGGGCAGGAGACAGATCATTCTCAGGGGCCAATCCTAGGCTGTTGAATGAGCTCGCTCAGAAACTAAGGACCATCACAAACCTGACCACCTCTCTCTCCCAGTTCAGGTCAAACTTCTTCAGCCTTGTTTTCTCTAATATAAACTCATAGCAATGTGTATATAAAAATAAAACACTATTTCCCCCCACACACGCACACACAGTTCTCTTTCTGGTGAGCGAAAGAGAGCGAGAGAGCTAACCACACATTGCAGATTTTAGTTGCATCATTAAATACACAACTAGAACATGTTCGGCTACGACAGTGACAAGGGCAATATAAGAACCTATATACAACAGAGGGGGCACAAGAAAGTGCAAGGGCTATGCACATTCTGGCCTTATATAAATCGACTGGTGGTGTAAATGGCTGCAAGTCCATTTATATTAATGAGATTTTACATAGCTATGCTTGGCTTTGACCCACAAATAACTCCAGCAGTGTAAAAAAACCTGTAGTTCTCTTAAAATGAAAATTACATTAATTTTTAAAATATTTAACTGAAACAGTCTAATTCTTTCTGAGGCTGGGGGAAAAAATAAAGGTTGAGCATGTTACAGGGCAGAATATATTGTGACAGGGTCAGGCCAGATGGCTACAAGAGAGTGGTCGAAGGTAGATACATTAGCTCCAAGTTAAGCAAGTCCCTTTTCCCTGGGTAAGATAACAGGGACTATTCCAGAACACTCAGGAACTTTCTAGAACCAATTAAGGCAGGCAGGCTAATTAGGACACCTGTAGCCAATTGGGAAGTTACTAGACTTAATTAAGGCTAATCAGGACACCTGGTATAAAAAGGCTCTCACTCCAGTTAGTGCTGTATGCGTAAGGGAGTGACGAGATATGCTGCTGGATGACTGAGGAGTACAAGCATTAACAGACATCAGGAGGAAGGTCCTGTGATGAGGACAAAGGAGGTGTTGGGAGGAGGGCATGGGGAGCCCAGGGAATTGTAGCTGTCGTGTAGCTGTTCCAGAAGGCACTCTAGACTGCTGCAGTCCACAGGGCCCTGGGCTGGAACCTGGGGTAGAGGGCGGGCCCGGGTTCCCCCCAAAACCTCCCAACTCCTGGTCAGACACAGGAAGATCTCTGAGGCTAGCAAAATCCGCCAATAAGCGCAGGCCCCACCAAGGTAGAGGAGGAACTTTATCACAATATGCAAACCAGCTGCAAATGTCTCCTTTACCTTTATTTCCTAATCTCTTAACAGAGGAACAGGACAATTATTTTCTTTTATGTGATGTTTTACCAGAAGACAGATTACTAAGAGAACAGCTCCAGCAAAAGAGACTGGTAAGTAATTATTTTGAGGACTAAGTACCTTAAGAACTGAAACGACATAATGTAAAATCAAATATGTACATTTGTATGGACTTAGAGGAAGGCATTTTATGCTAAACTGCAGAGATTAATCTTGATTTTAGCTTGTTTCCCTGATAGCCAGTTTTAAAAAACAACAAAACACATTTTCTTGGAGTAGTTTTACCTGCAGGCTGTATGTCAGTGTTCTACTCCAGTGGGAAGAATTCCCAGAGCAAAAGAAGAGCTGAATGTGCTGAATAATTTTTCCTTGCAAGAATGTGCCATGCATTAGCACAAACTTTCCTGTGTGTAATAATAATACACCAATCCTGTGGTTTAAAAAATGGGAATAGCAGAATGGCATTTTGAGGGTTTACAAAGGCCAAATCCTCTTGCTAGCCACCCACCCCACCCTACCCAGTAGCTTTGGCTTGGCAGATGAGAGGGAAGCTGTAACTTTTCTTAGCCACTCTGCAGAGCTACATTAGCCCACTGATTGAAGAAAGGTAATAATAATTGGAGAGATACCAATCTCCTAGAACTGGAAGGGACCTCGAAAGGTCATCGAGTCCAGCCCCTGCCTTCACTAGCAGGACCAATTTTTGCCCCAGATCCCTAAGTGGCCTCCTCAAGGATTGAACTCACAACCCTGGGTTTAGCAGGCCGATGCTCAAACCACTGAGCTAGCCCTCCCCTGTGCTCTGTAGTCCAATGCACCCCACCGTCACTTGAGTGCACACCAGAAGATTGGGCCGCAGTGAATCCTCTGGGCCTATGGAATATGTGTATCCCTGGCACAGTACTCCAAATCCTCCTTTCACTCCCGCCCCCTCCCCCCCACACACACACTAGCTTCACTGCCAGGGGTTCTCTGTGCCTTCAGAGGAGGAAGCAGGAATTGCCCTAAAATGTGAAATCTTCATTGCTGTGTACATCTTGTGGAAATGCTGTGATAGTACCAGTGGGTGGGTAGATGGGGAAGGGGAAACGGGCAGTAAATCCATTGGTCCCTACCCTGCTTCTCTTCTGATCTGTCCCCAGAACCTGGGTACACTGAATTGTAAATTCTTTGGGGCAGGGTCCATGTCTTCCAGCGTGTGTTCACACTGCTTACGTACAATAAGGTCCACTCCCAATCAGGGCCTTTGTGCGATACCACAATAAAAATAGCCCAGGGAGTCTGCAGAACAGAGCTAGGCTGCGCGTGGGGTTTGGGGTTTATTTGCGTCAGGCCCACACCAGCTCATCTGCAATTAGGGACTTCCTCGGCTGCAGCCAGGAGTGCAGGATTTGGCCCAAAGCAAACATTGCATTTATCAAAGGTTAACCGTGAAGTTTAAAAAAAAATTTTAAATGTTTGTGCCCTTTACTGCTGTTTTACGAAACTTAAAGAATCCATAATTTTTTCTGCCCTTTTCTGAATGTTAGAAATGTCAGATCCTGACTTTCCTCTTTTTATTGGAAAAATGAGGCTGAAACCAGAGCTGCAGCCACAGTTGAGGCTAAGAAAGTCACAGCTCAGGTTTCAGCAATAGAGGCTTCCAGTTTTTCACTTCCCTTTGCTGCAATCTGAGTGTTGATTTGCAAGTCAAACAGTTATTTTGCTTTGCGAAGCCCTCTGCCCCTGAACAAATCCAGCAATTAAGGGTCAGCTGGCAAACAGGTTTGTGTGGAGTTCTACAAAAGAAAAGATACTAATATGGCTTCCGATGATTTCCCTTGCTTCTGAATTCAAACCTTCTGTCTAAAAGGGTTTGTCCACGATAGGATAAAAGTTGTTTTTAAGATATATTAGCTAATACATTTTATTTAACATATTTTAAAACTCTAGTGTAGATAGGGCAAGTTGTATTGTGACATATAAGTTGGGCATTGAATCCTATGGAGGGTTAAATATCACTTTTTATCTTAGTGTGATCAAAAAACCGCAAGTGGTTGCTGCTAGCAATACTTACTGTTCTTCACTCAGTATCTCAAGGATTGCCTCCAGCATTTCCTTGCTTTAGCCTGATCTCTCCTGATCTTTGCAATCACTGGGTCGCTGACAACACTGTCATGTCTTCCAAGACTCCACTTCCATTTTATAGCTATGCCACATCTTTGGTGGTCACACCAAATCCTGCACTCCAGCCTTGCCCATGCTCATCCCTCACATGGCACCCTCAAATGCCTCTGCGAGCAGCTAGCGTCTTAGAATCATAGAACTGGAAGGGACCTTGAGAGGTCATCTCGTACAGTCCCCTGCACTCAAGGCAGAACTAAGTATTATCTAGACCATTCCTGACAGGTTTTTTTTCCAACCTGCTCTTAAAAATCCCCAATTCCACAACTTCCCTAAGCAATTTATTCCAGTGCTTAACCACTCTGACAGTTAGGAAGTTTTTCCTAATGTTCAGCCTAAGCCTCCCTTGCTGCAATTTAACCCCGCTGCTGCTTGTCCTATTCTCAGAGGTTAAGAAAAAAAAATTTTCTCCGTCCTCCTTCTAACAACCTTTTATGTACTTGAAAACTGTTATCATGTCCCCTCTCAGTTTTCTCTTCTCCAGACTAAACAAACCCAATTTTTCCAATCTTCCCTCGTAAGTCATGTTTTCTAGACCTTTAATCATTTTTGCTGCTCTCTTCTGCACTTTCTCCAATTTGTCCACATCTTTCCTGAAATGTGGTGCCCAGAGCTGGACACAATACTCCAGCTGAGGCCTAATCAGCGTGGAGTAGAGCAGAAGAATTACTTCTCGTGTCTTTGCTTACAGTACTCCTGCTAATACATCCCAGAGTGATGTTTGCTTTTTTTGCAACAGCGTTACACTGTTGACTCTCACATTTAGCTTGTGATCCACTATGACCCCCAGATCCCTTTCCGCAGTATTCCTTCCTAGGCAATCATTTCCCATTTCGTATGTGTGCAACTGCTTGTTCCTTCCTAAGGGTACGTCTACAGTATGAAATTAATTCCAAGTTATTTTATTCGAATTTCCTGAATCGAGATCATACATTCGATGTTGTGTCCCCACTAAAGCGCGTGAATTTGGCAGAGTGCCACAGTACTGAGGCTAGCATCGAATGGCAGAGCGTTGCACTGTGGCAGCTATCCCACAGTTCCCGCAGTCTCGGCTGCCCATTGGAATTGGTGGTTAAGCTCCCAGTGCATGATGGGGCAAAAACATTCTTGCGAGTTTTTCTGGGGGGGGCGTCACTCGCTCCTCTCTCCGTGAAAGCTACGGCAGACACCATGCTGCCAGCAGACGGTGCAGCACGGTGCACTGCCTGTCTCCTGGTATGTTGAATCCACTTCGAATGTCCTCTCCTCTTTCTATCTACTCTTTCATCTTACCATTTCTCGGCCATCGTGAACAGAACCACACAGCTTCCACCGCAAACTCTGCTCACGTTTCCACTGCAAACTCTGCTGTCACCGCTTTTTCCATGTTGTCAGTCCTGGGCTCCTGTGGAAGCTACAGAAGGCAACAATTCCCTGCTGTTTCTCAGCCATCGTGAACAGAGCCACACAGACAATCTGGAGAAAGCGGCGGAAGCTGTCCTGGGCTCCCGTGGAAGCTACAGAAGACAACCATTTACCACCTTTTATCGACCATCTTGACCCGAACAACTAATTTTGCGCCCTTTTTCAAGGATTACCCGTGCAGGTGCCATTGCACGGCAAACATGGAGCCCGCTCAGATCTCTGCTGCAGTTTTGACCATTGTAAATACCTCCTGCATTATCCAGCAGTATGTTCAGTACCTGCAAAACCGGGCAAGGACGTGACGACAGTGCGATTACTATACTGATGAGGACATGGACACAGATGTTCCTAGATGCACGGCATGTGGCGATTGGGAGATCATGGTGGCATTGGGCTAGGTTCATGCTGTGGAACGCCGATTCTGGGCCCAGGAAACAAGCACAGAGTGATGGGATCGCATAGTGTTGCAGGTCTGGGATGATTCCCAGTGGCTGCGAAACTTTCGTATGCATAGGGCCACTTTCATGGAACTTTGTGACTTGCTGGCCCCTGCCCTAAAGCGCAAAGACACCATAATGAGAGCAGCCCTGACCATTGAGAAGCGAGTGGCTATAGCACTGTGGAAGCTTGCAATGCCCAACAGCTCGGTCAGTTGAGAATCAGTTTGGAGTGGGCAAATCTACTGTAGGGGCTGCTGTGCGGCAAGTAGCCAACGCAATCATTGAGCAGCTGCTATCAAGGGTAGTGACTTTGGGAAATGTGCAGACCACTGTGCATGGCTTTAATGCGCTGGGGTTCCCTAACTGCAGTGGGGCGATAGACGGAATGCATATCCCCATCTTGGCCCCGGCATACCGTGGCGGCCAGTAACTAAACCGCGAGGGGTACTTTTTCCATGGTGCTGCAAGCACTGGTGAATCACAAGGTACGTTTCACCGACATCATCGTGGGATGGCCGGGAAAGGTGCATGACGCTCGCATCTTCAGGAACTCTGGTCTGTTTGAACAGCCGCAGGAAGGGACTTACTTCCCAGACCAGAAAATTACTGTTGGAGATGTTGAAATGCCTATAGTTATCCTCGGGGACCCAGCCTACCCCTTAATGCCATGGCTCATGAAGCCATACACAGGCACCCTGGACAGTAGTGTAAGAGCAGTTCAACTATAGGCTGAGCAAGTGCAGTATGGTGGTGGAGTGTGCTTTTCGACGTTTGAAAGGGTGCTGGCACAGTTTACTGACTTGATTAGATCTCAGCACAACCAATATTCCAATTGTAATTGCTGCTTGTTGTGTGCTCCACAATATCTGAGAGAGTAAGGGAGAGACTTTTATGGCGGGGTGGGAGGTTGAGGCAACTCGCCTGGCTGCCAATTTCGCACAGCCAAACAGGGTGATTAGAAGAGTGCAGCAGGGCGCGCTGTACATCAGAGAAGCTTTGAAAGCCAGTTTCATGACTGGCCAGGGTACGGTGTGACAGTCGTGTTTGTTTCTCTTGAAGTTACCTGCACCCTATATAGGTGAAAGGAAATAAAGTCAAAATTGTTTAAAAACTGTTCTTTATTATTTGATGCAGAACACATTGAGAGCAATTATAAGGTAGACTTGAGGGTGGGGGAGGTAGGGTGATGGAGGAAGAGTGAAGGACAAGTCCAGAAACTAAATCAAAGGTTCGCATATGCCAGCTTTCTGGTGCTTGGGCGATCATCTGGGGTTGAGTGTGTGGGTCCCCATAGCCTCCCCCCTCATGTTCTCGGGCATCTGGGTGAGGAGGCTATGGAACTTGGGGAGGAGGGATTTTGATTATACAGGGGCTGCAGCAGAAGTCTGTGGTCTTGCTGTTTTTCCCGCATTAGATCCACCATACAGCGGAGCATGTCAGTTTGCTCCCCCTTGAGCTTGACCATAGCATCCTGCCTGCTCTCATCACGCGTCTCCCTCCTGTTTTCATGTTCCTGTAATGCTTTATGGGACTCCGCAATTGTTTGCGTCTATGCATTCAGCTGGGCCCTATCAGTGCGGGAGGACTGCATGAGCTCGGCGAAAATGTCGTCCCAGGTTTGTTTTTTCCGCCTTATAATCTGGGCTAGCCTCTGGGATGGAGTAGATAGGGGCCACGTTGAAACATTTGCACCAGTGGGAGGAGAAAAGGAGAGGGTAGTATTTTAAAAAATACATTGCAGAGAACAAAGGGGGCACTTTGGTATGAGTAAGCCATCAGACACAGCTGGGCAACAGAATTAATCTTGCAGGCAGCCCCTAGGGGCACGCAGCGTTCTGCTTCTTCTGCATTCATTTCAATGCTTTCAAACTGCTAGGCCCTCTTTCCCACAGCAAGCAATGCCTGGTGGGTTTACGATATAAAAGGAGGGCCTGCGGGCTCTCTGGGATGATCACTGCACACAACAACACCCCACAGCTCCGGTCAGGCTCAGAGCAGGGATGAGCCATTTACTGTAAACGCGAACAACCCAGCGTGGCTGGGTTCCCCCCTCTCGCCCCCCACTGCGTGGCTCCAGTCAGGCTCTCACTCACCAGAAGTACCTTCTCCAGGGTCATGGAACAGAAGCCTGCCTTGGGAGTGAAGAGAGGCTATTGGATCCAGCGTTAAGATTAGTTCCTGGCTAGGGGGGAAAACGGATTCCCCACTTGCCACCTGTGCACTGTCGTCGTCCTCCTCTTCGTCCTCCAGTGTCTCTTCCTCCTCACTCCATGCAACTCCCCCCTTGCAGGTGTCCACGGACAGTGGTGGGGTAGTGGTGGCATCACCCCCCATAATTGCATGGAGCTCACGGTCAAAGTGCAATGTGTGGGGCTGTGACCCAGAGCGCCCGTTTGCCTCCCAGGCTTTTTGGTACGCTTGCCTGAGCTTGATTTTTGTACGACACTGCTCTGTGTCCCTGGAGTAGCCTCTTTCCGTCATGGCCCTGGAGACTTTAGCGTAGGCAATTGCGTTTCTTTTTTTGGAACATAGTTCTGCCATAACAGACTCATCTCCCCAGCATGCGACGAGATCCAGTACCTCCCATTCGGACCATGCTGGGGCTCCTCTGCGAATCCGGGACTGCGTGATCTCCTGTGGTGGTGGACTCTGCATGGTCTCCTGTGATGGACTGTGCTGATGGTCACCTGTGCTGATGGTGACCAAACAGGAAATGAAATTCAAAAGTTCCCAAGGCTTTTCCTGCCCACTTGGCTAGTGCATTGGAGTTGAGAGTATTGACCAGAGTGGTCACAAGGGCACATCCTGGGATAGCTCCCGGAGGCCAATAACATCGATTTGTGTCCACAATATCTTTAACCCAGGATTGTGATCTCGATTTAAACACTACTCCACTTGCCGAGGTGGAGTACAGAAATCGAATTAAAGAGCCCTTTAAATCAAAAAACCCATTTGGTCATCAGGACGGAATCATTTTTTTTCGAAATAACTCAGCTAATTCCGAAATAACAGGCTAGTGTAGACCAGGCCTAAGTGAAGTACTTTGCATTTGTCCTTATTGAATTTCATCCTATTTACTTCAGACCATTTCTCCAGTTTGTCCAGATCATTTTTAATTTTAATCCTATCCTCCAAAGCACTTGCAACCCCACCCAGTTTGGTATCGTCCGCAAACTTTGTGTACTCTCTATGCCATTATCTAAATCATTGATGAAGATATTAAACAGAACCGGACTCAGAACCGACCCTGCAGGACCCTACTTATGCCCTTCCAGCATGACTGTGAAACACTGATAACGACAGTGTCGGAATGATTTTCCAACCAGTTATGCACCCACCTTATAGTAGCTCCATCTAGGTTGTATTTCCCTAGTTTGTTTATGAGAAGGTCATGCGAGACAGTATCAAAAGCCTTACTAAAGTCAAGATATACCACATCTACCACTTCCACCCTATCCACAAGGCTTGTTACCCAGTCAAAGAAAGCTATCACGTTTGTTTGACACGTTGTGTTCTTGACAAATCCATGCTGTTACTTATCACCTCATTATCTTCTAGATGTTTGCAAATTGATTTCCTAATTATTTGTTCTGTTCCTGGAAAGATAATGGACGTTAAACTGACTGGTCTGTAATTTCCTGGGTTGTCCTTATTTCCCTTTTTATAGATAGGCACTATAGTTGCCCTGTTCCAGTCTTCTGGAATGTCTCCCATCTTCCATGATCTTTCAGAGATAATTGCTAATGGCTCAGATATCTCCTCAGTCAGCTCCTTGACTAGACTCAGTCTAGGATGCATTTCATCAGGCTCTGGTGATTTGAAGACATCTTACTTGTCTAAGTAATTTTTGACTTGTTCTTTCCCTATTTTAGACTCTGATCCTACCTCATTTTCACTGGCATTCATTATGTTAGATCGCCACCAACCTTCTTGGTGAAAACTGAAACAAAGAAGTCATTAAGCACCTCTGCCATTTCCACATTTTCTGTTGTTGTTGTCTTTCCCCTCTCATTGAATAACAGGCCTACTCTGTCCTTGTCTTGATCGCTTGTAGCTCTTATACTTGAAATGCATAATTGCAGTTTCCTTTTAAATTGGTGGCAAGTTGGGAATCATGTGAAAAACTGGTAGGCTTGAGTGTTCAGAAGTCCCTCTGCCCTTCTCCCAGTAGTCTACCAAATACTGTCTCCCTCCTTATGGAGTTTGGCTACTCTGGACATCAAACAAGCTATGAGGCTGACCTCTAATATGCTGGCAGATAGCCAGATCCTCTCTGTTGCCTCTCTTGACCGTCCTTAGCTATGTTTATGAGCTCAATAACAATTTCTCTCAGCTAATCAAATTCCTTTGTTGTTTGCTGAGCATTCTCGAGCAGGTTTTTTTCATGCCTGCTATCATTAGTTAAGCAACTCCTGTTCTGGATCACTTTGTGAAGTATGTTTGAAAACTTGCAGTTGGCAACTTCTCTGTATGGCTGTTTTTAAACTATTAGTAGAGAGTCCCAAATCTGAGAGTGGAGCTGCTCTTTCTCACACTCCCCATAAATGCTCAGGCCGAGGTTTTCTCGCTTTCCATGACAGGGGCTCTCAAAATCTGAAGTTGATCTGATTTTGTTTGCCTGTAACGTTGGTACGGATGGATCTTAACTGATGATTTGAAGATGAGGGGAGATGTTTTGTGTACAGTTATTAGCAGGTTGTTTCAAGCTCATGGGACAGCATGGAGTGATGTGGGGGAAAAGAGACATAGTGACTAGTAAGGAGGAGGGGCTTGGGCTGGATGCAGAGATTGTCTCATACAACTATGCTAATGAAAGCTGAGATGTAGGCCAGCGACTGCAAGTTTGCATAGTGTTATGCTTTTTATATTTATAATTTTGAGCATTTTATATTTCCAGCTTTGTAGCCCTCTCTTCTCTCTCCACCAGTCATAAACACAATATATGATTCAAAGCACATTCTGCTGAAACTGTAGACAGAGGGCTGAATTCTGTTCTGTTACTCAGTATTTACACCAATGCAACAGGGAATACAATGTAGCCTGATGTTACGAATACCTGCCAATTAATTTTCTCTGCCAGACTGGTGGAGAATGGCTGACTATTATTGCATCCCATCTCACCAATCCTAATCTGTGCCTTAAAGTACTACAGCAGTGCACTCTTATTCATTAAGTGTAAAACGTGCAGTAGACGGGCCGCACTCACCCCTGCGGCGCCTCCTGCTGGTGACTCCAGGAATTAGCTCGTTCCAGCCCTGGAGCGCCCTCTGCAGGCTGGTGATCCACCTGTCCTCAGGCCCCCTGTATCCCTCCCAGGGCCCGGTGCCCTCTTACATGGGGTGCTGCCTCCTAGCAGTAACCCCTTTCTCTCTGGGTTTCCCTCTCTCAGGGAACCCCCACCCTCTATCCCCACCTTGCCTCAGTGTATGGCTACTGCCAGTCATTGTCTAGCCCCATGTCCTGGGGCAGACTGCTGTATCAGCCTATTCATCACTGGCAAGGAGGGTTTGGACCCGCTGCCTTGGCCTACCCCTTCGTGGGCTGCCCTCTGCAACTCCCAGTACCTTTTAGCCCAATGCTAGGCCACAGCCTGGGGCTTTCCAGGCTGGAGCTCCCCAGCAAATCAGCCTGTCCCCAGCCCTGCTCCACTCAGGTACCCGGTCTCTAGCTCCCTGCAGCCAGGCCCTTCTCTCTCTGAAGGCAGAGAGAGACTGTCTGTGCTTCTGGCTTCTCTGGCCTTTTATAGGGGCCAGCTGTGGCCCAGTTTGGGGCATGGCCTCACCTGCAGCCACTCCCTCAATCAGCCCAGCCTTGAGAGCAGCCACTCTCAAGCCCTGCCAGGCCACTTTTAAACCCCTCAGGGCAGGAGCAGGGGTCCACCCTGCTACACGTGCCAATAACTTCTTGTTGCCGTCTCTGCATTTTTTTTAACTAGAAGCTGTTTTACATAGTTCATTTGCTTGTAGCAATAGACAGCTAGTTTCTCTGAGTAGTCTGCAGTGAAATGTAACTGTTATTTAAACAGAAAGCCACTAGACATAGAGGTACTTGGTGAGTTTGTGAGAGATCTGCTGGGGGATCTTGATTTAAAATATGTATTCTTCCTGTGAAGATTTTAATCACTATTCTTTAGGGCCAGATTCTGCCACCCTTGCTAATCTTGAGCGGTACCTTTTTCTTCAAGCAGACACATGGATATCAATAGTCTATTCAAGGAGTAAATTTACTTCCCATTGTAAGTAAGGGTGACAGAATATAAGCTCTTCAGAGCACTCACTTTTATGCATTTGTATTGTGCCTAGCATAATGGGGCTCTGTTGCTGACTTGGGTGTTTAAGTGCTATCAAGCTATCTATAACAACCACATAATAGCTTTCTCCTCTGTGAGAAACATGGTATATTTAAACAAATGGACTTCAAAATAATTTCCCAGTAAGGGTGGCACTTTTTACAATAAGAACTTGTTCCATGACAACTAACTATATACTGTACACTGACCAATAGCTGTCTGGTGTTGCAAGCTTCCAGAGTTCAATTGCCACTCACTTGTCCAGTGTGAATGCACTTGTCATTCTAATGTGCCTGCACAGGAGGTGCTGGGGCAGGCTCGGCACACAGATCCAGGAATGTGGCCTTTCGCATCCAAAAGTTCTGCAGCCACTGCTTGTCATCCCAGATCTGCATTACAGTGTGATCCCACTCATCAGCACTCCATTCTGAGGCCCAGAAGCTGCGGTCCACTATGTGGAGCTGCTCCTTGATGCCAGGAGCAACCTGGCATTTTTATTCACTGTCCATTAGCATCCAGTCATTGTCGCCGAACATCTCCTCCTCACACACCCGATTATAGTTGAAGTTCCACAAATACAGAAGAATTGAGCGTCCTGTATTAGCAATCAATAAAATAATGCTGAGCTCTGAAGGGTGCATGCTGCTGTCAGAGACATAATGGAGACTGAAAAGTGGCTCCTGGAACTATGAGAATTTAAAAATGGCACAAAAATTACAGAATGGAACAAACACTATGGAATAGAGAATGTGGTATTCTGGAAACTTGACTCCTACTTTTCTGAAATCCCTGGGTGAATTGCTGGTAATCCACAAAGCACTGCAAAAATGTCCCACAAAGCATTGTGCTGGATGGCGGCATGGGACTCACAGGCATATCTACCCATGGTGCACTGCATTTTCCCTCAACACAGCCACTCATGGTGAACACTCACGGCGCCAGCCAAGAGTGCATATACCCAAGCAATATACAGAAGTTGGCAGCTTTCGCTGACAGCTTACATCATCCAAACTTTCAAAGTGGACGTGGCCTCAGTCTAGAGAGAAACTGATTGAGGGGCCATATCTAGTTACATGTGACGGGCTAGAACTTGCAAGATTCAGAGCAATCTGGCCCCACTCCAAGAAAACTTTTATGCATATGCTCAACAGTAGAACTGTTCGTGCCTAAGTGTTTTGCTGGATCAGGGCCGGAGTGCTCCTTGCAGGATCAAGCCCTATAACAGTAATAACACCTCTACCCTCCTATGGGCTTTACAAAGGAGGATAAGTATTGTTATTTTATTAACTGGGAAACAGAAAAACAGAGTGGTCTTAATGGGGAAGAACCAGGAACAGCCTCCATTCCTTTGCTTTAACCACAACTGTAGAAATTGGGTAGTCTAGGGGATAGGATGCTCGACTGAGACTCAGAAAACAGCTGAATTCTTACTCTATTCACAAATTCCTTGTGTGACCTAGCCCTACTGAGTGTACCCTGTCCCTCAATTCCCCATCTGTAACAATGGGGATAAAATCCTCCCCTATCTCTCAGAGAGGCTGTGAAGATAAAATCCATTAATGATTGTAATTTGCTCAGACTCTATAATGATAAGGTATTTTACGTTTTTAGACAGACCTTCTGTCCCCTATTCCCAATGCTTGTCAAGATCTGTTTTTCAGAATTTCTGAAGCTCTTTCTTTAGAATTTTGAGGCTTTCAATGCTATCCTCAAGAACTAAGAAGGAGAGTATAAGAAGACACATGTTTTTTCATTAGTCTGAGCCTTCTGTCTTTTCTAATTCAACAATTCCTAGAGCTTTTGTTAAGGTCAGGTCTATTGCAGTTGAGCTACATGGAAAAGTCATTCATTCATAGACCTGCTGTAAGCTGCTAGCCATACAAAAGCTATTTTAAGTGCTTCTGGGAGAAGCTGATAATTCCTACCAAAACAATGCTGCCAAGAAGAGAAACACTTGCAATTTCTCAGACTCCCTTGGGAGACTGCAGTTTTTATGCCAGAGACTCTGAACTTCTCACAACCTCAACTGGAGCATCATGTAAGAGTGACATTTTCTAACCTCCAAGTTTCACATTTCTTCTCAGTGATCAAATTTCTTTTGTATTCCCAATTTAATATAATGGTGCAATTGAAGACTTTTGCCCTGGTCTCTGCAGTTATATGCTATTATCCTGATCCTTTCCATTTAAATGGAAAGTGGACATTAGCTTATAATCTGGTTGAATTTTTCCATATTGGCAGATCAGCATTATAGAGAGCAATATGTAGTAGGAGCTTTAGGAAGGTTTTTCATGAAGACCAAGAAAAGAGGGAAGTGGAAGTGGAACTGAAAATGTTGATTGGCAACTTTTGAATACATTAGCTTCTTTGTTAAAGGTGATTTTTAGATGTTCTATGTCACTTGCATCTTTCTTTTACCTATAGCCTCCTTGTTTGTAGATGATGAGGGAAACATATCCAGGAATTTTCCTATGCATAGACTGAGAAGGTCAGAGCATAAAAGGTTTCTATCAGCTTAAGTCACATTTCTGCTGTCACTGTTGTCTTATTTGTATGACGCTAATTTTCAAACACCACACTCGGGATCACCGCCTCATTGTGCTAGTCTCAGTATAAACACATAGTTCAAAGAATTTACTATCTAAAAATGTTTACTTTTGTCTGAAATTTTTTACGTTTCTTACAAGCTACATGTAGGATTGCAGTCACAAAGAGATTAGAAAAAATTCTTTGTCCAATTTAACATTGCATTTGATAGCACTTTGCGTGTATATCTGTTTGTCCTATAATTATTTACTCAGTTCTCCATGTTGTTTGTGTGGGTCTTTCCCTCAGCAACAGAGGAGAGAGGCAGTTTAAAAATCATAAAAAATGGCTGGGGGACTTGGGGATGTTATTTTTAACTCATATTTTGAAATTGACTAGATTGCAGATTGACATTGTCCCTTTAATACAACGTACTGACAAAGAGGAAGAGGGACTCCATTAAAATCCATATGTTTGCCATTTGGCATGTGGGCTTGGCATTTATATTGTAAATTAATTGCCTGAAAATAATAATTCTGGTTTTGACGTCTTGGACTCTACCCATTTCTGTCTGTGCTTGAAATCTTTATTCATTCTTATTTCTTGTAGTTTTGTAACTTCCATTTATTTTGTCATCTGTTCTCTCCTGTTTTCCTCCAGTAACTTCGATTGCCCAAACATTCTTCATCACTCTGACATGATAGTGTACTTAAATTGTCTTGGAACATTCTTCTAAATTTCTAAAATATTTTGTTTACTTCTGTTTGTAGTACTCATATTTAATTTCAGAAATATATTTTTAAAAGTTAGAACTGTCTCAAAACTTAATGCAGCTGGTGAAATGAATTACTGCGCCAATGCGTTTCCTCATAACCTGAGTTCAAACCTTGGCTTTTGTCACAAGTTTAAAAACAAAACAAAAAAAAGTCGTTCTTCATGCAGATCACAGAACTGCTACACAGTTTGGTACAATCACTATTCTCTATTCAGCAGAATCCCAGGACTGTACAAACAGGGTGCATTGGCAGAATTGTAGGGAAATCTTGCACAATTCCTTGTTCTCACTATACATGACTCAAGCCAGTGCTATTAATCCCTCACCTTTGTAAGCACTAAACTCACTTATCAGCTTTAAAAGTAACTTTCTAACCATGAATAATAAAAGAAAATGATAAAGTGAATACTTTGGATGATTTGAATAAGATTTTTAAAAACTCCATCGAGTGAAATATCAAAACAGTGTTGCTGTCACTCTAAATCAAATGAGGCTAATGGCAAGGATAGTCAAGCCTCACTTTTCCAATGTGTTCCTTTAACCCCATAACTACTAGTAGGAACTCAGACTACTTTTATGATAGCTGTTTGTATTAAAAATGTCCTCACCTTGTCTGTGCTTATGTTAGGACATTGAGGATCAAATTTAAATTAAGCATAAACATATACAACGCCATTGCACCTATTTACACCAGGTCTAAATTTGGGCCTTAAGGTAAAACCAGTTAATATGTTCCTTGATAGATCATTTAACCAGCTGAGGAAAAAAATCTCATTGTCAATGGTATTTCTTTCCATCTAATCTGTACTGGATTATTTGAGTTTCAGAGCTTCTCTGGATTGTACGCTACCATTATGTATACTGTTGAAATCTTTCTAACTTTCAAGATTCAGCTGCATATTCTCATTATTGTGCATTAACGATTAAGATATGACATGATACAGTAATCCAAAAAATAACATTTCTTGGTGGAATGATTTTAGCTAGACTTTCTTTCTTTATCTATTTTTTTTTTAAGGTTGAGTATTCAAATACTTTTTCTATTTATGCAGAGAGAGATTCTGGAGCAACAACACCGTGAAAGAAATGATACAAGCTTTCATAGCATGTGTATGTTTTGCGATAAAGAATTCACAGGAAACAGGTTTGTAGTTTCAGTGTATTTACTATTGTTTTCCTCTTAATTAACTGTGCATTGACTTTGTCCTATGGTCACTGTTTTTAAAATATCCTCAAGCCAGCTCAGTGGCATAACAGTAGGGCTCTGGAACCGGGGAAGGATTCTGATGTGATTCTTGGAACCAGACTTCTGTATACTATACTGTAAAGAGCTGGAAGTGTTGTTTAGCCCAGGGATTGGGAGTCTTTGAAATGGTCTTACACCAGATCTGACAAGCTAAATATCAGCATTTGAAGGGATCGTCATCTAATAATCCTCAGATGGAAGTTGAAAGTCATTTTGTCTAGCTGCATGGGAATATATAAAAGAAGGAAATATGAATCATCATATTAGAATGTGGAACTGCTAATGAAAGGTGGAAGGACTTTAACAAGTCCTCTGCATGAAATCTTAAAATTAAATGGAAATCCTCCCTAAATATTTTGAAAAGATGGTGATGAAAAAATAAATACAGCTGACCTTTCAAGGAAGTTCCCTAGTAGGGAGCATCTTGAGTAATTTCTTCCATTCCAAAGAGGTAGTGCCTGATTCCGATTTACACCAAGGCCCCATTACATCACAATGAATTTTTGGGTGCATTACAGAAGAAACTTGAGAAGTGTATATACAGTCAAACCTCGCAATAACGTGCCCCGCCATAACGCAAAATCACATATAACGCGATCACAGGTTGGCTCCCCTTTAAGGTAGAATACAGTAGGGTACTGTACCAATGGTCCCCCACACCATGGCAGGGGAGAGAAGCTGCAGCCCCGCACCTGCTGGGGACAGAGAATTCCGAGGCTGCTGGCGCCGGTGCTCTCTGTCCCCAGCAGGCATGGGGCCCCAGCTTCTCTCTGGCTTCTCCGGGGCTGCCGGGGCCAGTGCTCTCTGTCCCCGGCAGGCGCGGGGCCGCGGCTTCTCTCCAGCTTCAAAAGAAGCCGCGGCCCCGCCCCTGCCAGGGACAGAGAGCACCGGCACCCGGAGCTGGAGTTCTCTGTCCCCGGCAGGTGGGGAACCGCAGCTCCTTTTGAAGCTGGAGAGAAGCCGCGGCCCCGTGCCTGCCAGGGACAGAGAGCGCCAGCACCCGCAGCCCCGGAGTTCTCTGTCTCCAGCAGGCCGGGGGCCACAGTTCCTCTCCCCTGCTGGGCACTAGGCACCAGGAGCACTAGGCGGCGCACATCAATGCACCGCTTTGGGGATCACTGAAAAACTGACTGGTTTGAAATACTGCGACCCTGCATTTAGCAGGATGGAATTTTTTGGACCCCAAAGGTCGCATTATAGCGGGGTTTCACTGTAGTATTTTTGAAAATACAGCCTTAAATTTTTTGTTAGATAACCAGCAGAGAGCACGCTGAGAAATGGCCTCTTATCATGTTTCTCAAAACACCTGTACACGTTAGTAGATAAACTGTAATAATAATATGGGTCAAAAATAAAATTGAGTTGTAGTTTTCATTTAGTGGCTCAGATTTCATGCATGTGAACTAAGTAATTGAAGTGTTACTGAAGCATGGAGTAGGGCTGAAATTAAAATTTTCTACTTCAGTAAGTCAAACTAATTCCATCCCTACCAGCAACAGAAACATTATTATTGCTGCTTATTTGATGCTGGCTTTTCTACATTTTAATGTAATTAGTGTATGGTAAAGCACTAACTCAATAATTCTCACATGCTTACACAAATATATCCAATGTTCTTTAATATCTTTTGTAGGTCTGTTCTTTTCAATCACATGGCAAGAGATCATGCTTTTAATGTTGGGCTGCCCGATAACATTGTAAATTGTAATGAATTTTTGGCTGCATTACAGAAGAAACTTGACAAGTATGTAATCTTTTAGAAAAAATAGCCTTAAGTCATTTTACTGTTGGTCTTGGAAGCAATTTGGGCTAAACTGTAATTGTGCATTCAAGAGGACTTAACAAAATAGGATGTTGCTCTCTCAGGTGTAATTTTAGAAAATATACTGTTTTCTTTTCAAATTTCATTCTGGCTACTTCATAATTTCTTGTATTATGTACATTGATTTAAGTGATGGATTAAAGGTGTGATCTTTCAACCCTTATGCACACAGAGATCACATTGACTTCAGTGAGATTTGTGTGCAGTAAGGACTACAGTATCAGAGCCTACGTGCATTCATAGAGCCCAAGGCCAGAGGAGACCATTGTGATCATCTAGTCCAGAGGTTCTCAAACTGCGGGTTAGGACCCCAAAGTGAGTCGCGACCCTATTTTAATGGAGTCGCCAGGGCCAGCATTAGACTTTCTGGGACCTGGGGCTGAAGCTGAAGCCCGAGCTCCACCCCCACCCAGGGTGGTGGGCTCAGGCTCCGGCCCCTTCTCCCCACATCTGAGGCAGCAGGTCTCAGGCTGTGCCCCCACTTCCATGAAGTAACTTTGTTGTCAGAAGAGGGTCGCAGTGCAATGAAGTTGGAGAACCCCATATCTAGTCTGACCTCCAGTATAACATGGACCATAGAACTTCCCCAAAATAATTCCAAGAGCAGAAAAATATCTAATCTTTATTTAAAAGTTGTCGGTGATGGAGAATCCACCACAACACTTGGTAAACTGTTCCAATGGTTAATTGCCTTCACTGTTAAAAATGTATGCCTTGTTTCTAGTCTGAATTTGCCTACCTTCAGCTTCCAGCCATTGGATCATGTTATACCTTTCTCTGCTAGATTTTCATACTTCTAGGCAGGTTCTCATACTTCTCATTTTAACCTTCTTTTGGCTAAACAGCTCCTACATCACCCAAGGCCGCACTCATCTGCCTGCCTCCTGTTATCTCTTTCTTTGTATACCAACAGTGCAGGCCCCACCCTCCTGCATGCTCCTATGCATTTTTCATACTCCCTCCTAGCTCCCCTAGGATACTTGTCTCTCTGCAATACAGGTCTGTCTCATCTTACACTGGGGTTACGTTCCGCAGTCAGTGCGTAAAGCGAAAATCGCTTATAGTCAAAATTACATTGAGTGTAATGGCGGGCGGAATCGCCCGCCCTACAGAAACAGTATTTAAATTGTTTTTCTCCTTTTTTTGTTTTTTTTTCCTGTTTCTGCTGATCGCGTAAAGCTGAAATCGCGCATGTTAAATGCGCCTAAGACGCAACAGACGTGTACTCCCAGTATCTGTGGTGATACAAACCAGAAAGCTATGTAGACGTGATCACTGTGGTGTCTGTAAACCCTAGCTCTCCTTTCAAATAAGTATTGAGAAAGTAGATGACAACCATGGCTTGTAAGGGATTTGTTGGTACACACATTGAAGGTGAGCCTCATTACAAGCAACATCTCTCTATTCTTACCAGGCATGTACACTCATGGACATTGTTGGTTTCCTGTGGCACCCAAGGTTGTGAGATCAGACAGCTGAGCCAGTTGCCCAGTGGCAAAGCTACTGTATCCATGGCTATTTAAAGAAATTTTATTTGAAACCGGAACAGTTTTAGGAAGTAATTGATGATTCGCTGATTGAAAATGATGTAATCTTGTGCTTTTTAAAAGATTCTGAATCAGAAAACCTTGTGCTGCCAACTAAATGGTAATTCTGTGTGTTGCAAAGTGAGAGATCTGAGTCCAAAAGCCACCCTTGGCTGCTTGTTCTCTACGTAAGTAGGAGTTGGCATAATTTCAGAGGCAGAACACTCTTTTGTGTATGACCAAGGCAGAGAGAGTGAGAGAGACACTTGTCAGTATCCCATATTAGTTAATATACTACCAAATGGAAAGCGTAGATAAATCTATCTAAATATTATAGTGCTAGAAAAGTTTGTTGTAGCATAAATTTACAAAGTGATAAGATCCATAGGAGAACCTCATCAGTGGCAGCGAAATTAATATATTAGAATACATCTAATGTTCATCCACACCGTAAGCCTGTCAGACCCCTTTGAAATAAGGAACTTTTGTCAACACTCATTGAGTGAGCCACGTTTCAACATTCACGGTCACTCCATTACCAAATACAGATGGTCCCAATAGCTTCCATACTTTGCCTACTAAACCAGTGACAGTTTTTGTCTACAAGGTCCAGAGATCCATTAACCAATGACCTCTCAGCCTTTATGTGATTACGTAGCCAGCCACCGGTTTTTTGTTCTGCTCCATAGGTGTGGGAAGTTTTACCAGACTTCCGCTTCAGAACAAAAACATTGTTAAAAAAAATTTGGATATACACTTGCCCCCAACTCAGGCAGTGGAGTACACGAGCCCAGCTGCAACACAGGCCAGGCAGCTAGAGAGGTTTCAAAGGGGGACTTGGGAGAAGTCATCAAGGGGCAGGCAGCACAGACTCTTCTTCCTCCCATGGATTTCCCTAGCAGCCTGCTATCAGCTCATGCAGGCAGTGACCCAGTCAGTGTGTTTCCAGCTGCTCCATCACAGGGTTTTCCTACAGCTGTCAGTCCTAGGGTATTCCCTTCCACTAGAGCAAGGGCGGGCAAACTTTTTGGCCTGAGGGCCACATCGGGTTTTGGAAATTGTGTGGAGGGCCACTTAGAGGAGGCTGTGCCTCCCCAAACAGCCAGGTGTGGCCCGGCCCTGCCCCCTATCCGACCTACCCATGCTTCTCATCCCCTGTCAGCCCCCCTCCCCGGGACCCCTGCCCCATCCACCCCCCTGCTCCCTGTCCTCTGACAGCCCCCAGAACCCCTGCCCCTGACTGCCCCCATCCAACCCCCCTCCTTCCTGACTGCCCCTCCCCCCCAGGACCCCTGCCCCCATTCAACCCCTGTTCCCCACCCTCTGACCGCTCCAGCCCCTATCTACACCCCCACCCCCTAGCTACCACCCTGAACTCCCTGCCCTCTATCCAGCCCCCCTGCTCCCTGCCCCCTTACCGTGCTGCCTGGAGCACCAGTGGCTGGTGGCGCTACAGCCACACCACCCGGCTGGAGCTAGTCACAGCAGCGCGCAGCACAGAGCACCGGGTCAGGCCGGGCTCTGCAGCTGTGCTGCCCCAGGAGCTCACAGCCTCGCTGCCCAGAGCATTGCACTGGTGGCGCAGTGAGTGAGCTGACGCTGCGGGGGAGGGAGAATAGCAGGGGAGGGGCCGGGGGCGAGCCTCCCAGGCCAGGAGCTCAGGGGCTGGGCAGGAGGATTCCGCAGGCCGTAGTTTGCTCACCTGTGCATTAGAGCCTGATCCCTCCTGAACACTTTCTGTCACTACCAGCCTCGGTTAAAGGCAGGGGAGGAGTGTCAAATTTTGGGATTTACCATCATGGACTCAAATCTGGCATAGCAATTTTTCTCCAGGGGAGGCCCAATAGACCTACTGTGCTGATCCAATAGACCTACATGCAATACAGGTGAACTGCAAGGTCTCCTCTTTTTTCTCCTGAGAGGGATCCAAGGGCAATAGGCACAGATGCTGTCTCTTGGAGGTGGTCTCCTTTTTCCCTGCTAACCAGAACTATCCAGAAGGTCAGGAGGGAGAGGGCACGGGTAGTATGGATGGCTCTGTACTGGCTGAGGGGGCCAAGTTCTCTGTCTCCTCAACATGGCTCACTACGATCCCATTGTCCTGCCCTCCCACCCGGCAATGGAGTACATGAGCCCAGCTGCCACACAGGCCAGGCAGCTCATCCCCCGTTCCCTTCCCTCTTCCCAGAAGAACCTGAGGCAGGAGAGGGCTAAAGAGACCTCCAAAAGGGGACTTGGGAGAAGTCATCAAGGGGCAGGATCATTTCTCTCGGGGACCAATTTGTCAGCCAGAGCATCTAAAATAAACTGCCTGGTTTTGAGTGATATCACATGAGAGGAAGGATTCTCAGAAGGTGTAACCTCCACTTTGCGGGCATCTAGAAAATCTTCCACAAATTCTTCCCATTCCAGAACTTGGTGGAAGTTCAAGCTGTGGTGCAGGAACCATAGCTTCTCTCCTTTGCCATCTTGGAATTCTTGGGTATAAAATTCTGCTCTGCAGTAGGAATTGATAGTTTACAGTAACAATGCTTAGAAACAGCGACTGACCAGTCTGGTTCTGCCGATGTAGCTGCATGCAGGCTGAGAGCTCAAGGGTTAACAAATCTGTCAGTCCTGTAACTTGCAGAGGGGAAATTTTTTGGTGAATAAAAATAAATAAATAAATAACATCCTTTTATTTTTATTTTTTTTTGTTTGTATTTTAATAGTTTCTTAGCTTGTCATCTGGGTGCGTTTGGTTGACTGTGCCATGGTCTGACTCTATCCTGCACCACTTGAAGATGCCTCCTGAAAAATTCTTCAATATCTTTGATTTAGCTTGCTCTCACATTCTTAGGATTAATCTTACTGTATATCTCTTCAGTTAAATTAAATATTATTAAATTGTACTGTTTTAACGCAAAATCTTTCCACTGTTTGGTTATCATTCAGACTCTCATTACATATTTTTGCAATATTCTGTGTCAGCGGTTCTCAAACTGTAGGTCGTGACCCCAAAGTGGGTCGTGACCCCATTTTAATGGGGTCGCCAGGACTGGCGTTAGACTTGATGGGACCCGGGGCCAAAGCTGAAGCCCGAGCCCCACCACCCAGGGCTGAAGCCTGAGCCTCAGCCCCGCCACCCAGGACCAAAGGCCGAACGCTGCAGCCTTGAGTGGCAGGGCTCAGGTTATAGGTGCCCAACCTGGGGCTGAAGCCCTTGGGCTTTGGCTTCCCCTCCCCACAACCTGGGGCAGTGGGGCTCGGGCAGGCTCAGACTTTGCCCCCCCCTCCTCCCCCCCCTGGGATCGTGTAGTAATTTTTGTTGTCAGACGGGGGTTGCAGTGCAATGAAGTTTGAGAACCCCATGTCTATGTCAAATTGTCTTTTAATCTGTTTACCTTTTTATCTTAGTTTGCAGTGTTTATACTGTGAGAAAACCTTCAGAGACAAAAACACACTTAAAGATCACATGAGAAAAAAGCAGCATCGCAGAATCAATGCCAAAAATACAGAATATGACAGATTTTATATCATTAATTACTTGGTAAGAGGTTTTATATATAATTAGTAAATTGACTGTGGAGCTGCATAAAATATCTTGTTAAGACTGAATAATTCTGAACAAGCCATTAGCATAAAGGTCAAAATTCAAGTGAAGGACACTTAAGAAATATGCTTAATTATCAAATGATATTTTGGATAATTATTGAACTACAGAATAATAAATGTTTAAGAATTCTGAGACACTCAGGAATACTCGGTTTGAAGGCACTTTATGATTAAAGTAATTGGTATTCAATCTCAGCTTTAATAAGCAGGAGGGAAAATTAAATACAGTAATGAAATAAAGGGAGAGCTAATTTGAGTGTTGTGGGATTGGAGTTTGTTTTCTAGTAAATTTAAGCTGAAAATATTCTTTAGACTACACAGTATATGCAAGGTAGCTAATCAGTGGCTTTCAAGTGGAATAGAAAATAAGGTTGGATTTTTTTCCCAACGTGATGTGTAGTCTGTGATAGGTATTAACAAATTCCACCTAGGTACTTACATTTGGTCTAAATCTCCTTCTGTGTATATACAGCAGTTTTTCACTCCATCCTTAATTTTGATGTGGAGTAGCTGTTCCAAAATCTGCCACGTTCTGTCCCAGAAGTTGCTGCATTTCAGTTGTGGGTAAAGTGTTTTATATCTATATTACATTTGGGTTGATATCCATGTGCTAAACTATTTTCTTCATGTATCTTTTAGACTACCTCACCCACTCTCTGATCCTTAATCCTCCTCCTTTCCCCCTCTCTCCCCAGACTTTATGCTAGTAATCAGACAGCTGTCATTGTTTCTAATTCTCTGGCAAATTTATTTCCTTCTCCTCCCCAGTGTGAAATTCATTCCCTTGTCCCCTTCCACTGCTAAAGACCACAGAGGCCTGAGGACTAGGACAGGAAAGATTCAGTCCAGGAGCAGCGATGCCTTTTCTAGATGCAAAAATGGCACTGCTCTAAAGCAGAGGTGGGGAACTTACAACCTGCAGGCCGGATTCTGCCCGCTGCTTCATTTAATCCAGCCCGCAGCAACTCACTGCGCTGCGAACTGGAAGCCCTGAGTCTCCCCCTGCCCGCTGGGGCTGGAGCTGCGAGTGCCAGCTTGCCCCACTGTGGGGGGAAGCTGGGGTTGTCAATCCCGGAAGCGACTGGCATGTCCCTGCAGCCCCTAGGAGCAGGGGCGATCAGGGAAGCTCTGTGCGTTGCCCCCACCCTCCAGCGCTGGCTCTGCAGCTCCCATTGGCCAGGAACCGCGGCTTATGTGAGCTGCAGGTGTGGGCAGCGCACTCTGCGCAGAGCCCCCGGCCCCTCCACCTAGAGGCCGGACATAGCGTACGCTTCTGGGAGCAGCACGGAGCCAGGGCAGGCAGGGAGCCTGCCTTAGTCCTGTTGGGCCTCCGATCAGGAGCCACCTGAGATAAGCACTACCCGGCCGGAGCCCGCACCCCGAACTTGCTGCCCCATGTCGGAAAACCCCCACACACACCCTAACCCCCCCGCCCCAGCCCTGAGCCCCCTTCCGCATCCAAACTCCCTCCAGGAGCCTACACCTCGTATGTCCTCCCAAACCCCTGCCCCAGCCCTGAGCCTGCTCCCACATCCAAACCCCTTGTCCCCAGCCCAGAGCCTTCTCCTGCATCCCAAGCCCCTCATCCCCAGCCCCACCCCAGACCCCGCATCACCAGCCAGAGCCTTCACTCCCTCCCGCACCCCAAACCCCTGCCCTCTGAAACGTGTAAATCAGTTTACTGTAAAATATGTAACAAATGACATATGAATACCCAAATGAATACCCAAATGACATACTAGTGTAGGATGGTATAAAGGTTTCCTTTAGCATCAGTCTGAAGTGTTAGAACGTCTCCTACGCTGAGAAGGGTGCTTGCACTCTTAATATCCTCTGGTGCCTTTTTATTTATTTTTACACGGAGGAGGCAATGAGATTAAAGAGAATGCAGACTGTAACACATTCAGTGGGGTTTCAGTGGATTACCCTGTACTCATGAAGACATTATGTTAGTTCGTAGTGTGCACATTTGGACCATAGTGATAATGTTAATGTGATGAAGCTGTTTTTGAGTTGAATCCAGGTTCAGCACCAGAAGCTGAAGCTGCCCAGGGCCTGTTTTCCATAATGACATAACACACTGCTGTTCCTCAACTTTTTGCATTGTTTGTAGAGATGTTTAACTGTTTAAGACAAGCCATATTAAGCTTTTCTGGTTTCTCATCCCTTGTGAAAGCTCTTTCCCTTTGCTGTACTTGAAATGTCCAGGAGATTCACAGCTTTCAATAGCTAGCAGAATGTGGCTATTACATGTCTTTCATTCATTACAGAGCATTGCTTGATATAAAGATTTGTGGCTTCCGGTTAAATGTGCTTGGTTTTTGGGATGGGGTTTTTTTGTTCTGTTTAATAGACAAACTAAAGAGTTTTCAGAATGAAACAGCAAATACCTTATCTTTCCCAATGTCAGTTCTGCGAAGCTTAGTTTTGTAAAAAGGGGTCTTTAGTAGTGAGCACCATTATAATCTCGTTTTAATCTACAGCCCTTTTTAAATACACACAATAAACCTCTTGAAATGGTAGCTGGATCTTAACCTATTTACACAGAAACCTATTTATATGTTGTTGTAATTAAAGGTATTTCTTTTTAAAGCAGACTTGTATCTGTGTCTCTGCTCTTATAATTTTGCTTTATATATAAACCCTCACAGAGCAGTGTGTTAAATAGTCTTTATAGTTATAGTCAGGCCAGGGCTGGAGATTTTTTTTGTTTTTTGTGGGGTATTTTAAATAGTTCTTTTTGTTCACATGTATTGAGACCTTTTATTGAATTGCCTCACAAACTTCAAGCCCATTCCTGCTCCCATTGAAGTCAGTGGCAAAACTCCCATTGACTTCAGTTGGAGCCAGGAACATATCCTTTGTTTTTCCGAATTATGCTTTTTGGCTTCACTAGCATTTATAGTGTAATTAATTGTAAAGATCTCCTTTCTGAACTGAGACATTGCATTTTATGGCTTACTTCTTCTGTGTGTTCGTCCTTCCCTGCCTTAAGTAGCCTACTTGACATTGCTGGGAATTATGTAAATGTAGAGTCATGTGTCAATAAGTCATCTTCTGATTTGCCAAGAATCCTTAGATGTCTGACATCACTTAAAAGTGGCTTTTGTTGTGCTGTCTCGATAATTAATCACATATTCTGTTGAGTTTTGCTTCGTAGGTTACTATACAGTAGTACACGTGATCCTTAGTTATGTAAGGATAGATGTTTTTCTTGAAACCTCATTATCTATATAGTTTCAGCCCTAAGCAACAATCAAAAGATCATTTATGATGTATTTAATATTCCCGTTGCATTTGGGTGGGATTTTCAAAAGATAGGAGACTCAGGCTCACAAATCCCATGGAAAATCAAGGGCTTCTGAGTTATTTAATTATGTTTCACAATCCCAGATGCCCCCTTTTAGGATCAGGGACTCTGTAGGCATTATATGAGCACGTTAGATAGGGCTCCTGCTCCAAAGAGCTTACAGTATAAACAGACAAGACTAACAAGTGATCAGACAACCTGGAAACATCACATCGCAGTGTATAGTCTTTTTTTAAAAAGGATTTTCCACAGAAGCTTTTCCACTCCAGTTCCCCTTGCTTCTGTCCCCATTGCTCACTCTGCCCTTTCCATAATAATGTTCGGGTCCAGTGGGGAGGGGGAAATACTGACAGTTGGATGGTGTCTGTTCTTACAGAGCCTGGCCCAAAACCCGTAATTCAGGACCACAGAATGGCAGTAGGCCGTCTTGCTGCTTCCTCCTCCGCCCTGAAGGGAGTTGAGGGCACTGTCTTTAGGGGCTGGGTCACAGCCAGTCTGGCAGCTCCTCCCCCTTTGTGTATCCATTGGAGTGTGGCCAGGAGGACTTGAAATACTGGGCATGCATGTCCCTAATCAATTACACATTTCATTTTAAATTGGCAGATAATAGGCCATAAAGTAGATCCCTGCGTGGGACTATTTTTTAATACCACTCCCACCCACTCCCACTATTATGGCAGCTGGTCCTGTGGGACCCACGGGATCCCAGTCCTGCTGCAGGGCTTTACACTAGTCCCGTGCAGGGGCTCTGTCATGAATGGGTTTATTTTCAAATTGTAAAAACTTGCTGAATGTGTACTTGTTTCTCTCACAGGAATTTTATTTCTTAAAGTTATTTTTGATATATTTTTTAAAGAGTAAACCAAACTGCAAATAATAGTTACCCTGTATGTTTTGTTTTCTTGCTACTTGCTGGCTGAGCTTGGGAAGGTCTTGTGCTCAACTTGATGGCATTTCTCTGTCTGTAATGTGATAACTTTTGAACACCACATCCAGTCAATTCCAAAATTTCAGGGAATGTTCTAGGCATCAGTGGCCAGACCTGATTGATTTGAGGGGAAATCGGAAGACCAAAAGGAGGGAAATAGGATGAAACCTCTGCCAGCGGCAACTGGTTGATAGCATCCATTTATCCCTTTCTTCCTAACACTCCTCCTATCTCATCTCTTGTCTCTTCTCCCAGTATAATTTAACATGTTGACACGGTGAATGACTTATCTCCCAAATGGAGAGAAGAATTATGGTGGGTCTGAGGTTGGTATGTTCAGGGGCGGCTCCAGGCCCCAGCACGCCAAGCGCGTGCTTGGGGCGGCATGCCACAGGGGGCGCTCTGCCGGTCGCCGGGAGGGCGGCAGGCGGCTCCGGTGGACCTCCTGCAGGCGTGCCTACGGAGGGTCCGCTGGTCCCACGGCTTCAGTGGAGTATCCGCAGGCATGCCTGCGGGAGGTCCACCGGAGCCACGGGACCAGCGGACCCTCCGCAGGCACGTCTGCAAGAGGTCCAATGGAGCTGCGGGACTGGCGACCGGCAGAGCGCCCCCCGTGGCGTGCTGCCGTGCTTGGGGCGGCGAAATTGCTAGAGCTGCCCCTGGGTATGTTGTATGCACACAGCCCATGGCATGGGGGAGGAAGTGGTGGGGACACACAAACCCTGGACAGGCAGGAGGTTGGAGGACCCTGATACAGGGAAAGGGAGAAAAGGGGGCACACAAGGCCTCTAACATGGGGAGTATGGGGGTCAGACAGCCCCTGTCGTGGGAAAAAATGGGTAGAGAGAGGGTAATGAGGGCCCACACCGAGCCCCTGCCATGGGAGGAGAATGCAGAACCATGGAATGGATGAAGGAACGAACATGAGGGTATACAGAAGGCTAGGTGGGGAGAAGTTGGGGGACCCCGGTATGAGGGATCAGGGGAATAGGAGTGCACATAGAATCCCTGCCATGAGGGGGATAGTAGGGGACCCTGGAATGGGGGAAGGGAACACACACAACCTCTGATGTGGGGAGAAGAATGGGGAAATCTGGTATGGGGAAGGGGGGGCACGCAGAGCTTAGCATGCAGATGAAGAAGGGACTAAAGGGCTCCATTTCCATGTTTCTTAGGAGTTGCGCATCTATGAAAGGTGCCTGCCATGCAGAGTTCCACTAGTGTGGCTTCAGAAACCCTGGATGCCAGGTGACAGCTTCTGTAAGCCCTCCAAGCCAGTGCTTCGGCCCCTTCTCTTCATGATGGTGCATGCTTCCTCAGCTAGGCACTCAGTCCCACATCTGTGGAAGTCTGAAAGTGAAAGGCAATGGCAGGAAAATCCATCTTTATGGATTCATGCTGTATTTTGGGGAGAGGGAATAGTAAAATATGCAGCCACTTTTGTCTCCGGAACTCATTTTACACAGAGCCTTAAAGGTCACCTGTAAAGGAAGTTTCAAAAACTATTCTTGTGTTTTTGTTTTGTTTGGGTTTTTGTTTGTTTAGTTTTGGTTTTGGGGGCTGGGAAGGGTGGGTCTTCTTTGTGGTATAATAAAAGGCCCGCTGTTTTAAAACATGTATTTTCTACTTTTTGAACTATTAATAATGTTAAGTCTAGTTTTTCCCCTGGCTTTGTGCAAAAAAAAAAAAAAGCGTATAGAGGTCTCAGGAGATATTTATAGAATTCTCACATCTTAGATGAAGAGGCAGGGATGTAAAAAAATTTTTCAGACATCCTTTGTGCTAGATGCTCAGTAGACGCTAGAATTTAAATGGGCACACAAGCCAAAAAAAAAAAAAAAAAAAGAATTTTTAACAATCTAACTAAAAGTTCCTTCCCCACAGTCTCTTGGTTCTTATGATATTGTAGCTTCACTAGTTCACCACTCAACAGGGAAGATCAGACCTGAATTTTTTATGTAAAAAACTAGCCATCAACCAACCAACCAAAAAAAAAAAAAAGCCCCTCTTATGTACTTTGCCTTCTAAACACCTCGTCCCGTTTTGGCGCGTTTTTGGCGCTGAGTATTGTGGGAAGAAGAAAGTGTGCGGCGGGTCATTCCTTCCCTTTGGCTTTGCCAGTCGTGGTTCACATCCCAGCATTCATTCATTCCGCGTTCGCAGCCTGTCACCAGCACAACCGGATGACGAGCAGTGGCTGCAGAAACTCGTATGAGAAAGCCACTTCATGGGATCTGTGTGCTGAGCCGCCCCCCTCTGCTGCGGCGCACACACACAAGAGATGGCTGCTGACGGAAAGGGTGGGTGGCTTGTGCAATTGATCTGCAACAATCAAGACAGCTACCGTCGGGGTGGGAAAGTCGACCGTGGGAATCGTTTGATGCAAGTTTGCAAGGCAGCAGTGTCGCCTCCAGAGAGAGAAGAAAGACCTCTGGGAGGTGGGGAGGGACATGGATGGATGCTTGCACAAATGGGTTTCTAACTGTGGAGGGAGGCGATAGATGGGGCGCATATTCCTATTCTGCCCCCCCACCTGCATCAATCGTGTTAATCGTAGTCGTGTATTTCTCTATCTGGTTCTCAGGCGCTTGTGGATCACATGCATTGACATTTACACAGCATGGCCAGGCTGGCCTGGAAGGCATCTGATGCATCTTTCAACAGAACAGAGGCCTGTTCAGGAGGATGCAGGCAGGAGACTTTTCCAGACAGGGATGATCAGATGTCACTGTGATCGCCAGCTGTGGAAACCCGACCTCAGACCGTTACCCCCTTGGCTGCTGAAACCCTAAACCCTAGACAGGAAGCTTGACAGGAGCAAGGCTCTCTGAACAGGCTGAGGAGGAAATGAATGACTGTTTGGTGTGCTTTAGGCGTTTAAAGGCTCGCTGGATATGGATGTATAGACTTGGGGCTAAGCTGGGGAAAGCAGCATCGCTGCTATAAGCGCTTGTATTACCCTCCATAATATTTGTGGAAACAAGGAAGTGAGGCATGGACCAAGGTTCAACCACTGTTAGGGATGCCTTGAGGGAAGAATTTGAGGCTGAAAAACAGTAATGTTTGCTGCCTTGCATGGAGAGTGAATTGCACTTTACATTGTTTTATTGAAAAGAAAAACTTCTTGACAGACAGACAGACACACAACTTGCTGTTTAATGAATCCTGCACTTCAGGCATATACTACATGGTGATGGGGGGGGTTGAATGCAGAGGGTAAGGGTGGTGGTAGGTATCAGGGGGGGGGGGGAACGTGCAGGTGTTGGGCAGAGGGGTGGGTGTGGTGGTGGGATGCTGGGAGGTGGTTGGAGCATGGGGGCACAAGGCACAAGGGCACAAGGAGGGGGGGGGTGGGGGAGTAGCACGGCTGTGCTCTGCTTGCTGCTTGCACAGTCTAGACTCAGACTCAGCTTGGCTCAGGATGTGCCGCAGCGTGCGTGCCTCTTCTCCTGGGCCACTGCATTTCTCTTCTTGCTCCTTTCTCTACTTCTCCTCATTCTAAGTGCTGAAGAACAGTTTTCAGCATGTCCTCTTTGCTCTTTCGGGATTTTTTTCAAATTTTGAGCCTCTGTGTGATTGAACATCTGGGGCAGTCAACAGTCAAGTACACACACACAAAATGACAACATTTTTTTAAGCAGCATTGTATTGTATCCACTATCTCCATGTTACACTGAGGACACTGAGGAGTTCTCACTTCACTTGCATCACTTGCATTCAAAAGGAAAAAAAAAAAAGCAACGAAATGTGGTGAGTGAGTGGTGGGGCTTGAGGAGAGAGGAGGCTGGTTGCTTGGGTAATCTGGGGTGCTGAGGGGAGGAGTTGAAGATGCAGATGCAGGGATCTTCTTCTCTCCTCTCTCTTCACTAAAGAGTCTCCCAACATTTCACAGGACTTAATCCTGGAGAGAATGTTTCACTACTTACAGTCAGGAGGAACAGCGGGGGGAGCTTTTAGAGCAATGCCTCTTCCCCTATGGACCGTGCGCGTGTTCAGTGTGTTGACCCTGGTCCCCCGAGCCCTGGCGCGGCGTCGACACTGACACACAACAGTGGGGGACAACACAAACCTGCCTATAATAAGCAATCAGCACTGCATTGCTCTTTGAGATGGATTGCTGAGACTGATTGCAGATGATACCAGACCACCATGACGTGATAGACCACACATCACCATGCATGCTGCCATGCATGCATCCATAACCCCCTTCCTCTCCAGAAATTTCCACGCAGAAAAAAAAAGCCGCTTAAAATACCCATCCTCTTGCTTGCCCTTTGCTGCTTGCTGCTGCTCTGCTGCGATCTGAGCTTTCCTCCTGGCTTGGGGCTGCTCCTCTCCTGCTGCATGCCTCCCATCTGCGGTTTCTTCCCTCCCCCCCCCATCCCTCATCCTCTCCTCCTCCTCCCTCCTCCTCCTCCTCCTCCCCTGCCTGTGTCCTCCCATCGCCCCAGCATGCTCTGAAGTGGGGGGTGGGGTCCTGGGCCCCCAATGTTGTCCATCTCCTCCGCGTTGGCGGTCTCCATGCGCGGCGGATCGGTCCGGGGGTCTCGGCTTTGTAATAGCACTCTCTCCCTTTTACTTAGCACTTGCTGCGTGTAGTGCCATTGTGATGCCCCCCGTTGAGTGCGTCCATCTTGATATAAAGAGATAACTCTGCTCGCACCACGGAATGAACAGCAGCCTGCTGTGGCCACCGCTGGCTCACCCCAGTGACCTCTGAGGTCCTGCACCCCCTGACTCCTTTGCGCTGCTGCTGAGGATGCTGGGGCTGCTACCTGTAACTGGCACTCCACACCTGCTGCAGCAAACAGGAAGGAGATTTTTTATTTTCGGGGCATTTAAAGGCGGCGGGTCACCTGAGGCAAGAGTAGTGCAGAGTGGCTGAACAGGAATTCTGGGATAGCTCCTATTCCTGGAGGACAGGTAAAGCGCGTGAGTGTCCATTCACCTGCTGAGCGCGGTGCGCTGTTGGCACCAGCGCTCATACCCCAACCCGATGGGGGGGTTTCAGCCAGCGCAGCAGCAGGAGTTGGGGCAGCCCTGCATGTGTGTGTGGTGTGTGGGGCAGCGCTGTAGCGCTTGCAGCGCAAGCCGCCACTTGTAACTGTAGCTGTAGCCTATGTAAACATTGCAAAGAAACAAAAGCTCGTGCCCAATTATTTTTCCCCTTCCCCTTTTTGCAGTTCATATTTAACCAAAAGGTAAAGCTTGATTTTTTTTTTCCCCCGTTTCTTTTGAAGATGCTCTCTTGTGCTCATAGATTTCAAGGTAGCGGGAAGAACAATTGTGAAAACATCTGTTAATTTTGCAATCATGAGCTGCTATGCTGTCATTACAGGCTGTGGTGTTGGCAGCCACAGTTTCCATAGGAAATGGTGGTGTGCAGCTGTGACAACGTGTGGGGAGAGGTGTTAATAGCTGCACATTATCTCAGAAGAATGGTGACATTAATGAGTCTCCACTGTAACTTGGAAAGTTTACACACTAGAGCAGAACATCTCTGAATTAATTACTGAATCTTCATTCTGTAAGTGGTAATGGCATCATGTTAAGGGCTATCAGAGATGTTTGTGTGTGCTCCATTTACCTGATAGATTGTAACAGCTTTGGAAATTCTCATTAAACTGTTAAATGATGGATATCTTTTTTTTATTTTATTTTATAAATAAAACCACATTGATGATGATAGGATTTGTTACCAGGGTATACTTAATAATGAATATCTTTATTAGAGTGACTGAGTATTTTAATAGAGGGAACAGGACGTGTTCAAATGTTTAGGCTCCCTGTTTAAGTTTCCTCTATGTATCTGAGATGTGTCAAAAAGTTAGGGCCAATATAAATTGATAGGGCCAATACATATGATATGTGTGTAAACCACAAGTGTAAAAAGTATGAGTACAAAAAAACTATGGTACTTAAGTTGTTGGTTCTGGTTTACTTTTGAAGGTGGCAAGACTCTTTCAGGGAAAGAAACACGAGAGAGAGAAAGTTAAAGGATGACTGTTGGGATATAGAACAGTGGTCTTCAGCCAAGGACTGGCTCTATAATTATTGTTTATATTTCAGTTGCACCTAGTGGTCTCGATTGAAATTGGAGCCCCATTGTGCTAGGCACTGTGCAAACTAAGTGACAGGCAATCTTTTTTGCTGAAGAGTTTAAGATCCAAATAGACAACACAAAAGAGAGGAAGAGAATGGGGGTGAAGTGACTTTGTCAAGGTCACACATCTATTCCAAGGCAGAGCTGAGAATAGAACCAAGGTCCCAGCCCCGTGCCCTAACCCTTGGATCCCACTGCCCCTCTCCAATACTCTACAGTCAGGTCTACATTACAACTGTTGGCTGGCATCCCTGTGTTAGTCAGGGATGTGAAGAGCTGTGATCCCTGACTGACACAGCTGTGTGAGCAGAAGTCCCTAGACTGAGTTACACCAGCAAAACTGTACTTTTGCTGGTATAGCTGCTTATTTCACTCAGGCCTGATCTACACTATCAGGGTAAGACGACCTAAGTTACGCTACTCCAGCCACATGAATAACCTAGCTGGAGGCGATGTAGCTTAGTTTGACTTACTGCAGTGTCTAGGCTGCACTGGGTTGACGGGAGACACTCTCCTGTCGACTTACATTACTCTTCTCATTCCGGTGGAGTACCAGAGTCAACGGGAGAGCGATCTGCAGTTGATTTAGCGGGTCTTCACTAGACCCGCTAAATTGACCTCCGCTGCATTGGTTGCAGCAACGTCGATCCCTGTAGACATGGCCTCAGGAGTGGGGGGAATAAGCTATACCAGCACAGTTTTCTCAGTATAAGCTGCATCCGCACTAGGAGCATCTACACCTGCAAAGCTCTCCTAGCATAGTCGCTCTGGAGGGGACCATATGTCTGATCATGACACTGTTCCCTGTTCCTATTGCTAGGTCATATGAGTGCAGTACTGATTAAAGTCGTGGTCCTCAAGCTGCCAGATGTTCAATGCAAGTGTCAGGCAGTGTACTGAGCAAGTGGGCACATATATGTGGGAACTTCTCAACCACCTATAGCTAGTAGGTGGGAAGAGAGAATAGGGTCCCCACTCCTTTCTTTATGCAGGAAGAAACCAGAAGGGATGACAATGTTGCATCTATACTTGATGTGTGGAGTCATGACTGTTTGCTAGAAGCTGGAAATGGGTGACAGGAGAGGGATCACTTGATGATTACCTGTTCTGTTCACTCCCTCTGGAGCACCTGGCATTGGCCACTGTTGGAAGACAGATACTAGGCAAGATGGCCCTTTGGTCTGACCCAGTATGGCCATTCTTATGTTCTTGTGACACTTTTGCCATGATTGCATTGTGACACCCATCAGATGATGAAGTGGTCCTCCAATGGTTAAAGATTGAGTACGATTGCGTTAGTGCATTTTGCAGCACATCTCACTTACAGTCATGATGTTGATTTGTTCCTGTGTAAGCAATATATCAGAAAATAGAGTTCTTTTCATAATATTCACAGCATTGAGGAGGGGCAGGACTTGGTAAAAAATTAAAATCTTCAACCAGCTCTAATACTGGAAATTGTCTGTTGTGATGTACTCCTCTCTTCAGAGATCCAAAAGGGCTTCTAGTAAGTTGGTGGAATTGGAAACCATGTGTATGCATGGAAGGTCAGCTTTGACCTATTGTGTGTAAATGTAAATCTCTAGGCAAACATGACTTTCCTTTAAATTGGGGACCTCTCACTCATTTTTTATTATGATTAAGGTGAATAAAGTTATATTTAAAAGAATTACGCATATAACAACATTACTTTAATTTAAATCCACAAACATATAAGAGAAAATCCAAATTAAGATGTTGACTGTGACTTAAGAAGTTTTACATTTATTCAGTTGTTTCTTAACATGTGGCACCTGTGTGGAAGTTACTTTTCCTTTATCTTGCATTTCCAGGAATTTGGAAAGTCCTGGGAGGAAGTTCAATCAGAAGATGACCGAGAATTGCTAGATAACGTGGAAGAGTAAGAGTTGTATAGTCATTTTATGCAAGTTAAGAGTTTAATGGGGAGTTTGTGCTCAGTATACAATTTGAAAAGACTCACAACATAGTCAAATCAAGCTCAGTTTTCATCAGAACATTTAATCAAAGGCACTTCCAAGCCACATTTAGTCTTTCAACCCCAAGCTGTTTTGACTGCAAAACTGTTCAAATGAGGGTCATCCCCCTCTTTTTCTTAATACTCAGAAATGGCTGAATTGCTTTTCATTTATTGGAGCTGGGCAAATGCTCAACCCTACTTAAGTGAATAAGGAAATCATTAATAGGTAGGAAGCACTTTCGAGTGGTTAAAGCACAGGACTGGGCTTCAAGACTACTGATGGTTGTTCCTGGTTTTGCCTGTGATTTGAGCTTCAGTTTACCTACATGTAAAACATGGGTGGTATAATACTTTTCTACCCCACGTAGGTGTTGTGAATCTTGATGAATCAGCATAGGTAAAGTACTCTGAAATCCTTAGGTGAAAGCTCTGTCTAAGTGCTAAATATTATTATTTCAGAGTATCACTACAGGTCTGGATGTAACTTATTGCTTAAATAAAATGCGTGTGCACTTGCACTAAATGTAACAGAAACAAGAATCTGTTCTGTGGAGTAATAATGTTTGATAGGTATATAAAATTGAGAAGACTCCAGCTGCCTGTCATTTGTGTCTTTTGTTAGTATATGAAAAGATTAGCGAGGCACAGTAGGGTATGAAAGACTTTATGAAAATATACAGTTAAAAAGCAATTTGCCGTGGCTTACCAGATTCGATTTACTAAAGCAGTACAGAATTTGCCTGCACTGCTATTCACTGCACTATCAGGGCCCTAACTGTAAATGGAGTTAATTGTACAGCAGTTCAGAGCCCCAGTAGCCTAAGAAGGAGCTCTAGTACTTCTCTTCAGGGAAGTTCACTAGAGTAGTGGCCCAAACAGGTTCTGAGAGATGAATTCCAGCAAGACTGTATATTCATTTTTGGCTATATTTTGTGCTCAGAGTAGCCATATTGAAGTCAGTAGAGTTACTCTACAATACTGTAACTAAAAGCCAAATCTGACCTTTTGATAAACTTTACCTTTGTATTTTTCAGTCAAGGGGCTAAATTCTACCAATTTAGTAGCATATTGGCATGCTAGGGCTTCTAGGCCCTATAATAATAGAATTAATAATAAATCCAAACTATGGTAACTCAACTGAAGGAAAATGACTTACTCTGTACTTACATTAGTTCAGTGAGATGAAAATTTGGCTCACACTTTCACATCAGTTATCTTTCCAAAAAAGTCTCTTCAAGCCCTTTTCAATTAATCAAACACCTTGTCTCCTTCATCATAGAGACTGGTCTGACTGGGAAGAGCATCCTGTCTGTGCAGTTTGCCTGTTTTGTGAAAAGCAAGCAGACACTACCGAAAAATTATGTCTCCACATGAAGGTAAGGCACAAATATGTTTAAATCACATTTGATTTATCAGTTTGAAGTGAACAGGAGGATTGTGCCAGTGCTGTTGAGATCAGGTCTTGTGTTGCACTACGAATACAACATGCATTCAGAATTATGCAAAATGCAATCGTAGAATGGCCTTTTTAGTGCAAAACACAGTCATTGCATCTCCAGTGTCTACTTTATGGAAAACTCATTGGAGCCAAGTTTTACAATGAGAATGTGAATCACCATCTCTGGCAAGTTTACATGGTAAGATGATAGAGGCAGCAATAAAATTTTGTTAACTACAGTGATTTGCTGACTTGGCATTTATTACAGTTCAACGTGCTACAAAATTGAAACTTAGATGTTAAACAGAGAATGGTAATTAAACTACCACATACAAAAATTTCTGGCAAACCCAAATCTCTCTATCTGTGTTAGCTTGACTATATATAAAAATTGATCTGCTTTCAACTTGGAATACCAGAAGTAGTGGTAATAATAATAAGCTATGTTTTTTTTCCAGGAAGCACATGGATTTGACCTTCTTAAAATAAAGGCAGAGCACGGTGAGTAAGAGATGCTGTAATTGTCAGCATCTGTCATTAGTGTGGGGAAAACCACAGCATAAGAATACTGGAAAACAACTGCATCACTTTAATTTTTTCAGATTTTAACTTTTCCTTTATGGAAATGCTGCTTTGCCAGCTGACAAAGGACAGCCCAGTCTATTCTATTTTTTGGAACTGCTGCTAATACTTTCCATGAAATAGCTGTGCCAGGGTATTTGATATTTTCTCTTGAAATTTGGGGTTCTTTCACGGAATAACTTCTGCAGATCCCCAATCGACGGGTCTAAGACTCTGCCACAAGACCCTTTCAATCATTATTTCAAAAATGCTGTTGTGGTTCCTTCCACTTTACGTAACAGGAAGCAGAGTGCACCCTGTGCCCAAAGCCATAGGGCTCTGTGCCATGCGGTGAAGGGAAACAAAGTGTCCTTAATTTTTAAGCTGTATTACTGACCAATTCTGCTTCAGCTACAAGAAAGCATACAGAGAGAAACTTTTGCTGAGTTACAGGACTGTGCCTGTGTGTGCCTTCAGTAAAATTCCTTTGCATTACAAGTGCTTCTTTGTATTTTGTATCTCTTAAGTTGTTGTTTTCTGCCATTTGCCAGGTTTGAAGTTTTATCAGCAAGTGAAGTTAGTGAACTTCATCAGAAGGGAAATCCACCAGTGTCGATGTTACAACTGCAAGGAGACGTTTCAGTCTAAGACTGAATTAATAAGTCACATGGAAATTACCAAACACATTACGTTCCTGCCAACCAGGTTTACGTGGGATCAACCACAGTATGTGCTAACTTGTGTTTTTCCTCCAGCATTTATGTTCCTATTTGATACTGCCCCATAGGAGTATGGTCTGAAAGCTCCATTCTGTGGCAATACTATGGTATCCAGAACTACCCAGCTCTTCGCAGGCCCAAGTGATGGTATGAGCACAATTGCAAGCTGTCTCAGGCCTATCCAAAATTGTAAGTCCCTACACTGTGTGAAACTAGAGGGGCTTTAGCACAGACTGCTGTCCCAGATGCCTCAACGCTGTGTTGCCATAGTCTGGGACAACATGCTACACAAGAAGAACGAACTGGCTAAACACTTACTTCCCCTAGTCTTTATGTGGCTCTTATAAGATACACTAGCAACCTGACTTTTCAAATACTCTGTTCCGCTTTGTGCTTTATAACGCTCATCTCAGAAAGCCAGCAGATTCATGCCCCCTAGAAGTCTGCTTAAGAACAGCTTAATTGCCCAAAACATCTTCAGGGGCTCTACTGGGAGCCATAGAACTCCCAGTCCCATAGGGACTCTTACATTAGAACTATCTGGCTGTATCTATACTTAAAATGCTGTAGTGCTTCAGTGCAGATATTCACTCCAGCAATGGGAGGGTTCTCCCTTCACTATAGTTAAGCTGGGTTGATGGAAGAATTCTTCTGTCAACTTAGCACCCTCTACACCAGGGGTTAGGTCAGCTTAACTATGTTACTCAGAGGTGTGGATTTTTCAAACCCTGGGGTGATGTAGCTGGGTCAACCTAACTTTTTAGTGTAGATGTAGCATTATAAAGGTAGTTCCCATCTCCTATGCTTCATCATACTGACTCTGGTTGTGAAGGGGTACAGTTGACACAAAAGTTTAGCTTCCACTAGGATGCTGTTTTCTTACCTGCTTCCTTTCCTCTTGCTCAGACAGCTGCAACAGTAACCCCAGCCTGTGCCTTCTACCAGGCAATGGAGTGCTGAGCAACAACAACAACAAAAATGTATTGTGGTTTGTTTTTTCGGTTGGTTGTTTTTTTTTCCAATAAAAAGTGTCAAGGGAAGAAAAAAAATTGAGGTTTTACTCTCAAGAATCCAACTATGCTGTGATAAGGGTATAACCGCCCTTTAAAACCAGAGCACAAGAAAATACATAATGAAAAAAACTAAAAAGTAATCTTTCCCTGCAGAATCCTTTAGGTAGGGATAGGAAATCTGGCAGAAATCTCTATAATGAGGCACTGGCTTTGTCCCATGGGATCTGTAAAAAGCTTTCAGCAATTGTGAACAAGTGTCTAGCTGTTTGATATACACAGCATAATATGCTATGACTGACCATTTGTGGTCCAGTGAGTCAGACTTCTTGCCTGATTTAAATGTGACACTACACTATACTTGATGGCATTTCTCCATTTGTCTGTATGCAGCATGATAACTTTGGAATGCTGCATCTGATCAATTCCAAAACTTCAAGGGGTGCTCAATGGGCAAAACCTTATTGATTGAAATCCAGAAAAGCCTGATTTCCATTAAAGTCAGGCTCACAGTTTTATCCATTTGGTGCTGTGGGGAGAGAAATCTCTCTGCAGCCCTCTGCTGCTGTCTACACATCACAGGCAGCAGCTTACTGAAGGGTTGTACACTTCATTGCTGTGCACCTAGCTACATCCCTCACTGCCCCACTCCAGGCTGACCCTTCCCACCCACACACCAGCCAGTCTTCCCTGGGCCCCCACTAAAGCCTTTTCCCCCCAGCCATTTCCTCCTCCACACCTCCCCCTCCAGTCTCCTCCCAGTCAGGCTTCCATTTGCACTTAAGTTGGATAGATACAGTTAACTTCTAGCACTCAGCCTACATGCGCAATGCAATGTGTGACCCTCTATTCTTAAATTTTGTCGCTTTCAGGTATTATTTTCCTACCTATGAAAATGATACACTCCTATGTACACTGTCAGACAGTGAAGATGAACTGACAGCCCAGGATCAAAGTGAAGATGTCCCTGTCATTAGTGAAGATCTTTCCGACCTAGAGGCTCTGAGACAAAGCAGTGTTTTAAACCAACTTCTGCGTGAAGAGAACACTGATTCATGGAAGCCTAAACATTGAGAGAGAGGTTTACTAATCTTCAGGCAGTCTATCTGCAAGACTAAAAGGAAAAATCTGATCTCACCTACATGCGAGTGTGATTTAGTCCATGATTGCTATAAACACACTGATTGTAAATGATTGGGAATACCAAATAAAGAAAATAGGCAATAAAAAACATGTAAACTTGTATTTTTTCTTGATTGTTGCTGCTTTGTTTTTAAACGTATGCTGTGTTTTTTCTCCATTTAATTCTCAGTAGCATATTGTTTATTTGCACAGTTTTATTTTATCTGAACATCTACAATGCAGCAATACTTGGTGGCTGGCATTTGATGAGCATCTGGTGCTAGAGATGAGAGAACCCAGACCACCATACGAAGAATGAATGAAGCTTTGCTATGTTATATATTTTGCGAGAAGTCATATGGGGGAAAAAAAAAACTGACTTCAATTTGAATCCTAATCACAAAACTATTCTTTAAAACAAATGCCAATATTTAACTTCAGATAGAGATCATTTTTCACTTTTAAGATCTAATTTCATCGCTAGTACATCTCAAGGTTTTTACTTTACAATCTTGGGTTCCTATCCTGAAAACTGCAAACTCGTTTGTCTGTGTGGAGTCCCAGCAACTTCAGTAGGGCTGTGCATGAGCACGAGCATATGTGGAGGTGCTTGCAAGATCAGGGCCTTGATTTGTATTTATAATGAGGACCATCTTGGTTGTTATCGGAGATTTCAAGAATTAAAAACATGAGTCTCTTCAGCGTGAGCTAAAGTTCTGTAGCTGAGAGCTGTAACAGACTCACACATCGTCTATACCTGAGGCACTGTGGGTATAATATGCACTAACCCAGGGGTCGGCAACCTTTCAGAAATGCTGTGCTGAGTCTTCATTTATTCACTCTAATTTAAGGTTCCGCGTGCCAGTAATACATTTTAACGTTTTTAGAAGGTCTCTTTCTATAAGTCTAATATATATAACTAAACTATTGTTGTATGTAAAGTAAAAAATGTTTTTAAAATGTTTAAGAAGCTTCATTTAAAATTAAATTAAAATGCAGAGCCCCCCAGACTGGTGGCCAGGACCCAGGCAGTGTGAGTGCTACTGAAAAGCAGCTCGCATGCTGCCTTTGGCACGCGTGCCATAGGTTGCCTACCCCTGCACTAAACAGTGGGTTATGTAGTATGTTCAGTAGCTTTTCAAAAGCCTCTTTTACTTCTCTTTGATTCTATAATCCAGAGTCTAAGGTTTTTCCCTAATTGTGGATATCTAGGCTTACGTATAAGATTTCTTTAGCTATTTTAAAATGAAAATCAAGAGTCCCTCTGGCTCACTGTTAGAATCATTAAAAATGCTATTTCCATTCTTCAGTTGCAAACTTGCTACTTGCTCATAGTAATTATGGCTCTACAGTTCTTTCAGGTATATGAAAATGAATTAGTGTAACAAAAGCAACATACAAATCTTACTAGGCATATGATTAATGGAGACAAGCCTATTAAATGCAAGAAGGTACTGATGCATCATTATGGTTTGAGAATTTAAATGTACAAGTCAAGAAATCCAGTTATGGTTCACATACCCAGTGGACAATTGCAGGTGTTTAGGGATTTGAAATCAATGGGAACTAGGTGTCTGAGATTCTGGGCCTTAGCGCCTCTGTGCCTCAGAGCCACATTTTACAGACAGGGATAATAGCACTTCCCTACCTCACAGGGGTTTTTGTGAGGGTAATTACATTAATGATGGTGAGGTGTTCAAATACTAGGGTAATGGGGCCATAGGAAGTACCACAAATACTCTTCTCCCTTGCACATATGCAACATTTTGTATGACTGTGTGTAGTAATGACTACCCCTGAATGTATGTAATGTTATCAGTGAGATTTCAAAAGCACACGCAAGAAACAGAAGTTCCAGCACTCATTAATGATGGCCATATGTCTCAATTTATCAGGATGGTCATGGTGTGACAGCCGGTTCTGCTGGATTTTTTCTAGCAGTTTCAGTAAAACCAGTGCAGAGGATATGGTTGAATCTGCTTTACCCTTTGTTCCATCCCCTTTGACTCCTCCCAGTCTGAGTCCCTCCCCTTTCCTCCTATCAGGAACAGAAATTGCCTCTGTTTGGCCCATTATGCAACCTGATAGCTGGTGCCTCTCAACAGCCTCTTTCTTTTTGTTTCTGCTGTGCTACTTTTTCAATTTGTAGACTGAGAGGAGAGACTCAGAAAGAAGGACTAGTGGATGACTGGTCAGGTCCAAGTGAGCAACTGCTTGGATCCAATTAAATAATAAGATGAAAGGAACTGAAGCAGACAGAATGTGGCAGGGAGGAGAGCAGAGAAGATTGGAAGAACATCAGAATGGCCAAACTGGGTCAGATCAATGGTCCGTCTAGCCCAGTATCCAGTCTTCTGATAGTGGCCAATGCCAGGTGCCCCAGAGGGAATGAACAGAACAGATAATCCTCAAGTGATCCATCCTTTGTCACCCATTCCCAGCTTCTGGCAAAAAGAGACTAGGGACACCCAAAATAGAAATTGAGGAAACTGGTTGTGGGATCAATCACACATTCACTCTAAAATGAGAATAAATGTTGGTGGATTTTGCATTAATGACAGGTAAGTGTGTGTTGAAGCAATGGAAAATTCAGCAGGGAGGAATGGTTAAACAACAGCATATGAATGTAACATACAGCAAAGGCTATCAAAAGTACAAATTAATGAAAAGAGAACTTTACTGAAATGCTTCAAAATGAAATTGCGAAATATTACCTAATCAGGAGGAATGTGACACTGAGTCACACAACCTGGTACAAAATGGAAATCAATAACATTTAAGATAGAAAAAGTAGAGTGCTGCTCTTCCTCATTCTAAGAAAAATCTGAAATGGCAATTTGTGGGTGTAGAATTAAGAAGCACATTTTAAGAAGCTTTTATATGGATTAGAGCTACTTTTTTTAATAGAGAGGAAGTGGACTTCAGACCATTGGAGAATGCTTTTCTATAACTACTCTCTGGAATTATATGAAGTCTGATGTCACAACCTCTTACTGCAAATATGCATACTGGACAACAAAGCTGGCATCATTGCAACACTTCCATTGCTCAGTAAATTCTCAGGGATTACTGGGGGACAGATTAAACTAAAATTGGCACATAATCATATTTGTGTCAAATTCGCTAATAATTTAATACGTCTACCACATACCCTCAACAAAAGAATTTTAAAAAAAAAGCAGGAAAAGTTGCAGATAACTTTATCAGAAGATTAAAGGCTGGTAGGGTGACTTGACAGTAATCTCAGTAATTTGGCAGGATTTTTTTCCCCTTATCAAGACCACATTTCTTTATCAGCATAAATCAAACTCTGTTACTATAAGCATAACAAAAAGATTCTGTAGCCTGGGGTTCACTCAGCAGCTGGATAGGATATCCTGCCTTCCCATGCATTCTCCCTCTTCTGTCTCTGCAGCTGCCTTTTTTATCGTGTTAACTCTTCCCAAAGCATCTATGCTAGGAGAGGGGAGAGTTAGGCTTGTGGACTCAGACCACGTTTACAAATATCTGATGTCTCTTGACACCGTTAACAAAAAGTATTCCACCAACTAATTATTCTGACAACTTTGTACAAATGTAATATGATTTCTGATGGAGCATGAGCTTTCGTGGGTGAATACCCACTTCGTCGGATGCATGCATTCACCCACGAAAGCTCATGCTCCAATACATCTGTTAGTCTATAAGGTGCCACGGACTCTTTGCTGCTTTTACAGATCCAGACTAACACGGCTACCCCTCTGATACATGATTTCTGATGTTAATATTTGTTCTTTATCTTAATCATTTCATCTAAAGATATGATTATGTTTGTCATGTTCCTATGATATACTTATCTGGCATGTTGTTCATCAATCAGTTTCCTAACATGCATGTTTACTTTAATTAGGTATGAATACAGCTTGAAAAGTTTGGTTGCAACTGTAGAATCCCCAAAGTTCTAAGCAGGAACTATTTTAGAACCACTATCTGAACTTGTTAAATGCTAACTGATATCCGGGGATACTGAAATAGACCTCTGAGGGAAGAAACAGATGTTTTTAGGTTCCCCTCATTGCTTCTGCATTCTTCACTTGACAACCAATAACTTACTCAACAGCATAGAGCTATCCCATCCTCCTATTTTATACAGTAGCAGGACTGGCCTAGATCTGGCATAAGAAATCAAAGTGTGGATAGAAATAAAATGGCTGTTCATTGTTATCTGGTCTCCATGCTCCAGCTCAAGTAAATTGTAAGCTCTCGGACAAGATCCTGGACAATAATAGGCAAGTTATGGTGTTTGGCCATGCCTAGCATTCACCGAGCTGTGGAGAATTTCTTAGCTATGTTGATTACTCATTGCTACATCAGATGTTTTTGCATTATTTATATTTTATTTATACATAGAGAAAAGGAAAGAGTCCATAAGTATATACCGTTTCTCACAATGGCCACATGAAAAATATTTAAGACTCTTTCTTTATTGTCCTTTCCCCTGGCTATTCCAATAGTGTTGTTCTGATTTTCTAGGATTATTGGCCTAAATTACAGGAGAGAGATTGAAGTAGGCATGATCAAATTCTGCTCTCTCTTATGTGCATGCTACCCTGTCAAAGTCAGATAAGTTGCAGATGTATAACTTAGGGTGAAATTGGACCCTTTGCATCTTCACATCCATAGTGACTGTGTTCAGCTTGACTGTCATTAGAATGAGCAGCTACAGAAATACCACAGCCGATATGAAGAGTTCTATTTCATGTCAGATTCCTTCTTTTTCTCTGTTAGTATTGAATAGTGATGTTTTCCCCCTTGCTGCAGCTTTTCTCCACTTCAGGTTCTCTGCCACAAGCCCTGTCCTGATTTGACTTTTTCCACTTGGAGAATCTTTAGCTGCTCACATTTGCTTTTATAGCATTTTCCCCTCTTGTGCATGTAGGTACAGGTTAGATAACTTATTAGAAGTGACCATATTACTCACGACTTGGGTCTCAGCTTTGGTATCTTATGTCATGAATAAAGTAATCCTCTGCTGACAACAAGTACAGAATATGCTACTGCAGACAAGGCATTAGAATTTGGCAGCAGAGCTGGCGCTTCTACACAGGGATTGGAGGGAGCTCCTCATAAATGATTCTGCTGCCACAGCCCTCTGGTTCAGTAAGTCTGCCCCTACCTTTCCATTTATAATTGATGTTGGGGGTTGGTTTACTACTTCCCCTAACCATGGGTACCTAACCTCATATGCTTTAAGGGGCACAAGCTCTAGCCCTCTGCAGCTCTTCACCTCAGGTTGCCCTAACCACTGGACTGTAGAGCCATTCTCTCTCTTTCTGTTCCAATGCATATGTAATTATTTATACACACAGGGGAAAGACTTCAACAGGAGAGACTCAGAAAGCCCAACACCAGCATACCCCATAGCCCAGGGGTTAGGGCACTGCTGAGAGGTGGGAAACCCCAAGTCAAATTCCCTCTTTACATCAGGCAGAAGGGGGGATTTACATTGGTTCCCATACAGCCAGGGTGAATTATAGAATATCAGGGTTGGAAGGGACCTCAGATCATCTAGTCCAACCCCCTGCTCAAAGCAGGACCAATCCCCAGATGGATTTTTGCCCCAGATCCCTAAATGGTCCCCTCAAGGATTGAATTCACAACCCTGGGTTTAGCAGGCCAATGCTCAAACCACTGAGCTATCCCTCCCCACCCTAACAATTGAGCTAATGATTATAAGAGGGGTGCTACCCTTGTATTTCTCCTCAGTCCCAAGCAGAGATAGAAGCCTAACTCCCTGAGAGGGGTGGTCTTATGCTACCCCCCCTTCCTCAGCTTTCCCTAGGGGCTAGTTTAGGTGGCTCCCCACTCAACAACCTGGCTTCTATGGATCCCATGCTTAAGCACCTCTCTCTTCATATGCATTGTATAGGGAGTCTGAGCACCTAGGGCTGTGGATTTTACTGGGTGGCAAGGCACCTGAAAGTTAGGTGCTGCAATGCTGAGCCATTTGTGAATCTAGTCCTAAGTGAACAAACTATAAAAAACAACTATAAAAAAAAAGAAAATGCGTCACAAAATATACCTTGTTTGTTTATTTGCTCTCTTAGAAGGCCTATCACATTACAGCATTAACTACAACCTCTGACTGCAAATACAATCAGTTAAATAGCATAACAGTCTTAAATCACAAATGCTTCAACTGTTTGAGTAGATGGAGGGTTTCCAGACTGAAGTAAACTAGAAGCTGGGCGTGTATGAGGAATAGGTTGAAATACCTCTAGCAGACTGGGTCATTTTTCTGACCCTTAGATTATCATGTCCCCATTTTTTATTGGAAGTGCCTCTAAAAGTTGGATTTGGCAGAAAAAAGGGATGAACTTTTCCTTGCTAATTAGGTGAGTCAACCATACATTAATTTCATTGAGAGTCATGTGACTAAATTGTGGGTTTTACCCCATCTTCCCTTTCCTTACTCCTAGGACATACACCCCCCAGCCTTATCCTCCCATCAGGTCTTGCTGTTCAGATTCTAATTGCTTTAGAATAAGAACTCTCATTTTCTACTTACAGCAGTTAGCACAACTGAGCTCAAACTGGCTGAAGCCTCAGGACACTACTGCAATACAGAAGTGTTTAATAAGAATGGGCTTTAACTTACTAAATGCAAATGTGGAACTATGACACCCTCCCTGCTAGCACTGAAACTGTCTTATAGACAATTGTTGGAATGACGTTCCAGAAAATGAATTGTGATTTATCATGATTAATTTAAGATGGCTCTTGACATAAGTTAGTACAAAAATTGTTATAACTTATATCAGAAAAGGTATTAGAAAGTACTCAAAATGACAGGTATTTCCCTTCTGGAAGTATTTGCAAAGCAAACAGTTTGCAACTCTGCTCAAAAATAGGATGGAAAAAGGCCCTTATTTAAGTGTGACCAGTATCCTGACACCCACCTTAAACTATGAAAATAAAGCAGGAAATCATGATGAGACAAACCTTTAGGTGTGAAGTAAAAGAACATGAGTGTGAAACCAAAGCAAGACATTACTATTCTCTAATTGTTATTTTAAAATACACACATTTGAGCAAGTTATTCTGACAAATCATTTATCAGTTTATATCACAGAGAAAGTGTGGTCCATGACAGCTGCAAGGGACATCATTCCATCACGGAAATTAAATAAAAACACTACCTTTCACATGGACTTTACACTCAAGGGTCCAAATGCTGGCAGGTTCTCACCATCCAGGCAGGTTTCATTCCTAAATGGTTTTAAATATTGACCTAGCATTGCCATTTATTAGAAAAGCGAAGCTCTAGAAACACTTCATCAACCCTCTTCAACATCTATAATAGAAGAGAGTTCGGAATGTGGCAGGTCTCTAGTGCAAGACTTAGATTGTGCTGAGGTTGAGCATTTAATAACGGCAAAGTCCATGCCAAAGGTGTTTCTCAATTACAAAGAACAATCAGATACATCAAAATTTCAGAGACTGGCTGATTTGTGCAGGTTCCTCTTATTCTTCGACACTGTACATTATGATGCAGTAAAACCAGTTTAGGTAAACTACTAACAAACTTATTCCTATACCCAAAACAAACCTTCTTTGAGGTTCGAGAAAGTTGGGTTAATTTATCTTTCATTTTTATATTTCCTGGAAGTGCTAGAACAGCATGCAGAAAAGGAGAGATTTGTAATATTTCCAGCACAGACAGCTGCAGGTGTTACTGGACATCTCATGAGAGAGCCTGTTTTTGCAACAGGCCCACCTCATTGTTGCAGAGTTGATCAGGTCAGATAAGCATCTGAGCTTCTGTCTGGTTTCACATCTCAAGTCTATTGTTGAGGTTTGCCTATTGCGGTTGTTTCAGAAACATATCTGTATTTATTCAATTTGCAGATAGTCACACAAAGATTTGACCCATCAGTGATAAAATATTTCTGTGTTGCACAAGGCATCATTTAGAGAAGATGTGATGAGAGAATATTAATATCTAAATTAAAAGGACAAGGATTAGGAATGATGAGGGAGTGGCACTTAGTGATTAGAGCATATGACAATGTCTGGAAACCTCTAGTTTGACTCTGCCACTGACTTAATAATTGAAACACTTTTCTATGTTTCAATTTCCTGATCTGTAAAATGGGAATTGGATTATAGTAGTTACTTCACAGATATAAAACCTGATAGATAAAATAGGATTCTGGGACTTCCTTAATAAATTCATTCAGCTTGTAGAAGTTCTTTTAGTTGATCTTTTAATTTATCAGTGAGAAGGTTAAGAGGTAACTAAAAGCCTTGGATTCAGAAAGGGACTTAGACATTGCAATGTCTAACTTTTAGACACCTAGAAAATCACTGGAACAACAATGGGATCCACAAAGTCTGAGTTAGGTGCCTAGACTTCCTGTACAATGAAAGAGGAGAGAGAGGCACCTAAGAATGGGATCCACAAAAGCTGGGGTCCTAGGTAGGAAGCCCCCTTGTGCAAGCTAATGGGAGATGCTGACAAAGGGTATGTGTCCCCTTAGTCCTACTACTCTCACAGAGTTCAGTGCCTAAGTCAGGGTTGCCAGGAGGCACCCATCATGGCCTGCTATGCACAGCCAGGAACTCCTTTCCTTGAGTCAAGTGGTTTAGGCACCTAAGCTACTTTTTGCAAGAATGAGTTAGGTACTTGCCTAACTCCACACAAAACAGCCCCAGGAGTCGAAGCCTGCCTTATAACTTTTAGCCCATCCGTTAGAGCATTCTCATGGGAGTGACAGGTTCAATTCTCCCCTCAGCCTAATGGTGAGAAAGGATTTGAACAGACAGCTCCTATCTCTCAGGTGAGTGCCCTAACCACTCAGCTATGGGATACTCTGAGCTAGGGTTCAATTTTTTATTTATTTTATAATTGGAGATATACCAATCTCCTAGAACTGGAAGGGACCTTGAAAGGTCATTGAGTCCAGCCCCCTGCCTTCACTAGCAGGACCAGTTTTTGCCCCAGATCCCAAAGTGGCCCCCTCAAGGGTTGAGCTCACAACCCTGGGTTTAGCAGGCCAATGCTCAAACCACTGAGCTATCCCTCCCCTCTCTTGCCTATTGAAGTTGTTCTACTGTTTGTACATACTTAAAGACTTATTGGACCGAATGACTCTGTAGCCTGGTGGTTTGGGCACTGAGGTGGGAGATCTAGGGTCCAGTCTCTCATCTCCTAAGTGCTGTGCGGGAAGGGGCTCTCTCTCTAGTGGATGCTGTGTAAGAGGAGACTTACCCCGCATTTTCTTTCTCTCACAGTTGTTGCTTGGAAGAAGGTCACTCCTCAAATTTACCACAGTGCTACAGTCTTTGATTTGCTCTTTTTAAGTGGAAGCCTCAGTGTTCCACTTGTAATGGAGTTGGGGGAAGTGAAGGGGGTGAAATGCATGAAGTGCAGTCAGGCTGGCTTTCAGTTAAAATAATAAGCCACCGGTCTGTTTCTGTAAACATAAACCATGAGAAAAAGTCTTGGGGTGAGATCCTCTATAGTATTGCCAACCCCAAGAGATCAAAAAACATGAGATTTTTTTTAAAAAAAGATTATATTGCCTTTTTTGGTCCTATTTCATTTGAACTCCCTCTATCCACCTCCAGTGTGTGGGGGTGGGGTGGGGTGGAGGGAGTGGTGTGGGTATTTGGCCAATTCGTGTTGCTCACTCTCCCTAATTTATTGGGAAAGGTGATTTTGGCCCCTACTGCTGGAACTCTCATCCCCACATCTGCCCATTCCCTGCCCAGCAATTAATTCTTTCCTCCAACCACCAAATAAAACCTGTTCCCTCAACCCCCACATCAGTTCTGCCCTACCCCCTGCCCCTACCCATTCACCTCATCGGTTCTACCCTCTATATGTTCTGCCCATCCCCCACCTCCCAGCAGTTCACTCCCCCCTCAGTTCAGTACCACTCCCCCCCAACTATGCTCTTTCAGGAGTTCTTCGTCCCCTCTCCCAGGCCTGAGGGCTGCAGGGGCAGGGGAAGGAGCAGAGGCACCATCCTGTCCCTGTTGGCCCCAGAAGAGGAGTGGGGAGGAGGGAGCCATCCTGAGCCGTGGGCTCTTTAGCTCCCACCTCTCTGTGAGAACGGCTTGAGGTTGCTAAGGGGACAGGGAGAGAGCTCTGACTGCAGCAGCTCCAACTGGTTGTTCTTTCCCAGAAGCGGGGACAGGCAGACAATCAGATGGCTCGAATTCACTAGCATGCTGGACCTTCTCATGTCATCGTGTGACTAGATTCCAGCCCCAGCCAAAATCCTCTCACTCAGGGAAAAACACGGCAAGAGTTGGCTATGGTGGCCTCACCCCCTTGCTGCCCTATTTATGATGCAGAAAAGGGCCTTAAAAGCCCAATATCTGGACAAGGGAAGAAGCAGTAAGGCTGCCTCCTGAGAACTCTCCTTGCAATCTCCGGCATAGGGGACATGCTGGGAGCAAGGGGGGCATGTCAGGAGCAGGACATGGATGGAAATCCTGAGCCAAGCTGCAGCCAATAGCATGGCACTGGATGGAGGCCATAACTTGGACAGCCCCCATATCCAGCAAGATAAAAGGTATGCTAAAGCCGTCATAGTAGCACCCTCGCCCAGGCTGCAAGTGCTGGACTGTGCCTCTTAAGGTCTGGCTATACTTGGAATCACACCCCTAGCTCCAAGTGCAGATGGAATGAAGTAGCGCGCTAAAAACAGCAGTATAGCCACAGTGGCTCAGTCTAGCCACTCAGATACATACCTAGGGTCTCAGACAGGCTTGTACTTCGGCAGCTAGTCCATACTGCTGCCTGTGCTGCTAAGGCTATGCTACTTTTAGTGCTCTAGTTCAATCAAAGCTAGCACGGGTATGTCTATCCAAGGTGGAAATTACACCAGCAGCTGCAGTGTAGGTGTATTCTTAGAGGCAGCGCACAGAATCTCTCCCATGGAATCTTAAAGTGGCAGAAGCAGGGGCGGCTTTATGTATTTTGCTGCCCCAAGCACGGCAGGCAGGTGGCTTTCGGTGGCATGCCTGCGGGAGGTCCGCTGGTAACGCGGATTTGGTGGCGCGCCTGTGGAAGATCCACCGGTCCCATGCCTTTGGTGTACCCACCGCCGAATTGCCGCCGAAACCGTGGGACCAGCGGACCTCCCACAGGCATGCCGCTGAAGGCAGCCTGACTGCTGCCCTCGTGAGCAGGCTGCTCCCCGCGGCTTGCCACCCGAGGTGCGTGCTTGGTGCACTGGTGCCTGGACCCACCCCTGGGCAGAAGTCTACTGGTATTACTATGGCTCATCTCCCTGCCAATGCTGGACTGTTCCCGATTGTATGTTTGCTAGTGACTTTTAAATGTCCCAAGAGACAGGGTTTCCCATATGTGATTATATTATTCACTAAGGGCCTGTCTATATTGGGGAAATTTTCTAACCAGTTCAAATTGACAGATTTTAGACCTAGTTTAACCAGTTTAAAAAATCAGTTAGAAAAATGTCTCAATATAGACAGCCCCTAAGCAAGGATTTTCGTGCTATTCAGCCTAAACAATCCCTTCTTGAGAAACAATTCCTCAGTGTATCTGACAATTGTAAAAAATCCAGTTTCTGCATTTTTCCTCAGCATTGTTCCATCAGAGCCTAGACTGACAGCAATACGGTCTCCTCTCTGCTTCAGTCAGTTTGTTTTCCCTCCTTTGTTTCCCCTCAGTCACCTTCTTCTTGAAGTCTGCCACCCAAGCTGATGAGGGAGTATCTGAGGCACAATCTGTGAAGCTTCAATTTCCTTTCATAGGGCAGCAGGCCTCAGTGAGGAGGTGGCAGCCTCTGAGGCCTGACAAAGAAACAGATAGGAGTTGGAGGGTTGGGGCTAGAAAAAGAGTATCTGCACAGCCCAGGCACAGATGGACCTAACTGCAGAAGTAAGAGAGGAAGCAGCAGGAAACTGAAGAGTAGGCTGCAGGTAAGTCACATGAGACGGCAGAGTCTCAGGGAATGGTGGGTGGCAGAGAGAAGAAGGAGGGAAAGATGGTTAGACTCCTACCAAGCTGTTTATATTAAATTGGGCCAAAAAAAGTGGTTTAAAATCAACTGGGCTATACAAAATAGGACAATCCTAGTGAACCAAGGCATCAGAGCTTGGTGTAAATAGGAGTAAATATTGAAATTAGTGGGGTTGGCTAAATACAGCCCTGGCAATAAGTGAGACCCTCCATTTTTTTAAATAATATATATTAGTAAATATTAACTCATCTAGCTGTTTTTAATAGCACTCTGTTCCTTTAAATGAAAAATTGGACCTGGACATCTTTTCATGCCACTCAGTTTTTCTACCCATCCAAATTATTATCCTGTTTCTTTAGTGTGAGAATAGTTTATGATCTTGGAGGTACACAACAAAACTAATCCTCTTTCAGCCAATACACTCAGTCACTGTGAGACGTAGGGCGAGACCCCAATCTCAGTTACTTCAGTGTAAATCTGGACTAACTTCATTTAAGTCAATGGAGTTACTCTGGATTTACAGTTGTGTAACTGAGATCAAACTTTGGACTGATGCCTTTCTTTCTGTATGCATTAGTAAGTGATATGTTAAACATACACAGCAGAATCTCAGTAATTTGAACTGAGTGGGAGCCAAGTTGTTGATTTCTGAATTTTACAAATTAGTGACTAAATGAACAAACAATAAAAGAGAGTAAAAGTGGAGTCTATTGTTAATTATTTTGGATAATTTACTATCTACTGGTAAATGTTCTGCAAATTAGCCCCTGATCCTGCAATTGAATCCTCACGGGTAGTCCTCTGCACCCATACAGAACCTGATTAAATTAAAAAATGCTTGACTCAGCGGTCCTCCCATGCAGATCCAGTCCCAGGATCAGGCCTTATTTTGTAAAAGCAATGGAGTCTTATGGGAACCCAGGAATGAAGGTCAATTAACATTACTATTACATCTTTGGTGAGAAGTGGGGAGAGAGCTCCATTTCTTTGTGTGTGAATTACGTGCTGTGAAAATTATCAAAGTACAAATTAGACAATTACTACTACAGCATTTTGAAAGATGTGAAAGGAGTTTTATAAGTCAATAATGTCTATTAACCTATTTGGTACTATGTTATTTAACCATAACAGAAACATATGATTGTAGGGTTATCTTCTATCCATTCTGCAGGCTGTGAATTAATGTTCTGGCAGTTTCAAGATGGTGAAGAGAATCTGGAATTTGCTAATGTCAAAGAACTAATTAGTGCTTCTTTCCTGTAATTATGTAACTTTTCATCTTGGCCTGTAAAAATGTCTGCATCTGTCCAGAAGACTGGATCTTTTTAGCCAGGTGATACTAGTGGACATTGTACATAGTTGTAAATAGTCACCTATTCAACTCTTTGGTTCACTGTATTTAGAGAGCTGTAGAAGCAAGTTTAGTTTAGACAGATGATGATGATGATGATCAGGCAGCCATCTGCTTAAATAATGATCCAATAAATCTAATTTCTAGTCTCTGACTTAAAATGCCGTTTAGGATTACCTACCTACCATTCATTTTATTAGTGGGTTTTAATTTCCTTTACATGTTGCTCACATTGTGTGCATACACGTGAGAGTTTAGGGGCTGTGAGTAAAAAGGAATACTAGCACTGATTAGAGTCATGTAGCTATGTAGCTTTGGAAGGGCCAGTCCAGCCTTAATTCCCTTTGACTTCAATAGAAGCTGATTGCACTCAATAAATGGCAGGCTCAATCTCTTAATTCATTCAGTCCTATTGCTGACCTGCTGCAACCAGTGATTGAAGTCAGTCATGATATACTTTTTCCAGCCAGCACCTTCAATGTTATGACAATTATTTATATTTATTTATATACCACAAGTTGAACACTGGCTTCTATTGTCTATAACAGCCTGGCACTATAGAAGAGTTATGATCTAGACATATGTCCAGTAGGATGAAACCACATGCACATTTCTACTTGTTAGGTAAACAGGCTTTGAACTTAGGTTCCTGGAGAGGCAAGATTACTGTGGTGATGACCATAGTATAAATCCTTAGATAAATAAAGCCACTGAGACAATTAGATTCTCTCTGCGTATGTCTACACTACCACAAAACACCGCGGCTGACCTGTATGAGCTGACTTGGGCTTGTGGGGTTTGGGCTGCAGGGCTATATAATTGCAGTGTAGATGGTTAGACTTGCGCTGGAACCTGAGGGTATGTCTACACTACCCGCTGATCCGGCGGGTAGTGATTGATCTATTGGGGATCAATTTATTGTGTCTAGTGTAGATGCGATAAAATTGATCCCCGATTGCTCTGCCGTCTACTCCGGAACTCCACTGCGCGCGAGAGGGGGAAGCGAAGTCAACGGGGGAGCGGCAGCGGTCGACTCGCCGCCGTCCTCATGGCCAGGTAAATCAACCTAAGATACGCCGACTTCAGCTACACTATTCACGTAGCTGAAGCTGCGTATGTTAGGTCGACTCCCCCCACAGTGTAGACCTAGCCTGAGCTCCAAGTGTCCCAGAGCTTGGGCTGGAGCCCAAGCCTGAATGTCTACACTTTAATTTTGTAGTCCTGTGAGTCAGAGTCAGTGTTTTATTGCAATGTAGACATACACCCAGGAGCGGCGGAAGGTCCCTAAAAGTGGGGGGAGCACTGGTGCCCAAACCATGGCCCCTCCCTCCTGTGCCACCATTTCCCCCTGACGCCCCGCCATTGCACTGCTCATTCCCCCCAAGGTCTCACTCTCGCACCACCACTTTTCCTGAGGCCTCGCTACCACGTCGCCTCTTCCTTCCAAGACCCTGCCCCACACTCGCTCCTCTCTGCCTCCTCCCCTCCATTGCTCACCCTTACAGGCGGTAAAATGTGGGAGGGCATTGTTATCGCACTGTTAAAAAGTGATGGGGCCATGGCCCCTGGTGTGCCCCCTCCCCCCGATTCCTGCACCTACTCCATGGCAACAGCCAGTGCCTGTTCCACTGAAGTGACAAAACCGCTGGGGCCCAGATTTGTCAAAGGATTTGCATACTTTTAACACAAGTCCACTGTCTCAGTTCACAGACCTGCAATCAAATCCCCATGGATGGACTCTCATGAGTAACCTGGTTATTCATCTCTAAAAGTAAAGTCCCAATCTTGCAATCATATTTTTGAGGGTGAACTCTTGAGCTTGTGCAGAGTCCCATTGACTCAAAAGGGTCTGCCCGCATGCACCCCATGTCACAATTGTGGCCTGAGACGGTCGTCTTGTATGAAAAAACATATAACGTCCTGAAGCCCAAAAGGCAATGTGGTATAACTATTACCACAAGGTTGTCAGTATTTGATAATGAACTACAGAGGTCTCATCTGTTGTTTTTCATATTGGAGTCTCTGTTCATCTTTAAAAAAAATGTGGTCACTAGTGACAGACTGCAAACTACCTGACTTTTAGAAGAGTCACTGCTCCAGGCTCTGTACATCTATTGCTGTCATTTAATACATTGGGGAAAATATAAAAGCAAGAGGGCTGCTTTTACTAAGCAGGGTACCACAGGGTTGCTATGAAAAATAAAACATGATGTTGTCTCAGTAAACATTTCTTAGCATACAAAAGGATTGAAATTAGCCATTTAATAGGCCAGATTCAGTGGACAAATTATAAATGGCTGCCTGCTTACACAGACTGTTGAATTATTGTTTCATAAACAAACATTCTCCTTTACTCCTTAAAGGTGACCTTCAAAAGGGGAAATAATGGGTTTGTGCCCTTTGAAGTGGGAAAACAAGTTCTGTCTGACATACAGAAAACCATCATTGAAATATAATCATATCTGGGATGAAATGTGGCAGCCCGTTTAAGAGTATGTAGGATCACTCCAGAACTTTGATGTGAACAAGAAGGGCCCAATTCTCCTCCTCCCTGATTGGCAAAGGGAGCTAGCAGGCCCCACGTAATGATAAGAAGTATATCTACTTGAAACTAGATAAAGAATTTAGGTAGGCAGTATGTCTTAGCTATTTCACCATTTAACTGCGAGCCAACTACATCCTGTGGTGTTCAATAATCATTCAGTGCTTATGGTGCTTGCAAGAGCTCTGCTTTATTCTGTGTTTGGTTCCAGCTGGCTGTGCATAATGACAACAACATGAGCTTTCCAGCATCCCACACAGACTTTCTGTCTAGGAAGTTCAGCCCTAAAAGGCACAGTCTCCAATACCACATCTTGCCTTCCAAGCCAAAACTTAAGAACATTTAAAAAACAGTATAACACAATTACAAATACTTTTAGGCAACCTAATCATTAAACTTACTAACAGTGTTCAAACAGTCACTGAAGTGCGCTGCACTGTCACATGTACCCTGTAAGGCTCTCCTGGAACATCAACACTACTGCCGTAAGGCGGCAGCAGGTCCCCTTGTTCTAGCTGTTCCATGTCTTGTAGCTCCACTCTCAATCTCCTGGGGCTGTTACCTGAGACCTATCTGGGCAAAATGGCAGACTCGGTGCCCCTTATCTCCCTCCCTGCTGGTATTTGGAGGAGATATCGTCTGTCCCTTCACCTATATAGTGTGCATCCTGCTGGGATGACAACCTCATATGGCCATGTGACAACCTCGTGACACCACTGCTGTTTGTCACCATTGTTGTCCATCATAGATACTTACAGTGTCATTTTCATAAAGTGGTGGCAGCTCCCAGGACCCTGTATCATACTGAGCTTTTTTGTTTTGCTTTATCTGTTTCTTTATATATCAGCAAGTCACCAGTGATTCTGACATCAGTTTCTAACAGGACAGGCGATTTTATTTTCAGTTTTCCATAGAACAAAAAAAGCAGGTGACAACATTACCACAATTCTGGTAATTACCAGTGCTAAATTACCACAATTCTGTAATTTAACAGTGCTAAATATAGCTCAAAATCTGACTGCACATCCTTTTTCAGGTGGTGGCTTATTATTTTCATACCATTTTCCACCAATACATTGGATTGACCAGAGAGCAAGTGTGAAAAATCGGGACAGGGTGGGGGTAATAGGCACTTATATAAAACAAAGCCCCAAATATCGGGTTTGTCCCTATAAAATCAGGACATTTTATCACCCTAATTGGGGATAATGGAGACTAGCAGCTATATGTCTAAATGCATACTTTGCTGCAAACTGCTTAAGCTTTCTATCCAATGAATTGCAGGCAATTGTCAGACATCACTAGGTCAGGTATACCATGTCTAGCAAAAAATTGATATGAACAATCTCCTGTTTAGCTGTAATATCTTCTAGTAAGGTTATGCTAAGGAAGTGAGAATAATAGTCTTAAACAAATACATATTTTCCCCCAGTCATCATAAACAAATTATGCATACTTTGCTCTAGGGGGCTACATTTTCTTGGGCCACCAACATAGGTTACTTCACTTGACCTGACCTGTGTTTCTGGAATATGCGACAAGCCTTAACAGTTTCCTCAATGTCACTGTTTATTTGAATCCAATAAAAAATATCTCTGGCCCTTTTCTCAGAGCAGTGCCTTGGCTTGTGGTATTTGCCACCGTGTGTGCAATGTGGTGTTTTTGCTGGACTCCAACATTGAGCTTTGCATGTTTTTCTGCCTCCGGTCTTTTTTCTTGTAGTATTTTGGATTCTCTGTTATATCTACAGTGCCAGAACACTGTCCAGTCTCCATAAGCTTCATTCTGGACTGGGTGACTTCCTTTGCTTAGAAAATTCTAATTGCTTTGTTAAGAGTCAATTGTGGGTCTTCCAGGTGTCTCTCTCTCAGGTTTTTGTTCCAGATGCCATTCACAGTCTAATCTCTTATCAAGGACTCAGTGAGCCAACCAAAACTGAAAGATTGGCTCTTCTCCCTTAGACAGTCAAACTTTTCTATGGCTTCCATCTTCTTTTTGTATTATCTGTTTAAAAATCCTAAGCATTCCCTTTTGCTCACATTTCACTTTTACATGGAGTGCAGTACTCCTCAGTACCACTGTACTACAGTTTCATAGTTACCCTTCTCTGCCTGAGTTAACTGAAAGCTATTAAACACATCAAGTGCTTCAGAACCACCTGTTGTCAGAAATAAGACTATCTTCTGGCTGCCTTCCTTTTTGCTGGCACCCATTGCTTGCAGTTACAGAGTGAAGTGCAGTTTAAAACATCTCCAGTTGTCCAGAGAGTTTCAAATCTGGTGGGATGTTTAACTGCTCCATTCTTTCACTCGGAGTTTTTCTTAATTCCTTTCTTACTCCATGTGATGTTCACTGATCACTCAGTACTTAGCTTGCTTGTAATATACCTGTTTTATTCAGTGTCTGGTTCCAACTGGCTGTGCATGACAACAAGAGCTTCATAGCACTCCACCCGAACTCTCTGTCTGGGAAGCTCGGACCTTAAAGGCACAGTTCCCAATACCCCATATCCCGCTATGCTATGCTTCATTTTATCATGTGCAACGCAAAAAGCAAAGATTCAGTTACTCATTTGTAGTATTTTATGCAGTAAACTTTTATAAGGATACTAATCTGAGTGATAAAGTTATTGAAACCAATTCCTTGACATTTAGTCCAACAGTTTTAAGTAAGGTTCAATGGATTATGACTCAGACACAAACCTGGTTGTCTTTAGTTACCAGTTCAAATCCAGTTTAGGCAACAGTAGCTAAAAGTTGCCATCTGATGGCTGCTTTACAGCTTATGTGAAATGAGTTTTGTGGTCTCCATCTACTGTGCTCCTGAGTCCTTGGCTCCTTTGCTGGTGCTCAGTAGAGAGGCCATGGGCAAAGTAAGAGGCATGGACTCTGAACAATCCTCTCATCATACAGGTGGTTCTTCAGGTCAGGGTTGAACCTACTAGGGCAGTATCAGGGAACTCCTACTGTAGCTGTATATATTCTCTAACTAGACATTAAACTCCAGTACCATCTACCCAGCACATTACTGAGCATTACATTCACATAATTTTATTTTATTTTCTGGGAATTAATACTTTCCTCTTCCCTCCTCAACCTTTGGCTTCTTTGGAATTATCTAGTTTGGGATCTGGCGAGTGTCAGTGCCTGTACCACACACCAGTGTCTTTCTTTATAATAGTAGATCAGGGACATGCTTTATTTTTATATATTTAGAATTCTGCTCACTGTGGTAGCTTCATAAGATACACATCCCATTTTTGTGAGGAGACAAGTCTTTCTCCAACTTACTTCAGTGCAATACAATTTAATGCAGGGCATGTGTCCTAGGAGAGCAAACAAGCATTAAGCAGCCATAGTTTCTTTTCCTTTTTTTACCACTGACAAGGCTTTTTAAGATAAAGGATTGAAGGTTTCTAGCAATGTTAGTGACTCTTTGTGGCTTCAAAGTCTGCCTCCCGTTATTGACATTGGTGCTGAACTCTTTACAGTGAATAGACTGTGTTGGGTAGAGGGCATAATGCAATCGGTATTAGATAAGATTGCTGGTACCAAGCCAAGAACACTTTAATCCAATGTGGTAAATCAATGTCATTGCCTTTCCTGGGTGACTGGCAAGGCAAAGCTGAACGGTGTTTCTGGTGCATTATCTTCATCAGTTGATGGGACCTTCCTGCCTCCGTGTGGCAAGTTTGTAGTGGTGCTTTCTTGAACTGTAGAGCAAGTTTCTTTCAAGGTCTCACACTAAAGCTCTATCAAAACCCTTCTTAGAAGTGTCCTTTTATATGAACAATGTTTGGTACCCTCTCTTAATTCAGGGCTGCTTATTCCATCCTTGTCCTGTTTTTCCATATACCCTGAATAGCATTTATTTTATATTAAGGGATAAGCAAAACAAAAAAGATCAAAAATAAAGTTGCGATGAGAGCACAAAGTGTGTGTGTGTTTGCAGCTCCTCAACTGCCCCTTCAGTATTTAAAGACAGAACTAACAATCATAACTGTCTGTCTTTCTTTTCACACAGAAGGAGAAATAGCTTGCTTAATTTACAGGATTATTTTGTTTGCTTGAATGTGCAAGTGAGTGAGTATGGGAAGAAGTTATTGGGAGAAGACTTGGTTGAAGCAATGGAGTTTTTCCATTTAGTTCTAAGTGGTTAGCTCCCTGATCATTATTTTCACTTGTGGAATGAGTTCCATAATCTAGTCCTAGCTCATTGGTGCATTCTTTTTTACACAGTCCTAAGCATTCCCCTTTTCTCTGCAGCTTCATTGTCCCACTGGAACAATAGCTGTTGTGGGAGTTCATGTTCTTAGAAGGAGACACACTCTCTCAGCTCAGCTAGGACACCACCAGAGAGGATTCTGCATATCAAGACTGCAGTTCCTCAGATCCTATAGTTATGGCTGTATTATAAGAATCTAGATAGATGGGTTGCGATAAATTGGATGAAATCCTTGTTTGCATTTCATTTCTGTGTACTTGTCTTAGGGAATTAACAGCTATTTTCAATAGTTAGACAGCTGGCCTCTTTAGTGAGTCACTATTCTCATTAAAAAATCCTAGGAAGCATTCATATTACATTTGATAATCAACAACCTTTTTTTATTTATTACTGCTGCTTTTGTCCTCCACCTCAGTTGTCTTGTTCCTATTTAGGTTCTAAGCTCTCTGGGCAGGAACTTTTATATCTGTGCAGTGGCCAGCACAATGGTTGGGACCCCTTAGTTTCGGGCTCTAGGTGCTACCCTAGTACAAATAATGAGCAAATAACATTAGCTACCAAACTCCTTCCTGGTCAAACAGTTGATAATGTAGCATAAGCAAACAACATTCTGGGATGCATTAACAGGAGTGTTATAAGCAAGACACAAGAAGTAATTCTTCTGCTCTACTCTGTGCTGATTAGGCCTCAACTGGAGTATTGTGTCTAGTTCTGTGTGCCACATTTCAGGAAAGATGTGGACAAATTGGAGAAAGTCCAGAGAAGAGCAACTGAAATGATTAAAGGTCTAGAAAACATGATCTATGAGGGAATGTAGTGAGGCAGAATGGCCTCCCTCATAGACTGAGGGTCCTCGGGGCGGAGCCAGACCAGGCCTACACCTTGTGCTGGAAACAGAGGTGGAAGAGGAAGTATAAGAGGCAGAGCATCCAGCTCAGTTGAGCCAGAGTCAGGGAAGGAATCGGACACATCTGCCTTGCTGCTAGACCCTGGACTGAGTGATCCCAGCCCCTGCCTCTGGAGGAGGACCCCGAGGAACTGCTGGGACTGCCATCTGATGAGTACCCCAAGGATCTGCCATGCCTGCCTGCTGCTGAGTACCCCGAAGAGATAGAGGACCTTTGGACTACGGAATCCTATCCCTGGATTGTGGTAGGAAGTAGCCAAGGGAAACCAGACTTTAGTCTGGTTTTGCTGTCAGAGCACAATCAGCGTGTTTTGGCAGGATCCCTGCCAACCCAGTGGTGGGATTCCCTGACACTGTTTGTGCCATGGCTTGGGACCTGGTGGAGTAGGGTGAGCTTGGGTCCTCCTACCCCTGCTGCCAATCCAACCCCTGGGGTAGCAGCCTATTCACCTTAGGTCGAACGGCCTGTGTTTGTTTGCTGTCTTCCCATCTGGAGAGCTAGGCTTGAGACTGCTGTTGCTTGGCCCTACCCAAAGGGCTGAGCCTGACTGTGTTTGTTTGCTGTCTTCCCCAGCCCAAAAGCTGGGTGCTAGACTGCCTATTGCTCTGCCCTGCCCAGAGTGTCAAAGCCTTTAAACGGCTTATTGTTCTGCTCTGCCCAGAGACCCAGCACCTCGAGACTACTGATTGTTGCTGGGCCCTGCCCAAAGGGCAGGGCTACAGACTGGTGCTTTGCTAATTCCCCTGCTAATTAATTTGACCACTGTGATGCAGTGAGGCAGAGTGGCCTCACTCCGAGCCTGAGGGGGAGGGATGACTGCCATCACACTACAGGGAAGATTGAAAAAATTGGGTTTGCTTAGTTTGAAGAAGAGAAGACTGAGAGGGGACATGATAACTGTTTTCAAGTACATAAAGGGTTGTTAGAAGGAGGAAAATTGTTCTCCTTAACCTGTGAAGATAGGACAAGAAGCAATGGTCTTAAATTGCCGCAAAGGCGAATTAGGTTGAACATTAGGAAAAACTTCATGTCAGGGTAGTTAGGTACTGGAATAAATTGCTGAGGGAGGTTGTGGAATCTCCATAATTGTAGATATTTAAGAGCAGGTTAGACAAACACCTGTCAGGGATGGTCTAGATCAGTGGTTCCCAAACTTGTTCTGCTGCTTGTGCAGGGAAAGCCCCTGGCGGGCCGGGCCAGTTTGTTTGCCTGCCATGTCCACAGGTTCAGCCGATCGTGGCTCCCAGTGGCCGCGGTTCACTGCCCCAGGCCAATGGGAGCTGCTGGAAGCAGTGGCCAGTACGTCCCTTGGCCCATGCCACTTTCAGCAGCTCCCATTGGCCTGGAGCAGCGAACCGTGGCCACTTGGAGCCGCGACTGGCTGAATCCACATACACGGCAGGTAAACAAACTGGCCCGGCCCACCAGGGGCTTTCCCTGCAAAGTGTCGGAACAAATTTGGGAAACACTGGTCTAGATAATACTTAGTCCTTCCTTGAGTGCAGGGGACTGGACTAGATGACCTCTCAAGGTCCCTTCCAGTCCCATGATTCATTGATACCCAGGTATCATCAATTTATAATTAGACTCAACTACTTTGCTAGCAGAGACTACACAAATAACACAGCTGACATATATGGCCTACAGGGTATGTTATTAGTCCCACAGGTGCATCTTCTGCCAGATGGAGAAAGAACAAAGTTTGTGGTTTCTGCAAACTGGAGGAAAGAAAACAAGGTTACATACATCATAAAAGTGTGCAAATGTGGGCTTTACACTACACAATTATTTATTTGTAAGTCACGGAATAATGTTAAATCCAAACTTCTCAAGATGGATAATTTAAAAAACCAATTTGATCATTCAAATAATTTACAGCTTCACAGCACAGCAATATGTTTTGGTTACTGATGCGAGAGCATGTCTCTATTCAGTCTATTGCAAGTTAAATGGGCTCTTCTGAATTATTTAAAGGATATTTTCTTAATTTCTTCATAAAAAATGTAATTAACTTTGACATGACACCCTGCGGAGTTATTGCACAAGTGTGTTACATTTATCCAACAATTGATATTTTCTAGAATAGGACCAATTATGCACCATTGAAATTATTGAAGTTCTGGTGGTGACTTCATTGATGGCAGGTTCAGGGACTTAAAGAAGGATAACATGATGGTTAAAACACAGGTCTCAAAGTTAGGGATTAGGGCTCTATGCTTGGTAAAAATTCAAGTGTAGAGCTGCACTCTCAGACGGTAGGTTGCCCTTCAGAGAGTCTGGACCACAGTCTGACCTTGTGGACATAAGTTAAGTACTCTGAATCATTAATCGGAAACTAGAGAAACTAATACCGCTTTCCTAACGGACATGGTGTAAGGGTTAATTCAATAGTGTTTGTGCAGTTGTAACAACACCTAGTTGGGTTGTCTGGGGGGAGTGAACCTTGCTTGTCATTATAAGTTCATGGTTTCCACAGTGTTTTGAGATCTTTAAATAAAAGGCACTAAAATGCTCAAATATTGGAACTAAAAAGGCACTTTGTCCATTTATAACTAATATTGGACAAAAGTCAAGGATATTATGCACTATCAGCTTAAAATCCGCTAACAGCCAGTGAAAATTGCTGATACAAATTCAGGTTCTCGGTCATACCATATGGAGTCATTTATTAGCAACACACATGTGATCACTGCCTGTCATTTTTGCTTGCTTTATGGTTTAGAGAATGTTTTTGGATGCTATACAATGTCTTTTCCCCTCACTGACACACTGTTCCATGCACTCACATGGGGGCACATTCTGCCATCCTTACTAACACTGAGTTATACTTTCCTTTGCAGACTAAAGATACTGCTCAACATGAGTAAGGGATTAATGTGACTTACAGTTAGTGAAAGGAAATAAGGAATAAGCTTGAAATCATTACTTAGTCCACTTTCAGCCTAATGCACAGGGGGTTACAAATATATCTCATGTATCTGCCCCCCACGTACCTTTCTATAAATGTTCCCCCTTTGCTAGAGCTGTGAAAACATAGATGTGCCTGCCTGTCCACGCCCACTCATGTCTCAGCCTCGCCAACGAATGGCACCTCCACATTATTTATTTATATTCCCGCCACCCATCTCAATATATTCTTGCACAGCCAAGTATTTTCAGTCATTTCTTGCCCTTTCCCACAGGGCCAGAGACTCCTTCCCCTGGGATCTCAGAGCATATTGAGCTCAGCCAACACAATCCTCTCTTCCTTTACTTCTGTCCTGTGTAGTCTTTTATAGCCCTCAGCTGAGGGCTAATTGGTTTGTCAGACCCCAGACTGGTCAGCTAATTAGTCACATATTCCTCACTCAGCTTTCTCCAGGGGAACTAATTGGTGCCTAAGTGATCAGAAGGCTAACTCACTTGTTAGCCTGCAGCTCTATGTCACACAGTTGCTAGGTTTTGTCTTTGTTTTGCCCCTGGGTTTTGTTCTGAGTGTAGATTTCAAACCTGTCAAAGTTGAAACCACTGAATTTTACCAAGCTCTGCATGAGGCCTATGTTCTATAGCAATGAACATCTTACAAATGGACAGACACTTAAAGATGATCCTATGGTTTGTGAGAAGTCAGGCTCAGGACAGGTGTGCTTGAAATGTATACAAATTGAGCTGCCCTTATTAAAGGCTCCTTTTACAGCACCACCACAGTGTACTAGGGCCCAGATCCACCAAGGTACTTAGGCACCTACACCCCAGATTCAGGTGCCTAAATCCCAGTTTTGTCTCCCCTCCAATCCACAAAACTTGCACCAAGCTGTCTAGGTATCTAAATCCACTCAGCACCTAAATTTTCAGGGTAAAAGTTCCCTCAGCACCTAAGTTTCAGCCTCTGGACATGTGCACTGCTTCCTCCTTCTAGGCATCCAGATGCCTATCTCCTGTCTGAGCCACAGAGCGATTCACAAATGGAGGGAGGACTGACATTTGTCTGCCTAAATTGTGGGCAAAGACCAGTCCAGTAGGCACATTCAGAGGCTGCCTCCTGGGTCAGCCCCATTCAAAATCTGGGCAGGGAAAGAGGAGGTAGTGGTGCCTACTGTATAATTTTTAGCCCAGTGGTTAGCACACTTGCCTGGGATGTGGGAGACCCAGCTTCAAGCTCCCACTCTGCCAGATGGGGAGAAAGGATTTGAATAGGCCTCTCCCACATGTCTCAGGAGCATGCCATAACTAACCACTGGACATCTGATTTGGGAGCTTTTTCAGTGTCTCCTGCTGAGGGTGTTCCACTGGGGATAAATAATGAAACAGTGATTGGAGCCAGGCGACTGGCTATTGGGTCTCCCACAAGGGTACCCTAATCACTTGTTGATAGAGTCATTCTCTTGTTGGCCTAATGACTATTTAAGTATTTAGCAACAGTGGAACAGTCATAGGGCCAAGAATGAGAGGTACTGACTTGATAATCCTATGGTTAGGGCCCTCACCTGGGACACAGGAGATGAGGTCCAGTCCCCTGGTTCCAATCGTTCTTTCATTAGTTAGCTACAGTGGAACAGCTTCAGCAGAGGATCTTGCTCTCAAAATATCTCACAGCTCAGTAGTGTGACTACTTTTGTGAGATGTGGGAGGCTCCTGTTCAAATCCTGTTTCCCCTCCCTGATAGAAGGGGAAACTGAACCTGCAGGCCATGTCTTTACTATGAAGCTAAATCACTGCAGATGCAGCAGCATCAATTTAGCGGATCTAGTGAAGATGTGCAAAATCAAAGGGAGAGTGCTTTCCTGTCAATTTTTGTACTCTACCTCCCTGAGAAACATAAGGTAAGGTGGTGGGAAAGCGTCAACTTCAGTTATGTTATTCACATAACTGAAGTAATGTAGCTTAGAGCGATTTACTGTAGAAGTGTAGACCAGGCCTAAGTTTCCCACATCCCAGCCACATGCTCTAACAGCTGGACTAAAAGTTCTAAGGTTGACTCCTTCTCCAGCTCTTTTGGTGGCACATAGCAGTTGGCTAAATCATGTCTGCAAGCAATTCATTAGGCACCTAAGCCACCTGACTCCAACAGGTTCCCATTTGTGGATTGCTCAGCAGAGATAGGCACCTTCCTGCAGCCTGGACTTAGGCACCTATCTCTAAGAGAGATGGGGCTTTGCACACATTTTTTATCGGCCTCTTCCATTGGCTAGCTTAGGTGACCCCCTGCCTAGCATGCCAACTTTTGTGGATTGCACTGTAAGGTGCCTGTCTCCCCCCATTCACTGTACAGGGAGACTAGGTGCCTAACTTCAGCTTTGTGGATCACAGGGCTGTTACCATGATTTTCTGTGTGTCTAAAAGTTAGCTATTGAAATGCTGAGCATCGCAGTGCCTAAGTCCCTTTGTGGATCTAGGTCTATATGCTTTCCAATACTCTACTTCTCTGAGGTTTGCACAATCTAAGAATAGAGAGGCCGAGATTAGGGTAAAAGAAACAATAAGCAAATTTATAGATGCACATTCAGCCCAGGTTTATGTTTCATTGTAAACATGTGACACTCTACAATTGACTGCCTACATCCATAGTTCCTACCTCTAATTCAAATGGCACATATTACTTTTATCCTATTACTAGTATATATTCCCTTATTTTGCAAAGGAGACATATTATATTTAAAGTGTGTTACAGATTGTTAAATCATACTTTGGCTAAGTCACTCTTGAAAAAAATGTTGTATAATAATCCTAGTGGGCTCTCTGCTGCATTTGGAGAAATAATAATTCAGATAGATATAACACCCCCCTCATCAGAAGCCCAGGGACACACGCAAAAAACGCATGCACAATGGCAAATCTCAGTCATTGTGACCTCCTAGCAGATTTGGAATTTCTAGTAATCATCCATGCAAGCTAGGTGCGTTGTGCACACTGATGATTTGCAAATCAGGCTTTAAAAGCCAGAAGCAAGTTAGGAGAAAACAGCTGAGGCAGGGGGCAGGCCGGATGGCTGTTTGTTAAGCTGTTCTGTTGAAACAGGGCTTTATGCCAGCATATCCTTTTCTACTATGTTTTCCTTTCAAGTTTGGCTCTACTGTCTACCTCTGCTTCTTTTGAAATTTTTTCTCTTTGAACATTGTGTTCTTGTTTCATGGGGAAGCACAGACATGAGAGCAACAGCAGAGAAGCTTTAGCAGCTCCATCAGCATCCACAATTCTGGCCTCTTGGTTCATGTCCTTGGGGCTCCCCAGCCAGCTTCAAACTTCCTGCATCAGCAGTTGCTGCTGGGAGAAGTGTATTAACCAGCTATTTACTTTCTCAGAGCACCCCAGATACTTATGACCTTGCTATCACAGAAGATGGGGATATTATGGAAATGCATGCAGCAACTGTTTCCTTGAGAAGATAGATAGGCTTCAACTATTTTTTTTCAGTCACGGCTGGATAATGTTTATGAACCTCTGAAATGCTTGGTAAGACTATTGATACACGTGGCACTAAATTAAATTCTCAGCAGGCAGCTACAGAAACTTGTCTTAAGAATATTTATTAAAAAGACTGAATATCGGGGAAATCTGATTAAATGTAATTTGCACGTTCTGCCTTTGCCCAGATATGCACATAGGATGAAAGAATAAAGCCTCAGGTCACTTTTAAAGAAGAGTCAGTTGATTGTTAAAGCTGGGAATCCTCCTCCTTTGGCAAGAATTAATTTTCTTCCAGGTAAGAGGAAAATTTCCCAAATATCCCAAATTTAGGACTAGATCATAACTTGGGCCACATACCCAGACAGGAAAGGAAGAGCCCCCTGAACAAGCTCACCAGATCTCAGGTCCTGGCATGCAGGAATAAGCATGCACTGCATACCTGCTATTTTATCCTCACTACCCACCGCTGGATGACACGGAATGGTCTTCTAGACAGCACAGCCAAGCCAGTACTGGCAGTATCAGTTTACTGCTGCTATAGACCAACAGCAAGTTATTAACTAACCCTCACCTCCACAATCCTCAGGAGGAGGTTTAAATCAGCAGGACCAGATAGCCAGCTCCTTTAAAACACTTAGAAGCAAGTTGAGGGACTCATTGGACCATTAATGTTGTTTTTCAACAAGTCTTGCAACACTGGGTAAGTTCCAGAATACTGGAAGAAAGCTAACATTGTACCAATATTTAAAAAGGGTAAATAGGATGACCCCGGTAACTATAGGCCTGTCAGTCTGACAGATAATGGAGCGGTTGACACAGGCCTCAATTAATAAAGAATTAAAGGAGGGTAACATAATTAATGCCAATCAACATGGGTTTATGGAAAAAAGATTTTGTCAAACTAACTTGCTATCTTTTTTTGATAAGATTACAAGTTTGGTTGATGTAGGTCGGGGTAGGCAACCTATGGCTTGCGTGCCAAAGGCGGCACACGAGCTGATTTTCAGTGGCACTCACACTGCCTGGGTCTTGGCCACCAGTCTGGGGGGCTCTGCATTTTAATTTAATTTTAAATGAAGCTTCTTAAACATTTTTAAAACCTTATTTATTTTACATACAACAATAGTTTAGTTATATATTATAGACTTATAGAAAGAGACCTAAAAACGTTAAAATGTAATACTGGCACGTGAAACCTTAAATTAGAGTGAATAAATGAAGACTCAGCACACCACTTCTGAGAGGTTGCCGACCCCTGATGTAGCTAATACTGATGATATAATATACTCAGACTTCAGTAAGGCACTAGACTTGGTACTGCATGACATTTTGATTAACAACCAAGAAGGATATAATATTAACATGGCACACATTAAATGGATTAAAAGCTGGCCAACTCAAGGTATGTCTACACTGCAATTAGACACCCTGGGCTGGCCCGTGCCAGCTGACTCATGCTTGTGGGACTTGGGCAAAGGGGCTGTTTCATTGTGGTATAGACATTCAGGCTTGGGCTGCAGCCTGAGCTCTGGGACCCTCCCACCTCACAGGTTCCTTGAGCCCAGGCTCCAGCCCAAGCCTGAACATCTACACTGCAATGAAACAGCCCCTTAGCCTGATCCTTGAGAGCTCAAGTCAGCTGGCACAGACCAGCTGCGGGTTTTTAATTGTAGAGTAGACATATCCTGATAGGCCTCAAAATGTAATTGGGAACAGGGAATTATCATCAAGTGGCTGTGTTTTTAGAAGGGGTCCTATAGTGCTTACTCCTATGCTATTTAACATTTTTATCAATGACAGGGGGAAAATATTAAAACATCACTCATAAACTTTGCAGATGACCCAAACTGGTGGGTGGGTGGGGGGACTAAATAAAGAAAACAACGGGTCATTGTTACAGAGTGATCTGGATCATTTAGTAACCTGCTGTGAACAACTGGGGGTCTCAGGGTCCCCAGCCACCACCATCAGTGGAGAAGAGGCCTAGCTTTTCAAGGGCTCCATCAATGAAGCTCCTCAGTGGGGATGACATCTGGCCCCACCAAGTGGCTTGGATGCACTACTTAAGCCAGAGGAGGCAAAGTAAGTTGTCTGAGCAGTGAGTTGAATCTCTGCATGCCTGCAACTTTGGATTTGCTTACTTCTGACTCCTGATTCCTACCTCCCAGCCTGTTCCTTGTTACTGCTCTCCTTATCCCAGATCCTTCTCCTCTCCTAGTTCCTGCCTTGCTCCAGGGTCCTGTTCTCCACCCTATCCCCGAGTCTAGCTGTAGCTTTGACCCTTGACTTCTACTCTGATTCTGATCCTGCAAGGTGCTGAAAACCTCCTGCAGTGCTCTGAGCACCCACAGCTACCACTACTCTCCATGGTTGTTGAAGGCATTTGACACTTTGGAGAATCATGCTGACTTGTGAGCCACAAGGAAATAAAATTTTGATCTGTATGACATATCCAGGCTCAGTACCTGATCCTGAGAGAAAATGAGGGGATGGATAATGAAAAGGAGGAATCCTCAGGGGATAACACATCTTGGGTTGCAGCCAGGTGTCCAAGGGGATGATAAGTCACAACATAAGCATAAGCCTGCAAATCTGTCCCATGCAAAGCAATGGATGAGCACTGCTGATGGCCTTCTACCTAAAGAGCACTGTCCACAGCTTAACTTCTGATACCTCTATTCTGGGCTTGTACATTGGCCCATACCCTCTGCAAGGCCTGTGGAATAGAAATGAGAAATCACATTGTAAAACCAGGTTGCCGTATGCTATACATGTGTAATGTATGACAAACATGTCATCACACAAGTGCCACACCTTTCATTGTGCAAATAAGCTGCAATGCTTAAGCAGTACTAACCCATACCCTGGCAGTTGACTCTCTCTGCTAGGCGATGAAACTATTGACTCTCACCGCTTGGCAACCCAGCCCAGAATATTGCCACTAGGCAGTACTGCTGGGTGTGGACACCAATCCCTTCCCACCTAGGTCCAAAATTTAGACAACTCTGAGGTCCTCAAATCCTCTGCTAAGATACCACAGGAAATGCCTAAACTTCGTGAGCACCCAAAATTCACACTTAACGCTCACCTAGGTGTCCAGGTTTCTGCCTCTGGACATGCACACTGCTTCCTTAGTCCAGCCCGGCCACCAAGCCCATACATACGCCCCAGCAGGATTCTCAAACCAGGTGAAATGCGGATCCAATTGAGTAGGTGTGCTCAGAGCACTCCTTACTCCACACAAAACAACCTGAGGGGCAAGAAGAGGTGCCATAACCACAAAACTATTAAGTGAGTCACACTTTGGTCCAATGTATAGTGGCACTGCTTCAACTGGCAAGATTGAGAGGGTCCAACATCAGAATAACCCAGAGCCCAGTGATTAGGGCACTCACCGGAATGGTGGGAGATCCGGGTTTAAATCCCTTCTCATCATCAGAAACAGGGGAATTGAACTAGGGTATCCCACATCCAAGTGAGTACACTAACCACTTAATTTAACTCTCTGAGAGGTGGGATTTTTAGGACACACCCTTCTCCTCAACATCTGCTATTGGCTAGTTTAGGTAGCTCCCAACCTAGAACACTGGCTTTTATTTATCTCATTCTTAGGAACCTGTCTCTCTGATGCATAGGTGCCAACTTTCCCCGGTGCCAGTGGGTGCTCGTGTGCCCCCAGCCCCGCCCTGACTCCACCCTTTCCTTGCCCCTGCCCCACCCCCATTCCAACCCCTTCCTCAAAGTCCCCGCCCCAACCCCACCCCCTCCCTGCCCCTATTGGATCCCGTCCCCAAATCCCCGCCCCGGCCCCGCCTCTTCCCCCAAGTACACTGTGTTCCCCCTCCTCCCCCCTCCCTTCCAGCTGCACGAAACAGCTATTTTGTGGCACAAGCACTGGGAGCTAGGGGGAAAAAGCGGGCACACGGCATGCTCAGGGGAGGAGGTGGAGGTGGAGATGAGCTGGGCAGGGGGGTCAGGGAGCTGCCAGTGGGTGCTGAGCACCCACCAATTTTTCCCCATGGGTGCTCCAGCCCCGGAGCACCCACAGAGTCAGTGTCTATGCTTTCATGCATTGTATAGGGAGCCAAGGTGCCTTACTCAGGGCGGTGGAATCCACTGGGTGGATAAGCACCTAAAAGTTAGCTGCAGAAGCACCCACATCCTGTTATGGATTTGGGCCGTAGTTTCTCCAAGCATCAGTTTCCCATCTGTAAAATTCATAGATTCTAGGGCTGGAAGGGACCTGGAGAGGTCATCGAGTCCAGTCCCCTGCACTCATGGCAGGACTAAGTATTATCTAGACCATCCCGGATAGACATTTATCTAACCTACTCTTAAATATCTCCAAAGATGGAGATTCCACAACCTCCCTAGGCAATTTATTCCAGTGTTTAACCACTCTGACAGTTAGGAACTTTTTTCCTAATGTCCAACCTAAACCTCCGTTGCTGCAGTTTAAGCCCATTGCTTCTTGTTCTAGCCTCAGAGGCTAAGGTGACCAAGTTTTCTCCCTCCTCCTTATGACACCCTTTTAGATACCTGAAAATTGCTATCATGCCCCCTCTTAGCCTTCTCTTTTCCAAACTAAACAAACCCAATTCTTTCAGCCTTCCTTCAGTGCAAACCCCTAACTCCCTCTGCTTTGCCACTCAAAAATAAATGTCTATGGGAGTGTATAGCATATAGTCTATAGTCATATCTCCCTTACTTTTGGCACAGTGCAGTAATGGTGTATGGGGAGATGTCAGCAAACTAGTAAAGTGCCTGAAACCACTATGGCTTATTGCTAAAAGCAGCCAAGTCAGCAGGCTGTAAATTGGCCATGTCCCAGCCTCAGTTTGACCAAGGCAGGAGAGGAGGGGGTTTTGGGTGCCACAGGAAGGGCATCTTGACTCCGCATCCTTCCTGATAAGAATTGTGTTGAAGTTGCTGATACATACAATTTAGGAGAGCAGGATGTGCCCTCAGGAATGTGTCTAACAGGGTCTCAAGGAAACTCTGGAAAAACCCACACCTGATTATTGATTAATCAGAAGGAACCTCTTGCTTGACCATTGAAACTGCTTGCTTGACAAGTTTTCTTTAAGGGACATGTCATTCTATTACTAATGTATAAATAAGGGGAAAAAGTTTGAGGTAGTGGGACTCTTCGGGTCTGGTCTCTCCCTCTGGATACATCTTGTGTTCCCCACTGGCAGCCGCTGTGCCACTCGAGAGCCACACTCAGCGTTGGTAATTATCGAGGGTTGGGGGTGCTTTACTAACCTGTTACGGACGTGTGTAAGTGCTGAGTAAAGTTTAGCTTTAAGTGAAAACACTCTTGTTTTGTCCTGTTTGTGCCAGCCATCTATTGGTCAGATGGCTGTGTCTCCCCTGATTTATTTCCTGACACCACCTCGCACAGAGTAAAAGTTACCAAGAGCTTTGAGTTGAAAGAACCCCAGGTAACAATGGGTGCCTCATTTCTTGTGATGGGTTTTAGTTTCAATAAAAAGAAAGGATTGTTATTCTGCCATGTCTGCATTTCTATAAGGTAAACAGCATGCATTGGTTCCTATATGTATCTTCATGCACAAAGAGCAAACAAATACTGTCAGTCAGATCGACTATTTTTTAATAAAAAAGTTGAACATAGAGTGTGGGGTTCTCTTCAGCAGTCTGCACTGAGATTCAAGAACAAAGTAGCCGCTGAACACTGCACACAGCAAGCAAGTGCTTACCAATTTAGAGGGGCAGTACACAGAAAATAAGAGGTAACTGTTCCATAGCTATATACACAACACTATTGTGATGTCCAGCCCCTTTAAATGGTTGGGCCCTCTGTACTCAGTGCAGAGCCTCACTCGCTTGTGTTCCTGTTTGTTGCCAGAACAATAAAGCGACCCCAACAGATATCAGTGTTTAAATCAGCTCCCTCGTGTCTATCTCCTTCATTGCTGGGTCCAAATAGAACACTAGGAACAAGGATCTTTTATCCCAGGAGTGTCCAATGCTCCACTGAACAACAAGAAACAGTAGGTGAATAATAAAAAAGAAAATGTTCATCTAGAAACACAAGGTGGCAGATTATTGCTTTCATTGCAGAGGCAGCCTGGGTCAGCCAGCAAGAGAGGGGGAGCAGGCAAATAAAAATAAAACAAAGGAGTTGTGGCTGCAATTATTGCTGGAGCTGCTGCAATGAGGGGAAGCAGCCATCTTGGCCTCATCCACTCCAAGAGCAGAGAGAGCCTGTACCCTGCATTGAGTCTATAGCCAGCAGAAGGAGCCCAAGTACAGCCAAAGGAGGGATTCTGCAGTCTGCAGTGTAAGCGCACAACCAGCAGAGTGAGATTTAGTGCAGACAGTCTGCCACACAGGTAAAAAAAAGTGCAATCTGAAGAGAGAAGCTGTAAGACCAGATAGCAAACAGATAGAGAGAGAGAGAGAGAGAGAGAGAGAGAAGCTTCCCTGTGGAATAGAAGACACCCAGAAGGGCATAAAGTTCAACAAGAGAGAAGTGAAATAGCAACTTTTGTGGGCAATGCTGGTGAAATCAACAAAAATCGCGAATCTAGAGTGGTGACTGTGATGGGTCTGAAGACATACAGACTGCTGCATGACCTATTGTTTCCAACTGTGCCTGGAAATTCTGCATTTAATACAGCAATGCAGGAACATTTTTCTCCTACCCCATCGATGATAGCAGAATGATATTGGTTCCATCCATACATCAGGGAAGTGGAAAGTCTGTAGTACAGCTTATTGCTGCTGTAAGGAAGTAGTCAGAGCAATGTCAATTTGGACAAATATTAAGTGATGCCCGGCATGACCAGTTTTTCTCTGGACTATGCAATGACCAGGTCTGGAAGAAATTATTGACTGTATCAGTGCCTATATTCAAGAAGGTTGTTGAAGTAGCAATTGCCATGGATACCACAGAGAAGGATTCTCTGGAATTTATGGGGAACTGAAAAGTTCAGCTCCTGAACTAGAGAGAAAGAGGACCACAGGAACATAAAGAATTTCCGTGTGGCCATTGCAATGATGCACGCTGAGAAGGATTGCTGGGCATGCCCAGGCATTTGCAGGACACATTGCTGTGACCTGTCAACAACCAGCAACACAACTGTCCATCCAAGTAGGCACCTGTGAAGACTGAACCTAATAAGGATGGAAATTGAGAATGCATAATGTGGAAAAGACAAGAGCTCTAGCGACAGGGATTAAGACTTAGCACCGCATATGTTATCAGAAGAAATGACATCTGTGTCATACCCTTGATCAAGGGAAGTCCTACAAGAATGGAGCTTCATATTGGAGCTACTATCTCATTGATTTTTGCATCTGCCTATCACCATACTTTGTCAAAAGTTCCTCTGGAAGAACCCTCCATGGTTTTGAAAACTTATCAGAGAAAGGTTAGTCCTAAAATTAAACTAATGGAGAATCAGTCATTTTACCCTTTTATGTGAATGCATTCACCATTATTTGAGAGAACTTGGCTTGAGACACTCAAGGTGAATTGAACTGAGATTAAGGCAATCACAAAAGCACCTCCATACAGTCAAGAAATACTGGACTGACTCTCCAGAGTTTTGAAAAAGAACTTGGACAGATGAGCAACATGTCAGTGAAGCTCACTGTTAAGAGTGACAACCAGCCAAAATATTGCAAGCCTAGAGTTGTGCCTTATGCTCTGAAACGTCTGGTGGAAGTTGATTTGGACTGTTTAGTGAACACTAAAGTCTTATCTTCAGTTTCAGCACAGTGAGTAGACTACACCCATTATACCAGTCACCAAAAAGAGTGGCTTTGTCCAAATTTGCGGAGATTTCAGAGTGACACTGAATCAAGCTTTATAGGCAAACCAGTATCCATTACCTCATACTGAGGATTTGTTTGCTATTCTTACTGGAAGACAGTACTTGAGTAAATTGGATTTGCCCAATGCATACCTACTATTGAAGACTGGTCTGGCATCTCACAAATATTTCACAATCAACATGCAAAAAGGCTTATTTTACTATTCCTGGTTGCCTTTCGGTATCACATCAGCACTAACCCTGGTCCAGAAGGCCATGGATAAGATTCTGAAGGAACTGCCTGGAGTTCAATGCTATTTGGATGACATCCTTGTTACAGGAAAGGATCAAAAAGATCATCTTCAAAATTTGGTTGCTGTCTTGCAGCGTTGACTGAGAGCACATCATGACAAATGTGAGTTTTTCAAACCATCATCTGAATACCTTGGACATATAATTGATGCATGGGCTTAAGGAATAAGACAGGGAAGGAAAAGGCAATTCTTCAAATGCTACTGCCAGCAAACATGTCACAGTTACTTTCATTCTTAGGCCTACTTAACTGGTATGGTAAATTTCTGCCTAATCTGGTAACAGTATTGATGCCTTTACATGAACTGTTACAAGAAAAAAAAGGAAATGGACTAAAGAACTTGAGTGTGTATTTGAGGAAGCAAAGAAAGTGTTGACATCAGCTGAAGTTCTTATGCACTTGGAAGCCTTTCTACCATTGCAACTGGCTTGTGATGTTTCACCATTTGGAGTGAATGCAGCTCTTTCCCATATTTTTTCCTGATGGCATGGAGAAACTAATTGCTTAGGGGGTGCTGGGCCCGGGACAACCCCCCCCTCCACTCCATGCCCCGCCGTCACTCCACCCCTTCCCCCCAGCTCCCACCCCCAGCCCACCTCTTTCTGCCCCTGCCCCAACTCTTTCAGGCTTCTACCCCTTCCCCCAAGCGATGCCAGGAGCTGGTGGGGTGGACCGGAGCGGGCTGGGGTCACTGCTGCTGCTTCCCACCGGTGAGTGCGGGCCTGATCCCCGCTGCTGCCGCCAGGCCCCCCGCTAAGCCCTGGGCCAGCCTGGCCCCCCACACTCTAACCCCACGCCCCCTGGCCAGCCTAACATGCACACAGAGCCATCCCTAGGGTACAGTGATTCGGGGCGGCTGCCGCGGGGCCCCCCAAAGTGCAGGACCTGGGGTGGCTGCCCCGATTCGCTATACCCTAAAGACAGCTCTGCTGATGGATCACTGCCCATTAATTAAAATTTTTGGACCAAAACATTGAATTCTTTATCTGCTACTCATATGCAATGATGGGCATTGCTACTTTCAGCTCATTCCTATGCTATTTAATTCCGTAAAGGACTCAGTATGGCAATGTTGATGGGCTGTCACACCTGCCATGCCCAAGCTCCCATCAACTCAAAGAAGCGATGAAGTGTTACCTACCACTAGAACAGACATCAGCAAAGAAACTGCTTTATGGATTGGACATGCTACAAGCTGATTTTGTCTCACGAGTAGCCAAATCCCAAGCTGTGCAAACTGATCAATGATGTAAGACTCATCATCATTCTTTTCAAGTAGGAGACTTTGTGTGGATTCACAACTATGGTTATGGAGTGAAATAGGTACCTGGAAAACTTGTAAAATGCACAGGACCTGTCGGTCTTGGTAAAACTATCCAATGGTACTTTATGGAAACAACTTATGAACCAGTTGTAGCCTCAGCAACTACCAGCATCTGGGAATGTTCCAGTAGGATTTTCTGTTCTGCTAATGGAATCTCTTCCTGTTACAACTCCTAATTTGAATGACTTGTTGGAATACATTTTGGTACTAGATCCAGTTAATTCCTTACCACTGACTGTTCCTGGTTCACCCGACAATGCTGTACCACCATCACCACATGAGTCCAAGAGGGTATGAAAACAAGTAGTGTGCCCATATTTATACATTGTTAGTTAGTGAGTTCCTGTTCTGGGACAGAATAATCCCTTGCAACTTGAAAGTCTGCAGTAGTCTACCTACAATTTTTAGTTAAGTTATGTAGTGTTTTATGTTAGCCATGCAAACAATAACACATACATATGTGGAAAGTATTTTAAAGTAAGGTGGAGGAATGTGATGTCTTGCCCCTTTAAATGGTTGGGACCTCTGTATTCAGTGCAAAACATTACTTCTGTATGTTACCAGAACAATAAAAATACCATAGCAGATAGTCATGTTTAAATCAGTTCCTCTTGTGGCTATTTCCTTCACTGCTGGGTCCAAATATAACTATTATGCTTTGCATAGCAACTATTTTTTCTAAAATATTAAAGGTGTTGCATATATTGACTATTGGCAGCTAAAAACACCCAGCCGCAATTTATAAATAATATGAAAGGCTAGTCCGTCCCCCCGTGCCCCCTCCCCCCGCCGCCACCCTCTGTTGAATAAAATATTTTCAGCTGGCTTCCAAGAGAAGTTCAAAGCCAGATCCACTGAAAGAACTGCTCATATAAATAACAATAGGGCTCTTCAAATGTCACAATTGGTCAAATCATAAAATAAGCACATCATAGTGTGTCAGAAACTAAACATGTGAGCCAGTTTGTTCAGGAGCAATTAAACCAGCTGTATTCTTCTCAGAACTCAGAGGTGCTGATTCTGATCTCAGTTACACTGGTGTCATTTAGAAGTAACACCTCAGAAGTCAGTGGAGTTACTCCCAATGTAGAATATGATTGTCGTTTGGGGCTTGTATATAATAATTACCTACACTACTTTTTTGGGACCTGGTATTAAAATTGTATAATCTACATTACCATCACCATTAACAATCTGGTTTAAATCTGTTCCACGTGGTCTGATTTCCTTACAGAGTTTCCATGAATTAGAAATTTTAGCCCCATTGCCATATGCCAGCTAAGCATAATTGTCACATCTATGTCATCGTTGTTATTGTGGGTAGTACTAATACAACAGAATACATTGAAAGATTAGAGTCTCTGACATCCCTACAGTAGGAATTGGAATATTACACTGAACAAGGCACACTACTTGACATCTTAAAAACAAATTTAAAAAAATCAAATCATTTATGTGAAGTTTTACCAATTGGCTGATTCTTCCACAGCAAAATTCAGCCCTGGCTTAAATGAACAAAAACTCGTACTTCTCAACCTGCCAATGCCCAAAATGAGGTATAATGTCGTGGGGCAAGTATATCCTGTTCCCGTTTTGGGGCAGGGTAGGGGCATTGCAACCCTGCGGGTAAGCATAGTAGGCTATCCTCTGCTTCTGTGTAGCAGGGGCATAGTGGCCAAAGGCTCTATAGAAATGCCCTTGCTTTCAGGGTGGTGTGGCCCAATGACCAGAGTCAGAATGGCTGTCCTTGCCTCTAGGGCTGTGTGGCCTAGCAGCTAGAGTCAATATGGTTGCTCTTGCCTTCAGAGCTATGCAGCCGAATGGACAGAGTCAATATGATGACGCTTGCCTGCAGGGCTGTGTGGCCTAGTGCAGGGGTGGGCAAACTATGGCCGACGGGCCGCATCTGGCCCACCAGCCATTTTAATGTGGCCCTTGAGCTCCTGTGAGGGTCTGGGGCTTGCCCTGCTCCGGTGCTCCAGCCAGGAAGCAGGGTTGGGGGTTGCTCCACGCGGCTCCCAGAAGCACCGGCATGGCCCCTCTCCGGCTCCTATGTGTAGGGGCAGCCGGGGGCTCCACACACTGCATCCCAAGCACTGTCCCCACAGCTCCCATTGGCCGGGAACCGTGGCCAATGAGAGCTGCAGGGGTGGCGCCTGTGGACAGGACAGCGCAGGAGAGCCGCCTGGCCATGCTTCCGGGTAGGAGCCAGAGGGGGCACATGCCGCTGCTTCCAGGAGCCCGCTTGAGGAAAGCACCGCCCGGAGCCTGCACCCCTGAGCCACCTCCCTCCCCAACCTCCTGCCCCAGTCCTGATCCCCCTCCCACCCTCTGAACCCCTCGGTCCCAGCCCGGAGCACCCTTTTGCACTCCAAACCTCTCATCCCCAACCCCACCCCAGAGCCCGCACCCTCAGCCAGAGCCCTCATCCCCGCCATGCCCCAACCCTCTGCCCCAGCCCTCATCACCCTCCCTTCCAAACTCCTCGGTCTCAGCCCAGAGCACCCTCCTACACCCCAAGCCCCTCATCCCCAGCCCCACCCCAGAGCCCGCATCCCCAGTTGGAGCCCTCACCCCCCCTGCATCCCACCCTCCCTACCCCAGCCCGGAGCCCCCTCACACACCCTGAACTCCTAATTTCTGGCCCCACCCCAGAGCCCGAACCCTCAGCCAGAGCCCTCATCCTCTCCTGCACCTCAACCCCAATTTTGGGAGCATTCATGGCCCACCATACAATTTCCATACCCAGATGTGGCCCTAGGGCCAAAAAATTTGCCCACCCCTGGCCTAGTGGCTAGAGTTAATATTGTTGCCCTTGCTTTCAGGACTGTGTTCTCAAGCGGTCAGAGTCAATATGGTTGCTCTTGCCTTCAGGGCTATGTGGCCGAATGGCCACAGTCAATATGGCAACCCTTGCTTTCAGGGCTGCATGGCCTAATGGCCAGAGTCAATATGGTTGCCCTTGCCTTTAGGGGAAATATAAAGAACTCAAAATGTATTTTTTTTAAATCTCATAATTCTAAATCCAATATTATGACCTTTTGGGACCTGATTCATGATTTTTGAATGCTTGGAGTTCACAATACTGACGATGCAAGTCCACAAGACATTTTAGGAACCGTACAAAGCCTTTTAAATTACTTCAATCCAACTTTTCTGTGTTTTGACCGTATGTGGACCTTTGGCAAAGGGTTCTCCGTTCTTTGTAAACAATTCTCATCTCAGACTTGACAAACTCACTGTACCAAACACATATCTTGCAGAGTATTTATTCCTAAGGGGTAACTTGTAAGGTATCTAACAGAAAACTTGTAATTTACCAAGACTCATAATCATTGTGAGAGGTAAGTACATGTAATATTTAAGGAATAATGTAGCTATATTGAAAGTATGTTTTATGGTCTTGGAGTTAAAGTTAGTCACCAGGGGGGATATTATGTCACGGTGATGGCCCATTCAAGCCAGAAGGAGTTGTAATCCCACACTGGCTAGCCAGTGAAATAACGCAAGGCTCAACTGTCTAGCCTTGCTGCATCTCAAGACTATCCATGGAAAACCATCAGAGACAACTGCAAACTGTCAAAATCAGTTGGAGGTAAAAAAGGAACATCATGACGCCCTGTCTCTGAAAAGAGACAAAAAACCTGTTTCAGTATCATTCAGAGAGAGGACAGGTGCTCTGTATCCTTTTACTGGGGAAACATCTTGTGGAGCGGGGTGTATGTGTGTGTGTTTTCCTTAAAGTTTGGATCCTGGTTCCTGTGAAGCCAGCCAGCTTTGCAACAGACTGAACATTGGGGGGGTGACCCTACTTTATTAGATAGGCAGTGTAGGCCCTAGTTAGCTTTTTGTGATTTTATTTTATATTGTAACCATTTGTTTGCATTTCTCTCTTTCCTGTTTCTAGTCTAATCTTTATTCTTTCTTAAATAAACCTACTTTTGTTTTATTATAAGTACTCACAAGTGCTGTGTGTTATATAGGAGCAGTGATTTAAGGTAAAACTAGTAAACTCAGGAACACTGTTCCTATTGGGGGTGGAAGATCAGGAATTTCTGTGAGTAGCCAGTGTCAGGGGCTGGATATCACAGGGGAACTCTTCAAAGGGACTTGGGATTTGAGGTGTACCTGTTGTTAAGCTGCAAGGTGAAGACAGGGCTGGCATAGCCCAGAGGAGAGTGCGTGAGTGCTGAGAAGTTAATGGTGTTAGGGAGCTAACACCCAGTTACCACAAGCAAGACTCCCTCATGTGGGAGGCGGGGTAACAAAGTGACTCACAGTCCTGGGTACCCCAAGAAGCATCACACCATTTTCCACAATTAACTCCTTCATCAGAAACAAATGAAGATGTCCCTAGAAATGACACATACCTTTTGTTGCATTTGCCTTCCTGGGAAATATATTAGACATGCCTAACTGCCAAGTTCTGTGTAGCTTGTCAAGTGATGTTATGTGCAGGGGTGAGTGGGTTTTCTCAGTAAGGGCAATGGGATGAGGAGCAAGCTGCAGCTTTCTGTTGAGCTATACGGACACATTATGGGTAATTGTTTTGTGTGGGTTTGGGTCCTGGCGCTCCCTTGCTATGTTATGTTTTTGGTTCCATCTTTCTACGCCACTCCCCTGTGCGCTCATTTGAATACCTATGTGCACAATGTGATGGGCAAAGCTTCAGTTTGAGGCACCCACTGGAGTGTTTGATACTTTTACTGTGAAATATTTCTGCCCCGCTTCCTAGTTTCCTAACTTTTAGGATTTGCTGGTTATTGGCTTCATTACACTGAGTGGAGGGGAATGAAGGAGAGGACAAAGGGTAGGAAAGGCCTCAGAAACTGTGGAATAGAGCCAACATGTAGTTCTTCTCCATAGCTTCTTTCTACCTCAAAAAGTGTGTGATGTACATCTCTTGGGGAGATGGCAAATGGATCTGGGATGTCAGAGAGGATGGGAAAGCCAGGCAGCAACAGTTAGGAGCAGGCTCTCCTTGTGCATGACCCAGAATATGAAGAGTTGGAGCCTAATCTCCCTGGCCACCTCCTTGGCCTCCTTTTTGCTGCTACAAACACCTCCAGATGGAAGGAAGGATTATCAAGTTCCCCACAACTGTAAAGACCCTGGAATTTCAACTTACGCTTCCACTGCCAGTGGATTTTATCAAAGGAGAGGAACATGTATTTATTGAACAGAAAAGATCAAAACTATTAGAAAAAATAATTTTATTTTCAAGTCTCTAAGAATATTTCAGACTTAAAAGATCCCCACAAAACCAAAAACATTTACTAGTAAATATGTTTTTGAAAGTTTCTTATTAGTAGAATAATGTAAACCTAGCAACCAGGGAGGTCCTTGAAACAGGCTTTGTTGCACTGGGATGATTTGTAATAGTCATTATTATTTTTAAGTAACAGCCATTGTTGTTTTTCTAAAAACATGGAATTACCTAAAATTGACCTTCCTGTTAGTAATTTAAAACAAAGGGTGTATTTAAAATAGTGTCAGAACCAGCCTTTAAGCAACAGACTGATGTAGAAATTCTTATACTGCTTAAAGATACATTCCTGCAATTCTCTTTGACTTCAGTACTTGTTGCATGTGTCTAGCTGAAAGAAGAACTGGCTCCTGTGACTGTACATATGAAGAGAGACAGGAAATGTGCTATGCAGGGCTGGCCCAATCCTGGAATTAGCGCCCAATCCCAAGTAAACCATGCTGGTATCTGCAGGGCTGTGGAGGAAGAAACTGTCTCGCTCTTGCCATGGAGTTGCAGTTGAGCCTCTCCGTGGCTGCTACTGAAGCCTCAGGTCTGTAGTAACCCACTGCGCCTGGTGTGATCCACAGCCACAGGGGAGAATAGCCACTGGATCTGCAGTCATGGAATTTCCCTCTCTACAAACTCCCTCTGAATGCTGGGGGCAGGCATAGGCGCTGGAACTATGGGTGCTGGGGGTGTGGGAACACCCCCTGGCTTGAAGTGGTTTCCATCATATACAGGGTATATAGTTTGGTTCAATGGCTTTCAGCACCCCCACTATAAAGATTGTTCCAGCACCACTGTGGGCAGGGAACTCTCCAAGCTTATCAGCATTGTATCTACATCAGGACCACAGTGAATCTGCTAGGCAAGGGCCCTCCACAGCTCTGGTCAGCTCTGGGCATGATTTGGCCCATAATGAAGTTGTGTATTCAAACTGTAGTAACCTGTCAGGCAGTCTGCCATACTGAATTCTATTTCTCACAGACAGGGCTGGCACACAGGCAGTGAAAAAAGCCAACATTTCTCAATGCAAAAAATATGCAGTGCAGAGCATTCCCGCTGCTTCAGCATATGCCAGCTAGACATTTATGGACATGTGTAACCAAGGGAGTTTGGCAGATGAAATCAAGTATAAATTCTAAGAACATTTAGAGGTAATAAGGTGGCTTTGAGAGGAGAAACTACAATAAGTTGCACGCAGAGACAAACACAGTTGGCTTGTGTTTGCTTGCATCATGAGAAGGAAAATCTAGAATAACATCTCTCTGATTTACAACCATTCAGTACACTATTCCAGGCAGGGCCCCTAGAATTGTGAACATAGAGCAGTAGGTTAGATCCGCAGCTGGAGTAAATGGGCACAGCTCCATTTACTTCAACAGAGCTATGCCGGTTAACACCAGCTCAGCATCCTGGCCTGCAGCACACTGAAATGCAAATGACTTCAGCTTTTGTCTGTTCGTTCCAGTCACTGGCATTAGCAGAGGTGGAGAAAATTGAAGTGGCAAGCCATGAGTGAAATTAGAGTAGTGTGTATGCGGAAGAGAGTTCAGGCTGACTGAAAGTCTCTTTCATAAATAAGAAACCTTTCTAACTCCTGCTTAACAAGTCTATTTCTTTATATGCGTTTTATGTTGTACTACCTATTAATAAGAGATCTCTTTAAATCCACTTTGCAGTCAGAACACATACATGTTATTTGAAGACTGATGGCTGTTTGTTGAGGCTCTGAAGCTGCAAGTGGGAGTAACTGTTGCTGTGAGGGTTTCATTGGAACATGTAAAATGGCTGCCTCTTAAAGTATTTGTTTTAAATGAGATTACACAGTATATTTAATGGATAAAAAAAATTCTCTGGCTGCCCTGTTTTATTTGTGTTCAATTCAGAGCTGTTTATTTAAGAAGGCCCATAAATGCCTGAGATATATATGTGGAACTAGTGACAGCAAATTGAATTTCATATTTTTGGAATGGAAAATTACTTTTTGCCCAGGGAAAGTGCCTGTGTATGTACTGGCCATGTCTGGGAGAAGCAGAGTGCAGTGTGTTACTGCACCCCCTATTGGTCTGCCTCATTATAGAATCCCAAAGTGCATTACAATACAATTTCGGTTTTATATTGATTCTGTCATTTGAACACGCTATCAGAAGATACTGTGCGAAGAAAGGCAGGAAAGAGAGCAGACACTTTGTAGACACTCAAGTTCTTACTAAATGAATGTGACAAATACAGACGGGATGGATAAAATAGAAAAAGCTGAAGCTTAAAGGCAGAAAAGATGCAAATACCTGTGCTTACTAGCTAGTTACAATTTGTTGGGGGAGGTGAGAAGTCAATGGAACAATACAATAATGAGTAAGGCAAAATGAATGGGAGCTTTGTGCCAGTCACAGACTGATGCAAAAGGAAGAATTTAATTCAAGGGAGAGAAGTTATTCATTAGCTTGGCTGGAGAGCAGTTGAGGATGAGAGAAAGGAGAGGGGCTTCCTCCAAATGAACAGGGCAGGTTGAGCAGGCAAGGTGGTATTTGGAGATGGGGTCAGAGAAATGTGATAGGGTAAGTTCAGAAAAATCAAGAGGGCAGTTTTGGAACTCATGTCAGAGATGTCTGGGAAACCAGTGAAGGCTGACATGGTCCACTTCCCTCAGGTGAGGGTAGCCTGACCACAGCCTTCTGGACTCACTTTAATTCAGAGACTGGGTATTAAGAAGGCCACAAGACTAAAGTAAGGATAAATTCTGGAAATAGCCTGAAGCTGGTGACATACACATTACTGAGCAGGCAGATGAGGGAGGAGTCAGAGCATGCAGCAACAGGGTCACACCAAGATGTTGGTCTTGAGAACAAAATAAAAATCTGAGCTAAGGAGATGGATAGCAGAGTCAGACATCATGTAATTTTTTTTCTAAACCAGGAGGGAGACTTAGGCCAGTTCCTCAGCTAGTGTATTTCAGCATGGCTCTGTTCACTTCAATGGAGCTCGACCAATTATCTAGCAGAGGCAATGCCTTTACATCTTAAACCATTAGTAGGCATTTATGGTATAGCCAAGCATTGTGTAGAGAATATTTCCTACCTTTGCCAATAAATTCAATAAAGCTATATTATAAGCTGTTGATATTGGAAGAAATGACTCGCTAACTGTGAGTTACATTAGGGTTTAACTATACCTGCGTATATCAGGTTATATTTAAGGCTTCTTCCTAAATCTTGTTCTGATTGGTATCTCTGCTCTGCTGCCACCTGCCCTTTAGGGATTCCACCATCATTCCTGAGATTAACAGATGACTTTACTGTTTTTGGCACTAAGGTGTGAAATTCATTCCCCTGTTCCTCTGACTCAGCTCGCCCCTTCCCATATTTAAAAATCTACTGAAGACCCTCTTGTTTCAGGTTTGCCTCTGTTTTAATCAGTGCTGGTCTGAGTGTACGACCCTTACCCTCAATAACCACTAGTTTTTGGTTCTGATTCAGCAAAGAACTGGTGTCTTAATGATGATGCTTTGTTATTTGCAATTTAAAAAAATATTTGGTTCCTAGCGTGTCTCTTTGACACCATTTTGAAATGTGGTGATTGTTATATTTTAACTATGCTGTACCTTAACTTTGTCAGGGGGAGGGGAAGGATGAGACTTTCACTATAGAAATGTGATTATTTTATTGTACTTTAAACGTATGTTTCAGCTGAGTGGCTATCAAACAATCCTCTCTCCACTGAAATCTTGATTGAAATCAAAACTGGTGAACAGTATCAAATAGCTTATATAGGTCTGAACTCACTGAGTTTAACGGTGGGGTGGAGACCACCCTACTGACTGCTGCACGTAATTCGGTGTGATCTGGCAAAGCTGTTAATCCATGTCGGAGAGCAATGCAGAACTGAATTACTTCTAAGAGAGAGGAGTGGGGTTGGGAAAGGAGACTGTCTGCCAGTCAGAGTTTCTATGACTACACTGGTGATGCAGTGGATGTGTCAGCTGCCATGGAGCAGCTTTCACACTAGCTAACATATTCTATATTAATAATATTATTTACAATTTGGTAAATGCCGACAGAGTGCTCAGCGCTGCACATAAAGGAAGGTTCAATCCCTGCTCCAAGAAATTTACAGTCCAGTGACTACCTTCCATGGAATACAGTGGCCTTTCCCACCTCTTATTTTCTCTTGCACCTGTATATCCATAGTTCCCCACAGGAGGCTGTCTCATTCCATCAACTGTGTGCCGCACAGAGAAGCAGAAGGTTGATGTTGCACTAAATAGAACACAAGGAAGTGAAAGCTGCACACGGACCCCAGCTAGGGTGACTTTCGGGACACTTTTTTTTGGATGGTGGAAGTGTGTGTGTAAGTAAAACAGGTGCCTATATAAGACAAAGCCCCTAATATCAGGACAGTCCTGATAATATTGGGACGTCTGATCACCCTAATCCTAGCACTGGCATGATGCCCCTCCAAGTGTAGGTTCTTTTGTGGCATTGCACCACCTGTGAGCACTCGGGCATTAAGAATATAATATGTGAAGAAAATGGTCATGTCAGTAAGGGCACAGTTGTGCCCTTATATTCAGCCCCTATTGCATGTGCATAGGGAGAGGACAAAATCAGTACAAGTTACAACAGCCTCTGGCAGCTTTAACCTATGCTGCTGGATAGAGTATGTACCAGAGCACCCAAGGAAAATACATATACAAAAGTGCAGGCTGCAGTGCTAGAAACCAAGAGAACAGCAGCTGCGAAAATGAGCACTAACAGAAAGCACCTAGATACAATGATGATGGACATTACAGAAACACCCTAGATCAACAGATAGAGACATGGAGGAATGATGGGATGACGCTTGTGTGTGAACGTTTCAGTGCAATTTTCTGCACATTTCTCTCTGCCTTACACAGTTCTGCACACTCGAGGGGCAGAGAGGGGACAGGCTTTGCACGTGTGCTGTCACAGCCAAGTTTATCTGAGGGGGATTCCTTGACAAATCACTTGTGCTTATGATCAGCACTGACTATGGGCTAGTCTACACTTTTACGCCGGTCGGCGCGGTGAGTTCGATTTTTTTCGAACTCGAACTATCATCGATCTGATCTTAGACGATCTTCGAACTCGAACGAAGCTTCTCCCTCTCCCGTACGCTGGCCACAGCTCGAGCTTGACCTTTGGAGCGTTCGTTCGGAGGGCGTGCCGCGGGGGCCGATGCCTGAGGTGAGAACTATTCAAGTAAATTCAGCTCGTATTCACGCTTTTTTCATGTGAATTCTAGCACATTCTAGTTGAGTGTAGACCAGGCCTATGACAGCTCCTTCCACCTTTCATTATTAAGAGCCAAACATGATTTTACTTATTCAAGCACTACAAGGCAGCGCATCTCTCAGCCCTGCATGGGACTCATAGATAGAAGATGACATGGGACTTTTCCTCTAGGTGCTTAAGGTTGTCACAATGCAGTATTTGAATTCTAAGCCTATACATTTTGAAACCTACAACAGGAAATGCAACAGATGCCAGACAGTTAGATGGCTGGATAGCTAACCCTTAGTTCAACCTTATTCTGTTATCTCTTTCTGTCACCGCATGTCACTCAACACTGGCATTTACTGAGTTCAGATGAAACATAATCATAGCACAATGCAAGGTAGATATACAGGGAAGGGGTTTGTTATGCTTATAAGGCGAAAAAATAGAGCTTTCATGAAAGTGCATGTGATCCAAACTCCCCAGCTCCAGCATACTGCCCTGGGCCCTGATTTTAGTCCTCAGCCATATTCTCCATTGTCTACAGAATGTATCATGGGGCAGATCTGGACAATGACTGTGCAGACTGAAGGAGACCTTTATGCAAAGGCAGCAGCCATTATACAATCAAGGAACACGTTACAAGCAGCCTTCAGCACAGGAACCTATATCACTGAGGGTGGGAATGTTGGTCCAGGAGCAAGGTTATCTTCTACTCTTTTCGAAAAGGACCACAGGGACTTCCACTTGAACATCCTTCATAGGCAGGCAAGTCTGTCTCTCCTACAGGATGGTATTCACAATATTAGCTCAACATAGTGTATTCCTAGCCTCTGAGAATAGTGTTACTATAGTCTATTTTCAGTGTTTCACATTTACTAGTCTTGATTAGATATTCAATATTTGTGTTTCTTCCTGTGTGAGCTAACCTAGATCTTCTTGCTCCTCCTGTGACATATGAGCTGTATCAATCATCTATCCTGGCATTCAGACTCAGAGGACAGAAATGTAACTACATTAAACTGACACATTATTTTAAAATTTCTCTTTCCCTCCCCAGGCATGGAATAAAGGCTATATTTCAATCAGTCCATCTTGCTCCATTCCACCCTGGAGATGTGATTATTGCCTGATGAACACAACCTACCTTGCTTTATTATTTCATGATTGGTATTAACACCATCTCAGTGCAGTCAAACAGCATGTGACCTTCTGTTATTAGCATGCATATTTGCAGGGAATTCTGGACAGATCCAAGTAGCTTTAAGAATTCAGGTTTTGTCTCACTGCATCACATTTATATTTTAAAACTTCAGCAGAGTCATCAGAATGATGAAACATGTCACATGCAGAATCTGTCATTGCTCAGAGTATACCATTTACTTGACAGTACAGTTTTGTTTATGACCTGTCACTTTGATAGCTAGTGAGGGGCATGCTCTTTCTTCAAGAAAAGCGTCAACCTGTCCAGAGAAAAATTGCAGGACAGCTCTAATTTTGAATGTCAGTCCAGCAATTCTTTGTATCAAAATGCTGCAGCAATAAATGTTTATTAGGGGAGTAAACACGGCCCGGGAAGTGTTCTGACTGCATCGTCAAGCACCTAAAACCATAAAGGGAGTCTAAATTCATTGGCCCCCCAGTCCACAACAGCCTCTGAAACTTTTTGTAACAAGTATTTGTCCTGTAGAATGAATCTAATCAAATCTTTCATATTTCTAATTATTAGTAATATTTATCATTTGTATTTCCATAACACCTAGGAACCCAAGTGCTAGATCAGAACCCCATTGTGTTAGGTGCTGTACAAAGAACTTATCATCAAAGACTGTAGATGGATACAGATAGACAGGAAACAATGAGACAATATTGGTCAGCTGAACCCATCTCCTGAGGATCCAGTTTCCAATATACTTTAGTTTTTAGATAGCGCCCTCTGCAGGCAGGCTGATTTCTCACCAGCCACTGGCCCCATGGCCCTCCCAGAACCCTGTGCCCCTCTATGTCAGGGTCCTGCCCCCAGCAGTAACCCCCTCACTCTGGGTCTCCCCTCCCAGGGGAACCTCCAACCCCCTATCCCCACCTTGCCTCAGTGGCTACTGCCAGTCATCATCTAGCCCCTGCTCCCTGGGGCAGACTGCAGCCTATAAATCACTCATCGGCAAGGGGGGTTGGACCAGCTGCCTCTGCCTATTCCTGGCCCACCCCTCTGCAGCCCTACTACCCTTTTGTGGGCCCTTACCTCGACCTGCAGCCTAGGGCTTTGCTAGGCTGGAGCTCCCCAGCTCCCTCTCCCCTTCCCCAGCACTGCTCCACCCTAGGTACCCTCCTCAGCTTCCCAGACAGCCAGGTCCCTCACTCTCCGGAGGCTAGAGAGAGAGTGTCTCTGCTTCTGGCCCACTGCCCTCTTATAAGAGACAGCTGGGACCTGATTAAGCTGGCTGCAGCTCTGGCTGCTTTCTCAGTCAGCCCAGCCTTTCCCTTGCCACAGCCCTATCCCAAGGCTGTTTTAAGCCCTTCAGGGCAGAAGCGGGGTAACCACCCCACTACAGTGTGTATATGTGTATCAGAGTTGCTAGGCTAAGAACTCCGGTAACTGAAGTCCTGGATTTATCCAAGGAAAGGCATAATGGACATTTCAACATCTGCAATTCAACATCTGCCCCTAATGTATGTCTTCTCCATCTCTAAGGGCAAGAGCGTAGTTCATTCTTCAGGCCTATCCAACTCTCAATTTCTCCGCTGGGACAAACAATACGGCTGATAATAGCATAACCACAGGGGAATAATAAGACTGATAATAGTAGTAGTGGATGTATTTTCTGGACAGTGGTCCATTGGGTACTGAACTGGGACCACAAAACAGCCAACAGTTGGTAGCAATTTTCAGTCACTAATAATGCAGGCTGGATTTAAACTAGTGATGTAGAATGGAAGGCTACAGAGTCCATGCTCATGCTTCTGGGTCATTTAGGTCCCCATCATCAAATAAGATGGCAACTCTTCTTACCCGGCTATATGGATGGACAGGCTTCTTTAAAACATGGACAGCTGAGGGAGGGTAAATCCTCAAAGACTGTGCTATTTTATTAATGATGAACAACACAGTAAGACCTTACTCTGTAAATCCTAAGGCTCTCCAAAGAGAATAGCATGAAGGATTAAACGAGAGGAGGAGCAAGCAAAACAAACGTTAAAAAATTGAAAGGACCAAAATGATTGGATATTAGTGTTCTAAGAGCTTTCTTCCATATGTCACATTGTTAAATGCCTAAGATCTCAAATGTCACAATAATCATGGCAGTGAGATTGCAGTCAAATAAATCACTAAACCATCTAGAACCCTACCCTTATCTTTCTCTTTAACATGCTTTAAACTGTAGCCTAAATGGTGTCATTACATTGCCCCTTAAAACTTTAAGATGATTATTCTAAATCCAGAATGTGCAAGGTTTTATTTACAAGTCAGCTAAATAACACATAACAGCAGCCACTTGAGTCACTGACTTCTGCAACTTTAGCTGTCATGCACCCGGCTCTGTGGTACCTGAAGGGCTGCCCTATTACAGCTGCATTAAACGAAACTCTAGTGTGAAGGAAAAATGGGTAGGGCAGATTATGTGTCCTTTCAGGAGGCTCATCTTAATGGTACTAGTCAGGGTAAAAAAGTTAGATGGAGGGTAGATGAGATTTTATTCCTTGGATAACCCCAGCAAGCTGAGATTTAGCTAGCTGAACTAGGGGAAATGTTTCTCAGTTCCCTGTTACATCTACAATGACACACACACAGCAGAGAGATTTGGGTCAGTCCTTTGTAGTATTGATGGCCACACAACTAAATATCACAAATCTTTATGGCCCGAGGAACAGCAGTTCGTGAGCCAATGCAAGATGCCACTTTTTGCTGCTCTGAAGTTATGTGGAAATCATATGGTGCTCTTGCTTTTTAGCCATTTAGGAGAGACTCTCTAGAGAAAATCCTTGCTAAGCAACAACACATGTTCTTCATTTACTCCTCTTTCTCAAGATGTACAAATTCACATCTAACTGCAGCATTTCACTCTGACTGTTCACATCTGCAAATATTATCTGGCATAGAAATAGTTAACCATCCTTTTTATGTCTGCGCAAGATAAAGTGAGCTTTCTTACTCTAGGCATTTTGCCGCCCCAAGCACGGCAGGCAGGCTGCCTTCAGCGGCTTGCCTGTGGAGGGTCCGCCGAAGCCGCGGGACCAGCGAACCCTCCGCAGCCAAGCCGCTGAAGGCAGCCTGCCTGCTGCCCTCGTGGTGCCGGCAGAGCACCCCCCGCGGCTTGCCGCCCCAAGCACGCGCTTGGCATGCTGGGGCCTGGAGCCGCCCCTTTCTTACCAAGAGGAAATGTCAGCAGCAGAGACTTAGTGACATGAAAAGACATAAAGAGTCCATAAATATTTTATATCATCTGTGTACTCTTCATTCTCATCCGCTCTAAAAGAAAACTATGATTCTAATGTCCATCACTATGCCTTGCCTTGAACTGCACTAGACAAGTTACCTACCACTCAAGTAGCATCATGCATGTATTTACACTCTATTGTTTACAATGTAGTGCTATGTGTACTACTGAGTTTTTAATTAATTAACATTACAACACATATTTTAAAGCAACTCAATCATGTCACAGATTAATTAAGAAAGTAATTCATTCAATAAAGATGATATAACTTTGCCTAGCATATTCCATACAACTATAATACTTACCACTTCTAAAAAGAGGTCTAAATTCAGCTCTCAGTTATCCTTATGCAATTCTAATGGAGTCAGTTGAGCTCTACCAGAGTAACTGAGAATGTATTTGGCCTGTTGAGCATTTTCCATCTTGAGAATAGAGCTGGTTGGGAATTGGTTTTCCCATCCCACAAAACTTTTCAAGATTTCAAACATTTTCCCATTCCATGTTGGAATAAAACTGAGACTTTTCAAAAAAAATTTTGCAAAAAATCAGAGAGAGAAAAAGAAGGGGAAAAAGAGCTCCTAGAACAATGAATAGCCTGGTGGTGAGGGCTTTCACTTAAGATGTGGGATACCCATGTTCTAGCGCTAGGCTATGGGCTAGAAATTCCATCCTGGACCTGAGAAAGCTTCACAGTGAAAGTTTTGTCCTAATTGGTACATTCCCACCAAAAAATGTGGGTTTGACAAATTGACTTTTGATGAAAAAACATTTTGTTGAAAAATTCCTGACCAGCTCTACTTGAAAGTGATAGAAATACTTCATCTAATTAATTATGTAAGGTTGGTAAGATGCTTTACCTGACCTGATTATTATACTATAATAGGAAAAGTAGCTTTTGCTCATACTATATTTTACTTTTCAGGGGCTCTGGTTTATTTTGATATAAAACCTGTTTGTATAACATACAGAAGTATAGTCCAGAGAGTGCTGTGATCTGTGAAAGCACACTGCCAGGATAACTTCACCTGATCATATGGAAAACACACTGAACTCAAGAAACTGGGATTTCAGATTGACATGCTGGCAGGCAACATGAATCAAAGATATTCTGTCCTTGAGGATGGGGAATGTACATTGCTGGCATAAGTTCTAAAAAAACCCTATCAGAATCATGAAGTGCTGTTTCTTGGCCAAAGGAAACTTGGCACTACATGATTTTTGTTCTGCTAAGGGACTGTGTAGTATAACCACTGAAATGGTAACATCTGCAGGGGAAGAGTAGAATCCATAGATGAGATGCAGACTTATGGCAGGGCCGCTTTGATAAGAAAAGAGAATTCAGAGTGAATAGTTACAGCTACCTAGCACTGTGATGAGCACAATAACAGTCGTGGCAGAGATCACAACCCTAAATAGTACTCCATCATCCTGGATAATAATCATGATATGAATTGCTAGGAATTGTTGTGACTTGCAGTTGGAGTTAAGTGTCACTTCAACAAAGATCGAGGAGCACCTTTTTGGATTCTCAAAGATTAGTCATTCATCAGAGCAAAGAATGACAGAACTGCTTCTCCAAACACTGAACAAAAATGAGCTTGACATATACAAAGCTCTTGTGAACAAATCTATGGTGGGATTTAATTTGAATGTAAGATTCTTAATATTAGTTAATTTAATTCATTAAAGAAAAGAACACTTCTTGAATGGCTTCTTTTAAATACTTTCTTTGGTTCCATAGGACTTAGTTAAAATCACTCATCTTTGCCCATTTTAAAAACTGTTTGTTACCCCTGATAAACCAAGCAGGACTCATTGGCCTTTAATGAAATTCCTTTGCCAATCTATAAACTGTTCAGTTATCTATTATACTGGTTGGGGGGATAATATAGTTTGGTTTAGTTTTACTTAGAGTAGCATGTCCCCACCAGCATCTTAAGCTGTAATAGCGGTTGAAAGCTAGTCTGTTAAAAGCACTTAGGTGGCGCCTCTCCTTCCCACCATGTGGCCTTGGGGGTCAATGGCAGAGAGCAGCCAGTCAGAAACTCCAGCAAGGAGAAGCAGAAGCAGCCAAAGCTTGGGACTCTGAACATTCCAGTCAAAACTGTAGTACGTTCTCTGACTTTCTCTGCCCTGGTCTGATTGGCTGTTTGCTTCAACCTTTCCCCTCCCTAAGAATCTCTTCACCTCAGATTCACTCCACACCTGCCTCTCCTCCTCTGCCCTGTCCTCCTCACATCCTTCCCTTTTCTTTCCATTTAGCTTATCCCATCCTATTTAAATCCACCCCCAAACCTCTCCAAATCATGGAACTAATACGACTTTTGCCATCAACGCATTGTTAACTTTGGTTTGTGTTATACCCCTTCCCTGATGTCTCTGTCTTGTCTATTAGACAATATTGTCTCATTGTTTCTTTGTACTCTCCCATCTGTCTGTATCCATTTGCTTCTCTTGTCTTATATGTAGATTGTAAGCGCTCTGGGGCAGGGACTGCCTTTTTGTTCTGTGTTTGAACACTGCCTAGCACAATGGGGTCTTGGTCCATGCCTGGGGCTCCTAAGCACCACATTCATACAAATAGTAACTAATATAAGAATAAAATAATAATCCACTGAGAGACAGAGAAGAAATTGTAACTGAATTGTTTACTGCTTGTGGTTTGGTTTTGTATTTTTTTCTTTCCTTTCCTTTCTTTAATAATAAAATAGTCCTAGTTAATAATTATGATCATTTTGCTTGTCTTTAATTGTGGTACCCCCTCTGGAAGTCAAGAACCCAATGTGTCTAAAACAGTGGGCATGACATCCTTGAACAGGCATTAAGAGACGCGATTATTAAAGATTTGGCCTATCATTTCTTGTTTCTGTAGGCTATACATTTTGAGTAATTTTGAGGACAAAATTGATGCTCAACACCTTAACACACCCTCTCCTATCCCACACCTTACAGTCTAAGTAGCATGACTTGTGTAAACACAAAAATTGACTGCTTTAAGTACATGAAGTTCAAGTGATCCAATCCCCTTTAGTGTGGAGGCAGTTACAGCAATATAAAAGTGCCTTGTACCAGCATAGCTAGGCCTGTCGGGAAAGGGACTAAATGTAGAGGTAGGATGGTGTAGTAGTTAAGACACTAGTCTAGGCCTTCAGAGGCTAGTGTTTAATTCCCTCCTCTGCCACAAACTTGCCATGGGTAAGTCATTTACCTCTGTGTGCCTCAATGCTGCATCTGTAAGGGGATGATAATAACAACACCAAACAGGGGTGTTGGAGGTGCATTAAAGATTGAGAAGTGCTTTGAAATCAAACGCTCTTTATAAGGGCTAGATATTAGTGTGAATAAGCTGTGTTAGTATAAGGCACCTTTATACCACTATAGCTGCATTTGCACTAGAGGCTATGTCATTTTAACTATTTTGGTAGTAAAATCACAATCCTAATAGAAATAGTTAAACTTGTATAAAAACGGTTTGTGGATAAGACCTAAAGAAACAGATGACAGGTAGATGCAACAAGCAGGTGGGGGAGCACAAGGAAACAATAAGACAATAATTGCTAGTGATGCAGCATCCTCACTACAGCTGCAGCTATTTAGTCTGACTCTTCACTGCCGTGCACACCGTGTAGTCATTTACACCTGCAGAACGCGTATGTAAAATGCTAGCAACTCAGACCGGTAATGTTTCACACCCACTCTGCACAGTCAGAAATGACTTCACAAGGTGTCAGGCAGTGGAGAAGCAGATTCATTATGGGCCCAGTTCTGCCATCATCATGCTAAGTAGTACCTTACATAAGAAATAGGCCCGATGTTTTCAGCTGAACTGCTTAGGGATTGAGGCCTGGTCTACGTACAGATTTTGTCCTGGTAGAACTAATTTGGTTAGGGGTGTGATTTTTTTTACTGATATAGTTATACTATTTCAGCCTCTAATGTGGAAGTAGTTACATCAGTATAAAGATGTTTATACCATTATAACTCATTCCCCTTCCCTACATGAATAGATATCCCAGTATAAGGCATCTTTATACCAACATAACTTCATCCACACTAGAGAGGGTTGTACCATTTTACTACACTGGTACAGTTAAAGTGATAAAATTTGTGTGTGTACACAAGCCTTAAAATACTACTTAGCAGGAATATGGGTGATAGAATCAGACCCATTGTTTATTTTGTTCTCTGTCCTAAAAATATGATGCATCAACAGCTGCCAACTCTGAAGGGCTGATTGGGTCGATCAGATATTATCTACCAATAACAATCAGCCTGTTTTAATGATACACAGATGCCAGTTGAGGTATTGTTTTTTGTGATGTGAACACCTGAGGAATTGCAACTAAACTGAGATCACCAATTTACCTCACAATAGCAACTTGAAGTAGAAGTTTTCATTTACAACCAACCTGCACGAGACCTGAACCAGAAACTGTGAGGTGAAAGGCTCTGTAAAACATTTAATTCACTGAAGTCACCCAGTCATTATACATCTGTAAAACCCCAGAGCTGACATTTCTATTGATGTCACATACTTCATTAAACGTCTGTCAGAGCTTAGCACAGGTTCTAAAGGGCTAGAGCTGGCCCCCACTTACTGGAATCACAATGAGCCTTTTTTTGAACAAGCCCATGCTATTTTGATCTCGAAAGGGAACTTTTTGTGTTTTGTGATGGTACCCTCAAACTAGGATGATGCAAGTGAGAAGAATGATGGATGAGATCCTTCTGAACCATCAACCAAAATAGATGAAACTCAGGAAATCTGAGGGCATTTCATTGTTATGCTGTTTGACGTACACAGCAATAACATTCTTTAGCAGACAAGGTTCAACAGCTCCTTTAACACAGGAGCATGGGTATTGCCATACCAAACCAGTGGTGTATCTAGTACAATACCAGGCCCTGATTCTCCTTTCATTTACATGGGAGTAAGGGAGGAGTAACTCCACAGAAGTCAGTGGACTCACACTGATGTACGGAGAGGAGATGCAGGTCCCCTGTCTCTGAAAATGGTCAGTACTGGATGCTTTAGAGAAAAGTGGAACCCCCCCTATAATGGACTGTTATTCAATAAATGCCTATGGAGAAAGTTTCTTCCTAATGCCAGGCAGTCAGTGGTTTTTCGAAGTCTTGATGCATGAAGATTCATATCTCTTATGACTCCATTTTTAATTCAATCCATCTTTTCACATGGGTTGGTTTGAATGTGAGGTATCTTAGTACAATGTGACTGGAATGCAGAACTCTCTGAAAAGTAATACTGATTAGACAGGACCTATGATGTGTTCCACATCAACAGTAGTGACCTAGAACATGAATGAAGGCACAAAGCAACACTCAGATCATTGCATTTCTTTGTTGGACAGGTCTTATAATAACATAAGAATGGCCATACTGGGTCAGACCTATGGTCCATCTAGCCCAGTATCCTGTCTTCCAACAGTGGCCAATGCCAGGTACCCCAGAGGAAATGAACAGAACAGGTAATCATCAAGTGATCCATTCCCAGCTTCTGGCAAACAAAGGCTAGAGGTTAGTCTTGTTTGGGGTTTATTCAATGTCAGTACAATAAAATCTCCAGTATAGCCCAGTAACTGAGGTTGCTGCAGAGTGCAGTGCAGCTTCAAAACTAAAACTCACTGGGACAGAACCTCTGGTCTCCCTGTGTAGAGGAACTCTCACCTAGCAGGATATAGAAGAGAGGAGATTTGGTGGTGTGAAGCTCTCCTGTTTCTGAGGTTAAAAGTTTAAAGAAGGGATCATTAGAGAGGGCTATTTGAAGCATGGTAAAGAAGTTTGAGGATACAGATCCAGGGCAAGGAAGCAGGAACAGGGAGCAAGGTGTGGTAACAGGAATAGGGATAAGGCATGGCAGCAGGAACAAGGTGATGTAGCAAGAACAAGGAGCAGCAGCAGCCAGGCAAGGAAGCAGGGACTTAATTTCAAAGGTCTATGCAGCAACAAACCTAATAACTAGTTGCTCAGACAAGGGATGGGACAGGAACAGGAAGCTTTATACCCAATGGTGTCCAATCAGCAGTCTGTGTTAGTCATTTGACCCTGCTGAGTTAGTGAGTGTAGCTTCCAGTGTGGGGTATTAGCAGCAGAAACTTCCCAGCTATTGTATCTTGGTGGTGCAGAGGCTAAGGTCCTGCTTAGAAGGTGTGGGTTTGAGATCTGGGGTGTCTGACATCTTCATTAGTACCAGACAGCTTTGAAACAGGGAGCAGAAACCAGTTCCTCCACACATTCCACTGCATCCGAGCTCTGCTGAAAATGGGGAATCAAATCCATTGTGTCATATAAGATTTTACCAAATATGCATTTGAAGGCACCTGCCAAAGAACCCATGGAAGTAGGTAGCCAGAGATATCAGATGAGGGACCTAAGCATGTAGCAGACAGTTAGAAAAACCTTTCTTTTTCTAAGCAAATGTTTCTTTAGTTCAGTGAGCATTAGGACAGAGAGTGATGATATTGTACAGGATGTCTATGAGGCAGGATGCAGTTGGGCAAGGGGGCGTATACAGCTATGGTGTAAACAGGTGCTCCTCCAACTGAAATTAATTAGTAGGTCACATATATTACGATTTATTGAGGTCTCACTAATATAATACATGTATTTTATTGAAGCCTAATCTAGGTCTATTGATGGCATCTCATATTACCAGAGGAGCTAGGCTGTCAGGAAGAGCTGTAAGAGGCCCTGCATTAGAGGGTTCTGGTCTTTTTTGGAGCCCAGGGAGATCCTGGGGACTCCAGGGGCAAAATCTGATTAAATAATTGAGGGAAAACTCAGTGACGGTTTCCTTGTGGGGTTTTCCATCCCCCACCAATAGCTATTTCCACAGAAGGAGTAATCCAGGCTTCGACGGTCCTTACTAATAGGTCTTTTCCCTAACTACTAGACAACATTCTCTCTCATTACCAAGTTACCCTTGTACAAAGTTCAGCATGCATGTAAGAATTTGCAGGATTGGGGCCCCAGTCGGAATCCAATCAATATCCTCTCAGTTGACACTAACCCATAGGATGATGCAGACTCCTTTCCCCCACCCTTCCCAGTTCATACAGAAATATGAAACAAAGAAAAATAACTACAATTAAAAGAAATGAACAAGCTATAAATGAGAAAATAATTTTTCCTGAAAGTAGCAGTTAGATGCTGGAGAAAAATGTTGCAGGGGACATATACTAAAGACACTGAAGAGACCCAGTCAGTGAAAAATTGCATTTGTCCGTGGAGGTGTTTTTGCCTACTATTGTAATAAGTAACACATAAGAAGCCTATCATTGAAAGAGATTAGAAAAAAATGTACCTGTATTTTTGGAGAACATTTGACAGCACTGCTTGTATAGTCAGTTTTACTGTTCACTATAGTCACTGTCCCCTTTTCATTTGTGTGGACCTTTCAAAAGGCAAAAGAGAGAAAAACAATTTTTTAAAGTAGGTAAATATAAAACCACAAAAATTGCCTGAGGGCTACAGAGTCAGGTATAATGTTTGAAATTATTTTTAACTCACTTTTGAAACTCACCAGTTGACTGCCATGCATCCAACAAAGTGGGTATTCACCCATGAAAACTCATGCTCCAATAAGTTTGTTAGTCTACAAGGTGCCACAGAACTCTTTGCCGCATTTTTAAAGATTGTAATTGTACTTGAAGTTCACCCTTTACAACAGTAGATGGCAGCAATGCAAATTACTATGCACCCACCATTCCTATGATTCATTTAGCACTGAGCAAGTCAATCACTGAAATGATGGCAAGGTGATGGTGGTGCAAGAGGAATTATTTTAATAACTTTGTAAAAATAGCAGCCCAACTAATACCACATTTACAGTGACATGGGAAGAAAAAATGTAAAATGTTGCTGAAATTATTTGTTTGAGTTCTAGAACTGGAGGCTCAGGATTTTTTTTAAATGTTTACATTCTGAGGTCAGGAACACTGGGGCCAATAACTACTGATTTTGGATGTCATGAGCTTCCCAAGCATCTTGGTTGAAAAAGTCCAAAACTCCTAGTTTAGCAATCTTCAGGGCATGCAGCAAGGGATATTTGATTTCCTGAGCTGATCGAAACTGGGAGGACTCTGACGGGAGGTCATAAAGATCAGAACTATGCTTCTAGCTGCAGGATGATTGTGATGGGGTGACCACCCCACACAGGACTAGAAGGGGCTAAGGTGACCAGGTAAGCCTATTAACTCCGCAGGCTGCATCTGGAGGAGGAGCCAGGGAGCAGGGAGTTGTTTGCAAGCAAATTCAGCTGTGTGAGAACAGGCGGGGTTTATAAAGCCAGGAAGCTGACAACAGACAGGTGCAGCTGCTGGAAAAGAGCATTAATTCCCTGGGAAGATGGAGACAGGTTTGGAGCTGGTACACCCAGAGAAAGGAGGGGAACCAGAAATTGTAGGAAGCAGTCCAGGGAAGGAGCCGTGAGGGCTGGAGAGGAAAGCCCGGAACTGCTGGATTGAGGGTCTCTGGACTGGAACTCAGAGTAGAGGGCAGGACAGGGTTCCCCTACCTGCCACTGGGAACAGGGCTGGCTTTAGGCACCGTGGGGCCTGATTCGAAGGAGCTGCCGCTGAAGTCCCACCGTTGTCTTCGGCGGTAGCTCAATTGTTGCCACAGAGGAAGGTCTCTCCGCCAAAATGTTGCCAAAGACAGAGGCAACGATTGAGCTGCCAACGACGACAGTGCTGGGACTTCAGCGGCAGCTCAATCGGCTGCTGGTGCCTTTGGCGGCATTTCGGCGGAAGGACCTTCCTCTGTGGCAGCGATTGAGCTGCCGCCGAAGACAGTGGCGGGACTTTGGCAGCTCCTTCGGGATGTTGCGGGGACCTCATAAGGGTGTGGGGCCCGATTCCGGGGAATCGGCTGAATCACTCTAAAAGTGGCCCTGACTGGGAAGTGGCACCAGCAGGGCAGTGACTGGGAGACTTCCTAGGTCACTGTGGGAGCCACAGAGAATTTGGAGGACTGTATCACAGAAAGGGGGGAAATAACGGATGACCTAGCCAGAAGTCTGAATCACAGAGAGGATGCTGCAGTCCTTGGGATGAGAGAGGAGTGGCAGACCTGTGAGAGAGACAGTGTGACAGCGTGTGACGGGGCGTCAGCATCAGCCTAGAGATAATCCTCAGAGTGACCAGGAGGAGGCGCCCGACAAGTGGTGAGTGGCGTGTCCTGTCACGGTGATATGATTTAAGTTAGTGATCAGGTAAGAGGTGGATCCTGGAGTAACCTGTTTATATAACTGTATTTTAAATGTCTCTGTGAGCATCTAGAGCAGTAGTTAGTGTTCCTTTACATGGAAGGGCCGTTTACATTGAAAAATATTAAATACATATTTCCCACGGGACAAACAGTCGTTAGATCTATATTATCAGCGTTATTTAGCAGCCACTGATGAAGAAGGATCCTCTACAAAATTATGTATCAATCTTTGGAGCTACCGTTAATCAGGTCAATGGATGTAAATCTGAGTTGGACAGCACCCTTTATGCTTTGTGAGAAATGGTTAATAACGTCTGAAAACAATTTCTGCTGTTAATAATTCACCTTGATTTATAAATGTCAATATTTTCAGAATGGCATCAAAGTCAATAGGACCTACCAAACCCTCATTATGAGCACCACAGATGTTTTTAAGCAATTTATCTTCTAAAAGTGAAAGAAATACAACCCAGTATCTAGATGTACTGGGCTCCTCTGCTTGAAAATCTCACTACTACTGCCTGGAGATGTCCCTCCCATGTAAATTGGGTTGCTGATTATCTTGATGTAAAGTAACTTGATCTAAAAGAATAACAATTCAGAAGAAGTCTAAATGAGGCACATAAAATAATTGTATCCATGAGGCTGGCTATCTAGTATAACAAAAACCACTATCTCTGGCACTGTACAGAACTTAATACTGTACAGTATATTCTGCTTCTGAGGGCACATACTGCCACCAGGGAAATGGAGTTTTGGATCTCTAATTGTTCATATGATTGGTCTGGATCAGAAGGCCCTCTCTCAGAGGACCAGAATATTATTACCTGTATCAAATCTTTTTTATGATAAACTAAACTGAACATCCTATCTGGGTCTGTCATAGTTTGAAATCTAAATCTGGCTCCCCACCACTGCTTATTTCCAGTTGCTAAACTGCATTAAAAAGCAGCATTCAGTATGTTCCTGGAACTAGCCGAGGAATGTTGTGTAATCAGAAATGGAAAGGAAGGTCGTCCAGGAGACAATCTTTCTGTTTAGATGAAAATCTAAAATGAAGTTAATCTACTGGAGAGATTCTTACTCCCACTCTGGCCCCTTTATACCAGATAAATGGTCTGAAGAGGATTAAAGGAGCTCTAATAGCATTGGATCCAGAGGGGGGACAATTCCCCATGTGCAGGAATTGAGGAAGACACCTCCTCACGAGCCCTAATGTAGAGGGCATGCCAGAGGTGTGGTTGGGGTGGGAGGGGGTATGACAGGGGCAGGGCTACATCATGCAGTGCTATGTAGATAGCGTGACCATATTTCCCTATGCTGAATATGGGACACCTGGTAAAATTACTTGTATTAATGTGAATTAATGGCAATCAATCAGAACTATGCCGTACAAATGTTCAAATTAACATTGAATTGACTGAGCCCCTGTTAAAAAGGAATACTAAGTAGTTGTGTTCTTTTTATTTACCTTCTTATCCTCAAGGCTTTAGGGTTCACACAGGGAGGGGTCACACACACACACACACACCTCTCTCACACAAGGAGGAGTGACCGACTGACCTGATCCTCCTTGCCTGGTGCTCCCCGCCTTCCATGCCTGGCTGGGCCCCCGGAAAGGACCTGCCTCTCCTAGCACCTGGTGCCATATCTTCTTGAGGCAACACATGGGTGAGGGGCACGCTGGATCACATTCCCAGCCCCACAGATTTCTGCCAGGGTTCATACCAGAATTTGGCCAGCAGCAGCCTTTTGGCACTCTGCGGGAGGGAAGGATGGGGGCTGCTTCCAGCTGCAGGGGGGTGTCTTTGCAGAGCTCATCTCTTCTCCCCGACCCCCCAGCTGGAAACAGCTTGTCCCTTTCTGCCCGCACGCTGTCAAAAGGCAGCTAACACCTCAAGGGTGCTGCTGGCCACTGATATAACCCAGCTGCCTCTTGTCCCCCCGGCTACAGTGTGGGCAGGAAGAGGTTAAGTCCTAAGGATGCGTTATGCACCAGGACCCAGGGAACCTGACTGCAGGGGCTTCAGCAAACCTGGCCAGAGAAATGGCTCAGCATGGGAGGGTGCCTAGAGGACAGAGAAGCCCCAGGACCCAGTGCCCGGGTGGCTGCTGTGGAGCCTGCAGGGTTGGGGTGCAAACAGGCTGCAAATCGCTTCTCCCTGCCCCCTGCCGCCACTCCAGAACTTAGCTGAGGGGCAGAGAGGCTTCCCCGTGCCAGTGCTGCATGGGGCTTTAGCTCCTCCTGGGCAACACCCTGGGCTGGAGGGCCTTGGGCTTTCCTAGGGTGCCTGCCCAGCCAGAGGCAGTGGGGGAAGGAAGGAGCCTGCCGGCCAGGCTGTTGGTGACCAGGGGCTGGTTCTCCGCACAGCATTGGGAACACGGTGCACCCTGCCGGGAGGGATATCGAGGAGCAGCAGGCTACAGGGGGGCAAAGGGGCAAAACAGGGAGAAGACAGTGAGAGGGGGAGCTCATAAATGGCTGATGGGTGAGCAACAGAAGCGACACATAACCGGCCTCTCCCTGGCGCCTGCCCGCACTCACCAGCCACTGCAGCTCACAGTGCACAGACAGTGCTGGGCAGAAACTGGACGGGGGGCAGGGACCTGCTGGCCGAGAGCCAGCATGCAGAAGGGGCTGCGCTGACAAACCAGCAGGGGGAGCAGCTGGCCCCATGTGCTGCAGCTTTGACCCACCATCAGTCTTGCACACCCTCTCCCATGGTTGGCCACTGGACCTCCTCTCCACTCACTGCTGGTGGGAGGGCGGCTTGTGAGCAGGAATCCGGCCAGCAGCAGGACCCACCAGTACTGTTGTGTGGGAGACAGAAAATACAGGACAACTTGCCCATTTTTAAGACAAAGTTGGGACACTGCAAGAGGGCTTATATATGGGACTGTCCCTTCAAAAACAGGGTGTCTGACCACCCTTGTAGATTCTGGGCACCTGAAGAGGCTGCTATAATTTAAATAGCTCTTCAGGCATCTCCAGACCCTAGAGCAGCCCAGAATCAGAAAGGTGAACGGGTTGCTTAAAGCCATTTTAGTTCCCTCTCCCTCTGAGCTGCAAATTCTGTGTTGTGTCTTTTAGAGGTGCAGCACAGAAGCTCTATTAAGATGACACACACTATGAAAAGGACTGACAACACTTGGTCTAAATATAATTGTATTGCCCAGGCTGGGAGATTGGTTAGTTCTCCTGAACACTAGCAGAGAAAGGGGATCTGCCTCTATATGTAATAGTGAAATCTCCAGAAATCACTTCAAAATTAAAATAAAATAAAACAAAAAAAGAGACTCTCTCCTTCCTCTTCATTGGACAATAATCTTACATTAATAGCAGGTATGTTTTACAGCATCTCTATTTTTTTCAGAAGCAGCAAAGAATCCTGTGGCACCTTATAGACTAACAGATGTTTTGCAGCATGAGCTTTCATGGGTGAATACCCACTTCTTTGGATGCAAGCAGTGGAAATTTCCAGGGGCAGGTGTATATATAAGCAAGCAAGAAGCAAGCTAGAGATAACGAGGTTAGATCAATCAGGGAGGATGAGGCCCTGTTCTAGCAGCTGAGGTGTGAAAACCAAGGGAGGAGAAACTGGTTCTGTAATTGGCAAGCCATTCACAGTCTTTGTTTAGTCCTGAGCTGATGGTGTTAAATTTGCAGATGAACTGGAGCTCAGCAGTTTCTCTTTGAAGTCTTTTTTCATTTTTTTCATAATCATTTTATTCTCTTTGGTCCTAAAACTGATTTCAATGAGGTTACTAGGGTTTTGCCATTGACTTCAAAGCGATCAGGATATGACCCTTTAACAACACGGTCAGTAGGTATGGTTAGATGCCAATATCAGTCTGACTGGTTTGATATGTTGATCTCAGAGGTGAAAGAATTTTGGCTAATTTACATGTTGCTATTATTGTGTTTAGTGACTCAGTTCATATGACACCAAATTTGTTGCTATTTCCATTTGTGTTTTCTGCTACCATACATATGATTGTATCCATTGGGAGTGCATTTGCATGGGATTTCAACCCCCCTCAGGAATTTGTAGGTGATTCATCTTTCCCATGTTCAAGAATCTTTCTTCTGACTGTAGTTAAAAACTATAAAAAATTAATTATGTGTCGATTACAAAAGAGTTTTCTGGGTCTGACAACACACATTTTGTTTGAAAGAAGCGGGTACAATTTCATTTAGAAGCTGTTCCACGTATTGTGTCTTGTAGCTTATGCAGGAAAGTGAGCCTATGTCCAATACTGAGACTAACATACCTGACCAGTCAGACTAACACTGACATATGGCAGCTCTGTTCTCTCCCTGTTTCTCTTCCTTCCTTTTCTACAGCCTGCTCGTCCTTTTATCCCTTAGGATTCCCTTGCTAGACATACTCAAATATCAATAGGGAATTGTATGTTTGTTACCTAGACAATTTTTCCAAATTGTAATGATTTACAGTACTTTCAATATTATACATACGATATGCAATGCAATATACTTTGCAACAACTTATTTTGAGGCAGGGAAGTTAAAAGCTTTCAAGATTAAACTTTAACTTGGATGATCTACAAAAAAGTTTCTTAAGTACTACAATATAAGAGTAGCACAGTATGAGGAGTCCAGTTGCCAGCCAAGATTGGGAAATCTGCACTCTAGCTTAATCCTGTAGGGATGCAGATATGCACATTTCTCCACAGTATGCAGAAGTCTCTCTGCACAGTTACTGGGGAAAGCTGAGAACTGAGCATGAGCTATTGGTAAAAGCCATTAAATAGCTGCAAGGGTCTAATAAATTTACAAAACAGAAACATTCTGAGCTTTAAAACTGTCCCTTGTTCCACTCAGAGAATCTTCAAGCATCCTCAGGAACAATTAACAACATCACAGTGGTTGACATTAGGAAACCAACAGTTGCAAAACAGGCTGAAAAGCAAAGTGAAGTAAGACACACAGTGACAACATATCTACAAACTTTGCAACAGCAACAGAGTTCTTTGTCCACTAAGAAGACACCACAAGTAATATCAAATCAGAGCCAAATCCTGAGGTCCTTAGTCAGTTTTCATACAAATTTATTCAGCCCTTACACAGACAAAATCCTATTATGAGATTTTGTTTAGTACTGAGTAAAAACTGAGTAAGGATCTCAGGATTCAGTGCAGTCTTTTTGATATGAGGGATATTTGCACAGTAAATCAACTGTTAGGTGGAAAGTTTAGGGTTGATTGGTATTGACTGTGGCAATTTAGGTTCTTAAAGCCAAATTCTGACATGAAATTTACAATGGCATATACACAAAGAACTAAATCCTGCAGTGGTTACTTATCACTTACCCAGGAAATGTTTCCTCTGAAGTCTAAGTAAGTTTTGCCTGTCTAAGTCATGAATAAGGACTGAAGGATTGGGGAAAATAAGTGTGCCAGTGTAAAATCCTCTACACGTATAAAATGATTGTGCCATGATCCTAGCTGAACCTTCCTACTTTGGAAAGTAGGTCTGCAGGTGCTGAGCAAGTGCAAATGTGGAGCAGGGGAAAGCTGTGTATCATATATAAAATGCAGAAAAAAACACATGGGCATCTCATCTGAGTAAAATATTCAACCTTTGATAAAGCACATGCATAAAGTACTGCAGAAATACTTGTTAACTTAAGTTGTAAATTCAGCAGGGCAGGGACCATGTATTTCTCTGGTGTTGTGTATATAGTGAACAGCAATAAGCCTTGTAAGAGAATGATATTTTAAACTGCTTGTTGGCTACTGAAGTGATTTAGTGGACATGCCCCTATCTAAGCAGGCAGATACATGATATGTATGCTAGACTGACTGCATCCATATTCTTACCTGTTATAATTGTTTCTCTGTGCGATGCACTGTTCTCTTTCAAAGTGGCTTGTGCATCTTTCTGCCTGCTGGATGTGCCCCCAGGCACTGCTGAGTTGGGGAACCTTCTGGAAAGCAGTGCCTCTTGGGGCTGCATGTACAGCTTCTCACAGCACCAAACGTTCAGAGCTAGGGTTATAAAAGGGATGCATGGCCACAGCTGCCTCAGTTACTTAGGGTGTAGGGAACTTTTTTCCATGTCTTCTAAGCCTCAAGCAGGTGCTCATTTCAAGGATGCTTTGATTCCATTCTTGGCTGTCCTCAAGTTCAACAAAAAGAAAAAAAGAAATGCCAAGGATTTTTCAGTAGCAAGTTTTCAGCAACATCATACCAGAAGAGGAAAACACATAATCAAGAGGTCAAGGAACCATGCAATTCCTACAATTTCTGGTTCCTCTCCTCCACCTCTAGCTGCTTTGCAGCCCTTAGCACTGTCATCAGAGCATGTGATCATGCCTCTGAGAGCACATTATCTGGGGATGACTGGATATGTGGAGGTCCTCTCCAGAACAGGTGCTGGTTGAGATTCACTCACAGATGCATTCCTATTAGTTTGGGGAAAGGAGTTTCTTTATTCTGTCTCATTTCATGGATGCTTTGGTGCTATTTTCAGGTGAATCTTACTACTGATCAAAAAGATACACTAAAACAGAGCCCAGCTCACACTGGTTGCTGCAGCATGGGCTGCACAGTATTGGCATATGGATCTCTAGGTGTGTCATGTGAGCCTACCTCAATTAACAGATCTTAGATCTAAAGGTGACACTCTAATCCTACATCCCAATCCAGTGTTACAGCTTGTGGCTTGGTTCATATAACATTGACAATGTCTGACCTGACATACTCTATGGAAAAGCAAGAGTTTCTGCAGTAGTCCTGAAAGTAATTTACACTGAAATGTTTGTTTCCATTTCTAAAAGTGTTTCCTCTGTGGGCAGGAGACAACAATCTTTCTCTAGATTCTGCATCTATATAGTGTATTGTGGACTATTTATTGTTCAGTCTCTGTGTCTTCTATCATGGTGCACCTCACTGTCACCTTTGCCTATGACCCATCAGTGGCTATTTCTACAGTTTTCACTCAATTCCCCATCATATTATTCCTGAAAGGTCTGGTAATTGCCTTCCCACTGTTCAAAGAACCTATTCCTTTACGGGATCTTAATCTGGTGCTGAAAAGGTTAAATCATCTTTTGAGCCCTTGGGAGACTGCTCTTTGTTCCTTCTGTGACTAAAGACATTGGGCTGGAGCCCAAGCTGATGTAAATCAGCTTAGCTCCATTGACTCAAGTGGAACCATGCCAATTTGCAGCAGCTGATGATCTAGTCCAGCATTTTCAACTGCAATTACATATGTGACAGAAGAGCAAAAGAGTTGAAGGCTTTAGTAGCTGATCTTCTTTTCATCATATTCTACAGGTACAGAGTTGCCTGCTAAATTTATGCCAAAGTCTGAGTTCCTTCTGAATCATACTACCGATGTGTTGTTTTTTAGAAAACCTCAGCTAGCTGAAAATGGACTCGCTACCCTAAATGTCAAGAGGTCTTCAGAATTTTTATTTGGATAAGACTAAGGGCTGGTCTACACTGGGGGAGAGGAGTTGATGTAAGATATACAACTTCAGCTACGAGAATAGCGTAGCTGAAGTCGACGTATCTTATTTCGACATACCTCCTGTCCTCACGGCGCGGGATCGATGGCCGTGGCTCCCCTGTCGACTCCGCTTCTGCTTCTCGCCTTGGTGGAGTTCCAGAGTCCACGCGTGGCGGGGATCGATTTATCATGTCTAGATGAGACACAATAAATCGATCCCTGATAGATCGCTACCCATCGGATCGGACATACCCTAAGGCATTTAGAAAATAGACATGATTTGCGGTAAACTTTGGGGATCAGTGGAAAGAGAATGCCATTTTCACTCAATGCCTGTCCAAGTGGATTAGACTGGGCATTTAGACTTGTAATATGTTAGCTAGGCAGAGCGTACCTAAAGATCAACCAGATTAAGATGGCTTGCCTCTGGAATGTTTCCAGAATAAAAATCTACAGGGCTGATACGTGGAGTTCTGTGGCACATATATCCAGAGGGTAAAAAGAACAGGAGAACTCGTGGCACCTTAGAGACTAACAAATTTAAGCTTATGCTCAAATAAATTTGTTAGTCTCTAAAGTGCCACAAGTACTCCTGTTCTTTTTGCGGATACAGACTAACACAGCTGCTACTCTGAATCCAGAGGATAGTATTGGATAAAACATATGGATCCAATGCTCACTTTGGGAGGGTCGTTTTGCAACCCTTGCTTAATCAAACCTGGCATTGTACTGCCACCTAGATTTCCACAAGTAAAAATATGCAGAGGTCATCTTCAAAAAGAAGAAATAGTTACTTTTCATAAAAAACAGGGTGGATAAAAATCAATGATTAAAAAAAATCCAATTTTTTTATTTAAATCCAATTTTTTATAGTTTTTTCCTCAAAAGGGATTTTATCTAAAGATAGTTTTAATTAAGATACATTATAGCTCAAGATATCTCATCACTGAATAGGGATTATAAATTCTAATTCTATAGTATGAGACAATATATTAATGTAATATTTAGGAAAAGTTTTGTAAATGAGTTCCAATAGTTCATGGATTAGGGACCCAATCTTATGGGGTTCCATAGGCTTCTGTACAGATGATTTAGGTTAATCTTTCTATCTACCCAATGGAACTCAGTGCTCAGTCTAGAAGATACCATCAGAGATGCTTAGTTTTGCATTCTCAAACTGTGGATTTGTGTCTCCAGAGATAACATTCTTGTTAACAGCAAAAATGTTTTAAATAAATAAATATATAGAGGTGAGAAATAACAGACCTCAACTCTATTATCTACTAATCTGACACTAATTGCCACTGAAATTCAGCATCTGTAAGATGAAAAACTTTACATGAAAAAAATCAGGCACACTTGAAACACAGCCTCTAAATCCAAATGTCCCACACTAGTCTTTTTAATGTGTGAAAAAGACCCCCACTGATTTGCAAGCATGAAATTAAGGATTCATTTCTTCAGCCTACAGCGAGATTTGCACAGCCTCATAATCAGAAATAAACAGTGCAATAAAACCAGGTTTGTGTGGGAAAGAAATGTTGTGTCTAAAAAAAAGTTATCTGTTGTCTATTTATGTACTGTTAAGAGGCTGAGTAAAGCACTTGAGTTTTACCAGAATTTTCCACGAGTTGAATATTGTAGAAGATTCCATCTTTTACCTTATATCTACAGCAGTGGTGGATTAAGATTTATTGGGGCCCTGAGCACAAAAAATACTGCCCCCCCCATACTCCATTAAAAACAGAAATGTATAAAAATTGATACAAAGACTCCATTCAGTGTTTACACACTGCATTAATAATGAAGCAAGTCATATCCCAGTTCATTATGCCTAAATTAACTGCTCAGTTTTTCCACATAGAAAATGAAAATGGCTAGATATGATCCATAAGCATCACACAAAGGTGTTCACTGCTAATTTGGACAACATTAATGTTACAAGAATCAGTCATTCGCAGGTCAACAAGTGGTTCTTTCATCTCCTCCAGTTTTCTTAAACCTGACCATTACGCACTGGAAGCCCATCACCAGGGCTGCGACTCTTGCTGGTGGCTGCTCTCACACTTTTTCCTAAAATACTTAACTTTAGAAAAGGCAAACAAATATGCATATATACATTTCCAAATCATTATAATTTATTTATGTATGGTTTTGAAGACTCAGTAATAAAAATAATATACAATTGTCTCTATTCTTTACTGGATTTAAACAGAATAGAAACATTCTTTGCACGTTCTTGTCTTTTTTGTTATTTGGTTGGCTTTTGTGGTTGCATTTTTTTTTAGACTTGCTAGCTAGTAAGTCTACTGCTGTGAAAAGTGACACTTGTATGTTAATATCACTTTTCACAGCCTCCCAGATAGCTACTAAGTCTGCTGTGAAAAGTGATATTAACATACAAATATCACTTTTCACAGCAGACTTATTCAGCCCCAGCAAGCCCAGGGACAAATTAAGCCCTGGATGGGGAGGTGGATAGGGAGGCAGTGGGGGCTGGAGTGATGGGGGGGAATGGATAGGGAGCCGGGGGAGGCAGTGAGGGCAGGGCAATAGGTGGGAGTGTGAGAAGCCAGGAGCGGCAAGGATATGGCCAGGGGCCAGAGCCCAAGAGCCCAAAATCCCATGGCCAGATCCTGGGCCCAAGCCTGAAGCCCTGCAGCCAGGGGATGGAGCATGTGGCTGGGGAATGAGAAGGCAGCAGGGGCCACAGGTGATGGGGGAGGGGTGATGAGCCTGGGGCCTGCGGCTGTGGGACAGAACCTGCCACCGTGAGGCTGAAGCCTGGGAATGGAGAAGGCAACGGGGGCTATGGCAATGGCAGAGGGGTAAACCTCGGGCCTGAGCCCCCCCCACCATGCCTGGATTCTGGGGCCCATGGCCAGACTTGGGGACTCCCAAATTGGCTGGGGCCCCTGGGAACAGACCCTGTGCGTTAATCTGCCACTGATCTAAAGTTATTTTTAACTAGAATATTAATTTAAATTATGTTAAATTCTACACAACCAACTACATCCCCAAATGGCAGAGAAATGATAGATACTACAGTGATGTGTGGTATAAGACCCTATGTAGAACAGAATAGCCTGTAGACATCTTAATGGCAGAATAAACACAATAATAATGTTTTCCTTGTCTGGACTAGCAGATCTGTGCCTCTTGATTTTTTCTATGAACATTTTTGCCTTTTGTAATCTTTATCCATAATTAACATTTTATTTACATTTCACTTCCATTGGATAACTATTGTACATTGTATTAAGAACATCAAGTTACATTTATAATTGCTTTATTAAATTCTTGTATGTGTGCAGTGTTGGTCGCAGGATGTGAGACAAGATGATATAATGTGAGGTAAAATCTTTTATTGGACTGTTGGTGACAGAGACAAGCTTTTGAGTCACACAGAGCTCTTCTTCAGATCTGGGAAAGGTACTCCCAGTGTCACAGCAAAATGCAAGGTGGAACGGTTCTATGTATATGTATACATCTTTTTAGATGCCTCCACCCTCTCTCATTCACAATTGCGTGGATTGCCTTTCCTTCCATTCATGATCACATAATATCTCTGTGGCAATCCCATAGCAGAATATTAGTAGTTAAATATTCAATGTATTTTTAGCTGTCTTTAATGCGACATGGCAGCTGGATATGAGGAGAGCCAGACTAGCATCCTATGACCAGCCAACTCGTCTCCACCCCCTTCGGCACAAGTACTATAGTTGGGAACTGATGCGGTTATGGGACTAAATTAAGACACATATAACACATAACAGCAGGCTACAAGCCATGGAAAGGGGAGAAAGAAAGAGCGCTCTGGTCACCTCATTCTCAGTGCTATTCTCCTCCCCTTGGTGGGGAGGGGATTGTGCTGTGTGTGTTTCAGGAAGAGCCATTTTTACTATCTCTTCCCAGATCCATGAGCCCTAGCAGCACCAGAAGGCTCTGATCTGACCCAAGCGCCTCTGTGAGTCTCAGCCATGTTTTACTCCAACCTCTCCTGCCGGGCCTGCACCATCCACTCAGCGGGTCAGACGGGGACACGCCTGTAGGGGAAAGCCGACGTGCGCTCCACGGCGTCCTACCACAGCCCAGAGAGGCTGAGCCTACATTTCCCAGCATGCAATGGTGTCCTGGGATGCCCTTGCACACTACCAGCGCGGCTGCGGGAGCTGTTCTTGTCAGCCTGAGGGAAGTGGTGACCCCTTCGGGACTACACATCCCAACATGCAACGCGCTACCATGATCGGCACCAGGAGCGTATGAGTCACGAGTCCTGTAAACCAGAGCTGATCATTGGTCATATCCGGTTGACGTCATCAATGCGTAACTCTGCCCGCCCCCTTAGCTCGTTTGGCTATAAAAGCGGCGTCGTCGCCGTCTCTTCGCCTTTAGCTCCAGGTGTCTGAGAGGAGAAAGATGCATCGATTTTGCTCACGGGCCTTCACGGGGATTTTTACCGCCACCACCGACTCGTCCTTCGCCTGCCTCCGTCAATCCCCTCCACTGCCTCGGTCCGGGAAGTCAGCCCCGCAGAGACGCTGTAGTAAAAAGCGCTCCTGCTCCTCCATCGGCTGATTGTCGCTGAGACCCGGGCGGGGGGGAACCGAGAGACCGAGACCCACAGAGGGGAGCCGCGCACCGCCGGTAGCCATGCCCAAGTCAAAGAAACGAGGGAGCAACCACCAGCGCGGAGCAGGTAGGAGCCGCGAGGCATCCTGGGAGCGGTAGTTTTCTCCTGCGGCCTGTCCCAGTCTCTTCTGTTGGGCGCCGAGAACGAGAAACTACATTTCCCATGATGCGCTGGTGCTCGAGGGAAGGGGGGTCTCGGCGGGGGGGGGCAGCCGGGCCTCGGCTGGCGGAGCCGCCCTGTCTGGCTGCGCGGCCGGGCTTTGGGCGGGCGCCTCCTTGTAGGTTCTCCGGGCAGGCGGCACCCGCTCGCCCCCTTTCCCGGGGCCGCCTGAGCCAGCGGCCCTGTCTCCGCGGGGCTGACGGGAGTCTGGATTGGAAACCGCCACCTCACACACCAGCCGACGCATGCGCACAGCCTGCTGCTGAACTCGCGCGTCAGCCGCTTCTGCTCCGGGGCCGCGGGCGGCGAAGTGCGTGTCCCGCGCGGCGCCGGAGGCAGGGCCCCGAGGCAGCTGGGCCGGTCCCCCGCAGTGCGCTGGTGGCCCCTGAGCCGAGCTTGCCGTGCCCGGGGTCACCTCTGCGGAGCCAGCGAGCAGCTCCAGGGCTGGCGCCACCGCTAATGGCCTGGCGCAGCCACGGCACTGGCCAGCCGCCTCCGCCTGCAGCCCCGGGTCGCCGCCCTGGGGTTGGAGTGTGGCACGTGCCCTGTCGCCCGGGGCTGGGGCAGCTCGAGAAAATGCTCAGTGGGTTCCTCGGGCTTTTTATGGGCAGAGCTGTCACCCTGAATTAAGTGAGGGCGCCTGAGAGCTCTTGTTGCTAGGCTTCAGTTTCACTCTGGGAATGAAAGCTCAGTGTTCTGCCCCTCCAAAGCCCCAGGACATGGGTAAGGTCCTTGTTATGCCTGCTAGGAAGTGTGAGCTCCAAAATCGTCTGTTAGCTTGTGGTGAGGGGCTTGATTATTGGGGGTTGTCAACTCACAGGGATTGTGGAGTTATGAATTGTTTAAAAACTTCCAGAAGGTGGGTGGACAGTGCATTTTATAATAATGATTGGAGATATACCTATCTCCTAGAACTGGAAGGGACCTTGAGGTCATCGAGTCCAGCCCCCTGCCTTCACTAGCAGGACCAAGTACTGATTTTGTTCCAGATCCCCAAGTGGACCCCTCAAGGATTGAACTCACAACCCTGGGTTTAGCAGGCCAATTCTCAAACTACTGAGCAATCCCTCCCCGCTTTTCTGAAATTGGCTTCTCATCTTAATTTTCACTAAATTAGTGGTTCTCAGTCTTTTCCATGCTGAGACTGTGTAGGCATATGGGAGTGACAAGGTGGTCCTGCTCCCAATATTTGTTTGCAGTTCATGACCCTCCATCTTGAGAATCCATGCACTAGATCGGGGTAGGCATGTGAGCTGATTTTCAGTGGCACTCACACTGCCTGAGTCCTGGCCACCAGTGTGGGGGAGGCTCTGCACTTTAATTTAATTTTAAATGAAGCTTCTTAAACATTTTAAAAACCTTACCTTTAAAAACCTTACTTTACATACAACACTAGTTTAGTTATATATTTTAGACTTAGAGACCATCTAAAACATTAAAATGTATTACTGGCATGCGAAACCTTAAATTAGAGTGAATAAATGAAGTCTCAGCACACCACTTCAGAGAAATTGCTTACCTGAGGGTATGTCTCCACTTAACTGCTATAGTGGCACAGCTGCAGCTATGCCATTCTAGTTTTTCAGTTTAGGCACCGATGCTGATGGAGGAAAGGGGTTCTCCTTTTGGCATAGGTAATTCACCTTCCCAAGAAGTGGTACCTGGGTTGACAGAAGAATTCTTCCGTTGACCTAACAGGGTCTACATTGGGGATTAGGCCAGCATCACTAAGTGTCTGTGGGGCATGATGTAACTATGGCAATATAAATTCCCAGTGCAGCTTGCTGGGGCAACTTGGAAGCAGCTGATTTATGTGTAGTGACTACCAAATGTTAGTATGTGAATTTCATTCAATGTGCCTAATGTTCAAGGATATGGTAAGAACAGTGCTAATGTGGACACGAGGACGAACGGATATAAACTGTCAGTCAGGAAATTCAGGCTTGAAATTAGACGAAGGTTTCTAACCATCAGGGGAGTGCAATACTGGAACAGTCTACCGAGGGAAACAGTGGGGGCGAAGGACCTCCACGACTTTAAGATTAAGCTAGATAAGTTTATGGAGGGGATGGTATGATAGGATAACGGGCTTAGTCAATAGGTCAATTATGTGCCTGGTATGATGTAACCTTTTCCAGAGGGTTTGGCTGGAGAGTCTTGCCCGCATGCTCGGGGTTCAGCTGACCGCCATATTTGGGGTCGGGAAGGAATTTTCCTCCAGGGAAGATTGGCTATGGCCCTGGAGGTTTTTCGCCTTCCTCCGAAGCATGGGGCAGGGTTCACTTGCTAAGGAGTGGGTGGATCGGCTTATGTGGCCTGCATCTTGCAGGAGGTCAGACTAGATGATCATAATGGTCCCTTCTGATCTTGAATTCTATGATTCTATGATTCTATGAACAGTGGAAATGAAGTGCTGCCTAAAGTAAATTGTAAATATTGTCTCAGGCTTTAGTCAGATTGAAAAACGGTTGATCTCAAATTGCAGTCAAAATCAACTGTATCAGTAAGGTAAACTTTCTCTGTGAAATTGAAAGGACAAACATTGAGTTTAGAGCATCCTGCAAATGAAACACCTAAATTACTTTGACTAATTTTCTCTGACAGCTTAAGTATGTACCTGTTCCACTGTTTCCAGCAGCCCTTCAGCATCAGATTAAGGAATAATTGCTGTTACCTTTTGCACCTAAAAATGGCAAAGCTCATCAGTTTGCTTATACCATAAAAAGAGACAGGGTAAAGATGGATATTTGAGTGAAGTTGTAATTTTTATGTTAACATTGACTTCACTATAGCACACACTGGATATATGTGCCACAGAACTCCACGTATCAGCCCTGTAGATTTTTATTCTGGAAACACTCCAGAGGTAAGCCATAGCACACACTGAGTAATTTGAGGAAATGGCTAATCATTATTTTAATAACTTCTTAATGTCTGTAGGAAAGAAGCAAGTTCAAAACCTGTTGGCAATTCAAAAATTCTGCAGCCATCTCCAGGGTCTTTGTTGCTTAAAGGACTTTTTCAGGCATCTTCCTAGTTATGAAAAATTCATGGAACTCAGTGTCTGCATTTTCAACATTTAGGTGACTTGTAAACAATGTATTATATAAACAAGGACTTTGCTCAAACATCATGTATATTATACAGGAATTCTAGAGGCACTAAACTTCCACAAACAGCAGTGAAAGCCTGTAACCTGTCAAGTCCCTCCAAAACCTCCAATTGTTTTTGGAAGTCTGGCTTGAGCTGCTAATAAAGCTGGAATTGAACAAGAACAAAATTGGGAGGGGGGAAAAGGAGCCTATAGAAACTTGGTTCTTGACCTAAAATATGAAGGTCTGGGTTGAACCAAGACTAAAGAAGGCTTAAATGGGGCTGGAACATAATCCTGAACTCTGTCATCCTCCTTGTAACATTAAGACTGGATGTTTTACTTAGATAGCACTACTGCAATACAAAAAAAGAATCATGTAAGGAAAGTCATGGATTGTACAGCCTGCTCAGCATCAGTCAGATTTGTATTTAGTGCACTTAGCTGGGTTTGCTTAGCTGAAATCTTGTAATATGCTAGGTGCTGAAGAAACCAGCTGCAATGAACTACATAATGAGTTGCATTTTGTGTCATAGATCTCTTGGGTATTTTCACTGCCTTTTTTCAAGGAAAAAAGTGGGGGGTTGGTTTTGGGAAAATCGCAACAGCCTTATCCACCATGAATGAAACCCCCCCTTTGCATGCATTGGCATGGACAGCACTCTGTGCCTATACCAAAAGCATATTTCTAGTTGGCACATGTCTCAGTGTTGCCATTTACATGTTCCATGAGCAGCAGATATTGGGTTCTTGGTGTACTGTATTTCCAGATGTATCCAGGCTACTCTGTGGCAAATGCATCTCCAACATTTTCACAATTCCTTCTGTTGAATGAGTATATTTTGCCATCTCATTAGTGTATTTGATGGTGCTCTGCCTTGGTATGTAAAGGACTATTGTGTATGTTTCAACATGTATAAAATATTCTCAGGCAAAATTTTAAAAGGCTGTAGGGTTGCTTCAGGGCTTCACCCATCCAAAATGTTCATACTTTTCATAGTGTAAGGGCAGAAGGGACCCTTATATCATCTAGTTTGGTGTCCTGTATATCACAGGCCACTAAATTTCATCAAATTGCCCCAAAACTTCTTTAGTTAAGGTAATTTTCCAAAATGGCATCTTTGATTGATGTGAAGATATCCAGAGATGCAGAATCCACCAGTTCCCTTAGTAGGTTGTTCAGTGGTTAATCCACTGTTTAAAAAACCAATTGTACCTTATTTAATTTTTATTAAAATAGAATTAAAAAAACAAGGACATTCGGCTATTTTTGACTGTGGACGTTGTATCTGTGTGAACAGAATACATTTGCTAAATGTAGACATGTGCCGTTCGAAAGCCCAATCAAATACAATAGCTAGACACAGCCTTGTCTGAAGGTGTTGCTCCTCCGTAATTCTAAATTCCACCAGTACACTGAATACTCTGTATCATATCTTTTCATTATTTCTGGTACACATCTGTGTATATGTAGTTTTTAAGCCTAGGAAAGTATTTCCTGAACACCTTTTTATATCCTGGACCCCTAAGTAGGGCCAGGAAGAGATGGAAGAAGGGATCTATAGGGAGGAGAAACAAACTTTGACATGGTAGTCCCTTATTTCTCCCTACTTTTTGCGTGGGGTCAGGGAGAACAGGGGGCAGGGCAGCAATATATGGATCTGCAGTGTTTTCCAAATATGGAAGTAGTCACTAAAGTGTTTTTTTTAAGGTGGTCAGCACAGAAATGTGCAGCCTTTCAGTGATGAGGATGCGTCAATTGAGACTATGAGCCACTGCAGTGGCTTCAGTGATCCTGCTAGCTTCACTGAAGAAGGTATGTTTTTGATTTTGATCTATGCATCTTATGAAAATTTCTTTAGAAACAAAATTGATGTTTCTGACACATGCCTCTTATCTACTCTTATAAAACAGTGCAGTAATCTTTAAAATAACCAAAAATTTGGGGTTCTCAGGGCATTACTGACCCCCATTACTATAGCTATTTGAAGAGGTACCCATTAAAGTATTTACAGATAAATGTACAACATGTTTCGTAAGACTTTTAAACCTCCCATGGTTCCTTTATTCTGTGAGTATACCATGCTAATTTCTAAAGCAAAGTTTAGATTTAATTAGAAATTGATAATGCCTTTATTCAGATGTAACTTTTACCACCTGTCTCAGGAACAGTAAGAGGACCTAAGACAGCAGCCCTCCTGCATTCATGACAGCTGCTTCATGCTGAAATCTATATGTACAAACTCCTCAGTCAGAATTGATTGGCTGCTAAAATCAAATACTTTTCCATTATGTCAATTGGATATAACCAGGTCCCACTCCTGGGTGTCATTCTACTCCTGTAATATCCCACATTTGTTGCTAAAGTCCCTGTTACCTGAAAAAAGGTGGATGTTATTGATTTAAATATAGTAATCAATTTCTCATACTATAAATTTCTAATGATCTAAACATGAACATTGTAATGTGCATTAGGATTAAATTATCTTGTATACATTAGGACCTGAAGTCGATGAAGAAGCAACTCAAGAAGACTTCGAGTACAAGTTAAAGGGATTCATTGACCTTACCTTGGACAAGAGGTATAGGGTGTTTGGAAGCAATGCACTTAAGCATCACCAATCTTCGCTTGACTTCTCTAATACAAATTAGTGATGTGTTGCTGCCCCATAGAAACTTAACCTATCTTTATTTCTGTTGCATAGTTACTAAAATCAGTTTAGCAGTCCACACGGGGGTTTGATTCTCCTCTCCTATGAATCAGGAATAGCTGCCCTGGAGTCAGTGGTGTTTGATGTAAACTAGAGAAGTAGGCCTGGCTTTTTTTACTAATACAAATTTAAAATGCTTGTGTATTGTCAGATCACGTGCGTTTTTCAAGTGAATTGGTCTTGCAAAATTGTTTGCCTCAGAAAGGCAACTTAAATTAATTATACACAATGTCAACATGATAAAGGATAGGTGAGTTTATTTCTGGGCTGGTAAGCTACCGTGAGTTTTGCAGTACTGCATTAAGCATATGCCACAGCCTTCAACGAAAGTTTTTACCCCTATGCATTCTAGCTGAGGAAAGAGGTGAAGGAAAATAAACCAAGCTGTAAATGAGGAGTTGGTCTGCCCAGGAGATTTGTTCAACAACTGTACTAAATGTTTCTACTTAATTCATAGGACTTCTGTAGATTTTGACAGCACCAGGTAGATGTGTAATGTACACTGCTATAAAAGTGTACTAAAGCAAAGCCTTCAGCTTTAGCTTACATGAAAACTTATTTGTATCAATCTCTATTATTCCTCCAACAGTGCGAAGACAAGACAAGCAGCTTTTGAAGGTCTTAAAAATGCTCTGACTTCTAAAATACTGTATGAATTTATCCTGGAAAGGAGAATGACTTTAACTGATAGCATTGAACGCTGTATAAAGAAAGGTAATAAATGCTTGTACGGTACTGGAAGGTAACAGAACTATAGGATAGGGACTGATTTGTCATACTACTGTAGTGTTAACTGATGTGATGAGACTTTGTAGTATTTTACAGAAAATTTTAGTAGATCCACATACATTTGTTAGCTAAGCTTCTCTTGTCCTAAGTTAGATGTTAGTGAGCATTTATTGCTCTTTGATCATTGAGCTACAAAATTACATTGCTTCCTTCCTGTTGGCTGGAATTAGTGACAACCTAGTACCATTTCCAGTGCTGTTTTCTTCATTTGGGTTTTGTTTAAGATACAGCATGCTTCATTGCTGGATCTCCCTTTACAAGCCTCTAAACAAATGTGTGATTCAGTGCAGGATAAAATCCGCAGGTGATCACTCAATGTATTTCCTTATTCTGTAGGTAAGAGTGATGAACAGTCTGCAGCGGCAAGGCTGGCATGTCTTCTCTGTGTGCAGTTGGGGTCGGGAATTGAAAGTGAAGAAATCCTTAAGACCCTTGGACCAGTTCTCAAGAAGATAATCTGTGATGGAACAGCTAGTATCCAGGCTAGACAGGCTGTAAGTATAAAACGTACTGGGCTATAGAAGAGAGGTAGTACAACAGTTTAAAAGCTTTGGTACTTTTCTCTTTCCTTTGCTGCCAAAATACAGACTACTTCACTAGTGTGTTAATGCAAGCCTATAATTTAATTCCTGCACTAATGTACACAGGTGTTGGGCTTCCAGAAGCTTTCAGTGATGGCATGAGATTTGAGAATTGGTGTTACACTCATTGGCTTGAAAGAGTTGCATGTTGATGTTCACTTAACCTGAAACTTCAATTTCTGCACTTATCATCATTCTTTTCAGTACCAAAGCATTTTTTGTCCGCCAGAGCAGTGTTCTGTGGAAATTGGGGCACCATGTAAAGTATCTTGGTTCCTTTGTGCTTTTGTGCTTTTTCCATCCCAAAACTCTGGTTACATCTTATGATGTGACTAGGCATTGGTCAGTCAGTTCTTCCTTCAGCTTGGACTGTTAATATCTCTGTCCTGGACTACATTATCAATATGACTCCTACCATGAATTAGTGCATGGTCCTTTCACTTCTAGAATTCCTCTTGTATTGCTTGTCCACTAGGATTATTTTAAATGTTTCCTGAAACAGTATATTGAGTCCACAAATATTTATGCAAGCTGTAAAACTTGTGGGATAGGTATAATTATACCTAGCAGAAAAGTGTGTAAAACTGCATGTCGTCCTCAAGTCAAGGGTCCCTTTTTGGTACGGATGGTAGCCTCAAACCCAAGTACAGAGAATCCACCTGTATCTCTGTTCTTATACCTATCAAACTTTTAATTAAAAGCCCCTTCAAAGCAGTAGCCATTGCTGCTAATGATACTGGGTTTTTCTGTAACTTTAGTGTCGTGGGTTTGTTGAGCTAGTTCAATTTAACTCTTGCATTCACTCTCGTACAACTGGTTTGCTTGTTTTGTTTTGCTCAAGTACTGTTGAAACAAAAGTTTCTAGCTTGACTATGGTTGCATCAAAGCATAACTGAAACACTGCTTTAAAACTAAAGCAGCCCTAGTATTTAATACAGGTGTTTAAGAGGAGCTTGAATTGCCCTTTAGGTGTTAGAAAATGATACCCACAGGAAACTGGAAAAACGTACCACATTGAGTTGGTGAAACTATACGTAGAGTAGACCCTTAAAATGCTGTTATTCAGAATTCTGGAAAATCCTTCCCACAGCAGTGAGTAGATGCCAGCCATCCCTTTTATTTCATTGTGAAACTTATAGTTCACAGTAGTGAGCTTTTACTAGCTCTTCTAATTTAGCTAGTCAATTGAAAGGCAGGCTATATACAGTTCTTGTAACAGCTCAGTCTGGCAATGTATTTCTTTGTTTAGAGGTACATACATAATCAGAAGTGCAAATACTTATGCAGAGCAGCATATGTTGTAAAGCGGGCCAGATATAGCTATGAAGTAAAGCCAAAAATATGAGGGAAGAGTTCATTCTGCTTAAGGAATGGTTCCATGGGCACTCAACATAGAACTTAAATACTTATTTATACAAGCAGTTGGAGTAACGAAGACCAGAGTTTAAAATTTTGGAATCTTGTCAGGTCTGGTAGAATCAACATAAACTATGAAATACTGACTTGTTTTACTTCTCTTCCACCTCTAGTGTGCAACCTGCTTGGGAGTTTGCTGTTTCATAGTCACTGATGATATTACCGTAAGGATAAACACTTAACCCTTTATCAAGTTTTACACAAATTTTAATAATTGAATTTAGCCATTTACACTTTTTTTTTAAAACCAGGAACTGTATTCAACTATGGAGTGTCTGGAAAACATATTCACAAAATCATATCAGAGAGAGAGAGACACTAATGGCATTTCTAGCACCCACAACACAGTGCTTCACATCAGTGCACTTTTAGCATGGACTCTGTTGCTGACCATCTGCCCAGTGAGCGAAGTGAAGAAAAAACTTGAAATGTATGTTCCTTTCCTGGAAGGCAACTTTTACAATGAACTGTTACTTTGCTTTAATGTTGCTTTATTGTAAAAATTGCTCTTTACAGATTAATAAAATGTAGCTCATTTTTTTTCCTAGGCACTTACACAAACTTCCAAACTTATTATCTTGTGATGATGTCAACATGAGAATTGCTGCTGGAGAAACACTAGCTCTTCTGTTTGAACTGGCACGAGAAACAGAAGCTGTAAGTATAATGGATTTAGCTGTAACAGGTTTCTTGCATTGAGATTGTTGCAAACTAAACACCATGGTATGTAATGCTATTTCACATACCATCCCTAATTCCAGAGGACCATCTCTTACAATCTAGTTGTATCTGTCTGCACATTCTTGGTGGGAAAGTTGCATATAAACTCTCCACAACTTAAAATAATGAAGAAAAATGTATCTAAACAGTAGAATGAAATTAGGTAGGCACACTAAAGCAGGGATCAGCAACCTTTGGCACGTATCCCAGGCCACCTCTTCCTGCAGCCCCCATTGGCCTGGGATGGCGAACTGCGGCCAGTGGGAGCTGCGATTGGCTGACCCCGTGGATGCTGCAGGTAAACAAACTGTCCCGGCCCGCCAGGGGCTTACCCTGGTGGGCCACATGCCAAAGGTTGCTGATCCCTGAACTAGAACTACTCCAATTAAAACAAGCTTACTTGTGCTAGCCCTCCCATTATCTTCCTGTGATAACTTCAGGGCTGCTGGAATGCTAGAGTCGTTAAAATCTGATACTGACATCTAAACACTTTTTTTAAAAGAAAAAACTGCAAAGAAAAGAAATGTAGATTAGCATCTTGTACCCCAACAACCATGGTGAGGGGGGCATTTAGTACAGACTCTTACCCTTTTCAGCTTCCCCAAATCTGCCAGTTCCAGGGACTTCCAGAAAGCATTGCTGTGTGTTGCCAGTTGCAATGCACTCTTGAGTTTAGACAGTATCTTGAGTAGGCAGCTTTCCATTTCCTTATGTTGCGTCAAAGGGAGTACCCTATGATGAAGAGATTGATAAAACATTATGTTTCTTGGCATCTGAAAGTAGATTAATGCATTTTGCCAGTTGCAACTTTGGAGTAAGACTTTTAAGGCATTAATTACATATTTATCTTGTGCTACTGAGGTTGTGACTGGTATTTTCCTTGTTTCACCTTTGCACTGGATGGTTAGATATTTTAAGTAACTTGTAATTTGTCTTTTAATGTTGCCTGACAACACAGACTTAATCTGGTTTGTTGCCCTTTGGTGTAATGTGCCTTATTAACTTAACTGTGTTTTTGACAGCATTGAAGAAAATAGTCTCCAATTATCCATGGGCACAGCTTGGGAGGGCTGCCGGGAGGGCTTCTGGCAAAGCACATCAGCCTTGACCAAGCTAGAACATGATCTGAGAGGGAAGGGTAACTGTACATGAGTCAGGATACCAAGCACAGTAACTTCACATGTACCTAAATTGTGCTGCTTTTTGTAGTGCTTCTAAATACAGGAGGTATTTGGTTGCAAGATCCTAGCTATTGAAGCCTACTTTGAAAGGGCTTGACAGTGAAAGTGAAGCTATTAGGCCTGGCACGATGAGTCCAGAGCTTGAATTCTTCTTCACTTGGACTGTGGCTGCAAGTGACTGAAATTTTGGTTTGAACTTAGTTGGCTTTGATTTTAATAGTATAAATCTGCATTCTTTAAGATCTTAAAGGAAGTGTTTTAAGAAAAGCACTTCAGTTCATATGCAAGTTACCCAGTTCAGCGGTTTGTATAACTGAGGCTCCTAGGCACTACTGTATTTAATAGCTGTCTTCTGTGTGTTTCTATTTCTTTGTCATGGTAATTTTTTAATCTTATTTTACCTCAGTGTCCTCCTAGTCTGCCCCATATAATGTACCACACAAATATACTGTGTCATCTGATTCTGTGATTAAGTTGGTAAATTTAAGAGTGAATACTGCATGTAGTTTGAAAGAATGAATGCTAAATAAGGGCAAGGAATGTAGTAAAAATATTTGCATGAATGGGAGTGGTGTAGATAAGATTAGCATCAGATGGGTTACAGGGTCATTGTGAGAACCCTTCTGTCACAAATTCTGCTTATTATACAAGCCACTGAATTGGGTAATTTACATATGAACTGAAGTGCTTTTCTTAAAGGAAGTGTTTTAAGATCTTAAAGCCTCAGTTAAGGTGCAGGGTTCTATTGTTTTAGGCATAGTTAAAAAATTAAGATGGTCCATGCCACAAATAGCATGCTATCAAAGTAAAACTATCATTTGAAAGAGTAATGTAAATAATGTGGAATCAGTAAAAAGACAAAACAATTTATGCACTTGTAATTGGTTAGGAATTAATCTGGCCTCCATAAACTTCAGACTTATTCTTAAAAAAAAATATTAGAACTCCCCTTTGTAAGCTCTTGGCTCCCTTTCCAAAACTTAAATTAACAGTAATAAATGGCATTAAACATTCTAAGTCAAATGTCAGCATCTCCGCAATCCACCCCAAAACTTACTTAGCCTGTGCCAGTAAGCATCTCCTCGACTCCAAGTGCCAGAGAGCATGTCCAGAGGGTTAACAAATCTAGGCACTAGCAGGCCAAGTGGGGAGTTTGTTCCATAATCCAGGGGCCTCACAAGAGACCTTGTTGGCAGCTGCTTTCATATTGAGGGATCTCCACTTTGAATGCTTCGGCTGACAACTGTCCCAGCAGGTGCAAACAGGTCACACTTGGGTAACTGGACCCTGATCACTTAACTTTTCAAGTTCAGTTAATATATTTTACCTTATAAATGCATCGTGATCCAAATGACAAACAATACTGTGGGAAAAGTTGATGTATTACCACTTAGAAAAATGGTGGAAAGACTAGAAAATGAAACATCTCCTTTTGTCTGGCTAGGATTTCTTTTATGAAGACATGGAACTTTTAACACAGAAACTAAGAGCCCTGGCTACGGATGGAAACAAGCACCGTGCCAAAGTAGACAAAAGAAAGCAGCGATCTGTCTTCAGAGATGTGTTGCGAGCAGTAGAGGTACTCTTGATTACTTTGAAAATACTCATCTGTAAAGCAGAATGGTAAACAATTTATAAAACAGTTGTATGAACACTAGACCATTGACAAATCTTTCTTACAATTTTAGATGAATTTTAAACAAGCTCCAAATAACTTCAATTTTCAGGTTTTTAACTTTTTAAGAATAAAGGCAGGATTAGTGTTAACTACATCTTTCAAAGGTTCATGGTTAGTAATCTAAAAAGGATCCAAAGGTTAACTAAAGTACCTCATTTTTTAGATTGGAAATACAAACCTAACTTCCATATTGGATATATGATTTTCTATAAAATGGATAAAACATTGCAATATGAATGTTAAGTGCCCCTTTATTTAATATATTGAGTTTTTGCTGTGAGACTTGTCCTTGACTGCCAAACTCTGATTTTTCTGAATTATGGAATTGTTCTAAAATCTATCAGTTCATTAGCAGGATTACTGCCTTGCAGTATAGGCAAGAACCAGCTTGCATTATTCAGCTGTTGTGTGGATTCAGTTTATAATTGCTCCACTCCAAGGGCTTAAATAATTGTCCTTTACAGCATATCTCTGTGCTTAGATTAACATTGCTGTAGAGAACACTACAGAATATCATTGCCAAAAGCTCTGGACAGTAACTTTCAGCTCTTCACCAACAAAATGTTCAAAAGTCATTAAGCCACATAAGTTTGACTTTATGTAACAAATCATGAACTTACATTTCGTTGGTAAGTTAGATGACACTTGAATCTTTAACTGGGCAAAATCAGGTCAGTACCAGCTAAATGGAATATCGTACTTTCAAACAGTCAAAAGTTCTCAGCGGTGAATGTAGTTCTGAGAGAAATTAACTGCTAATAGGATGGGATGCTTACTCTGTCAGGAGTAATTGCCAGTTACATGAATACAGAAGAAGGTGACTTGGTCACTAACAGCCCCAAAAAATGAATTAGAGAACGTTCTTTACTTAAGATCTTATATTGGCACCCATACTTGCATTATCTGAAATGCATACCCATAAGTATGGTTTGCATCAAAATACAGCATTTTAAAGGGAGTTATAAAATTTCCTTTTCAACAATGTTAAGACCTTGCCTGGATCTTTAAAGATCCACTGAGACCTGACTAATTTACAGATGCAAACCAAGTGAACCAAATCCCATGGACAGAGCCCATATCAAGTGAACATTTCTTTTGATCATCTACTTACGTATTCATACTTACATCATTGTCCCTTCTAATGTTACCTGTAGCAGCATCAATGGTCTTAAGGTTCAGTCCTGCATCAACCTGTGCAGTAAAATCAGCAATTGTGCTATATGTGCATAGTAGATTACTTTACAGAATAAATTATTCTTGTCCTTATTTTGTGTAGGAGCACTCAGTGAAAGGAAAACTACACTAGTTCTTAACATGCATAAGCTTTCTAAATAACGTCTGTCTGCATAGGACCTTCTCTAAATCAGGGGTTTTGGTAATATAGTTTTCATGTTTTGTCTTGTTTTTTGGACAGGAGCGTGACTTCCCTACAGAGACTGTCAAATTTGGACCTGAGCGCATGTATATTGACTGCTGGGTTAAGAAACAAACATATGATACCTTCAAGGAGATTCTGGGATCAGGGATGCAATATCATTTGCAGGTGAGCTGTTATTCTTCTTCCGTCCTCGGCTGAACGGGGGACTCGGCAGCAGTGCTCCTTCTTCCTGACTCCATACCAAGTTTGGATGGGCACTTGGAGATGGGGAAGTTAAACCACTCCCACATCCTACTGGTGGGGAGCGCTGGGGAGCGTTGCTTCACCCCTGCCAAAGGTAGGCGCCTCAGCCCGGATCACGCCTCAACACGGCTCCCCACACCGGTAGCAGAAATTAGCGCCTCAGCGCTAAAAAAACAGCCGCGGCGGCTCGCTGCCCCGGTGGTGCCGGCAACTGCGGCGCACCAAGCAGCCCAGGGCAAAAAGCGCCGCGCCGGCTCTGCGCGCTGCCCCCGTGCGTGACGGACGCGGGCACCGCAAGCAAAAAAAAAGAAAAAAAAGCGCCGCGGCGCGGGGTGCGCTGCCAGGCGCCGCACGCGCGCAGGCACCAGGTAAAAAAAAAAAAAAAAAAAAAAAAAAAAAAAAAAAAAAAAAAAAAAAAAGCGCCTGCCTTCTGCCCCTGCACCAGCAGCAGACCCCCTGCAGCACCTCAACCCTGAACTGGCTACCTCACCTGAGAGCGAACCCTGATCTACAATGCAAACAGAGTTCTTCTCCTCCCCCCCCCACTGGAGCCTTTTCAGCTAGGCTAAGCAGCCCAGCAGCCAGCCTCCCCCTACTTACCCTCCTATAAATGAGGCACTCTTTGGAATCAGCTGACGCTCTCTCAAACTCAGGTTCTTTATTACCAACCTGCAGAAAAAAAAAACATAGATACTATGTTCCTGCTAAGGCTGACTTCTTTCTGTTTTCTCACTTCTGAACTCTTTCATTTCATTGCAGTCGGCAGTCGCAAAAACAAACAATCAAGTAACCCACAGGACTTTAAACTACCTTGCACTCCTTGCCAGGCATGACTTTTGATAACTACAATAACTTTTTGATCGCCCCTACATTTCCAGAGACGACAGGACGACTTTACTTAAATCAATTCTGAGCGCAGTGCCATTTGACCAGAACAATTTTAAAAGGCTGGTCCAGGGTCTGTGCACACTCCTTGATTCCACAGCCTATTTGCCCATCTCCACACGCCTCCAGAAGTGGCTTACCTTCTACAGCTCGCAGTGGTGGGCCCTGTGTGATGCAACATCCTGGCAAAGATTTCTACTCCATACTTGACCCAGAAGAAAAGACTGGGGGGGGGGGCCTATACTACTTAGGCCTGGATCAAGGGGACTGGTTTACAGCCCTCCCCACACAGTACTCTCTTTTTTATATCATTCATCCAGCTCTCACAGACGCTCTAAAGCTCACAATTGGTCATTGACCATTTTCCATAAGAGTTCTTCCACAGCGCCGGAGTCTTTCTAAACTCTCTAGCTGTTGTTGCTCACCTCCTCTCCACAAATATGTCACGCTCCTGTACCTGGACGACGCTCCATCATCAGCAAAGGCATGATGGCGCGAGACACTCCAAGCTACTCTTTCACTACTCTCCTTTCCTAGGCCAACAAAAATCCACCTGACACCTACACAACAGATTGATTTCTGGAGCTCATCTCTCAACTCAAAGAGCAGCAGAGCTGCTCATATCACACAAACACACGCTTCTATTCATCCAAGGACAGGCAAAAAACTCTGCCTACAGCTCCTTGGTCATATGGCACCACCACCCTTCTTCATAGTCCCAGCAGGCTGCACATGATGATGTCTTCAGGGCTGGCTCAATTCCAATTCAAAACCAACAGACACACCTTAGGGATGCTGTTAACTCCGCCCTCCAACCTAGCTTCCCTACAGTGGTGGGTGGACAAGAGAGAGAACCCCTCACTGCTCCTCTCTCAGAACTGAGAACTGATCACTATTTAGGGGACACAGGGCACAAGGCCAGTGGTCTGCATCAGAGTCGCACTACACATATCTCTCTCTTATTGCAGAGCTGTGAGAGAGGAGGCCTTTTTCATTTTCTCATAAAACAGATCACCGCTTCCCTGCCAGACTGCTGCCACAACACTACCCGACGCACTCTCGGGCACACTTCGGGGGGACGAAAAAAGAACTGCACCACACACACAATAAGCTCTTCTCTCTCTGGGCTCCCCACCCGTCAGACCTTTGCCACAATCCAGAACCCAAATGTCAAAAGTTCCCAGTTTTGCTGGGACTGGAACTGCATCCCCCAGAGCCCATTCCTCATCCCTGGAACCAGCTCTCTCTCCTCCTCTCTTCCACCAATCTCACTCTTCCCTCTCTTCTTGTCTTTGGACCACAAGGAGATCGGGTCATACTTATTGCCCCGGCTTTGGCTGGCCGGAGAGACCTATCCCTACCTACTCTGCTCTGCACTCCCTCCCACCACCACCACCCCTCCAGGGCCAGATCTCCTCTCTAGACACAAGACTGTTGGCTCTTTACCAAGCCTATCTGCAAAAGTGGAACCGTTTCACCCTCTGTGCTCACATAAAATCTTAGCGCCCAATATGGTGACCCTCCCGACATTCGCTCAGCTCCACAAAGTGTGCATCTGGGGGCACCCACCCACCATGACCTCTTAGCAGGTTATTCACTCTCTCACCTCCCAACCAAAACGGTTTCTCACTCACCTGCAAACAAAACCTCCCTGAAATTCACCCCATGATGATTTGGATTCATGGAATGAAACCTTACTTGTTCTACACGCTCCTCATGAACCTCCATCGAGCCCCCTTGGCTCCTGGCTTTCTTAGTTGCCATAACATCGGCAAAGAGAGGTAGGTGAAATGAGTGCCCTGATGGCCCACTCTCCTCACAATCTCAACCAACCGCCTATATACTTACCTACTTTCTATCCCGAACCTCACAAGACTCAGAAGGGCAGCCTGCATACTCTACTGTGTCAGGCAGCAATTTTTTATTTACTCCACGACTCTTTGTTTCCATTACTGGGAAAAAAAATCTCGGCATCCATTGCTTTCTTACACAAACCCATTGTATCTCCAAAGTCCCACCAACCGTAGGTGGGTACTGCTACACATTCACCTAGGAGACCCACACTCCGATCGACAGCGCGGGGGCACCCCACCACAGAGAGTGGAGCACACCCACACATTTTCACACAATTACCTGTCTGGCCACTTGAGTAATTATTGCCTATTTGAAATTATCTTGTTTTCTATTGGAATTTAGCCAGTAATTTGTTAGAGGTTTCCCAATTTAAGAATAAAGCAACATGTCTTGAATTATAGTTATGGTAAACTGGTTCTAAAGTAACTGTCTATTTTCATTCAAACTTTGTAAAGAAGACTAAGGGTTTTTTACACTGGACCAGATTATCGAGTGTGATCAACCATGCCCAGCTGAAAATGCCCCTTACAGAAGGGAAATCACTTCTGGTGTGGTTTACACCAGCCCACGCCAGTGTGGGTAATATGGCATCGAGGTCAGGGAATTGCAGAATCAAGAGGCTGTAATTGGCTCTGACAATTCCTGTACTGAGCATTGATTGTCTGATGCAAACAAGAATTGAGCCCTGATCATGTATAATAAAATGGTGGGGGGCAGAATTCAACAAGTGTAAATTACTTGTATGGACTCAGTGTTATGTAATTTATATCTAAAGATTAAAGCTGCTACAGTATTCAGTATAGAACCTTGGTTATTGATGTGTTAATTTTTTTTACTCAGTCCAATGAGTTTCTTCGGAATGTGTTTGAACTTGGACCACCAGTAATGCTTGATGCTGCAACACTTAAAACAATGAAGATATCCCGTTTTGAAAGGGTATGTTATCACATCTTACCTGTGTCACTTGCACTTACCCTGTTATCATATTCCCTTTGGGAATTAAATAACATTCAAAATCTGAACAGTTGAACAGCTGCCATTTTATAGTCAGCCTGCTACAAATGTTTTAATGAAAAATGGTTGTTCTGGGGTGCTTCACAAACACAATCTGTCCTGGACCGAGTTTTAGGTTCACTCTTGTGACTGAGCTAGTAATGAGACCTGTATACACTTGGACACCTTTTGCGTGGGGGTACAGCACTTGCTTCTGTTCCTAGATGGTCCTGAGATGTTACACTGGAGTGTGACAAACTTGGTAGGGGAATTAACTCTAACTTTAAAGCTTAAATGACTGACACTGCAAGAATTTGCTGTGCATTGAGGATAGTATGTAATCCTAAATCATTCCTTGGCATATGGACCATAGTTAAAAATTTAATTTTGTCCTTTTCACAGAATGAGTAACACTTGTTTGGGAGCCTTGAAGAAATAGTCAGATTTGTTAAATGTTAGAAGCCGGACAAGGAGTAAAACTTTCAAAAGCACCAAGTCACTTCCAGTGAAATTTAGGAACTTAAGGTCCTTTCATTGAGACTTAGACTCCTGAATGCCTGTCATCTTTTCTATTTTGAAAAATTGTAGATCTTGTTTCCATATGGTGAAACTTATGCTTATCTAGTGGCAGTTCTCCTTTAATCTGTTTGTTAGGTCATTATGTACTAAAATCGTGGAACCTATGACCTTCCTTTAACATAAAATTTGTATTAATTTTGTACCACAATTTTGACACAATCTAATGATATTTAAATCATTTAAAATCCTTTACATCCTAATTATGTAAAGAACCTAAACTAGTTTAGGCATAGATATTTCAAACATCTGACTAAATCTTACCTTTCACTTTGTAGCACTTGTACAACTCTGCAGCATTCAAGGCTCGAACAAAGGCTAGAAGCAAATGTCGCGACAAAAGAACAGATGTGGGTGAATTTTTCTAAATCTTCCATGTGGGATCCGAGGTTGAAGACTTTCATAATTTCATAATTTTCTATAAATTGTTGTAACCTTGAAATTTGAGATTTAATTTATATATCCACATAGCTTAGACTTCACTGCACAGGGATAATATCTAATGTATATCTGTAAATGTTACGCATGTTATTGCTTTAGGTGTGTGTGTGTGTGTGTGTGTATATAGGATCAGTTGGTCTACAATTGGATGGAAATGTAACTTGTAACACTTATGCAGGATCAAAATCACTCATGAATTTGGTAAATATACCAATGATTCAGTTGTTAGATGGTGCTGAAAGCTATATGTATTAAACTGCCAAAATTGTCTGACCCAGCTCATCTTGGATTGGTGGTAATACAGCAATGAAATTGCATAGAAGAGCAAGTCGTCTTGATAAGAAGAGTAGAGTACCAGGACAAACATGCCTCTGGAAAAGCTGCTATTTCTTTATGATCAATTATACCCTGTAATTTTAATACTTTTTTAAACTGGCTGATGGACTGACAAATGGCACAAGATATGACCTTACTATACTATACCAGTGCCATGAAGTCCTGCTGTTGGCACTTAAAATGAAGTAGTAAATAACATAAACATACTTGACTACATTTAACTTTAAAAGTGGTGACACATTTTACTAATACTTGTATAAGACTGTTCCATCTTCGGAATAAAAATCTTTCTCACTGAAGTCTTTTCAGATGTGGTTGTTATACACCTTGTCTAAAAGTAAATGAGATCAGATAACTGCACACTTAGTTTTTTCATTTTATCACTAGAAATGATATAGTAGCTATAAAATATATTATAAAAGTATGCTTCACACAAAGCTAGCATTGGCATGACCTGACTTCAGGATTGAGTGCTCAAACTTAGTCTGACAGCTCAATCATAACTCTGTCCACTCAATCTTATGCCTTAAATGTGTTTAACTTGTCAACTTGGAGGATCCAGGGGAATGTCAGTAAGGTCAGCTGTATGATTATATACCTTTTTTCTGTAAAATATGGTGCTTACAGTAGCAGGCCAGATGCTTTACAGAATCCTAGTCATGCTAATACTGTGGAAACATTCATGTGGTTATCAAGTGAAGTTCATCTTACCTAAAGAAATAATGGAAGAAAGATGAGGAATGGCAGAGAACTCCCATCAACTGCCTTCATTACATTCACCTGCTATAGAGTAACATGACTGGTGTTCAAACCATCATTCAATTAGATAGACGCAAATTTAGCTCTAAATTCTGACCCAACTTGCCTTTGCAAGAATTCATTAACACTTAGGGCAGGCTTGCATTAAACCTGTGCTGTTATAGTGTCTTAGGAGTGGCACCCCCAGGTTTTAGGTGAGGCTCTGCTCCTGGCCCCCCTTCTCGGGTCCTGCCTGCTGGCCTGCATGGGTGCTCCACTCCTGGCCCTGCTGTGGGCAAGGGCACTGGGCATAGGGGACTGTGCATAGTTTTGGGGGAGGGGTGCTGTGGTTCTCAACCTGCAACTGACAATACAGAGGTTGAGAACCATTGGTCTAGATCACTTGAAAATTGCTGAGCCTCTCGGCGGACCACTTAATGATCTTTCCAAATGTTGTTTGTACCATTAGCCAGCTATTGTAAAGCGCTTTGGATAAAAGTGCTATATTAAAAAAACCTTAATTCACAGTTTTTGTTCTACAAATAAAAGCACACAAATTCATATTTAAATATCAGTAGTCTTATCTTTCTAATGCAATGGATGTGCCCTCTTCCTCCCCCCTCCCCCACAGCAGCCACAAAGCTGAGGCTGGGAAGGAAACTGATTGTCCCTGGCAGCCCCAGCTCTGGAGCTGGGGAAAGTCGCCCCTCTCTCTGGCTACTGCAGCCCTGCATGTTTCAAATTCTTCCCTTCCCACCTACCCTCCAAGACCACCACCTCACCTTACATGTGCATCTTCTGCAGGGTTCAGGCATGGCTCCACTAATTAGGTGGGTGGCCCTTCATTCTCTTGTGTGGCTGCCCAGGCGTGCATCTTAGAGGGAACTATCCATGGACTACCTGAATGGAGCTTGGTTCGTGGACCACAGTTTGAGAACCTCTGGTCTAGATAATATTTATTCCTGCCTTGAGTGGAAGGGACTGGAATAGATGACCTCTCAGTCTCTTCCAGTCCTACAAGTCTATGACTGCACACTTGTTAATTGCGTTTAGTTCTGAGTGCCTTGTTTGTTAGAGGATGGTGTAACTGTCTTCTGATGTCTAGTATTTGTCATGCCTCATTTACAGACGTGAACAACAGTTACAAAAAGCTAAGTAACCTTTCTTTGAGTGCTTGTTCATGTCCATTGCACATTAGGTGAATTACAAGCTTACCTTTGGAGGCGGGTAGCAGTCACGAGACAATCGATCGGAGGACCGCCCTGTCAACAGGGAACTGGGGGGCATGAGTAAGGGAACACCTTTCCAGACCTTTGAGGAATTGCCCCACCATTGGGTAGGAGAAAATCGAGCTGCCCAAAAACCCTGGGTGGAAGGTGGAGATAGCTGCCAGGTGCACCTTAATAGAGGACAGGGCCAGCCCTTGCTGCTTGAGGTGCAGTAGGTATTCTAGAATGGCTGGCACCGGGGCCTGGTGCGGCTGCACCTGTTGTGACCCACACCAGCACGAGAACCTCTTCCGCTTGGCTAAGTAAGTCACCCTGGTAGAGGGCTTCCTACTACCAAGCAGAACCTGCTGCACAGGAAGGGAGCACTGGCTCTCCAAAGTGTTTAACCGCATAGCTTCCATGCCATCACATGCAGCACTTGCAGGTCAGGGTGGAGAAGCCACCCTCCGTCCTGCGTAACGAGGTCCTAGTGTAGGGGAAGGGTTACTGGGGCCTCCACCGACAGCTCCAGGAGCATGGTGAATGATCGACACCCTATCTCTGCACACCTTGTGCACCAGGGGAATTGGTGAAAGGTGTATTTCAATTCCCTTCCCCACGGGATCACGAATGCATCAGCTATTGAGCCTGGGCCGTGACCCTGGAATGAGCAGAATTGCGGGCACTGGGCGTTGCCCTCAGTAGCAAACAGGTCCACCTGGGGAAACCCCCACTTTCGGAAGAGCAAAAGCATGACATCTGCTCTGAGCGTCCACTTGTGCATGCGGTAGGACCTGCTGAGGTGGTCTGCTAGCCTGTTTACCTCCCCTAGGAGGTACGCCGCCTGTAGGTGAATGGCGTGGGCTATGCAAAAGTTCCAGAGGAGGAGAGCCTTGTGGCAGAGCGGGGAGGAATGGGCTCCGCCCTGCTTGTTTATGTAAAACATGGCGGTCGTGTTGACTGTCACGCTGTGATCACTCAGAGTGGTGTGAAAGGTCTGGCATGCTAAATGAACCACCCTGATCTCCTTCACATTGATATGGAGTGATTGCTCTGCCCCCAACCACATGCCCTGGGTCCTGAGGTGCCCCAGGTGAGCCCCTCCTCCGAGGTCTGACGCATCTGTTACCAGCGTAAAGTCAGGCTGTTTTGCGGCAGAGGATGCCTTCACAAACCGCGGTCTGGGACTGCCATCACATCAGGGATTCCAGCACGTCCCCCAGGGCTGTCACTATCAAGTCCAGGGGGTCCCTGCCAGGACGGTATACACGGGCGAGCCAAGCCTGCAGAGTCCTGAGTCTCAGTCTGGCATGCTTGACCACATGTGTGCAAGCTGCCTTAGGCATGAGGAAATAGCAGTCGTAGAACCCTTTTCCCCTTAGGTCTAAGGCTACTATCTGTACTGCCCCCGCCTCTAGGAGTGAGTGAACTTCCTTTTCTAGAAGATGCTCATGAGAAGGGTCCCTGAAGAAGGATGGGGAAGCGGGGTGAGGGGTAGGCAGGGAGGAAAACTGTAGTATGTACCCGCTTTGCACCATACATAACACCCAATGGGCTGATGTAATGCTGGACCATGCATGGGAGAAGTGGGATAGGTGGTTGAGGAAACAAGGGGATGGATCTGGTAGTTGATCTGATACGCTGTCCTCAAGCGCACTTTCAAATGCCTGGCTTAGGGCCTAGCTGAGATTTATGTTGGCCTTGGCTCTGGCCCGGCCTAATGGAGTTCTTGTTATTATTGCATCACCTCCTGTTGTCTTCGCCTCGCCTGCGGTAAGGCTCCTGTCAAGGATGAGGCTGGTACTGGCGCTGGGGAGGAGGTTGTGGCTTAAATGGCTTCCTCTGAGTCGCTGGGGTATGCATACCCAGTGACTTGAGTGTAGCTCTAGTGTCCTTAAGGCTATGCAGCTTTGCATCCATCTGGTCCGAGAAGAGTCCGGACGCTTCGAAAGAAAGGTCCTGGAGCGAATTCTGGACCTCCAGCAGGAGACCTGACTCCTGAAGCCACACCTGACCCAACGCGATTGTCCTGACTGCCGCGTCCGCTGAGTCCAAGGACGCTTGGAGGGAGGTTTTCGCTGCGGCCTTGCCTTCCTCCACCAGGGCCGTGAACTCCTGCTGGGAGCCCTGTAGGAGGTTGTCCCAAAACTTCCCCACTGCTGCCCAGGAGTTGAAGTTATGCCTGTTGAGGATGGCCTGGTGGTTAGCAATCCTCAACTGAAGGCCCCCTGACAAATACACCTTCCTGCCAAACAGGTCTAGACGTTTTGCCTCCTTGGCATTGGGGTCCACATGCTCAACCATCTCCTCGGCTTGCAACCCCAAGTTATGGGCCACCTTATGTAGCAGCTTTCAGTGGGCTTTATGGTCTATTGGCAGAGGTCCTGTTACCGCTGTGCCTGCTACTGCTTCATCCGCGGATGACGAGGAAATTAGCAGCTGCTCAGCTTCCTCCGGCTGGTCCCCCTGGTCCCCCTTCCTTAAGGGAAGGGGTTCTGGCTCGGCCTGGAGACGGTGGCCATGGAGTGGCACTGGGCACGGTGCCGGGCTCTCTGGTCTCTCGCTCAGCGAGGCTGCAAGTGGCTTGGACACTGTAGCTTCCCTTACAGAAGAGCGTCGGTGCGGGGACCGGGATCTCTGTACCAAATAGCTGGCCCTAGTGGTAGCACCTTGACACTGGTGGTAGGCCCAAGGGGTCCAGAAGGGCCAGTGCCAGAGCGGTACTGGGGCCTACTATGGTGTCCCAAGGCCAACGGCTTGTGGTGCTTGGCCAGTACTGGGTCTCAACGACTCTGGGGCACTCCGCACCGAGGAGGCTGGGGCTGGCATCAGGCGTTCCGGGCCTGGTGGCTGCAGCGCAGCCTCCATCAGCAACTGCTTTAAGCAAAAGTCTCTTTCTTTGTTCTCGGCTTAAAGGCCTTGCAGATCTTACACTTCTCTGTTTGGTGAGCTTCCCCCAGGCAACGTAGACAGTAGACTAACCGGCATAGGCTTGCAGCACGTGGCGCAAGCCCTTAAACCCTTGGGTCTGCGGCATGCTCCGCGGCCCGGGGCGGGTGCTGGAATCCTCCAAGCACCTAATCTATTAGTGTCCAACAACAATGAAACGCTAACAAACTGATAACAGCTATGTACTTCTAATGCTAAGGGATTGCTTCTTCTACGAGAGCAAGAGGTTGTTCCAACGCTGCCCCGGATGGTAAGAAGGAACTGGAGGGGGTCGGGCCAGCGGGGCTATATATACATGGCACAGTGGCGCCACTCTGGCGGGGGCCCCGCTGGCCTGCCAGGAGCCACTAAGGGAAAAAGTTTCAGACGCTCGTGCACGTGGCGTGCGCACACCTAATGTGGAATGGACATGAACAAGCACTCAAAGAAGAATATTGGTTTGATTAGTTTATCAAGCCTGTTTAAAAAAGTCACTCAATGGAAAATATTAGTAAAATGATACATGTCAGAAGCATATGTTAAAAACTCACCATAATAACAGTAAATATTAAAATTTCATAGTGACTCTTGTCTAATAAGTGGTGTGTGTGTGTGTGTGTGTGTGTGTGTGTGTGTTTTAAATAGGTCAATATTTGGAAACTAGACTTCTTGGCCAAAATAAATGCTAAATATAGATTGAAAGGGATAGTCATTTCATAGCTGTGTTTATGGGTCCTGTGGGAGTTTGCAGGGTCTAAAAGTGAGGGGGAAACTACAAAGCAAGTTTTCTTCTCATACTGGATGACTTCTTCCATCCTGAACTTTTAGCTGAATATGTTTAAATTGTAAGTAATTTACACTTCATTCTATTGTTTTGCTAATCCATTTAGTCTTGATTTTATTCTTTGTTAAGAATTTTTAGGTATTTATTTTACGAAGTGGTAACACTACCAAAAATAACTTACGTTTAAAAGTATGAAGTTATATTTTAATGCTTATGAGGTGGTGGCCTCTAAGCAATATTAAAATACAAATTACAATGACTAATTGAAAAGCTATGAGGGTTAGTTTAGCCTTGTGAAACTAATTAGTAGGAGGCCAGTGATGCTAATATTTTGTTTGTTTCAAGGTGCTGATGTGGAAATAAATCATAAAACAGAGCATTCATAACATGCTGTTTTTATGTACAGAAAGTGAGTGTACAGTGGGGAAATTGGTTCTAAATACTTAATTACAAAAATATACAACTTGTGAATTTAACATGTATCTAAAACTATCAGATCAGTTACTTACATTTATTAGAGCTCAAGTCTTTAGGAGAGTCTTCCTTTAAGTTGTTGCAAGGAAGTCTAACCAAAATGGAAAACGTTCAGGGAAAACAACTGCCCTTCTGAAGCTAAAAATAGCAGGAGGCCCTTGTGTGTGAGAGAGGTGGTGAATCTGTAGAACGCTGCATAACTGTGTCCGTAAGAAATACAGCTGGGCATGGATGTGGTCAAAGACAGTAAAGATATAGCTACTAGAAGTTGTTACCTTATACATTCTAGTGCATAGAAGCCATCTGTCCTGAAATTACTGTTGCATATATAAAAGCTACTGGATTGAGCTGATTGGTTGCAATTCTAGCTTTTTCACCTTATTTGTGTATTTTTTCAGTAACTGCTCAGAATGAAAAAAGAAAAAGGAGCTGTACTCATTTTCATGTCATTTCCCCTTAATTGAATCGACTTTACTCTTTCTGTCCATGTATTTACAGAGCCATCAGTCTTATTTTCCCTTATGAGTGCTAGTCCCCTTTCCAAAAAAACCTGAACTAGTTAGGAGCCAAAGTTTCACTGAGAATCAATGGGTAGTTATTTGGCTGTGTCCCCAACTTTGGGAGTGACATAGGGCAGCGTGGGTTGGCATGATTCTATGAGTATCTGCTCCTGCATGTGCCTGACAGGAAACAGCCCCAGTTTTCCCCATGGCACTTATTAAAATGTTGGTACAGAGGGAACCTGCTCTTCATGATGTCATACTATGGAAAGGGTGAGTCAGGAAAGTTGCCAGTTGTGTTTGGTAACTGAGTCAAGAAGGAGGGAGCTGGAAAAGGTCCCATGTGCCTAGAGAAAATGTACTTTTGAACATTACCCAGACTAGTGCAGGTACCAGTGCTGAAAGATTACCAGCATAAATTGTAATGTTGAGTAGACCTTTAAGAGCTTCGGTATGGTAAAGGCCTGATAAAAGCTTGTATGCCTGGTTGACTTTGGCCAGCTCTAATCCTCTATAGATATCTTTCTCCATAACTCTGAATATGTATTTGTTAAAACACACATATGATTCATATTTTCCAAGCAATGGGGCTTTCTATCCCAGATGCAGAGAAGCCATCAGGGCAGCTAAATCCCTTCTAATTCTTTCTTAAAGGTGAGGGGGAGTAAGAGTTTTTATACTCTGCAATGACATCAGAAGGGGCCCACCGTTAGTCTAGCAGTCTCTTTTGGGTAGTTGATAGCTGCAGTTTCAAATTCCTTATTAGCAGAGATAGAGCTGGAGCCTCACACCTCTGGGTGTTTGAAAATTGATAAGAAGTAATCCACTCTATATACATAGGATGTGATTTCTAAATGTCACTGTGTTAATTTGTGAATGTAAATTTCTAACACTTCCAAGGGACTTGTGCTCATTGAGAGCTAAGCCCACGGCAAAGATGAGGTGTTAAAGGGTATGTCTACAGTGTAGATATGAATCATATGTGTGTAGACTCTACACGGCAATTAGAAACCCATGCCAGCTGACTCAGGCACATAGTGTTCAGATAACGGGGCTGCCTAATTGCAGCACAAACTCTGGGACCCTCCCACCACACTGAGGCCTGCTGGACCGCAATGGACTCAGCAATCAAATGGATGCGCATGGACTGGAGGACTGAAGCTATCCACAGTTCCTGCAGCCTCCTAAAATTTTTTGCATCTTGGCTGAGCTCCAAATGCTTCTAGGTCAAACACAGTGAACAATCCTCTGACTCTTTTACATGTCACCCTATCTTTACTGAATGCTGCAGATAGACGCGATAGTGCAGCACTCAACACCAACATGATGGTACAAAAGATGGAATCCATCCCTCATCATGCATAAGCTGATCGTGCAAAATGATGAAAAATCTCCTCATCATCAGCCTCAGCTGATGGTACTTTTCTGGTGGATGGATGGTGCAATATGGCTGGTAACCATCCTCATCATAGCAACAGGGGCTGAGCTCCATCAGCCCCACCCCCTCATGTAAAAAAAAAGATTCAGTTGCCCCCTGACTAGCAGTGGATGGCTTCTCTTCTCTACACACTGCTTAATGTCCTGTCTGGACTATCATAGCAGCTGGAGGCTGCCTTCCACTCATTTCTCACTAACAAGTCAGTGTGTCTTATTCCTGCATTCTTTATTAATTCATCACACAAGTGGGGACAATGCTGCCAAGAAAGGCTGGGAAGAACGGAATCAACAGGTGGGGTTGTTACAGGAGCACCCCTGTGAATAGCATACAGATCTGACACAGAGCAGGTGGTTCTCTAGCACACTTGCCTATATTAGGCAGCACAGATTCTATTTTTAGATGGATTGACTCAGGAGTCATTCCCAGCACTTATGACAGCAGCCAATGGTACAAAACGATGGAAGGTACAATATGGCTCTGGCTGATTGACCAGGGGCACTAGCAGCAAAGGGAACAAAAGGACAGGTAGCCATTATCATCCTCAGTTCCAATTTATGGAAGGGTTTGGATGGTGCAATATGGCTAGTAACCATCTCTGCTGTCATGCAAAAGCAAAGCATGCTTCTGTGTAGCGCTGCTGAAATCTCTGTGAACAAGCTCCATGATTGCCATGCTATGGCATCTGCCAGGGCAATCCAGGGAAAAAAGGCGCGAAATGCTTGTCTGCCGTTGCTTTCCCAGACGAAGGAGTGACTGACGACATTTACCCAGAACCACCCACGACAATGATTTTTGCCCCATCAGGCACTGGGATCTCAACCCGGAAGTTCGAATAGCTACCCACAGTGACCATGGATTTAATGTGTTTAGTGTGTTTATAAAATCTGTTTTACAAAACCGGTTTATGCAAATTCGGAATAGTCCCGTAGTGTAGACGTACCCTGAGCCCTAGAGCCCAGGCTCCAGCCTGAGCCTAAATGTCCACACTGCAATTAAAGAGCCCCTTAACCTGAGTCAACTGTCACAGGCCATCCATGGGTTTTTAAATGCAGTGTAGACATATCCAAAGTTAAGCTGAATATCCGAGAATACCAGAACAATTACCTTAAGGCATGGAAATTGTGTTTTCTTCAAGAATTGTCTCACCTTCTTTGGAAGGGCACAGGCCTATGCTACCAGCCCAGACCCTTTTCAAAGTAGGTCATGTGTGTCAACCAAATCTAAAGTAAAGAAAGAAGAGCAATTATGGCAAGCGATAACTTTTTGCTGACCACCCCAATCCCAATCATTTGTTTAACCAAGAAAAAACAAGCCACCGTGATGTATCAATATTTATAAGCAAATGAATGAGCTTGTCATTGTAACCCTTCTCCTTCACTCCCCTACCTGCTCCCTTCATTTTTACTTATCACATATCCCTAGTACTTAGATTGTGAGATAATCAGGGGAGAGACTAGGGACTTCCCATTGATTTCAATGGGGCCAGGATTTCACCCTGTTTTATTGGTCTGTAAAGTACCTTCCAGGCTTTGGATATTATACAAATAAGTAATAATTTACACCTGAATCAATGCAGGAGCTAGAAAGGTGGAACAGTGTACTACAACATTCTGATGTGGCAATTAACTTTCACACTTAAGGATCTCGAACAATAAACTAGAAATGTTAACTAGTGAGTTTCTCACAACTCATATTGGTCCTATCCTGAAAGGTTCTGAATATCTCCTACAAAGACCTAATCATCCTCAACTCCCACTGATTTTAGTGAGAGTTAAAGGAGCTCAGCACCTCACAGGATCAGGCCCCTTAACAGTAGTCATTATTTCCAATATCCATGTTTTCTTTTAGGTACAATGGAGAGTTCTTCTCTGGAAATTGACTTACTTGATACCAATGAAGAAGGAAAACTTTATGTGGTTGATTCCTTAAACAACCTAAACAAACTGCATCTATGTTCCGATGGATCTCAAGACCTGTTAAGTATGTATGCCAGATAATGCTTGGCAACTATTCTCAATATAAACTAGGTTTAAAAAAAAAGACTAATGTACAGATGTTTGATAATTTAAACTAATGCTTATCATTCTGGGATTTATTTACCATATAAACACATGCACTACACATAGGCCAGATTCCCAGCTGGTGTAAATCCAAATGATGTATTTCCACTGATGTCAACAGCACTATGTCAATTTACAACAGCTAAGGATTTGGCTTAATAAGTGCACTTCAACTCAGGCATTTAAAGGAAATTGAATTCTGATATGAGATAGCTATGACAAAAACGACCAGCACAACTGGAATCATGTGCACAGAACATAGGACCAGTGGTCTAACTACTCCAGTAACCTGTAGGTGACAATTGCCAGTACCAGATTCTTGTTGGCGATGTCCACAGCATGGCCAAGTATTCTCTGTGGAAACTGTGCTACCTTTCCACGCCTAGCCGGGCCCTTCACATCATGTCTGAGGCACACGGGTGCGACATTGTAGTAAGCCTGTACCATCATTCCCAATATGTATCCATTCTGGGAATAAAAATAATGCCGTCTCTCTTCTGTCTGGCAATTTTCACAATTACTAAAATACACATAAAAGCTTAAAAAGAAAAAAAAGCAGCAACTAAAATTATTGTGATCCTGTTTTTGCTTTTAAGGAATGACTATCACCTGATGATCCCAGCCAGTTTCCTGAGGTATTCGATGAACCTTCTTTAGATCTTAATTCAGGGAACTTATTTCAAACACATTCAGAATTGTACTATCCTCCTGATTTTACTGCTTGTATGCACTTTATCTTTGACTCACACATGGCAACAAGAATATTTTTAGCCAGCAATATTCAAGATGTGTTTGACTCTTTTGTGATCTGAAAGCACTTTACAAGTGGCAGTTTCTTGGCAGCATTCCACATTATGCTATTTAAGGAGGTACAGTATTCTGTAGTTTTCTCCTTAGTTTAGCAGCACAATTTGTACTTTTGAAATTTGGCTGAAGAGTAGCTGTACAGTAAGAATCATAATCAACTAGGCTTCAAATAGGACAAAAATGCAGATACCCACTCAACCACCACCTTGCTTGATTTTATACATGTATGAATAATGCTGGGAGAAATGATATAGGTGACACTAGAGCTTTGATGGAAGAAGACTTAGAAAGACATCAACATCTTAGCCCAGGAGCTGAATATTTTTCTGATAATTACTATAGTAGTGCAGCTGCCAGACACCAGGATCCCATATTGAAAATTATAGAAATCTGCCATGGTATTGTCTTATGTAGGCAATCCTCATTTTAACAAGAACAAGAAATGGCACAGAATGAATCAGTTCTAGTGTCAGATAATTTCTCTTTTGCCTACCTAGATTCTCCCTGTAATTTTAAATGGACGTTGTTCTTCACTTCTGGACTAAATTGTTATACAGTACTCTTGTTCCTGTTAAACAGCTACCTACAGGTGGCTGTATTTCAGCAGAAAATGAAAGCAGTGCTATGTATAGTTTGTCCACCAATTTGGCTCTTTCTCTGATATATTTTAGATGTTTCTTTAATGCTTGGAGTTTTATGTAAGTATCTGATTGCCCTCACACCAGTAGAATATATTCCAAGAGACTGCACTATTTACAATCCTCAGCTGCCGTACCAAGAAATGTGTTATATTCTGGATCTCTTTGTTACAGAACTATTAAGATCATAGAATCGTAGGACTGGAAGGAACCTCAATAGGTCATCTAGTCCAGTCCCCTGTGCTGAGGCAGAACTCGGTATTATCTAGACCCAGGGGCGGCTCTAGGCATTTTGCCGCCCCAAGCACAGCAGACAGGCTGCCTTCAGCGGCTTGCTTGTGGAGGGTCCGCTGGTCCCGCGGAGCCGGCAGAGTGCCCCCCGCGGCTTGCCGCCCCAAGTACGTGCTTGGCATGCTGGGGCCTGGAGCCACCCCTGTCTAGACCTCCCTGACAGGTGTTTGTCTAACCTGTTCATAAAAACCTCCAATGATGAAGATTCCACAACCTCCTTAGGTAATTTGTTCTACTACCCTTACAATCAGGATTTTTTTTCTAATGTCAGCCTAAATTTCTCTTGCTGCAGTTTAAGCCCATGGCTTCCTGCTCTGTCCTCAGTGGTTAAGGACAATTTATCACCCTCCCTTTTATAACAACCTTTTACATACTTGATGAGTATTGTCATGCTCCCCTCCTAGTCTTCTCTTCTCCAGTTTTTTTCAATCTTTCCTCCAAGGTCACGTTTTCTTGACTTTTAATCCCTTTTATTGCTCTCCTCTGGACTTTCTCCAATTTGTCCACATCTTGTGCGCCCACCTTATAGTAGCTTCGTCTAGGCTATATTTCTCTAGTTTGTCTGTGAAAAAGTTCTGTGAGATGGTAGCAAAAGCCTTACTCAAGTCAAGCTATACCACATCTACTGCTTCCACCCCTATCCTTGAATTGTGTGAGCATTTTTCACCCTCTGGTAATCATTAAAAATACATGGGACAGTGCTATCATTTTCTACAGAAAATGCCAGATCTGGGTTTAAAAAAAAAAGACATTTCTACAATGCTTTGATGCAGTACCCATAGCATTCCTTTAGCTCAGTAGCTTAATATGATCTGACATAACCAAACCTAAGGCAACACATTAGCCATAAATTTAAAGTAGTTTTAAAAAGCAAGGGCCTCTAATTTTGGTAGGTGCTCCACACCAATTACTTTTCGCTTCACAACATAAAATGTTCTCATTGTTTTCAGGTTGGCAGGAATCCTTGTTCACTGGTTACTTACAATAACGTAAGCTGGCACATTTGGCAAGTTGGCTAGTAAGAAGTGTTCATTAGGCAGAGCAGACAAGTGGCATTTATGAGAATTCTATTCATAGCTTGCAATGCTTGAGAGACTGTGAAAGCAGCTCCCCCATCATTATTATTCTGGCTAGGAAGCAATATCAGTGGTGGTGGCATTTAGTGCAAATTGTATTTGTTATGAAGGCTGAGGGCATGATAAAAAAAATATATTAAAAGGCTGCAGGCTTTACTTTATCCCCAGGCAGGAACACATTAAATGCAATAAAAGACAGCAAAAATACTCCTAGACTAGTATTGACTAGTTCAGTGAACTCTCAAACCATGGGTTTACTCATCATCAAAATGCTGTTATGGCATATACAATCCTTTTTCTTCTTTATCACCATCAGCTTAATTGCAATGCCCTTCAAGAGTCTTACCAGATTCAACACAACACCGATGGAAACTTGGAAATACATTTTTCATAGTAGATAATCATATGAAGCTGTGATTTGTCACAGCTTCAGTGTAACCCCACCTTTAACCTCCCCAATGTGGTCTGCTCAAGGACTGCCTGCTCCAGTCTCAAGCCTCTAGCCTTCAGCTCTCTATGAGCAGAGATGCACATCCGTTCTCTTTCCAGACTGGGATTTTAGACTGAGAGTCATAGATTCCAAGGCCAAAAGGAACCATTGTGATCATCTAGTCCAGTGGTGGGCAACCTGCAGCCTGTGGGCCACATGTGGTCCATCAGAGTAATCTGCTGGCAGGCCGCGAGACAGTTTGTTTACATTGACTGTCTGCAGGCACAGCTGCCCGCAGCTCCCAGTGGCCGTGGTTCACCATTCCCGGCCAATGGGAGCTGTGGTAAGTGGCGTGGGCTACAGGGACATGCTGGCCACCGCTTCCCACAGCTCCCATTGGCCAGGAATGGTGAACCACGGCCACTAGGAGCTGAGGACACCTGTGTCTGTGGACGGTTAATGTAAACAAACTGTCTTGTGGCCTGCCAACAGATTACCCTGATGGGCTGCAGGCCGCAGGTTGCCCACCACTGATCTAATCTGACCTCCTGTATAACACAGGCCACAGAACTTCCCCAAATGGTCTCCTAGGGCAAATGCTGCCCAAATGGGAAACTATGGTTCACACAAAACTTTTGGTTGTGTTCAGGAACTCTGAAGAGGATTCAGACCCTGGTTCCCACTATCTTCCCTACTCCTAGGCCCATATCCACCCCACACTTAGCTGTTATATTTTTTATGAGGGACATGTCCTTTCACCCACCAAAGTTTCTAAAGAGAAGCAAGCTGGTTTGCCCCACAAATTTCAGGGAAGGAGTGGCTAACTGGTTGTCCCCCTTCTTGCATCTGCAGGAGGAGTGGCAAGTGGGCATACCTCTCACTGTCATGCCAAATGTGCTCAGTTTATATATAGTAGATCTGGCCGGAGAAGACAATTCCATTTCATGACAACTTTTGAGGTCTCAAAAATTGTTTTCATTCTGCATAGGAACAAACCAAAACATTCCAAATGTTTTCACAAAATGGAATTGTGTTGGAAAAAAAGGCCATTTGCAGATCCCAAAAATGTCAGTTTTCTATTTGCATCTCCCATTCTCTCTGTTTTCCTTGAAGTGCCAGGAGAGTCCATCCTGGACCTTGTAAACTTGGCAGGCAAAAATTTCAGTGAAACAGTATATTTAAAGAAAATGTCCCAACAAGTTCTAATGTAGTCTAACTTTCAGCCCTGCCCATTCAGCCTGAACCTGGGAAAGTAAAACTGGATTCTTCCTTTCTCATGTTACATTGCAAGAAATAAGGGTTCTGCAGGCCAAATTAGGCTCTCAGCCTGTGCAGGCCCATTGCTGTCAGCAGAGTTGCACAGGTGTAACTGATGGGAAGTTAGCTAGCCAGACAGTTGATGATTCACAATGTAGAAAGGAATGTTGCTCACACTTTCTTAGCTGTATGGCTCCAGTGGTTATCAGAAGTGAAAAGCAGCAAAATATTTGTTGTGACTAAGGTGAGCCACTATAACTCTGAATACATAAAGGGAGTGGATCTGTTAAGTAAGCACTGCCATTTTTACATATCTCCTTTTTGGAATAGGACTGCAATTTAACAGGAGAGAGCTAAAGTTATTAACAACATGGTGCCTGTATCCTGCTTAGAAACGGAGATGGATCCAACTCAGAAAGGTTGGACGGCTCTGAACATTCTCAAAGTTTGGGTGTATCTGGCTTCTCTCTGCTTAGAACCAGAGGCATTTTGTTATTTGTTTTCCTAATAACTTCCCATCAATTTCATATCGGAATATTATTTTCATTCCATAGCAGCCCAGGAGGAAGAGAACACTGGCGGTTTGATGACATGGAGCAGCATAAATTGCCAACATTTGTTCTTCGTCACACTGATCATTATTTTGATTGTCAGTTTGGCGCTTGTTTCATTTGTAGTATTCTTAACAAGTAAGTAAAGTATTTACGATTCTTGTAAATAATATGGCCTGTCAAGGGAAGGAAGTGTTGGACTATATTTGGCTACATTGTAACAAGCTATTGTAAAATTGGATTGGTAATTGGCGTTAGGCATTGAATCTGTGGAACCTCTGGATCTAAAAGCATGACCTTCTAATCCAGTAGTTCTCAACCTATTTACAATTGTGGGCCATATATGCAGCCCATAATGTTTTATGTGTGCCCCATCCAATACTACCTGTATGGCACTGAGGATGTCACGTGGGCCACAGCTGATTGGGCTGCAAGTGGCCTGTGGGTCTCAGGTTGAGAGCCACTGTTTTAGTTCTTGAGCTAAGGGGACTAGAAGCCACTTCTGAGGCTTCAGACTTACAAACCTCTCCAATCCAACTACTAGAGTGGCTAGAAAGTCACACTGTGTAAGCAGGAGCGTATAACACTATTGTATTGGATCATTTAAATATTTTGCATTTTTGAATGGCTGTGCAATGCAGCCCTGCACTGGGAAGGCTAGTGATGTTTCTTAGGGTATGTCTACACTACCCACCGGATCAGCAGGCAGCAATCGATCCAGCGGGGGTTGATTTATCGCATCTAGTCTAGACACGATAAATCAACCCCCAAGCGCTCTCCCGTTGATTCCTGTACTCCACCACCGCAAGAGGCACAGGCAGAGTTGATGGGTGAGCAGCAGCAGTTGACTCACCACAGTGAACACATCGCGGTGAATAGGTCTAAGTATGTCAACTTAAGCTATGTTATTCACGTAGCTGAAGTTGCGTAACTTAGATTGAGCCCCCTCTCCCCAGTGGAGACCAGGCCTTACAAACTAAAACCTTGATAAGTGGTGTCCCAAGATGGGAGAGTTGGGAAGTGACAGATGTTCACTGGAATGTGTCTTGACAGGGAGGTCAAAGAATTATTCAGCTTTGCTTACTTAGCCCCAGAACAAGGATTTGGGTGGCTCTCTCCCTAGCACTGCAACAGTGTCAAACTCGAATCCATTCCCTCAGGACAAGGGATAGAAATTAAGCTAAAAATGTCTTGTAGGGGGCTACTGCTGTGTGCTAACTTATCTGAATTAAGCAAGGCTGGCAGGGTAACTTTTAAAAAGCTAGTTTCTTTCCATGTTACTTCATCAGCAGAGCCCAACAACAGGTTATCAATGTGACCCACACCTTAAAGGAGGATTTTAAACAACCTGCATTTAATCTTGACATAAGAACAGTAGTTGAAATATAGCTCAGCAGTGCTAGGCTGTGGTTCCTGGAAATGTTGATTGTAAAGCAGAGTGTTTCCTTTTCAAGTAGATTGTGTTGTCGGGGCATGTTTTGAAAACATTCTTTTTCTTTTCTTCTCCAGAAGAATTTTGTTCCTGGTGTAATTCCATTAAGGCTGATGGAGTAACATGGGTGGGTGGGTGTGAATTTAGGTCAGTTAACATGGAGATAATTCAGTGTGTGTTATTCAGAGAGGGCTTCAGATTCCAGTGCTAAGAGCTGAGTGGAAATAATCTGGAACAAAGAATTCCCCAAACAAAAGGAGCCTGAAAAATCAGATGTGATCTCAGAATTGGCTAATAGCATCACCTCTGTGGGGATAATTATCCATTTATTGCAGGGGTGGCCAACCTGAGCCTGAGAAAGAGCCAGAATTTACCAATGTACATTTACCAAAGAGCCACAGTAATATGTCAGCAGCCCCCTCCCCTCCAGCACCTCCTGCCCACCAGCAGCACTGATCAGTGCCTCCCCCTCCTTCCCTCCCTGCACCTTCCCATCAGCTGTTTCATGGTGTGCAGGAGGCTCTGGGAGGGATGGGGAGGAGAAGGAGAGAGAGCATGTGGCAGAGCCAGGGGTTGAGCAGTGAGCACCCTCCAGCACATTGGAAAGTTGGCACCTGTAGCTCCAGCCCCAGAGTCGGTGCCTATACAAGGAGCCGCATGTTAACCTCTGAAGAGCCGCATGTGGTTCCGGAGCCACAGGTTGGCCACCCCTGATTTATAGGGCCAGTAATGCTGCCAAGCCAACAGCCACAGGCTACCTCTGAATCACAGGGACCCACCAGCTTGGTTTTCACTGCTCATGCAGTGGTGTTGGATAGGATGAGGTGCATTCTGCTAACTGAGGCTGCTATGGTGAGAAGAACTTGAGGCCCTTTGGCAGCAGGATGTTTCCTCCTATGTTGTGGCTCTAGCTGGGGTACATCGCAGGTTCTTCATTCTCTTTTTTTAACAGGAAACTTTCATTCACTGGTCCCTGAACTGCCTCCACTAATGGCAGTTCTGGACTCATAAGAGAGCCTGCTGGCAAAGCAGATGATTGTCAAGGAAGTAAAGGCTGCACATGGAATCTTGTATGTTGTACCTGGGAAGCCCAATTAAATTGCTTTACGATGACCCCAAATTTGCTTAAACAGGATGTGTCCCTGTTGCAAGTATTGGCTTTATATTATGTATAACTGAATGAGTAATGGTGCTGTGTAATGACTAGGTAGCAGAGAGGGTAAGGGACCCACTACTACAGTTAATTACAGGAGTTCTTCTTGGACCCAAAGGGGTAGAGGCTTGTTTTTTGGGAGCTGAAGTTCCACGTTTTTTCTCCCAGCCATAAAGTTTATCTAGTGTTATGTCTGTAATCCGCAGAGTCATCAAGGATTGGCGCCCTGCTGTTGGATTTAAGCTCCTGTCAAACTCACAACCTTGGTGAGAGTTTTGTCTAACTAGAGAAGGCTTAAGTACATAATGTACTGGGCTCGATAGATATAGAAAAATAAATGAGTGATATTCTCTTGTGTTCCACAGAGAGGATGAGAGGCTACCAATACTAACAGCTGTAGGAGTTCTCTTAACTCAGATGGTAGAGGCCTAGGCTTTGGGAAATGAAGGGTTCTGGTCCTAGTCCTAAATCTCTGATTTATTTAGGGATTGTGCCCGAAGGGACGTATGAATATGTTGTGTCCAGACATAGGGATAAATCTTACAGCCCTTAAATTAGCAAATCTTCTATGGATGGTAAAGAGAGGGTTGCCCACCTTAAGACTGTATATGCTGACTCTTAACCAGTATATTTTATTGCACTATACTACACCAGAATGAAAAACAAAAATTGGTTGTAAAAGAATTCAGTCAGCCCATAACTTCTCCACACACAACCTTTTCCAACTAAGCTTCTGAACTTGCTATCATGTTATGTCTCTGAGCAGAATAATTTCCCATTCAATTTCCCACAGGGATGCACCAAGTGACAATGATCCTCTTGGTTTAAATGTTGCCAATTTAACATACTGTCCTTTCCTTTTAAAGTTCACACTGGCAACAAGATGGATGAAGTGACAAGCAGACTAGCATTTGAAAGGAAGAACACAGAAGATCTTAAGAATATAAACAATATCATATTAAAGCATCTAAACCAATCAGGAATTATGGAGAAGGAAGAAAATCTCTTCACAGGTCAAACACCATCCACTCCTTATCTTCGTAACTATTTATTTCCCCATTCAAAGCTGGATGCAACAGTGCAGTAGATCCCCTGTGCAATGAAAACTGTTCTCTGTCTATTCATTTCCTTTCAACTGTATTCCCATGTAACCAGGTGGATTATTTAATTCAGATTTAGCAGGTGCCATAACAACACTTGAAAAGCAACCTGAAGAAAATGGAGCTATTAACACTGCACAGATTTACATCCACCTAGCTTGAATATATGGATGATACCACACATTTAGCTCTGGCCTTTGACTCTGAAATGCTTCACTACGGCCCCTCTCCTGCAAATAGCTCTCTATGTGAGCAAAGTATCTTGCAGGATCTGGGCCCAAATTTCTAATAGCTTCTAAATTAGAAACAGAAAATAGTACCTGATTCTGGTTTGTGTGTGTAAAGTTCTACAGGATTGGGCAATTAGGCTTGGCTCCTGGAATTTACAATGAAAGGGGTGGACTGTCAATGGGTCTCCACACATAGGTGCCGACTCCGTGGGTGCTCCGGGGCTGGAGTGCACCCACGAAAAAAAATTGGTGAGTGCTCAACCCTGCCCCATCCCCCTGCTCCAGCTAACCTCTGCCTCCTCAGTGAGCGCGCCGCTGTGTCCTGCTTCTCCCCCTTCTCTCCCAGCGCTTGCGCTACGAAACAGCTGATTTGTGGGTCAGGGAGGAGGGGGAACCTAGTGCGCTGGGGGAAGAGGTGAGGCCGATGTGGGGTAGGGATCCAGTGGGGCAGGGAGGGGGAGGAGTTAGGGCAGGGACTTTGAGGATGGAATGGGGGTGGGGCCAGGGAAAGGGTGGAGTCAGGGCAGGATACAGGGGCGGGAGCACCCACCGGCCCCCGAGAAAGTTGGCACCTATGTCTCCATGTGGTCGCAGGGTCAGGGCCTCTAGGTTTTACTGCCCACAAAAGTGAATGGCTGTTTTTCTGTTAGAGAACAATTCAGTTTTCAGTGAGAAGTGGTTCAACTCAGATCCTTCCGTGTGTCTTTTTATCTGGAGTAAATTCTACATTACTTGTATATTGTTTGTATTAAGAGGATTACACAACTTCTAAAATATACCTGATTCTGCCATGTGGCCTGATGTTTTACTACTGCTTCACTAAAAATACCAATATGCTGCTTAGTTTAAAATATCAAAACCTTTAAAAAAATAGATTCTGTAACATGATAAGTCCAGGCCAGGCTGGTAATGACTGAAGGTGGCTGTCAATTGTTTGTGGCTTCATGTGTGAAATGATGGTACCCCAAAATTTGGACCCAAGGCACCCCAATAATTGCCCGCCTATAATTGTAAACCAATTGTTAATTTGGCCAGCTTCAATGGGTAACAGGAGGTGGCCCGCCCTAGAGGAATTACCAGGGTTTTACCAGGGAGTTTGTCTCTGACCCTCAGAGGACTCCCCAGAACAGACTAGTTCTGTAACCTGTGAGGGGATATGGATACAGCCCTCTGCTCAAAGGATTGGAACTCAAGCAGTAATTGTTCAAAAACAAAATAACATTTATTTTAAAGGAAATAATCAGTTACAATACACTTAATAATCAAGAAAGAATACACTGTGATACATGACACATTTCTAAATGTAACCCTTCTGCCCCTCTGAGTTGGCAGCAACAAGGGCCGGGTTCAGTATCCAGGGGTTCCGTTTCAATAACACAATGCAAAACCGGCTCGAGCCCCCACCCAGTGACCTGGGACAATTACCTACCACCCCCCCGGGCACCTCTAGGAGGCAATACTTCCCCACTCGCAAGCACGAAGTCTGAGTGTAGCAAAATCCTTTTAATAAAGGAGGGAAACAATGTGGCATCACGTTGGAGAGACACCACAAACAGGACTATACACAAACCATAAGCAAAAACCCACCTCCAAGTACATTTGGCACTGTCCTTAGGGTCTTAAGTCCAATCACCCCAAAGTCCAACAACCCAAAAGTCTCAGTCTCTGGTCAGTGCCACCCCAGAGTTCAAAAGTTTATCTGCAGAGTTTTACCCCCCCCAGCCTGGGTGGAAATGGGGGGGGGTCGCACACACAGGGTGCTAGGGACACCTTACATGGGCCAGGGCCGACTGCCCCGCTTCTCCGTGGAGTTTTGCTGCAGCCTTCCCCACGACTGGCTCCACTCCACCAGCTGTGCCGCTCCTCCAGCAGACCCGTGAACCACGTCAGCCGTCCCCCACAAACCGCTCCACACTGCTCGCTGTTCCATGGGCTGCTCCAACGTGCTGCAGACTGCTCCGCTCTGCCAGCTGCTTGGTGATAGATCTTCAGGCTCTCCCACTACTTAACACAGCACTCAGTGATCTCAGCTTAGTAAGCTTAGCTCTTTTAGTGATTTCAGCTCTTAGTGATTTCAACTTGTAGTAGGAGAGCCCCACTGCCACATGGCCCAACGTGAATTCAGGTCAGCAACCTCTAGATGGACTCCTAAAGGATTCAAAATTAGCTCTGCTCTTTAACAGTGGAGAGAGGAGGAAGTGCAATTGGTGTTCCAGGCCCTCAAAAGGGGCCCATACCATCAGGTACACACACCAGTCCCCAGCCTCTCTCCCTTCACTGGGTTTTGGAACCCCTGTCCCTTGTCTAGCAAGTACTATTTAATGTAGGTTGAGTCATTTCTGTCATAAAGCAGTCTCATAGTTCCTCATTCACATAATTAAGGTAGCAGCCCCTTTTTTTCCTTCCTTCCCCAATAACAAAGAAATTGGGGATTCCACAGTGTGAAAATAACCATCCCATGCTGCTGTGTGTTATGCTAAGTGGAGTGGGTTTACCAATGCAAATACACATTCCTAAAATTCCTTTGCCCACTCCTCATAATCAGGGGCGGCTCTAGACACCAGCGCGCCAAGCAGGCGCTTGGGGCGGCCGTTTCCCTGGGGGCGGCATTTGGCTCCAGTGGAGCTCCCGCCGGCATGCCTGCGGCAGGTCCACCGGAGCCCGGGACGAGCGGACCTGCCGCAGGCATGACTGCGGCGGGTCCTGTCTTCCCGCGGCTCCGGTTGAGCTCCCGCAGGCATGACTGCGGCAGGTCCGCTGGTCCCGGGCTCCGGTGGACCTGCCGCAGGCATGCCGGCAGGAGCTCAACCGGAGCCGCGGGAAGAGGGGACCCGCCGTGGGACCGGGGAAGGGCGGCGCAGCGCTCCGCGCTGCTTGGGGCAGCCCGATTTCTAGAGCCGCCCCTGCTCATAATGTACCACCAGATGTCAGGGTAGATCTCATCCTGACTCTGCTTACATCAATGCAATGCCATTGTGTTATGCAGTCATATACTAAGGCGACACAATAGACTACACAAACCATATAGTACCTACAATGTTGCATGATACCATACACATTGACCCCTTATACATATGTATCAAGCCTTAATACAGTGCTGCAATATAATATTAAACCTATTACAATGTAACACACAGATCCCCTATACATAGGTATAAAGCAACATTACACCTTAAAGAACATTGCTAAATAACATTCTATGTGTGGTGATCAGGCAATCATATAATGGGCAGGGTAAAATCCATTCAGACACAGTTATACAGCTTTATTTACAATCATACCCAGGCATTCCTTATAATTAAAAAGGAATTATACTTGCTCTCCTTCTAGAATCCTTCTGTACCATCTGTGTTCCTTCTGCTCTATCGCTGGTGGTGGTGGTGGTGGTGCATTCTCTGCTCTCTTCTGTGCTGCTTCTGCTCCACTCCCACTCCCACACAAAAGCCAGCCAATTCTGCCTTATATGGCCTTTTGGCCTTCTCTGATTGGCTGCTTTCTCAATTCCAGCTATTAGCAGAGATCCTCCCAGTGGGGTGATACCTGCTTAGCGAACCAGCTGAACCTAGTTGAGATCCTGCTCCTGACCCCTCCTTGCAACTATTCTGGAGTGAACTCAGCCTTACCTGTTGAACTTTATTTCACCCTAGTGCCTGTCGCTATTGGTCAATTTGATCTGAGTCCTCCATTTTGATTTTTCTAACGTAAAAACATTGCTGTCGTCATTTTAGATTTCTAGCGATACCTACTCTAAACTATTATTATTTATTACTCATCAAAAGCCTTAAATCTTTCACTAACTACATTTTTATGCATGTTTAAATATTATGATCCTGTCACTACTTTTGTTATGATAACTGGGGGAGGTGAATTTTATGATGTTTTTCTGCCCCTTTTTGCATGCTTTCAGCTATTCTTGGTGCTGCTGATTTTCTTACACAGTATAGAGCAGTTAAAAGCCTCTTGTATCAGTGAGCTGGTGGGACTCAGTCTGGTTCCTAGCAGAGTAATGTCCACCGCACAAAGGGCATTAACTGGTCATTCTTAGCGGTATTTGTTACTAATTTCAGCAGAAAGACCAAGTACTACTGACTGATTTTATGAGGTGATCCCAGGAAGTGTGCAGCACTTCACAGGATGCACCTGGAGCCTGAAGTGCCCTCTTATCCCAAATGTGGTCTTGCCAGGTTAGGGCTGGTGCCCATTGAAATGATAATGGCTGGAAGGAGAGAACTTGCACTGTTGCTGCCTTTGCCATACTACTCTGTGGATAAATAATAGATTTCAGCCCTCAGGGTTTTCAATATGGCACCTTTCACATACACTAAACCAGGGGTAGGCAACCTATGGCACGTGTGCCGAAGGCGGCATGCGAGCTGATTTTCAACGGCATTCACACTGCCTGGGTCCTGGCCACTGCTCTGGGGGGCTCTGCATTTTAATTTAATTTTAAATGAAGCTTCTTAAACATTTTAAAAACCTTATTTACTTTACATACAACAATAGATTAGTTATATATTATAGACTTATAGAAAGAGACCTTCTAAAAACATTTAAATGTATTACTGGCACGCGAAACCTTAAATTAGAGTGAATAAAAAGACTCGGCACACCACTTCTGAAAGCTTGCCGATCCCTGCACTAAACAGAATAACTTCTTAAAAAAAATGCATAATATAGTTGAAGTGCAAAATAAAAAGGCAAGAAAGTATGCTGGTTACAAACTCCTGCTATTACATCATGGAAAATGAAAATATCTTCGACACAGTTCTACTTCTATATAATCAGTGTGTGTTTACATAATGACTTTCACCTGGAGTCATCAGAAGGGACTGAAGCCTATACCTTTAACACTAGAAACACAGGCCTATACTTCTTGAGCTACAGGAGTATTTTCTTCTGCTAGTTGTGGAAGCGGGTCCCTATCTGCTATGGGGTCCAGCCCCTAGGAAGGGGACATAGACTACACCTACGTATGATGCCATAAACTTTTTTTTTTTATCTCCTATTCCAGTTTTTTCTTTTCTTTAGTTACTTAGTTTAACACATTCACATGAAAACAAGATTTTTTAAAAAGAGTTCATCAGCTTTAGCTGCTAATTCCCCAGCTGGAGTCATAATTGTCTCTTTTGGACACCACAGTTAGCTGCTGTGAAGATTTATAATGTCACCAACAGATGATTATAACAGCAAGTGAGAAATAAACTGTGACACAAGTTGAACCCTAGAAACAAAAATCTTATGTTTCTGTAAATGGCTTTAGTGATAAAGGATTTAGAAGAAACTTTCCCAACACTCTGAAAATATGACATTCACAAAGAGGAGTTGCAAATCCTCCCTGCAGCTGTCAGTTGCTTTTTAATGGAACATGAAGTTCTCATGCAATCTCTCCCACTCATCTTCTAGTTACCATAACTGATTTCTGGTTCTGTCTCTTTCTGACACACATCCATTCTTGCAAACCAGTGGGGAAAAATGCTAGTATACATGTGGATTTGTCAAACTCCTAGTCACAAGCACTGCAGTCATTAGGACAGTTTGTGGTTTCACGTGAAACTGACACGTCTAACATGTAGATTTTTCTGGCAGGAGAGAACATAAATTACATCTGTTTTACCAACACCTATCTCCAGGAAAATAAACACTTCATCTTCTCTGTGATCTAGGTCTCAGTTACTGCTCATCTGGTAACTACTACAGCCTTTCTAAGGCAGATTAAATATGTTGCTGTTTTCTTTATCTTGAAAAATGCTGAGCAACATTAACTTTCATTGACTTTAACAGTAGCTTATCTGGCTCAACACCATGTAGGATTGAGCCCTAAATCACTCCTATCATAGAAATTAAGGCTGGAAGAGATTTTGAGAGGTCATCTAGTCCTGCCCCCTGAGCTGAGACAGGACCAAGTACACCCAGACCATCCCTGACAGATGTTTGTCAAACTTGTTCTTAAAAACCTCCCAGGATAAGGATTCTACAACCTACCTTGGAAGTTCTTAACTACCCTTATAATTAGAAAGTTTTTCCTAATATCTAATCTGAATCTTCTCTTCTGCATACTGAGACAATTACTTCTTGTCCTACCTATAATGGACATGGAGAATAATTTTGTGTTTTGCCTAGAGCTGTCAAGCGATTAAAAAAATTAATTGCTATTAATCACGCTGTTAAACAATAATAGAATATCATTTATATAAATATTTTTGATGTTTTCCACATTTTCAAATATATTGATTTCAGTTACAACACAGAATACAAAGTGCACAGTACTCACTTTATTTTTATTATAAATATTTGTACTGAAAAAATAAAAAATAGTATTTTTCCATTCACTTAATACAAATGTAGAGTTATGTACAAAAAATAACTGCATTCAAAAATAAAACAATGTAAAACTTTAGAGCCTAAAAGTCCACTCAGTCCTACTTCTTGTTCAGCCAATCGCTCAGACAAACAAGTTTGTTTACATTTTCAGGACATAATGCTGCCCGCTTCTTGTTTACAACATCACTTGAAAGTGAGAACAGAAGTTTGCATGGCACTGTTGTACCTGGCATTGCAAGATATTTACGTGGCAGTTACACTAAAGATTCGTATGCCCCTTCATGCTTCAACCATCACTCCACAGGACGTGTGTCCATGCTGGTGATGGGTTCTGTTCAATCATGATCCAAAGCAGGGCAGACCAATGCATGTTCATTTTCATCATCTAAGTCAGATGTCACTAACAGAAGGTTGGTTTTCCTTTTTTGGTGGTTCGGGTTCTATATTTTCCACATCAGAGTGTTGCTCTTTTAAGACTTCTGAAAGCATGCTCCACACCTCATCCCTCTCAGATTTTGGAAGGCACTTCAGATTCTTAAACCTTGGGTCGAGTATATTTAGAAATCTCACATTGGTACCTTCTTTACGTTGTCAAATCTACAGGGAAAATGTTCTTAAAACGAACAACATGCTGGGTCATCATCTGAGACTGCTATAACATGAAATATATGTCAGAATGTAGGTAAAACACAACAGGACATATACAATTCTCCCCCAAGAAGTTCAGTCTCAAATGTAATTAACACATTTTTTTAACAAGTGTCATCAGCATGGAAACATGGAATGGTGGCCAAAGCATGAAGGGGCATATGAATGTTTAGCATATCTGGCACGTAAATACCTTGCAGTGCCAGCTACAAAAGTGGCATGTGAATGTCTGTTCTCACTTTCAGGTGACATTGTAAATAAGAAGCAGGAAGCATTATCTCCCATAAATGCGATTGGCTGCACAAGAAGTAGGACTGAGTGGACTTGTAGGCTCTTAAGTTTTACATTGTTTTGTTTTCGAGTGCAGTTATGTAACAAAAAAAACCCTACATTTGTAAGTTGCACTCTCACGATAAAGAGATTGCACTACAGTACTTGTATTAGGTGAATTGAAAAATACTATTTCTTTGATCATTTTTACAGTGCAAATATTTGTAATAAAAGTAATATGAAGTGAGCACTGTACACTTTGTATTCTGTGCTGTAATTGAAATCAATATATTTGAAAATGTAGAAAAATGTCAATAAATATTTATTAAATTTCAATTGGTATTCCATTGTTAACAGTGTGATTAAAATGGTGATTAATTTTTTAATCACAATTAATTTTTTTGAGTTAATCGCATGAGTATAATCAACAGCCCTAGTTTTGCCATATTCCTTTTCCAACAGATGTCTTGGGAGTTAAAGTCCGCCATTACTACCAGGTCTTGTGTTTTGTATATTCTATTCTTTGTTCTAGAAATGCCTCCTCCTGATATGGTGGCCTTTTGTAGACCCCTACTGTGATGTTTCCCCTTCTAGTCCCCTTTTACCTTCACGCACAGACTTTGTTGGTCTGCTTCTCACCTCCTTCTGGACATCAGCACAAGTGTATACACTCTTGATGTGTAATGCAACACCTCTTTCCTTTTTTCTCGGTCTGTCCTTCCTGAACAAGTTATACACCTCTGTACCAGTATTCCAGTCGTGAGATTTATCCCACCAACTCTCTGTGATGTCAATTACATCATAATGTTGTGTGTGTATTAAAACATTCAGTTCTTTCTGTTTATTTCCCATTGTCAGACGTAAGAACCTGCAGATAGCCTGTTTACCTGTTAGCTTAACCCCCAGGCAGTCTGAGTACAGCCTAGGACCCAACTGAGCTGCCTAATTAGACCAACTGGCTGAGGAGATCAGCACATCTCTTAAGTCGAGCAGTGGCTGCAGGGTGCTGGCTGCTCAAAGTCTTTGCCCATGGATTCAATAGCTCGTGTGCCTGCTTGTTCCTAGCCTCCTACCATGTTCCAGCCCTGCTCCTGACTTGCCTCACTCTAGGTAATCCAGCTCTGACCCTTGGCTCCGATTCTTGACTGAGGTTCTGACCGTTGACTCTGGCTTCTGACTCTGGATTCCTATTCCTGGCTACTGACTCCTTCACTATCCATTAGGCATAACTGCACTTGTCCCAGCCCATCACAACTAAACTCCTTGCATTTGTGTACAGACATGTACGATGTTGAGTAGACTCCTGCACCATATCCCGCCTTGTTGCTTCTATGACCATATTGTAATTTTCCATTCCTCCTCCCACCCCTGTTTGTCAAAGTCACCTTTTTATTCTTACTTTCTCATGGTTAATCTCTGTCATTATAGGCATATTTAGATCAAATCAACTCTTTATAAAGTATTTCATATGAGAAAACCTTGACAGATCCATGCACTTCCTGGCTGCTAAAAGCCAGTGAAGAATATGCCCACTACCCATAGAAATAGTCAATACCTCCTTCAGAGAAGCCCATCTGTGAAACTCCTTGCAAAATGCAGTAGTTCGCCCAATCCTCAGGAAGCCAACAGTCAGCCGTGAAGATCTCTCCAACTACCTTCCCATTTCCAACCTACACTTCCTGGGCAAAGTAATTGAGCAACCACTCACACTCCAACAACACTGGACCTCAGCCAACATCCTGGATGCCCCACAATCAAGGTTGAAATCAGGTGTCAGCACATGAGGTTGTAGGTGGCTACTGGTTGGAGCCAGAGGCAGGCCTAGTGTTTGCAGTCAGAGATCAGGAACTGGAACCAAGGGTCAAAACTGGAGCCTAGGATCAGGACTGAGTGACCCAAAGTGAAACAAGGCTGGGAACAAGCAGGCACAGAAGCTATTGCTTTGAGCAACCACTGAACTGCTGCTGCTGGGCTTAAGAGCCAGTCTGCTGATTGGTTAGAACAATCAGGGGCAGTGATCCATCAGGCAGTCTAGCTACTGAGGCCAAAGCTGTCTAAGCAGGTGCAGCTATGCCAGCTGCCACCAGGGCCCAGCACAGAGATGACTCTAAAGACACTAAAATGCCTTCCTCATAGGTCTGGTCTACACTAGGACTTTAATTCGAATTTAGCAGCGTTAATTCGAATTAACCGTGCACCCGTCCACACCAGGAAGCCATTTAATTCGACATAGAGGGCTCTTTAGTTCGAATTCTGTACTCCTCCCCGACAAGGGGAGTAGCGCTAAATTCGACATGGCCATGTCGAATTAGGCTAGGTGTGGATGCAAATCGAACTTAGTAGCTCCGGGAGCTATCCCACACTGCACCACTCTGTTGACGCTCTGGACAGCAGTCCGAGCTTGGATGCTCTGACCAGCCACACAGGAAACGACCCGGGAAAATTTGAATTCCTTTTCCTGTCTGGGCACTTTGAATCTCATGTCCTGGTTGGACATCGGGGCGAGCTCAGCAGCACCGGCAACGATGCAGAGCTCTCCAGCAGAGGAGTCCAGGCAATCCCAGAATAGAAAGAGGTTCCCAGCATGGACTGACCGGGAAGTCTTGGATCTGATCGGTGTGTGGGGCGAGGAGTCTGTGCTTTCGGAGCTGCGCTCCAACAAACGGAATGCGAAGACCTACGAGAAGGTCTCCAAAGCCATGACAGACAGAGGATACAGCCGGGATACAACACAGTGCCGCGTGAAAGTCAAGGAGCTGAGACAAGGTTACCATAAAATCAAAGCGGCAAACGGACGCTCCGGAGCCCAGCCCCAGACATGCCGCTTCTACGAGGCACTGCATGCCATTCTCGGTGGGTCTGCCACCACTGCCCCACCAGTGTGCGTGGACTCTGATGAAGGGATAGTGTCGACGGCCAGTTCCTCATCGACGTTCGCAGATGGGGAAGATGAGGAAGGAGATGAGGAGGGGGAGGCAGTCGACAGCGCTTACAACGCTGATTTCCCCGACAGCCAGGATCTCTTCATCACCCTCACTGAGATCCCCTACCAACCCTCCCCAGCCGTTACCACGGACCCTGAATCAGGAGAAGGATCAGTCGGTAAGTGCTTTAAACATGTAAACTTTTATTATTAATGGAACAGGAAAATAGACTAGGCGAACAGAAGGTCTACATGCAGGGGAATGGAACAGGAAGCTTCCACGAAGCTCTCCTGGAGGTAGTCGAAAAGCCTATGGAGGAGATTCCTGGGGAGAGCTGGCTTATTGGGTGCTCCGAGGTAGCACACTTTTCCGCGCCACGCTCTCAGCTGGTACTCCGGGACCAGTGCCTTGACGAGCATCACAGCATAGGGCCCTGGCTTGTGCTGGCTTTCATTCAGCATGCGCTCCCTGTCTCTCCGTGACACCCTCCTCAGGGTGATCTCGCGTGCAGACTCCTGCATTTAAGATGAGAGTGATTTGTGTACTATTACTATTGGTAGTGCTTCACTGTTCCTTAGAACAACAAGAAGTGTCACTTTAGAGCCACGTGCTGGAGGCTACAGAGTGGCAGCATACAGGGATCTTTTCCAAGGGAAAACCGCGAGGGGGTGGAACAGGGGCAGAGTTTATGCTTTCAGGATTGCCTGCAGCAAGAGGACAGAGCTGGACATTGACTTTTAAGCAGCCAAAAGCCTTTGGCTTACCATGCCTGGCTGCTCCACGGATTCAGCTTTCCTGCCCCGCTTGTCTGGTCTGCAGTGCAATACCCCAGGCAATGAAAGCGAATGCAGATAAATCGAACTTTCCCTGAGTGAGTGCTCAGGAGATAGGTGCCGTCCATGGTCTGGTTCACAGGCAATGAGTAGACTATGTTTCATTTTTAAGAAAAGGCATCTTTGTAAGCAATTCACTCCCTTTTCCCCCTCACACAGCTGCAACAGTATCCCGACCTGCTCCACCATGCCCCTCACAGAGGCTGGCGCAGATTAGGCGTCGTAAGAAAAGGACCCGGGATGAGATGTTTGCAGAACTTATGGGCTGCTCCAGAGCAGAAGTGGACCAGCAGAGCCAGTGGAGGGAGAACCTCACACAGCAGCAGCGCTCACACAGCGAACGGTAGGACAGATGGCATCAGGAGGACCAGCAGGCGACTCAAACGCTGCTTGGACTACTGAGGGAGCAAACGGACACGCTCAGGCGCCTTGTCGATGTTCTGCAGGACCGCAGGCAGGAGGACAGAGCCCCCCTGCACTGTGTCTGCAACCGCCCTCCCCCGCCACACACTCCAATACCCACCTCTCCCAGAATAACAAGAAGGAGGGGTACCAAGGGCCATGAAAACTGTCACTGCACCACAGCGGACTGCTAAATTACCCAAAAGTTCTCAGTCCCTACATTTTGAAAAGTTCTCACCTTTACTGTGTTGTCGAGTATTAAAAGTAGTTTGCTGTTAATTACTGTTTCTGTCATGTTTGTTTGCTGAAGTCTTTCTGTGAAGGGGGGAGAGGGGTTTGGTAATTGCATAGGACAGTCACCATGAACAGGGTACAGACATGGGGGCAGGATCAACAGCAGGTTACTCACTGAGTGCAGTCACTAGGCACCCTGGTCAGTCTGTGAGGTGTTTTTAATGTTCTGTTCATAGGCGGCAGGTGCCCTGCTCCAGGTATACTTGGAGGTGGGTCTCTCCCCCGGCCCAGCCTGGATCGGGCCCTGGCCCACGCGGGTCTCCCCCCGCCCCGTCAATTCCCTGCCTGGAGCAGGTCCCAGTGCCCACCTGCCACCCCCCCCCCCGCTGCGTCTCTACCTGACAGTAGAGTGGCTACCGGCACAAATGCTGTCTGCTGCCCCAGGGTACTAGCGCCTGCCATCCACAAATGGCAAGGCAGGTTGCCATCACCCTGCCCTTCTACCATTGCCCTGAGCCTCCACAATGCCCCAAACCCTCAGCCCCAGCCACAGCCTGAAACCCCCTACGCCTCCTCCCCCTTCCCACACACCCCTCACCCCTTCCTACGCCCCCACCCCCAGCCCTGAGGCTGCACCCAAACTTCATCCCAAAGCCTACACCCCTCACCCCTTCCTGCACACCCACCTGTAACCGTCCTCCCCCCAGAGACCGCTGTAGGAGCAATAGGCTATCATTCCTAGAGTCTAGACGCGGTCTCTACATCACTGCACACCCTACCCACCACAGTCTGCGTCCCTGTTTCAACCCTTTGACGCGAAATCATTATTAAAGAAAAGGTTTTTAAATAACAATGCTCCATTACCTTTATTTTTACACGTGTGTTGGAAGGGGGCAAATGGGGTGAACAGGGTATGAGACTGCAGAGGAGAGTCAACAGTAAATGGGTAAAGAAACAGGGGCAGGTTCAGCTTCTCTGTAAGTCAAGTGGACAGTCATAGGTTACCCTGCTCTCTGAGGAACCTAGCTTTCAAAGCCTCCCGGATGCACAGCGCTTCCCGCTGGGATCTTCTAATGGCACGGGTGTCTGGCTGAGCGTAATCTGCAGCCAGGCGATTTGCCTCAACCTCCCATCCCGCCATAAAGGTCTCCCCCTTGCTCTCACAGAGATTGTGGAGCACACAGCAAGCTGCAATAACAAAGGGGATATTGTTTTCGCTGAGATCCGAGCGAGTCAGTAAGCTCCGCCATCTCCCCTTGAGATGTCCGAAAGCACACTCCACCACCATTCTGCACTTGCTCAGCCGGTAGCTGAAGAGTTCCTTGTCACTGTCCAAGGCGCCTGTATAGGGCTTCATGAGCCAGGGCATTAGCGGGTAGGCTGGGTCCCCGAGGATCACTGTAGGCATCTGCACATCCCCAACAGTTATTTTGTGGTCCGGGAAAAAACTACCTGCCTCAAGGCGTTTAAACAGACCAGAGTTCCTGAACACATGCACGTCATGAACCTTGCCCGGCCACCCGACGTTGATGTTGGTAAAGCGTCCCCTATGGTCCACCAGTGCTTGCAGCACCATTGAAAAGTAGCCCTTTTGGTTAATATACTGGCTGGCCTGGTGGTCCGGTCCCAGGATAGGGATGTGAGTCCCATCTATAGCCCCACCGCAGTTTGGGAATCCCATCGCGGCGAAGCCAGCTATGACGACCTGGATGTTTCCCAGGGTCACTACCTTCGAGAGCAGGAGTTAAATGATTGTGTTGGCTACTTGCATCACAGCAACCCCCACGGTAGATTTGCCCACGCCAAAGTGGTTCGCTACTGACCGGTAGCTGTCTGGCGTGGCAAGTTTCCAGAGGGCTATGGCCACTCGCTTCTTCACTGTCAGGGCTGCTCGCATCCTGGTGTCCTTGCGCTTCAGGGCAGGGGACAGCAAGTCACACAGTTCAAGGAAAGTGCCCTTACGCATCCTGAAGTTTAGCAGCCACTGTGATTCATCCCAGACCTGCAGCACTATGTGGTCCCACCAGTCCGTGCTTGTTTCCCGGGCCCAGAATCGCCGTCCCATAGCATGAACATGACCCAGTGCCACCATGATCTCCACGGCGCGGCGTCCCGTGCTTTCTGACAGGTCTGTGCCAGTATGAGACTTCATGTCCTCACCGCGCTGCCGTTGCCTCCTCGCCCGATTTCTCAGCATCTGACTGTTGAAGAGGTGTACGATAAGGTGTGAGGAGTTGAGAACGGCCATAAGTGCAGCGATGATCACAGCGGGCTCCATGATCGCAATGGAGTGCTGTGGCGTCCGCGCTGTCACTTATAACAGGAAAAGTGCGCGAACTGATTTCCCGCCGGTGGGATTGACGGTTGAATGCTGACAGTTACCAAGGACCACCCTCGACACAGTTTTCCCCCCCAGCATGCATTGGGGGGAAATCCCAGAATTCCAATGGGCAGCGGGGAGTGCGGGAACTGTGGGATAGCTTCCCACAGTGCACCACTTCCAAAGTCGACGTTTGCCCCATTACTGTGGACTCACACAGTCGAATTAGTGTATTTAGTGTGGATACACAAATTCGACTTCATAAGGTCGATTCCACAAATTCGACTTAAGTTGATTCAAAATAGTCTTGTAGTGTAGACATACCCATAGTCATGGACATAGGTAAGATTTCCTTGCTCATACTGCTGGATCTCTCTGGAGTCTTTGACACAGTGGACTACAAAGGTACTACAAATCCAACTACATGACATAGCAGAGGTAGAGGGCCCAGCAGTACAGTGGCTCCAATTGCTCCTCTCCAGCAGAACTCAATATGGTGATGGATTACTGCTCCTCCTCTCTGAAAATCCTCACCTGCAGAATTCCACAAAGATCTATACTATCTCCACTTCTCTTCAGTATCAGAGTACTAGGACAGATAGGGAAGTGCCATGGGCTCAGCTATCAACTATATATCTATCTCCTTCTCAACTGATGCAACCACCACCACTACTAAAATGTGAGACTGTCTACAGCTAATCAACTCTTGGATGAAGAGCAGCTGGTTAAAGCTGAACCCGGCCAAGACTAAAGTGATGCTCACTGGAAAGGGGAAACACTTCAATGAGCTGGCCAAGACATCGAAGGCACACAGCCCCCATTCATCAAAGTGGTACAAAGCCTCGGGTCCCCTGCTTGATTCCTCACTGAACTTGGATGACCAGATACACCAGTTTCAAAAAATACCTTCTTTCACCTCCAGTTTGTTAGGAACCTTTATCACTTTGTCTCAAACAAGAATCTGACCACAGTGATCCAAGTGTTTGTCACCTCCAGTCTGGACTACTGTAACTCACTGTATCCAGTGATGAGCTGCCAAAATATTAACAACAGGTTCCCTCCTCCTCACCCCATGAGGGGGTCGTGTCCGCCCTCCCTGGGCCTCCTGCCCCATCCAACCCCCCACGTTCTTTGATGCCCCCCCGGAACCCCTGCCCCATCCACCCCCCTTCCCTGACCCCTGACTACCCCCTGCTGCCCCATCCAACCCCTCCTCTCATTCCTGATTTCCCCCCGTGACCCCTGCCCCATCCAACCACCCCTTCTCCCTGTCCCCTGACCACCCCTGGAATCCCTGTCCCTGACTGCCCCCCGCCACTCCATCCAACCCCTGCTCCTTCCTGACTGCCCCCTCAGGACCCTTGCCCCCATTCAATCCCCCTGTTCCCTGCCCTCTGACTGCCCCACCCTATCCACCCCCAACAACCCCCCAAACTCCTCTGCCCTCTTCCAACACCCGCTCCCTGCCCCCTTACAGCACTGCCTGGAGCCGCTCCACCAGGACCAGCATCAGCACCGGCGCTGTGGTGCCTGAGCCGGGCTCAGGCTGGAGGGAGCCGCGCTCTGGGACCAGGAGCTGTGCTGGAGGGAGCTGTTGAGCCAGCCGCCCCTCCCCTCGCCCGCCCCAGCTTGCCTGCCTGCCTGCTGCTTGTTCAGGCTTTCCGCGAACATCTGATTCGCGGGAAGCAGGGGAGGGGGAGGAGAAGGGGGCGGAGCAGGAGAGGAGGGGGAAGTGAGCTTGGGCCGGAGCTTTTGTTAAATAAAGCCCTTATAGAACTGGTTGTCCTGGAACAACCGGTTCTAAAAGGCCTGCTAAATTTAACAACCGGTTTGTGCAAACCGGAGCGAACCGGCTCAAGCTCACCACTGACTGTATCTGAAGCTGACTATGAAGATGATGCACAGGTACTAGCTGGTACAGTGTTTGGATGCCTGTCCTTTCCATGACTTAGGCTATCATGAGCACATGCTGAAGTCCCTCTGCTGTCTCCCAGGCAGCTTCCGATGCCAGTTTAAGGCCTGGATCTTAAGTTTAAAAGCAATAATGGATCACGCCTCAATTACATCAAACACCAAATTGTGATCTATGAATCACTGTAACAGCTGCACTCCTTGGGACCATGCAGATCTCAAAGCCCCGGGTGAAGCATGTAAGAACTGGGGACAAAGCATTGTCTGTCATGGGGATCTGGCTGTGGAACACTCTTCCAGAAGAAATCAGATGAATCCAGTCTGGCCAGCTTTAGGAAATATTGCAAGGCCTTCCTCTTTGAGAAGGCCTTTCTACTATAAGTGACACTCACAGTTCAAATACCCCCTTTATTCCCAAACCTGTCTCCCCGACCCCAATTAAAAAAAAACCCACAAAGTATATCTGTTCAGAGAATGACAACACTGTTCTGTTTTTGTTAGTTTTCAAGGTTTTGGAATTTGCTTTTGTTCCATACTGGTATGAAAAACAAAACTTTTCAAAGGTTGCTGTGAAATGGAATTGTGTTGATGTCTGGTTTTGGTTTGACAATGTCAGGTGTTTGATCTCTCTCTCTCCCTTCCCTCCCCCACCATCCTCCCATTGGGAAGAGCCTATCTTGGACCTCTACAACCTTCCCATCCAAAACTTCATCAAAATTGATACACATATGTGAAATGTTTCCATTTTGGCAAAACAATGTATCTTGACAAAAAGGGTCTAATTGAATATATTCAGATCAGCTCTAATTAGAACTAAGCAATGTCTGGACAGGAATGTCTAAAACAACAAAACATACAGCATCAACCAAATATGGAATTGAAGTTCCTGGCTATTATTTGAGAATCATCTGGTGCTTATGTGACTCAAGAAAAAAGCCTTTCACTTGGTATTCTCTGTAATGGCTAACGTACTTGATCCTGGAAGGTGCTGAGTGATTACAGCTCTCACTGCCATTCTTGGGAATTGGGTGGGCTCAGCATGCTTTATGTTTACATCCTTAGATTGCAGCCCAGCTCTGCAGTGAACTGTTCTTGTCAAATGAACCAATGTGATGTTTAACCCATTACATTCTACAATCTTAATTTTTCTGATAGATTAACAGGGATGCTGGGATCTAGAGCTAGGGACAGGGGCTGTATCTGCTGTCACTTACACTGGTGTAAATCAAGAATAATGGCATGGAAGTCAATGGGATGACACTGGTTTGATATCAGAATCAGTTCCAGAGTCCTAAATTCACGGAAAGGATTTTATAGACTCTCTTTATTTCCTATCCTTTCTATGGTTTCTGAGCCACATTTTAGCAGTTGAAATGCACTTCACGACTCACTGATGAGCCAACAAAAAGCTCTGAATGATAATGAGATCATTCCAGTAGCAATACTCTCAGCACCGTACTGCTGCTAATTGACAATTCTGAAGCAAACAGTCATACAAATGGGGTGGAAGGACAATTAAAAACCCTATTAATAATTATGGTTTTGTTTTTCAAAGCTGATACTGCTCATTTCATCTGAATAACTTTTTCATTACTCAACTGACTTTGAAAAATACCTGCAGGGGGGACATGATCTTTTAATGGGCTCAAAGAAGTACTCCAAGCTCTTTGCTGCTCAGCAAAGGTTTGTGGTTAATTTTTTAATTGCCAAAAAACTAGCTAAAGTTTGGTTCTGTTCTGAACAGTGACTGTAGAAAATTTATCTTTTTACCTAGAAGATCTTCCTGTGTGTAGTTATAGCTGCAGTCGTGGATGACAAAAATAAGTGTTTTCTGCTCATTACTTTCCTATAGCTAGCTGAGGTCTGTAAAAGTCAGGGGGAGTCTATCCTTTCATGTGCATCGTCAATGGAATTGTTTACTAAGTTCAACTCAGAAACTATGGGGGATAAAGGGGTGTTGTCGATGATATTATTTAGCCTGGAGAACCTCAATTTGTGTTTATGATGAGTGAGAAGAAAAGTATCCAGCTTGACACTCAGATCCCAAGCTGATCTTGCAGGGCTGAAAGTTAGAGAAAACATTTTCTTCTTATAAACATATGATAGGGAACATTACAATGTTGTTTTTACAGAGTTTTCAGTGTACTTGAAGGGATTAGAAAACAGTTGCAACTAGCTGGGAGGTGAGAGAGCAATTAGAGATTATTGGAGAAGAGCTTGTTATAAAATCACACATCTAGGGTTTTACTCTGAGTGGATCACCACAGTTGAAGCCCTGACTTTAGCTAGACTCTGACTTGCATGTATTTGATGATTTACATTCACTAGGATATGTGAAGTGCCCCAAGGAAGCAATCCAAAGAGCCAGCATCAGCTGTACAAGTGTGTATCCTGCCTGCTCACAAACTCCTCCCATGCAGAGTAGATGCTGCGCATGAGCCAATGGGAGTAGCCAGTTGATGCAGCAATTGAGTTGCTGCCCATAAGTGAGTCAGTTTGTAAAAACGTTTGGAGGATGAATGAAGCCTAGTGAAATGACTCCACACAAGAAAAATGTATTGTAACAGCCAGTTAGCCTTCTTCCTCAAGGGATATGTTTATAACAAGAAATCAGAATAAACTGACAGGCAAAAAGGGAATCAGAAAGCCCTAGAACCTGGGTTTCAAAGCACTCCTATGTGTGTCTTCCTATATTCCAAGCAGCCAATTTACAGTATTTACTTTAAGCATCTCTGCAAAAGGAAGGGGAAACTCTCATTAGTTCATGGAGCATCGGGCTCCCCTAAGCTATTTGGCCTGCTCAGCATATTTCCCCCTTGTGCTTATATATGCACAGTGCAAGATAAGGCCCTGAGAGTTTGTTATTAATAAACATTTTTTAAAAATCTTCTTATAAAAGTTTTTTCAAATATCCTGTTGGCAAATAAGTTTTGTAGTTCTGGAAAGGGTGTTAAAAGATATCAGACAAAAGGAAACTAGAATGTATATTTTATTATACTCTAGAAATGCCTTCTAGGAGTGTGAGTGTCTTTCACAATGTGAAATTGACAACAGATTTTCTGTTGCTTTATAAGGTTAATTCTAGGATGATAACATACACTCATAAGAGGATACACATGAGCTCTGGCTGGAGGTAATAGCCACACTGTTGCTATAGAATCTCTGCACTGTCCGAACCAGTCAGCTGAATCAGCCTTTGCCTTGTAGTCGGGTGAATCCCATAAAGAATAAGATACAGATAGAATACCGATGGTGGATGCAAGTGGTGATGTGTAAGGAAAAAGGAGAGAAGCAGGAGGAATAGGCTAATAATTGCAAAACTGTCCTGAAGAGGTAGGCATCAGCCCATCTCCATGGGCCTGGGGTACCTGCTGCTTAAAAGGGAATGTAAAAAAGCATATACATGAAAAATAAAATAGTACACAGCTTCTTGTTCAGGAAGTCAAAGTGTATATCTCCACAAGGCCCACAGGAAAAGTGACAGGTCTGCAGTATTTAGAGGAGTGATTCTACCATTTTATGGTGCTCCATTATTCAAAACTTCTCCTTTCTTTCCTGTTGAAAAGTTCCCCTTTGTGATATGGGTGGGGTGGGGTGAGGAAAATGTCAACTGGCCATCCCTTCCAGTCATTACTGTAAAAGGCTAGATACTTGGCTTTTCACTATTAAGGGAAGAGGGACACCTGGTGGTAGGTTTAGTAATTTGTAATCAAGGAGCCATGGGCTTTGATTCTCCTTTCAATGCTTCAGTGTAGCTACATTGAGTTGGTAGAGTTACTCCCAGAGGTGAAAGTAAGCTGGTACAAGCCGGTACGGCGTACCGGCAAGAGCCAGTATGTCGTGCCGGACTGCACCGGCTTTCGCTGCAGGGATTTAAAGGGCTCTGGGCTGCCGCGGCTGCAATCAGCCCAGAGCCCTTTAAACCCCCCACCCGCGGCTCTGGTGGCTGGGCTGGGGCTGGATTTAAAGGGCTCTGGGCTGCCGTGGCTGCGGTCAGCCCAGCACCCTTTAAACCCCCCACCGCAGCTGAGATTTAAAAGGCTCAGAGCTCCCCGCCGCTGTGGACAGCCTGGAGCCCTTTGAATCCCAGCTCCGGTGGCCGGGCAGGGGCCAGGATTTAAAGGGTTTGGAGCTCCCCTAAGCGGCAGGAGGTCTTGGCCCTTTAAATACCTGCCCCAGCCCCGCAACGCTCAGGGTTCCCCGCGGCAGCCGGAGCCCCAGGCCCTTTAATTTGCCCCTGAGCTCTGGGGGCCTCCCAGCCACCTCTGCAGCTGGAAGGCCCCCATTGATTTAAAGGGCCTGGGTCTCCCAGCCACAGCTGGTGCCCCAGGGCCTTTAAATCTTGAGAGGCCACACCCCTTCTGGATGAGGCCACGCCCCCCTCAGGACTCCGGCAGTACCGGTAAGTCCTGTAAGTTACTTTCACCCCTGCTTACTCCTGACTCATACAGGGGGAAATCGGAGCCATGCTTTATTAAAACTGACCGAAGGAAGGGCGCAAGACACTTTAGGGAAAAAGCAAGAGGGCAAGGAAGGATCAAGTGAAAAGAACTGCCTAGAGTTAGGGAGTGAAGGGCTGGGACAGCAATGGAAGTGATGAGATAGTAGTAAGGAAATTATGAAATACAATGGGTGGGAGAAAGAAGGGGGCAGCTGAAGCAATGAAAAGGGTGGAAAGAAAATGAAGGAGATGGGGAAAAGTGTCTTATTTTAATAATATGAAAACTGCCAGCACTCTAATTCCCAACTTTTGGAAACAGAGAAACCTGGAAACCATCATAAAATGTATTGTGGAGATCACACAATGAGCTATACATTAGAGGGAAATGTAAAGGGCTAAAAGTACTAGAGGGGAGGAAAGGTGGCCCAGTGGTTAGGGCAGTGGTCTAGACACTGCGATACCCAGGTTCAATTCTCTGTTCTCCCATAGATTTTTCTGTGTCCTTGAGTTAGTTACCTAGCTTCTGTATCCCATCTGTAAAATAGATGCTGCTGCTTTCCTGCCTCAGTGGGGTCCTGGAGACAAATGGGCCCTTCAGTGATAAAAGCACTGCCTGTTGGGATGATGCCCCTATGACCAAGTCAATCACAGGACACACTTAAAATGTATTATGTCCACCCTAATCTACAGGGCAGGTATTTTCCACACAGACTGCCAGATACTGGATGGGGAGGGGGGTATATAAGCATGATCAATATATACTGTAAAAAAAAATAGACTGTGTTTATGAGCCTAGCACAGAAATAACACCCCTATTTAGAATCTGTGACTCTACCATCAAGATCAGAGTTTGGTTTTAACTGTTTTATTTTAAGTATGTTTTCCAGTGGCACCTAGAATAGCTGCATTTGGTTTTAGATTGTTTTTTGTATCTCTATGGCAGATTGTCAAGTCCTCTAGGGTCACAAGTTTACATAGAACATCTATAGAGAGAGGGTTTGCAAAACTTCATCTTATGGGAAATGTTTATGATTAAAAAAATCAGTAAAGGTCAAGTACTTTTTTAAAGATGTGACTGTCCTCTGCTGGTGTTTGCAACCCAAACACTGTAGTGTTTGTCATCCTAGGCTCAAGAACCAGAATGGGACACTGACTGTACCCCAAGGAGCCTAGGTTCACAGCCAGCATCCATGCTGAGTAAAGGCTAACAAGGAAGGAAACAGAAATGATCTTTAAAAGTCCCTTAGATTTAAAGCATTTCATTTCAGTGTCACCTTTTGTGCACTGGCTGATCCCAGCAGGCTGCCACCTTTCGGGGGTGGGGGGCAGAGTGGAGAAGAAGTGGTGAGGATCTACTGCCATATAGATCCTGCAGTCCTTCCTCCACTGTGGGCAGTTAGTGGTGTGTAGGCTACATCCTGGAGCCCCTCCCACACTGAATTTTCCCTGAAGTGATGGTTAGCAAGCACTATCTACAGTTCTCACACGTTACTTCTAGCTTACCCTCTTTTCTTTCCAGAGTGAGATACAGTGACATCTTCCCAATCACAGAGCAATTGCTCATAGCGATGGAAAGATGCACAACTGACCTGATTAGGCAGTCATTGACACAGACATACATACTTAAGTCATTAATCTGACAAAGGTTAGGCATAGTCATTGATTTGGGGGGATGTGGAACCACTTGAAATTGATTATACTGTACAGAGCAATTTTACATCAGAGCCATCTATCCACCTCTTCACAGAGGCAGCATTTCTTAAGTCACCCTGAGGACACTTCTAACCACTCTGTCGGGTTAGTGAAGATCTGTCCATTTTATTCAATAAACAGCCTTAAAGAAAATATATCTAGAAATATTATGTTTTACAAATCAACATTTCCCATTTACTAAGGCCCGTGAGAGCTGTGGTTTGGCTCAGCATTGCCCTAATATAGCATCTATGATAACATCCCCAAATACAGGGTTCCCTCTGGAAGATCTATCACCCTAAAGATGGCCAACATAAGCAGGCTCCTCTTGTCATCGTCAATATCCCAAACTAATCTGGTTCCACTCAGGATGGGTCTGGTAAGTTCTGCTTTTCCCCTCTAAGGAGATCCCAGTCTCTATCCGTGTCCATGCTCATGCCTGGGTTACTCTGGTCTGGTTCTGATCCTCTCAAGACAACTGCCATCTGCTTTGGCTTCTGTGTCGTGGGTGATCCAGACCTGGTTGTGGACCCTCAAGTCAATTTCTGGTTTGTCTCCTTAATGCTGCCCTTCTGGTATGCAAGGTAACAGATTCTAGCACCTAGCCTATCTAGTTATTCATCACGAGCAGTGTCAGGTTCCTTATTTCTAGTGACTTATCACTGTAAGCCAAAAGCCCCACTAGCTGGCTCCCATTTGAAGGAGTGTGGACTCCATCTCCTTGCAGGCCAGTGGGCTTGCATGGAGGGGAGGAAGGCTTCCGATTGGCTGTCACTCTTCCCTGCTGCAGCTCAAACTCAGAGGTAGTGCTAGAAGATGACTCTTGAGCCTGGGGAGATGAAGATTCTCCTTCCTCAACCGAGTGGGGTGGCTGAAGACGCTCCCCAGGCCTAGAGGGGGTAAAGACCCTGCTGGTAGCAGTGAGAGGGAGAGAGAATGGTGTGATTGTGTGAACTGAGTGAGAAGTGAGAGAGAGAATGATTCCAGCAGCTGATGCCTCACTCTCTTTAACCCACTCCCATCTAGCACCCCTATCTACCCCTTAACTCTGTTTGGCAGCATGCGTTCAGAGAGACTCAGGACTCAGAATAGCAACTATGCTGAAGCTTAGTAATGAGGTACATTGGTAGAGCTGTGTGGGGAAGATTGCTCACTCCTAGCCCACACTGTGCTTTAGCCTTCATGATTTGGCTCTTACTTTCCAACTCACTGAATTCAATAATAAATGGTCATGCAATTCCTCTGATACCATCACACATGGTCTATTTGGTAGGTAATATAGTGACCTCTTCAGGGCCAGTTTTATATATTTGTATTGTAAACAGAAAGGTGCTTTAAAAAGAACTTTTCTTATTTGACTGGAAGGGAAGCTTGAAGGCTGTTGGGATGGGAAAGTCTAAAGCAGACCTCAGTAAGGGTGAAATACACAGGGATTTTTCAGTAGAAAATATAGACTTTTTCCACTAGGTGGTGGAAATCTGCCATCAACCGTAGCTTTTAAAAAACAGAAAAATTCACTTAATTATGAAGGGCAGGCTGAATTAAGATAGAAAATAGCTGTAATAACATCTTACTATGTATCGATTAAAATGAGTTCTCTGCCTGTAGAAGAGACAATCATAGACAATTATTCTTAATACTATCCCTGACACAGAGGCAAAAATGTCACTTAGGGAGGTTTTCGGATATGAAGGGAAAATTTCATCTAAATGAATTCTCTCAGCCTCTGCAGAGGGACTGTCATCTGTAATTTCAGACTATAGCAACTCAGGAAACAAATCTCTCATGCACTTATTTATCTTCCACTGACAAAATATATATTTTAAATTGGCAGAGTTTTTAATTAACATGTTGTTTCATAGATTTCCCACAACCCAAGACCGGCAGGGATGCAAGTGTTGCTTCCAGGGGCATCCGGACGGTGGCAGCAAGACTATAAATTATTTAACATCCCTAACCACAAGTTTGTAAATTACAGAGCTTTCTGGTGTCACCAGCATTATGTACCCATAGCTGCTATTGTAATCACATGCTGGGGCAATTACATGAGAGAAGGAGCAGGAGCCCAATATGCATTACCTGCTTGTAGGTAACCCATGATGCCCTCTCTCCAGTGCTTTTTTGGCATACCTTAACTGTGAGTCATATGCTATGGCTCATGCTATGGGATGAAAGTGACAACTATGTACAATATAGACCTTTCATAGGTTCTGAGAGCCCACAGCTCCTGGCACCAACAATTGGTGTTATGTACATTCAGCACCTCAGAAAATCTGAGCAAAATGTGGGCATTCTGACTGCATGAATGCTCAGCCTTTAACTCCACCTGCACTCTTAGCAAGTGAAGGTCATTCCATATCATAGGAAAGGTAATTTTCCCTAGAACTTCAATAAGGTATTGCACTTGGCTATACCTTAGATGTCCTAACCTATATACAGGCAGACAAAGGTGTGATTGTCTTTTTGGAGTGGGCAATAGTGCTAATATTTTAAAGATAATTCATAAAAGTAAAGAATTAGTAGAACTCTGTTGATTTCTACACTGATACTTACATTCCCTGAATATACACAATCCTCTTTTCTGATTCATGTAAAAGGGAACAATGTTTTCTGCATTATCATCCTCTTTGATAGCTGCCTGGACAAAGGATTTTTCCTCAGTCTCAGTTCCTCTCAGTCCTCTACATGTACGTCACATTTGTTTTAAACTTACTTTCAAAGTTGCTATTGACAATAAGTATAGCAATTTAGAATATTGTAATGAACAAGCTACTCTGTGTACCTCTGCCCTCTGTAAGATGAAATCAGAACTACTCAACTGTTTGTCACAGGCCCCACAGTGCTAACAGCTAATGATGATTTGCCTTAGCTCTAGTGGTTCTTTTGGAATAGGAGGATCTGAATTCTATCCCCACCGAGACCATGAAATGCCAAGTGTCCTTGTTGTGCAGCACACTGACTGCTGTGAAGTTCCAAGTTGGCTACAGATTTTTAAAAAATATTTAACAAATGCTTATAATAATGAAGCTTCTTTAAAACATATTTTCTTCATAATCCTCCTTTGTTGCCTTGGTGCTGCTCAGTGGGTGGAGAGACAACTGTACTTAGTAGTTAATATGGTTTGTATCCTCAATGGAATTTTTTAAAGTTGAGTTACAGCTAGATTAAAAAAAAACACTTTTAGAGCCCTGCCAGGGCGTGGTCTTGAGCTCAGTTCCACTGAACATGATTAGCTTAAACCTCAGAAGATGCCTGCAGAGGGTTTGTTAAGCCCTTTCTAACTTACAAATACAGTCAAATCAAGGCATCAGGTTAGAACTCAGTTGTCCCCTGCCGGTGCCAGCATGGTACTAATATACTGCATTGTGTTTATTCTGAAACTAGTATGAAATTCCTCCTGCAAGACATTTCCACAGGTGTGTATATTTGGACAATCACAGATTTAGGTACATTGTACATATTTTGTGGGTACTTGAACTGAATAAGTGATCATTGTTCAATTAATATTTAACCAAGTATGTATATTTAACTGATCACAAATTCAGATATATGTATTATAGTAACTAATTCAGATCAGACTTTAGATACTCTAGTGACAGGTGCTATAGAAAACCCTGAACTAGCTAGTTAGCAATACACAGAGATAGACAGATACACAGATAATGAGTTTATTTTTTCTTCTATTAATTAACAGCTTTATATCAACTTTAGCCTTTTCTGTGCTTTCCCTTGGCTGTTCAGAGTTTTAAACTACAGCAAACAACACTGCACTACAAATGCTAATAAGGGAGGTAATTTTTGCATTTCTATTTGATTTTTGAAGTGTCATTCAAAATGTTCAGGTTGTTTGAAGAACTTAAGACAGCTTTTTTGTTCTAGCTACATAGAACAAGCAGAAACTCTGCATTCCACAGACACTCTTCAAAACCTTCCAGCTATCCATTATTTATTAGGCATTACACATAATTTTAGGTCTCTCATTTTACAATGTTATGCTTCATCCTCAGAAACTCAGTATCACTTACACAAAGGTTATTTTAGTGGCTCCTAATTACACACAATTGTATTCACAATCCAGACCATTTCCTGTCTGCACACAGAGCTCCACCCAGTACAATGTTATTAAAATTCAGAAGTTACTGTATTTTCTTTCATCTTTTTTACTCAGAAACACTCCTGGTTTCTTAAACTATAGTTTAAGTATTTGGTTTATTGTAATAGGTTTATAGATTTATATTAAAGTTAGTTTGGCTGTAATGCAAGAGACCTACAGGCCATATCCTGTATGTTAAGCTAAAGCAAAGTTAGCATATCTATATTAAGACCTTTTACTCAAAAAGCAAAGTTGATCTATAGCTTGTTACCTAAATAGATGAGTACCCACGCCTATGTCTATGACCTTTTATCTAGACCAATAGACAATGGAAGATGGCATAGGGGGTTTTCCCCACAGACTTAACAAGTACACCACAAGAAACTGATGTGCATACATACCTGTCGTCAATACACACATACATATTAGCCTATGGGGTAAGTGTACCCTAATATTTCTGTGGGTGAGGAATGAAATTTGGGCATAAGAGGAAGGATGTCTGGCATTTGCCCTATAAAAGAGGTAACCCACCTCAATAGAGTATCTCCATTTTTCTCTCTCTCTCTGTTCTCCATTTCTCACTATCTCTGTTCTCACTTTACTCTATTCTCACTTACTTCCTCCACTCTATCTACAATGACTGCTACTATTTGTAGGATGTACTTGTTCTTCTTAAACTTTAAGTTTCAAAGGAACTAGGCTAAGCTTGGTTTCCCTAAGTTTTATTCTTAGTTTGTTGATTAGGTTTTGATTTAAGTTTAAGCTAGTCAGCTTTGATAGCATTTAGCATTTTCTAAGCACTGCATCCCTCACTCAAGAATTGAGAAACCTGAACTGCAAGGCTGGTCCTGTGTCTCTTACCACCAGGTTATGAAGGAAGGGTGTGAGTATGTTAACCAAAGCTTTGTTGAATATAATACTATATTTTCATATGTATATTTTGAATAGAGAGAGTTAAAGGGGTCACAGTGGTTCCACAGTCCAGATTGCACCCTAGGGATGCCACACATGGACTGGTAGGTAGGGCTATCAGGAAATAGTATTCTTGTCCATCTCATAATTACACTGCATGAGAGAAAAGTTGCAAGGGCTTTAAGCTGCAGCAAAAGATTAATTAAAAAAATCACTATAAATCAAAACACTGAGGAATTATTTTAATGTATATGCCATCAGCAAACACTTCCCCATGGATTCATGTGCAATGCTCACCTGTTAATGGGTGCATCACTCCAGATAGGCAAAATCGCTCCTGGAATACAGGGAGAGCCCACTGCCTACCAGTCTCTTTTAGAGGATGCAGCAGCTTACATTCTCTCAGGCTCAGTGGCAGCTCCTTCTCAGGTAGATTTGGGCTGCTGCTGTTGCTGGTGCTCAACTTACTGACATCCCATTGAAGTCAGTGGCAAAACTTCATTGACTTCAGTGGAGCCAGGATTTCACCCATAGAGCTCTGTACTCTGTGAGTATAGCACTGCAATTCTAACCAACCTCCTCTGCAGGGATGCAAGGAAGGAAAGGTTCCACCATCTTGTGGACCCACACAGTAATGGATATAATCTGGCTGTTGTCATCACTAATAAGAATCTTGATTCTGACTTTACATGAGGGTGGCTGTCACCATCTTACACATGATAGGAGCTTGCACACAAAGTTCAAGACATCAGATTATCACTGGTAGTATTACAGAATTAATAGATCAAATCTGTCCCTGATGCAAATCCATTGATTTAAATTGAGATATAGCAGGAATGACTTTAGCTCCTGAATATATGGCCCCTGTGTTTTTCATCCTTCACTTGCATGGTAAGATTAAAACCAGGAGTGCTATTAAATTGAAAAAAGTTGATTATTCAAGTTGGCTTCATGGTAGCAAGAAAACTAATAGAAATTGAGAACGTGTGGAAGCTATTTTCACTACAAGAGTAGGTGAATCTCTTCCTTATAATCATTAATTTAGGAGGCATGAGACGAAATTTATGGGATTTTGAACCTTGAAATATAGTTATCAGGAAGGAAACTTTATATAACATGTATAGTTTGCAGTTTCTCATGGCATATTAAATTAAATGTTAGACATTATAGTTATCACTTTGAATCTGCTTCATGCTTACCAAGCCATCTCTCAGACTAATGTAAAATGATCAGTACTGGATAGAAGCTGTATTTTTAATAAAAATAAAATGTGGCCATTTCTGCTAAAAACACACTGTAGGATTAAATATTATGTCTATGAGAAAGTACTCTGGGTTTTAATACTTCTGTATTTGCTGATGTAACTGTAACCCTTCTGCCAGGTGGAGTCAGCAGCAACCAGGGCCAAGTTCAATATCTAGATATTCCTCTTAACAATACAAAACAGAACTGGCTCGAGTCCCCACCTAGTATTCTGGGAAAACTTACCACTAGCCCTGGGCACCTCTAAGAGGCCATACTTTCCCACTTGTAAGCACTGAGTCTGTGTATAAACAAGAGAATCCTCACAGTCCAAGTGTGACTACCTGGAGAAAATGCTGAAGATGACCAACATCAATAGCCTCACCCTCCAGGAGACCCACAAGGCAAATGAAGAAAAAGCCCATGGCTACAAATTCAATGGCTATAAACTCATAGCCAGCAATTACTCATAGACATCCAAAATATGGGCTGGCAATTTACATAAAACAGCAGTTCAATGAATATGTGGTTCTACTTCCAACAGTGCACAAAAAACACAACTACAATCTCTATGTGCATTGGCAGGCTGACCATCATTAATTTATATAAACTATCAGGTACACAGTGACCTCAACCAGCTCTGGAGAATGCACAGGACCATGCTGTATTTGTGGGCAACTTTAATAGTCACCACACACAATGGGGCTATGCAGCAAAAAAACATTGAAGATGAAGAACTGACACAATGGGAATCAACAAGATATGCTCCTTCTTTTTGGTGCAAAACAGCGTATCAATTTCCTTTCTGCAAGATGGAGCGGAAGATACTGTCCTGACCTGACATTCATCTCTAGAGATGATACTGGCACACTGACATCCGCATTGCATCCTTAAGGACTTCCTGAACAGCCAGCACTGATCTCAAATCCCAGTGCTCTACTCAAAACCAGCGCCGTGCTGGAACTTCATAAAAGCAGACTGTGCCACTTTCACTATGACTGTGGATGATACAATATCCTGCATTCCCCCAACACAGAAGACTTCTGACCATTTTACTGCACTCGCAATTTCTGCTGCAAAGAAAAACATCCCCCAGGGCCACAGGCCATTGTACACTTCTTGATGGACTGCAGAGAGCCAAGAGCTCCTCCACAAATATGATGAGTATAGAGACACAGACATTGGAAAAGGCCTTCTGGTGTCACTGGGTGCAGCAAGGCAGAAATGATGGCTTGAATGTGTAGAAGGTCTCAACTTCACACACTTGAGCAGAAGCACCTGGAAACTGCTGACACACTTGGGGGCTGATTACCAGATTAAAAATGATAGAAATCCCCCACAAAAATCAAAAGATGGATCTCCTCTTTATCACTTACATGACAGGGACTGGAACAGCACAGAGATTACCATTCCCAGATAGACTGATCTGCCATTGAAGTAGTTTGTAGACATTACAGACTGACTCAGCCCTCATCTTTTTACTTAGATCTTTTCCAAATACAACGTACACTATAAACAAACAGAAAACCCCATGCAATAGGTTGAATTTTGAATGATTTTGTGTTTATGTATGTGTCAATCTTACATTAAAAATGATACTTTGGCCAGCCTGCTTATTTGCTTTATTTCATACATTGCTGTTCTTAACTTATCTGGCAGAGGAGAGGCTGGTAACCAGGAAGGGAAACCTATCTACTTTGAAACTTTAATGTAAGAGGAACAGAGAAAATAAGGCTGGGCTATAAATAAAAGTACAATGGTAGTGGTGAAGGAACACTGATGTGTGTTGTTAGGGAATTCCCATTCTCAGGAACCAACCATTCAGGAAAGCCTTTAAATGCCAAAAAGAATCTTTTGTCCCCATTCACCCCCAGAGTACAGCAGAAAATGGCAAGGAGATTTCTAAATTGCTAGAATTTTCAAGAGATAACTCCCCTCAGTTAAAAATTTGTTACCCTAACCCACAATACGCAAAACTGAGGATCACCTAAGAAAGAACATTTAGATATAGAAAGGTAGGGGTTCTCAAGCTTTTTCCATAGTTTAGACCAATTTCAAGAAAGGAGAGTGTTTCTTGACATAACATCCCCGCCGTGACAATCACAGCAACTGCTTACATGCAAAAATCAATTTGAAAGTATTTTATTCCTGGGGGAATTCTGTGGGATTGTGCACCCTCAGAAAATGCCCCCCCTCCCCGCAGAATTCCTGTGCTTCCTTGCAGAAAATGGCAGGGAAGCAAAGGGAAGTCGCTCAGCAGGGCTGGCTCCAGGCACCAGCTTAGCAAGCAGGTGCTTGGGGCGGCCACTCTGGAGAGGGGCGGCAGGTCCCTCACTCCCGGTCAGAGCGAAGGACCTCCTGCTGAATTGCCGCAGAGCGCGATTGCGGATTTTTTTTTTTTGGCTGCTTGGGGCCGCAAAACCCCTGGAGCCGGCCCTGTCGCTCAGGGTGGGGAGGGGGGGCAACCATAGATGTGGTTTTGGGCAGGGGCGGGAATTGCCCCTTCCAAACAGAGTTGAGGTATAGGGGGTCATATGGGATTACATGCCACTGCCCACCCCTCCATTTCTGCAAGCACAGAGCTGCCCCGCTAAAGGAGGCTGCCTCTCTGCTCTGCTGCCTCTGCAGCTGAATGCTGCCTCCTGGGTCCTAGTGCCAGTTGTCCCCCCGCCCCCCTTCTGTGTGCTGGGAGCATTCCCGTTTTCTGTGCAATAGTGAGTGCCTGCATGGGGCTGAGTAAGAGGGGGTAGGGGGAATGGGGGGTGGGGGAAGAGGCAGTGGGGGAAGGAAGGGGGTGGAATAGGGCAGGGGAAAGGGAATGTGAGAGTGAGGGGAGGAGGGTGGTGACGAAAAGGGGATAGGGGAATTGTGGGAGGAAGTGGGAGCCTGGCATGCAGCGTCCCCTTGGCAGCAGCTGGGGCTCCCGTGCTAAGCAGGCCCCTCGAACCCGCACCCTGAGAAGCCCTACTGCCCTACACCTGGACCCCTCTGACAAGCCCCCCACACTCAGATCTCCACCCCACTGATCCCCAGCCCCCCAGCACCCAGACCCCCCTGCTGAGCTCCCACCACCTTCACCTGTATCCCCTGCAGAGTTCCATTGCCCCTGCACCTGGAACCCCCCAATGAGCTCCTGTGCATCCAGATCTCCCACTGAGCCGCCTGCACCCATATTACCCTACACTGAAACCTCTCACCCCACACCTGGATCCCCCCACACTAAGCCCCATCCACACTTGGATCCTTCTGGGCTGAGCCTGCCTACCCATACCTGGTGCACCTGGTGCAGAGGGGCAGGGCCCCAGGGTGTTTCTGGGGCAGGCCCAGCCCTTGCACTGTGTCAGGTGCAACCTCACTGCCGAGTCCCTGTACTGAGCAGCACGTTTCTCCTATTTAATATTAATCAATTGAATAAGATTCTACCCTAGAAAATGTCCTAAAAAAATTAGCAATCTCCCAGAACAGAGTATCCTGTGTAAAGAGCCAGGGTGGCTTCCCTCCGAACCCGAGGGTAAAGAGCCACTCTCTTAGCCTGAGGGGGCGGGGCCAGACCAAGCTTACTCCACCCCCGGGAAGGGGAGAGGTGGAACAGGAAGTACAAAGGGTGGGGCCCTCTACCCAGTCAGGGCAGCACCTGGGAGGGAGGCAGATGCAGAGTGTTGGCTGCTCCCTTCAGACCCTGCTGCTGGTCCGGGGAGGCCCTGGACCAGGAGAAACCTGACCTGGAGGAAGGACTGGGGCTACCAGGGCTGCCTGCCACCGAGTACCTCGAGGAACCTGAGGCAGAGGGGGAGCTGGAGCTGGAAGCAGCTGAGTACCTGGAGGAGCCTGAGGTGGAGGGAGAGCTGGAGTTGCCTTGCAGCAGAATACCCAGATGAGCTGGAAGGACTGGAGGAACTCATTCAAGGGACTGGGTAGGAAGAAGCCCAGGGATGGAACTGCACAGTGCAGTGAGTCTGGTCAGTGTGTAGTGGAGGGACCCCGGTGGCGGGACCCTCGCCCTGCCACTGTCAGGGCCCTGGGCTGGAACGCAGTGGAGTTGGGTGTGGGCCTGTGTTCCCCTACCCTGGCCAACCCGCCTTGGGTAGCAAAGTCCTTATAGCGCTATAGACTCTTGCTGGCGCTCCCTGGCCTGAGGGGTGTGCTATAGACCTGTGCCGGCGTCCCTCCCTCCACTAATTCCCTAGTGACAGATGGCCTGATGCAGGCTGGCCAGTGGGACAGTAGCTACCCACTGCCCCCTAGCAGCTCGGTGGGCCAACCGACATGGGTCACACCTGTCATCAAAAATTGCAAGAAAACTGTAAGCACTTACCAACGTCATTTACAAATGTAAAAGTCTTTAGTGATTCATCACCAAGTTCATGACACAATGTCTCTAGTTTAAAAACCCATAAAGATACCGTACATTTTCCCACATCATATTTGGTCCATTTCCCTGTCAGCTTCCACAATAGCTTTGTAAACTATGTACCACTGACATATTTGGGCCTCTGGTCTGGGGTCAGGTAAACATGAAGTTTTCTGATCCCTTCTTTCATTTTCCAAATCCTGGTGTCTGGTGCATCTTCTATGTCTACGAGTTATAGCTCTATGCAGGAGCAGGGATGTTGTTTGCTCACACAGGGTTTCAGAGCTATCTTGCAATGGTGGCCGAGAGAGGGTTTTCCCTCCCTCTCCCTTCTCTACAGAAGTGACAAAGTGGGTTTTAGAATGACAATATCCATATAGATCTTAGGAGAGCTAACAGAAGCAAGGGCCAGGTGCACAGACCCTTTGTTTTCATACAGCTGCCAGGGATGCTAAACATACTTTATTTAGTCAGAATTATAATACACAAAAAGATGCCTATTGTAGGTTCTAGGATCCTTTGCCATAAATTAAAAATAGTTACATAAAATAACTAAGCCAGTCACTACTCCTCACCCCAAAACCAAGCCAACCAACCAAAAATATTCAAAGATACCCCCTGCCAACACACACACACACATTCCCAGAAACGTGAATAAACAGGCCTTTCAGCATATCCTGAATGATTAATGGATTTGTGCTATTTCCAGCCCTGAGGTGTGGGGGAGGACTATGATCAGGAGTGCAAGTAAGGCGGTACTCTCCAGAACGCAGTACCAGCAAGAAATTTTTAGCGGGTATGGGGTACCGGAAAGACTTGGGGCTAGCTCTGATCCTTAAGATGGCTAGGGAGGGCATTCATTTTTATATGGCTTTAACAGCACAATACATATGCTAACAAACTTGAACAAAGGCTCTGTACAAAGGCATGACTGGAGGCATCATGATTCTGCTATTCTGGTGGAATATTAATGTGCTTTTTCTGATGGAGTCTATACTTCCTACGCTCTCCAATATGGTTCACTGACTCAATATCTTATTTTTACTCTGCGCGGGGGGGGGTGACGTTCCCCTGGTGTTATCCGGACCGGTGATCTGCTAGGTCACTTCAATCCTCGACTCTGGGAGCCAGCCTTACCCTGCTCTGCTCTGAGAACCCAGGTTGTTCCTGCACAGCCATCTAGCATGTAAGCTGCTACCAGCCAGCCACTGCTTGGATTGTGCAACCAAATGACACTAGCCAATATCTCCGGTCCCAGACACAACCCTAGCCTAGGAACCTCCATCTTGCAGTGTCCAGTTATGCCCGCTGGATGCTGCAAACTTATGAGTTTGTCAATTTAACAAAGAAATTGATATGTACCAGGCTTGTTATCCTAAGAGGAGTCTTGAACATGCTTCAAACCAAATGCACTGCTTCAGGTAGAATAAACAAACAAATTTATTAACTATAAATGATAGATTTTAAGTGATTATAAGTCAAAGCACAAGTCAGATTTGGTCAAATGAAATAAAAGCAAAATGCATGCTAAGCTGATCTTAACACTTTCAGTACCCTTACAAATTTAGATGCTTCTCACTACAGACCGGTTGCCCTTCAGCCAGGCTCTCCTCTTTGATCAGCGCTTCAGTCCCTTGGTGATGTCTGTAGATGTAGGGGGGAAAAGACAGGAAGAGCATAGCAAACATCTCTCCCTTTTATCATGTTCTTTCTTCCCTCTTAGCTTTGCCCCCCCTTCAGAGTCAGGTGAGCACTACCTCATCATAGTCCCAAAATGACCAAAGGAATGGGGGTGACTCACTTGAGAGTCCAACAGATCCTTTGTTGCTGTCTAAGCCAGTGTCCTTTGTTCTTGTGTGAGGCTGGGCTGGGTTTGTCCCATATATGCCCTGATGAGGTGTGAACTGCACCTCTGCTCTTGGGAGAGTTTTTGCCTGGGCTTGTGTTAAGCCATGGGCACACATTTTCAGCCTCACAACTATACACATGAAATTACAACCTATAACATTATTACCGGTACAACATTACTATAACAACAATGCTCAGTGCATCATGAGCTGAAGACACCCAACATGACAAACTTTGCACTGGATACCACACAATCATATTATAAGGATGAACATGGGGGTGAAGGGTGTTCCTCCAAGGTACAGAGCATCACATGTGGAAAGGCTGCAGAATGTTGTTTGTAGATAGGCAATGTTAACTAGGTGAGTTGCAGGGCTTAAAATGTGATTTAGTGCGTAGATATGATTTTTTAAAATTGTCTGGGATCTTCCAGTTAGTCTTATTTTCATAATCCTATGCTATGCTTTTGTGATAAATGCTCTTTCAACTGTACACGTTACAACACCAAGTCTCATCAAAGCTCTCTAGCTATAAAATATATTTACTGAGATTAATGAATTCTACCAGTCGACAGATTTCTAGGTGCATATAGAATTGAAGAATACAATCAAATGTATCTCCTCAGTAATGTTTTATATTAGTTAATTGATTATTTTCTAAAAGCTACTGTTCTTAGGAACACAAAGGGCTTCCTAGTACTCTTCATCTTCAGTTGGTAAGATAAGAATATATGAACTCTTGTTCCAATTAATTTTATCCCTTTTGCTCAGGTACTGGAAGTATTGATCACAGTATTGCAGGAAAGCATAAAACACTGGTTTTGCTTGCTTCCCTCCATTCTGTATGGGAGCAATCTGATTAGGTTAAAGCATAATTCAAAGCACCTAGTAATTTTTATTCAGTATGCTAAAAATTATAGTTCAGGCCTTTGAGTCTCTGATAACCACAGTATAACTTTTTTTTCTTTTTACTTAATCACCTCTTCAGTCACTGGGGCATCAAACAGGGCCTAATTACTGCCTATCAGGTTTGCTCCAAGGCAAATTGCTTCCATGTCCTACAATGACCTGCTTATATGCTCTCAAGCTCTACATTACAATTTGGGGGCAAAGATGACACTCCTGCATCTTCTACCTTTGATGCAGGCACCACAATTTTCATCTTAAAAGTAGTTGCTGTATTTAAGTGCTCACTTTTTGATTAACTTCATTTGAACTACCTCATTTGTAGGTAATTCTAGTTCCCATCTGTGGACAGGAAAATTACAGCTAAAATGAAGATTATTCTTCACACAATGACACTTTGTTGTATGAGTTAAATTTCCACATACTCTAGAGTAAGTTTGAATGAAATGTATTCTGCTAATTGGCTGGATTGGTTTCTTGCCTTGTAACCTAAATTGATTTAGTTTAGTGTTGGCTTGTTATGTATTACAATGGCTAGCCTGACAAACTGAAGTTTGCGCAACTCTTGTGCTTAAAGTGAAGCAGGTGAGTGTTTTCAGGCTTGGGGCCTAAATTTGGGACAGCCACCTACATTGTCCCTAATTGCTCTGATACAAACACAATTAGTCACGTGAGTGTGGATGCACGCGCATACTTGACACGATTTTTGTAACCAGGTCATGTGAGAGCACCACAAACTAATAACAAAAACAGGATTATACTTTCAGCCAAGACAGGACTGAACCGGTCAACTCTGCACCAAGATATACAATTAACTATCGGAAACAGGAAAATGAAACTTACTTGCCTGAGAAATTATCCCCTACAAAGTAGATAAGTGTGCAGCTGCTCTTGGGAGAACTAATGGCAGTACCACATACAATTACACTATACTGCCAGGAAGGAGAGGAGAGATGCTAGAAAACACTGGAGAAGCAGTATCTTCACATATTTTAACATCTTGGTTCCCTGATTCTAAAGAGATATTGATCTATGTGTGTGTTCATGCTGGAGACAGAACCATGTAAAGTAATTTTGAGATGTTTGTGACTAAGACCCAGATCCACAAAAGGACTTAGGTGCCTTCCTCACATTTTAGGCACCTAAATCCCCCAAATTTAGGTACCACTGAGCACCTCAAAACCCCTACTGTCTAACTCTAGAGGTGCCCAAAATCCCTCAGTGCCTAAATGTTTGCTGTAAAATTCCCCTAGATGCTAAGTTTCTACCACTGGGCATGTGCACAATGACTTGGATAAAGGCCTGGGTGCCTGTCTCACACCTAAGCCACAGTGGGTTTCCGTGGCCCTGTGGATCCTCCCCTTAGGCTGGGGGGGGGATTCGTTAGCATGGGGTGGGCTTCCGCCCGCCCCCTCTCCCGGATAACCCAATAGTACCTAAGCCACAGTGGGATGCTTAAACCAAGGTGTTCCCCTGCCTAACTTGCCTGATCTGGTAGACATTTTCAAAGCACACCTGTCTAACTCCATACAAAACAGCTGGTGGAGGGAGGAGGCGGCGGCGGCAGCAGCTGCCTTCTTTATAATCTCTAGCTCAATAGTTAGGGCATTCACCTGGGAGGTGGGAGACCCAAGTTCAAATTCCCTCTCTGAATGAGTTTCCCATCTCTCAGCTGAGTGCCTTTACCACTGGACTATAGAATCATCCTCTTTGGCCAAATGCATATTTAATTTATTTATACAAAGTGCAACAACTTCAAGAGGAAAAGCTGAGAGGCACCCATATCAGACAATACCATCTCCCTGTAGTTAGGGCACTCTCGTGAGGAGGAAACCCACATTCAAATCCCTTCTCATTGGGGTGTGTGTGTGTGGGTAACCAGGGTCTCTCAACATCCCAAATTAGTGCCCTGGCTACTGGGATAAAAGTTATAAGGGAAGCTGCCAACTCCTGGCCACTTTGTGCAGGGCTTTGCATGCACCACCACCATTCTTACAAGAAACAGCTTAGGTGACTATTCCAGGGGAGGGTTCTTGGCTGTGGATCCCAAGCAAAGATATGTGCCTCCCTCTCACCCAGATTTAAGTTCCTACCTCTCTGGGAAAGGCAGGACTGAGGACACCCACCCCTCTCCTTGGCATCTGCTATTGGCTAGCTTAGGCAGTTCCCACCTAATGTGTTGGCTTTTATGGATCCCATTATTAGTTGTCTATCTTTCCCCAAGCATTACATAAAGAGCCCAGTCACCTAAATTGGGGTTTGTGGATTCCACTGGGTGCCTAGGTGCCAAAAAGTTATTCATTACAATTCCTAAGTCCCTTTGTGATTTTGGGCATTAAGTGTCAATAGCTAATGTGGAAATGTAAAACAAATCAGCTAATGGATCGTTCTGCTCATTTCCATTAATTTTGTGACATTTAAGATCTAAATTATCCAGACCAGCTAACTGGTATGTGTACAATACTGAGGCACAAATTCAAATACATATGTATAAAAATAAAAACATAAAAAAGCTAAGACATCCCAGACCTGTGTGCCTAAAACTCAATAAGCACAAGGGCACATTCTCAAATGCTGCACCCATGTTTATGTAACTTATATATGGATTTAATTTTAAAATGTTTGGGAAGGAGCTCAGATCTGCTGTGAGGAATGCCACATGTGAACAAAATATCCTCAACACTAAGCACTGATAATTCTCAAGCACCCTGCACACCTATTTACTAAAGGCCAAATTTGTAAAGGTATTTAGGCACCTAAAGATGTAGACAGACACCAAGAGGGATTTTCAAAGGTACTACACACCTATTGTCAAATGAAGGTCTGCAGCTAGCTCTGTCTCCAACAGACTAATGAACACAGACTGAACAGCAGAACTGCCTGATTGGCTGAAGGAACCAGCAGATGTTCTCTTAAGCCCAGCAGCAACAGGTCATTGGCTGTTGCTCAGTGCTTATGCCTGCAGCTGTGATTACTCCTGTGCCTGCCTTGCTCCAGCCTTACTTCTACTTCATTCCTATTCTGCTCTTGATTCTACCTCTGATCCTTGGCTGTTTGTTACGGGCTTCTGGTTGTTGACTTCAGACTCCAACTCTTGACTCTGACCACTAGCTCAGACCACACCCACAGCCTGGTTATTGTTCATATAACAAAACAAAGTAGAATATCCATGTAATATTTCAATTTAATAAATTAAAAATATGATTTTTATGTAGTAATGCACGATGATAGATGAAATTCTTCTGAGGAGACTGTGCATACCAACTCATTTTATTCATGCTGGTTATTTATTAGGCTGAGAAGTAATGAGGGAACAGAGATAAACCTTCAGAATAACAGCTTAATTCTCCATTTCTTCACTGGAACGTGGTAGTAAAAGGGTTGCCAACTTTCCCAGTTTTACCAGGAGTCTCCCAGAATCAGGCTCTATCTCCTGCTGCAGCCAATACAGGAGATTTCAAAATGTTAAAATTCCAGCATCACAGTGGGGCCAAGGCAGGCTCCCTGCCTGCCTTGGCCCCACATTGCTCCTGGAAGTGGCCTGCATGTCCCTGTGGCCCGGGGAAGGAGGGGGGGGAGGAGGAAAGGGCAGGCCCGACTCCACAGCTCCTGTTGGCCAGGGACTGCAGCCCATGGGACCTGTGGGGTGACCAGACAGCAAGTGTGAAAAATTGGGACGGGGTGAGGGGTAATAGGAGCCTATATAAGAAAAAGACCCAAAAATCGGGACTGTCCCTATAAAGTCGGGACATCTGGTCACCCTACCCCCATGGCTCCCCACCTAGGAGCTGCTGCCAGAGTGATGTGCCGGTTGCTTTCAGGAGCCGCCCGAGGTAAGCGCTGCTTGGCTGTAGCCTGCACCCCTCATCCCCTCACACACTCCAACCCTCTGCCCCAGCCCAGAGCCTGCACCCAAAATCCCTCCCAGAGCACATACCCTGAACCGCCCCTCCCCATACCCCAGCCCAAAACCAAACTCCCTCCCAGAGCATGGACCCTTGCCCCAGCCTGGTGAAAATGAGGGAGGGAGGGAAGGGGGAAATGGAGTGAGGGGGCGTTGCCTCAGAGAAGGGCCTTGGTGTAGGGGACGGGGCAAAGGTGTTTGGGTTTGTGGGATGAGACAGCTGTGGAAATTTAGGAAATGCCTGCCAAAGCCTGCCTGGTAAATAACAGCAACGAGAGTCAGTCAATATGAAATATATTCCAATAATTTTTTTTTGCAAAGATTTAGAAAGAATGTGTTTGGATTATGTGGGGTACTCATTATTGCATAGCAATAGATCCTATTTACGATGGTTTTTTAGTACCTGGGACCCAGTCCTGCACTTCTTATTCAGTCAATACTCCCTGCACTTCAGGGAAGGATGGTTTGAGTGATTATTTGGGGGCTGGAGGGGGGCAGGAAGAGAAGAAGGGGGATAACAAAATTTGGATATTTATGCCACGCTGTGGACAAGGCAGATCGCAAAGCTCAGCGGGAAGTGAGGGGGCGCGCAGGGATGAAGCCAGCTGTGATTGAGAAGCGCAGCCTGCGGAGCTGCCTTCCCGAGGAGATAAAGTGCATCTGGCCTGGGGGAAAAGGCCTTTCCAGCAAGTGACGGGCTCCCCATCCCACTCCAGCCCCAAGGAAGGAAACTAGCGACATCCTCCAGTGAGTAACCAACCAACCAACCAACCCACCCGCCGGCCGGGGTACGGGACCGGCTGCCCGGCCCTGGCTAGCGCCTTGCTGCGGGGGCGGGGAGCGGCCTGGTGCCGGCGGCCCGGGCAAAGCCGGGGTGAAACGTTCCCTGCGCCGGGGTGTCACCGCAGGGGGGCCTAGATCAGCGGAGGTGGCGAAGCTGGGGGGTGTGGCTGTCGGGAGGCCTCAGTGCAGCTCTCCCCCCTCCTGCGGCCCCGCCCTCCCGGTGCCATGGAAACGCGGCCTGTTGTCCCCAGCGCGGCGGGCCGCCTGGCGCAGCACGGGGCTCCGCGTGGCCCGTCCGGCCGCCTTCCATGGACTCGGCGAGGGCCTACTGCCTCCCGCAAGTCCCCGCCTCGAGCCCCGCCCTTTCCTTCCCCTCTTCCGCGGCGGCGGCGGCGGTCCTAACCCGGGCGCGGGCGCGGGCCGAGGCGCAGCTGCGCTCCGCGGTAGCCTGCGAGCGGGCCATGCGCTGGAGCGAGGTGACTCCGCCCGCCTCCGCCAGAGGGCGCTGGGCAGGGACTGGGCGGCATGGGGGATCCCCCCGCCCCCCAAGGCTAAGCAGCGCCCGGCTGGGTCGGGGCCGGGATGGGAGACAGCGCCCCCCTGCCGCCCTTTCCCGGGCTAAGCAGCGCCCGGCTGGGTCGGGGCCGGGATGGGAGACCCTCGTTGGGAAGGGGTGTCTTATTCACATTAGATATGCAATAAGTGTTCTTCATCCCAGCCACAGCAAGTAACCCAGGACAATGATAACTTTGCTGTGGCACTAATCTGTGGCTATTTGTGCTCTGGCGTGTGCTCTCCTAGGCAGATGAGGTTGAGCCTGGTGTCCAGAGGAGCTGAGTTCAGCTTTTGCACTTTGCAGTGCTTCTCATTTCTGACTCACAAAAACTCCCAGTCCGATGCTGGCTTTAAGTCATTTTGCCATTTATGTTTTTTGCTTTCAGGTTGTTGAACATTATACAGCACTCTTGAAAACTCTGAGCAAAGAGGAACTTCCTAAAGACTTTGAGCCTGGGCCTTACTATTCACAACTGGTAATTTTAAAAACATTTCTCAGGTGACCAGCAGGATTGTTAGCTCTTGCAATGTTATTACAAGTCTTCTAATAGATGGTCTTTATTAAAATCCCAGCTTCTGAAGTGATGTGATTATGTGAAAATACCAGCTTTCATTTAAAAAAAAAAAGTTTGTCACGTTTGCAGAGAAAATTGGAACCCTAAAGGCTCAATTACCAGAAGGCAAATAAAAAGAATCATTTAAAAAAAGTCTCATGACTTTTAATTCAATCACATGATTTTGGGAGACTTTGCTCATGACTTTTGAACACTCAGGGTTGACAGTACTGGAAAAATGTTGTTTTACAAAATGATACAATGGCAGGCTCCAGTTTGGCAATCAGATCTTTGTGGATGGACCCTCGATATCACTAGGGCACTACATGTGTGCAAGAGTTCATCTGGATCTGGTTGTAGGATTGGAGACTTCATTTGGATAACACCAACATGTGAATGTATTATATTTTAAGAACATATAACTGAATTATATGTTTGAGCCACATTTATCTAACTAGATGCTAGGGAAGCTGAGAGAGCATACTGTCTGGTCAGATGAAAGAGAGAAGCAGAGCTGTTAGCTTACTGATGCATGGTTGTGCTGGAGAGCGCAAGGTAGTGGTGGAGAGCAGTGCTAATGTCAGTGTTGTCATCCCCGCCATGTTGACGTATCTGATGGGATGGGCCCTTTGTGCATCAGATAGAGTACTTGGGGGAGAGCTGGTTACAGCCTTCAAAAGGTGCAGTAATATTCCCTCATAGGATTAAATTCTGACCCCATTGAAGTAAATGGTAAAACTTCTAATGACTTCACTGTAGAGTTGCCAACTTTCTAATTGCACAAAACCGAACGTCCTAGCTCCATCCTTTCTCTGAGGCCCCGTCCCCTGCTCACTACATTCCCCCTCCCTCGTGGCTCACTCTTCCCTACCCTCACTCACTTTCACAGGGCAGGGGCAGGGTGTTGGGGTGCAGGAGGAGGTGCGCGCTCTAACTGGCAGTGCGGGCTCCAGGGTGGGGCCAGAAATGAGGGACTCAGAGTGTGGGAGGGGCCAGTGGGAGTGCAGAACTGGTGTTTGGGGCAGGGGCAGTGCATGGAGCTCGGTGGCTCCCCTGCCTAGGAGCTGGACCTGCTGGCTGCTTCCAGGGTGCAGTGTGGTGCCAGGACAGGTAGGGACTAGCCTGCCTTAGACCTGCCGCACCCCTAACCAGACTTTTAACGGCCCGGTCAGTGGTGCTGACCGGAGCCACCAGGGTCCCTTTTTGACTGGGCGTTCCGCTCGAAAACCGGACACCTGGCAATCCTTCTTCACTGGGGCCAGAGTTTTACCATGATGTAGCCCTATTTGTCTGTAACATTGGCTCCAGTGTGCAGCTGCCATATGTTTCTTCATTGCAACTACAAATACTTGTCTTTAGAAACTTGAAATAAATTAATGCAGGTTGGTTATGCTGTTCAGTTGAGGATTAAATCATTTTCTTGGCCAGGCTTATTGCATCTGGCAGAATTTTAGGACGGGGCAATTTGCACCTGTTCTTACCTCTGCAGATTTACAACTGTGCCATTTTATTAATATGAGGCCTGCTTAGTTTTGTGTTCCGTTGCAGTATTTTAAATTAATTTAGGTGATATACAAAATCTCTCTTGTAGCTTATTAGAGGGTCTACTGATTTTTGTAATGTGAAATATTAATGATATTATAGTTCTCTTCTGGACAATGTACTTTAATGTTCCAGATAATCATTGAAGGGCCAGACCTTCAGCTGACGTAAGTGACATAATTCCATTTATTTCAATGGAGTTAAACTAAGAATCTAGCCCGAAATAAATAGTACCTAGGGAGTAGCTGAGGGAATAAATTTGAAATTATTTTAGAATACAAATGTGTGAAACAATTGTCCAAGAGAAATGGTAAAACAAATTAAAAACCAGTCCCAAACATGTTCAGAACCTCAGCAATACTAAAACTTCAATAATAATTTGAGATTCTGGTTGTGTATTTCAGCTATTTGAAACCTATTATCATTTAGCTGTAGCTTTCCAAAGACAGAATCACCATGAGGAAGCAGTTCAAGAGCTTAATAAAGCAATAGACGTTGCATCTATCCCTAAGGTAAAACTGCAGTAGTATTTATAGTTTGTACATTGCATAATGAGTACCTTTTTTATGTAAAAATTCAATCAATGATTAAATCAGAGGAGTGTGCTTTAAGATATACTGTCCTGTGGCTACCTTGTGGTTTTATTATATTATATTATATTTATTCTAAAGTGAATGACAGCTGCATCTTAGAGTTACAGCTACTGTACATCAAAATGAGATCATGCAGTATAATAAACACCACTGCATTTGGAGACTCAGATCAGACAGAGCCACAAATAATCCATTTTCTGAATATATTAGATTATTTTATGCTTGCACATTGCATTAAGCATATTAGAAATTGACCTGTAAGACATCTTTGAATAAAATTAGAGGGTGTTTTAGGTAATGGGAGGGAGGAAGAAGCTGAAATTTCCCATTTCCTACCCTCACAACCTCCACTCATTAGTTTAATTCTGAGCGGTCACTATATTTGAAAATGAGGGATGGACCTTGACTGCTGCAAATGTTGGGACCCTTTATAATTATGAATCAGTGATGTCCTCTACATCTAATGCAGGGGCGGGCAAACTTCTAGGCCTGAGGGCTGCATCGGGTTTCGGAAATTGTATGGAGGGCTGGCCCCCACCTCCTATCTGCGCCCCGGGACTTCTGCCCCATCCAACCTTCCCCGTTCCCTGATGGCCCCTCCGGGGACCCTGCCCCATCCACACTCCCCTGTCCCCTGACTGCCCCGGACCCTCACCGCCCCATCCAACCCCTCCTCTCATTCCTGATGGCCCCCCTGGAACCCCTGCCCCATCCAACCCCCCCTCCTCATTTGGGATCACCAAATTAAATTAATAGGCAGCAGGTTTAAAACAAATAAAAGGAAGTTCTTCATCACACAACGCACAGTCAACTTGCGGAACTCCTTACCTGAGGAGGTTGTGAAGGCTAGGACTATAACAGTGTTTAAAAGAGAACTGGATAAATTCATGGAGGTTAAGTCCATTAATGGCTATTAGCCAGGATGGGTAAGGAATGGTGTCCCTACTCTGTTTGTCAGAGGGTGGAGATGGATGGCAGGAGAGAGATCACTTGATCATTACCTGTTAGGTTCACTCCCTCTGGGGCACTTGGCATTGGCCACTGTCGGTAGACAGGATACTGGGCTAGATGGACCTTTGGTCTGACCCAGTACGGCTGTTCTTATTTTCCTTCCTGACTGCCCCCCCGGGACCCTTGCCCCCTATTCCCCGGACCGCCCGGACCCCTATCCATACACACCCCTGACCACCACTCTGAACTCCCCTGCCCTCTATCCAACCCCCGCCACTATGTGCCCACTTACCGCGCTGCCTGGAGCAAAGAGACTGGGTCAGGCTGGGCTCTGCAGCTGTGCTGCCCCAGGAGCTCACAGCCTCGCCGCCCAGAGCATTGCACCGGCAGCGGGGTGAGCTGAGGCTGCGGGGTAGGGGGGGACAGCAGGGGAGGGGCCGGGGGTGAGCCTCCCGGGCCAGGAGCTCAGGGGCCAGGCAGGATGGTCCCGCAAGCCATAGTTTGCCCACACCTGATCTAATGCCCTTTAAGTTAAGGGCTTGATCCTGTGAGGCCTGAGCACTCCTGTGAGGTGTTATGCTGGAATGTGTGGGCATTGACGACATTCACCACCTCACAGGATTAAGCCCTATAAAGACAAGTAACTTCTTTCCTAATTTTGATGTCTGAATTCCATTTACTAATGGCAATAGGATATTCTAGACAGGGTAACTAATGTGTTTCTGGGATAATTAGTCATTGGGGGCTCGATCCTCAACTCCTGATAACTTCGATGGAAATTGCAGCCTCTCAGCCCCTTGCAGGAGACGCTTTGAATTTAATGGGATCTGACCCTTGGTCTTTGACCTTGTGCTTTATATAATGTAAGGCATGTTATAATTGCACAGGAATCCACCATTTGTCAAAGCTTATTAATTCATAATATTTTAAAATTTAGACTGAGTTTAAAATCGTAAGGAAAAAGCAAAAACTTTTTCTGTGAAATAGTTGATTAAATTCTGTTCCATGTGAATATATGGGTCAAAGTACAATGTTTAGATTAATGTCTGAGATTTCATGCACACCCTAAAGTCTTTCCAATCTAGAAATTTTTGATTGCCAGGATAAATTCTATCTAAGGTAATTGGAAACAATCGTGCCATGCTAGTCATAATTTTTTTTACCACTGGCATTGACAGCAATTGAATTATACTTTAAGGAATAATAATAAATGATTTTGTAAATAGGAAACAATGTGAGTAACAAGCAGTAAAAATAGTCATAAAATTGATGAACAAACTGAAAATTAGACCATTAAAATCCTCTGGCACCGTAGGCTCTAAGTTCACTTGCTCTTTGTTCAGATAATATTGTATAGAAATGGATGCTGCATTTTTTTTTTGAATTTATCTGTGTGATACATCTGTACTTTTTGATTAAACACACTTAATGGTAACTGCACATTGGCTTTGCAGTTCATGTGCAATCTCATTAAATTCCTTCATTTTTTCCCTCCAAGGGAGTAAATTGATTTATATGAGCATGCTGCTAATGTTATAGCTCCTTGTCTAGCCCCTTGGGTTCTAATGTTTTTTAAACTCAGTACAATTATGGGAAACGTTACACTGGAATGATGACATAAATCATCCCCATAGGAGTCTGAGCAGTCTGGGGAATAATCTTATAGAGCCCTGCTGAGGTAAATAAGAAGAGTAATTTGAAATAAATAAAAGACCAATGGTGCTAATGTGGATGGCTCAAGAATATCATTAAGTTCATAATGACAGGTTTGTTTGGTGTAACAATGCTGGATGTTCTGTAAAGTTGCTTTTTAGATAGTACCTGAACTGTAATATTACAATCTTCTCTCCAGATTGCCTGTCAAGTTGGATGTGTTTCCAGAACTTTCCTTCATACACCACTATTTGCGAGAAGAGCGTATGCATATGTAAAATGTGGTGAGACACCCTAGCTCTCTATCTTAACTTAGTAAATAAACATTGACATTCCAAACTGAGAGATTTTTCTGGAACACTTTTGCTCTGCTTTGCACTTTTATTATAATTAGCAGCATGTGGGAAATATTGGGTGAGTCTGGAGATAAATATACATTCACTTAGCTTTGCAGCTTTCCAGGAAAGATTTATGTGCTGACAGCAGGGTGGACTTTAAGGGACAGTAGGGGTGCTCAGAGCAACTTACAGTCTCCAGATCCCTTGAGCACAGTGTGACTTTGATAAATAGGGATCCTAGTGGCCAGCTGCTTACTTGCTGCACTGCTGAGTGCATAGAATTATAGGGTTGGAATGGACCTCAGGAGGTCATTTAATCCAACCCAGACAGATTTTTACCCCAGTTCCCTAAATGGCCTCCTCAAGGATTGAAGTCATAACCCTGGGTTTGGCAGGACAATGCTCAAACCACTGAGCTATCCCTCTCCCCCAGTGAGGGCTTCTCTTCTAAGACTGGCTCTTGATGACAGCCCAGTCCCTTCATCATCTGCAGGTCAGCAAAGGAATAAAAATGCAAGTTTAAGAGGTAAAATGAAAACAATTTTTAAAAGAAATACTTTAAAAGTTTGTAAGCATTTATGCATTTTACCTATACAAATGTGATTGAGTAATTAGAGAATGGAGCATATTTACTATTGAGAAATACTTTACAGTCTTTAGGAACAAAGAGAAAAAAATCCCCAAAGACTAAGTAAACAGCAAATTTAATCCAAGTTTTATCTGACCTACAAAATTCTCAAATTAAAATAAAAATAAAGCATAAAGGAACTTCTCTGTTTCAAGTCAGGAGCTATTGGTGGGGTAGGGTGGGGGGAGAGAATTTAACTATCTGGGCTCAAAGCATCAAATCAAGACCTGTGTAATACAAAGGGATCCAGACAGGAGGACCTTCCCCATAGACCTATTAATTTCAGTGTGAATTGAGGCAGGCATAAAGGTCCATGTGTGGATCCTTTTGTAGGATCTTGGTTCAAAGAAACCCACATTCAGCAAGATTTAATAGCATTTTTATTTATGCATACATAAATAAAAAGTTTAATAATGTTACAAAATAGAGATGTATTTTATTGAATCTGAAGACAACAACTGTACTTTTCCATCAGAGGCATGTGTGGGAAAATGCACTATAACAAATTGCATAACTGAAAGTGTACTCTGCTTATGCAAAAACTTAGGTGTGAAAATGTGCATACTAAATTGCAGGCATGATTTTAGGACTACTTCAGAAAACTTATCTCTAGTACTTTTCTTAATAATTACTGAACTAGTATTAAAACAAGATGTAAACATGTACCATTTGTAACATGGGTGGTCATGCCATTCTTAGAAATGACACCACTTTTCAGCAAATATTGATTTAAAAAAAAGTTCAAGTAAAAAAAATCTAAAATAAATAGTTAAAACATTCACTGTAAAAAGGATGGCAGGAAAACTTTTGGTTTGTGTTTGATTTAAGATATCAATAGTAGATTTTATAAGGGAATTAAAAAGGACTGAAGCAGTTCCAAAAATTTGCAAACAAGGTCTCAACTCATCCCTACCTTCACCCTCCATTGTAGATTTCTAGTTCTGCTTCTCTCTCTCTGGCCCAATGACTATTTATGTATTTATCCACAGTGTAACATTCACTGGCGGGGAGGAGAGAGACAGACACACACGCACACATTCATGCTGTAGTGCAGTAGTTAAGGCCCCACCTGGGCAGTGGGAAACCCAGCATCCAGTCCTCCCGCTCCAGTTGCTTTTCATTATTCATCCACAGTAGAACAACTTCAATAGGAGAAACTGATGGAGCCTCACATCAGAATATCCCATAGCTCAGTGGTTAGAGTGCTTTCTTGAGATGTGAGACCCTTATTCAAATCCTCTTTTCCTCTCAGGTTGAGCTAGGAGTTGAACCTGGATCTCTCACATCCCAAGGCAAGTGCTCTAACCAGTGGGCTAAAAGTTACTGGTCTGGTAGGTGCTTCTGAGCATGTCTACAGCAATGCACATGAATTAGGTGGCTAAACACCTATCTTCCCCTGGTTTGGGAATTTTTGGGGGGCTTAGGTGGGAAATAGGTTCCAGATGCCTAAAAGGAGGGAGCAGTGCACATGCCCAGAGGCAGAAAAACAGGCACAGAGGGAATTTTTACCCTGAAAATATAGATGCCAGGTTAGTTTAGCCACCTACAGGGTTCGGTGAGAATTTTGTGGATTGCAGTGGAGCCAAACCTGGGATTTAGGTGCTAAATCTGGGGTTTAGGTGCCTAAATACCTTTGTTTCTGGGCCTAAGCAATTTCTTGGCTCACCAGCAGCACCTGTTGAAAATATTACAGCCCTGTTGCAAGCCCAGTTAGGCTTGTAATTGGTTGTTTTAGTTGAACAAAACATAAACTTGAAAACAATGCATAACCTTCAATGTATTTTCAGCTCACAGTGAACTCCAGAATGGCATCAAACAAGCAAGCAGTCTCAATAGGATTTTGGGGTTGCCTTGCTTTCAAAAAGAAAACTATATAGCAGCAGAGCAACATGTACATATTCAGATACCCACAGTCACATTCATTGGCTAAATACCCTGTTCTATTTTGATGTGAACCCGGTGATAGTGAATGCACTCAGAAATACTTTGAGACTATATGGGTAACAGATTGTTACGTGAGGTCCTGATGAAATGTAGAGGCAGTGGTGTTTAGTGATTAGGGCACTTGACTGGGGCTCAGAAGTCCTGGGTTCTACATCTACCGCTACCACCAACTTGCTTTGTGACTTTGAAGATGTTGCTTCACTTTTGGTTTTGGTACTTTTGTTTCCCTTCTTATCATTCATCTGTCTTGTTTGTTTAGATTGTATATTTTTCTGGATTGTCTCTCAGTGTGTGTTTGTACAGCCCCCTAACACAATAGAGGATAACACAATTATATCATTATTCGTTATTTGCATTTCAGTAATGCCCAGGGGTCCCAAACTGAGACTGAGGTCCCATTTGCCAAGTTGTCCTGTGACTGGCATCTCTGAATTAAAAAACAGCCAGTTGTGGTTCAAAGATCCATATTTTGCTTTGGTTGGGACAGAGTGAGCAAAAACAACACAAGTATTATCTGGGAATTATTCTTTGTGACTCAAATCCAGTTAAAGCTCACTGCAGAATACTCTTGGGCAGTAAAGGGTCTGGCAATTCCACATCATCTAGGTGCATGTGGAAATTGGGCATATTCTCTTCTTTGCAATTCAGGTTCTGATATCTCCCTCATCACTGTAGTATCTGAATGCCTTCCAATAGTTCCTTAAATGATGTGACTAACATCTGTCATGTGTGGTTCACGCTCTCATCCTTTTCCTTGCGGGAGAATTGTGTGTGCACTGTAGTGGATTATAGTGGTAGAGTTATTATTAATTTTTTTTAAGTAATATGAGTTAGGCTGCACAACTTAAGTTGACGTAAGTTATGTCGCTCAGGGGTATGAATTAGCCAACCCCCTGAGCGACATAAGTTATGCTGATTTAAGTGCTGGTGTAGACAGTGTTATGTAGGTGGGAGAGCTTCTCCCACTGACATAGCTCCGCCACTTGCGGGGGCTGGAGTAATTAAGCTGATGAGAGAGCTCTCTCCGGTCGGCTTAGAGTAGCTACCCAGAGAGCTTACAGTGGCGCAGCTGCACTGCTGTAAACTGTCTAGTGTAGCCATAGCCTTAGTAACATACTCTGCAATGGAGCAGGGGACACCATTATCCATGTTATCTCCTCCAATGAAAAAGCAACAGGAGGTAGGTCAGGGGAAGAAATCTCTGCAAGGATCCTCCCCGTGTCTCTGCATCTGTTCTGGCACCAGCTTCTTGTCTCATTCACTCCTTCTCCCAGCTCAGCCAGACCCTAGGCTGCACAAAAAGGGCTCTGCAAGTTTGGAAAGGAACATTCTAAAGGGGAAACTGAGGTCCTCTTTTCTTGTGGAAGAGGGGAGATTTGCACCCTGAGCTCCCCTCCACGTATAGATCTAGGTATTCTGATCTGGCCCCGTTAATTTAAAATGGCCATTGAAGCCCATTCCAGCATGTTTTAGGGAATTATGGCAGCATATGTTGTCCAGAAAAATCTGTTCTCCAGAGGCAAAAAGAATCACAGAGTTTAAGGCCAGAAGGGACCACCATGTTATCTAATCTGACCTCCTGTATATCACAGGCCATCAACACCAACTAGTACCTGCACACTAACCCCAACAACCAAAATTAGATCCAAGTGTCACAGCCCACAGAAGATGAAACTATTATGCGTCACAGGCAGAGAATAGGAGAGACTGAGATGCATCAATACCAGAGGTCCCTGCCATGGCAGGGAATTGATAAGTGAGATATACGCGGAAACTCCTGGCAAGTGACCCACACTCCATGCTGCAGAGGAAGGCAAAATACCGCTAAGGTTACTGCCAATCTGACTTGGAGGAAAATTCCTTTCCTGCCCCACATCTGGTGATCAATTAGACCCTGAGCATGTGAGCCAGAACCAGCCAGCCAAGCACGTGAGACAGAGAATGCTCTGTGCCACCTCAGAGTACTGGCTCAAACCATCCAGTGTCCCATCTCCAGCTGTTGCAATCTCTGATGCTTCAGAGGAATGAGACAAAAAAAACCAAACCAAAACAAACCCAACAGAATGGGCAGGGTGGGGAGTAGGTAGAGGCCCTTCCCCACCTCTATAGGTGACCAGCTAAAGCCCCGAAGCATGAAATTTTAGGAACATCAGGCAAACCAGAAGATACCCTCCCCCAGGAATGCGGAACCCCGCCCACCATCATTACAGAAAACCCCATACAGTCCCACTCATAAATACATTGATCTCTCTGTTTGTTTACAGTCCGTTTATACTCATTTCTTCATGTGCCAACTTTGTCCTATATCTTAAATACCTCTTCACGCTGCTGTTTGTCAGCTGATGGCAGTACATAGCACAAGGCTATTTCTTTTGTGGAGGATTTGTGATTTTGGCAGCTAATGCAAATACTGGAATTTTGCTCATTTTAACAACACTTTTAAAACTTCCTGCAAGGCTTTTGCTGACCATGTTAACCCTGATATGTATGAAGTAGTTCAGCAGCCCGTGACGGACCTGATGAAAAATCCAGATGTTGTTATTCTGCTGTGAATCCATAGTCATAAAGCAACACCATATAAAGAACAGGAGTACATGTGGCACGTTAGAGCCTAACAAATTTATTTGAGCATAAGCTTTCGTGGGCTACAGCCCACTTCATCGGATGCATGCAGTGGAAAATACAGTAGGTAGATATATATATACACACACACACAGAGAACATGAAACAATGGGTGTTACCATACACACTCTAACAAGAGTTATCAGTTAAGGTGAGCTATTACCAGCAGGAGAGAAGAAAACTTTTTGTAGTGGTAATCAAAATGGGCCATTTGCAGCAGTTGACAAGAAGTTGTGAGGAACAGTAAGGAGGGGAGGAAATAAACATGGGGAAATAGTTTTACTTTGTGTAATGACCCATCCACTCCCAGTCTTTATTTAAGCCTAATTTAATGGTGTCCATTTTGCAAATTAATTCCAATTCAGCAGTCTCTCGTTGGAGTCTTGTTTTTGAAGTTTTTTTGTTGTAATATTGCGACTTTTAGGTCTGTAATCGGGAGATTGAAGTGTTCTCCGACTGATTTTTGAATGTTGACGTCTGATTTGTGTCCATTTATTCTTTTACATAGAGACTGGTTTGGTCAATGTACGTGGCAGAGAGACATTGCTGGCACATGATGGCATATATCACATTGGTAGATGTGCAGGTGAACGAGCCTCTGATAGTGTGGCTGATGTGATTAGGTCCTATGATGGTGTTCCCTGAATAGATATGTGGACAGAGTTGGCAATGGGCTTTGTTGCAAAGATAGGTTCCTGGGTTAGTGTTTTTGTTGTGTGGTGTGTGGTTGCTGGTGAGTATTTGCTTCAGGTTGGGGGGCTGTCTGTAAGCGAGGACTGGCCTGTCTCCCAAGATCTGTGAGAGTGATGGATCGTCCTTCAGGATAGGTTGTAGAACCTTGATGATGCGCTGGAGAGGTTTTAGTTGGGGGCTGAAGGTGATGGCTAGTGGCGTTCTGTTACTTTCTTTGTTGGGTCTGTCCTGTAGTAGGTGACTTCTGGGTACTCTTCTGGCTCTGTCAGTCTGCTTCTTCACTTCAGCAGGTGGGTATTGTAGTTGTAAGAACGCTTGATAGAGATCTTGTAGGTGTTTGTCTCTGTCTGAGGGGTTGGAGCAAATGTGGTTGTATCTTAGAGCTTGGCTGTAGACAATGGATCATGTGGTGTGGTCTGGATGAAAGTTGGAGGCATGTAGGTAAGTATAGCGGTCAGTAGGTTTCCGGTATAGGGTGGTGTTTATGTGACCATCGCTTATTAGCACTGTAGTGTCCAGGAAGTGGATCTTTTGTGTGGCTGAGGTTGATGGTGGGGTGGAAATCATTGAAATCATGGTGGAATTCTTCAAGGGCTTCTTTTCCATGGGTCCAGATGATGAAGATGTCATCAACGTAGCACAAGTAGAGCAGGGGCGTTAGGTACGAGAGCTGAGGAAGCATTGTTCTAAGTCAGCCATAAAAATGTTGGAATACTGTGGGGCCATGCGGGTACCCATAGCAGTGCAGCTGATTTGAAGGTATATGCTGTCCCCAAATGTGAAATAGTTATGGGTGAGGACAAAGTCACCATTTAGTTTTTTCTGAGGCTAACACTGAACTGAATAGAAAATTAGTTCTTAAGAATAATTGTATTTCATTGTAAGGTGTTTCTAGTGTATTTCTGGGTGTACCTTTAAAATTACAGATCACAAAAGATCTGGTTCTCTGAGACAATGATCTAACATAAAAGCCTTTGATTAGTATTGTGACCAGCTTTAGAAACTTTGCACAGTCTGAATTTCGGCCTCCAGGACAGGATGGATTCATTTAAATCACCAGTTTTAATCATGATTTAAACCAGCAACCAGGAAACCTTGATTTAAATAATAAATTTTAATCATGTTTTGCATTTGTACTTTTTAGTTATTTTCATAGACAAAAATTGATTTTTTCATTAGTTGGTAACCATTAAACTATGTTGATTTGCAATTAAATGTAGCCTTTCACTAAATATGGTGCTTCTTTTTGCTACTCAGTAGAATAAACTATATACACCTTTATTTGAACAGTTATATAGCTTAACTTACATTTATTCATTCTTAATTTTTACATTTTTATTATGTTAGGAAAAGGTGAATGATGCATTTCTGATTTACTAGATGTTGATTAATTTTTTTTACTTGTGATTTGTGTCAAGCTCTATTTGGATGAAAATTCAAATTAATTTAAAAATACACAACCAGAATTTTTAAATTAAATAAGTTTCTTACATTTTGATAGATAAAATTTATAAACTTTTTTCTTAAAATATTTTGGTATTTATAATTAACTGATTTATTAAACAGAGGAAATATTATCTGTATTTAATTAACTGAACTGATTATTTCATGTCACTATGCCCTTCAGGGTGTCAGAACTAGTAGATCTGACCCTCTCACATCTGATTTTTATTCATAGACTGGAAAGGAAAACAAGCTTTCCTGCTTTTTCAGCTGTCAATTGGTTTCTTAACTTAATTGAGATCAATTACTAGTTTGTTCTATCTGAATAAACTGAAATGAAGAAAATATTCTCTTTGCTCCTGCAGAAAAGCTGCTGCAGTCAAAAGCTGATTTAGCAGTTAAACGAACTCTGGGTCCAGGTTATAGACTCATAGACGTTAAGGTCAGAAGGGACCATTATGATCATCTAGTCTGACCTCCTGCACAATGCAGGCCACAGAATCCCACCCATCCACTTCTATAACAAAACCCTAGCCTATGTCTGAGTTATCGAAGTCCCCAAATTGCAGTTTGAAGACCTCAAGCTGCAGAGAATCCTCCAGAAAGTGACCCGTGCCCCATGCTGCAGAGGAAGGCGAAAAACCTCCAGGGCCTCTGCCAATCTGCCCTGGAGGAAAATTCCTTCCCGACCCCAAATATGGTGATCAGTTAAACCCTGAGCATGTGGGCAAGACTCACCAGCCAGCACCCAGGAAAGAATTCTCTGTAGTAACTCAGATCCCAACCCATCTAACATCCCATCACAGACCACTGGGCATACTTACCTGCTGATAATCAAAGATCAATTGCTAAGTTAATTGCCAAAATTAGGCTATCCCATCATACCATCCCCTCCATAAATTTATCAAGCTTAGTCTTAAAGCCAGATATGTCTTTTTCCCCCACTACTCCCCTTGGTAGGCTGTTCCAGAACTTCACTCCTCTAATGGTTAGAAACCTTCGTCTAATTCTTAACCAATGATTTCCAACAGTTCAGTGGTTTGACTTTCTTTAAAACTTTGGCAGCAAGTGTGTACTGCTTCATGTTATTTTTTGTATTTAAATTGTACCATAGAATCTCTATGGATGGATAATTCCATGCTCTAAAAATAAGAATATAGCAGTAGGGATATATTACTGACCACCTGACTAGGTGAAATGACTAGTGACTGTGAAATGCTCAGGGAGATTAGAGAGGCTATTAAAATAAAGAACTCAGTTAAAATCCCCCATTATTACTATCTTCATATTGACTGGGTACATTTTACCTCAGGATGGGATGCAGAGATAAAGTTTTGAGACACCTTAAATGACTGCTTCTTGGAGCAGCTAGTCCTGGAACCCACAAGAGGAGAGGCAATTCTTGATTTAGTCCTAAGTGGAGCACAGGATCTAGTCCAAGAGGTGAATATAGCTGGACCACTTGGTAATAGTGACCAAAAATTTAACATCCCTATGGTGGGGAAAACACCGCAGCAGCCCAACACTGTAACATTTAATTTCAGAAAGGGGAACTACACAAAAATGAAGTTAGGTAAACAGAAATTAAAAGGTACAGCGCCAAAAGTGAAATCCCTGCAAGTTGCATGAAAACTTTTTAAAAACACCATAATAGAGGTTCAACTTAAATGTATACCCCAAATTAAAAAAACATAGTAAGAGAACCAAAAAAGTGCCACCGTGGCTAAACAACAAAGTAAAAGAAGTAGTGAGAGGCAAAAAGGCATCCTTTAAAAAGTAGAAGTTAAATCCTATTGAGGAAAATAGAAAGGAGCATAAAGTCTGGCAAATAAGTGTAAAAATATAATTAGGAAGGCCAAAGAAGAATTTGAAGAACAGCTAGCCAAAAAGTAATAACAAAAAATGTTTTAAGTACATCAGAAGCAGGAAGCCTGCTAAACAACCAGGGGGGCCACTAGACGATCGAGATGCTAAAGGAGCACTCAAGGATGATAAGGCCATTGCGGAGAAACTAAATGAATCTTTGCATCGGTCCTCACGGCTGAGGATGTGAGGGAGATTCCCAAATCTGAGCCATTCTTTTTGGTTGACAAATCTGAGGAGCTGTCTGTAACCGTACTTAGAGTCATGACATAACGGGAAGGTCCTCTGGCTGGAACCCATAGTAGAGGGCGGGCCTGGGTTCCTCCCAACTCCTGATCAAACACAGGAGAAGTTGACCCAGACTGTGGGGAAAATCACTGAGGTGTGCAAATATGCCAAATAAGTGCAGGACCCACCAAGGTAGAGGAGGAACTTTGTCACAGGGTGAACAGTGAGGTGGCAGAATTTGCAGATGATACAAAACTACTCGAGGCAGATTGCAAAGAATTGCAAAAGGATCTCTCAAAACTGGGTGACTGGGCAACAAAATGGCAGATGAAATTCAGTGTTGATAAATACAAAGTAATGCACATTGGAAAACATAATCCCAACTATTCATGATGGGGTCTAAATTAGCTGTTACCAGTTAAGAAAGAGATGTTGGAGTCATTGTGGATAGTTCTCTGAAAACATCCACTCAATGTGCATCAGCAGTCAAAAAAGCAAACAGAATGTTGGGAATAATTAAGAAAGAGATACTTTGTCTTATTATCTATTATATTGCCACTATATGAATCCATGGTACACTCACATCTTGAATACTGCGTGCAGATGTGGTCGCCCCATCTGAAAAAAGATATAGTGGCATTGAGAGAGGTTCAGAAAAGGGCAACAAAGATGATTAGGGGTATGGAACGGCTGCCATATGAGGAGAGATTAATAAGATTGTGACTTTTCAGCTTGGAAAGAGATGACTAAAGGGGAATATGATTGAAGTCTATGAAATCATGACTGATGTGGAGAAACCAAATAAGGAAGTGTTATTTACTCCTCATAATACAAGAACTAGGGGTCACCAAATGAAATTAACAGGCTGCAGATTTAAAACAAACAAAAGGAAGTATTTTTTCCACACAATGCACAGTCAATCTGTCGAACTCCTTGCCAGAGGATGTTGTGAAGGTCAAGACTATAACAGGGTTTTAAAAAAAAAAGGACTAGATTAGTTCATGAAGGATATGTCCATCAATGGCTATTAGCCTGGATGGACAGGGATGGTGTCCCTAGCCTCTGTTTGCTAGAAGCTGGAAATGCATGATGGGATGGATCGCTTGATGATTACCTCTTCTGTTCTTTCCCTGTGAGGCACCTGGCATTGTCCACTGTTGGAAGACAGGATACTTGGCTAGATAGACCTTTGGTCTGACCCAGTATGGCCATTCTTATGTTCTTAAATTAAATGCTTTTAATAGATTACAATAAGTTTAGCCCTTGACATTGACAACCTATTTCAAATTTAATTTTAAATAGGTTTATTTAAAAAAAAATCCCTGTATTTAAATTTAAAGGTATAATTTTTTAAAAAACCTTTTTTAATCACCCAGCTCCAGGATGCAGTTTTAAATAGCCATCCATGGGGAACTTAAGGTCAACAGGAAGTTGTTTATCCATTTCTCATATGCCTCTTCTATTATCTCCTACCTGCACTGCAGTGCTTGATGTGTCCAAGTTTTTATCCAACAGGAATTAAAACTGGCTGTTACTCGCCCGATTCAAGATGTGGTGACCCAGTAGAATTCTACTTTCAATAATTAGATATTTTCAGGACTATGAACAAGCTTTTGCTATCTTTTGTTCAGAAGTTCCTAGCATTCCACAGACCCAAACATCGTGGAGTCTCACAGAGGCTTGTCTTTATAATTCTTGTCTTGGAGCCTGTCAAGCCTGTATTTCTGTTGCGAGACCTGCAGTTTGAGCATTGACAGCTGACCTCGGGGGTGATACCCAAATGATTGCCTATATATACACATGCATTTCTATTACATTTTCACATTGGTATCAGAGTAATCAAAATCTAGGTTTTAAATTCCATTTCAGACTGGTTCAGCCACATTGAAGTACAATAAGGATATACAGTTTCCTGCATGCTAGATGCCCAATTTAAGGCATTTTTATTTAGTTCTGAAATAGCTCATGATGGACATTGGTGCTGGTATAGCAGGAGCCACCAATATATTCTGAACTCTTTGGTAGCTCCTGTGGAGGCACTGGGATAAGAAGCTTACTGCAAAGGTGCAGATTTATAGAACTATGGTTTTACCAACTTTATTGTAAGGCAATGAAATGTAAACACTGAGGAAGGGTGGCGAGTGGTGGATTTATGTTTTTTTTTTATTTTTGTCATCTTTGTCAACTGCTCCACTTAAGTGGCAGGACAAGATCCGAACCCAGAAACCACCCCCATCATCACTGGTTCAATTTTGGCAGTTTCTTGATATGGACATATTGTAGGGTGGAAGACGAGCAACTTGTGAAGTGTTTACCGAAGAATTCTGCTACATGGTGGGTGATCACAGGGTCACCAAAAACTTCAGTAGTGTGATAAGATTGCCAGTGACACAGTCTGAACATCCAGCCAGACCGTCTGAAGAACTGAGCTAGAGATCAATCTGGGTGTGCTCCATCTGCAAGAAGGCTGTCCCCCTTTGGGATTTGCCTTGATAATGTCATGTGATATTGGAATATCTGCCATCTTGACATTGGTTGGTTGAAGGAAAACATACACAGAAAAGCCAAGAATGGACAGCATGCAATAGAAAGAGAGAGCAGAGAAACAAGTTAATTAGCAACCTCTAAAGGAAGTCAGAGTAGATACTAAAAGCATGTGGAGTTACTGAGGCCTGCTCTATACTACGCGTTTAAACCGGTTTAAGGAGCGTAAAACCGATTTAACGCCACACCCGTCCACACTAAGAGGCCCTTTATATCGATATAAAGGGCTCTTTAAACTGGTTTCTGTACTCCTCCCTAACGAGAGGAGTAGCGCTAGTATCGGAATTACCATATCGGATTAGGGTTAGTGTGGCCGCAGATTGACGGTATTGGCCTCCTGGTGGTATCCCACAGTGCACCACTGACCGCTCTGGACAGCAATCTGAACTCGGATGCAGTGGCCAGGTAGACAGGAAAAGCCCCGTGAACTTTTGAATATTTCCTGTTTGCCCAGCGTGGAGCTCCGATCAGCACGGGTGGCAATGCAGTCCGAAATCAAAATAAAAAAAGAGCTCCAGCATGGACCATGCGGATGTGATCGCAGTAAGGGCAGGCAAATCTGTTCTATCAGCGCTCTGTTACAGAAGACGAAATTCAAAATCATTTTTAAAAAATCTCCACACAGACGCCATAGCAGGGACTCAGCGCACTGCTGCGTGACAAGCGTAACGGAAAGCCAAAGAATCAAATGGACGCTCATGGAGGGGGGACTGGAGCAGGGACTGGAGGACTCAAGCTATCCCACAGTTCCTGCAGTCTCCGAAAAGCATTTGCATTCTTGGCTGAGCTCCAAATGCTTCTAGGGTCAAACACAGTGTCCGCGGTGGTTCAGGGCATAGCTCGGCAATTTACGCACCCCCCACCCACCCCCAGAAGTGAAAGGGAAAACAATCCTCTCTTGACTCTTTTACATGTCACCCTATCTTTACTGAATGCTGCAGATAGACGCGATGCTGCAGCAGTCAACACCAACATCCTTCCCCCCCCCGCCATGGGTGGCTGATGGTGCAATATGGCTGATATCCATCGTCATCATCAGCCTATTGGCACATGGGGCAGTGCAAAAGGACTGGTAACCATGCCGACTAGCATCAGTGAGGTCAATCATGGGTGCCTGTGTAAAAAGCTCCTGATTTTTCCTGGTAGATGGTGCAGTATGGCTGGTAACCGTCTTCATCATAGCAACAGGCTGCTGAGATCCATCAGCCCCCGCCCTTCATGTGTAAAGAAAAGATTCAATTGCCCCTGGACTAGCAGAGGGATGCTGGGCTCCTCTCCTCCACACTGCTTAATGTCCTGTCTGGACTATCATAGCAGCTGGAGGCTGCCTTCCACTCATTTCTCAATAACAAGTCACTGTGTCTTATTCCTGCATTCTTTATTACTTCATCACACAAGTGGGGGGACACTGCTACGGTAGCCCAGGAAGGCTGGGGGAAGAACGGAATGAATAGGTGGGGTTGTTGCAGGAGCACCCCCTGTGAATAGCATACAGCTCATAATTTCTGCTGGATCTGACACAGAGCAGCTGTGCTCTCTGGTTCTATGATACAGTGGTTCTCTAGTACACTTGCCCATATTCTAGGCAGGACTGATTCTATTTTTAGATACCAAAAAGGAGGGATTGACTCAGGGAGTCATTCCCAATTTTGGCTTTTGCGCCCCTGGCTGATCTCAGCCAGGGGCACTTATGACAGCAGCAAATGGTGCAGTGCAAAAGGACTGGTAACCATGATCATCTTATTACCAATTTATGGTATGGTAGATGGTACAGTATGGCTGGTAACCATCTCTGCTGTCATGCAAAAGCATGCTGCTGTGTAGCGCTGCTGAATCGCCTCTGTCAGCGGCATCTAGTACACATACGGTGACAATCACAAAAGGCAAAACAGGCTCCATGATTGCCATGCTATGGCATCTGCCAGGGCAATCCAGGGAAAAAAGCCGCGAAATGCTTGTCTGCCGTTGCTTTCCCAGAGGAAGGAGTGACTGACGACATTTACCCAGAACCACCCACGACAATGATTTTTGCCCCATCAGGCACTGGGATCTCAACCCGGAAATTCCAAGGGGCGGGGGAGGCTGCGGGAACTATGGGATAGCTACGGAATAGCTACCCACAGTGCAACGCTCCAGAAGTCGACGCTAGCCTCGGACCGAGGACGCACACCACTGATTTAATGTGTTTAGTGTGGCCGCGCGCACTCGACTTTTATACAGTCTGTTTTGCTAAACCGGTTTATGTAAAATCGGAATAATCCCGTAGTGTAGACGTACCCTAAGAGAAGCTATAGATAGTCTTCCATCTAGTGCAGGGGTTGGCAACCTTTCAGAAGTGGTGTGCCGAGTCTTCACTTATTCACTCTAATTTAAGGTTTCGCATGCCAGTAATACATTTTAATGTTTTTAGAAGGTCTCTTTCTATAAGTCTATAATATATATCTAAACTATTGTATGTAAAGTAAATAAGGTTTTTAAAATGTTTCAGAAGCTTCATTTAAAATTAAATTAAAGTGCAGAGCCCCCAGACCAGTGGCCAGGACCCGGACAGTGTGAGTGCCACTGAATCAGCTCGCGTGCCGCCTTCGGCACGCGTGCCATAGGTTGTTTACCCCTGATCTAGTGAAATTCAGTGTAAAGGGAATTTTCTTTATGCGAATTAGAGACCAGTTTGTCACAGGTAGCTCCTGCTGAAGAGTGGTGAAAACAAAATTCTATCAAACTCAAAATCTTTTCCCATTTGCAATGTTTCTCTGAAATTCTGCTCATCATTGTGTAATGTGAGATGCCATTTAGCATTGTTTAGGTTGTCTAATATGATCAGAGGTACAGATAGCTCCTGGCATGGCCTCCCACAGCTCCCAGTGGCCACGGTTTGCTGTTCCCCGCGAATGGGAGCTGCGGGAACGGCAAACCGCAGCCACTGTGAGCTGTGGGGGGCTGTGCCTGCGGACTGTCAATGTAAACAAATGTCTTGCGACCTGCCAGCGGATCACCCTGATGGGCTGTTTGCTGATCCCTGTCCTAGTACATTCAGTATAATTCCTAAATATCACAAATGGTCTAATCTTCCTCCGAAATGTACTCGATCTGTGAATGAATTTAGTACTCTATATGCTGGAATTTGGCTTTTAAAACACTGATAAGCGGTGTTATTTCAGCTCTCAAAACACATGGTAGTTATTTTTATCAATTTTGCCTTAAAAACACCCAGCTGAAGATTTGCAAAAATTGAGTGACATCCAGATTAACACTTGGTGTCTGATGAAAATTTAGGGTAAATAATAGAGGAATATTGGTGTGGGGGGGTTGTTTTATCTTTAGTTTAGTATTGGTAAACTGATGCATACCTGATTTTTGTCCTTTTTTTAAAAAAGGGGTTCAGTTAAATAGAAGTGAATTGGTTTGTGATAAGTGGAATTGACCTATCACTTCAGCTGTTAGACCCCTTCTCTTTAATCTCTTTCTGTAACAGAGAAGGTCATAGCTGTGAAGGTGAGTTCTGAAGCCAAGCTTATGCCTTCAAAACAAATTCATTACTTTTTAATCAGGGCTTTGAAGCTGTGCTCCGGCTCCGCTCCAGCTCTAGGCAAAAACCTGCTGCTCCGGAGCTCTTCCGGGCTCCAGCTCCAGGCTCCACTCCGAAGCCCTGTTTTTAATGCGTTCTCTTCGTTTCTGAAGGCAGATAGCCCTTGTTCATAAGGATATATTGGAGAAATGTTAATGGAAAACCTTTAAATTCCTCAGGATTGATGCAAAAATGTTTGATTGTACTATACCAAAGCAATATTAAGCATCATTTAACTCTTTTTTATATTTTTATTTTTTTTCTTCAGTGCATCTCCCAAGCCCAGTCTGCTGTTCCCTGCAACAGCCTCCTAAACTCTGCCTAATACTCTCTCTCATCCCAAACCCTGTCACCCTTCTCATACAACCCCTTGTTCTCAGCAGTTGCCTATTTTGAACAGGAGTGGGTAATCCAGCAGACAGTGGATGGCTGAGTAGAGACCTTCTCCACCTGTGTCAATGTAATGCACTGGCAGAGTGTGGGTTATGTCCCCCTCTACTGGGTGTTCCTCTAGAATATAACAGCCTATCACTGCTCCAGATAGTGGAATTACAACTTTAGTTGTTGACCCCACACATTTCTGAAAATGGGCATCTCTGACTGTGCTCACTGCCTGCTCCTTTGTAAGCTCCCATCCTTCAACATGCACATGTTCTGAATGCCCAACCAGCCCGTTTGAAAATTATCAACATATGCATTTCTTGTTTGCACCCAGGATGTACCTGTATATAAGGATTTATGCCCACATAAGCCTCTTATTCTTATGTGGTTTGTTTTTCTTACCTATCTCACAAGGGTTTTGTGCAGCTTACTGGGTAAAAATGTGAGACATTTGCAGAGTTTCTAATAGAACCCAGGAGTTATGGTTCCCAATTCAGTGCTCTAACAGCTATACGACACTACCTTTCATGTGTCCATTTGATTATGTGGATCATAATTTTAGTTGATATCCCAGTTACACTTTTAAAAATAAATAGGCTTCATCTCTGCTCAATACTAAGAGAAATATTACTCACCAAACTATCATTAAAAGCCAGAGACGTTAGAAAAGTTTTCCTGGCAGTTATTTTACACCTCTACCTCAATATAACACTGTCCTTGGGAGCCAAAAAATCTTACCGTGTTATAGGTGAAAACACGTTATATCGAACTTGCTTTGATCCGCTGGAGTCCGCAGCCCCGCCCCCCCCCCACCCGCTGAGCACTGCTTTACTGCATTATATCAGAATTTGTGTTATATCGGGTCATGTTATATCGGGGTAGAGGTGTAGTTTTAATTACTGAATAATCACCATTTCCCATATATAATAGAATCTAGTGTGTCTCCATATCATTTCACAAATTGTGGCCTCAAGGCCAGCATGACAGCTTCATGGTATTCTAGTGTAGTTGCCCACAGGGAGTCTGAGTTTGTGTCCTGACTGAGTTCACTGTTGAATGCTCTGGTGGGCAAGGACAAGAAATGTAATGTGGACTCAGTGTTCTCAGCCCTTATGGAGGTATAAGTGTCTTATATCACTATCCACTGAATATGTCTGGCCAACCACAGGAGTAGCTTTGGACAGGTGATTGAAGGAGCCATCATATCAAGCTTTCTTCATCTAAGGCAAGGTCAGAGCAATGCAGGGTCTTTGGAAGGGCATAGAAGAAGAAGAGTGATTCCAGAGGATCCTGTCTAGAAGATGTCATAATAACAGTATTAGTACTACATAATGGTGCTATTGCATTTAATGCTTTGGTTTCTTTATGAAATATAGCTGGTCATAGAAAAATGATTCTTAAACTTTTATTTTGTGCTCTTTTTTTCTGCATTTTAGGTCATATGAAAGAAGCAATAGATGATGCTAACAAGGCTGTTGAGTCAGACCCTTTGAACCCTGTAAGTAATAGTGACATGAACTGGCCCCTAATACACATTGTACATGGTTTTATTCATATGTAATTTTACTCTTTTCTGGGAACTGTGCACAAAGTTAGTCTGTGCTAACATATCTTATTCCTGTTACCTCATTTTTCGCCTTGAGACTTTGTGCTGACTTGCTTGTCTCGTCCACTTGTTATAGCTTGATATTTTGGTGCCTAAACCCAAGATTTAGGCCATCAAGTGCCTGTTTTAGGTTTCACTGAGATACACAAAACCTCCACTCAGCTGCCACCTAGCCCTGTAGGCATCTAAACTCAGTGCTTAAATTTTCTGGGTAAGAGTTCCCTAGGTGCCTATGTTTCTGCCTCTGGGCATGTGCACTACTGCCTCCCTCTAGGCATCTGGATACTGGTCTCCTGTGAAGCCAGAGAGTGATCCAGAAACCAGGGGAAGATAGGCACGCCTCTGTCTGTGTCACCTGTGGAGCCCAATCTGGTAGATGTACTTAGACTGATTACTGGATCAGGTCCCATTCAAAAGTGTGCGTGTGCATGCGTGTATGTGTGCATGCGCACAGGTGTGCGCCTGCCTTATAATGTTTAGCCCAGTGGTTAGAGAACTGTCCTGACATGTGGGAGACCTGAGTTCAGTTCCCTCCTCTGCCTCAGGGGGCGAAGGGATTTGAATAGGGGTCTCCCACATCTCTCAGGAAAATATCCTAACCACTGAGCTATGGGTGTTCTGATTTGAGGCTACCTCAATGTCTCTTGCTGAAGCTGTTCCACTTTGGATAAATACTTCAATCATCAATGAAAAAGAGAGAAACTCTATAGCTTGGTGGTTAGGGCACCCGGCTTGGAGGTGAAAGACCTACAGGTCATTCCCAGGCCCACTGACAGCAATTCTAGGGCCAGTGCAAGAGCCGAACCTAGCGGGGGGACAGGGCCCGGGGCAGAAGTGATGAATCCGTCACTTCTGGGACTGCCTGTCACTCCCAGGCATGCACGACCGCTCCAGGCCCTGAGCATTTGTGGGGACCCACATGCCGTCACGATTGGCCAGCGTGGTAACACGCATAGGAGCCCTGTGGCCTGCCCGGTAAATTTAAAAGGGCCTGGGCCCCTGGGCAATTGCCCCATTTCCCGCCCCACTGTCGGCAGGCCTGGCCATTCCCATGCTGCAATGGTTAAGTATTTATCAAAAGTGGAACAGTTTCAACAGGATAGAGGATAAAGGAGCCCCACATCATAAGAACATAAGAATGGCACTACTGGGTCAGATCAAAGCTCCATCTAGCCCAGTATCCTGTCTTCCAATAGTGGCCAGTGCCAGGTGCCCCACAGGGAGTGAACAGAACAGGTAATCATCAAGTGATCCATCCCCTGTTGCTCATTCCCAGCTTCTGGCAAAGAGAGGCCAGGGACACCATTCATGCCCATCCTGGCTAATAGCCATTGATGGACCTATCCTCCATGAATTTATCTAATTCTTTTTTTAATCCTGTTATGGTCTTGGATGTCACAACGTCCTCTGGCAAAGAGTTCCACAGGTTGACTGTGCGTTGTGTGGAAAAAATACTTCCTTTTATTTGTTTTAAACCTGTTGCCTATTAATTTCATTTGGTGACCCCTAGTTTTTGTGTTTTGAGAAGTAGTAAACAACACTTCCTTATCTACTTTCTCTACACCAGTCATGATTTTATAGACCTCAATCTTATCTCCCCTGAGCCCTCTCTTTTACAAGCTGAAAACTCCCAATCTTATTAATCTCTCCTCATACGGAAGCCTTTCCATACCCCTAATAATTTTTGTTGCCCTTTTCTGTACCTTTTCCAATTCCAATATATCTTTTTTGAGATGGGGCGACCCCATCTGCACACAGTATTCAAAATGTGGGCATACCATGGATTTATTTAGAGGCAACATGATATTTTCTGTCCTATTATCAGTCCCTTTCTTAATTATTCCCAGCATTCTGTTTGCTTTTTTGACTACCGCTGCACATCAAGTGGATGTTTTCAGAGAACTATCCACAGTGACTCCAAGATCTTTCTTGAGTGGCAGCAGCTAAATTAGACCCCATCATTTTATATGTATAGTTGGGATTATGCTTTCCAGTGTGCATTACTTTGCATTTTATCAACATTAAACTTAATCTGCCATTTTGTTGTCCAGTTACCCAGTTTTGAGAGATCCTTTTGTAGCTCTTCGCAGTCTGCCTGGGTCTTAACTATCTTTAGTAATTTTGTGTCATCAGAATATCCCCAGCTTAGTGGTTAAGAACATGTTTTGGGTGATGAGGAAGAACCCTGTTTAAATACTCCCCCCCCCCCACTTTAAGGTGGAGGGGAAAATTGAACCTGGGTCTCCCTCATCCTAGATGAGCGTTCTAACCACTTGGATAAAAGTTATAAAGTGTGGGGCAAAGGCAGCACAACTATCATCATATATTCCTCTGGTCTTTTTGTGTGGAGAGAGGACGGCAACTAAGCCCTGGTCTACACTACGGGGCTAGGTCGAATTTAGCTGCGTTAGGTCAATTTTAAAATGAATGTGTCTACAATAACCAACATTAAAAGGACCTAAAGGGCTCTTAAAATCTACGTCTGTACTCTTCCCCGGCAAGGGGGGGAGTAGTGCTAAAATCGACCTTGCTGGGTCAAATTTGGGGTAGTGCAGACGCAATTGGCGGTATTGGCCTCTGGGAGCTATCCCAGAGTGCTCCAGTGTGACCCCTCTGGACAGCACTTTGAACTCCAATGTACTGGCCAGGTACACAGGAAAAGCCCCGGGAAAATTTGAATTTCATTTCCTGGTCAGCATGGCAAACTCAGCAGCACAGGTGACCATGCAGTCCCCCCAGAATCGCAGACAAGCTCCAGCATGGACCGAAAGGGAGATACTGGATCTGATTGCTTTATGGGGAGAAGAATCTGTGCAGGCTGAACTCCGATCAAAAAGAAGAAATTCTAATATATATATGCCAAAATTGTATAGGGCATGGTGGACAGAGGCTATAACAGGGGGACACAGCAGTGCCATGTGAAAGTTAACTAGCTCAGGCAAGACTTTCAAAAGACAAAGGAGGCAAATGGTTGCTCTGGGTCAGAGCCCCATGCATGCTGCTTCTGTGATCAGCTGCATGGTATTCTAGTGGGGGACCCTACCATGACCCCACCACTGTCCATGGACACCTGCAAGGGGAGAGTCTCACGCAACAGGCAGGAGGATTTTGTGGATGAGGAAGAGGAGAAGAATACGCAGCAGGCAAGCGGTGAATCCATTCTCCCCGGCAGCCAGGACCTTTTCACCCTGGAGCCAATATCCTCCCAAGGTGGGATCCCCGACCCTGAAGGCGGAGAAGGCACCTCTGGTGAGTGCACATTTGTAACTACAGTACAGGGTTTAAAAGCAATAGCGTTTAATGTTTGATTTGCCCTGAAGAATTGGGATGCATTCGCGGCCAGTACAACTACTGTAAAAGTCTGTTCACGTGTCTGGGGATGGAGCGGGAATCCTCCCAGGACGTCTCCATGAAGCTCTCCTGGAGGTACTCTGAAAGCCTTTGCAGAAGGTTTCTGGGGAGGGCTGCCTTATTTCGTCCTCCACGGTAGGACACTTTACCACACCAAGCCAGTAGCAAGTAGTCTGGAATCACTGCAGCACAAAGCATGGCAGTGAATGGTCCTGGGTTTTGGTCGCATTCAAGCAACATTTGGTCTATATCTTTCTGTGTTAGCCTCAGGAGAGTGATATCATTCATGGTCACCTGTTTGAAATAGGGAAATTTTTGTAAGGGAACATTAAAAGGACCCTGTTTGTGCTGGGCTGTTTGTGCTTGACTAAAAGGGATCATCCCGGAGAATAGCCACGCGGTGAGGGGAGGGGTGAAGGGATCATCTCAGAGAATAACCAGACGGTGGGGTGTGGGGAGGCATGTGCTGCACATCCACCCGAAAACTGCAGCCTCTCTTTTTAAATGTGAGACCCAACTGGCATTGCTTGCTATGGGAAAGGAGGGCGCTGCAGTTTGAAAACATTCCCACATGTTATGAAGGCATAAGAAGCCAACCCCGTGTACCCATTGGCTTACCATGGCTGCCTGGAAACCGAATTCTGTTGCCCAGCTGTGTGATGTGTCACCATACCGGCAGGCACTCGTATAAAAGGCAAAATGCAACCTTGTACCTAAAGCACATGTGCTGTCTGCTGTGAATTGCTTGCTTCACTGTGAAAGAGTCTCCCTTTTGTTCTCAGAAATGTATCATCTTAAATTTCACTCTCCCTTTTTATCCACCCCTCAGGTGCAAATGTTTCTATGCTCCTCCTATCATCTCCGTCCCTGAGGTTATCGCAGATTAGAAGGCGAAAAAACTGCATTCTCGATGACATGTTTTCCAAGCTCATGCAGTCCTCCCACACTGATAGAGCACAGCTTAATGCATGGAGGCATTCAGTGGCAGAGGCCAGGAAAGCATTAAGTGAGCGCAATGAGAAGGGGCAGGAGGCGATGCGACTAATTGGGGAGCAAATGGACATGATGAGGCATCTGGTGGAGCTGCAGGAAAGCCAACAAGAGCACAGACCTCCGCTGCATCCGCTGTATAACCACCTGCCCTCCTTCGCAAGTTCCATATCCTCCTCAGCCGGATGCCCAAGAATGCCGGAGGGAGGCTCCAGACACTCCACTCCAGAGGATGGCCCAAGCAACAGAAGGCTGTCATTCAAACAGTTTTGATTTGTAGTGTGGCTACAATAAGCAATGTGGCCTTGTCCTTCCCTCCTCCCCCACCCCACCTGGGCCACCTTGTCAGTTAACTCACTTTTTTTTTTAATTAATAAAGAAAGAATGCATGGTTTCAAAAGAGTAGTTACTTTATTTCCTTTGCCAGCTGTGATCGAAGGGGAGAAGGTGGTTGGCTTACAGGGAATTAAAATCAACAAAGGGGGCAGGTTTGCATCAAGGAGAAACACACACAACTGTCACACCGTAGCCTGGCCAGTCATGAAACTTGTTTTCAAAGCCTCTCTGATGCACAGCGCTCCTAGCTGTGCTCTTCTAATCGTCCTGGTGTCTGGCTGCTCAAAATCGTCTGCCAGGCGATTTGCCTCAACCTCCCACCCCGACATAAATGTCTCCTCCTTACTCCCACAGATATTATGGAGCACATAGCAAGCAGCAATAACAATGGGAATGTTGGTTGCGCTGAGGTCTAACCTAGTCAGCAAACATCACCAGCGAGCTTTTAAACGTCCAAAGGCACATTCTACCACCATTCTGCACTTGCTCAGTTTATAGTTGAACTGCTCCTTACTACTGTCCAGGCTGCCTGTGTATGGCTTCATGAGCCATGGGAGGAAGGGGTAGGCTGGGTCCCCAAGGATAACAATTGGCATTTCAACATCCATATGCAGTAGTCTGAGTTTAGAGGCTGCAAGCAAAATTATGCCTCATAAAGACATAGCCATACAGAGAATGAGACGAGTAGGTGCATCACCTGAGCAAGATTAAGTTTGTAAGGCATAATGTATCCAGAGGTGCTGTGAGGAGTGCATTGTGCAACTACTTTTACTATGTTAGTAGAAAAGGTGCTTCCCATGGTGTTAGTATTGCATCATGCCTCCCTATTCTGTCCAGACTTGTACCGTCTGCTGGCAATAACTAACTAGCTCTGCTAGCTCACACCCCTTAATTACAGAGAAATTGGAAGAAGAGGCCCCTTGTTCCCATTCTCTTTTTTAGTTCAGCCATAATTTAGTCCTGAGTGGTCTTCCGGGATATAGCACACTGAACTCACTGTTACTCTTTCTATTTTTCAGGATGTATATTGTGTTCGAGCTCTTGTTTGGAACACAGTGAAAGAAAAGAAGAGAGCGCTTTTTGATTTAAACTGTAGCCAGAAGCTAAAGCCTTCTCATATTTCCACTTTGATCTTAAAGGGAATTATTAAAAATTCTCTTATGGCAACAGAGGGTACAAAGTCTTTAGTGAAGAATAAAGATCATGAAAAGGTAAATGACATCTGGTTTAACTTATCTGTCTCATACTGTGTTTAAAAAAAAAAGAAGACACTGGCTAAGACATGGGACCGAAATCAGCCGTGGTGTAAGCAGATGCAGCTCTTTTATTGCTGTCAGTGCTAATTCTGAGGCTGAATTTGGTAGTTTTGGTTACAGATTTTGCACTTGATCTGCCCTTTCTCTGATATGAAGGACTTTTTCATATTATTGACTGCTTAAGATAGAGCATCACCCTTCCCACCTTTCAGTCCTGATTCTGCCTCTTCTCTGCAGTAGCTACTAATACTTGGTTCTAAAAAACAAACCCTACCAAAAATGAAATGCTCCACTACCCACACATATTCTTTCCCCAGGGAGAAGATGAGAGAACAAACAACATGTGACAGATATTAATTATGTCACTTAATGCATTAGTAGAAGGTGCTCAGATACTGCAACAATAAGCCACGGTATAAGAACTGACATAGAACAGAACAGTTATATAAAAAGGAAATATATAATCACTGCTGAGGGGGATATATTGAGTTACCTAATTTCTGGCACACCACTTTTCTGGGCAGCACCATGTACTTTTTGAACTGCACTTTACTTACTATGGTGTTGTAATATGGGGTGTGGCAAACCCAGCCAAAATGGCTACAAAGGGAGGGGTAGGAATTAGTTCCAGGGGGGTTAAAAGGCTTCTCCCTATCCATTGAGGAGAGAGAGCCATGAGAAATTAGGTTCAGCTGGAACAGGGGTTACCAGGGAACTAATTTGGTTCAGCTGGCCCCAATTGCTGGTGACCTTTTTAAACCCTCCCTGGCAGGGAAACAGGGGGAGAGTGAGAGAAGTTGCCAGTGAATAGGTGCAGCAAGGCTCTGCCCTCTTCCAGCAAGGAAGACTGCACTCTGTCCCCAGAAGGGGAGAAAAACAGCAAGGGACTGACTGAGAAGAGGATCAGCCAGACCCTGCGTGACTGGGAAGGCTTTTACTTTACCCAAGCCTGTGTCTCCAAGGCAAAAATGGATTGAGTCAGCTGAGGAGAAGCAGGTACTTTGCCACAGGGGTCTTTGTCTGTTAGAGCTTCCTTGTGGCAAAATGGGGAGCTACACCAACCTGGCTCCATCCTGCTTATGCCACCACACCCAAATCCATGTTTGTCAAGTCCTTGTTATGACTCAGTCCCTCCTGGCTGGGTTCTCAGTTGTCTCTGTCCCCTTCAGAATGGTAGGGAGTTAGAAATTCCATGGCTCTAGCAGGGGCTAATCAGTCCTAGGTCTCCTGGCTTTAATTTTAGGGCCTTCTCCAAAAGTTACTGGCTGGAATAGGTAGGGGAACCCAGGGTCAGGGTTCCAGTTAAGGGTCCTTGTTTGGAACAGCCGGAACCAGTCTTTCTCAGTCCCTTGCTGCTACCTGAACTGCTTCCCACCTCTCCACCTCTGTAGGCTTCCTCAGCCTCTTGTTCTGCATCTCCTTCTTTGGAGTGTTGGCTTCTCAGACAGGTTCTCACAGTCTACTGGAGAGATTCTCTCTGCAGTCCCACTACCTCTCTAGCAGCCACCCCTCTTACTTTGCAGCCCTCTTGTCCTTACAGCTGCTGTGGGGCTGTTAGTCAGCTCTGGCTGAGCAGGCAGGCAGGTCATAGAATCATAGAATTCGAGATCAGAAGGGACCATTATGATCATCTAGTCTGACCTCCTGCAAGATGCAGGCCACATAAGCCGATCCACCCACTCCTTAAGCAAGCGACCCCTGCCCCATGCTTCGGAGGAAGGCGAAAAACCTCCAGGGCCACTGCCAATCTACCCTGGAGGAAAATTCCTTCCCGACCCCAAATATGGCGGTCAGCTGAACCCCGAGCATGCGGGCAAGACTCTCCAGCCATACCCTCTGGAAAAAGGCTAACAATATCCTATCATTAACCCATTGTACTAATTACCAGTGTGACACTTAATTGACTTATTGACTAAGCCCGTTATCCTATCATACCATCTCCTCCATAAACTTATCTAGCTTAATCTTAGTCATGGAGGTCCTTCGCCCCTACTGTTTCCTTCGGTAGGCTGTTCCAGAATTGCACTCCTCTGATGGTTAGAAACCTTCGTCTAATTTCAAGCCTAAATTTCCTGACTGACAATTTATATCCGTTTGTCCTCGTGTCCACATTAGCACTGAGCTGAAATAATTCCTCTCCTTCCCTGGTGTTTATCCCTCTGATATATTTAAAGAGTGCAATCATATCTCCTCTTATCCTTCTTTTGGTTAAGGAAAACAAACCAAGCTCCTCAAGTCTCCTTTCATACGACAGGCTTTCCATTCCTCGGATCATTCTAGTAGCCCTTCTTTGTACCCGTTCCAGTTTGAATTCATCCTTCTTAAACATGGGAGACCAAAACTGCACACAATACTCCAAATGAGGTCTCACCAACGCCTTATATAACGGGACTAGCACCTCCTTATCCCTACTAGAAATACCTCGCCTAATGCATCCCAAGACCGCATTAGCTTTTTTAACAGCCACATCACATTGTCTACTCATAGTCATCCTACGATCAACCAGGACTCCTAGGTCCTTCTCCTCCTCCATTACTTCCAACTGGTGCGTCCCCAGCTTATAACTAAAGTTCTTGTTAGTCATCCCTAAATGCATAACCTTACACTTCTCACTATTGAATTTCATCCTGTTACTAATACTCCAGTTTACAAGGTCATCCAAATCTCCCTGGAGGATATCCCTATCCTTTTCCGAATTTGCAATACCTCCCAACTTGGTGTCATCCGCAAACTTTATCAGCCCACTCCTACTCTTGGTTCCCAGGTCAGCGATAAATAGATTGAATAAAATCGGACCCAAAACCGAACCTTGAGGAACTCCACTGGTAACCTCCCTCCAACCCGACAGTTCCCCCTTCAATACAACCCTCTGCAGTCTCCCCTTTAACCAGCTCCTTATCCACCTCTGGATTTTCATTTTGATCCCCATCTTTTCCAATTTAACAGTAATTCCTCATGTGGTACCGTATCAAACGCCTTACTGAAATCAAGATATATTAGATCCACCGCATTTCCCTTGTCTATAAAATCTGTTACTTTCTCAAAGAAGGAGATCAGGTTGGTTTGGCACGATCTACCTTTTGTAAATCCATGCTGTAATTTGTCCCAGTTGCCATCAGCCTCATGCTCCGTAACCACTCTCTCCTTTAAAATTTTTTCCATGATTTTGCATACTACAGATGTTAAACTAACAGGCCTGTAGTTACCCGGGTCAATTTTTTTTCCCCTTCTTGAATATAGGAACTACATTAGCTAATCTCCAGTCAAACGGTACAATCCCCGAGTTTAGAGATTTATTAAAAATCATCGCTAACGGGCTTGCAATTTCACTCGCCAATTCCCTTAATATTCTAGGATGAAGATTATCCGGGCCCCCCGATTTACTTCCGTTTAGCTGTTCAAGTTTGGCTTCTACCTCAGATACCGTAATGTCTACCTCCATATCTTCATTCCCATCAGTCCCTCTACCACTATTCCTTAGCCCTTCATTAGTAGCCTCATTAAAGACCGAGGCAAAATGTGCTTCATTACCTTTTGGCTGCTGAACCAGGATGAGATGTACAGACCCCATGACAGGTGTCCTTGGCTGACAAGAGGTTATAGGTTTTTTTCACTGCCATGACAATCTCCAAAAGAAGAAGGAAGCTATTGTTGATCCTGTGGCTAATGTAGTTCTTCAAAGGAGATTTTTTTTCTTTCTTAAATTCTGAAGCTGATAGGAAATCAATGATCATTTGTCGGGATGCATTGGTGTGATGAGCCACTGCCTTTTGAACTGGTTAAACTCTGGAAAGTTGGGATTTAGAGAGATCATAAAAGATGAAATGATATTAGGCAAAGGGAGATGAAAACTTGATGAGTTTTTTTCCTAAGGAATGGTCAAAATATTTTCTGATGTGGAAGTCGTTTCAGAGGAGATGGGAGGAATACTTACAGACTTAGGAAAGGTGGAAGATAAGAAGACTGAGGATGAATCTAAGTTCCTAAGAACTGGGGGTGAGTCTTAGTTCCTGGCAATAGGACTGAATGTGCTATTTGATTTTTGAAGAGGAGGAGTAAAATGACAGAGACTGTTCTTATAGAGAATTTGTGGAGTATAAATATTTGAAATGTGGAACAGAAGTAAATTATAATGGAACAAAGAAATTATGAGGTTAATGCAGGCTGATAGTAAACAGCCAAAGCAGTAAAAGGGATCTGCAGTTGAATGTTATCTGCATAGAAGGGATATTCAAATTTGAATTCAGAAAACCGTTGAACAATGGAAAGGAGATATTGAAGAGGAGACCAGGAGATGAATACTGGACTATTTATAAAAGGAAGGGGGAGGAAAGCATAGAAAATGTAATATATTTTTAAAACGCATTGCATTGAAAATGGCTAACATTTTTATATGTAGACTTACATTTTCTGAGCATGATATGTGCAATGTAACTCATTTAGCAAAATAGCATAAAAGGAATGTTAGATATTGCTCAAGCCCACAAAGTAAAGGAAATGATCTGTTAAATATCAAACATGTCAGTTCCATCACAGCATACCACATTAAGAAAAGTGCTCTTATTTGATTTGATAGTTGAGGATTAATCCTCTGCTGATTCTGCCGCCCTCCTCCCCCATTTATTTAATGTTCTTAGGGCAGAACCATAGTTTTCTTTCAATATAATTTGTACTAGGTGTAAATTCTTTGGATGATGCAGTGTGTAAATCTGTTTGTTTTTAGTTTAGAAATTAAAGTTGGGTCTGTATACAAAACGCAGGATAACATTTTCAGAAGTCCCTAAGACTTATATGCAGTGTTTGTATAGCTGTGTTGCTCCTATAATATTGTCTACTTCAAGAGATCAAAAATGATGAGTCAGACCCCCCAAAAATCATGAGATTGGCCCCAAAATCATGATATTTAAAAAAAAAGAATGATACTGTGTTTTTTAGGCCAGTCTCTTGATTTTTGAACTCCCCCTGCCCATCTCCAGGGCATATGCATGTGACAGTTAGTGTTGCCAACTCTCCCACACGTACTGGATAAGCTGATTTTTGGCTCCTGCTGCAGGAGCTCTCCTTCCCCCCCCCCCCATATCTGCCCATGTCCTGCCCAGCAATTAATCCTGTCTCCCAGTCCCCCATTAATTCTCTTCCCACCCAACCCCCCTCAATTCGCCTCCCCCAGTTCAGTCCCCCCGTCCCTGTCATCACCACCCCATCAGTTCAGCCGGCACACCCCATTGACCCCCACTGCCCGCAGTTCACCCTCCCAGCACTCACCTCATCTGCTCGGAACCAGCCATCAGTACAGCCTACCCACTCTGTCAGCACTCACCTTTCTGCAGCCCCCCCTGCAGCCTCGAGCCTCACTTCTGCTTCTTAGGGTTCTTAACCTTCCCCATGCCTGGGGGAGGGGGCTGCAGTGGAGTCACCTCTCCTACTTCCCAGGCTGGCAGGGGAGCAGCTGCCCCGGGGCTGACAGCTGGAGTGGAGCCCCAGCCGTGCTTGGGGCTGCTGACAGGATTTTTAAGTAAAATTAAGCCTCACTTTTATAACTCTCAAATGCCAGGATATTTTTTTTCATTTGATTCCATTGCTTATTTGAGGGTTGGCCCTCCCACCTTCTGTCTCAGATGAAGTTTCTCTTCCCTTCTGGGGTGTAGCAACACTGTCTCTTGTTAGCTTGATAGCTTTGTTTATCTGATATGTAAATTAATTCTCATTGTCTTTTCAAAGTACTTTGGAAGGAGAAAGCACATTCTTCTTCCAGTGCTTGCTCATGTCCATTCCAATTAGGTGTGCATGCGCTGAGTGCACAGTCGTGGGAAGGTTTTTCCCCTAGCAGCACCTGTCGGGTTGGCTGTGGAGTCCCCTGGAGTGGCGCCTTCATGGCGCTGAATATAGGTCCCTGCCGACCTGCTGCCTCCTGAGTTCCTTCTTACCGCCAGTGACGGTCGTTGGAACTCCAGTTGCTTGCTCTCACAAGTGCTCCCCTAGTTTGTAGTCTTAGCTTAGTTTTTGTAAATAAAGTTCTTAGTCAGTAGTGTTGTCAGTTGTAGGAGTGGGAGCTTTTCTGTTCCCCTTTGGGGTTTGGGACATGCCTCGATCCCAAGGGTTTAAGCCACGTGGAACCTCCCATAAGCCCATGCAAGCAGGCAACTCCCATGACTCTTGTCTCAAGTGTCTGGGGGAGGCGCACCAAACAGACCAGTGCAAGATCTGCAAAGGGTTCCATCCAAGGATGAAGAAGGAGCGGGACTTCAGGCTCAAACAGATCCTGATGGAGTCAGCCCTTCATTCTCAACCAGCTCCTGGCCGACAAGATCTGGCACTGAGCTCCTCCGTGTGGAGTGCCCCGGCCCCTGTGTGTGAGACAGCGCTGAGCAAGGACTCTGGCCATAGAGGCACTCGGCACTGAGGCTCCCCAGCACCAAAGGCAGTGTGGCACTGCTCTCATTCCCTAGTTCTGCATAGGTGGCACAGGAAGACAGACAGAGGCGCTTGCCCACGCCGAGAGCTGCCACATCGGACAGTGCTTCCGGAGTGCGTCCTATACAGGAGTCAGCACCGTCAACTTCAGCCCTGCAAGGGGGGCCGTCGAGTCCAGTGCCAATGGATTCTCCTGAGCATGAGTGCCAGGTGGAGGACCTATAACTCCCCTCCACCCCAGACACTTTTGAGGCCGCTCGGGACTTGATTACCATGATGGCTTCACAGTCCCCTGCCAGTCGGGATAGACCTCTGGCTCCAGACTGATGATGAGGAGATCACCATCCCCCAGGCTTTGCTCTTCACGGCTCCGCTTCCCACTGCACTGGTCTCCATCTCCATCTCCATCTCTGCAGCACCTGTTCTCAACTCTGTCTCTGCGGCACCATTCCCCGGCACCGATGCTACCATGGCACCGTTCTTCAACCAGTCTTCGTTAAGCTCTAAGCAGGCCTTTTTTGAAGGTGCGCCTGAGGACAGTGCACCAGTCGACGTACCAGATCCTCATCCCTGTTTCCTGAACCGTCTGTCCCACTTGTACTGTGCTTGGTCTCAGATAACATCAGACCGCTGGGCCCTTTGCGCAACAGAAGTGGGATATTCTCTCAAATTCTGCTTCCACCCCCCCTTCCTCATCCCTCTTCAAGGACCCTTCTCATGAGCATCTCCTTATACAGGAGGTCCAAACACTCCTCGACTCAGGGGCAGTGGAGTAGGTTCCTCAGGAGCTACGGGGCAAGGGATTCTACCCCCATGATTTCCTAACCCTAAGGGGGGTCTAAGACCCATCCTCGACCTGCGAGGACTCAACAGCTTAATGAAAAAGCTGAAGTTCTGCATGGTTTCCCTAAATACGATTCTCCCCTCTCTGGATCTGTCAGACTGGTATGCTGCCCTCAACCTCAAGGATGTGTACTTCCACATCTCGATACGTCCTCCCACAGATGTTTCCTCAGGTTCGTGGTCAACCACAACCATTACCAATTCATGGTCCTCCTCTTCGGCCTGTCTACGGCACCATGAGTATTCACCAAGTGTACGTCGGTTGTGGCTGCCTTCCTCCACCGGAGGCAGGTGCAGGCATACCCGTACCTTGACGACTGGCTGTGCAGGGGGTGTTCCAGGGACCAAGTGGAGGCACAAGTCAGCTTTGTGAGGTGCACTTTTGATAGGTTGGGTCTCCTACTCAACAAGCACAAATTAACTCTATCCCTGACACAGAGGGTAGAGTTTATAGGAGCGGTGTTGGACTCAGGCCAGGCCAGGGCATCCCTGCTGGAGGCTCGTTTCTGGGCAATGACGGACATCATACAAAGCCTCAGATGGAACCCTACTACCAAGACAAGGGGCTGCTTGAGGCTCCTCGGCCACATGGCAGCATGTAGATATGTGGTACAGCACACGAGGCTGAGGCTCAGGCCTCTCCAAGCTTGGCTGGTGTCGGCCTACCATCCAGGGCACGGTCACCCTTCTGGTGCAGGTTATCGAGCCTCTACACTGGTGGCTCAGAGAGTCCCTTGCAACAAGCCCCAGCCCTCTCTGTCTCTGGTAACAGATGTGTCAGCGCTGGGATGGGGCACTCACCAGGGAAAACTACAGATGAAAGGTCTCTGATTGCAGGACAAGCTGTCACTCCACATCAGCGTCAAGGAGTTGAGGGCCGACAGGCATGCCAAACCTTCCAAGCCCAATTGCATGGGGGTCATGATGGACAACACAGCTGCAATGTTTTACATACATAAGCAGGATGGGGCTTGTTCCTCTCCCCTATGTCAGGAAGCCCTCAAGCTGTGGGGCTTCTGCATAGCCCACTCTATTCACCTGGAAGTATCGTACCTCCCAGGGTCTCAGAAGGAGTTGGCAGACTATCTCAGCAGATTCTTCCACAATCACGAATGGTCCATCCATTTGGATGTGATACACAGCATTTTCCGGAGGTGGGGAGTTCCCCTAATTGACCTGTTTGCCACAAGGAGCAACAGAAAGTGCCCTCAGTTCTGCTCCTTCCAGAATCACGGTCCGGGCTCCCGTTCAGATATGTTTCTCCTCCCCTGGACAGACCACCTGTGGTATGCGTTCCCACCATTTCCACTCATCCACAAGCTTCTGCCCAAGATCTGCAGGGACAAGGTGGCAGTCATACTGGTAGCATTGGCATGGCCTTGCCAGCACTGGTACACCATGCTCCTGGAGCTGTCAATGGATGCCCCAATCGCAGTGCCCCTGGTCCCGGACCTGATCACCCAAGACCATGGTCACCTTCACCATCCTGATCTCGAGTCTCTTCACCTCACGCCTTGGAAGCTTCATGGCTAAACCCTATGGAGCTCGTGTGCTCTGAGTCTGTTAGGGAAGTCTGTCTTGGTAGCAGGAAACCTTCCATCAGGGCTACCTACCTGGCCAAGTGGAAAAGGTTTGCAATCTGGTGCACTCAGTCACGCTCCTCCAATGCAGGCATCCATACCGCTTATCCTAGACTACCTACTGCACTTAAAACAGCAGGGCCTAGTGGCATCATCCATCAAGGTACACCGGGCAGCCATCTGTGCGTTCCACCCAGGAGCAGCTGGGCGTTCTGTCTTCGCCAACCTGATGGTTAGCCATTTCCTGAAGGGTCTAGACAGGCTATACCAGTGGTCCCTAAAGCAGTGCCTGCAGGCACCATGGTGCCCGCCGGGGCATCTATGTGTGCCCACGTACTGTCCGGCGGATGAGCATCCACTGAAATGCCACCGAGAAGCAGCGTCATCCAGAGGCGTCGCTGCCGAAATGCCACTGGTATTCCCGTAGCTGAAGTTGCATATCTTACATCGACACCCTCTCTCCTCCCCCCCCCAGTGTAGATCAGGCCTGAGTGACACAAGAGTGTTGATTTTCCACACCCCTGAGTGACGTAGTTATACTGATGTAAGTTGCTAGTGTAGACCAAGCCTCAGAGTGTCGCAGCTAAATACAAGGTGGAACAGATTGTTTAACATAAGTAGAGGTAAAGTGGCCCATTTACACCTCTTCAGTCATAGGGAGGAAAAGAAGGGGGGCAGGGGAAGCAGCTGGGGTGTTGTTAGTTTGTTGTAATAAGCCACAAATCAGTCTCTAACCCACTAACAATGCCCCCAGCTGCTTCCCCACACCCTTCCTTTCCTCCCTATGACTGGAGGGGTGCTAACAGGTCACTTCATCTTGAATGTTCGCTGGAAATGTGTTAACTACTTATGTTAAATAATTTCCCACACTCCTGAGCGACACAGTTATGCCAACCTAAATCTCGGTGAAGACAGCGCTGTGTTGACGGGAGGGCTTCTCCCATTGACACAGTGGCTGCCTCTTGGGGAGGTGGATTACCTATGCCGATGGGAGAAGTGGCATAGGTAGCATCTTCATGGAAGTGCTACAGCAATGCTGCTGCAGCCCTAAAGCAGGTCTACATTTATAACACTGCATCGGCGCAGCTGCACTGTTGCAACTGTGCCGCTGTAGTGCTTAAGTAAAGATGTTCCTATGCTGACGGGAGAGCTTCTCCCATTGGCATAGTTAATCTACCTCTATGAGAGGTGGTAGCTACATCAATGGGTTAGGTTGATATAACTATCCTGCTCAGTTGTGTGGATTTTTCACACCCCTGAGCAACGTAGTTATACCAATATGAGTCTGTAGTGTAGACCTGGCCTTGCTACGTTTCCCAGAATTGATGACGAGCTCTATCTTGAAAGCTAGTCTCTCTCACCCACAGAAGTTGGTCCAATAAAAGATATTACCTCACCCACTTGGTCTCCCAAAGAGCTTGTCTACAGTACAAAATTATGTTGACCTAAGTATGTCAATATACAGCCGCAGCAGTAATTATATCACTGTTGCATGTCTGCACTACACTCCTTGCGTCGGCAGTGCACATCCTCGCTAGCAGCACTTGTATCGATGCAGCGAGCAGTGTATCGTGGTAGCTATCCCACTGTGCAACTTCCCACCATCTAGTGCAGGGTGTTTTGGGAAGATTTTGCAATGCCTCGTGGGCAAACGAGTCATGTAGGGGTGACTGGGAACATGATTTCAACTCCCATAATGCAGTGTTCTCCATCCCATAATGTTTCATGCCTCTTTTCAAAAGCCCTGGAAACCCATCTCTCTGAGAAATGTTGGAGCCTGCATAGCTCTGCACTATTGTGATGAGCGTTGTGAGCACAGGGTGCCTGATCCTGCAGAATTTGCAGAGCTACCCAGAGGACCTGTGAGGAACATGATGATTCCTTGGAGGCTAGATTGCTGTGGAACATAGAAACAATTCAAAATTGTTGACAGCATTCACAGAGCAGCTGCAGACAGTGGAGAGCCGGTTCTGAGCCTGAGAAACAAGCTCTGACTAGTGGGATTGCATTTATTTGCACGTATGTGATGACCAGCAGTGGCTGCAAAACTTCTGGATGCATGAGGCCATATTCCTTGATCAGTGTGCGGAGCTCGTCCCAGCCTTCCAGCTCAGCAACACCAGAACGAGATCTGCATTGACAGTGGAGAAGCGAGGGCTGATTGCTGTGTAGAAGCTTGCAATGCCACATTGATTCCCAACTAATCAGTAGCAATTTGGAGTTGGGAAATCCACAATGGAAATTACTGTGATGCAAGTGTGCAGGGCCATTAATCACCTCCTGCTTTGAAGGACTGTGACTCTGGGCAATGTGCAGGACATAGTGGATGGTTTTGCAGCAATGGGGTTCTTAAAGTCTGGTGGGGCAATAGCTGGCATGCATATCCCTATTTTGGCACCTGACCACCTTGCCTTAAAGTACATCAACAGAAATGGCTACTTTTCTATGGTATTGCAAGCACAGGTGGATCACCGGGGATTTTTTCCCAACATCGATGTGGGCTGGTCAGAGAAGGTACATGACACATGCATCTTTAGGAACACAGCTCTATTCAGAAAGCTGCAAGCAGGACTTCCTTTCCAGACTGAGTATTACCATGGGGGAATGTTGAAATGCCAATAGTGATCCCGGGAGACCTAGCCTACCCCTTACTTCTGTGGCTCATGAAGATACACCAGCCACCTTGATAGCACTAGGGAACACTTCAACTGCAGGCTCAGCAGATACGTTATGACAGTTGAATATGCCCTTAGCTGTTTGAGTGGCCGCTGGCACTGTCTACTTATGAAATTGAACCTCAGTGGAAAAAAAATTCCCAGTGCTATAGCTGCCTGCTGTGTCCTTCATAATATCTGTGAAGCAAAGGGAGAAGAATTTCTGCCAGGGAGGAGATTTCTGCGAGGCTGTCTGCTGATTTTAAGCAGCTGGATACCAGGGTTAGAGGAAGGGTTAACATGAAGCTATTCGGCTCACAGAGGATTTAAAAGACCATTTTAATAGTGAGTTATGGTAATATGTGTTGCTGTAGTGGGCTGTGCCTGGCATTATAACATTGCAAATGCACCTGTTGCTATTATCTGTGAATGATGTCAGCCCTAGTCAGCATACATTGTGAGCTAATAAGATGAATTAAGTTTCCATAAATAGACTTTTATTCCAAACCTATGCAAACAGACACATTCATAGCTGAATGGAACTTTATAAATACAGGGGAAAGAACAGTCATTTTTATTTCCCATACACATACACCAGCTGCGTCTTTCATAGGTAAGTGTATGTGCAGTTGTGATTGCCTGTACTCTCCTCTGGGGTGGAATGGTTGGGGTAGTGTAGTGGCCATACACACCACATGGAATAGGCTTCAGAGGGAGGTGAGTATGGGTCTGTTGAAGCTGAAGGCTATCAGGAGTCTGCAACATATCTGTTTGCTCCTTGAGATGTGGTAGTATCTCCTGCTACATGTCTCTCTCCTTTCTGCTTTATCCCTGCCCCTGCTGTCTGCATGGGTGATCCTCCAAGCCCTGTGCTTGGTATTTGAAGCAGCAGAGGCTTGCAAGATATCTTTGAATGTGTCCTCCGCCATCCTCTTCCTTCTCCTCCTTATCTGGCTGAGTTGCTCCGCCATGGTGGACGACGAGACCCTCAAGCCCACATTTCTGGTTGCAAAAGATACAATGCATAGAGTTACTATTCACAAGATAAATGGAATCTTAGTATACTGAACTCACTCCCCTTCACCCACACAATTGCAAGCAGCACATTTTCACTTCTTGTTGGGATTCATAGAGCATGCTAGCAGTCCCAGCAATGGTAGTTACAGCTGGGGTGGTGGTGGTGGAGTGAGGTTGAACAATAAGGGGGTGGAGAATAGCTCATGGGCACGAGTATATGCTTATAGGGCAATTGAACTGAATACTGGTACTGTTTTCCGCAGGTAATGGTTATTTTAGCCAGAGCCGCCGTGTGGGTGGGGGTGGGTGGCAATTTGCCCCAGGCCCTGCAGGGGCCCCCACGAGAACATCAGAGGCTCCCCCCCCTCCACCTTCCCTCATCCCCCGGTACCTCAGCGCGCCGCGGCCCTGGACAGCGCTGTAGCGGCATGGCTCAAGCAGGACCTGAGCTCCTCCCGCTCAGAGCCGCGTGGTAAGGGGGCAGGGCTGCGGTGGGAGCTCAGGTCCCACCGAAGCCACGCTGCCACAGCACTGTCCAGGGCTGCTCCTGGACATGGCACACTGAGGCTCCGGGAGAGGGGGGTGGCAGGGGTAAGCGGCATGGAAAGGGGGCCGCGGAAGTTGGATAAGGGGCAGGGAGTCCCGGGGACAGTCGGGGTAGAGGTTTTTTGGGGGGGTGTCAGGGGATGGGGAACGGGGGAGTTGGATTGTGGGTATTCTGGGGGTCTGTCAGGACTCGGCCGGGGGTGGATGGGGTTGGGGCAGTCAGGGTACAGGGGGCATTCGTGGCGGGTGGAGTCCCAGGGGACAAGGAGCAGGATGGGTCGGGGATTCTGAGGGGGCGGTCGGGGGGCAGGAAGTGGGTGGGGGTCAGATAGGGGGCAGGGCCAGGCTGTTTGAGAGGCACAGCCTTCCCTACCCTACCCTACCCTAAAGCTCATTCAGCAGTTTGAGGCTTGCAGACAGCTATTTAACACGAAGAGCCAAGCTGTTATCTTTTCCCTTAGGGCTGCCATCCCTTTCACTTCCCAAATGAGAAATTATAGTCTACATTTACTTTCAGTGCACAACCTTCTCCCAGGGCTGACTTTAACCCTTTTTCTGCTGGAGTAGGGGAGCCGCCCCACTACAGTCCCCCATATGCCGCCTCCTCATCACTGTTCCCGGGGGGCTGTGACTCCTGCTCCCCCGAAGTATCCATGGGGCTTGGGGTGGGGGGTGGGGGTGGTCTCTGCAAAGGATGGCATGCGGCTCTTTGTAAAAGTGGCATGTCTGCGGTTCTGCACCAGAGCAAGTGTTAGCCTCCCTTGCCTTCTGGTACACCTGCTGCAGCTCCTTGGCTTTCATGTGGCACTGTTACAGGTTCCTGTTGAATCCTTTCTCCTCCCTGCCCTGAGCAATCTGCTGGGTGATACCAACTTTTCTACAGCTAGATTGAAGCTGTGCCTGCACAGCCTCTTCTCCCCAGAGATCCAGGAGATCCAACACCTTCTGGGTACTCCACGCAGGAGCGTGTCTGCAGCATGGAGCTGGCATGGTCAGCTGGGCAGTTGCTAGGTGAGCTCTCCACACCGGGCAAACAGGAAATGGAATTTCAGAATTTGTAGGTCTTTAAATGGGAGAGCATGTATCTTTGTATCTGGCCTCTTGACAGCAGAGTTCAAAACAGTGACCAGAGCAGTCAAGGTGGGGCATTGCTGGACACTTCCTGGAGGCCACTAAAGTTGACCTAAGTAACACAGTGTCTACACTGACATTGTGTCGACCTAACTACAACAATCTAAGTGCTACATCTCTCACTGAGGTGGAGTTAAGTTGGTGTAGCAGACGAGTTACATAGGTGGGAGTGATATTTTGAGTTAGGTCAACGTAAGCTGCCTTGCATCGACCTAACTCTAGTGTAGACCAGGGTTATGTCACTTAGACAGTTTTGAAAACTGTACCCAAGTTTAGCGCACAGACTTATCAAAGGTTCTACGTCCTTTGCTATATGCATAAGTGATTTTAAATAGTTTTTAGAATCATGAGAAAGCATGCTGCCCGACAGCAGGATAAATCCCTGCCATTACAAAAAGTACCACTGGTTCTTTAACATTCATGCAGAGCAAACAAGATCTCAGTTTTTTAAGTCACCAGTACAACCCAGACACAACAAACTGCATGAAATTCAGTTTCTCTCTCTTGGGAACCTGAATGGCTGAGGTCACTCTGCTGGATGGGATTTGAACATGTGGTTCCAAGGAATTTTGCTAAAACGGGCTTGATAGTAGGACCCCAAAGTAAGGCCCTGAGTGAGCAAAGCTCTAAAGCATGTGCTTGAATTTTAAGCACAAGTGATCCCACTGATTTCAATGTGATTAACCATGTGCTTTAAATTGAGCACGTACTTATGTGCTTTGTTGGATTAGAGCCTAAACCATCACCATCTGAAGTTTAACATCTCTGTCTTCCTGTAGAACAAAACAGTTTCTCTTTTATTCTTCTATGTTTGTAAATATTTGACAAATTGTTTGTGAGAGGAAGAAAGTGTATAAAATCTGTGTATGACACGTCTAATCACCGAATTCTTACAATTCAGGTGTTTCAGATTCATTTGCTGGAGTTCTTGTAATCTTGCAAGACTGCTGTTTGCACTATAAGAACGTGTGCTAAATACTGTAGTAATTAGTGTACAGTTAGTAACACTAAATGAACACTTGTTTTAAATGTTTTGTGTGAGTATAGAGCTGGATTATCAGCCGTGGGGAATGCAGTCCCCCATTATTCCACCGAACAGATGCAACATAGATGACAGTAGTGCAAGTTTCCTGAAACTGCCATGTCAATGTGTTTCAACTTTGCCCTGGAGGGGTCACGTCTGGGAAAGAAAGGATAGTTCAGTCTCCGTGTTTACTAATCCTTGGTGCCTCTGCGGAGGCTGCCCAAAAGTGCCAATTTATAGTGGGCATTTGTGTGGATAGAGGCTATCACTTGATCTCCACAGGCCACCAAACAGCCTTCACATGGAAACAACTTCTAGTCACTACTGACATGGGCTGCATCATAACTGGCAACAGGGCCATCCTTAGGATTTATGGGGCCCTATGCAGTATTCTTAAATGGGTGCCCCTATGCCCGATGGCAGTCCGGGCTCACAGCCCGGGGGGTGGGGGAGGGATGAGGCAGCAAAGGATAATGTGCCTCCCAGCCCGCTTCATGGCGGCGGAGATTCACAGTTCCCCGCAGAGACTGCCGTATCCTCTCCCTCATGCCGAATGCGCAGGGCCGGTGCATTTGGCTTTGTGAATATGGCCCCTGTCTAAGGAGATTGCAGGGCACGCTGGGTTGCAGGGGCCAATCCGCTCTTACGTGCTGTCATGGGCAGTGGGTGAAGCTGCCGCCTGGGGAGGCTAGCTCCCCGACCCTCCTCTTCTGCCTGTGGCCTCACCCATACTCCAATCCTGCTCCGCCCCATGCCCCACCCCACTCTGCCCAGGCCCTGCCTTTCCCCACTGTCTCCCTCCTCTTTTCCCTCCCCGCACCCTGCTCACCCCCTTCCAGCCAAATCCCTGAACCCAAATGAAGCAAGTGACATTTGAAAAAAACACTCTTCTGCAATTTCTTTCTAAATAAAATGGAGCATGTTTTCCACGGCATGCCAGATGGTGAAGACTGGACTTGCAGAAGGTACCTAATTAAAAGCACTAAACTTGGGAATAAAAAATGTCAGTCACAGGTTTTTTGATATGCCCTGAAGTTTGTCAGAGATTTATTTGCAAAAACTTTGTAGGAAGGGCGAGTCAGCTGTCTTGCTGAATACAACATTAAATATTATGGAACACATGATGCAGCTCTTCTCTGTTTTACATTTTCTTAATCAGTATTTCTATGCTGATTTTATATTTTAAATGTACTCTTAAACCTTCATGAAGTAATCATTCCAGATTACTTCATATTTAACTCACTGAAACAAAGACATTATTGTAAATTAATCAGTTACAGAGGTTTAGTGTGTTCATAACAATGTTCATTGCTTTTAGAAAAAGGGAACATGAATTTACTTTGTGTGATCGCCATAACAATAGACATGTTTATGAAATTTCACCAACTTTAAAAAAATATGTTTTCAAAGATTTTAGGCATAACAAAGGATTTTATATCTTACTTGGTACTGATTTTGCTGGAGGGTTCTCTTAAAACTAGTTCATCAGGTAGTCAGAAGTAAAGAAAGGGAAACTCATTTGTCCAGCTATCTGGAAGGAAAGGGGTGTTGTCCATTTAAGGGCTCTCTTCAGCTGGGAGAGCGGGGGTGGGGGGTTGAAGAGAGAAAAGGATGGACAGAAAGGACAGGAAGACTTTGGAAGCAAGTTTTTTTTACTAAAGTAATTTAAAATTAAAATGAACAGGAGTACTTGTGGCACCTTAGAGACTAAGGCTTTGGCTACACTTAGCGCTGCACAGCGCTGCCGCGGGAGCACTCCCGCGGCAGCGCTTTGAAGTGCGAGTGTGGTCGGAGCGCCAGCGCTGGGAGAGAGCTCTCCCAGCGCTGTCCGTACTCCACCTCCCTGTGGGGATTAGCGTACAGCGCTGGGAGCCGTGCTCCCAGCGCTGGGGCTTTGACCACACTGGCGCTTTGCAGCGCCGCAATTTGCAGCGCTGGAGAGGGTGTTTTTTCACACCCTGCTGCAGCGCTGCAAATCTGCAAGTGTAGCCAAAGCCTAACAGATTTATTAGTCTGTGTGTTCCATTCTATGCATCCGAAGAAGTGAGCTGTAGCCCACGAAAGCTTATGCTGAAATAAATCTGTTAGTCTCTAAGGTGCCACAAGTACTCCTGTTCATTTTAATTTTAATTACTATAGTAATTTTAGTAGATTTTTAGATGCACAATCATCTTCAGCCTTAAATGCTTGGAGCTTCAGACATATAGTTTTTTAAATAAATCATTCAAAAGACCACCCTTATCTAAAATACACATTTTAATTTTAGGTTTCAGAGTAGGAGCCGTGTTAGTCTGTATCCGCAAAAAGAACAAGAGTACTTGTGGCACCTTAGAGACTAACCGATTTATTTCAGCATAAGCTTTCGTGGGCTACAACTCACTTCTTCGGATGCATAGAATGGAACACACAGAAGATAGTTATACATAAAGAGAACATGAAAAGGTGGAAGTATGCATACCAACTGTAAGAGTCCAATCAATGGAGATGAGCTATCATCAGCAGGAGAAAAAAATCCTTTGAAGTGATAATCGAGATGACCCATAGAAGATGTGAGGAGAACTTAACATAGGGAAATAGATTCAATTAGTGTAATGACCCAACCATTCCCAGTCTCTGTTTAAACCTAAGTTAACTAATTGAATATATTTTCCTATGTTAAATTCTCCTCACACCTTCTATGGGTCATCTCAATTATCACGTCAAAGGTTTTTTTTCTCCTGCTGATGATAGCTCATCTCAATTGATTGGACTCTTACAGTTGGTATGTCTCTAAGGTGCCACAAGTACTCCTGTTCTTTTTGCGAATACAAACTAACACGGCTACTACTCTGAAACCTAAAATTAAAATATGTATTTTGGATAAGGGTGGTCTTTTGAATGATTTATTTAAAAAACTATGTCTGAAGATCCAAGCATTTAAGGCTGAAGATGATTGTGCATCTAAAAATCTATGCAAGGATTTTTTAGAAATGTGATTTTCTAATCTTCACCAACTCACTAATGAAATATTTTTAAAGCAAATTTTAAACTAAGGTCCTGTAGACTAACATGTTCTGAGTAAATATTACAGTAATGCACAACTGTTTTTGTCAGTAAATTCAGAAACTGACAGTATATACCTGGGCGTTGGCAAATGCCTATTAAATGGCTTTATTACCACTTGAATGGCTCTTTAACAGTTCAATGTTGTGCTAATAGTTCTAGCAGGCTGGAAGGCTTTTTAACTTTTAAGTTACTAGATCCCCTCCAGAGTAAGAGTCACCAGGCTGCAGCAGCTATCTGTGGGAGCCTTCAGAAAGGGTCAAAACAGGGATCAGAAGAGTCGGGAGGGTGGACATTAAGATCCAGTGGTGCCCCAAATTTTCAGGTGCCCTACGCATAGGGTGACCAGATGACAAACATGAAATATCGGGACGCGGGGGGGGGGAGAAAAAAAAAAAAAGCTGGAGCGCCCCCCGCCACCAGGCGGCAGTGGCACAGCCCCGTCTCCACCCAACTCTCGGCTCTGACCCCCGATACACTCCCAGCTCCCCCATCCCCTCATTCCTGGGCCCAGCCTTGACTCCGAGCTGTGCAGCCGAGCCACGCTCCGGGCCCCTCTTGCAGCTCCCGGCCCAGCCGCTCCTGGGCTTCATTGCACCAGCCCCACAGCAGAGGCTGCTCCACTCTGTCCCGCCCGGGACACTCGCCCCGGGCAGCCCCGCTCCGGCTGCAGGGAGCTTGGGGACCCCCCCGGACAGGGGGCGAACCAGGCAGCCGGGCCCGGCCCCTCCTGGCAGGAGCGTGTCCACCCCACGCATGTCTCCACCCAGGCCTTGCCTGCTCCGCACTGCCCTGCAGGCTGCAGGGCTGGAGCAGCCTCCATGCTGCTCTCCCAGCCCTGGCCATGGCCCGTGAGCAAACCTGGGAGGGAGGAGGAATGCCGCGTGCTTGGGGAAGAGGCGGGGCCAGGGCGGAGAGTTGGGGAGGGGTCCAATGGGGGAAGGTGGGGGATGGTCGGGGGAAGTGGGGGGTGAAAGCCCCTCCGGGCTCCGTCTATGCACCGGATCAGAGGGCAAAATTGCTTGTTTGTCCAGTGTCCCGACCGAACATCGGTCGGGACGCGGGACAAACAAGCAAATATCGGGACAGTCCCGATAAAATCGGGACGTCTGGTCACCCTACCTACGCAGTCGCATATGCTGCCTATGCCTAAAGACAGCCTTGACTGGCAATCTAGACTGGCCCAATTTCCTGTGACTGATTCCTCAAGCCATCCACGTCCCCAAATAAATACATCAAAACCAATAATGATTTTTGAAATCCTAATTCTCTTAGCTTCCCAGCCCATACAAACTTGCTCACGTCTCCCAAAATATCACTGATTGTTGTATTAGACTTTTATTTATTGATGATCTATCAACAGCTACATTTTTTTCCTTCTCAATAGGCTTATAAACTGGACAAAACTAGTAAAAATTTCTTTGATGTAGAAGATTTCCATAGTCCTAAAATGGATGATTTCTATGATAGGTAAGTACTAGTGCACATGGCAACTGCAAGGAGAAGTAAATGACTTATTTTTATTATGGCTGAAGTTAGGATAAGCTAACTTTCTTATTATTGCTTTACTCTTTGCTAAGAAGAGACCCTAACCATTATTCCATTATGGGTTGCCTTTTTCTTTGCACTTGTTCCTAATTTCTTTCCTAGTAGCTGTGTCATCAGAAGCCCCAGCCAATAAGAAGTCCTAATGGCATCTCTTTGGGGGAACTTTCCCCCCAGGATCAATATGTGGATATCCTTCTTCCTGTACTGACCTTTGTGGCACCATATTTCCCCACTACAGATCCTGTGGAGGACACTCCATAGATCAGGGTCCATCTGTGTAGAGATTGCAAAAGTGAGGTTCGGGTAACTTAAGTGTTCCCTGATAACTAATGATAAATGTATTAAAAAGTGCATTCAGCCTGTATTTGCATGGAGCCCCCTTCATACTGGTCCCTTGTTACCAGATGTGCCCATTCCTTTGGGGTATGCTCATTTATTAGAGTTACTTTTCTGGGGAGAGGGGGGTTCTGTAATTCTATTAATGTACCACTTGTGTCACTTGTGTGTTCATATGGAGCTCCCTTCTGCAAGTCCCCTCCCAGTGGAACTATCCTGCAGGACCTAGGTCTCCCAGGGCTGAGTTCCTCCAGCCCCAGAATTACACTTTCACACACACACACACACACACACACACACACACACACACACACACACACACACACACACACACCACTCTCACGCTTACCCCCTTATATGTCCCTGTACTCAATGGGCTGAGTCAAGCAGCACTTTCAAGCTGCCACCCTTATATGCCACAGGTTCAGTACGACCGTATCCCCACTTTCACATTACAATTGAACAGGTAGTAACCCACTTGATGAGCAAACTCCACAGTATTTTTGGGTGCTACAGAGATCTATAGCTTAGGTAAAAGAAGTGTTGCTGCAGAGTAAATGGGGAAACTAAAAACACAAAGGAGTAAAGTTTAGAACGAGAGAGAGAGAGAGAAAGAAGCAACCAGCTTAACCATAAAAGATATTTATTGAATAATAGTGATAACTACACAAGGAGGGCTAAACAAACATAACAGTTACATTATTAAAGGTTAATACCTGAGGTAGAAAAGAAAACAGAGAGAAGGAGGCTTGAACTGGTCGCGGTTCTCAGGTGATGGTGGTAGCTCAGGGTCCTGAGTGCTGGAGACAGGCAGAGCCCTGAGCACGATCAGTCAGGAGATGGAGTCCCAGTGGAATTGATGCAGAGTTTGGGTCCATGCATCAGAACACTTACTTGAACATAGGTGGGGTTTTTTGTAGAGAAACAACAGTGGTTCAAGGGAGAACACTAGATTTGTTTATGGGTAAACTGATGACTCAAGGGTTTTCTTTAGGCTAGACAATAGGAGCTGATCACCCTTGGCTATGGGTGGTGTTTTCTTCCAGGGAGCTCACAATACCATGGGTGGCAGGTTATATATGTGTGCGGTGCCCGGGCTCCAGGAATATTCAGGGCTGGGTGCCCTGCTCCAGCAATATTTGGAGCTGGGTCTCTCCCCCGGCCCTGCCTGGATCGGGCCCTGGCCCCCGTGGGTCTCCCCCCGCCCCCCCGCGTCCCTGCCTGGAACAGGTCCCACCCCCCGCCTGCCACCCCTCCCCCTGCGTGCTTTGTGCTGCCGGAGATCGGCTCCAGGCAGAACTGCCATTCACTAATGGCAAGGCAGGCTGCCCTTACCCTGCCCTTCCGCCCTAGCCCTGAGCCTCTCCAACGCCCCAAATCCCTCATCCCCGGCCAGAGCCCTCATCCCCCCGCACCCTAATCCTCAGCCCCAGCCCTGAGCGCCCTCATCCCCCCGCACCCTAATCCTCAGCCCCCGCCAGAGCCCTCGTCCCCCGCACCTAATCCTCAGCCCCAGCCCTGAGTCCCCACATCATGAGCCCCACAGCCCTCACCCCACACTCCAAACCTCTGCCCTAGCCCTGAGCCCCCACATCATGAACCCCTCATCCCCAGCCCCAACCCTCATCCCCTGCACCCTGATCCTCTGCCCCAGCCCTGACCCCACAGCATGAACCCCTCATCCTCAGCCCCACAGCCCTCACCCTGCACTCCCTCCTATCCCCAAACTCCCTCCCAGAGGGTGCACCCCCTCCCCCATCCTACGCTACCACCCCCAGCCCGGAGCCTGCACCCAGCACCCAAACTCCCTCCCAGAGCCTGCACCCCTCACCCCTTCCTACACCCCCACCCCAGCCCAGAGCCTGCACCCAAACTCCATCCCAAAGCCTGCACCCCTCCTGCACCCTAATCCCCAGCCCAGGATCTGCACCCCATACCTCCCCCCTAAACCCCACCCAGAGCCTTAGGCAGGTGGGGGCAGAGTTTGGGGGGGCGGAGTGGGGGGGCGGGTTCTGAGCACCACCAAAATTTCTACAAACTTGCCACCCATGCACAATACAATTACATAACATAAGAAGAACATAAGAACGGCCGTAATGGGTCAGACCAAAGGTCCATCTAGCCCAGTATCCTGTCTACCGACAGTGGCCAATGCCAAGTGCCCAGAGGAAGTGAACCTAACAGGTAATGATCCTGCCATCCATCTCCACCCTCTGACAAACAAATAGAGTCTAGGGACACCATTCCTTACCCATCGTGGCTAATAGCCATTAATGGACTTAACCTCCATGAATTTATCCAGTTCTCTTTTAAACGCTGCTACAGTCCTAGCCTTCACAACCTCGTCAGGTAAGGCGTTCCACAATTTGATTATGCGCTGTGTGAAGAAGAGCTTCCTTTTATTTGTTTTAAACCTGCTGCCTATTAATTTCATTTGGTGACCCCTAGTTCTTGAATTATGGGAATAAGTAAATAACTTTTTCTTATCCACTTTCTCCACATCACTTATAATTTTATATTCCTCTATCATATCCCCCCTTAGTCTCCTCTTTTCCAAGCTGAAAAGTCCTAGCCTCTTTATCTCTCCTCATATGGGACCCTCTCCAAACCCCTAATCATTTTAGTTGCCCTTCTCTGAACCTTTTCTAGTGTCAGTATATCTTTTTTGAGATGAGGCGACCACATCTGTACGCGGTATTCAAGATGTGAGCGTATGATCGATTTATATAAGGGCAATAATAAATTCTCCATCTTATTCTCTATCCCCTTTTTAATGATTCCTAACATCCTGTTTGCTTTTTTGACCGCCTCTGCACACTGTGTGGACATCTTCAGAGAACTATCCACGACGACTCCAAGATCTTTTTCCTGACTCGTTGTAGCTAAATTAGCCCCCATCATATTGTATGTATAGTTGGGGTTATTTTTTCCAATGTGCATTATTTTACATTTATCCACATTAAATTTCATTTGCCATTTTGTTGCCCAATCACTTAGTGTTGTGAGATCTTTTTGAAGTTCTTCACAGTCTGCTTTGGTCTTAATTATCTTGAGCAGTTTAGTATCATCTGCAAACTTTGCCACCTCACTGTTTACCCCTTTCTCCAGATGATTTATGAATAAGTTGAATAGGACTGGTCCTAGGACTCACCCTTGGGGAACACCACTAGTTACCCCTCTCCATTCTGAGAATTTACCATTAATTCCTACCCTTTGTTCCCTGTCTTTTAACCAGTTCTCAGTCCATGAGAGGACCTTCCCTTTTATCCCATGACAACTTAATTTACGTAAGAGCCTTTGGTGAGGGACCTTGTCAAAGGCTTTCTGGAAATCTAAGTACACTATGTCCACTGGATCCCCCTTGTCCACATGTTTGTTGACCCCTTCAAAGAACTCTAATAGATTAGTAAGACATGATTTCCCTTTAGAGAAACCATGTTGACTTTTGCCCAACAATTTATGTTTTTCTATGTGTCTGACAATTTTATTCTTTACTATTGTTTCGACTAATTTGCCCGGTACTGACGTTAGACTTACCAGTCTGTAATTGCTGGGATCACCTCTAGAGCCCTTTTAAAATATTGGCGTTACATTAGCTATCTTCCAGTCGTTGGGTACAGAAGCCGATTTAAAGGACAGGTTACAAACCCTAGTTAATAGTTCCGCAATTTCACATTTGAGTTCTTTCAGAACTCTTGGGTGAATGCCATCTGGTCCCGGTGACTTGTTAATGTTACGTTTATCAATTAATTCTAAAACCTCCTCTAGTGACATTTCAATCTGTGACAGTTCCTCAGATTTGTCACCTACAAAGGATGGCTCAGGTTTGGGAATCTCCTTAACATCCTCAGCCGTGAAGACTGAAGCAAATAATTCATTTAGTTTCTCCACAATGACTTTTTCGTCTTTAAGCGCTTCTTTTCTATCTCTATCATCGAGGGGCCCCACTGGTTGTTTAGCAGGCTTCCTGCTTCTGATGTACTTAAAAAACATTTTGTTATTACCTTTTGAGTTTTTGGCTAGCTGTTCTTCAAATGCCTCTTTGGCTTTTCGTATTACATTTTTACACTTAATTTGGCAGTGTTTATGCTCCTTTCTATTTACTTTGCTAGGATTTGACTTCCACTTTTTAATGGAAGTCTTTTTATCTGTCACTGCTTCTTTTACATGGTTGTTAAGCCACGGTGGCTCTTTTTTAGTTCTTTTACTGTTTTTTTTAATTTGGAGTATACATTTAAGTTGGGCCTCTATTATGGCGTCTTTAAAAAGCGCCCATGCAGCTTGCAGTCACTTTAGTCACTGTACCTTTTAATTTCTGTTTAACTAACCCCCTCATTTTTGCATAGTTCCCCTTTTTTAAATTAAATGCCACAGTGTTGGGCCGTTGAGATGTTCTTCACACCACAGGGATGTTAAATGTTGTTATATTATGGTCACTATTTCCAAGTGGTCCTGTTATTATTACCTCTTGGACCAGCTCCTGCGCTCCACTCAGGACTAAATCTAGAGTTGCCTCTCCCCTTGTGGGTTCCCATACCAGCTGCTCCAAGAAGCAGTCATTTAAAGTATAGAGACATTTTGTCTCTGCATTTTGTCCTGAGGTGACATGTTCCCAGTCAATATGGAGATAATTGAAATCCCCCACTATTACTGAGTTCTTATTTTGATAGCCTCTCTAATTTCCCTTAGCATTTCATCATCACTATCACTGTCCTGGTCAGGTGGTCGATAATAGATCCCTAATGTTATATTCTTAGAGCATGAAATTTCTATCCATAGAGATTCTATGGAACATGTGGATTCACTTAAGATTTTTACTTCATTTTATTCTACATTTTCTTTCACAGATAGTGCCACTCCCCCCCTGCACGACCTGTTCTGTCCTTCCGATATATTTTGTACCCCAGAATGATTGTGTCCCATTGATTATCCTCAGTCCACCAGGTTTCTGTGATGCCTATTATATCAATATCCTCCTTTATCACGAGGCACTCTAGTTCACCCATCTTATTATTTAGACTTCTAGCATTTGTGTACAAGCACTTTAAAAACTTGTCACTGTTTAATTGTCTGCCCTTTTCTGATGTGTCAGATTCCTTTTTATATGAATGTTTCTCGTCTGATTTGGCCCTTACATTCAGGGGCGGCTCTAGGATTTCCGCTGCCCCAAGCAGGGCGGCACGCCGCGGGGGGCGCTCTGGCGGTCGCCGGTCCTGCGGCTGCGGTGGACCTCCCGCAGACGTGCCTGCGGAGGGTCCGCTGGTCCCACGGCTCCAGAGGACCTCCCGCAGGCATGCCTGCGGATGCTCCACCGGAGCCGCAGGACCAGCGGACCCTCCGCAGGCATGCCTGTGGGAAGTCCACCAGAGCTGCTTGCCGCCCTCCCGTGGGACACCGCCCCAAGCGCGCGCTTGGCGCGCTGGGGTCTGGAGCCGGCCCTGCTTACATTATCCTCTTCCATCCTCTGTTCCTGACTATAACCTAGAGAATCTCTATCAATAGACTCTCCTCTAAGAGAAGTCTCTGTCCGATCCACATGCTCCTCTGCAGCAGTCGGCTTTCCCCCCATCTCCTAGTTTTAAAACTGCTCTACAGCCTTTTTAATGTTTAGTGCCAGCAGTCTGGTTCCACTTTGGTTTAGGTGGAGCCCATCTCTCCTGTATAGGCTCCCCCCATCCCAAAAGTTTCCCCAGTTCCTAATGAATCTAAACCCCTCCTCTCTACACCATCATCTCATCCATGCATTGAGACTCTGAAGCTCTGCCTCTGCATGTGGAACTTGGAGCATTTCTGAGAATGCCACCATAGAGGTCCTGGATTTCAGTCTCCTCCCTAGCAGCCTAAATTTGACCTCCAGGATGTCTCTCCTACCCTTCCCTATGTCATTGGTACCTACATGTACCACGACCACCAGCTCCTCCCCAGCACTACACATAAGTCTGTCTAGATGCCTCGAGAGATCCGCAACCTTTGCACCAGGCAGGCAAGTCACCATACGGTTCTCCTGGTCATCACAAATCCAGCTATCTATGTTTCTAATGATCAAATCTCCCATTACCAACACCTGCCTTTTCCTAGTAACTGGAGTTCCCTCCCCCAGAGAGGTAACCTCAGTGCGAGAGGATACCTCAACACCATCTGGAAGGAGGGTCTCAACTATGGGAAGGTTTCCCTCTGCTCCCGTAGACTGCTCCACTTCCCTGGGCCTTTCAGCCTCCTCAACAGTGCAGGGGCTTTCTGACCGGAGGTGAGACAATTCTACAGTGTCCCAGAAAGCCTCATCAACATACCTCTCTGCCTCCCTTAGCTCCTCTAGTTCCGCCACCCTGTCCTCCAAAGCCCAGACGTGGTCTCTGAGGGCCAGGAGCTCCTTGCACCGCTTGCACGCATATGCCACCCGCCCACAGGGCAGTTAATCATACATGCCGCACTCAGCACAATAAACTGGATAGCCCCCACTCTGCTGCTGGGCTTCTGCCTGCATTGTGTCCTAGTTAATGAAGGGGTTGTTTAAAGCAAGAAGTTTTGGCTGTAGTTTAGTTTATAGGTTTGAAAACAAAAATAACAGCAAGGAGCCTTTGCCCCCTTCCTGCTCCCCTTCCACACTCCCTTGCGAAACTCCCTGTTAGCAGCTCCTGGTCGCTTGCGCACTGCTTTATAAAGCCCTGGCCTGCTTGATAGCCCCGCCCACTGACTAAGGCTCAGCCTATCAACAGAGGCTTCTAGCTTTCAAGTAGGCTGCTTCAGTATTTTGGATATCAATCAAGGATTTATTACTAGAATTGGTCTGATAACTGCTGAGCTGGGTGTGGGCAGGTGTAAGTTCATCAACATTTAGAGCAGAGATCCCCCATGATGCAGTGCTTCCCTGCTTTTCTGGTCCCAGAGTTCAGTGTGGTTCTCTGTTCTCCATTCTGTATGCTAATGGAGAAGTCTCCCTGTCCCATCTTTCATGCAGATGAGGCTAGAGGAGTTGTCTCTGTTCTCCATTCTGTATGCTAATAGAGATGTCTTAATCTTATCCTCCTGGTCAGGAGGGATCTAGGTGTGTCTCCCAATGCCCTTCACTGCTCTCTGCAAGCCTTTTCTCTGATCGGTTTTGGTTCAAGCAGAGACTAGTGGGGGCAGGGGCTGTCTTTCCTGAGTCAGACAGGCTGGATACTGCACCCTGGTTCTCCAAGAACACAGAGCTGACTGGTATCACCCTCCTCTCAGAGTGGGGATCTAAGGGCAGCTACCAGAAAGGGGAAATGCTGCCCAATTCTTGAAAGAGGGGCAAGAAGTCCTGTAGATGGAGCAGACCCACAGGACCTGTTGTAATAATTGTGGTGTAGCAGGTCTCCTTTATTTGTTAGCCTACTTGGTGAAAAGTGAGTAAAATTTCATGAATTGTCACAATGATCTGTTGTATGAAACTGGTTAAGAAAAGATGTGACTGAACTTCTTTAAACAGAAAGGGTCTACTAATACCACTGAAGGATTGTGTTAAGATTGTACCTGATAAACAAGAGGAGTTGAGAGTCGGAAATCAATGAACCAGAATTGGTGTGGCCACTGGGAAGCATTCATGGACAGAGGACTGTTCTCTCAGGATGGACTTCACCTGAGTAAGGAGGGAAATAGACTTCTAGGATGGAGGCTGGCACAACTGATTAAGAGAGCTTTAAACTAGGAATTTGGGGAAGATGGTTGAGAGATGTCCAGGTAATCTCCACGCCGGAATTTAACATTGAGAGGGAAGAAAATAAAGTAAGAGAGGATACAGCCATGGGCAGAAGAGTGGGCATAAGGAGGAAGGGTAGTGTAGATACCAGTCTAACAGGTGATACTGGTGGTAGAATGTCTGTGCCTAACCGGGTAAAGAATGTCAGTGAAGCTAAACGGCAAAAATTAAGATGTCTGTACACTAATGCGAGGAGCCTAGGTAACAAAATGGAGGAACTAGAGCTTCTGGTGCAGGAAGTGAAACCGGATATTATAGGGATAACAGAAACATGGTGAATAGTAGTCATGACTGGAGTACAGGTATTGAAGGCTATGTGCTGTTTAGGAAAGACAGAAATAAAGGCAAAGGTGGTGGAGTAGCATTGTATGTCAATGATGAGGTTAACTGTAAAGAAATAAGAAGTGATGGAATGGATAAGACAGAGTCTGTCTGGGCAAAAATCACATTGGGAAAGAAAGCTACTAGAGCCTCCCCTGAGATAGTGCTTGGGGTGTGCTACAGACCGCCGGGATCTGATTTGGATATGGATAGAAACCTCTTTAATGTTTTTAATGAAGTAAACACTAATGGGAATTGTGTGATCATGGGAGACTTTAACTTCCCAGATATAGACTGGAGGACAAGTGCTAGTAACAATAATAGAGCTCAGATTTTTCTGGATGTGATAGCTGATGGATTTCTTCACCAAGTAGTTGAAGAACCAACATGAGGGGATGCCATTTTAGATTTGGTTTTGGTGAGTAGTGAGGACCTCATAGAAGAAATGGTTGTAGGGGACAACCTTGGTTCAAGAGATCATGAGCTAATTCAATTCAAACTAGATGGAAGGATAAACAAAAATAGATCTGGGACTAGGGTTTTTGATTTCAAAAGGGCTAACTTTAAAGAATTAAGGAAATTAGTTAGAGAAGTGGATTGGACTGAAGAACTTGTGGATCTAAAGGTGGAGGAGGCCTGGAATTACTTCAAGTCAAAGCTGCAGAAACTTTCAGAAGCCTGCATCCCAAGAAAGGGGAGAAAAATCATAGGCAGGAGTTGTAGACCAAGCTGGATGAGCAAGCATCTCAGAGAGGTGATTAAGAAAAAGCAGAAAGCCTACAAGGAGTGGAAAATAGGCGGGATTAGCAAGGAAAGCTACCTTATTGAGGTCAGAACGTGTAGGAATGAAGTGAGAAAGGCTAAAAGCCATGTAGAGTCGGACCTTGCAAAGGGAATTAAAACCAATAGTAAAAGGTTCTATAGCCATATAAATAAGAAGAAAACAAAGAAAGAAGAAGTGGGACCGCTAAACACTGAGGATGGAATGGAGGTTAAGGATAATCTAGGCATGGCCCAATATCTAAATAAATACTTTGCCTCAGTCTTTAATAAGGCTAATGAGGAGCTTAGGGATAATGGTAGAATGACAAATGGGAATGAGGATATGGAGGTAGTTATTACCACATCTGAGGTAGAAACCAAACTCGAACAGTTTAATGAGACAAAATTGGAGGGCCCAGATAATCTTCATCCAAGAATATTAAAGGAACTGGCACATGAAATTGCAAGCCCATTAGCAAGAATTTGTAATGAATCAGTAAACTCGGGTTGTACCGTACGACTGGAGAATTGCTAACATAGTTCCTATTTTTAAGAAAGGGAAAAAAGGTGACCCGAGTAACTATAGGCCTATTAGTTTGACATCTGTAGTATGTAAGGTCTTGGAAAAAATTTTGAAGGAGAAAGTAGCTAAGGACATTGAGGTCAATGGTAATTGGGACAAAATACAACATGGTTTTACAAAAGGTAGATCGTGCCAAACCAACCTGATCTCCTTCTTTGAGAAGGTAACAGATTTTTTAGACAAAGGAAACGCAGTGGATCTATTTTACCTCGATTTCAGTAAGGCATTTGACACGGTTCCACATGGGGAATTATTAGTTAAATTGGAAAAGATGGGGATCAATATGAAAATTGAAAGGTGGATAAGGAACTGGTTAAAGGGGAGACTACAGCGGGTGTACTGAAAGGTGAACTGTCAGGCTGGAAGGAGGTTACTAGTGGAGTTCCTCAGGGATCAGTTTTGGGACCAATCTTATTTAACCTTTTTATTATTGACCTTGGCACAAAAAGTGGGAATGTGCTAATAAAGTTTGCGGATGACACAAAGCTGGGAGGTATTGCTAAAACAGAGAAGGACCGGGATATCATACAGGAAGATCTGGATGACCTTGTAAACTGGAGTAATAGTAATAGGATGAAATTTAATAGTGAAAAGTGCAAGTTCATGCATTTAGGGATTAATAACAAGAATTTTAGTTATAAATTGGGGACACATCAGTTGGAAGTAACAGAGGAGGAGAAGGACCTCGGAGTATTGGTTGATTACAGGATGACTATGAGCCACCAATGTGATATGGCTATTAAAAAAGCTAATGCAGTTTTAGGATGCATCAGGTGAGGTGTTTCCAGCAAAGATAAGGAGGTGTTAGTACCATTATACAAGGCACTGGTGAGACCTCATCTGGAATACTGTGTGCAGTTCTGGTCTCCCATGTTTAAGAAGGATGAATTCAAACTGGAACAGGTTCAGAGACGGGCTACTAGGATGATCCGAGGAATGGAAAACCTGTCTTATGAAAGGAGACTCAAACAGCTTAGCTTGTTTAGCCTAACCAAAAGACGGTTGAGTGGGGATATGATTGCTCTTTATAAGTATACCAGAGGGATTAATATTAGGGAGGGAGAGGAATTATTTAAGCTTAGTACCAATGTGGACACAAGAACAAATGGATATAAACTGGACACTAGGAAGTTTAGACTTGAAATTAGACAAAGGTTTCTAACCATTAGAGGAGTGAAGTTCTGGAACAGCCTTCCAAGGGGAGTAGTGGGGGCAAAAGACAGATCTGGCTTTAAGACTAAGCTTGATAAGTTTATGGAGGGGATGGTATGATGGGATAGCCTAATTTTGGCAATTAATTTGGCAATTGATCTTTGATCATCAGCGGGTAAGTATGCCCAGTGGTCTGTGATGGGATGTTAGATGGGATGGGATCTGAGTTACTACAGAGGATTCTTTCCTGGGTGCAGGCAGGTGTGTCTTGCCCACATGCTCAGAGTTTAACTGATTGCCATATTTGGGGTCGGGAAGGAATTTTCCTCCAGGGCAGATTGGCAGAGGCCCTGGAGGTTTTTCGCCTTCCTCTGCAGCGTGGGGCATGGGTCACTTGCTGGAGGATTCTCTGCAGCTTGAGGTCTTCAAACCACAATTTGAGGACTTCAATAACTCAGACATAGGTTAGGGGTTTGTTATAGAAGTGGATGGGTGAGATTGTGTGGCCTGCATTGTGCAGCAGGTCAGACTAGATGATCATAATGGTCCCTTCTGACCTTAAAGTCTATGAGTCTATAAGTCAATGAACTAAAATAATGAGAGGATGGATTATTCCACCCACTGCCCCTCACCACAGCTGTGTCAGGATTGTTGCTGTGACATCAGACTTTGATACTCCAGAGGGGATATTTGACCATCATTGTTGCACGAATGAGGATCCCAACCTGATATATGCAAGATTTTGTTTTGTCTTCCCCTTCCTCGTGTGCTTCTTTCTGTCCTGCCCCTACCCCCATCTTCCTTCTGTCCCCTCTCTCTCTTGGCTTTTCATCTGATCCTGAAATCAACAATACTGCATGATACCAGCACAATGGGATGAGACAGCCCATCCAGCTCTGCTGAGCCGGAGAAGGATCAGTGAAGGACAGGGATCTGAGAAGGACAACCAGATGATTTACCTGAGTGGGGAGGTGAGCTGAGATCCAGAGCAACCGTTGTTGTGACTGACTTGTCAGCCAAAAGCATCTGTCCATGACTGACCAGCTACCCTGTATTCTGAGAACATCAGCAAAAGCCATCTTTCCCCCATCTTTATTATCTTATCTCTTCTCTCCTTTCTGTGTCTATCTGTTTTGCCTAAAGCAACAAAAGTCACCATCATTTCCAACTCAGAACTGAGAAGCAGAGCTAACCCCTTTCTTCCCTGCTATGAAGGACTGTTTCATTGAATAAGAGACTTTAGCCAATATTCACTGTCTCAAAATAGAGACTTAGGTTTTGAGTAAATTTATTTTGCATAATCAGTTAGTTTCAGTGCTCTTTGCCTTGTTTTGATTCTTTTCTTTTTGTGTGTTTCAATCAATACATTTCTAACCTTTGGCATGGATTTTAGTGTGTTTGCTCTGGTAATAAGTAGGCTGAGGTCTTTGTATACCAAACTATGAACTTCGTTTAAAACTGTTTAATGTTGTACAGTGACTGGGTTACATTAACACCTTTGAGCCTTTAATCCAGCTAAATTAATACAACAGACCTCTGTCAAATCCCAAAGGATCTGAAGATTCTGGTGGTCAAAACCCCAGTTCATTCTGTCAGGGGGCAAACTCCACCTCTGAAACAGAATAAACTCCTTCTGGGGCATTTTTTGGAGATTTCTCCTGTATGAAATTAGGTAAGGTGAGCTAGTTGATGTCTTCAGTTTGCAGTGATGTATCATGGCTCTCCCTTTTATGGTCAGTAATGCTGGGCAGGGAAAAAATGACAGCCTACTTAAGTGTTTGTAGAATGTGATGTTTTTAAAGTTGACTTGAGTGTGCATGGCAATGGGAAATTTAAATAGAAGTCCTCATTCCAAGAGACAGAAACGCAGATCTCTGCTGTTATACCACCAAGTTGGGGTGGGAGTGGAATCTGTTAATTGTTGCTCACCTGATATGCAATTATCCCCTCAAACTCTCCCCTCCCTCCAAAAGAGATTCATTTCAGCTCTGAAGCTGATTTTAGCTGTATATCAATCTATTTTCGTTTAAAAGCTTTTTGAAAGAGAATATTACATTCTCAAATCATCCTGTTTGCTTCTAGGGATGTGGAAATAAAAGCCACAAACTGGAACCAAATTTAAAACTCTCCTTAAACTTGAATAGACCACCTTCAAGGAGAATTATTGTTGCTTAGTTCTAGAGGTTTTTATTTTGAGCCTAAATTATCACCTGCCATTTGGTTTGATGAGCTTTATAAATAGTTGTCTGCTAAGACTGAGATTGAAGAGCAACATGCTGTTTTTGAAAACTTTGTTTCTTAAACAGCATGCCCCATTACATACGTGCAACATGACTGCAAATTCACACACACAAGTAAAACAGGAGACAGAAACCACTCTATGTAAGTTATGACTTTCTCAATAGTCTGCTTCTTTTTCAAGGTTACTGCTCCCTGAGTCTAAGTAATTCTAGAAGGGGCACCATACAGGGACTAGACATACAAGTCTAGTGAGTGGTGAAAAAAGGCTGTGAGCCTCTTCAGTTCTGCAGTGCTTACAAGTCAGACCTGATAACTTCCAGCCATTCAAGCGCTGAGTACTGTTCCAGGAAAGACTATTGTGTCTCTGGTTGTCTGGTGCAGATGGCTTGTAAGAGAGTTCATATACTGCAGTCCAAACACATGCTTCAGCTAAAAGCGGTTTGACTAGTGACTTGAAACCAAGCCCTATAAAGTGAAAGGTCAGTGAATTATATAAATGGAATGGCTCTATAGTTAATGCTGAAGGTAGCTGTGCATTACATTACAAGGCAACAAACAGGTTCCAGAATAGAGCAATAAATAGTGCGCCCAGTGAGGGAGCAGGACTGTTACCAAGATAAGCAGCCAGGCTGTTACAATTGCAAGGATTCAAAAAGTGGGAAGGCTTTCTGTTTAAACCTTGAAGTGGCAACAGCATATTTGATAAAGATGAATACGATTGTTATTTTCTTCTTGTTTCTATCAGAGACTGTTTTTAAAAACTGGCTATTCATTTTATGCTTCAAGACAAAACAGATATTATTTAAGGAAAAACTCCCGGCACTTTGCTCAGTCCAGCAATCTGAAAGTTCCTGATAAAAAAAACATCTGACCATCTGAATAAACTGTAAAATGGATCTGGCAGTAGTGTTTCTCTGATCTCTTTTGCTAAAAATGTGACAGGCAATATAGGAGAAAAACTGACATAATGGATAAAATTTTCAAAAGTGACTTAGACTCTTAAGAGCCTAAATCTTATTAAAAGTCAGTGAGACAACTGCCTAAATCACTTTAGAGAATAGGACTTATACTTTAAGCACTTTTGAAAGTGTTAACCAGCTATTTATATAAGGTTTCCACAGCTTAGCCCTTCCATTTCTGAACTTTTTAAAAAGTTATTTTAATGAGTTAGAAACAGCACAAACAAGGAGGTGGGCAGAGGGGAGATTTCAGCAGAGGATAATTTGAGAGCTAGGAATAAAGATGATGTAGGGCTTGAGGGAAAGAGGAGCAGAGTTGAAGAAGAAGCAAAGATCCCTGGAGCAGAGGCTGATGGAACATAAGTGCCACATGTGAGGAGATGGGGGCATGAGGAAGGAGAAGAGAGGTGCTCCCAGGTGATGTCGGAGAGGTGCAGGGAAGGTGCAGAGGTGGTTTTGAGGCAGGCTAGCTGGCAGGGTGAGAAGCTACAGCTGTTCTATCTGATGCAAACTGGGGGAGCTGGATGCTGGAGAGACATGCAGTGGACAAATGTTGCAAATCTTTGATCACAGAATGGCCCTGGTGTGCCACTAAAGTGGTGCTACAAAGTAACAGATTTACTAATCAGAAGAAATCTTTAGTGTTCAGTTGCAAGCAGATCCTTGGCCTGAACATTTGGCTAACAATGTTACTGGGAACAGATGATAAGGGATATCACCTTGAACCAAGTCTAGTTTAAGTTTTAGCAGTAGAAAGTGTTTCATCTTTATTTCTCTTGACTTTAATGCCTTTTAATTGTACTCCCTTAAAATCTGTCTTTTTCTAGTTAAATTTGTTTTATCTTTGATCAAAACTAATCCAGTGTTGTGGATTGGGTAACTCTATTTAAAGTAGCAAACTATTGTATATTGATCCCCTTACAGGGGCCACAGACCCAAAATATTCAGGAGAGGGCTGGACAGTGCAGAACACACATTGGGGGGGGGAGGAATTTGGGACTGAGATCATGTTGGGGTTACCCTGCAAATGGTAATTTAGGTTGGTGAAAATCAAAGTGTGACTGGATTGCAGGCTGCAGCTATACACAGACACTCAGGGTGTGACCTACATGCTGGTTTGCTGTTTCTGAGGGGCCCAGGCTGGGAACTACAGCAGCAAAGCAAGAGTGACACAGCCTCTCTCTTGTGTGGCTTGCACCCCTGAGTATCATAGCCACACTACCAGTTAGAAAGATCACTTTAAAAAAAAAAAAAGCAAGATGGCTGTTAATCAGCAACAGGATCAGAAAGACTTTGGACAGAAACTCCTCCCAATCAATGTTTAATCTTCAGGGAAAGCTCTGGGTCTCAGTTGTTGTTGCTTATTACTGCTAGCAGTTGTTTGCAGGTCGGGCCATTGTAGTAACGTATTCAACAATTCTTCGTATGTACAGACTGCAAATTCAACATATGTGAATTTGGCTTCTGAATATGACAAGGCTGAGGCACAAATACTAAGCAACCATTGTTTTTTTCCACAGTGCCAGCCTGAAATTGTTGCTTATGGCTGATAGTCCTGATTCTGATTATCTAATTTATGATGTCTAGTTGCTATGGTTACTGATCTATCTAGAAACTAGTAATTTTGTGAACAGTTACAATAAAGCTAAATAAGGGAATGAATAATCTGCAGAAATGGGTCTAAAAAACAACATTTATTTCTGTCTCTGTATTTGAGCAGGGCTTACAAGTACTGATTCCACGGTAATAGGGCTCCTGAGATGATACATTGACATGAGGGTCATTTTTTTTTTGTGAACCAGGCTATTATAAAAGGAGATCTCATAATGTTACAGACCGATATAAGTATATCAGACTAATGATAGAACAAGTATCAAAGAGCTGAAACATTCCTCTTTTCCAATATAATTCATTATATTGGAATATGATTCATCCCTTCATTACTTCAGATTTGATCTAATGGTTCAGTGGCCAGGTTCTTTAAAGCTATTTCTCAATAGCCTCTCTGTGAATTTAGAAGCATTAAATCTTACACTTGACACATTTCAGTGTTGAAGGGTCATGTGGCCTTTCTGCAGTTATTGAAGAAATACATTCCACTGGGAACTGCAACTAGAAAATAAAAACTCTGGACCAGACCTCTTTGGGGCAGGGACTGGGTTTTTACTACTTTGTATAGTACCTAACAAAATGTGACTCCGATCATTGACTGGGGCCATTGGGCTCTATAAATAATAATTAATTAATAACGTACCTTTCCTTCGTAACATCCCAGAGAGGGGAAACAAAGGATCCAGAAAACTCACTGAAGTTTCATGTTCTCTTTTCAGCATGTAGGTGGCTGGGACATGGTTCAACCTGCACAGCTGGGGAATCCAGAGGGTACTCTTTACTCAGCACCGCTTAACCTAGGGGCCAGTCATTAACAGCCCATGCTTCATTGGATAGACCCCTGTAGCAGTGCAGTGTAATTCATGGAAGGATTCTGTGGGGAAAATAAAGGAAGAGATTAAAAAGAGGCAGCGACAAATTGAAGTAGGCAGGATCAGAGAAGGAAAAGAAACAAAGTGGGATGGAGAAAAGCAGGGGAGGGGACAGGTCCAAAAACCAAAGCAGAAACAAAAGGAGAGTGAAGAGGGTAGAAAGCAAAGCAGTGAAGACAAAATTCACATCTTCCTCCAGTCCTGCATATCCTTCTTCCTGTACTGTACGTATCTCCCTCCTGCCCTGGTAGTCCTGAAAGTGTCTCCAGAAGAAGATGGAGACTCAAAATGCATGGCTTCCTGACAATCATTACAAAATGATTGTGCACAAGAGAATAGTGGGGAGGCAGCAGACCCCACCGTGGGCAGCGGGTACCATAGGCTGGGGGAGGCTGTGCCTCCCCAAACAGCCAGACATGGCCCTGCCCACTCTCCACCCCCCAGACCCTCTGCTTCCGCTCTGCAGCCCAGCTCCAGGGTCTGAGGCCGTGCTGCCTGCCCTCCCTTCCTCCCTCCCCATGCTCCAGAGGCTGCGGCCACGCCATGTGCCCTCCCAGTGCTCCGGGGCTGGGGGCACTAGCCTCGGGTGAGGGCTGGCGGCCATGGTGGGGGGCTCTGGGCTCCAGGAGATGGAAGGGGTGGGGCCTTGGGTGGAAGGGGCATGGCTGGGGGTTAGCCTTCCCCAGCCAGCAGTTCATGCACCACCCATGCCAGCAGCAGTGCATTAGCAGACCTTAACAGGTAGCTGGACACCAGATTCCACTGAGTCCTGAAGCCTAATAGTGCTCCTAGACTCCCAATGCTTCTCCCCTACTCCAAAATCAGAATACTTGCAGAGTTTTTAAGATCTCTAGTGTCCTGTAGGCTCAGCTGATCCTGCAGCCCTCTTGGCTTCAGAGCTGGGTTGCCTGAGTCATCTGCTCTCTAATCTCCTTCTTTCCCTGCCCCACCTCAAGTTCCTATAATGTCTGCATGGGGCCTATGGTTTCTGCTCTCCTGCCGTGGTCTGTAGTAGGTCCTGTGAACTTTAGGTTTGAGAGAGACAAATTGGGAAGGGGAGCAGGAATCAAGATATGGAGCCTGGCAGGCTGGGAAGAAGTTGGAAAGTAGAGGCAGCTTATTAACTGAGGTTGTTTGGGGATCTGGGAAGCCAGCACCCACTGGAGTTTCCTGCTACCCCACTTGCCCTTCTCTTTGGGGCTTAGGAGTTCTGCAGAGTATCCTGTCTCCTGGTTTCCAATACATGTCGATCTTTTAAAATATTTGAAAATAACCAAGGAAAGTCGGAGACAAAAAACTTAAGCTGGTATTAAGAATGGGAGTATCAGGGTAAAAGATATGCAGAAATGTTGTAATATTGTAAAAATCCATGGTTTGAATCACAGGAAATTCAGCATTAAGGTTAAATTATTTAAGTACTTTAAATATCCAAATACTTGACAGTGCAGAAATGCACAGTTAAGGTCTTTCAAACAGTTGTAAGAGCACCCCCATAACAAAACCTTGAGGAGAAAACAAGCTCTGGTATACCTACACTACAATGTAAGTTCATGGAACTCAAATCAGCTGCTCTTGTTAGAGAACCTAGGGCTTGAGCATCTACACTGTTTGTCAACCCTAGGTTAAGAATTTTCTGACCTGGGCCTGCACACGGGGCTCCAGCATCCACAATGCAGTACTCAGACCCAAATCCAACCAACCATATCCCAGACTTCCTAATACCCTTCCAAAATGTGGCTGCTCTAGCCCCTTGTTCATGGTGCAGTGTGGGAAAACTTGACTTTCCACCATGCTTGACTGTCCACCGGATATAGAAAGTCAGTCCGTATGATTGTGGGATGCATTTGGCGGACTCCCAGAGCATGAATCCAGAGGGGCTACGTCTACACTGCAGAGCAATAGGACTTGAACTCTGAGTCCCAGCTTGACTCAGGCTTGGACCCTCCACCCAGGGTGAAAGTAACTTAAAGGACTTACCGATACACTGGAGTCCTGAGCAGGAGGCGGGGCCTCAACCAGAAGGGGTGTGGCCTCAACTAGAAGAGGCAGGGCCTTAGAGCCCCCAGACCCTTTAAACTGAGATTTAAACGTCCTGGGGCTCCAACTGCGGTAGTGGCAGCTGGGAGTCCTGGGCCCTTTAAATCACTGTTGGAGCTACCAGCTACAGAGGTGGCTGGGAGCCCCAGGGTTCAGGAGCCATTTAAAGGACCCAGGGCTCTGGCAGCCGCTACTGCCCCGGGACCTTTAAATTGCCGCCTGAGCCCTGCTGCCGGAGCTCCAGGGTAGCAGCGGCGGCCAGGGGCTCTGGCGGTGATTTAAAGGGTCAGGGGCTCCCAGCAGCCGCTACCACAGAGGAGCCCCGGGCCCTTTAAATTGCTGACGGAGCCACCCGAGCCCTGCTGCCAGAGCCAGCGGACATTTAAAGGGTCCAGGGCGGTAGCAGTGGCTGAAAGCCCCTGGCTCTTTAAATTGCCACCAAAGCCCGGCTGCTGCTACCCCAGGGCTCTGGCAGCGGGGCTCGGGTGACGATTTAAAGGGCCTGGGGCTCCAGCCTCCGATACTGCCCCAGGCCCTTTAAATTGTCGCCAGAGCCCCACTGCTGGAGCTGGCAGAGATTTAAAGGGCCCAGGGCAGTAGTGGCGGCCAGAGTCCTAGTCCCTTTAAATCGCCGCCTGAGCCCCGCTGCTGAAGCCCTGGGGTAGGGGTGGTGGGGCTCCGGCAGTGATTTAAAGGGCCAGGGGCTCCCAGCCGCCACTACTGCAGCAGAGCCCCGGTCCCTTTAAATCGCCACCAGAGCCCCAGGGGTCCCAACCACCTCTGCTACTTGGGGGCTCTGGCAGCGGGGCTCTGGCGGCAATTTACAGGGCCCAGGGCTCCAGCTGCTGCTGGGAGCCCCAGGCCCTTTAAATTGCCGCCTGGGGAAGCTGGTCCGGTACACCATACCAGACTGTACCGGCTTACTTTCACTTCTGCCTCCACCCCTGTGGGGTCCTGGGACCCTGAATCCCAGCCCAATTTGTTTGTAGACAGGGGGATTGAGCAAGGGGCTAGGCTTGAGTTCAAACCCTGGGCTTACATTGATTTATAGATACCATTTATGACAATCTTACCCATAAAAAGGATGTCGCTTTAATCAGTAACCTCAAAAATTAGAATGCCTTATTTTTAAAGATGAAGCAGTTGTGCTATGTGCAGTCAAACAAAAATGTATAATTCCTAATTAAACAAATAGCATCTTCATTCAAATTCTAGTGCAAGGTCCAAATACTCTGTGGCAAGCAGGAGCTATGTTCTGTGCAAAGTCACTGGCTGTGGCAGTGCTCTGGCAGAAATTTCTATGGCATTTTCAGAAAAAAAAATTTAAAATTGAGGTTTTTATTGAATAAAATATGAAAAAATAATATAACACAGTTCACACCACTCAGAGCTGTTGTTTCAGCCTGTCTGCAAACTCAAGAAGATGACATTGCATTGGTTTACACTTTGTGCATGTTTGTGCCATGAAGACTACAAGATGGAAGGCCAGCACTGTGAAGGAGGCAGTTAAAATTGTTTGGGTTATTTCAGCTGTGCATGTCCATACTTTCAAATGGTTGGATTACTTTTAAGTTTAACTCTGAATTTCCTGATTTTGTCCTTTTTTTGTTACTACAAAATTCTTATTTTTTTTTTTAACCCTTATGTTATTGATATGTCTGTCAACCTTAACTCCAATTTAGCCAAGTTTTTCATCTGGGAAATAAAAATAAGCATGATTTATACTATCTTCTATCTAGTTTAGTACAAAAGTTAAGTTAAATGACCACACCAAAGAGCATATATTAACATTTTCATTCCAGGGACTCCATAATTAAACAGTGAGATTAATGAAAGTGAATAGTCAGGACAGAAAGTGCAACATTTGATATGAGCAGGAAGAATTGCTTGAGGTAGTAAAGCAGTGGTTTTCAACTGTGGTCCACAGACCCCTGGGTTCCGCAGACTGTGTTAGGGGCCTGCAAAATGTTGTTGTTACCATAGAACAGTGGTTTTCAACCTGAGGTGTGCAGACCACTCGGGGTCTGCAGACTAGGTTTAAGATTTCCAAATGGGTCTGCACCTCCATTCAAAATTTGTTAGGGGTCCACAGATGAAAAAAGGATTGCAAACCACTGCAGTAAAGCATAAAGAAGGTTTGTAACTAGGTAAGGTACACATGTTGTAGTTTGATCTTGTTTTCTGTCTGAACTGTGAATCTATTGAATGAACTGTAGAGACAATTCTACTTTAGCATGGAAAGAGACTTGACTAATGGGTCTTTTCTCTTTCTAAGTTCTGATAGGTGACAATTTATTTAATTGCAATATTTATTTCAGTATAATGTTAGAACATTGATGTGCATGACACTTAAAACCTGAAGATGACTATCTCCTGGAGAGTTAGTCTGATATTCCACATGCAAGTTTATTCTAAAAATGTATGTTTTAGAGCTGTCCTTTAAGATGCATGCACACATACACAAATAAATAAAACATGATAAAGACAGTGGTGAGCTGGAGCTGTTTCCCACAGGTTCTCAAGAACCGGTTGCTAAAATTAGACCTCCGTGGAGAACCGGTTGTTAAAGGGCCAGGAGGTGGGCAAAGAACTCCGGTCAGCAGGCCAGACCGTCCTGTTGCTCCTAGGATTCACAGCTCGGGAGGCTGAGGCTCCCTGGGCCCCTCCCCCACTTCCCCCTAGCTGCAGCGTGGCCAGCCACCGGCACCAGCTGGGCAGCTCAGCTGAGGTTGGGAGTCGTCCTGCTGCCGCTTTTTGAGTGGCCCAGCAAGGTGTGTGTGTGTGTGGGGGGGGCTGCTGCAAGCTCTAGGGCTGGCCAGAGGGGAGGGGAGGGAGCAAGGGGGGCAATTGGCCCAGGCCCTGCCGGGGCCCTCCGCCCCATGAGTATGTCTCCCCTTGCCCCGGCCCCTCCCCCGCTCCCCCCCTTAAATCAGAACTTTTTATAGGGAACCGGTTGTTAAGATTTTGGCAGCTCATCACTGGATAAAGAATGCCAAATATGTAGAATACTTGTGTAATAGTTTACAACACGCTAAAGCCTGAAAAGAGAACATAATAAAATAATATTCATTATAATATAAATATAATTATAAATTAATTAAAAAATCAAAGTAAATATTAATCCAACTTTTAGTAGCACTTAATTCTTTTTTAAATGGGACTCCATATATCTGAGTTGGCACTTCTTTGTGTAAAGTTAATAACATAATTTGTCTGGTTTAGGGACCACTTGTAGGGAGAATGGGAGGGAATTGAACCCACATAATGACAGTAACTCCTAAGAAAAATGTTAAGTGCCTTTTTTTCTTTTCTGATAAATGTCTTACAGATACCTGTGGTCCCTCAATGTTCCTCATACAATAATGCAAGTCAACTTGATGGCTGGAAGTTCTTTCATTTCACATTTACCATCTGATTGTAAGAGCATTGAAAGTGTTTTTAACTACTTTGCTGCAATGACGTGTCTATTGCGCCTTCTGTGTTTAATATTACTCCTTTCCCTCCAGCCATGTTGTTAATCCTCCTTTTCTTCTTTTTTATAAAAATGACTGAAAATTGATACAAATTTTTTCAGGTCGAAACTAAACATTTCATTTTGACATTAACAAAACATTTCAGTGGTTTTTTTTTTTGTGTGGTCAAAACTATTCAGTGAACTCCATATGAATTCATGAATAGTTTCAGGTGACTCAAAACTATATTTGTCAGCAAATAAACTATTTGAAAAATGTTATCCAGCTCTAGTTGTACTTTGACATTATTAAAAGCACAGTGACATAAAAGATAAAGCCAACAGTATCCCCTTGCCTCAAAACCCCTCAAATTAAAACATTCCCTCCAGTTATGGCCTGGCATTCATCCAAAGCAGATGGTCCAAATCCTCTTTATTTGATCTGCAATGTAACATGACATTTCCTCATGATGGGAGGAACTTGTATCAGCCATCAAGTGTTGATGGCTCAGTTTAACTAGGCTGGCCACTGCTCAAGACTAATATGCTGCTGCTGATGGGAAAGCAATATTTATTTGCCTCCTATAGTACAAGATTTAAAAAAATATTTATGGTGCCATTGGTCATGTTAGAAATGGACCATTTTTGTTGGCCTCGTGTACACACAGATTTTGTACCAGTAAAACTGTGTTAGTAAGAGATGTGGGGTTTTTGCCAATACCTGTATAGTTATACTGGTGCAGTCGCTAGTGTGGATGCAGTTCTACTGTTATAATGGTGCCTTATACTGCAGTAGCTTATTTCCCTTCCTGTATGGGAATAAGCTGTATACTGGTATAAGCACATTTATATTTGTATAACTGCATTCACACTAGAGGGTTGTACCACTTTAACTGTACAGGTATAGTTAAAGTGGTACAAATTTTGTGTATACACAAGCCCTACAACAGGAATCACTATTTTTAATGGACAATATTTCTTTATAATGTAACATTATATTTACTTATTGCTAATTATTCTGTGAAATTGTAATTTTCTCCTCAAAGGTCTCTGATGATCTCTCCCCCTACCTCTGCCTCATCACTGTTAAGGATCTGCATTGCTGCCACCTTTATTCCAGCTGAGGAGGGCTGGAGGGAAGCCCCTTTCAGATCCCCTTTAAGCAAAGAGTTCTCTGTAGAGAAACATGAAGCATTTCTTACCCAGGGCTCAGCATATTACCTCTGCAGAGTTCTTAGCCTGTACCTACTAGACCGTGAGAGACCTGGCATTGCACCATGGTATATTGCCTGACAATGCAATATACCACTAAGCTCTGACTTCACCACAGAGTATTTACAAATAGTTATAGATTCGTATGTGGACTTCAGCATAAAGTGATTACTTATCTACTGATTCCTTCAATATAGTGACTAATTACAATGGAATATGTCTTCCAAGTTAAAAAAAAATCAAGTTTAAACTAATCAACCATCAAATATTTTTTTTATTTAAAGATACTGGGCTAGGTTCTCCAGCCCCCTTTGTGTCACCTTTGTGTCACCCAGCTGGCACAAAGGGACCAGAAACCTCCCATTACTCCCCAGTGGGCATAGAACCAGTAGAGTCATCATCTATGCCGCTCTCTCTTTCAGTCCCCAGCACTGTGGCCATGTTGATGTGCAGGAATAGAGAAGGGTGAAGAGGGGCAGTAGCTAGAGTGCAAAGAATTCTGGCAGTCCCCAGATGGTCTCTACCGGGGACTTCCACAAATAAACAAACTAGTTCATACTGAATAAAGATGAAGAAAGGGTTACTTAAGCATCTGTTTCATAAAGAACCATCCATGGCAGTCTTTTTTATTATTAATAATAATTTTTGATATATGTCTTTCTTTCACCACTTCCCTAGTTGAGGCTTCAGGTCAAATGCCAGAATTTGATATGTCCACCTTACAAATCCTGCACCTGCTATTACCAACTTCTGGTGTAGGAGCAAGTTGGGTAGACCTTTCTAAGTCAGTTCCCCCACTCTGGAACAGGACCGCACTGTAGGCAGTGGGAACTATGTTCAAGCAATAAAAGATGAAGGTCTCTTCACACTGTGTTATAATGAAAATCTTTGAGGCCTCACAATCCTCTGAATTTTCCAAAGAATAACATCCTCCTTTTTAAGATGAAACTCTCTCTTTTTCCTTACTACTTCAAATGCAGACTCTGCTACTGTGTAAACTTTGTGTTTCTTAGAAAGTTGTTTCTTCCCAAATCAGCATTTCACAGAAAGAAGAGAATGAACTTACTTCCCGAGCAGAACACGGGGTCCTTTATCTGCAGCACTCCAACCAGTTATCTTGACAACACTGCCTTTGCAAGGAGGGCATCGTATGGAAAGGCACTGAAGGATTCTGGTTTAAAATTGAACGGTAATGATTATACAGATTGTTACTGGCAAAAAATAACCACTACCCCCTTCCCCAGCCCAGTTCTTCTTCCATTACAACACTCTCTGTTCTTATTTTTTATGAAGCATTTATGTAGTACTGTAGATGTACATGGTGCTTTATGGAATATAAACCAGAATAACTCTTGATCCCTGTCCCAAAGAGTTTTTTCATAGACTGGAGATGGGAGAGGAAGGAATGGGAAGGTGAGAGAGGAGAAAATTACAATGGGTGGAGTTCAGGGGGAGAAAGGTAGATTTGGGAGTGATCAGCTTAAAGGGTGACAGCTGCAATACTTTGCAGATATCATAGCTGGAAGTGTGGGACAAAAGTGATTCTCAGCCTTTTTTCACCCATGACCATAGTCAGTTTCTTGCTGGAACCCACCTAACCCTCAGAATCCTTTGTGGGTGAGTTAGGGTGCTGGCAGGAAAGGGCAGAGGCTCTGTGTACTAATCAGAACTGGTGAGAAAGTCCCATATTTCCTTGCAAACTTCAAATTGGTTATACTAAATTAGAGGTATAACTCTTTTTGTGCTTAAAGAGTGATCATGATTTTTTTTTAGCTCAAAGAGCCCTGCATCTGTGCCACTGTAAGGTCTCCCGTGTGGCCGCTGTATGCCAGTGGGAGAGAGCTCTCCCACTGGCATAATTAAACCACCCCTATTGAGCGGCGGTAACTATGTCAACTGCTTCCTCCCTCTCCAGGCTGCAGGGACACAGGGAAAATTCCGCTGCCAGGGGGAGCACTGCCTCCTCGCTGCTGGGCGTCCTGAGAAATATGGGGTGGGGCATGTAACCCTGCATGCCCCCCCACCCAGTGCATTGCCTCTGTGGTAGATGCGGAGCAGCAGCGGCGGCAGGGGCTGTGCTTTGTGGCAGGGGAGCTGATAAGGTGATCAGAGAGCCTGGGCCACTGTGGGGAGCCCCAGACCTTCCACCTGCCATAGGTGGCACACCCCAGGGGCAGAGACAGGGGCCAGAGGCTGCTCTCAGGCTCCCCTCCCAGGGCAGGTGGAGGGTCCAGGGCTCCCCACAGTGGCCTCCAGGTCACAGGGGCATCTTTGAGGAACTCTGGGCTTCTGAATCAACTCTGGGTTCCTGTATCTCCGCCCCAGCCTCAGTGTAGCTGCACTGCAAGGGACTCCCCAGTTGGCCCCTCACTCCCCACCCTTTAAGGGTATGTTTATACTACAGTTAAACACCCGAGGCTGACCCATGTCAGGCTCATGAGGCTTGGGCTAAAGGGCTGTTTAACTGTGGAATGGATGTTTGGGCTTGAGCTGTGTGGTGTGTGTGTTTATGTGCATCCACCACCCTACTTCCACTCCTCCTGCTCACTTCCCATCCCTGCCCTCCTGGATTCCTGAAACAGTACAGATGTTGAATCTAAGAGAAAGGGGAAAATATTGCTGGGGCAGCAGCTGACCCTTTTCTGCACAGAGGGAGAGATCCATGTGCAGACAGTCCTTTCTGCAGGCAGATCTTAAACTTATGATCTGGTCCCATTTTACCCACAGCTTACATCTAGACTAAAAATGCTGCACAGGGAGATTTTGAACGAGATCTCAAGCTGCATGTAAGAATTAGATTCAGAATCAACATGCCAGTTTAGATTATAATTTCATCTCGGAAGCAAATGTGAAGGACCTTGCCTATAGCAACGGGAAGCAAAGTTGCCTTGATAGCTATTGCTGTAACAGTGCTATCATTGCCAATAGGTGTCACTAGGTTTACATTTAGATTAGATTAGAAAACATTCATATAAATACAATTGGAGCTTTAACTATTGTGTTCTGTGAAAGTAATCAGAAAAAGGTTACAGTTTAGTTCAACAGTTGTATGAGAAAATTGAGAAAACACTGCAACTAGCGTATCACAAATGTGAAACTAATGCTGAGGTACGAAAGTGAACTGAATCCTGCACATGGTTATATGTTCCTTAGCCAGCGAGATTTCAGAGAGGATTCTAAGAATTACACGGGTGGCTTCAGAATGGTCGGAAAGGAGGACATCCAGAAGCCCGGTGAAGATAGATTCAAAGACAATAGTAGCATCAACACCTGGCATCCTTGCATGGTAAAAATAATCCCTTGTCTGTGAATGTGAAGTATGGTTAAATACCTCTGTGGGCAAGTGCAAATTGATTAAATAGTTACTTCTATTTTGTGTGCATGTGTGTGTGCACAAGACTTTGGGGGTGGAGTTGGCTTATACATGTAGAGCGTTTCATATGTATCTCTCAAGTGCTTTATGAAGAAAGGTTAATATCATTATTTTCAGTTCCTAGAGGGGGAAATGACTTGCCTATGGTCACATGTCAGAGCCTGGAATAGATTCATAGAGTTTAAGGCCAGAAGAGATCACACCAGATCATCTAATCTGACCTCCTGTATATCACAGGCCACCACCACCCAGGACCCTCACACTAAATCCATCAACCAAAATGAGACCACAGTATTACAGCCCACAGGAGACTAGACTATTATGTGCCACAGGCAGAGAATAGGAAGAACTGAGGTGCACCAGTGCTTGTAGCCCCCACAATGGCAGGGAAATGATTAAGTAAGAAATACCCAGATAATCTTAGTAAGCGACCCTGCCTCGACATGCTGCAGAGAATGGGCGGTGGGTGTCATAGGCAAGGGGAGGCTGTACCTCCTCAAACAGCCTACCGTTGCCCTGCCTCCAGGCCAGCGTGCCTCCTGCAGAGACTCAGGACGGCCCGGGCGGCTGGTGCTGGCCCCGGTGCTGCCTGGTGCTCTGGGGCTGGCTGCCCAAGCACCAGGACTGGGGGCTGCCCAGAGCTGGGGGCGCAGCAACCATGCTGCCCGGCTGCCTAAGCACCGGGCCTGGGGACGTGGTGACCGTGCTGCCCAAGGGCTGTGGGCGCTGAGGCTGCAGTGCACTGGGGCTGGAACCTTGCCCCGCCCCAGCTGTCTGGCGCTGGGTCCACAGGGCCGCGGTGGGGGTGCTTTGGGCTTCTACGGGGGAGGGGAAAGTAGGAGGGGAGGGGCCTAAGGCACAAGGGGAGGGGCCAGGGGTTAGCTGGCCACCCATGCTGCAGAGGAAGGCAAAAAATCCCCAAGGTCACTGCCAATCTGACGTGGAGGAAAATTCCTTCCCAACCCCACATATGGTGATCAGTTAGACCCTGATCATGTGAGCAAGAACCAACCAGCCAAGCACCAGAGAGGAAAAAATAGAATTCAGATCTCTTGCTTCAGACTATTGGCCTATTCGCTAGGCGAAGCTGCCTGTTGGAACAAAGCAACAATGAGTCCTGTGACACCTTAAATACTAACAGATGTATTGGAGCATGTTCGTGGGTGAACAGGACTCATTGTTGCTTTTTACAGATCCAGACTAACATGGCTACTCCTCTGATGTTGGAACAAATTCTCCCCTATGGTATATGGCAGAACTCCCATTGAGTTGAATATGTGGTTGAAGGGGAGACTGGGCCCATTTTATTGGCATTGCATAAGAAGCAATAGAGGACAATGTTCTCCCTTTTGCTCCCTGGTGCAGAAGGGAGCAAAATTCCAGAAAAAACACCAAAATTTGGTAAGGAAAGGTTGTTTTAAGGAGAAGAGTAGCAATATTCTTTCCTGCTGTTTAAATATTTTAGACTCAGAGGCTGTCTGCAAGCTGATACAAGCTACAGGCCTCAGAAGTAGTAAGCTGCAGATCAAGAGAAGAATGACCAGCTGAACCAGAGTGAAGTTGGGAAGGAGTGTCATATTCCTCTCAAAGCAGCATAAGATACAATACAATCTACTTCTGTAACTTTATTATACTACAGAAGAGCTGGGTAGGCGTGCATGGCTGGGGGGTGCGTAGCCAGTGGCAGCACAGAAGACAGGCTGCCATGCTATGCAAGAGCCTGGGAACATCACGGATGAGCCAAAATCCATGAATGGCCACCCTACTGCCCTACTGTACACCTGACCACTAGGTACTGAACAGACACCACCAGCCCCTTTCATAGAAAAATGTAAACTGTGTTTTGATCCAGTCTAATTGCAAGACTATTTATAAACTAATTGATAAACAAGGAATGTGAATACTAAAAATATCCAGTTAGCTAAATATATGATTGGGGAGAGGGGATTGTGTTTAAATTCAAATTGTAAGTAAAGTCTAGAAAGTACATTTGGATTTTTAAGACATACTCCATTGAAAGTTTGTTTGTTGTGTGCTTGCTTGCTTGCTGTGTGCCTGCTGGATTGAAGTTTATAGTGTGGTCTATTTGGAGGGCTGTGTGCTGAGCCTAGCAGACCTTCCTAAGGAGGGTCTAGTATCCTTTCATCCCTAATCCCTTTAGGATTCTTTGACAAGGGGGCGGGGCTAACTCAGGGAGAACAGCCAGCTCCTCAACAACCAGAGGAGATAGCAAACAGGGGAGTTTTGTGAGGGAGTTTAAAGCCAGATACACCTAACAAAAAATCTCTAAACACAGGACAATAAAGCCCCACCCCCTAGAAAAAACAAACAAAAAGCACAAAGAACAAACAAAAAAATGCCAGAGTAAAAATAGTGCCAGTAGAAGTCCAGCAGCAGAGTGAGGGTTATCCAATTTATTGCATGGAATGCAGCATGTAATTACCTGCCTTGTGAGCAGGTGGTGTGTGTGTGCATTTGGTGCAAGCAATTCAGAACTCTCAGAGACTGTGGGCTTGTCTTCACATACAGCACTACAGCAGTGCAGCTGAACCAGAGCTGTGCCACTGTAGCGCTTTAGTGAAGATTATACTGTGCTGACAGGAGAGCTTCTCCTGTCATCATAGTTAATCCACCTTCCCAAGAGATGATAGCTATGTTGGTGGGACAAGGTCTCCCGTCAACATAGCATAGGGTGACCAGACAGCAAGTGTGCAAAATCGGGATGGGGGTGGGGAGTAATAGGAGCCTATATAAGAAAAGGACCCCAAAATCAGGACTGTCCCCATAAAATCAGGACAACTGGTCACGCTAACATAGTACTGTCTACACGGGGGGTTAGGTCACTATAACTATGTTGCTCAGGAGTATGGATTTTTAACAGCCATGAGCAACAACGTTATATCGAGAGAGGTCTGTAGCGTAGACCTGGTCTCAGTATGGACTCTTGAGATCGGAGTGGCTGAACTGGATGAGCTAAGGGAGACAAAGAGGTACATAGATAAGACTTTTCAGGACACAATAGAGCAGTCCCACTCCTAGCCTGATAACCTCTGTGCTGTGAAGGAGGATGAAAGTCTCGGGGAAGGAGAACAAGTTGCAGCAGAGGGAAATGATCCCATAGTTGGGACTGTCCTTCCAGATGATGGTGTCATGGCAGCCTCTCACACTGAGGACACCCCTCTGGGGGAGTGTACCCCAGTTATTAGGAAGAGACAGACATAGGCACCGACTCCGTGGGTGCTGCGGGGCTGCAGCACCCACAGGGAAAAATTAGCAAGTACTCCACACCCACCGGCAGCCAAGCTCACCCTGCTCCCACCCGCGCCGCCTCCTCCCCCAAGCATGCCACGTCCCCGTTCCTCCTCCTCCCAGTGCTTCCTGCCAGCCGCCTAACAGCTGTTTGGTGGCACTTAGGACTTTCCGGGAGAGAGGGGGAGGAATGGGGACGCGGCACTCTCAGAGGAGGCGGTAAAGAGGCGGAGCAGGGGCAGGGACTTGGGGGAAGGGGGTGGAATTGGGGCAGGATGAGGGTGGTGCAGGGCGGGGGGGGATCAAGCACTCACGGGGCAGAGGGGAAGTCGGCGCCTGTGGAGACAGATAATAGTAATGAGGGATTTGATTACTAGAAATATAGATAGTTGGATTTAGGGTGACCAGGAGAACTTTTGCCTGCTGGGTGCAAAGGTTGCAGGCCTCATGAGACATGTAGATAGACTTTTGTGCAATGCTGGGGAGGAGCCAGTGTTCGTGGCACATGTAGGTACCAATAACATAGGGAAAGGTAGGAAAGAGGTCCTGGAGGCCAAATTCAGACTGCTAGGTAAGAGATTAAAGTCTAGGACCTCCATGGTAGCATTCTCTGAAATGTTTACAGTTCCAAATGCAGGGCCAGTTTTGACAGGCAGAACTGCAGAGTCTCAATGCATGGATGATACATTGGTGTTTGGAGGAGGGATTTAGATTCATTAGGAACTGGAGAACCTTTTCAAAAAGGAGGAGCCTATACTTGAAGGATGGGCTCCATCTAAACCAAAAGGGAACCAGAGTGCATGTAAAATTAAAAAGGTTGTAGAGGAGTTTTTAAACTAAGATCTGGGGGAAAACAACAGGTGTGGAGGAGCACACAGTTTGGACCGAGACATCCCTTAGGGGAAGATTTATTAAAGGGGATTCTCTATATCTTAGTAAAGAGAAGAGGATAGAAGTTGATAAAGTACATGCAGGAACTGAACAGAAAGTCACATGAAAAAGAGTCCTATTTCAATTATATCAAATAAAGGCCAACTAAATATTGACAGATTTTATAAGTGCGTGTATACAAATGCAAGAAGTCTGAATTCTAATATGGGTGAATTTGAGTGCCCAATATTAAATGAAGATATTGATTTAATACATATCACAGAAACTTGGTGGAATGATGATAACAGGACATGATAATACCTGGGTACAAAATATATAGGAATGACAGCATATAGTGAAATATAGTGTAAGTCTTAAATGAATCAAACTACTGTAGAATCTCTATGAACAGAAATTCCATGTTTGAATAATAAGAGTATACTACTGACACCCTGACCAGGATGGTGATGGTGACTGTAAAATGCTCAGGGAGATTAAAGAGGCTATAAACATAAAAATCAATAATAATGGGGGATTTCAACTAGCCCCATGTTGACTGGGTATGTATCACCTCAGGATAGGATACAGAGAGAAAATTTCTAGACACCATCAATGACTGCTTCTTGGTGCAGCTAGTCCTAAAGCCCACAAGGGGAGAGGCAACTCTTGATTTAGTCCTAAGTGGAGCACAGGATCTGGTCCAAGAGGTGAATTTTGCTGAACCACTCAGTAATAGCCACCATAATGTAATTAAATTTAACATCCTTGTAGGGGAGAAAATACCAATGAAACCCACCACAGTATCTTTTTAACTTCAAAAAGGGGAACTACACAAAAATGAGAAAGCTAGTTAAATGGAAATTAAAAGTAACAGTCACAAAAGTTAAATGCTTGCAAGCTGCATGGAAACTTTTAAAAAACACCATAATAATACTAAATGTACTAAATGTACACCTGAAATAATAATTAAAAAAACAGTAAGAGGGCCAGAAAAATGCCACCATGGCTAAAAAGGCGAGTAAAAGTGGCAGTTAGAGACGAAAAGACATCATTTAGAAATCAGAATCAAATCCTACTGAGGAAAATAGAAAGGAGCATAAACTCTGGCAAATCAAGTGTAAAAATATAATTAGGCAGGCAAAAAAGGGAATTTGAAGAGCAACTAGCAAAAGACACAAAAACTAACAGCAAGGTGCTAAAAGAACACTGAAAGAATGAATTCTTGTCACTGTCTTAACTGAAGAGGATGTGATGGAGATTCCCACACATTAGCCATTTTTTTTTAGGTGACAAATCTGAGGATCTGTCCCAGATTGAGGTATCAATAGAGGAGGTTTTGGAACAAATTTATAAAGAGTAATAAGTCCCCAGGACCAGATGTATTCACTCACGAGTTCTGGAGGAACTCAGGTATGAAATTGCAGAACTACTAACTGTGGTAGGTAACCTATCTTTTAAATCAGCCTCTGTATCAGATGACTGGGTGATAGCTAATGTAATGCTGATTTTTAAAAAGGGATCCAGCGATTTTCCTGGCAATTACAGGCTCATAAGCCTAACTTTATTACCAGGCAAATTAATTGTAAGTATGGTAAAGATCAGAATTATCAGACACACAAATGAACACCATACAGGGAGTCCTCGGATTTACGTTGCCCGACTTTCGTTGGACACCACTTAAGACACTTTTCAATTGACTGCCCGTTTCGTCCCTAAAATGCTTGTTTTGCCCTTACAATGCTCTATTTACATAAAGTTCACTTGAAATCACTTTCTGGTTGCATTGTTGTGGTATGGAGCTGGAAGGGGTCACTTCTAATTGGCTTCGAGGCATCAGGGTAGCTTTTTTGCCGGGTGGGGTTGCCGCTTGTTTTTGATTGCTGAGCCTGGGCCTGGAAGCCAATCAGAAAGCCTGAACAGCGATTGGCTGAGGCTCAGCATGTGTTCCATTCTCCCTGGCTTTCTGAGCCTGTGTTGCCGGCATTCTGAGCAGCATATGTGAGTTTATATGTTTATTTGAATGCTGTTTACAAAATACAGTGTACAGTAAATACATTGATGTTGCAACGTTAGTCATCTATAATTCATTTAGTACAAAAATCTGGGTTATTGTGATGAAAATAGTGTATCAAGCCTTGGTTTGGGAACCAACCCCCCTTCATTCCACTGATTCCTATGGGAAAAGTGGTTTCAACTTACAATGCAATTCAGAGGAACGAATTGTGTCGTAAGTCCAAGGACTCACTTTATGTTGGAGAAGAGTCAACATGGCTTTTGTAAAAGGAAATCCTGTCTCACCTAGAATTCTTTGAGGATGTCAACAAATATGGACAAGAGTGATCCAGTGGCTATAGTGTACTTGGACTTTCAGAAAACCTTTTACAAGGTCCCTCACTAAAGGCTCTTAAGCAGAGTAAGCAGCCATGGGATAAGAGGCAAGGTTCTCTCATGGATCACTAACTGGTTAATAGATAAAGGGAAGGAATAAATAGCAAGTTTTCATAGTGGACAGAGATAAGTAGCAGGGTCCCCAAGGATCTGTACTTGGACCTGTGCTGAGCTGGAAAAAGAGGTAAATAGTGAGGTGTGGCAAAAGTTGCAGACACTACAAAATTACTTAAGATAGTTAAGTCCAAAGCTGACTGAAGAGTTACAAAGGGATCTCACAAAACTGAGTGTTGGGGCAACAAAATGGTAAATGAAATTCAGTGTTGAGGAATGCAAAGTAATGCATATTGGAAAACATAATCCCAACTATACCTACAAGGTGATGGAGTCTACAATAGTTGTAGCCACTCAAAAAAGAGGTCTTGGAGTCATTCTCTGTGGATAGTTCTCCAAAAACATCTGCTCAATGTGCAGCGGCAGTCAAAAAAGCTAACAGAATATTAGGAACCACTAGAAAAGGGATAAAAAATATGATGCCACTATACAAATACATGGTACACCCACACCTTGAACACTGAGTGCAGTTCTGGGCAGCCCTTCTCAAAATAGATACATTAGAATTGGAAAAAGTACAGAGAAGGGCAACAAATGTGATTATTAGGGGTATGGAATAGCTTCCATATAAAGAGAGATTTTTAAAACAGGGCCTTAGGAGAGACAGCTAAGGAGAGGTCTATACAATCATGAATGGTGCAGAGAAAGTGAATAAGGAAGTGTTATTTACCCTTTCACATAACACAAGAACCAATGAAATTAATAGGCAGGAGGTTTAAACAAACATAAGGAAGTACTTTTTCACACAGTGCACAGTCACCCTGTGAAACTCATTGCCAAGAGATGTTCAGAAGGCCAAAAGTATAACTGGGTTCAGAAAAGAATTCGATGAGTTCATGGAGGACAGGTCCATCAGTGGCTATTAGCCAAGGTGATCAGGGCTGCAACCCTATGTGCAGGGTGTCCCTAAACCTCTGACTGCCAGAAGCTGGGACTGAACTACGGATCACTTGAAAATGACCCTGTTCTGTTCATTTCCTGAACATCTGATACTAGCCACTGTTGGAAGACAGGATACCATTGGTCTGACCCAGTGTGACCGTTCTTATGTAAATTAAGCACCCAGCAGATTTTATTATCTTTTAAATAATTTCACTGGGGAGAGAATATTTACAGGTATTTGCATAGCCCTTTATATAATCAAAGTACTGTACAACATTAATTAATTATTGGGAAGAGCAAGGAATTCTCTCTCTATATATATTGTTTTAAATGGAGGTATGATACAGAAGAGATGGAAGAATGAGGACATAAAAAAGAAAGCAAAAGATGAACCATAAGCAGAAGGGAGGCAAGAAGGACAAGAAGCAACCTAGAAAGATCAGGGGTCACTGGTCATTCCTCAAGAAGTTTTTACTTTGCTCAGTAGAGCTTTAAACATTTGGAAGCTTGCATTAGTACTGTACAGTATCCTCAGTGGGAACTGAAAAGCATCATGACTTGGCTCCACATCTCGAACAGCTTCAGATTATCTTTTTAAAGCTTCCTTAACCACAGCTTCAAAGCAAGTGTTGAACTTGATATTTCAGACTTCCCTCCCTGGATGGAATCCTGGGTCTTCTTTATAAACAGGCTCCTTAACTCTATATTTGACCTTAGTAGTGCTATTTCATATTCCAGGGGTAAAAGAACACTAATTTCTTGCTGTCACTGTTCCTTCAAATTTTCAAGAAAGCCCCTTGAAAGAAGAAGTAGCAATTCTACTTGCTCAGTTTCTGGGTTGTTATGTGAAGAAATCTCTGGAGTCCAATAAATCTTAACCATTCATCCAGCTTTTGTCATAGCATACTAACCATCTGGGCATTTCTAGATTAACATAGAATCATAGAAATGTAGAACTGGAAAGAACCGTGATAAGTCATTTAGTCCAGTCCCCTGTACAGAGGCAGGACTCAATATTATTTAGACAATCCCTGACAGGTGTTTGTCTGTTTGTAAAACCCTCCCATGATAGAGATTCCACAGCCTCCCTAGGTAATTTGCTCCAGTGCTTAACTACCCTTACAGTTAGGAATTTTTTCCTAATGTCTAACCAAAATCTCCCTTGCTGCAATTTAAGCCCCTGCTTCTTGTCCTGTCCTCAGTGGTTAAGGAGAACAATTTATCATCCTCTTCTTTATAACAACCTTTTATGTACTTGAGGACTGTTATCATGTCCACTCCCAGTCTTCTCTTCTCCAGACTAAACAAACCATTTTTTCCATCATTCCTCATGGATCATGTTTTCTAGACCTTTAATAATTTTTGTTGCTGTCCTCTGGACATTCTCCAATTTCCCACATCTTTCTGGAAGTGTGTAGCCCAGAACTGAACACAGTACTCAAGTTTGAGGCCTTGTCTTGCTTACAACACTCCTGCTAAGATATCCCAGAATGATGTTCATGTTTTTTGCAATAGTATTACATTTTGGAGTCATATTTAGTTTGTGATACACTAGTGGTTTTCAACCTTTTTTTCATTTGAGGACCCTTAAAATTTTTCAAATGGAGGTGCAGACCTCTTTGGAAATCTTAGATGTAGTGTGCGGTCTCCCAGGAGTCTGCCAGGGGTCTTGAAAACCACTGTGATACACTATAATCCCCAGATCCTTGTTTGCAGTACTCCTTCCTAGTAATTTCCCATTTTGTATTTGTGCAATTAGTTATTCCTTTCTAAGTGTAGCACTTTGCATTTGTTGTTAATGAATTTCATGCTATTTAATTCAGACCATTTCTCCAGTTTGTCAAGATCATTTTGAATTCTAATCCTGTCCTCCAAAGCCCTTGAAATCCCTCCCAGTTTGGTATCACAAATTTTATAAGTTTACTCTCTATGCCACTAGCTAAATCATTTATGAATAAGGTTAAAATTTTGTCATGGTAATTTTTAGTAAAAGTCTGGGGCAGGTCACGGGCACTAAACAAAAATTCACAGAAGCCCATGACCTGTCACTGACTTTTACTAAAAATAATGGTGACAACATAGGGCGGATAGGGCGGGGCAGGGGAAATAAGAGCCCAAGCCCTGCTGCGGGAGGTAAAGCGGGGGTCCAGCCAGGGGTGAAAAAAATACAGCTTTTACTGGTACGAGTCCTACTCCCCCCCCCCCGGAAGGGGCGGGGCCTCAGATGGAAGGGGCGGGGCCAGGGGGTGGAAGTAAGTTACATTTTTTACTGGTGCAGTCCAAACACAAGCAACCCACCTCTCTTACATACTTCATGGATCCCTCCCACTGCATGACTTAGATATAGAAAATAAAGCTACTATTACTACTACCAGTCCTGTCCGTAATAAAACGTTACTATTGGAATAAGCCTGAAAAACTGAAAACTCACTGTCACATTTTTCTCCTTGTCCTCCCTCCTCCTCCTCCAGCCAGGCTACGGACAGGGCTATGCTCCCCGTTCCCCCGACCCCCGCACTCAGCAGGGGCTGCAGGGGCTCCCCTCTAGCTTGTAGCAGGGAGCCGGGGGACTGTCTGAGGGAGAAGCCTCCCCAGGTAGCATGCTGCCTACATAAGGACAGTTTAAACGTTAAGGTCTGAACCATGGGATTCGGGGCTATTTCTGGCATCCTTGTTAATTTCACTCAGGGTTGTTGGGGAGGGAGGATGGTGAGACCAAGGCATGGGCAGAATACAATAGCCATTTGGCTGCAGAGCTTAAATCCAGAGCTAATAAAAGTCCATGGAAGGGGAAAACTCACTGTCACATCCATTTCTCTCCTCCCTCCTCCTCCAGCCAGGCTGCTGACAGGGCTAGGCTCAGTGCTTCCCCCAACTCCTGCACTCAGCAGGGGCTGCAGGGGCTCCCCTCTAGCTTGTAGCAGGGAGCAGGGGGACTGGCTGAGGGAGAAGCTTCCCCAGGTAGCCTGCTGCCTGCATAAGAACAGTTTAAACTTAGCTGTTCACTCCCTGGAGGGATTCTGAGCTATTTCTGGCATCCTTATTAATTTTACTCATGGTTGTTGGGGAGAAATATACAAGATACTAAGAGAAAGTTTTGTCAATTTCAGCTCTGCACTCTGCAGGACCCTGACACTGACAAAACAAAAAGAGATCTGAGCCCCTATGTCTTAAGCAGGGCCCGCTCCAGGCACCAGCTTATCAAGCAGGTGCTTGGGGCGGCCACTCCGGAGCGGGGCGGCACTTTCAGGTATTCGGCAGCAATTCGGCGGAGGATCCCTCACTCCCGCTGTCTGGGGATTGGTCCTGCTTTGAGCAGGGGGTTGGACTAGATGACCTCCTTAGGTCCCTTCCAACCCTGATAGTCTATTATTCTTTTGAGAGACAGGAAAGAACTGAGGTTGGAACCAAGTTTTTAAAAGATTAATTAGGGGATTGAGTGGGAAGTAGCTACGCTTCTGGAAATGGAGGGGCTCCATGGGTAGTTAGAGGGGTGTGGGGATGTAATGTGTGTATAAGTCTCCCCTACCCCATAAATGCCATCCAGCAAACGCCCCCACCAATTTCATTTTTCTTCAGATTTATCTCTTAGTTGAGGCTCCACTTTTCCAGCTCCACCTGAATCCAAATTGCAGGTTGCTTGTGCAGGAGATAACTTCAGGTTTCTGGGGGCAGTAATTGCTTGTCTTCTTTGATGGCACTTTTTGTTGGGCACCTCGTAGATGCTCAGATAGAGCAGAGAGAACTCCCTTGGCTTGTGCAGTCACTACATTTACACACACACACACAACCATATTACTTTCCTACCAAGAATTTTTTTTTATTCTTATAACAAAAAACCAAAAGCATCCCATTCTATGAGAGGCAAGACTTTAGAGCATAGGAAAAATTACATGTGGTGCCTAAACTTGCTGACAGTTACTTACACTTCTCTTTTATCTTCCACTGTAACAGTGAAACTAAGAAATAAAGTTCAACACTTGACATTCTAAGTATGAGAATAACATTTCCTTGTAATTTTGATATCAGAGTGTAAAGCAATGCAATGTAAAGATAAATGCTGTGACTGTTGAGTTAATAATTGACAGGTGAAAATGACAAATGGCACTTTCTATTCCATTTCTCTAGTAAGAAGAAGCCAGAGCAAAAGAAATCCGAAGCCAGCAAGATCAAATCCAATAAGTAAGGTTTCTCTGTAAGTGTCGTTTCAAACAATGGCCACACTTTGCTTTTCCCAATAAATAAGATCATGTGTGATATTTCCTGTGGGACACAGGTATAAAAATTAACTTTTCCCTTTCACAAAATTAGTTCCAGTGCTAACTCGATGAGATTCTGTCATTTTTATTTCACTATTTAATATATTTTGTGAGTATTGGAGGCATCCAGAGGAAAGCATCCAGAATGAAACTGTCAAACATTTGGCTATTTGGCCAGTCCATTTGTAGAGAAATCACTGGCTTTTTGTAAAAATTTTGTCACCCAGATCCACAGCCCTCTCTACCTATGCCCCAGCTTGCCCTGATGCACTGAATGCAGCACCTGGTTTTTTGGCACTTTCTGTTTTAGCCAGGTCCTTCACCCTATACTATGTAATTGTGAAAGGGGATAAGGAAACCAATTCACCATTGTTCCATAACTAGCTGAAACATACGAAAAGTCTTCCTGGCTCATTACAGTATATTCTGTATGAGACCAGACTACTGTTTACTCCAGTAGCAGGAATAACTCAGTAACTCTGCTGTGCAGCTCATCCCAATGAAATTTCATAGAATATCAGGGTTGGAAGGGACCTCAGGAGGTCATCTAGTCCAACCCCCTGCTCAAAGCAGGACCAAACCCCAGATAGTTTTACCCTAGTTCCCTAAATGGCCCTCTCAAGGATTGAACTCAACCTGGGTTTAACAGGCCAATGCGCAAACCACTGAGCTATCCCTCCCCCCAAAATGTATTTGTGTTTACATTGTTTTTAATTTAAAAAGTAGCTAAAAGCAGTTCTTGTTAATACAACTCAGTCTCTCCTGTCCTACCTCTTACTCAAAATAGTTCACTCCATTCAGCAGAAAAACTGTAGGAACCATGCTCCATACCTCCAAAGCCTAGGCTGGAAGGACATTGTCTTTAAAATAAAAAAGTCTCTGGAAGGGCCTCACTCACACCTATGATGCAGCTCCTGAGTCCTACTTTTCTACCTGTTGGGACAGAGAATCCTTCTCTCCAGTTTTCCTGTGAGTGCCCATAAAAAGTTATGTAGCACATTCCTCTCTGACACCAGTACTTCTGCCACCTCAAATAGTAGCTTTCTGGAGCACCCGAGTGAAGTTTCGGATGGTGAGGTAGTAGCACCAGTATGAATTAGAAGGGGTGGTGGGCCTCTCAGACTCTTTTCTTTTAAAAATTTCATTTCAAAATATTAGGCATAATGTTCAACATACTGTAAAGTACAACTGTCAAAATATTCTAAAATGAGGCAGTAATTGTTATACACCATAGCTATTATGAGTCACCAGTAGCTCAATAGTGTGACATATGGGAGGCTGTTCAGCTAATTATGTGGGCTAGAATATCCTTATTCTCATAGTTTACATTGAGGTCCTAAACTAGGTAGAATTAAAATTTATTTCTTTCTAATATAGCATCCATGTCTCATAGACTCATAGACTTTAAGATCAGAAGGGACCATTATGATCATCTAGTCTGACCTCCTGCACAATGCAGGCCACAGAATCTCACCCATCCACTTCTATGACAAACCCCTAACCTATGTCTGAGTTACTGAAGTCCTCAAATTGTGGTTGGAAGACCTCAAGCTGCAGAGAATCCTCCAGCAAGTGACCCGTGCCCCATGCTGCAGAGGAAGGTGAAAAACCTCCAGAGCCTCTGCCAATCTGCCCTGGAGGAAAATTCCTTCCCAACCCCAAATATGGCTATCAGATAAACCCTGAGCATGTGGGCAAGACTCACCAGCCAGCACCCAGGAAAGAATCCTCTGTAGAAACTCAGATCCCAACCCCATCTAACATCCCATCACAGACCACTGGGCATACATTTTTCTTTCCATGCATTTAGTGGATGGGCACCACACAAGATGCCACCCCCAGCCTTTTCTTAGGCTTTAAACTATGGTTCTGTTCTGAAAAGTGACTGTGTAAAAATGGCACTGTCTTACTTTGAATCTTTGCTATGGGTATTCAAAACCAAATTTGTTTTCTTCGGTGACAAAAATAAGATTTTATTAATCTTATTATCTCTGCAGGGATAAACACAGCTGAGAACGTGAGCTGGATTCTAGTCCTTCTTGTGAATCAACAAAGATTTACTCAGTTCCAATTACAGAAAAGTTTACTCAGTTCCAATTACGGGACCATGAAAATCCAGTAAAGACAATGGCACTGTAGCCAAGGACATTATTGGGCTTGAAAAATCTATACCGTTGATGATACAGGACAAGAAAAGAACCCAGCTTGCCTTTCAGAACCCGGGTTAAGTCCACAGGGTTGCAGGTTAGAAATCCCCCCATCATTTTACTTGTAATGTAAGCAGATTTTATCTGGAAGTCACCAAGAATCAATAAATATGAAATATCACAATGCCATTTTTCAGACTTGCTTTTCAGAATGAAACCTTTCATTTCCAGGATATAACACTGTTGTGAGCTGGGTTAAACCTTGTTATGGGTTGAGTTAAAACTTCCTTCTTCGAGTAATGTCCCTATGAGTGATCCACTTGAAGTGTGGATGCCCCCATGCGCTTTCGATTGGAGATTTTCAGCAGCCATGCACATTTGGTCTCCGCATACACCCTAGCTACTCTTGTACCCCACACCAATGGTATAAAGGGCCATGACAGACAGACCACCCACAGTTCCTTGTCAAGCACCTCGGCCTGAGACAATTGAGCTTGCACAGCTACTTACCTTGCTTGTTCCTTGTAGTTTAGTTTAGTTTTCTTTATCTACTAGTTTCGCTTTTATAGATGAATGGGGTGGTTTGTGTGTGTATGTGTGAGGGGGTGGGGGTTGATAAACTGAAGCTTTTAGCCTTCCCTCCACTGAGAAAAGAACGCTCCTTCTCTGAAGGGGCTCTCTTTTCTCCTCAGGGCATGCCTAAAGCCCCAGGCAGGACTGGCCTTAGGGAAAATGGCACCCTGGGTGAACCTGTATTTTGGTTCCCTCCCATCATCCCTAGTCCCCATAGGCTGTTTGGGCTCCTAACTGCCCCCCCCATCACCTCTAGGCCCTGCTGCCTCCCCCCAGTACTTAATTTGCATTGAAAGAGGTGCCGGAGCTCAGCCTCAGCACAAATTAAGCACTGTCTGGGTGGCTGGAGAGCAGTGGTTGCTGGGCAGGCACCCAGCTCTGAAGGCAACACCACTGCCAGCAGCAGTGCAGAAGTGAGGATGACATGGTATATGGTGTATGGGCACCCTTACTTCTGTGCTGCTGCTGTGGCTTGTGGTGCCTGGTGCTCGGCATGTGGCTCAAGGTGGGTTTTGTGCTGTCACACAGGGGTTGTAACTTGCCAGAGCCCGTGGCCCTCCCCCAGCCCTCTGGCCACTCCTGGCTCACCAAGGGCGCCATTTTGGATTTTGAGGGATGGGGAGCAACTTTAACTGTGATTCCAGGAGCTACTTAGGCACCTGAAAACTCTAGGTTTTTTTACAGATAATAACTTATGAATTAGCTGACAGGGACACTATCTAATTCCTATATAAAGGAAGAAAAATATATACAAACTTCAATTAAGGCCACATTTTAAGTTTATATATAAATTTAGAAGAATCAGGAGATAATGCAGCAAAATATTCCCAATTCCAAGCCTGGAGGTGTCAGTAATGAAGCTTTAACACAGATACCAGAAATACAAGTTTGATACTTTGTACACTATCTTTAGTAGAGATAAATTAAAATAAATAAAATCTTAAAATCTGCTTACTTTCTCTAACAGACACACTCTGTTACTGCCATTATCTACCCTATTGTAGTCAATTGTCACGCCACTAAAAACATATTTACTTATTTTTAACATAGGTGATTCAGGGTTTTTTCTCTTTTATTAAGAAGGGAATTTATTTTTGTAATTATTTTGGCATTTATGTTTACCAATCACAATCATGTATGTGACTCACTAACATTTGACTCCATCATTGCTATTAATATCATACTTGGAACTGCGATTATTGTCATACGAATTTTAAAGTTATTTTACAGATATAACTAAAAATACAATTTGAAAATAAGCTACCTTCATCTGCACAAAGTCTAAAGTTATGTGTCTAGCCAATTTTTTTTAAACTGGCACTGCTAAGGGGAGTACAAGCTAAATTTACAATCTAGGAGGATTATAATGAATAAATAAGGAATGACAAAGCACAATGTGATAATAAAAGTAATAATGATAATTACTCCAGCCAGGACAGGTTAGGCATTTTAGAACTCACTACTCAAAGAATTAAATTTAAGCATAAAAGAAAAATAAACTTATGAAATGCACAGACCAGTCAAAAAACTAAAAAAAGAGCACTGTAATCCTTAACGAACTTTGAAAGAATAAAATTACAGAGAATATATGTGCCTTGTTCATTTTGACAGGAAATACAAAGATGTAACAAAAACAACAACAATAATACAAGTGTGCATTGGAGGAGTGTGAGAGAGACAGAGTCAGTGTGACAGAGATAGAATGTGTGTGTTGGGAGAGTGGGTGTGTGGGAGAGACAGGGTTTGTGCGTGTGTCTGTGTGTGTGTCAGAGAGAGACAGAGTGTGTGTTGGGAGAGTGTGAGAGACAGCGCAGTCACTTTAAGCACTCACTAGTCTGAAGGCTTGTTCAGCCCAGCAGCAGAGGCCAGCAGCTCCCATTCATGACCCAGAGGAAGCAGTACAAACTCCTGTCTCCTCACCCCAGCTCAGTGGAAACTGGGTACACGGGCAGGGGGATGGTGACACCCTGACATCAACCCCCCTGGCACAGCAGACAGGAGGCTCCTGGGAGCAGGTTGGCCAGGGGCAGGTCCAAGTGGAGGTGAGGGAATAGGATCAGGGGCACCAGAACAGGGGGGACCAGGGGACCATGGCCCCATCAGTTTTAAAAGGGGAAGGGCTATGCCCGCCCCCTTTTTACTGGCTGTAAGGGTGCGTAATGGGGGACAGGGGACGGAGAGGAGCGAGCGGGGGCAGGATCTTGGGGGAAGAGATAGTGCAAGGGCAGGGCCTTGGGGTGAAGTAGCAGTGTGAGGGCAAGAGCTTGGGGGGAAGGGGTTTGAAGGACTGGTCTTCAGGGGAAGGGGTGGCACGGGAGCCACTGTTTTGGCGCCAGTAGCCGTCCCACTTTTAGGGAGTTTCTGTCGCTCCTGGACAGGAGCAGAAACAGCTGCAGACAGCTGAAGAGCAGCAGGGGGAGGAGGGACAGGACACCCCTGCTCTGGACGTGCCCCTCAGCATGGCATGCACAGACTGCCCACCCCTACAGCCAGCCCTGACCCCAGGATTCAAACATTGCCTCACTTCCTCAGAGTGCTTCTCAGTTAGTGCTAGCTACTTGCACTGTATCCACTGTTTAGAGGATACTCACATGTCATTGAAGTGTAAAATCTGCTTTGGATTCAAGAGTCATTCCATGAAGTATAGTGTCATAAGTAGTTAGTAAAGGGTTAAAACATAGTACCTGGTAGGCACCTGACCTGAGGACCAATCAGGGAAGAGAATTTGAAACTCCTAGGAGGGAACTTTTTCCCTCTGTTTCTGTGTGTGTGGTTCTTAGCCATTTGGAGTTACAAGAGTCCAGATGTTTTAATCAAGTCTGCTACAAATTTCCATCTTTCTGAACTAATTTCTTCTAGTCAAAATAGTGAGTATTAGAAAGGTACTTTGTGTCCTCATCTAATAATCCTATGTTTGCAATTCTGTGTGTTTACTATTGATTATTCTTAATTCTGCCTGTATTGTTTGTACTGAGAAGGAGAGAGGATTCTCTCCAGAACTTAGCAAGGTTATACCCTATGAGTGTCCAGCTTGGACTCATAGAGATTCTTTATTTTCTTGTTTTTCTTTTAATAAATTCTTTTTATAAAGATTTGATTAAATCCCTCTACTGTGGATACAGGGGGAGGGGCTAAGAAACTCTCTCTCAGTGGTGAGACAGATTTATCTCCGGGCAGAGAGGGGAGGGGGAAGGTTTCTCTCTCTGTGAGTTGATCTGTGTTTCCCAGGGAACGTCTTTGGAAAGAGGCAGGGGGAAAACAGGGGTGTCCCGGCCCACGTAATTGACCGGGTGGTGGCGGCAAAAAGGGGACCTACCCTAGGATCCTTAGGGTGGGGGGATACATGCTGGTCCTCAACTTGAAACCCCCCAGTTTCAAGTGAGGGTAAAACCATGACATATAGGAAAATAAAGCTTTGTCTCCACATGATGGAATGCTCCATCCATCCCACATAAGATCCTAATCAAGAGACAATGCCCTCTCCACTAGTATAGTGGTCTTTGAGTGAACACAGTGCCCTGTGAACCTCAACAGCTTGATTACCTTTGAGAGATAGCTGGGCAGGTGACAGTGCAAAGTCTTCTGCCAAAAGGAGCGCTAAAGTTGGTCCAAAACATTTCAAACATTTTCAGGATTCGATGAAGAGGGTGGCTGTCACTCTCCAAATACCATTCGAAGAAGTTCAAGAGACCCAGCATAGGCTATTGGCCGTTTCAATTTCAAGTGCTCCTCTTTAGACTTTCCTCTACCTTAGAGTCAGGGCTGGCTCCAGGCACCAGCGCAGCAAGCAGGTGCTTGGGGCGGCCAACGGAGAGGGGTGGCACGTCCAGCTCTTCGGCAGTAAGTCCCTCTCTCCCTCTCGGAGGGAAGGACCTGCCACCGAAGTGCCGCCAGTGCATCTTTTTTTTTTTTTTTTTCCGCCGCTTGGGGCGGCAAAAACGCTGGAGCCAGCCCTGCTCAGAGTGTTTTCAAAAGTCATCATGGCAGTGGTTGCTACACAACTTCATTAATGAGGATGACTGTCTTCCTCTTCCTCGATGACTGGCTCTTCAAAGGATGTTCTTACAACAAAGTTCAAACCTCTGTAAAAAAGCTGTGACCAGGGGGTTGGGTGTGTGGATGAGAGAACACACAAACAGGGGACAGACAAGAACAGAGAGACAGAGGCCTAGCAATTGCCTGTAAGCACAGTGTGAACCTTGAAAAAGCTAAAGAAAGAGCTTTTGGGTCTGTTGGCTAAAGAGGCTTGGCTGTGATCTAAGAAACTGCTCCTTTTGTTTTTGGTTCCTCCTGCACTCGGAGGAGCAGAACTTTGTATATTCCTTGTAAATAACTAAGACTGCACTAAAGAAAATACCAGATTCCATCAGTTTCTACTTCTAAGTGGAACATCTCCAGGATCCAAAATTTGACTAGTCAAAAAGGGAAAACACTGAAGTTAGGGGTGTGATCCAGTTTTTAAAAATAGAAATTGTGAGCTGGTCTTCCTGTTGAACCAAGATGAAGAAAATAATGGTGATGCTTGCAGAAATCAAGGATGGACAAAAGAATTTAAACCAAGACCTGGAGGCTTCACAAAAGGAACTAAAGCAGTATGTGGAGGATTCCCAGAAAGGGCTTAATCTTGACCTCCAGGTGGTGATCAAATCTCTGTTGGAACAATAATTTCAAAGAATCCAGACAAGTTGGGAAGCTCAGCTGCAAAACTCCCAGGCTGAAATGGCAAGAGGTGACCAGCAATCTGACTGATATAGACCAGACATTTTTTCATGAAATAGTAGAGACCAGTCAAGCTTTAGCCAACTTGCAACTTGCTAAGAGAGATGAGCTGCAGCGAGGATGCAAGGAGCTGAAAATTCAACTTCTGAAGGAAATCAAAGGGTCACAAATCACAGTGGAAGGCAGCTGCCTGGATAAGGAATTGAGCCAGCCAGAAGACCTGGATAAAACTGGACATTTACAACAGTTTTCTACACTTTTTGCAACCCACAGAGGCCCAGAGGACAAACATCAGACTATTCCAGCTCTAGTGATGCAAAAACTAGATGAGGGAAAAGCTCCCTGAGAGGCTTCTTTGGCTCAGTTCAACATTGTAGTCCAAATGAATGGCTGGGAATATGGGTACATCTACACTACCCACTGGATCAGTGGCTAGTGATCGATCTATTGGAGATTGATTTATCGCATCTAGTGTAGACGCGATAAAATCGATCCCCGATCGCTCTGCCGTCTACTCCAGAACTCCACCGCGGCGAGAGGCGGAAGCGGAGTCAATGGGGTAGCAGCAGCGGTCGACTCGCCGCCGTCCTCACAGCCAGGTAAATCAACCTAAAATATGCCAACTTCAGCTACGCTATTCATGTAGCTGAAGTTGCATATCTTAGGTCGACCTCCCCCCCACCAGTGTAGACCCAGCCTATGTCTGCATTGCAATAAAAGAACCATGGCACGGCCACAGCTAGCCCAGGTCAGCTGATTTGGACTCAGGCTGTGGGACTAGAAGAAACCTCTCCTGAACTAATAGAGGACCTGCAGAGACTTGTGTTCCTGGCATATCAGGATACCACTGAGGCAATGGACCAATTCATAGATGCTCAGCTGGACTTGGACTTGCAAATCAAGATCAGGGAAAGGAGGCCAGAGACACTTGAAGAGCCTGTAGAATTTGCCACAAAACTTCAACTTTTCCTTCCAGTAGTACACCAGGAAAGGAAGCAGCTGGTACTGAGGAAGATGGAAGCTGATCACTGTGAACCCTGTAAGTACAGCTGTATATCTGATATGTATGATGAAAGAGGGAATTCTAATCTGGTTCATGACCTTACTAAATGATTAGAACAAATGATTAATTTTGGTTTGTAAAACGAGGAAAATTGGCAATAATGCAAAAATTAAAGGACACAATTAAATTAAATTCTGGTAATGTGACAAAACTGGCCTCAAAAAGAAAGATGGTTATAAATTTAAGGCAGGCCATGACAGACTGTCACAGGTGTCTAGTGCAAGTGTTTCGCCCAGTTCAGGAACATCATGCTGAAGGGGCAAAGCTTGGTGCAAGCACAAGTCAACCCTGCAGTTTTTGTAGAGATCTGGGCAGTTAAACAATAGTAACTGGGAGTTGGCTACTGAGTGTATAATAGGATCTGTGATGTGTATAAGGACAGTTGACACAGGCTCAAATGTGAGTTCTTACACCAGACACACTAAAAAGGCTAGGAAATAGGGGATCAAAAATTGAACTACCTAATTGGTCTCAAATAGAGACAGTGACTGGGGCCAGGGCACCCCTCCAAAAACTGGAAAAAGTGGTTTTGAAGATTGGACCTCTGAAATTTGAGCAAGAAGGCTACAAGGGATAATAATTGGCTTGGATTTAACTGTGTAATTAGTGCCCAAAAGGAAAGATGTCTTATACATTTAGTCAGTGGACATTTTCTGTAAAGGTAGGGCACAAGTGAGACAAATGGTTTGTAGGTAATTGGTTTGCAGTGAACTAATTATCCTGCTCCTGGGAGCAGAAACCAGCTACATGCCGTGGTAGCTTTCCAGCAAAAGAAAAATGGTGATTAGTTGAAATCTGTTTTGAGACCCAGGGTTTGGGGGAAATCTTAGCTGCTAAAGCTCTTGTGGATCTGACACAAGAACTGATTCATTTGCTGAATGTTTCTGACAAACAGCAAATAGTAAAAAAGGGAACTGCCGTAGCAAAATGTAAGCCAGTGGATCCGGTAAATTATAGTATAGAACGGTGGTTCCCAAACTTTAACAACCAGTGAACCCCTTTCACTAAAATGACAAGTCCCACGACCCCCCTCCTAAAAATGAATATTTCCAGGGATTTTCTCCTTCACCGGAGTATAAATTATAAAAGCAGTGATCTTTGAAATATAAAATTTGTTTTTATGACATGCTTATTACACACTACTGTCATGATAAATAATTAATAATAAATATTTATATTACATTATGAAAACGGCAACACTGTTCCAAGATCTCACTTTCATAGCTTGTATCACTTTGAATAAGCCTGTTACAAGACAAAGCTCCTATGTTTCATCAAGGAATATCAGATGTGAGACAGCATGAAAGTATTTAAGAAGCCAACTCAAAGAGTTCCTCCTACACAAATATTCAGGTCTTGAGCAGTCCAGGCAAACAATGCACATTACAACAAAGCTTAAACTTGTTCTTTATAATAATTTTAAAAACAATACTAGCTGCCTATTTAATTTTTAAAACAGCAAAAAATATCCACTTCCCTTTCCATTTCTTATAAGGAGTCTTGAAGTTTAAATCTCCTCAGTGTGATAGAGATGCTTGCTTTGATCTGCTTAGCTCTGGGCTGCTGGACCCGTGCTGCCCGGGATCCCTAGGGACAGCTCTGTCCACCATTAGGGAATTCTTTCCTGAGAACCCCCTGTAACATTTCGTGAACCCCCAGGAGTTCACAAACCCCAGTTTGGGAACCACTGGTATAGAAGTAAACTACGAGAAGGAAGGTGAGCTCTCAGAGTTTCTATTGGGCTTGTTCAAACAGCATAAGAGACTTTCTGCTTAGGAATAAGGAGGCGTTTTTCAGATCCAACAAAAATATAGGTTGTTCTGCACTGATCCAGCACAAGAGTGAAACTGGGGGAAACCAACCCGTTAAACTGCCACCTTACCAGTTACCAGTAGCAAAAAGGGACGAGACAGATGTAGCAGAATCAGTCTAGCTTCCCACACTGGATTTTAAAAGTGGGTATTGGCAAGTGGAAGTGGATCCAAAAGACAGGGAAAAACCTGCTTTCCCAGCAGGAAAAGACTTGTGGCAATTTAAAGTAATGGCTTTTGTCTTGTGTAATACACTAGCCACATTTGAGAGGGTAAAAGAATGTATTATATGGCACATCCCTCTCAGCCTGCCCATATACCTAGATCAGTATTTCTCAAACTGGGGTCGCCGCTTGTGAAGGGAAAGCCCCTGGTGGGCCGGGACGGTTTGTTTATCTGCCCTGTCCACAGGTCCGGCTGATCGCGGCTCCCACTGGCTGCGGTTTGCTACTCCAGGCCAATGGGAGCTGCTGTAAGCAGCGTGGGCTGAGGGACTTACTGGCCGCCACTTCCAGCAGCCCCAATTTGCCTGCAGCGGCGAACCGTGGCAAGTGGGAGCCGCAACTGGACAGACCTGCAGACGGGGCAGGTAAACAAACCGGCCCGGCCCACCAGGGGCTTTCCCTACACAAGTGGCTACCCCAGTTTGAGAAACACTGACCTAGATGATATTCTGATGCATGCTAAAACAGTTCAGTGGGAACTAAAACATTTACAAATGGGCTGTGATAAGCTGAAGGTGGTCACTTTGAAACTCTTTCAAAAAGAGTTCATCTGCTTGGGCGTACAATTAGTGAGGTGGGAATTTCCACTGATAAAAAGGAAATTGAGGCTGTACAGAGCTGGCCAATGCCCCAGACGGTCACAAATGTGCACAGTTTTATAGTTCTCTGCTCCTATTACAGACGGTTCATTTGTGGATTTGCCAATATTGCCAAACCACTGCATAGGTTGGGTGAGAAAGGGAAACCATTTCAGTGGACAGCAGGGCATGATGTAGCCTTTTCAGAGTTGAAAAAGGCTCTTGTGACTGCACCTGTCTTGGCTTTGCCATGTTTCAAACCCCCTTTCATATTGGATACAGGTGCTAGTGCTTATGGTTTGGGGGGCAGTATTGATACAATAATGCAGGGGACTTGAGAGGCTAGCTGCTTATTATAGCAAAAGTTTAGATTCTCTTGAGAGAAATTACTGCACACCCGCGCACACCCATGATCTGATGGGCTGGTGGGAAGGTTCAATAGGACTTTGGGGGTTCAGTTGGCTAGTTTTGTGGCACCAGCACAACCCATTCTTTTTGATGGCTAATATCCCAGCACTCCATATGTTTGGGCATGAGCTAAGGACCCCAGCAAATCACTGGTGTGGAGTTCCTGAAGAGGAACAGAGGGACTTGGACCATTTGGATTATGTATAAGCCCTACGATCCAAAATTGAAAATGTTCACACCTTTGCCAGGGAAAATTCAAGGATAGTCTCTGACAAAATGAAAAGGCTTTATGATGTAAGATCATACGGGGGAATTTTTAAAAGAGGGGGGCCCAGTCTGGTGCCACAATCCTAGAAGAAAGAAGGGTAGGCGCCCTAAACTGGATAAGGGCGGGAGCCTGGACTGTACTGATCCAAATCCATGAAATGGTTTACAGGATACCCTTGGGTTTGAGGACTAAACCCAAAGTTATCCATAAGAACCATTTGAGACACTATCGGGGGACAGAATTTCATCTTGGCTGTCCCCTGAATCCGAGAATGTAGCTGCAGAAGATGAGGCTGGAAAAGTTGTGACAGTAATGAGTGTCCGACTCAAACAGAATAGACAGTTTCTGCATTAGCCAGCAAATTCCACAGAAGCAATGATAGCTCAGTGGTTTGAGCATTGGCCTGCTAAACCCAGCGTTGTGAGTTCAATTCTTGAGGAGGACACCCAGGGATCTGGGGCAAAAAGTGGTCCTGCTAGTGAAGGCAGGGGGCTGGACTTGATGACCTTTTGAGGTCCCTTCCAGTTCTAGGAGATTGGTATATCTCCAATTATTATTACCTATTCTTAGGAGTTGATTGAAAGGGGCCCTTCCTTGGTAGTTCAAAAAAGTCCATCAGAGAGAGAAAAGAGATTTGGGTGGGAATAAAATTATTTTATGCTGGTGATGTGAAACTATCCTGACAGAAAGACACTGTATATATGTAAATAGTTAAGCTTGTATCATTTGTAATTTTTTCAGTTACTTCTTTTCTCTCTGTTTGGGATGGTTTGTGGGGGTGTCACTATTTTAGGCCTCATAAAGATGGTGGGCAAAACTAAAATCTGGGGGGAGGGGGGAGTTGTTGGGAGCTGGACTAAACCTCGTTACAGGCTGAGTTAAAAATCTCATTCAAGCTGATAGGGTTGCCAATTTTGGTTGGATGTATTCCTAGAGATTTCATCACATGACATAATCTTTAATTAAAGATTGATCTTTAATTCCTGGAGACTCCAGGTCAGGGAGGGTTGGCAACCTTACTTGTTCTTCACTTGAGATAGTTGTAACACACACACAAGGGGCTAAACGTAAAACAAGGCCTAATAGAGTCTGCCCAAAAACTAGCACCATGTGGTATCATAGCCAGGTGTTTGTGTGGTGAGGGTGAGAGCGCACACACAGAAATTGGAGACAGACAAGAACACAGAGAGAGGGACAGAGGCAAAAAGCAAGAAAGCCAAGCTGTAGCCTGTGAGCACACTGTGACCCTGCCTGGGAGAGGCGAGAGAGAGCGAGAGAGCTTTTGGTTCTGTTGGCTAAAGAGGCTTGGGGCTGGTAAGCTAAGGCCTGGTCTACACTATGATTTTAGGTCGAATTTATCAGTGTTACCTCGATTTAACTCTGCACCTGTCCACACGATGAAGCCCTTTTTTTTGACTTAACGGGCTCTTAAAATTGATTTCTTTACTCCAGCTCTGACTAGGGGATTAGCGCTGAAATCGGCTTTGCTGGGTTGAATTTGGGGTAGTGTGGATGCAATTCAACGGTATTGGCCTCTGGGAGCTATCCAAGAGTTCTCCATTGTGACCACTCTGGACAGTGCTCTCAACTCAGATGCACTGGCCAGGTAGACAGGAAAAGTCCCATGATCTTTTGAATTTAATTTCCTGTTTGGCCAGCGTTGCAAGCTGATCAGCACAGGTGACTATGCAGAGCTCATCAGCAGAGGTGATCATGGAGTCCCAGAATCACAAAAGAGCTCCAGCATGGACCGAACGGGAGGTACGGGATCTGATCACTGTATGGGGAGATGAATCCATGCTAGCTGAACTCTGTTCCTGTAAATGAAATGCCAAAACATTCAAAAAAATCTCCAAGGGCATGAAGGACAGAGGTTATAACAGGGACTCACGGCAGTGCCACGTGAAAATTAAGGAGCTTAGGCAAGCCTACCAAAAAACCAGAGAGGCAAACAGCCACTCCGGATCACAGCCCCAAACATGCCACTTCTATGATGAGCTACATGCCATTCTAGGGGGTGCAGCCACCAGTACCCCAACCATCAAGGGAGTAGGACGCAACACGGAAGCGGGTTTTGGGAATGAGGAAGATGATGAGGAGGAGGTTGAAGATAACTCACAGCAAGGAAGTGGAGAAACCGGTTCCCCCAACAGCCAGGATCTGTTTCTCACCCTGGACCTGGAGCCAGTAACCCCCAAGGTGAGCTCCTGGACCCTGAAGGCGGAGAAGGGATGTCTGGTGAGTGTACCTTTGTAAATATTAAGCATGGTTTAAAAGCAAGCGTGTTTAATGATTAATTTGCCCCGGCATTCATGGCCAGTATAGCTACTGGAAAAGTCTGTTAACGTGTCTGGGGATGGAGTGGAAATCCTCCAGGGACATCTCCATAAAGCTCTCCTGGATGTATCCCAAAGCCTTTGCGAAAGGTTTCTGGGGAGGTAACTTTGCCACGCCAGGCCAGTAGCACGTAGTCGGGAATCATTGCAGAACAAAGCATTGCAGCATATAGTCCTAGTGTTTGCTGGCATTCAAACAACATCCGTTCTTTATCTCTCTGTGTTAGCCTCGGAAGAGTGATATCATTCATGGTCACCTGGTTGAAATAGGGTGGTTTTATTAAGCGGACATTCAGAGGTGCCCATTCCTTCTGGGCTGTTTGCCTGTGGCTGAACAGAAATGTTCCCTGCTATTAGCCATGCGGTGGGGGGGAGGGGTGAAGCCATCAAAATGCGACCTTTTAACAAAAGTACATGTGCTATGTAATGTTAACAGCAAGGTTTATCGGGAAGGAGTGTACCCATTGTTCTCTAAAATGTGTCTTTTTAACTACCACTCTCCCTTTTTTTCCCTCCACCAGCTGCATATGTTTCTCCTTCCCAGAGGCTAGCGAAGATTAGAAGGTGAAAAAAACGCACTGGGGATGAAATGTTCCCTGAGCTCCTGCTGTCCTCCCACACTGACAGAGCACAGCAGAATGCATGGAGGGAGACAATGTCAGAGTGCAGGAAAGCACAATATGAACATAAGGAGAGGTGGCGGGCTGAAGAGAGTAAGTGGTGGGCTGAAGATGATAGGTGGTGTCAGCTAGCTGACAGAAGGCAGGAGTCAATGCTCAGGCTGCTGGAGCATCAAACTCATATGCTCCAGTGTGGTTGAGCTGCAGGAAATGCAGCAGGAGCACAGACTGCTGCTCCAGCCTTTGTGTAACCAGCCACCCTTCTCCCCAAGTTCAATACCTTCTCACCCAGATGCCCAAGAATGTGGTGGGGGGGCCTCTAGCCACTCCACTCCAGAGGATTGCCCAAGCAACGGAAGGCTGGGATTCAATAAGTTTTAAAGTGCAGTGTGGCCTTGTCCTTCCCCCCACCCCACCCACTGCTTCCCTCCTCCCCCACCCCTCCCAGGCTACCTTGGCAGTTATCCCTCTATTTGTGTGATGAATTAATAAATAATGCATGAATGTGAAACAACAATGACTTTACTGCCTCTGCAAGCGGGGATCGAAGGGGGAGGGGAGGGTGGTTAGCTTACAGGGAAGTAGAGTGAACCAGGTGTATGTGGGGGGGGGTTCATCAAGGAGAAACAAACAGAACTTTCACACCGTAGCCTGGCCAGTCATGAAACTGGTTTTCAAAGCTTCTCTGATGCATGCCGCGCCCTCCTGTACTCTTCTAACCGCCCTGGTGTCTGGCTGCACGTAATGAGCAGCCAGACAATTTGCCTCAACCTCTCACTCAGCCATAAACATCTCCCCCTTACTCTCACAGATATTGTGGAGCGCACAGCAAGCAGTAATAACAATGGGAATATTGGTTTCACTGAGGTCTATCTGAGTAAACTGCGCCAGCGCACTTTTAAACATCCAAATGCACATTCTACCACCATGCTTCACTTGCTCATCCTATAGTTGAACAGCTCCTGACTACTGTCCAGTCTGCCTGTATATGGCTTCATTAGCCATGGCATTAAGGGGTAGGCTGGGTCCCCAAGGATAACTGTAGGCATTTCAACATCCCCAACGGTTATTTTCTGGTCTGGGAAGAAAGTCCCTTCCTGCAGCTTTTGAAACAGACCAGAGTTCCTCAAGATGCGGGCGTCATGTACCTTTCCTGGCCATCCCACGTTGATGTTGGTGAAACGTCCCTTGTGAGCCACCATTGTTTGCAGCACCATTGAAAAGTACCCCTTTCGGGTTATGTGCTCGCTGGCTTGGTGAACCGGTGCCAAGATAGGGATATGGGTTCTGTCTATCGCCCCACCACAATTAGGGAATCCCATTGCAGCAAAGCCATCCACTATGACCTGCACATTTCCCAGAGTCACTACCCTTGTTATCAGCAGCTCTTTGATTGCATTGGCTACTTGGATCACAGCAGCCCCCCACAGTAGATTTGCCCACTCCAAATTGGTGCCTGACTGACTGGTAGCTGTCTGGCATTGCAAGCTTCCACAGGGCTATCATCACTCGCTTCTCAATTGTGAGGGCTGTTCTCATCTTGGTATTCTGGTGCGTCAGGGCAGAGGAAAGCAAGTCACAAAGTTCCATGAAAGTGCCCTTACGCATGCAAAAGTTTCACAGCCACTGGGAATCGTCCCAGACCTGCAACACTATGCAGTCCCACCAGTCTGTGCTTGTTTCCCGGGCCCAGAAGTGGCATTCCACAGCATGAACCTGCCCCATTAACACCATGATGTGCACATTGCCGGGACCCGTACTTTGTGAGACGTCTATGCCCATGTCTATGTCCTCATCAGTCTCGTCACCACGCTGCTGTTGCCTCCTCGCCTGGTTTCACTTTTGCAGGTTCTGGTTCTGCATATACTGCAGGATAATATGTGTGGTGTTTAGAGTGCTCATAATTGCCGCGGTGATCTGAGTGGGCTCCACGTTCGCAGTGCTATGGCAACTGCACTGAAAAAAAGTGCAAAACGATTGTCTGCCATTGCTCTGATGGAGGGAGGGGCGACTGACGATATGGCTTATAGGGAATTAAAATCAACAAAGGGGTGGCTTTGCATCAAGGAGAAACACAAACAACTGTCACACAGAATGGCCCCCCCCTCAAGGATTGAACTCTCAAAACCCTGGGTTTAGCAGGCCACTGATTTCACGGAGGGATGGGGGAGCAAATGAATAGAAATGAATACAAACCAAATCTATTCTATTTCTTGTTTTGATCCACTCTATCTATCTTGTCAAGTATCAGAGGAGTAGCCGTGTTAGTCTGAATCTGTAAAAAGCAACAAAGAGTCCTGTGGCACCTTATAGACTAACAGAGGTATTGGAGCATAAGCTTTCATGGTTGAATACCCACTTCGTCAGACGCATGTGTGTGTCTGACGAAGTGGGTATTCACCCACGAAAGCTTATGCTCCAATACCTCTGTTAGTCTATAAGGAGCCACAGGACTCTTTGTTGCTCCACCTATCTTATACATCTTAGGCTAGCAGCACACGGTGCAGTATGACTGCTAGCCATCGTCATCTCCTGGGTGCTTGGCAGATGCTGCATTATGATTGCTAGCCATCATCATCTCCTGGGTGCTCGCCAGAAGACGGTGCAGTATGACTGCTAGCCATTGTCATCTGCTGGGTGCTTACCAGAAGATGGTGCAGTACAACTGGGGAATGACCTGGATGAGTCACTCCCATGTCTGCCCAGGTGCCCCGACCGACCTCACTGAGGTCGGCTAAGAGAGCACCCAGGAGTATGACGACGACGGCTACCAGTCATAATGCACCGTCTGCTACCAAAAGGCAATGAGCTGCTGCTGTGTAGCAATGCAGTCCCACGTCTGCCAGCACCCAGGAGACATATGGTGACAGTGAGCTGAGCGGGCTCCATGCTTGCTGTGGTATGGCGTCTGCACAGGTAACCCAGGAAACAATTGTCTGCCATTGCTTTCACAGAGGGAGGGAGGGAGGGGGGGGGCTGACGACATGTACCCAGAACCACCCACAACACTGTTTTTGCCCCATCAGGCATTGGTATCTCAACCCAGAATTCCAATGGGTGGTGGAGACTGCGGGAACTGTGGGATAGCTACTCACAGCTACCCACGGTGCAACACTCTGGAAGTTGATGCTAGCCTCGGTACTGTGGATGCAGTCCACCGAGTTAATGCACTTAGAGCATTTTGTGTGGGGACACACACAATCGACTGTATAAACACTATTTCTAAAAAAATGACTTCTATAAATTCGATCTAATTTCGTAGTGTAGACATACCCTAAGAAATTGTTTCTTTTGGTTTTGGTTCTTCATGTGTTTAAGGAGCAGGACTTTGTACATTACTTGTAAATAAACAGGATGGCACCAAAGACAGACTCTGTCAATTTCTGCTTCCATCTGGAACGTCTCCAGGGCCCCAAAATTTAATTAGCTGCTCCGGGTGAAAAACGACAATAATACTGTGAAATTTATCTGTTCACTTGTATAGGAGGTTTGGTATATTTCTAATGGTGAATAACAAATATATAGCACAAATTCCTGGACAAAAATGGTTGGATTTTTCACTCTGTTACGCCAAATTTTTAAAGTGTAATCCCACTGAAGTAAGTCAAGTTATATTGGCATAAAACTTGTAACAGAGCGAAGAATCAGATCCTGTGGGCCACATCCTTTGTGCAGCGGTAGCTGTAAACCACCTTTCCACTCCCATGATCTTGAAGCCATCAGTGGACGAAATGTCCCCTGGTATAATTTTACGGCAGCTGCAATGGTACCACAAAGGGAGTTGTTTGCTCAGGGCCTCACAGGATAGGTATGGAGTGGTTAACCCATGGCATCTGCTTGAAGCTTTAAGGACAGGTACTATTCATGTAAATCAAGAGTACATATGTTCGGATCAACTTGTTAAATCCATGCACATTTCATGTGGGATCAACTATTTAAAGAAAAAAAAAGAAACCTTCCAGTGCTATTAGAAATGTACCAATGTTGATTGAATTATACCTTTATTACTAAAGAACTGCTTTTGCCAGCTGGTAAGTGGAATGTCTAGGACTCTGCCTATTGCTCTTTCACAGCATGGTGACAAGTTCATAATGAAATCAGAAATTCATAGAGGCATAAACACAGCTGTTTATGCCCATAAAATAAGTGGTTTACAAGAAAAGGCATAATCAGTAGTATCGAGTGTTTTGTCAATTACATTAACAACAGAGAAATAGAAAATGATGCCTATTTGACAAGAGACCATTTTCAAGACATTACATTTGCATAATACTAGTCTTCTTGTACTAAGAAAAGCAATGAGACATCATAAAAAAGATGTATCCATTATTCATGAATTTAAATAATCTGACTTGCATGGAAAAATAAGGCTGAGCCAGATTTTATATTTGTAGACTTGTCTTCTCCTTAAAAAAAATCACAGGCAATTATTGTTTATATTTTAACTAATCCTATTGCTTGGATTGCTGATATTCCATTTAATAGGATCTTGCAGTTAGTAAATTAAATATTTTCTTATTAATTCCAATGTAATTGACACCTTACTATGAGTCAGGGCTCAAACAGTAAACATCTATGACAGAATCATCCCATCCCATCTGCTGGGCAGATTAGGCGTAAGTGTAAATGATGAGAATTTAGATTTGTTGCAGTACACATGGCTTATCCAGATGCTTGCATACGCCAAACAGAGATATGAACAGCCTGCTCACCAAGTCCATGTTGACGCCATCAGATCAGGCTCATTCATCTCAGGATAGGCATGTGATGGGTTTGATCACAGAAACCCGCTTGGGATTGTCACCTGATGTGCTGAGTCTACCTCTGGGCCTGTTTTCTCTGCCAATTTGGGCCTCCAGAACCTTGCCTTGTGGAGTCAGACACGCCAGTTGGCTCCAACACAGACCCAGAGTCTGAACCATGAGCCCCAAAGCTGCAGACTTAACTGAAAACAGCTTAAGAAGTGCTCCTGTCTCTAGCACCAAGACATCCAGCTCTCAATGAAATTCAAACCACAAATAAATCCGTTTTACTCTGTATAAAGCTTATACAGGGTAAACTCATAAATTGTTTGCCCTCTATAACACTGATAGAGAGATATGCACAGTTGTTTGCTCCCCCAGGTATTACTTACTCTGGGTCAATTAATAAGAAAAAGTGATGTTATTAAGTACAAAAAGTAGGATTTAAGTGGTTCCAAGTAATAACAGACAGAACAAAGTAAGTTACCAAACAAAATAAAACAGAACACACAAGTCTAAGCCTAATAAATTAAGCAACTGATTACAGATAAAATCTCACCCTCAGAGATGTTCCAATAAGCTTCTTTCACAGACTCCTTCCTAGTCTGGTCCCAATCCTTTTCAGACCAACGTTGTAGTTTATGGCCTGGGTTCAGCAATCACTTCCACCCCCGTAGTTACTGTCCTTTGTTCCAGTTTCTTTCAGGCATCTCTTTGGGGTGGAGAGGCCATCTCTTGAGCCAGCTGAAGACAAAATGGAGGGGTTTCCAGGGCCTTTTATATTCTTTCTCTTGTGGGAAAAAAGGTTTTTTTCCTCTGTGCAAAATCACAGCAAAAAGATGGAATTTGTAGCCACCTGGGTAAGTCACATGTCCATGCAGGCCAATGTCATTGTTTACATGTTAGTTTGAATGTTCCCAGGAAAGCTCAGATGTGGATTGGTGTCTCCCAAAGTCCTTTGTCGGTTAAGTGTTTCTTAATTGGGCACTTACTGAGAATAGTCCTTTCTCAAGGAGCTGACCAAATGCTTCACTGAGGCTACTTAGAATCAAACACATTGAGATACAAGTACATAGCCAATATTCATAACTTCAAATACAAAAGTGATACTCACATACAGACAGCACAAGCATAACCAGCAAACTACAACCTTTCTATAAACACCCCACTTGACCTCCTCTGTACAAAACCTGGTGCAACCATAGAACCCTTGTTGCAACAATGATCTCTGTGGTCACAGTTCATGTCAATAACGTCACAAGGCATGGTGAGGGGAATAACTAGAATGATGAAAGGACGAAGCACAGATTAAATGTGTCAATTTTTTTTCACCTCACTGACATGTGCAACCTGATATGAGCTTCATTTCCCAGCACTACAAATCTGGATTCTACTGTCGCAGCGTGGGAGAATAAACCAAGCAGGCCTTGCAGAATGAACAGACTGTAGCTCTGGGTGGGAGGAACAAGTTCCAAAGTAGAGAGCCACTCATCAGAAATCTCCTATTGCCACCCTCTTCCTGTTTAAATTAAGGAGCTGTTGGCTTGGGCACCTCAGCTGATATCAGTGACCAAGGTATCAAAGAAGAAGAAAGGCAGTCCTTAAGGCCAAACCCTTTAGAGCAGAGGTTCCCAAAATGAACTATGGACCACCAGTAGTGGACAGTGATGTAATAACTACCCATCGGGGAAGTTTCTTTCTAATCCCCATCAGTTAGTGGCCAATTTATGCCCTGAAGGATGAGGGCTTATAGTTCTTATATAATCCTTCTTCAAAACCTACTAAACTCTTGGTTTGAATGTTATAGTGTGGCAATGAGTTCCACAGGTGAAATATGTCCTGAGTAAAAGAACATTTCCTTTTATCAGTTGTAATTTGTTCCCTTTCAGTTTCTATGAGGCTATCAACCCTGCCTAAGAGATTTGGGTGCTCAATTCCCATTAAAATTATTTTGAAAATCCCACCCAGAATGTCTGCTAGCTCTTCTTTGAAAGATCCACATGGATTCCACTCCTGGTGCGCACGACCTCCAGGCATGCAAGATTGGATTATTTTGGCCATCCGTGTCTGTTGGAGTCAGGAATGAGACCCAAGGGAGGCGCAGTGCCCCCGTGTTGAACACTCACCAGGCTTTTGTGTTTGGATCCAAGCACTAGAGCTGTGAGCTTTTCCACTCCCTTGGTTCTGGTCTAGGGTTGTCAGGCATTTGGTTTTCTACCGCAACGCCTGGTTGAAAGGGACCCTCACAGCTCTTGCCAACCGGGCTGTTAAAAGCTGTTAAAAGACCAGCCTGCCTCAGTCTCCTCATCACTCTTGAGCATTTTTTGAGATTTTGTCAGTGTCCTTTCAGGATCTCACGTCTCTTTTGAACCTTACTCCTCCAACTCTGGGTTCTTGTCTCCTGCCCTAAGCGCCGTTTGTGTTTCTAACCCTCCCAGACTTCATGTTCTTAAAAGCTAGCACTAACATCTTGGTTCATTGTTCCTTCTCTTAGGGAGAAGGACTCTAAAAAACTTGAATTGTTCAGCAGAAAGGTCTACTCCTCCATTAGTTTTCAGATGTGCATTTTGAATTATCAGGCCCTTCTGTCAAAATATTGACTATCCGAAGTGGAACAAAGTGTCGCAATTCATAGAGGAGCTTCCAGAGGAACATAGAGAGGAGTTGAAGTCTCTACCATCTAAAGGACAGTTAGTGGCCTGAACATCTCTCTGCTGTTATATGCAGGGGTTTGTAGCTCCCGTCTTCTAGAATACTCAGTGAGGTCCAAATGACCATTGCAAACCTGCCACTTGTAAGTTGTGAATCACTTAATGCACAAACCAATGAAGCCCTTCATGTGTCAGAAGTTTCAAGAGATATCCTCCACTTGTTGAGTGTCTACCAGGGATCTCAAACTCAAATGACCACGAGGGCCACATGAGGCCTAGTACATTGGCCTGAGGGCCGCATCACTGACCCCCGCCCCCCCTGCTGCCCCGCCCCTGCCCCCACTCCACCCCTTCCATGCGGCCCTGCCCCTACCCCGCCTGTTCCCACCCCTTCCCCGCCCCCATTCCAACCCCTTCCCCAAAGTCTCCGCCCCTTCCCTGCCCTTATTTTAACCCCTTCCCCAAATCCCCGTCCCTGCCTTGCCTCTTCTCTGCCTCTTCTCCTCCCTCCTGGAAAGCACTAAGCACCGCCAAAGAGCTGTTTGGTGGTGGGATGCGCTGGAGGTAGGCAGAGGAGTGGGGACGTGGTGCGCTGGGGGTGAGGGTGAGGGAGCTTGGTGGCCGCAGGAAATAACTCGGGGTGGGCCAGGGGTTTTGACCTGTTTCCTCCTCAGGACTGGAGTGTACACAGCAGGGGTCTCAAACATGCGGGACGTGGGATGTGTGCGGCCCCTGGAGTTACTTGCTGCGACCCACGGGCCATGTGTGTGAAACCCCTGGTGCATAGACTCCAGCCCTGAGGACGAAACAGGCCAAACCCCAAAGGTATAGGCCTCTGCTTCATATTATTACAACCCCCAGAAGGCACTTGGAACCACCAAAGAAGAAAGTTCCAGTGCAAAAAGCTTTGTGCCTCTTCCTCCTCCATCAGCTTGCAGGGTAGAGGGACAGTCAGGCCTCTACGGCGGGTCCACCTTACACAGTGCTCCATAAAGATAAGGTGGCTCTTAGGGCTTGCCCCACGTTCTTTCCTAACTTGTTTCTGATTTTCATTTAAATCAGTTGAGTTGCCGCCCAATGTTCTTTCCCCAGCCCCATTCAAAAGGGAAAGCCAAACTGCATGCACTCAATGTGGACAAGGCTCTTCCATACTCCCTGGACAAGACAAAACTCTTCAGGAGCTCCCCCTGACTGTTCTGGGTCAAACCATTTCTGCTAAAATAACCCTACAGTTCTTGAAGGATAGTGTGCACTGAGAACACTGATATATACCTATGGCTGTAACTTCACCATAGCAAAGTGTTATGCTTGGCATTATGCAGCATGTTAAACATTTTGTACCTTCTCTGTGAATATTATTAAGGTAGAAAAATCCTGTCCTTATTCTTACTCAGAAAAAATGGGCTTTGAGAGTGTATGGCTTCCATGCTAAATCAGCTATTCCAAATAATACTGCTAATACAACATCCAGCCTTCCAGTCTCAGATGAATTATTTGAAATTCAGCGTCTGTAAGTGTCTCTATTAAAATATCATTATTGACTCAGTAAATAATATTATCAAAGGAAGCTTCATTCAAATTCATCATGTATATATAATTGTAAGGTGGAACAAATTGAATCTGGAGTTTGGTAACCAAATGTCGATGCTCCATTTCCCCTATTCCAGCATAAGACCCTGGTCTTGCACAGATGTATGCTCAAAAGCAGTATTTACATTCTTAAAGTTAATCATGTTTTTGCAGGATGAGGCCAAAGAGAGCCCTTCATACTGTAAATGTACTGTCCACTGCTACTCTTTGTGTAAATATTTACTTGGAAGATTTGTGTTTTCTCTTTTAGCTCAAGTATGTGGTTAATCATCATTAGATATTTTGATCCCTCAAATAAATGTTACAATGAAGACATTTACTGCAGATTCAAGCACTTTGAAACACTGCACATTTAGGCCCAATTGGTCTCCCATTTAAATCAGCAGCAAAACTCCATTTGACTTCTATAGATACAGGATTTGGCTCAGATGCTCTGTTTGTGTTACACAAAAGTTGGTCTCTATGTTTGCACCTTTTTTGGAGCACAAATAACATTAAAGAGAACGGATAAGCCTGGTAGCTTTCCAAACTGTGGTTCAAGGTACTCATTTAATGGTTAATGGAATTATCTTTAGGAAATGCCATTTATTAAGAGGAAATCTTTCCTCCATTATCATTGCATAGATTTTTAGCATTATACGTCCTCATTTTTACAATTAGATAATGCTCTTGGAAACTCATTAAGTCTATTTATGTTTGGTTTAGACAGACCTGATTTGTTTTGTAGGTGAAGTACAGAACTTATGAACACTTGTGAGATATGAACTCAATCACCAACAAAGTAATATTGGTTAATCGGTCATGTAACTTTTCACGATAACCCACTAGCAGGGTGGTGCAGATGATTTGGTGAGCAAAAGGTTTTGTGGAAGTTATGCTTTTTTATATTTTAAGGTTCAGTCTCATACACAGTAAAACTGTCACTTGTCCTTAATGATAAAATAAAACATTGTTTCTGTAGTAACCTTTGCTGATCAATTAATTCTCTGTATAACAAAGGAGGCTGTTTTGTCATATTTTTATTCTCAGTGGACCCAAATGATCCTAACTTCCCCAAAGTCTGAGGCTGGTTATTGTATTTCTGGCCTCTATCTTTATAGTACCCAAAGCATGGATTGGATCACATCCATTTTGTGGAAGTTAGCATCTGAACTTTGTGGTTTAGGCTGATCTGGAGTCCTGAACCTGTGAAATGTGGACATCTTCAACTAATCACAGTTAAGGGCACTCAGTGCCTTGCAGAACTAGACCCCCAGGTTGTGTCTATATATTTAGAGGTCAGATTGTTTTCCCCATATATGACATAGTGGCTTATTATCATGTAGCTAAGTGAGTATTACTATATTTTTTAAAGTATTACCCCCTTCTCTTTCATTAAGTTCAGTAGCAGAATGTCTCTTATTTAGTCTAGTCTAATACTATTGGTGGTTTAGAATTTCTCCATCTTGACAGTAATTTTCATTGGAAGAGTTACATTACATATTTGAGAGGGACTCAGGCTAAATAAAGGCAACACATATGTTCAATGGTTCTAGCAGATGTATATCACCAGCAGTTATCAGTTTCAGTGGTGCTCAGACAGGTCGTCTTAACTAGAGATTAATGTAAATTGTTTTGCAATGGGGGATGTCAAAGTTCATCCAGTCATTAGTGTGTCTGTGATAGAACCTACTCATTTCTGAGACAGCAGAGAGCACTTCAGTGGAATTTGTCATCACAAATTTCAATTTGTCATCACATTAAGGCTCTCTAAATAGACCATTTTTTTCACTAAAAAGTCAATATTTGAAGCCATTTGTTTCCATTCACTTTGGAATATTTAACATTGAACTGTTTCTAATGGCTTTCCTATTATGATGCTGATGTGATGTACTGTTCTGTGTAATTTTATGATGAACACAACAGAATGGATGTATAAGTTCACTTTTGTTTGGCATTATTTTATCTTTGTATTTCATTTTTAGAATTTTACTATCTATATTTTGTTTCTTTTTTGTGAAATAAAAATTGATTAAATAAAAGAAGTTAATTTACTAAAAATATTGTCTATTATAATGTTGAGTTTTGTGCTACCTTTCTTGTTTCTTTGAATTCATTTAATTGAACATTTTTCCAATATTGTTTATTTAGAAAACAGTCTCATTCGCAGAGCCAATTGACCATGCCTTTTTTATGTCTAATAGGATTGAAAATTGTTTCTTGTAAGTTTTGTTTATAAAAGGCACCTGGTGATTGCATTGATGCTGTCTGTGTTCTATATACAACTCCGATATGATTGGATTTGTTCATATGAATTATAGCATAATGGTTCTGTATGCAACCAAGGCTCCAATCCAGATCTCACTGAAATCATTGGCTTCAGTGGTAGGTGGATCGGGCCCAGCAAGAATTTAGATCAATCAAATGTATTAGTGTGTCACTGTGGTTTGTCTGAACATATAGATTAATACTCATTCACTCTGCTTCGTTCTTGAGAGTTGGGTTCTACTGTAATACACTGGGATACATTGAGATCCCTACAGCCCTTACTCCTGAGTAATCCCATTGACATCAGTAAGATTATCCCATATGTAAATCCTGCAGGATTGGGCTCCTTCTTAATTGAATAGTTTACCAGATTGATGTGATATATGAACCCAATCCTGCAAATTGCTGCATTCCTCTTGCAAGTTGCTGAGATACTCAACTTCTGCATGCAGCAAGTTGTATCACTGCAATAAATACTAAAATGAGAAAACAGATTGCAAAACATCAGTGAAAAAGGATCCAATCTACGGGAATTCAGGGCACTTAGCATCTTGTAGGATGCGCTAGTGCTTTCCAGGATTGGGTTCATATTTTCCCTTTGTGGGAATCATCTCCTTAAAGGGACATGAATGCCCTCAACTCCAGAGGACTGAGGGTGGCCAAAATCTAGCAGAACTGGTCCCTTATAGGCTGTTTACAAGTCACATGCTCTCATTTCAAATCGATTCTGAATGTGACTGTATAGAAAGTATTTAGAATGACAGCTAAATTTAAAAATTAATAAAGAATTTAAGCTTCTAACCAGAAAAAATACCCATTGTGCTTGCATTTCACTAATGCTTGGGCAGTACATCCACCTATGATGACACAAAACAAGAAAAAAAACCAACTCAATAGCTAATCTTATATCAGTCCCTGATCACATGTATCTTGTTTTACTAGGTGTGGTTGCAGCATAATGCACTAAAGTCTAGTGATGATCAGTTCTGCACCAGAAAATAATCAATGGAAAATAATATGGTGGGGATGAAAAACAGGGGCCGTATAAATAAAATGAACTTGTTTTGTGTTTTTATTTTGGCTGCTTTGCTGGTTCAGATGACACCTGGTTACTGATTTTTTTTAATCATCACTTTCCTTCATTCCAGCACATGCACCAGTTTCATATAACTACCCACATCACAGAGCCATAATAGGTAGGGAAAAGAGGGTTGAACTGAAGCTATGACATACTACACGCTGAATATTTTGGTTTTTGTAAGTACCTCAACATTGGCAGACCCATAACATCATTTTAATGCATATTTAGTGTTTAGTTTCTTCTTTTATTTTAGCAGCAGTAAAGCTTTACCTTGAATTTTTATTTTGCTATATTTAAAGGATTCTCAGACTTCAATCCAAATTTCTGTAGCATCATGATTTTATATCATAACACCATTGTGAAGAGCCCACAGACTTGCACTGGAATTCCTTTTATATTTTAATAGTACTTCTGAGCCAGTAATGCCAGGTTTTTCCAAACTGAGGATATCTAAAGATAAGCACCCATGTAAATGGCCCAATTCTCAATGGTGCTGAATACCTGCAGTGCCTGTTGCAGTCCGAGACCACAAAGTTTGCAGCAGGTATTCAGAACCTGGATTTAACAGACTTATCAGACCAGGACATTTCCAGAACTCTTCAGGCAAAGCTATGCTTATTACACATTAAAGGAAAGTAGATATGAAGCTAGGGGCAGTGAATGTCATGCTAACGTCTGGGCATCTACGAGATATCAGGTGACTCATTTGACCAATTTCTTTAGCCTGGAGTGTTAGTCTTACAACATTTTTGCAACATTATTTTATTTTCTAATACAAGGATTTACTGTACTTTGGTTTGAAAACTGAAAGCCCGTTTCTCCCACTAGTGGTAATGACAGCCTATGACTGGAGAAGGGCAAACCTTTTGGGTCGGGGCGGCTCAGGCCAACACAAATATTTTACTCACAGAACTGTAAGCTGGGGAATGTGCTGCTTTATTTACCTGCATCATAGAAAAACTGAGTGTGTGTAGCGGGGAAACTCCCAGTAACAAACAGGGAAATAGTGAGGGATGGAGCATGGCACCATCCCCTAATACTCTGAGTAATCCAGCTAACCCCATGATGACCACTTTAGTGTAATACCCATAAGGTCAAATTTTCTAAGATGGCCTCTTGTTTTGTAATCCCCCACAACTGTTTATATCACACCTGCCAGTGTGTTTTCCACCTCTGGTTGGTCCAAATACAGAAATAAAAAGCGGTGAATGAAAATGTAAGTGTATAATCTAAACCTAAATTAGACAGTAGAGACCTGTCAATTTAATGAGACATTACTGTGAGAAATAACAAAGGGTGAAATCTTGGTCTCATTGAAGTCAATGGAAATGTTGCCATTCGTTTCCAGGCAGCTAGTGACATCGCAGGAATTGTACACTGGCACTGCACTCATAATGGCTTCAGGCACAGCTGCTGCTATGTAGAAACATTGTTTTTAAAGAAAGTATATTTGAATACTAATGGGGATTTCAAAACACTCAAATATATTTATATATAAATATCAACACACACTAAGATGCCTCTTTTCCTATGGCCTCCTATGTACCATGTGACCTCACTGAGTTCCTCCACTAGACCCCTACCCTGCCAACAAGTAAGTCCCTCTTAAAAACCCACTTACTGTCAGGTTGCCTACAGTGAGTCTTGTTAACCTGCATGAAATTCCTTATTTTCCTCTTCCCTTAACCCCTGTTTACTTGTGTGTCTGTCCTTAAACCATGAGCTCCTTGGAGTAAGGACTGTCCTCTTCTGAATGCCTGGAAAACACCTCGTGCATGGTTGGCCATAAATCATAATGATAGTAAGAGCTCTGCCACATGGGTGACTCTTTATATATCACAGGCTGGAGAATCCTTGGTTCCAAAAAGTGGCCATTTCCAAAATGGTGGGATTGAAAAGCAGAAAACAGACCCATATTCAGCTTTCTCCAACAAACCATTCTGATGTCTCTGCATGGGATAGGAGTGGCTTATGGAAGGAGCTTAGCGGTACTATGGTTCCTCCTGCTATGTGCAGTTTGAAAGTGACTCACTTTCTTTAACGATACAATTTTGTTCATGCCTTTCTACATAATGTCTATCATATACTTACAGTGCATAGCTAGAAAACCAGACAACTTTCTATTGCCAATGTAACATAAGCTTATCTTAGGCAATACAAGAGTGAATCCATCACTCAAAAACTGGCCTTTTAGTACTAGAAAACGACAGCATAGTTTAGAAAAGAAGCCAAGCAGAGGTGAGAAGCAGATGATTGCCTTTTCCTTTCCTTTCCTTACCCTGCCTCACCAGGCTCACGTATTTAGGATCCTTTGGGAGCCAGGTTGTTGTCGCCACAAGCTGATTTGGGGAGGTTGGCGGTGTGACCAGCTTGCAGGCTTACAGGTGGATGAACCCTAAGAATGACGGTGCTTTTAATAGGGATCTAGTGTCCTTTGGCCTACCTGCATTTCATTGGCAGATTTTTGATTAAGTGGGTCAAGGTGTTGACTGACTTACACCTGTTGTCTGCAGGATACTTTGCATTGTGGGATGTGTTTGATCCTGACAGAGACCAGCACCTTGTCTGCTTTTCTTATTAATCGGACTGAAACACAGTCTTTTTATAAAACAAGCTGAGCATGACTGAGAATCTAGTTTTTTTCCTCCTTCTGATTGTCATGCGTAAGCAGCTCAAAAATTAAAAGTGGAGACTGTCTAGAAATTACATTAAAATTGTATCACCTATAGAGAAATGAGAGATTTACTGAAGCTTTAAGATGTTGTTTTTAGCCCTTCAGCAGAGCTATGGTAGACAACTAGAGAGAGAGATAAACCTATATCAACAATGTCTCAGAATGATACTACTATTAATATATGCTGGGAGGGTGATACCAAAAAGGCAGATTAAATCCAGTTTGGGTCAGTAACTACACTGGCAAAAATAACACATCTTTGCATGCTGGCGGACTCCAAAGCTATGGGGCCTTCTGAGGAAAAAGAGTTGGGAGTCATTGTCATGGAGAGGTTACTGCACAGTACAAGGTAACCTCCATCTTGCTCTCAGAGAGTGTCCTTCATATTTTTCCTATGGGAAAGAAAGGAGAAGGCTGGAGAAACTTGCAAGATTTTTTGTGTTGTCAGGGACTCCCCGGTTAGCTGTGGCCATAGGACACACTCCGGGGCTTGGGGAGGAAATGGGAAACGAAAATGGCCACATTCATGCTGATTATAGAGATATTCAGTATTGCATTCATAATATCTCAACCCTCCCCTCCCCCCAGACTAAGAAAGAGCTATGTTAGTGGATAGCAATGAACTAAGGTCATCATTTTCAAACCTAAAGCCAGACAGCAGTTTTGCAGTGCAATATAGAATAAGTATAGATGAAACTGACTCTGACTAGTACAGTATTACCTGAACTACTTTCTGTGCTGATCTGAAGAGCAGAGAGGATATCAAAGTCAATCCATTTTATGACTGTCTAGGACGATGAGCTAAAACTCCACAACTAGTTTAAGCCTAAATTCTCACAATCTCACAGTATTACAAGGCACTTAAATATGTGGCTTGATTTTTGGACATTCTACAGCACCCATTGACTGAGAAAGTACTAGTTACATTTGTAAATTGAGAGACAGTTAAAGAAATACTAATGGCATCCAGTGTTTCATCTATTCATTATGCTGCATAATATCTATCTGAACACAGACGGATGCAAATGTCCTACTTAGCCATAAAACTAGCTTTCCTTCGCTCTTATACACATACAACTGTGTCCTAACAAGACAACTTTGTGTTAAAAGGTTAGGGGGATCTTACTAGTAGCACAATCTATTCAGAGCATATACAGAAGAGAACAGCAAAATCCCATTTAAGTCTGACATAGCAGGGAGCGATAAACAGACCCCCCTTCTGACTAATGAATTCAGGAGCAGCTTTGACTCAGTGCAATTATTAAAGACTCATTTTTAGCCAAGGTATTGAAGACTTAATAGCAGTGCAATTTACCTTATCAGCTTTACCAGATGGTGTCATTTACTTGGGGAAGGTCGGTATCTGTGACTGAGCTTTATTTACCTCACTGCAGTGAATTGTTGTACCTTTAAAGAGAAAAAATTGTAGAATGCCATAAAGACAAGCAGGGTCACTCTCCAGACGCTGCACCAGCTTACTAGAACACCTCTTCGAAATGTATGTATTCTCCGGGTCAGCCTAATCTGCTTCGCTTGACAACACAGAGCAACTGTCAAATCCCTACCTTCAGATAGATAGATATTGGTTTGGACTATAGTTCAAGTGTCAGTGCTATAGTTTGTGTCTAATGGCCAAAAAAGATATGGGTTTTGTAGACAATTTAAACCACTGTCAGATACTGAGGCAATGTGTTTTAGTAGATTAGACAAGGGACTGGAAGTTGGGAATCCTGGAAGTAGCCTTCTGCTACTGAGTCACTTGACTGTCAATCTCTCCATCTTTAAAATGGTGATAATAAAACTACAATGAGGTGTCGCTTCCTGGGTCCCTTCACAGGCGCTCAGGTTGCTTGGGAGATAGAAAAGAGAGAACGGCTGTGGGAAAGCAGGGATCCAGAACCAGGCCAAGGAGTTTTCTGTTATTCTTTGCTTATGTTAACCTGTTTTTGATTTCCGGTACTGTATTATCTATAGAGGGAAATCCTTAGCCGACATGCACCCATTTTGTTTCTGCTGTGGCATTTAACAGGGTTACATTTCCTACCTCACAAAGGTGTTTTGAAGATAACTTTGCAAAACATGTCAAGCATGCAATATGCTATATAACTGCTTAAAAGTGCCATTTTGATTAGCATTTTACAATAGCTAATTTCCTTCAGCACAGCTGTAATTTGACGATGACAATCCTGGGTTAAAGTCTTTCCTCTGGGTTATTTTCTCTGCTGATTTCTTTTCAAAATCTCTTTATATACAATGCTCCCATGACACACAGTTTGTGCCAGGCAGGGTGGTAAATATTGTGTAACTAATTCTGAATGTCAGTCTAATCACACAGTGCTAAGTCAGTAAGAGTCAGGTTTGCCAGTAAGAGGAAGCATTGCATTTGCTTAGGTAGTATAGGGATGACTCTTTGAGTCCTTACTGAGTTTGCTCAGTCCTTACTCAGGAAATCTCCCTCTGTCGGTATTTGCTTGATGAATAGTCTCAGGATTTGGCTTACAGTGAGGGGAAGAGGCATCGACTTTCAAATTTCCCCAGGGGTGCTCGACCCCCCCTGCTCCACCCCAGGCCCTGCCCCCATTCCACTCCTTCCCCCAAGGCCCCATCCCTGCCTCTTCCCACCCCTGCTCCACCCCCACCCTGCCTCTTCCCACCCCATTCCACCCCCCTCCCCCGCGTGTGCTCTGCCCTTGCTCCACCCCCTGCCCCCAGCACCTCCTGCCCGCCGCTAAACAGCTGATCCGCTGGTGGGCAAGAGGCATGGGGGTGGGGGGGAGGAGGAGCTGATCAGTGGGGCTGCTGCTGGGTGCTGAGCACCCACTATTTTTTTTCCCATGGGTCCTCCAGCCCCAGAGCACCCACAGAGTTGGTGCCCATGGTGAGGGGCAAAACAGATGGAAGATAGTGGTGTGGTTTGTCATCTTTTTTTGGTGCTTCCTGACAGAAGGGGGCCTTTCCCAGCCTGGTGAGGTGTCCAAGTGTCTCCTTCAAAGGGCTGAAGACCCTCAACTCTCAATGGCCAAAGAGTGTGGTCCTCAGCTTTTCCTAAGGCAATGGGAATTTGGCTAACAACTGAGTAAGGACCTCAGGATTTGGCTGGGTCACTGACATTAATGGCTGTGGAAGGTGCTCAGCACCTTGAGGAATCAAGCCCACATAATTCAAGGCACTATTAGGTTTACATTCTTCCTTTGATAGACTTTATCCTGCACCAGTAAAATGAATGGGAGTTTTGTCATTGATTTCTGTGGTGCAGAATTGAGTCTATATTGCCTGCCATTTTCCCTCTCAGTGGAAAATAGTGGGCCATATAGCTGTACACATACATATTTTATAGTAACAACACTATCTTTCTGGGCATAATAGAGCTGAGAAAGAATGTACGGGAAGGACCCTGGCTTTCTAACAGTGGTGATGTGTCTGTTTGAGGCAAGAAGAAACTGTAACCTTCATTTTTGGAAAAAAATAGGAATTCCTGGGCTGCTATTTAAAAGCAGTGTAGTCCCAAGGTAATGCTACTGTCTGATGAATCACTGCCGCTCACAAGATGTCCCTGTGAAGTCATTTTACAACACTGATTAGAGGGTTTCAGTGAGGGTGGTTGGTGCAAATTAGATTTTATTTAGAATTAGACACCGTACAGCTCTTGGCAAGAAATGAACTTGCAGATTAAACTCTTGTAATGTAATTATATGGCTTTGTACTAAGAATCAGTTTAGAAACCAAAATGCTTATTTGAATAAAGAATAAAGGTGTTTTTTGTTTTTTTTAAAGAAATGCGCCGTTCAGGGAATAGCATCAGTGTACAAATAAGGGACAGTAGTGATGTTTTGGTTATATCTAAAGAGGTATTTCATTCTAAGCCCATTTTCAGGTACATAAATCTTCCATTGCCAGGTTTCCAGTTATTTGAGTATCGGAAGATATTTTTCAGGCTTAAATGTTTTTTGTTTTAACCCTTCTTCATGTGGAAAAATCAAATAGCTTCATATTAAAAATTCATACTTGCCATGGGCTTAGTCCTCGCCTCAGTTATAACATGTTTGAAAAGTGTAGCTTAGATGGCACAAAGTGGTAATTTTTGGAGTCATGTGGGTTGTGCATGAGATTCTCCTCTAAATGTTTAATGACGCACAGGGCATAGCTGTCATTATACACTCTCTCCACACACAGTGAAATAAACACACGGCCAGTAGTGCATTTGCTGATGTAAACTACCCACTCTAGGTTTGGCTTGTTTCCTAAAGTTACTGTCATGCTCTTGAAAAGAGAGGCATTGGCAGCCCTGGAGACCAAAGTCCTGGATTTATCCACAGCACAGCAATGGTAGTGTAAGTTTATCCAGACTGTCCCCAGATTGGGCCTCCACTCAGACTTGAAGGGACAACCTCTAGGTGTGGGCAAGAGTCTCCATGCCTCTTCAGTCCGTGGCCTCTGACACAGAGACCAGCTACGACTCGTTTGCCAGGAACTTGGGAAGCTGCATATAGCAGAGTTCTGAAAAATGAAGCCTTGTATGTCTACCTCTAGCCAGGAAACTGGTTATGCATTGAACTATTCCTAGAGAAGCTGGTCCACTTCAATTAGCATTTTACTTGTCTTTTAGTGGAGAGGATTAGCTTAGCTAATGAGCTGATGGGTTGGATAACAGCACGTCATGCTCTATACTAGAAATTAAAGGACAGTGATTCACACAGACTGTTGTCCTCACCCCCATCAGCAAACTCCTTGGTAGTCCATCGATCCAATGATGACAAATCTGTGCAGATCATCTATTGTTGGTCTCATGGTGTGCCCTCTGATTACTGTACAAGCCAATGCTAGAGGTGCACATTTTGCTGCAGATGGTGCATGGGAAGTTCGCAGTCAGTGGGTTGTGCGCTGCTGGTGCGCTGTGACGTCGATCACGTGCCTCTTGTAGACGCTGGCAACGGTCTTCCTCAAAGGCGATGCAGCTATTTCTGACTGTTGCACGCCACTGTGTTCTGTCGCTGGCGGCGTCCTCAAGGTCCCTGGGTTTGATACTGCTATACTGCAGATTGGTTTTGATGGTGTCCTTGTGACGTTTCCGTGGACGACCTATATGCCGTCCTCACCCCCATCAGCAAACTACACCTCAGTTAAATGTGATACAGATAGATAGGTGATGGCACATTGTCTAGAGAAACAAACAGGAACCAGGAATTGCCAAGTTCTAAGCATGGCTCTAAAGTTGGCATTGAGCTACACACTTAAACTACCTGGGCCAAACTCAGGCCTGGCTTAAGCAGGTTTAAGTTCAGTAAAATGAACAGCATTGCACCCACTTACACCAGGCCTGTGTTTGCTTCTCTGCGCCTTCTTTCCTCCTCCATACACTGGGCATAAGACTTCAGAAGGGGGTTATGAGCATTAACTAATGTCTCTCAAGTGCTTCAATGCTGCACTATACAGTAAGTGCTAAGCACTCTTATAACCCCAAGTAGCCAGCTAGAACTCTGAACCTGCATAGCATTGGGAAATAAAATGGTAACTTGTTTATAACATGCCGTAACTTGTGAGGGTGGGTCATATTCAGACGGGTGGCTGTCCCATAGCTTTTAGTTACAGTCCAAGGTTGTGGCAGTGCAGGGAAGGAAACCAACTGGCCTTGGTAAGATAGTGTGTGTGTGTGTGGGGGGGGGGGGGGAGGGATGCGTGGATGGAATTATGTTATAGCTTTAATTATGTGTAATATAAACAAATATTCACATCACTTCAGAACTGGGCTAATGTCATCTTTGGTGTAACATTAGTGAAGTCAACAGAGCAGTTACAGCAGTTACGGATGTGTCCAAGCGCCGTTGCACGCTGATTACTCTGAAGGTGTTGTTTGCACAGATCAGCATACTGTACTATCAGTCCCCAAAGCAACACCAGCTGGCAGCTGCTAGGAACACACATGCTGTGTCACACTAGAGAGGATGATGAGTGTCAGTTGTGTAGTATCATTAATCATCAGATGAAATGGATTAGATTAATTAAAATGCTAATTCAATCTAAAATGATGGGCTTTTCATAGTGTGTATCTGTAAAATGTCAGTGGAGAGGCAGGCATTAGTATTTTGGTGCTTGACTTGAAGTGTGTGGTTTGGGAATGGGAGAAAGAAATACCAGCAGTAATTTAATATCTTCTGAAATTAGATTATTCTTGATGCTGGGGGCTCTTTCTGGGCTGGAAAATCTCATCATCAACAGCCTGTGAAAGCTAATTGTGATATTTAACCCGTCACTTGCTGCCCTGGCACACATGCAGGGTTTCCTGAGATGAAAGGAAGGTAAGTAAACATTAATGTACCCCTACCTACAACAGGAGGACGTACAGGACAGAATTGACTGTACAGAGAATCTGTTTCTAGCACTGTTCCCTGCCCTGAATACTAGTGAATTTAGTGCTTCCTTTGACTGAACTTAGGCCTGGTCTACACTGGGGGGGAGGGGGGGTGTTGATCTAAGGTACGCAACTTCAGCTACGTGAATAGCGTAGCTGAAGTCGAAGTACCTTAGCTCGAATTACTTACCCGTCCTCACGGCGCGGGATCGACGTCCGCGGCTCCCCCGTCGACTCTGCTACCGCCACTCGCTCCGGTGGAGTTCCGGAGTCGACAGGAGCGCGTTCGGGGTTCGATATATCGCGTCTAGATGAGACGCGATATATCGAACTCCAAGAAATCGATTGCTACCCGCCGATCCGGCGGGTAGTGAAGACGTACCCTTAGAAGACATGCTGTGAAAAAGGGCAAGAGGACTCCTGGTGTTCAGCTACCACAGGGAGGAGTGCAGTGGAAATGCCTAGATAAGTAGCCCATGCATGGCTGAGCCAACTCACTTCGTCCAGAGTGGACAGAGGAGATGCTGGTAAACTGGAAGCTCTGGCCAGGTTATCAGCCCTTTTGGTGTTTGCCTGTCAGCTGTCACTCAGGTGCCCATCCTGGGGACACTGTAGGGGCCCCATTTGCAGTTGGATGGTCACACAGCAGCAGTATCCAGGAAGGCTTTTCCTACTTGTGCCTGGCCAGAAGATTGTGACTGTTTCTGAAGGGCAGGACTTAGGTCTCAGAGCCTCAAAGGTATTTAGGCACCTAACTCCCATTGATTTCAGCTTTGGGTACCTGACTGGCAGGCCGGAGGGAGACACCTATCTCCACTTAGGATTCACATACATGAACCAACGCCTGGAGTTAGGCACTCATGACAGGTCAGCCCTTTCTCATGAGCAAGAGAGCTATCCACCCTGCTATAGCCAAAGGCTCAATTAGTGCACCTACCTGGGACGTAGGAGAGTCAGGTTCAAGTCCCTGCTCCAATCAATATTTATTTATACAATGTAGAACATCAACACCCACCCTGTCAGCCTAGGATAACCAATAGTTTGATGGTTGGAAACTCTGCTGGAATACAAGAGACCTAGGTTCAAGTTCCTGCTAGGAATCCAGCAGAAAAGAGATTTGAATCTGGGTGTCCCAGGTGAGTGCCCAATCCCTGGGCTCTTGCTCAGATCATGCCTACTGTAGCAGGGTGGACCCCTGCTCCGGCCCTGAAGGGGTTAAAAACAGCTCTGGGAAGGGGCTGAGGCTGGAGAAAACAGCCTTTCAGCTGGGCTGATTGGGGAAGTGGCTGCAGCTGGGGCCATGCCCCAAACTGAGCCACAGCTGGCCCCTATAAAAGGCCAGGGAAGCCAGAGGCAGACAGTCTCTCTCTGCCTTCAGAGAGAGAAGGGCCTGGCTGCAGGGAGCTAGAGACTGGATACCTGAGGGGAGCAGGGCTGGGGAAAGGCAGAGGAGTTGGGGAGCTCCAGCCTGGAAAGCCCCAGGCTGCAGCCTAGCGAAGGGCCAACAGGTACTGGGGGGTTGCAGAGGGCAGCCCAGGGATAGGCCAAGGCAGCAGGTCCAAACCCCCCTTGCCAGTGATGAGTAGGCTGATACTGCAGTCTGCCCCAGGGTGTGGGGCTAGACAATGACTGGCAGTAGCCATACACTGAGGCAAGGTGGGGATAGAGGGTGGGGGTTCCCTGAGGAAGGGAGACCCAGAGAGAAAGGGGTTACTGCCAGGGGGCAGCACCCCATGTGAAAGGGCACTGGGGTCCAGGGAGGGACACGGGGGCCTGAGGACAGGCGGATCACCAGCCTGCAGAGGGCGCTCCAGTGCTGGAACAGAGCTAATTCCTGGAGTCACCAGCAGGAGGCGCCACAGGGGTGAGTCCGACCCATCTACACCTACCAGATTGGACCCTTCGGGTGAGATAGGCAGGGAATGGCTAGTTTGTGACTCCCACCTGGAGTAAGGTGCCGAGCTGCTTGGTGGTGGCAGGACTTAGATGGCTGTGTGCATGGTCAGGGGCAGAAATTGAGGTGTCCAGGGGACTTTAGGCACCTACAGGGTGAGGTGGCAGCTGAGAGGTGGTTTTGGGAATGCCACTAAATGCTGGGCTTAGTGGCAGTTAGGCACCTAGGCCCCCTTTGTGAATCTAGCCCTTAGTGGGTGGCTTTTAAGCTACAGTGACTGGAGATCAAATGATGGGTAGCAGGAAAGGACAGGTACCTTTTCTGTAACTGGTGTTCTTCAAGATGTGGTGTTCATGTCTATTCCACAGTAGGTGTGCGTGCACCAGTGCCAGAAGTTTTTCCCCTAGCAGTACCTGTAGGGGAGCACCCCCGCGACCCCTGGAATGGTGCCTCCATGGTGCGGTATAAGAAGCGCTGCACTCCTCCCCACCAGTTCCTCCTTGGCAGACAACTCCGACAGGGGGGAAGGAGGGAGGGATGTGGAATAGACATGAGCAACACATCTCAAAGATGTTACGGAAAATGTAACCGTCTTTTCTTCTTGGAGTGATTGCTCATGTGTATTCCACAGTAGGTGATTCCAAGCTATATCTGTTGGAGGTGGGTAGGAGTTCACAAATTCTCAGGGCAGAGCACAGCCCTGCCGAACCCGGCATCATCCCTCGTCTGGGAGACAATCGCATAATGCGAGGTGAAAGTGTGAACTGAAGACCATGTAGCAGCCCTACAAATGTCCTGGATGGGGACATGGGCCAAAAAGGCAGCCAACAAGGCCTGCGCTGGAGTCGAGCTCAGAGAGGTGGTTTTTTGAGGGAACAAACCAGGACACTGATGTCTTCAAGATCCTGAAGCTAATCTTTGAAGTGGATTCTTCACAGGTTGGGATAGCAATGTAGCACACTGGAGGATGCATTCCTTGCTGTAGGCTAACATTGTCTAATAGACAGGAAGGAGCTTCTCCCTTCATTTCAGAGAGAGAATGCTATAGTAGTCTAGCCTAGAATTGAGGAATACTTGATTATGTCCGCATCTGCTAAGGGAGTACAGCCTCTCAGCCAGCTGAACGGGACAAAGATCACTGAACGACTGAGTCATTTCTCACCTGTTTGCTTGTTAAGCACTTAACTTACCCTTGTCTCTGCAATCGTTCTCTACTTTTGCTTGCTTTATTAACTTTTTAAAATGTCTTTTGAGCCCTTCATGCTGGGAGTAGATTTTCCTTCTATGTTATCAAGAAGATGGCTAATGTTATCAGCAAGACAGCTGGATGGAACGAGTACTAGCCCCACAGTCAGTTCCTGCATTGTTGCAGCCATTCTATGAGACCTTAGGCAAGTCATTTAGTCTCTCTTTACCTGAAACACAGGAACAATAATATTTCCCTACCTCCCAGGGGTGTTGCGAGAATAAAGTTCATAAGTTTCAGAGTGGTAGTCGTGATAGTCTGTATCAGCAAAAACAACAAGGAGTCCTTCTGGCACCTTAGAGACGAACAAATTTATTTGGGCATAAGCTTTTGTGGGCTAGAACCCACTTCATCAGATGAAGTGAAAAATACAGGATCAGGTATAAATACATGAAAGGATGGGGGTGCTTTACCAAGTGTGAAGCCAGTCTAATGTTAATTGATTTATCTCAGCAGGATACCAAGGGAGGAAAAGTAACGTTTGAAGTGGTAAGAGAGTGGGCCCATTGCAGATAGTTGACAAGAAGGTGTGAGTAACAGTAGGGAGAAATTAGTATTGGGGAAATTAAGTTTAGATTTTGTAATGACCCAACCATTCTGTGTTTATTCAGGTCTAATCTGATGGTATCCAGTTTGCAAATTAATTCCAGTTCTGCAGCTTCACGCTGGAGTCTGTTTTTTAAGTTTTTGTTGAAGAATTGCCATTTTAGGTCTGTTATTGAGTGACCAGAGAGACTGAAGTGTTCTCCTACTGGTTTTTGAATGTTATGATTCTTGATGTCAGATTTGTGTCCATTTATTCTTTTGTGTAGATCCAGAACTCTTGATTGCTCCTCTATTATTCTATATATTAATATTGTTTGGTTTTATGCATCTTGCATTTTATCTAGGTGTCATCAAATATGGCTGTTTCTGGAAAACTTATGAGAGTGAGTTTTGCATGCTCTCTCAGTATTTTTTCAGTCTCTTAACGTCCTAATCAACAGCTGTATTATTTCTTCAACTGCCTTTTCTGAAATACAAGGGCAGAGCTATTCCTTCCTGGACCCTTTGGGCACTGAGAGCTCGAATTTGGCCATAGACTGCTACGTATTGTAGTCACAGTGGCCAAGGAGGGTTTGGCGGTTGGCCACTCCCAACTGAAGGCTGGAAGATTAATAAACTTTTCACCCAAACAGATCCAGTCTCTTCGAGTCTTTATTCTTGGGCGTAGCCCCGGGCTGACCCTGCCTCTTCTTCTGGTTAATGACCTCAACTACGAGGGAGTTTGGGGCTGGGTGAGCATAGAGATACTCATGGCCTTTAGCTGGCACAAAATATTTGCACTCAGCCCTTTTTGAGATGGGTGCAGGGGAGAGGGGGTTTGCCATAGGGCATTAATTATTTTGATACCCCCTCATGTAGGGGTAAAGCCATTCTAGCGGGTGCTGTGGAGCAAAGTATGTCAAACAGTGAGTCCGACGGCCCCTCAAGTTCCTTTGCCTGGAGCCCCAGGTTAGAGGCAACCCTCTTCAAAAGCTCCTTGATGAGCCTTGGCGTTATCTTGTGGAACTGGGTGAGGGGGACCCGTAATCGCTTCGTCCGGCGATGATGAAGATGATGCCAGTGCCGAGGGATCCACCACATCCCCTTGTGGTCCAACTGGCTGCTCCCCTAGGTCCTCATGGGCCTGGGGGGTCTTTCCCTGTGGGGCCTCCACCTCTGGAGGAGGGTGGAATGCTGCGGCTGATGGCCTATCTGAGGCACCTGCCACTGATTGGGTGGCCTGGAAAGGCTGGGTAAACCCCCCTGGGTTCCAGGGGTACCATGCTGCCGGCCATTGGGGTCAGCTGCGGTGTTGATGAGGTTCATGGTATCACTGGTGCTGACACTTGGCCTGCTACCAGGGACTCCTGATCAGCACCAGAGTTGTAAGCGGAGCGGACTCTGTGGAGTGACCATGACCAGCTGGCCCAGCGGCCCTCCTCCCCACAGTGCCGGCTGCTGTGCCTTGACATTGACCTGTCCGACTGGGATGTGTTCCTCCCACGGGACCCCGGGGATCTTTGGTGTTCAGCGGATCTGCGTTGGTAGACCGGTGATCTATGCCTCACGGAATTTGACCTGTACTGGGATCTAGAGAAGGACTGGGACAGTCATAGGTAGAATCTCCCTGATTGACGGGATTTGCGTTTCAGTGATGGCAGGCGGGTGATGGATAAACCTGTTCCGCCAATCGGCCACAGGACCAGTATCGAGGCATTGGAGACACAATGGGTCAGTCTCAACGCTCATACCGGGGGGGCATGTGCCTCCAGAGGTCTGTGCCAGGTTACCAGCAAGCAGGAGACTGAAGAGGGCTTCTTTGAGCCTGCCTCCCAAAGTCCGAGTCATGACAGCTCCATGTGGGCAAGCACTAGTGGGATGTTCCCCATGATGGGGAGCGGTGCTACTGAGGCGGGGACACTCAGAATGGGTCCCAAGGCAGGTTTATCCCTGGGCTTGGGTACCGCCGGAGTCTTGTGTGGGCGGCACCGGTAGTGTCAGGATCACCTGTGCTGCCTGAAGGGCCTCGGGCATCAACGGGACTTTGAGCTGATGTAGGCCCTCATCACTGTCTGGTGTGGCAGGCATAGTATGGGAGGGGCTTGACATTAGCTGAGGCCCGACTCCCTGACAGAGGTGTTGAGCCGCCCAGTGCCAGTCTTGGCTCTCCTCCAGTCCTTTCCTTTCCCTTACAGGAAGTGGGAGATCTTCCCCTCGCGGGCTTCTTGGCAAGGGCAGGGGATAAGTGTTGGCTTGTAGACGGCACCAGCGGGGCGCTCCGTACTGATGCTGCGGTGCTCGGGACCTTATTGGACCTCTGCTCCGGTGCCAGGGTCAGCGCTGACTCCATCAGGAATGCCCTGAGACAGCTGTATCTCTCTTTTTCGTTCTGGGGTTGAACATCTTACAGATGTGACACTTGGCGCCTATGTGTCCTTCTCTTAGACACCATGAACAGCTAACGTGCAGGTCGCTGATGTGCACGGACCGCTTAGAACGATTGCATGGTTTAAAGCCTGGGGACTGGGGCCATGCCCTGTCCCTAGGCTGAGTCTGTCTGGGACCAACTAACCCTAAGGGTAATTACTAAACTATATACAACTATTTTACAAGAAACGTTCGTGGGACACACTGAACTAAGCAAAAGCTAGTCAAAGCAGCAGAAGTTCCAGCACCATCACTGGTGGCAAGAAGGAACTGAGGGTGGGGGGAGCCGGTGGCGCCCCTTATACCGTGCCATGCACGTGCCACTCCAGAGGGTGCCAGAACTAGTTCCCTATGGATACTGCTAAGGGAAAAACTTCTGGCACCAGTGCATGTGGTGAGCACACATACCTAATATGGAATGGACATGAGCAAGCACTTGAAGAGGAACTTACAATTTTAAAGTTCAAATAAGAATTAAAGAGGGTTAAATATGTGCCATTTCCTACTAGAATCATGATCAGAAGACTTGAGTTAGGTTATACTATTTTCTTTTTCTTATATTGATGTAGGATCTCTCATTCCAAAGTTCTTTAATAAATGTAAAAGCCTAAAGTACAAACTGTAGAGATCATGTCACCATTGAAATGCAGTAATCAGCAATACTAAACAGAAATTTAGGATAAGAAGTGAAGGATAATTAAATGAAATGACAAATACAATGTAAGGATAGCAGAATGTGATTACCTGAGCTGGAATTTATTCATGACACCTTGTTATAAACAGATAGTTAAGGGTTAATGTCTCTTTTACCTGTAAAGGGTTAAGAAGCTCAGTAAACCTGGCTGACACCTGACCAGAGGACCAATAAGGGGACAAGATACTTTCAAATTTTGGTGGAGGGAAGTCTTTTGTTTGTGCTCTTTGTTTGGGGGTTGTTCGCTCTTGGGACTAAGAGGGACCAGACATCATTTCAGGCTCTCCAAATCTTTCTGAATCAGTCTCTCATGTTTCAAACTTGTAAGTAATAGCCAGGCAAGGCGTGTTAGTCTTATTTTTGTTCTCAACTTGTAAATGTTCCTTTTTGCTGAGAGGATTTTACCTCTGTTTGCTGTAACTTTGAACCTAAGGCTAGAGGGGGGTTCCTCTGGGCTATATAAATCTGATTACCCTGTAAAGTATTTTCCATCCTGATTTTACAGAGATAATTTTTACCTTTATTTCTTTAATTAAAAGCTTTCTTTTTAAGAACCTGATTGATTTTTTCCTTGTGTTAAGATCCAAGGGGATTGGATCTGGACTCACCAGGAATTGGTGGGGGAAGGGAGGGGGAATGGTTAAATTCTCCTTGTGTTAAGATCCAAGGGGTTGGATCGGTGTTCACCAGGAACTTCGTGAAAAAGCTTCTCAAGGGTGCCCAGGGAGGGGAAGGTTTTGGGGGGACAGAAAGTGATCCAGACACTGAAATTTCTGGATGGTGGCAGTGTTACCAGATCTAAGCTAGTAATTAAGCTTAGAAGTGTCCATGCAGGTCCCCACATCTGTACCCTAAAGTTCAGAGTGGGGGAGAAACCTTGACACACCAACATTAGCATCTTTATTTTTGCAAGAAGTGCCCTTGGATCTTTAACACCACAAGTAGTCAGGGTCTTAGCTATAGGTGTCACTGAAGCATGGCTCCCCCAGCAGCTGGGGACAGTTTTAGTATTAGTTCAGAAGGTAGAGTGCTGTGCAATCTGCTAAATCACCAGAAATACATGCTGCAGCACTTACATGTTCCACAGAAGTCTCCCATCCAAGCAGAGCCTGGCTCAACTCTGTTTTTTTGTCAACGAGCAATGTGGTATGATCTTTGTTACAAAAAAGTATAGTCGGAATCTTGTCAGTAGATATTGAGAGAGTAGTATGTACACTGTTTTGATTTCTTCAGCATTCTGTAGTGCCACTGTCTGATGATTTCTACTCAGTCTCCTAGGCTTGATCCAACTCAAATAGGAGTCTCTCCATTGACTTTAATTGAGAGTTGGGGTAGGCTGTTAGTGAAGAAGAGGTGGAATAATCAATCAGGCTAAATAAAATTGCTCATGCAGATGTAGCCTTTGAGCATTCATATTAGGCTGTCTACTGAGAGATAAGAAGGGGAAAAATAGCCCAAGATAAAAAGATTCTTGTGTCAATGATTTAATCTAGTAATATTACTTTTATTTTCTTTTAAAGTATCAAATTTAAGACCATCCTTGGGTGATATATTTTCAGTCCGTTCTGCTGTGATTCTTATCAATGCACAATGCACTGAAACAAGCCATGTTTAAAAACCATGTAAATCGAGAGATTACAGTAAATGGAAGATTACTGCATAACAAAACTAGAGTGTCAAACCACAAACAAAACAAAAGAAAAAAAAAATGAAATGGAGATGAGCATCCAAAACAGCAAAATATATTTGAGCAATAATATTACAACACACAAATATTCATTTACAGAATCTAAAACCAACTATATAAAAAATCTCCCCAAACAAAAATTCTAACATTTATAAACAAGGAATTTCACCCAATTACACTATCCAGCGCAGGCAACACACTGAAAATGCCATCTAATCACTCAAGTGTAGCACCCCGTTAGATTATCACCTTGCAAACTGAAGGGAAGAAGAATTTATAAATTTAAAAAAAAAAAATCCTAGGAAATGTTTTATCTGAAGACAACAAAACCAAAACTCCCAAAGCACAAACAAAAAAGTGGAGATACAGAAGTGATAGTGCAAACATTTTAAAAAAGCAAATGGATTCATCCTGTGTTTAGTCAGAGAAAAACATCACTGTATATTTTCAATATGCAGTCCATTTCAAGACAATTGTTATCAGGAGTCAGTGCATCTGTATGTTTCAGCAAGGATGTTCCTGTAAAGGAGGCAACTGAAATGTAAACCAAGCCAACATAAAGTGAGCCCACAGCTGTGGTAAAAATACATACCTTTTGAATGAGTGGCTGAATGTAAAGCGCAGAAGTCAAATACCTGCAAAATAAGCTCAAATCTTGAGTCACCTGCTGACTCCATACTGCTCATTCCCAAGCATTTGCTCAAATGAGATACTCTTTGGAATCAGATTTAAATAGCACCATATGGCACTGAGATTCAAATATGCCCCCAACCCTGCACCAGGATCAATTTAGGCAGAGTTCCATTGAAGTAAGTCTCACTGAGGTTTGCCTGCATGGACCTTGTAGCAGGGCTGGAGCTTGCAAATGTTCCTAAAATCACTTCTGCTTAACACTAGGCAGGTCACAGTTCCACAGGAGTGTCATCATGTTGTCTATGCTCCAGTATCTGTCAACAAAATCAATAACTTGAGGTATCGTTAAATGTTGTCTGTTCAATCCTGACCAACCTTAGGGATTAGTCATTGCCTCGTGCAGTTTCTGATGTATTACCCCCTCCAGAGGGGTTTGCAGCCACATGAAGTTGGGGCATGGCCCTATAATTGCTTGGATGCCACGACACCTCTAGAGAATTCCAGCTGCACCCCTGCTGATCTTGTGGCACCTGTACAGAAAGCCAGCCACAGAAGTATGGAGTTCTGCAGTCATTGATGCTGCTAGATAACAGGGCGTGGAAGTTAGTGCCACTCAGAATTAATGCGTTTGAGTTCTGTAGGCTCCCAACCCCTGTGGTTCTTTTTTTGGATTAAAAACAGATGGACAGCATGTTCTTTTGGACAATGGGAAAGGAAGATTCCAGACAAAAAGCCCAGTTAGTATGGCTATAAACACATCTTTACATTTAAAATAGTATTATTAGAATACCATTGTTAGTCTTAAAAGTCTGAAAGTGAGGGACTTTTGAGTTCAGGTTAAAACACAAGTATTTGAAACTCAGGAAATTAGAATGTTGTAGTTAAAACACACACATGGGAAAATAGAGAGATACTCAGTTAAGTTTCCAAACACCAACTTTACCTCTGCCTTCTTAATCAATAGCAATATCCCCCATCCATCTTTCAACTACAGGCTAAAGACCATTCCCACTATCCTAGAGATAAACCCAGCAGGCCAGTAGATAAACTGTAAACCCATCCACTAAATAGGGGCTACAGGATCTGCCCCTTCCTTGCCTTCCAGGTACATGCCACAGCAGACATTATTTGACATTTGCCCTCTGTCCCTGCCCATCATTGCACTATGGACTGGCTTCCCCACACTAGGCCATTCACGCTCCCAGCATAGGTCAGAGATCTCACACTTTCATATGCAGGCACAATATCAACATTTCTATATCTTCTCACAACATATAGGCCACAAACCTCTAATATACTCTCCAATGATGGGCTCCCTCTGTAACCAATACTGGCTACATGGATGAAAGCCAGTTATATCATTGTACAACAGCAGAATATACTGATGTAGTTCATATCAACACAAGATTTCTCCAGTTGCAACTAGAGAGTAAAGGATCGTCCACCAGTCCATAGTGAATAAGCAAGAGGAAGAGTTAAGGCTGGTGATGAAATCAACAGTATTTCCAGATTCATGTTTATGTTTTTTTGAATTACAATGTTCTAATTTCTTGACTTGTAAAAGTTTGTGTTGTAACTACTATGTCCTAATAATGGGGCTTTAAAGAGACATAGTTAACTAGTTAAATCTGTCATTATACATTTACATTACATTACACCCAGATTTGTCTGGGTACTATGAGCCATCTAGATGGAACAGTCTATTATTGCAACTAAATTGTTACCAAAACTGCAGCCAAAATAACAATCATTTTACCAAGACAAATAACTGTTTGAAGATCCCTCCCATCCAGACCCAATGTTTGTCACTCAGAAATAGCTGAAAAATACTTTTGTAGACCAGCCCTGTAAGATTAAGATAGTGCTTCCCTTTTTGGAACACAGTGTTCTCTCTTCCTCTATTGCTTTCTCTTTGGAATTTCTTAGTTACCATTAGTTCAGTAGTTATTTTCAAATGGTTGAATGGAATGAAACTTGACAGTTGATTTGATTTGATTTGTCCCGCACCCACCTTAGCTCCCCATCCCTTTTTGTGGCAGGGAGGGAATGGTGATTTTCTTGCTAAACTAACTTGCACAACACAGGAGAATAAAAGAAATTTAGGGAAGGTGCCCTAACTTGCCAGTGAATTTAACACGTTGGAATTGAGAGTTTGAAGGAACAATGAGTTACTGGGATTGCTGGCATGCCCAGCAATTACTACTAGAATATTTCCTCTCTTGTAGGGTTTACAAATTAATATGTACCAGGATTGGCAAATTATCTAAATGAGTTGACCATTAAGTTAAAAAACCCAGCAGGCTACGAACCCTCAGAAGTCAAACAGTTACAGAGTGCATAACATTCTTTTTCAGATGTTTCAACGACAGCTACATTTCAGGCAACTTCCTCAGCTAATGTCTTATTTATAAAGTGACTTGATTTTTTACTAAAATGCTAGTGAACGAATGATGTAAATCCCAAATCTTATAAATTATTCACACACACACACACACACAGAAACATTAAATGGATCCACCCAGCAGCCTACAACTCTTAGTTTCCTGCACTTCAGGTGAACAAGGGCTAAGAGTACTGTGGTGCCAGAGAGTTCTGCGACTGTTACCTCATATTAACTGACAAACATCTCTGATTGGAGGAGCAATGCTGACAGGTCCCCCAAAAAGAGGGATACTCAGGGCTGAGAGAACTCATTTCCCCAACAAAGGGAAAACCCAACTCTCTCTGTCAAATTGTCTGGTTTCAGTTTGAAAAAAAGAGAGAATCACCCCCCTGGATCCAATCCTATACTCAGCACTCCACAGGCCTGGGGTCTAGGCACAGCAGAGATTTCAGATAAGAAACCCGGGGGCAAGGTTACCTCTGAACTTCCCATTTTGTTATTCATACATATGTGAACTTTGCATAATTTCTTTCTAAATAGCTTCCTTTATTTTGAGTTTTTCTGCAGAGGAAATAATTCAAAAGCCAAACTGATGGAAGTCCAGGAGATCTGACGGGACAGCCGCTCCCCACCCCAACCTTTTAGCACATTTAATATGCCTTATATCTATTAACTCTTTTAAAAAAGAAAATATCACCTGAGAGACTGAATTTATTTTGAAAAAATATGGAACGTTTTAAAAATCACATTTGAAAACCTCTCTTTGTTGGCTGTCAACAAGAACATGGTTGGAACCACACAATGTTCTAACAAAGACCCATTTCATTCCCTCCCTCTGCGTGGGCAACTCCTATTGTTGTCAATGGGAGCCTCAGGCAGGTACTGAGAATGCTAATGTAATTGAATCTAAATATCCTTGCAGATACCTACAGTGCTTCTTGAGTTTTTTATTTTTTGACTCTGTGTTCTATAATACTCTGAAATCCATCACAGAAGTGTGAGGGCATAATAAAGTGATCTGAACACTGGCTTGTTTCCTTTCCTGTATTTGATGTTTGAGAGGGATATAATTGCCATGTATCATCATATGAGCCATAGCTTATTAAAGCCTGTAATTTGTTGGTTTTGAACACAGGCAGCTTTCTGTTTAGCACATATGAACATGCAAACTGTCTCCAAAGTGCATGGTCATATTTAATAAATCTTTTACATGTTTATATACAACTCAGTAACAAAATTCAAATAGTATAATCTTATCCTCCTCATTTTAGAATGAAGCTTCCAACGCTTTGCATATACTGTAATTGCTCAAAAAGATGAACACAGTGAGTATAGCTACTGAAGTAGCAAGATTTCTTCAACAGAGAAAACTGTTATATATAAAAAATTGCAAGTCAATCAAATCTGAGAGTGGGAAAGTTCCCAGAGCTCCCACTTTTACTCCTCTTTGGTTTTTAATTATGATTTGACAAGTTTGAAGCCTTGTCCTGTGTCCAGCACTGTGGGAAGAAACCAATTCATTTTTAATCTTTTCAAGCATCTAAAACAAGCCTTACAGACCCAGAACAGATTGAGACCACAAAACCAGTTTGCCAAATGCACCAATGGATAGGTAACACGAGGGAAGTACATCATCCAGTGTTTGGCAATATCACTTCCTGTTGGCAAATGTAGAGTATAGTCACTCCAGCGTTTTGACACACCGTACACTGCTTTTACCGCACGGCCCTTTTCAGACCAGCTGATGCTACTGTCAGGGTTACAGTTGTATTCGACCCATTCTCTGGTAAAGTCACCAAGTTGCGGAGGGTCTGCTTCCTCAATGTCTACCACTCTGGCAAATTCTGCTCCTTGTACTGCAATATATAGATCATTTACTTTTCTTACTTCTTTAACCCAAGGGAGGGAGTTCTCACAGTCTAACACAATTATAAGTCGTGAACAAAAAGAACCATTCTTCTCTCTCCACCATTCCAAAAGCGTGTCAAGCCGTAATGCATCGCCACCTGCAGGAAAGCAGAAAAATATACACATTAGTATAGTTAAATCTGCAGTTTCCAATAGTAAGCCTGTTTTAGCACCTTTTATGAAGGTGATAGGGTTTTTCCACTGCAGGGAGATGCTAACTAATCCAGCCAAGTCAATGCTGTAGATGCAGTCATTAACTCATCCTTGTATTAAGGCAGGTAGGAGCAAAACCCTACCCTACTGTGAAATAAATTAAGTTGAGCAGCCTTTAGGAGGAGCTCTCTGCACTGAGGATGTGGTGCTCAATGCTGAGACTGAGCACGGCTTCAAGGCTTAAGGCTGCCTCCATGAGGAACGTGAGGCACCAGAGAAAGCTGGAGCTGACCCAACGGATACTGCTAGGGGAAAGAATTCTGACAACTGTGCTCAGGGCGTGCACACACCTACAATGGAATGGACATGTGCAAGCACTTGAAGAAGAACAGCTAAGCAGAGGCAGAAAGCGTGAGCTGGAGTTTACATTATTGGCTTTATGTTAACAAGTTCAATCCTCAGAACGGGGTATGTTTTAAACCTACATAATATGCCCTGACTATTTCAGAGCAGAATTAGTAAGCCACCTGCTCATACACCACCATAACCTTTGCCTTGGAAGAGTCATTTGACCTGAATGTTGATAAATTTACTCTAAAGGCAGAAGAGAACGTTTCTGTGAAGTCTAAAGAAAATTTAAATGGATTTTAAGTTACAAGTAATCAAAAAGTTACAAATCAAAGTTTCAAATCATGGTATCTAATGTTTGTCTCCCTCTAGCTCAAAAACCACTTCTGATTAGTGCTTCAAACTTTCAGTATAATTTCATCTCCTTGAAAACTCAAACTATATTTGAAGAAAACAAACTGTAATTAGGAAAGTTATTAACAAGTTGGATCACTTTTGGCCCATTAAATTTAATGGGTGCCGTTGGTACTCAGTACCTAAGAAAAATCAGGCAACTTATTGAGGAGCATAAAGAAAGAATCCTGATAACATTTGCACAGTGAGTGCAACTCCACTCACTTCAATTGGATTGCTCACATGATGAACTTCACTCACAAGCATAAATGTTTGCAGATTGGAGCTATACTATGGATTTAGATACACAATATTAAGGAACCAAGACTGAACATTTTTGTCTAGTTTTTAAAAATAATTTTTAATAATCTAAAGCGACAGATTTTTAAAGCAGATATGAATTTTAACCTAGCAATGCACCTTTACAGACAATTTGCACCAGGGAGTCTGAGTATATTTAAATAGTGTTTAAATTCTTTAAATTTATATACAAAACATGTATCACCAAAGTATCTCACAATTGGAAGAACAGATAAAGCATTTGGTACATCAGACAGGAGGCAACAAGTTCATGTATTAGAGGCTGAAACATGAAAATCCAGATCTTATTTTGGAAGCAGTTCTCCCCTGACAGCATGGTTTTAACCTGACTTCTGAAATATGCCCATTTGTTGTATGAGAATTTACAGCAATTTAAACTGGACTAACTAGACTATTTAATGCTTTGTTAGATATGATCAAAGCCAATGTAATTTTATCTGCACTGTTTACAAGCATATTTCAGTCAGAAAAAGTGGCATCCATCTTTTTAAACAGGTTTTACATTTAGGATTTACATTAAGGATGCAGGTAATCTATCATGGAGAAAGCCAGAGTGGATATAATTTCAAGCCAAGAAAAAATGTGTTATAAAGATGAACAAACTTTATTGTAGCCTCTGAATAAATGTTTATAAACTGACTCAAATCAGACACTCAAGAGTGTTTAATTTTTGGCAACTTTATAACAAAACAAATCCTGTCTTTTGTTCACTTCCATACGACAATCAGCAATCTAGGCTGTTATCTGAGTAGCATTTCCTTTTAATGCTTTAATGATTACTATCTACATACAGACTCACCATACCCTAACTTGGAGAATGGTTGCATTTGAAATCAAGAATTTCCAATGACAATATAAATCATGAGTATGAAGCTCAAGTGGCTGTAACTAAGACTTACTATAACTATAAATCTGAGCATATTTTTACTTTATAATATTTACTTGATTCTATTCAATATTTTAATTACTTACTGTCGTCATACAACTGGATCAATTTCTACCAAAAAAATTCTGTTCAGATGCTTGATTTAGAATATTTGTAAACACATTTTGCTGCAAATAGCAATTTCTTCCTGCACCCATGTATTTATTTCATCCATTTGTAAGGTGCCTGATGCATCCAATAAAAAGAAACAAATCCAGTAAGAAGCACCACCAGCCAGAATATGTGGCTATGAGTCCAAATCGTACATCTCCCATATCTTTGGTCAACTAAACTCCAATTAGTCTTGTCAGAAGGTGGCAGTTTATTATTAGTCATGGGGATGTGTAGCCAGAAGAGGTGTTCTTTTAAAACATTGAATGTCAAGTGATACCCAAGAGTATATGGGATATCATCGCTGTCTGCAGATTCCTATCTTTGATAGATAGCAAAAATGCATTTGTAATTTGTAATCTGTTACTTCCAGAGAAAAACTACATTAAGGACGGAGTTAAGGTTCAGAGTACATATTGTAAGTACAAATTTACAGAGATGGAATCGTCTCCAAAACAAAGAAGATAAATCCAGGAAATTCAGCATCAGGTTCATCTTATAAAAAAACCAGAAACCTATAGTGTATACACACTAGTTTGGTGCAAAGTGGTGTGATTTACCCAGTAAATTATACCTCTTTTAGTCCCACTTTGCTCCAGTGTAGTGTGTCTGATTTTGGGATTTGCACTGGTGAAAATCTCCATAATTTAGACAAGACTTAAATATAAATTAGGGAAAAGTATTTCCTTACTTTTTCAAAGCCCGAATAAAGGACTTTCCTACATTTCAGCATGATCACGTGGGGGCATAGATAATTCAGAAGAGACAGTACTGTGGATCTAACCAAAAGAGAGCAACTTACCGGTAAGTCTTTCTGACCCTCCTATACATACAAGTGCTAACCCCTCCAACATATGTCAAGATCAGCCAACACCAGAGCTAGCCACCAAGCTGTGGAAGAGACCTATGGATATGTAGCAGCATCTGACTCCTTCAGCAAGTTTCACAGGCAGTTAAACTGACAGCTCCAGTAATACAGACAAAGCTTTATAGCCCGATTCTTGCCTTTTGAATTCAGTCAGTGAACATGACCTCCAAGGCTGTTTTACTGCTCATACTTTATGCATGACCAATTAAGAGTTCTTTTGTACACCACTGTGCTACTTCCAAGCTTCCAACAATGAAGAAACATAGTTAGTGAGCTAATAAATACAGTAACCCACCCTTAAAGATGTCATTACAGCACAAAAACTACAGTGCTACTGCTGTGCTACATCATTGCTTAAGCCCCCAGAAGATACTATTTTCCTCTACTATATCTGAATGCTAACATTTCATTGTTGTCATCTCTATGAATCCGCTCCAGAGGTCAGAGGATGGTACAGATTAGAGGAGCTAATGACTGTCTGTTCCATCTGTCACAAAACATCACTGTCGGATAAACTATGCACAATTATATTATCAAATACCCTTCAGCTTTTCAGCGTATACAGCTGGATGCATTCAGAAGAAGTTCTATCAGGCAGGAAAATCAAGCTACACACCATGGTTTACCTAGATCTCATAATGGGAAACTGATCATGAAAATGATTCATGACAAATACAGATTGCTCCTTTTCTTTGTGTGGCTTTATACTATCTCTGTGAGAAAAAACTGGAGGTGTGCCAACATGCAAACCATTCACGGGTAACCCAGGAGGAACTTCCTCTCAAGAAAATTCAAATCCACTAAAAAAATGTTGTCATGGCTTTTAAATCCTTCATTCTTTCTATATTTTATGTTTTATCATGTTGCCTCTATTTTTTGTAAAAGCAGCACTCTCACTATATTGGCCTTTATTGTAATTTGAAGACCGAGCTTCTCTACAGGAGGTCCTATGGCACAAATTGACAGAGGTGTAAAAAATTAAGTGGCAATGCCTGCCAAGAAAAAAAAAAAAAACTTAAAAAAATTAAAATACGTAGGGTATATCTACACCACGTGTGTTACAGCAGCACAGCCGCAACGCTGCAGCTACGCCACCATGTACACATGCTTTAGCAACAGAAATGGTTTTTCTGTCGCTGTAGGAAGTCCACTCCCTCAAGAGATGGAAGAATTCTTCTATCGACCTAGCATGTCTACACTGGAGCTTAGGTCAGCTTAACTACATTTCTCAGGGGTGTGGATTTTTCACATCCCTGAGTGATGCAGCTAGGTTGCCCTAAATTTTAGGTATAGACCAGACCTCAGTGCTACAGGGATCCAAATTCTGCACCAAAAATTGAGTCCCCAACTCAACACAGCAATTTTAGTAGCCTACTTCCATGACACTAATGGCTGCGATCAAACAGTTCTTTGATATATAATTAGGTGCTGGAAGATGTCTTTCTGCTAAAACAGATGGCAGAGGTATCGCGTGTTCTCATTTTCCCCAAAATCAATAGGGTTCTGGCGACTCCCTGAAATTTTGGAATTGATTGGATGCTGCATTCAAAAGTTATCCACACAAATGGCACCAACTTGAGCATATGTAGGGCTTTGCAAGCTCAGCCAACAAAACCTGTATTAAATGCTTCATAAATAATGTTGAACAAAATCATCTTCCCAGGACATTATTGAATTGAATTAGATAAGATTACTACTTGATTCTAAGACTTCTGAATTCATTAAGTTTCATATAACTTCTTGATGAACTCTGAACATTCCATTTAATTACATATATTTCATTTTGTTACTGCTATCATAAGCATTTTATTTTTCATTTTTAATGTGGTTATTAAAACTGTAAATTCAGAAGTACTCTCAAGTCTGTAGATGACTAAGCAACAAGGAATTCACTTTATTTGAAAGCTTGTTATGGTTAACTTTAGCCATTTCTGTTTTACACCTCCTGTTCTTAGAACTATAATGTACACACGTACATGTGTAGCTGTCACATACAAAACTTCTGAGTTTTAATACTAGGACGGTATGATTTCATAAGAATAAAGCAATAATCTACTTGTAGGTTCTATCAATGAAAAATGTATTATCAAAAGCTGGTTACCTGCTAGTGCCCATTCACCAGTGCCATGGGAGTGACCACTATAATATAAAACATAGGTATCATGTCTGGGTCCGTCTGCAGTCCGAAGTTCAAGAAAAGATTTCAGCTTAGAATGAAGTGTATCAAAAGAAAGTCCACTTGTAGAATAGTCACAGCCATATGTTTCAATCATGTGATATGCAAAAAACCTCTGGATGGTATTGAGCATGCCTGTAGACCTCAAATTTAACTCTTGCACATGCTCAGGTGGAAGAAGCGTGGGTTGACCATCAGGACTAAACAGAAGAAAAAATATTTAGTTATGTTTTATTATTGTATTCAGCACATACTTGTAGCAACTTGTGAAATCAGTTTTCTGTGTGGACTATTTTGTTCACTATTGATATTTAAGTGTTTAACTACTTTGGTGAAATACTTACTGCAAGGCTTGAAATCTAAATGCTAGATTGCAAACTGCATATAAAAGAGATTTTGTAAATCATTAGGGCTTATATGTCAGTAAATAACACATCAAAAAAGGGACTCAGATTTTGTCTCCCAAGCCAGTAAGGGTTGGGAGCACTCCAGAGGCTGTGCTCAGCCTCTAGTTGGGAAAAAGCATCAGTCATCCCTTTCCAGCAATGCCTTTCAACCACTTCAATAACTGGTACTGGAGGGTTTGAGAGAGCTGTATCAAAACTTTTCACTTGAGTAAGACTGTAGCAATGCACAGACTCTGCAAGGTGAAAATGTGAGGTGTTCTGTCCCAAAGAATCCCGCCATAACAGAACAAGCAAAAGAAAAGTGATTTTGGTGCATATGTTTCCCATTGCTTTTGTTTGAAATAAGTCTTTTGTATAATAATATACCCATTTCCTTTTTTGGGCCAAACTGATTTGGTTCTACATCTCCTCACTCTTATAGGACCTAAATAGGTTTACATTGCACTGATATAATTGTATTACAGTAAATACAATATTAATATTGTCCATACTTTATCTGAACAATTAGAGAATGGGCTTATTAATTGACCTTTATTATTATTATTAAGAAAGGGTAACATTGCCAGTGCCTCACACTGTTTTTCAAGACCTTACTACAATTTCTCCATGGATAAACTAAACTGCCAGTGACAGAATAATTTAGCACAATGCAGGAATTGGATTATTGCCAAGGACAAGAAAGGCGATATTATTTATATTGTAATGTAAGTTTATTAAACCTGCTTTTTAAGCCCTCACAATAATGGACCTAGTGGGATATTATGCCCTCAGTTTGGTTGCTGCAGAATGTGGGCAGCTAAGGACATTACAAGAACAAAGCTCAGGAAGTTGATGTGACACCGATAATTTTATTGTGGATAAAATATAAACCCTTCTGCTTTCTAAATGGAAAAGCTGCAACAATGTACTAGAGGGACAAATTCATTCCTATCAGGATCATTCTGTCACAGGAGCTCTAGCAGTTTTAACCCACTTATTGTCCTGGTAATTCTCTTGGTATTAAAGTTTTCACTTGGGAATAGAGGACTAAACCACTGGACCATCTCTTTCATCTAGACTGCAGAACAGTTTCATCCTCAGTGGTTTCATCACTAAGCCCACAGATCTGTGCATCTCTACTGGCCACTAGTGGCATCCATGGAGAAATATCTTTCTTTCAAGCTACCACTCAGCCCCCACAGTCTTCTGGACAGCATAGCTCATGTGTTTCTCAGATCACAGCTGCCTCAGACACCACTTTGGACAGGAGTCTTCCAAACCACAATGGGGGAAGCAGCATAAGTCACTCCACTTCTGAAATTAGGCAACCACTTGTCCCTTCCAAACTCACAAAGTCCCAACTGAGGGGCTTCTGTGGGGCCAGAGCTAGGGTAGATCATTTTCCCCATCCCTAGCCATAATCCATGGATGCAGGCTTTGTTTATATAGTTAAGCAGATGGGGGAGCATGATGGCCATCATACTTCCCAGAATTTTTTTAATGGGTAAACACTTCCATTAAAAACCTATTTATGTTATATATCAACAGAAATAACCAGCTGAACAGTGGAAATCTTAATCTGTTCAAGGCTACAGCATTTTCAAATGATTTACATGGTATCTAACAACTGAACATCAGCACAGTCTTTTTTTCCCTTTGGCTCTCCCTTTAAAAAAAACAAACACACACCTCAAAAAACCAAAACCAAAACCAAAAAAACCCTGGATCTTTTCCTTGCCCATTAAATCCATAGTTTTCATACACATTCCAACTTGTAATCCCATTTCCATGGAAACTCACGAAGATATGAATTTCATGAGTTCTCCTGTGTTATTTACAATATAACGCCTTTTTGAAGGATTTAAATGATAGGAATAAAAATGGGATTAAAATAGGATATTTCAACTTTAGAAGCTATTTTTTGTAGCTGGATGAGCAGGTAAATGATAAGCATCAAAGAAAAAAATATTTTTAATGCAACCTTTATTTTGAAAATAGGAATTACTGTAAATACGTAGATAACATGTAGTTTATAAGTAATCCAAAATCATTCTCACGCCACTTAGTTAAATCATTTAATACAGTTTATAAAGTTGTTCCAAACATGAGTTCATTGCCTGCTTGGATTATTAAGTCACTTTACATAAAATATCTGCACTGACTCCAGAATCTAAGGCCCTGATCCCGCAACATATATCACATGGAATCAGCAGTTTCTTTCATGCAGTATATTTTGCAGGACTGGGGCCTAGCATATTTATTGGCCTGTTAAAAGTAAGTCAAATATATACAGCATTTGAAGTTGTATTGTAAGTACCTAAATATTATCTTTGGAAGGTGAGGCTAGGTAAGGAGAATGCTCATTCAAATATAGCCATTTAATATTTAAACTAGTATTTAATAGTTGAAAAGCTACACCACTGAATTGCCTCTCGTGTAACAGCTGCACTAATTCCAATACGAAGTTGCAATGTGCATACATTTACCATGGTAACTATACCTGCAGAAGTTGGTGGGAATCACAACAGCATATCCAACACATGTTCCTCCCAAGCAGTTCCCCAGTTCATGGAAAAGCCCATGAGCCATTGACTCCAGAGGTAAAACAATCAGAAACACACTCATGAAGATCCCATTCTTTGGCTAAAAAGAAAATAAATATATTTATGTCTGATGATATCCACTTGCAAATTCAATGAAACAAAGTTATGTTCAGATTTCAGTTATGATTTTCTTTAAAACTTACCTCAGTGATTTGTGAAAATTATTTGAGCAAATCTAATTTGGTGCTGAAACATGAGGTGCAAATTATTATATGCTACAGACAGCCGAAGATAAACCTAATTACACAGTGTAGCATTCTAAAAACAGACTTTGGGCCAATTTCACTGGTCGCATAAGCAGGAGCAACTCCACAGAAATAAATGCATTTGTACCATTTAGGCGAGCACTGATTTTGGCCCTGAAGCCCTGATCCTGCAAATACTTAGATACATGCTTAGCTTTAAGTTTTTGCCTAGTGCCACTGACTTCCATGGGGCTAATCATGTGTGTTAAGTTAAGCATGTGTATAAGTGCTTGCAGGATTTGGGGGCTAGGTAAACACGATGGAGAATATTAGACACCAAATATTAGATGACAGTATACTGTATCATGCAATAGGTATATAAAATTCAACTATTATTTTTCTTCTTCCTTGCTTTAATCCCATCAAATGGGGTCTGCTCTATAAGTCCTCTCCCTCCAAAGTGTTCTGTTCAATGCCATATCCTCTATCACAGTGGTTCTCAAACTTGTGTACTGGTGACCCTTTTCACATAGCAAGACGCTGAGTGCGACTCCCCTTATAAATTAAAAACACTTTTTAATATATTTACCACCACTATAAATGCTGGAGGCAAAGCGAGGTTTGGGGTGGAGGCTGACAGCTCGCAACCCCCCCTCTCCCGTAATAACCTTGCAACCCCCTGAAGGGTCTTGACCTCCAGTTTGGGAACCCCTGCTCTATCACAACACATGCTAACATGTCTTCCTTTATGACATCCCACTACTTCTTCCTGGGTCAGCCTATCTATCTTTTTCCTTCAATCTTGATCTGTTGGACTCTCTTACTTGCATAGTTGTCTGGACTGTGCTTAACGTGCCCAACCCATAAAATTCAACTATTCATCAGCCTAGTTCATTGATACTTTACAAGCTCCTTTGGTATTAATATCTCAGTATCATATTCTACAATACAATTGTACTAAACAGAAGATTTATGGGTACTTTCAAAGCACTTTACTTGAAAATGATAAGTATTTATCAGATGCAGAAAAGCAATAACTGGCCCTTAAAACTGACCAGAATCCTATAGCACCCACACTGCAGATCTCCAGAAGATGGTTTTATGCCTTTTAGGGGCTGAGTGCAGCCCCTGCACATATTACTTCAATAATGTTCATTATTTTTAAATATATTTGTTCCCATATTCATCAGAAACTTCACCTTGACATTTCAAAAGTTAAGCAACAGCTGTTAACATGAATAAATCAACACTGATTCCTGAAAATTGAGGTTTCTGAGATAAAGAAATCTCTGCATGTTTTATGTAATTGTTTTAATATGATGTAGACTGAGTTTAACAAGCTATAGTACATGCTTCTGCATAGTGAGTCAGCATGTACTACAGAGCCATTATAAGCAATTTGAAATCTATCATTAATTTTAGGTATGTCAGTGAAGTGAGAAGCTTTTCAGCTGTACCCTTCTACTATCATGTAGCCAAAATGCACATGTGAAATGCATCCTAAATGTCACAGGGTATATGACACAGAATTATTCACTCCCCACTGCGTAATGCTGCAATACTAGTTATTTAATAATTGACCAGCATATTCCATTACTAACTGATCTTTCAAGTAACCAGTTGGGACCCTGATCTTTCAGCTTAACAAATATTTCAGATAATGCTACACATAGTTGGAAGATAAGGTTTTAAGACAGTTATTTGTAACGTAACACTAATTAGGCCTATTCTCCATTTATGCACTCTCCTTGGATCTGTCTAAGCGAGAACTGTCTTTCAGAACTGCACTTACAGTGAATTTATTTTTTTTAAATAATTTGTTATTTTTGTATTATTTAAAACTTAACATTTTTAAAATTATTTGTGGCTTACAGTAAACACACTTTCTTCCAAAAGGCAACGTCTGGTGGTGAAAATTCAGTGTCTACCAGACCATAATGTAGCAATTGTATTTGATGTGGATTTCTATTAAAGCAATTCAGTACACGCTGGATATTGGAAAAAAAATATATATATTTTTAAACACTTTCCTCTTCACTTCTTCAAAACATCAAAAACACACGCACTATTGTAGTGTTTTGGGAGGCAGTGATCCAACGGAGAATCTACAATTTACCATGCTGCTTCCCAGTGCACCACATCTCTGGCAATGTTGGTTAATACTCTTTGGCCACAACCAAGCAAACACTACACATATGCTTACCTTTACTACCAAGAGTAGTCCCATCAAAATCCAGGTAAACACATGTGTAAATGTTTGCACAATCAGGGGCTTACATAGGAATTATTATTTATTATTTGTATTACTATGGACCTAAGAGCCTGGTCAAGAATCATCAAGCTAGCTGCTGTACAAACACAAAACAAAAAGATGATCCTTGCTGTATTGGATCAGGCAAGTGATCCATTCTGTCCTGTATCCTGTTTAGCCAGTACCTGATACTTCAGAGGAAAGGGTAAGAAACCCTTAGGGAACTACTATGAAATAACTTGACTATAGGGGAACTTTATTGCTCACCCCCATCTATCAGTGGTCAGCTTATGCTCTGACACACAAAGGTATATATTATCCCCTTAAAAATATGTATGTAAGGTACCTATTTATCTTATATAATGTAATCAAGCATATTCTCATTATCCATTTAAATGTCTAATCCTTTTCTGATTTCTATCTGCTGTGTAAAAGCACTGAGATCTACGGATGAAAAGTTTCACATAAGTGCTACGTGGTATTATTACTACTAATCTCTTTGTTTCAATGATGTTCTATGGCAATAACTTCCACAGGTTAATTATACTTGGTAAAAAAGTATTTCCTTTTCTCAGTTTTACAGCCTTGTTTCTTTATTATGAAAAGGGGTTAATGTGGCCACTTGAGTTATCTTTTCTAAATTAATAATTATTTTGTAAGCCCATATTGTGTCCTCTCTTATTCATCTCCTCTCAAAATTTAACAATCCCCGTCTTTTCACTCTGTCTCTAAATGGAAGCTTTTCCATGCCTCTGACCATTTTCATCACTCATCACTGAACCCCTTTTGTTTCTGCTATACCATTGGGTTTCAGTATGCTGATTTATACTATGCATTATAACAATGTCAGTAGTATTTTCCTTTCCATTCCTTAACCATCCTAACAATGTTTGCCATTCCAATCCCAGCTGCAGTGAGCAGAGATATTTCACTGAACTGTACAACTTGCTAGCTCTTCCTAGAAGCAATCACTTAAGGTATTACAAAATTGCTTCTCTAAACCTTACATCATCTGACATTTGACTAGTATACATACAAGTTGCAACAGTCACTCATTATTACTGGCTTATTAGATTTGGGTTATTCCTTTGATTTCCCTCAACACTGTACACTCCAGGCTGATCAAAGGCCCGATAACCCTACTGGTATGCTATTTGGAATTTGTAACCTTAAAAATTATACTGTGAATTTTTTCTCTCACTAGAATTTATGGATTCTTTCTGGTACAGTGCCACTCCCTAATCTCTATGAGCTGATGGCATTTTAATACGTATATACGTGACAATTTGAAAGAACATAAAATAATATCTGATTAGCTTAATAATGACAGTAAAAATCTTAGACAGGAACACCTTCAATAACATGCAGCTGGAGTGTGTCATTGCATCACTAAATTCAAAAGACTTGATGACTGTGGCACCCAGAAGAACAGATGGCATACACATATAAGTGGAGCCAGAAATGATTTATGTTCTTTCATCTGCTCTACCCATTTTCACTGTTTCGAGTGTAGTGGCTCAAAGCCTTGCAGCCTGAGCCCTCAGTACATCTATGACCTTGAAGTGCCCATTTCCTTTTAAGTAGAGTAACTCCTCACTTAACGATGTACTTATGTTCCTGAAAAATGCGACTTTAAGTGAAACGATGTTAAGCAAATCCAATTTCCCCATAAGAATGAATGTAAAGGGGGGGGGGGGGGGAGGGAGGGTTAGGTTCCAGGGAAATTTTTTTTTGTCATACAGTACAGTACTATAGTTGGGAGGTGCCCCTGCCTTACCCCACACAGGCACAGCCCACTGGCACTTGAGACAATGAGGCAGGCAAGGAGGCTGAAGGTGCTGTAGGCTACGAGAAGTGTGTTGCACAGCAGCAGCGTCTGCTTCCCCTACTCTGCAAGCATCAGGGGCAGAGGGCTCAACCCTCGGCCTGCCCATGCCAACCCTTCCCCCAAGCCCCCACCCTTAACCCACCTCTCCTTCCCCCCCCTTTACTCCGCATTCTGTGTCCTCGTTCCTCCCCCCCCCCCCCTCCCCTGCCTCCTGCCTGCGGCAATCAGTTGGCTTGCAACGTTCACGGGGCAGGAGGGAGGAGCGAGGACTCAGTGCGCAGGCTCCCCCCTCCCTCCTGCCCACGGCAATCAGCTGGTTTGCGGCATTCAGGAGGCAGGGGGAGCCTGAGCGCCGAGTCCTCGCTCTTCCCCCCTCCTGAATGCTGCAAGCCAGCTGATTGCCATGGGCAGGAGGAGGAGGGGGAAGGCGCTGAGCTTTGGCATCTGCTGGCGTGCGGGAGGCGCTGGGGGGGGCATAGGGAAGCTGATGGGGGGCTGCCCGCTATGGACAAAGCAGGCAGCCAAAGAACATTATAGCGAAGCATTGCATAACTTTAAATGGAGCATGTTCTGTAATTGAGCAGGGATGCAAGATTGAAACAACGTTAAGTGAGAGGACATTAAGTGGGGAGTTACTGTAACTACTCTGGAAGCAAACAGAGTGCTGAGGGACTGGCTGAGTGAGACTACTGAAATCATCAACAGGCATTTTCTCGTTGCCTTTTTTTTTTTTACGTTGATAGTCTCTCCTGAACATTTAGGATGCATGTAATTTTTGTGCGCTCATTTCAAGCAATGTGCGAACTGGGTAAAAATTGCCACTTGCTCTTCTCCTGAGTAACTGTTGGTATGTTAGACAATAAGACATTTGTGATGTTTGTTAATAACATGATCTTTCTATTTTAAAATATTCTAAATCAGGGGTCGGCAACCTTTCAGAAGTGGTGCGCCGAGTCTTCATTTATTCACTCGAATTTAAGGTTTTGCGTGCCGGTAATACATTTTAATGTTTTTTAGAAGGTCTCGCTCTATAAGTCTATATATTATATAACTAAACTTTTGTTGTATTGTAAAATAAACAAGGTTTTCAAAATGTTTAAGAAGTTTCATTTAAAATGAAATTAAAATGTTGATCTTACGACGCCGGCCCACTCGGCCCGCTGCTGGTCTGGGGTTCTGTTCACCTAGGCCAGCAGCGGGCTGAGCGAGGCCTGCGGCCGGGACCCTGGCTGGCAAGGGTCCGTCAGCCAGAACCCCAGACCAGCAGCGGACTGTGCGGGGCCGGCGGCCGGGACCCAGAGGGCTGGGGGCGGCTGGAGTCAGGGCTGGGGGCTGGAGGTGTCAGGGCAGAGGGGGGGCTAGGTATGGGTGGGGGTGCTAGAGTCAGGGCTAGGGTTGTCAGGGGATGAAGGAGTCAAGCCAGAGGACTGGGTGTGTATGAAGGAGGTACAGGGCTCAGGGCAGGGGCCTGGGGTGTGTGCGGGAGCGCGGTGCTCAGGGCAGAGGGCTGTGTGTGTGTGTGGGGGGGGAGGGTCGGGGGTTAGGGCTCAGGGGAGAGGGCTGGGTGACTGCCCCCCTAAGAACTCCCAACCCCGCTGCTCCTTATCCCCTGACTACCCCCTCCTGGGACCCCTGCCCCCAACGACCCCACCCCCTATCTAAGCCTCCCTATTCCTTGTCCCCAAACTGGACCCTACCCCCTACCTGTCCCCTGACTGCCCCAACCCTTATCCACACCCCGCCCCTGACAGGACCCCAGAACTCCCGACCCATCCAACCCCACCAGCTCCTTGTCCCCTGACCACCCCACCCTAACTGCCCCCGGACCCTCCTTGCTCCCGGTCCCCTGACTGCCCTGACCTCTATCCACCCGCTGCCCCTCACAAACCCCAGGACTCCCATGCCCCATCCAACCCCCTGCTCCCTGACTGCCCCTTCCAGAGACCCCTGCCCCTAGCCACCACCCCGGGATCCCCATCCAACCCACCCGGCTCCCTGTCCCCTGAATGCCCCCACCCCTTATCCAAACCCCAGCCCCAGGCCCTTTACCTTGAGGCTCCACGCAGAGCCAGACATGCTGCCCCGCGGGAGAGCACAGCCCCGGCCCTCAGAGTGCTGCACGCGGCGGCAGCATAGCTCCAGTTGAGCAGGGAGCACGTCTGCCTCCCCACGGAGCCAAATGCTGCCCCGCGGGAGCGCGCAGGGCGGCATGGCTCCAGTTGAGCAGCGAGCGTGTCTGCATCCCTGCGGAGCCAAATGCTGCCCCGCGGGAGCACGCAGCCCCAACCCCCAGAGCGCTGCGCGTGGCAGCAGGGCTCCAGGGGAGGGGAGAAGGCGGGGGAGGGGCCGGCAGCTTGCTGTGCTCGGCCCGGCACTCCGGCCCGGGAGCGCGGACCCCGCGGCTTGCTGTGCTGGGAGAGTGGGGCCATTTGCCCACCCCGTGCGCACGGCTATGCTTCTGCTCCCTGCCCCCACGGGGGGAGCAGAGGGCAGAGGAGAGCGGGCCGGGCTGGGCAGGATTTTTAATGGCATGCTGGAGTCCCGGCAGGCTCCAGCGTGCCATTAAAAATCGGCTTGCGTGCCGTCTTTGGCACACGTGCCATAGGTTGCCAACCCGTTCTAAATCTTTTCAGGTGACATTGTTAATGATAAACAAGGTATATATCTTTGTTAACAGCAAATGTCATTTTACATACAGGGTTGATACTTATTGATGGGACATTCTAGTTCTAAGGGAGCAAGCAATTATTAAAAGTGCCAGAGTAACCACCAGAAAAGTACTCTACACCAGAGTATTAGCAGGAAAAGGTTGATAAAGATAACAGGAAGAAAGAAGAGAGTTTGAAAGTATTAACTGATGGAAATAAGTGAAACAGAAAGTATGTCACAAGGAACTAGGGTGACCATATTTCCCTATGCTGAATATGGGACACCTGATAAAATTACTCATATTCAAGTGAGTTCAATGGCAATCAGAACTATGCAGTACAAATGTTCAAATTAACAACAAATTGACTGAGTGCCTATTAAAAAGAAATACTGCGTAGATGGATTCTATTTATTTACCTTCTTATCTTTAAGGCTTTAGGGTTCACATGGAGAGAGGTGACACACACACTCATACAACTCTTTCTCACAGGAGGGGTGACTAACCAACCCAACTCTTCCTGCCAGGCACTCTCTACCCTACATGCCTGGCTGGGCCCCCGGACTGACCTGCCTCTCTTGGTACCCCATCTTCCCGAGGCAACACATGGTGGGGTATGCAGGGTCACATGTCCTCCCACCCCAGATTCCTGCCAGGCTCACATCAGAATGTGACCAGCAGCAGTCTTTCGGCACTGTGTGGGAGGGAAGGAAGGCGTCTGCCTGCACTGGGACATGCCCTGCCCCCCGCCCCCCGGGGGTGGGGATGGGGGGAAGATATGGAGGAGCAGTGGGGCGGGGGTATGTGTGACTGGGCAAAGCAGGGACAGGACAGAGAGAGGGGGAGCACGTAAAAAGCCGATGGGTGGGCAGCAGAGGGGACACATAACCAGCCACCACCTGGCACCTGCCTGCACTCACCAGTCACTGTAGCCAGTGCCAGACAGAAATGGGATGAGGGGCACAGCCCTGCTGGATGAGAGCCAGCACGCCGCAGGGGCTGCACTGACGGACCAGCAGGAGGAGTGGCCGGCCCCGCAAGTTGCAACTTGGCCCCGCCACCAGCCTTGCACACCCATCCCCATTGTTGGCCACTGGACCCCCCACTCACTGCTGGTGGTGGTGGCGGGGAGCTGGCGAGCAGGGATCTGGCCAGCAGCAGGACCCACGAGTACTGATATGGGGAGACAGAAAATATGGGACAATTTGCCCATTTTTTAAAAAAAGTTGGGACATCTGCAGGAGGGCTTAAATATGGGACTGTACCTTTAGACACAGGACATCTGGTCACCCTACAAAGAACTATACACAGAACTACAATTTAAGGAAGAGAAATGCATGGCTAGATTAAAGAAACAACACACTACACAACATGTAACAACACTGGGGACTAAGAAAGAAATATGAGCAAAATTCTTCCCTCAGTTACACCCATGCAAACCAGAAGCTAGATTCTGATCCTATATGCCTGCAAAAGAAAAGACAGAGCTTGACACTATTGAAACCAGAAACTGCTGTGGACCCTTGACACAGGAAGAAATTTAAGGAATTAGAAGATGGTCACAAAGAAAGAGAGGGAGGACAGATAACTATCTACAAATATTTGAAGGGTGTTCCCAAGGAGGGAAATTATATACTGTGGTACACGGGGGTCTAGACAGAAGCTAAAGGACAAAATTAAGAAAGGGAAAATTGAGGCTGAATATCAAGAAAAACGTCATTTAGTCTAAAGGAAATAGACAAATATTCAAAACATAGCAATTTAGTTCTGCTTTTTAGTTGCCAATCATTTCCATTTTTGATTCTAAGGCATCAGGGCTAATTATAGCTCCCATGTAGTTAGAGTAATAGAAGGTAGAGATGGGGTAGTGAGAAAGAAATTAAGAGAGACTGAGTGGATAGGTTACAAAAGAAATAGTGAGATAGAGCATGTGAGTTAAGTCAGGAAGGAGAGTGACAGAGAATGAGAAAGGACAGGTGAGGGGGTGAAGGGGTAAAAGAATAGGAAGGAGAGGCAGAGAGACTGGATTTCCGAGTGAGAGCAGTAAGAGTTTGGCAAAATGTGTGTGTGGGAGGGAGATCACAATGTGAGGGAAAAAGAGGGTAAGAAATATGAGGGAATGGAAAGAAATAAGGAACCAATGACTGAAAAAGCCAAAGGGAAAGATATACCTAAATACATAATAGGAAGAAAGTGAAGTTGACAATTTAATGCAAAATACCTATAAATACTTGTATAAACTAGCATTGCAAACTCAACAACTTATCCTTCAAAACACATTACTCTTTTGGACTAAGTAAAATATCACAATATTTTCATGCCAAGCTTTCATGACAGTTTTGCCAGGCTGGTAGAATGAATGAATGAATGCATGCGCGCCCCCCCCTGCAACCACGATAATTCACAATAGAGAGTAGAAGATATACTGCAAATTACTGAATTTTGTAAATTAATAAATACTTAAACAAGAATAATGTATCACCAGCAAAGAGTTCTGAATTGCTGGATAAAGTGTAAGTGGTGTGTTTATACAGGTGTACTTTTGTAGCTTTTAATTACCCTGAAAATGCGTAGAACCTCAAAAACTACAGAAATCACTGGAAACTACTGCAATAAGTGATATTTTATCGTACCTTGCTGTAACGCAAACTTAGCGAACAGAAGCACATATTTGACCTCTTGGGGACAGCTCATGCTGATCTATCATGAAACATTCACACTACCAAGGTAGAAATATTTCTAGTAGGTGATACATGCATTTATAATCTTAGACTAATTTACTGGTTACTTTAATTTCTCCTTACTTTAATTTCTCTTTATAATTTCTCCTTGCTCCAATTCATGACTAGAATTAATTAACTGGATTTTCTAAAAGGGAAAATTACTTGATTCAAATACCTTTCCCTTTGATACTGCAGTTATTCCTTCCTTCCCCAACTGAATAGACAAGTATACATTTTTTCTACCAGATACAAGTGATGTGCATCTGATTAATTGATCCATACTGAAATAAATACCCTCCAATTTCTACTAACTTAACTGAAAATAAATACAAAGATCTTAAGAGAAATAGTCCTATTTGGTTCTCATGAACCTTCACAAGCATAAATTATTATGAGGATAAAAGTGTAAAGCATGTCTCTCCTGAATTACAAAGTATCTGAAAATGTGCAACTGCAGATGCAAATGTGTTGTAACTATTTTCAAGAATAAATAAAACATAGATAGCTATCTCAGATTAACTTTAAACACAGAAACTGTTTAAAACACTCAAATGAAAAAAAACAAGATACTTTAAAGTAGCATCGCATTTACCATTAGTGCTCCTAAGATTTTAAGAAAGGTTAGGACAAAAGTTGTCTTAGCACTCTATGAAATACATAGACGGCTAGGTGGGAACAGAAAGAATTATTCAGCAGTGATGAATAACTTGTTTGATCATACAATAGTCTATAAAGAATCAAACTTTGGACTGGCCACCTCTAAACTTTGGTGCTTTGCATAATCCTCAACAGAAAAGTTACATGGGTCACCAGTGTTTGTGCTGCTGGTGTTATTTATCTCTTCCTAAAGGCCATCTCATCATTGTCAGGGCATTTGTTTCTCCTTTCTTCTTTAGTTGTCTTTTTAAATTGACACTTTTCCCATTCTCTATCTTTTTTAATCCCTTCCCAATCACTCCCCTCCGCCCTTTTTCTCTACAAAGTCTGCAGCTGTAGCTATATATGATGATTTATGAAAGGAAGTGCTGCAGAGGAAAACTAACCAGGATTCTAGCCAGCTTCCTTCTGCAAACCACAAATGTGCTTGATGCACAGGAAAACTGATTTGCTGATAAAAAAAAAAATCAGCTTCCCTCCCCATCAAGCATTTCACATGAGTCAGCAGCAAGAGGTAATCTAGGATCACAAGGTCCTTCTGAATGGATGGCAAAATGATTTTGAAAGTATTGCAGAGGCATTTCTGCATACTGGATTTGCTAGTCATAAGCTCTTTTGGGGTGGGGCTGAAGACACTGTCATTTTAAGACCACTTTTAAAAATATCTACCTTAAACCAGCTCCCAAACTGCTATGGTACCAGTAACACTCAGCATGCCTCAGTTTGGTACCTGGCTAAATATTTCAGACAAATGTACATTGGCTCAGTCTGCTAAGGAAAAAGGCACGTTCCTCCATTCAGGAAAGTCAAATGGGAAGAAAAGAACAAAACTGAAAAGTTTGTGGGTACTTTGTAGAAATAAGTAGAAGATATATTTTATCTTCAAATATATTTGCACATGGGGCAGATGCAAGGGATACATTTGTGAAGTATTTTGTAAGGATTTATAAGTTGTTCTCGACTGAGATTAATAAGAGTCATATGGTTAAATTCTTGAAAAATGTATACATAAATGTTATCTTTTATTGGTTTCATTAAAACTACCCCATATAAAAGATGTTCCCAGACCAGCGCACCAACATATTTCAATTCATATTATAGGGCTACAGAAATGTGCATGTTGTCTGCTGTGAAAATACTGGCAATATAGACAGTGGCTTTGTAAATTAAATAAATTCAGATTTTAAATTATTTTAATATTTCTTCCAGCCTTGAATTAGTACCTCCTGTCAGTTTACTGAATCTACCAACCTAATCTGGTATGATTAGCCTCACTAAGCCATAGTCAGACAGAACAAAGTGCCAGAATAAAAGAATCTGCCTTTGAAGTCATCAGTTTCACTTTAAAATTTGAATTGCTCAATTGTGTCTTGGCCCTAGTACAGTATTAATACGGCCCTACCAAATTCACGATCCATTTTGATCAATTTCACAGCCAAAAGGTTTTAAAATTGTTTACATATTCCTAGCTGTTAGGGCAGGCTGGTCTGGGAAGGGACAGGACTTCCTTGTCCCCTGTATGGCCGCTGCGGGGAGATCAGACCCAACTCTGGGTACCTCTCCCAGGGGCAGGAAGCTCTGCAGCTGTGCTGCCTTCAATGTTGGCTGATTTCCCACTGACCCCACCCCGAGCAGCCATGCAGGGGAAGAGGACGTCCTGTCCCTCTCAAGCCCAGCCTGGATTAGCAGCTAGGAGCCCCTGGCGGGGCACTCCCAGCAGCACGGAGGAGATCAGACCCACCTCCGGAACCTCCTACGGCTGCAGGAAGCTCCGTGACTGCTGCCAGTACAGCCACAGAGCTTCCAGCAGCTTGGGGAGGAACCCGGAAGTGAGTCTCATCTCCCCCTGCAGGGTCATTCTCAGCGCTGCTCCTTCCTTCCAATAGCCAGATTTCACAGGGGAGGTCTAATTTCAAGGTCCATGATGGATTTTCAGGGCCGTCAATTTAGCAGGGCCCTAAGTATTGGATATCATAAATGTTAGAAAACAGTTCTTTATAATATCAGAGGAGGGAAAGAGACAAATATATTATAATTACCTGCCAAGTTACAGCACCCAAAACTGCAGTTGCAAGGAGACTGAAAAATACTAGTTGCTCTGAAATTAAACAAAAATGACGCATTCCTTTAGAAGCCATGACTCGGTCAAGGCTATTATTCTCTGCCCTGTGGGTATAATAGACTTTGTGACAGTCATTTAATTTTGTATGAAACCCCCAAAGAGTTATAAGAAAAATAATGTGGCAGATCATCCAGAAAATTCCAAAAATGGAAAACCCAGGTATAACGAAGTACCAGAGACCCAAGTCACCTAATTTAAATGCTGCTAGAATGAAAAAGATAAATTCAATTACTCCAACAGAGATGACTGAAAGCCTTCTGCAAATTCTACCACGGTACAAGTAGGGCTTCCATCGTTCAGTAACTGAAAGTCCGCTGAAGTAGACATCAAGAAGAGGGTCTGAAATCAGGCAACTAAAGAAACAGGCCAAGGCAAATGGGTTTGTGGGAATGTTCAGGGAAGTAAAAAACAATAAAGATGCCAGAGCTCCAAAAATTGCCAAATTTGGAATTGCCAAGAAAGACTTCATCCGCAAGTCAATAATCAGCATGGCCAAAGCCACAACCAACAAGATGATACTCATGGATTTTTCAACCAGCATAGTTGTGCTGGCAATTGCAAATCCAACCAGCTCCAGAAATTCAACTGCTGTCAGCAGAGTTGGTCGGTGATGGACACAGCCACAAATCCTCTCCACCAAAGCACACAATATCCTTGTAACTATGGAGGTAAGGAGCAAGTATTTGGTTGTTTCTTCTTTCACGTCACTTTTAAAAGAGGAATTATCAAGAAAACAGAGGAGGCCAAGCAAGAATCCAAACCAAAGATTGGAGAGACTCAAACTTGCTGCTTCCATTGAAAAATAATAATAAAGTATGCTGGCAATTCCAAGAACAAAAAGTCCCAGAATAAATATTACCAGTATTAGTGCATCTGCAGACTTCTCCCACCTGACATAAAGGCCCAGACATATAGCAACCAATATGTTGATCCTGGCTAAATAGCCAAGGTATCGGACCGATGAATGCATGTTCACTTCTCTGTTTGCTTCTTCCAGCCTCGTCATTGCTACATAGAGACAGTGACTAACACAGTAACGCAGTGATCTACACATGTAAATAAGCAATTAGGGGGTTTTACCCACTCTACAGAAAGTAACTGTTTGGCTTTCATCCAAGAAATGCAGTGCAGCAATAACCTCCTGCAATGTCATTTCATCAGTAACATTCCTGGATTATAGAAGTCCTGAAAGAAGAATGAATAGAAATGTCAGTGCTAAATTACAAACTTTAAACTTATTTACTAATGTATTAGATCAAAGAGTTTACAATCTAAATTAAAAACATACAATAAATATCAACTATATACAATGTGTAGGGTTTTTAAAGTATATTCTATAATTGGTCGATCATTGAAAGTTATTCAAAACCAATATGAACTGAAATTCACATAAGTCTCATCTCATAAAAACTACTCTATAATTTGAATAAAATAATGAGGAATATAATGTTAGCTAATCAAACCCTAATTGACAATACAATCTTGCCATGAATCACCTACACATTTCAGAATATTCCTGTGACATTTCTGTTAAATTCTACTGTCTGTTAATGGACAGCTTCTTAATCTTCTTATTCCAGTAAAATATTAAAAATACAATTTTATGAAACCTGCTAAATCCCTAACCCAGATCCGTTGTTTCCAGTATGATCACTCCACATTATTTCAGGTAACAAAACTAAATTCCTATTTTTTTGTTACATCTTTTTAGTATCCTTTGCAATATTTATTTATACAGGTACTTAATAGGTTTACTTGATTACTGAAGTATCTGGACGCTTCACAAACATTAGTAAGTTTATCCCCACAACACTCTGTGAGACAGGGAAGTATCATTATCCCCATTACACAGATGGAGAATTGAGGCACAGTGAAATTAATTGACTTGCTCCATGTCACAACCAGGAACAAACTCCAGACCTCCGCAGCCCGAGCCCGAGCCCGAGCCCGAGCCCGAGCCCAGGGCCTTAATCACAAAGCCATCCTTTTAACCCCTAAATTCCCTGAGCAAAGGCCAATAACCATCAAATGTCTTTCAAACTGATTGACTTCACAAAAATCAAAGTTCTACTTATCTGCCACCATGAAATGAAAAATTTCACCAGAATAAAGACTGCTATATTTAGAATCTGCTAACTATTTCACTACTTTGTAAACCATTGCATTTTTGACCCAATGTCCAATTTAATTTGTCAAATCTTGTTAGGGAACAGGAATACGATATTTTAATGAGACATTTTGTGACAGAAACTTGTAAATATTTTTGAAATATACAGATTTTCAAAACTGAACAATGGTCCAGGTAGTCTGGATATCCTATATCTGGAAGAGACCAGTACTATTCTATAGTGAAAATTTCTTCCTGACCCCAAGTGACAATCTACTTGTGGCTTGAAACAAGAGTATTGGTGTAACATTTTTAATTTTGAATCCTAGCTAGCTTAGGTAATATTATTATCTACAGTAAATATCAATTATATTTTTAATATAACTATTAAAATACAGCTATTTGTTTCAATATCTATTAATTTAATCATATTTTGAGTAAAAATGTATTTCAAAATTGTCTTATTTTTGCTGCATTTATTTGTATTAAAAGGATATTATGGAGGTTCCATAGTTAAAGCTGAATTCCATTGTGCATTGTTGAGGCTGAATCCATGCTATATATGAAAATATGTATTCTTTCCAAATTTACTGCACTTGCTCTGTGAGAATGAATTTTCTGAGAACTTACAAGCAAATTGATTAGTTCATGAGTTATAATTAATTATTTTATTGTACTGTCAAGAACCAGGGTGCCACTGTAAAATAAGTATCAGACAAGAGAAAATAGGTGGATACAGACAGACCGGGAGCAAAAAAACACAATGCTGATCAGTGTGATAGACAGTCTCAGTGTAAGATGCCTAACAGCTGTCTTTTTTTTTTTTTTTTTAAATAGGCATCATGGCAAAGGAGAATAATATTAAAAACTAGGTCCTTTGAGAAAGCCAACATCTGTCAGTCCTTTGTTGCAAATGATTTTAATAGAACAGACTCTTCCAACGTCCCATACAGTTAAAACTTGTAGAAAACTTGCATATAGGCTGCATATGAAGAAATTATGTCTAATTAAGTACAGCCAGTGAGTGCTGCACTCAAGAAATGCTAGGACACAAGTATTGGAATTGCTACCCAAAACATCACAAGAAGTGTCCCAGAATGTTCTGGCAGGACTCAAGCACTGAATTCCTATGACTATGTAATTTATAGGCAGGATCAGCTCAACAGGTAAGTTAACTCTCATGTGGGACTTCAGAGACATCAGTGGTAATTAAACCAATCCGCATTCTTACTCTATAGCTAATTAGCAACAATTCAAGAGTTTGTAATGAGTTAGTGGTAGGGGAAAGACTGGACATGTGCTAAGAGTGCTTACTAGTATATGACTGGCCCAACTGCCACTACTCTTTAAAGGTTCCGTGACTGCATGCTAGTTTGGGCATCAGGACTTGAATGGCTCCCCTGAACAACGAGGCAGCATTGCCAGAAGAAATGAGGCAGTAGCATAAGAGGGAGCCCTTGAAAACCAAATTAGGCCTTACCTAGGCAAAGCTTTTAACGTGTCTTGTTGGAAAGTTTGACCTATGCTTTTTACTAGGTTTAACACAACCAGTTTAGCACACATTAAATCAAGTATGCATTGTCTACACCAGACTTCTAAAACGTGTTAGTTAGAATACATACCAACAACCAATAGTTTGTGCCAGGGCTTAGCACCGGCACTTCTCGGCTTGGCAGTTCATAGACCTGGCACTCTGGGCTTGCTGCATCAGTTATGAACAGGGATTGGCAACCTTTGGCATACGGCTCACCAGGGTAAGCATCCTGGCAGGCTGGGTCGGTTTGTTTACCTGCTGTGTCTGCAGGTTCAGCCAATCGCAGCTCCCACTGGCCGTGGTTCGCCGCTCCAGGCCAATGGGGGCGATGGGAAGCGGCGGCCAGCACAACCCTCAGCCCGCGCCACTTCCTGCATCCCCCATTGGCGTGGGACGGCGAACCATGGCCAGTGGGAGCTGCGATAGGCCAAACCTACGGACGTGGCAGGCAAACAAACCGGCCCAGCCCACCAGGGTGCTTACCTTGGCCAGCTGCGTGCCAAAGATTGCCGATCCCTGAGTTATGAATGTAAAATAATTGCTTGAGCCCTGGCATCTCTTTCAATAAAAATTAAACACCACTAACAACATACCTATAACACCTACACTATACAAAGCTTTAGTTAATTTGGTAAATACTTCTGCGTGAATACTCCTCTATCGATTTACTAGTGAAAATTAAACCAACATAATCAAGGTTTAAATAAAATTAAGAGTCTGCTTAGGATTTTGCATGGGTTTAAAAGCACACCTTGTGTGTTGTTTAGATTTTAGTCAGACAACATGGATGGATCAAAGACTTGTTACAAGTATGTCTGAACAATACAGTACAGTAACTCCCCACTTAACTTCCTCTCACTTAATGTTGTTTCGATCTTACGTCCCTGCTCATTTACAAAACATGCTCCATTTAAAGTTGTGCAATGCTTCGCTATAACGTCATTTGGCTTCCTCCTTTGTCCACAGCTGGCAGCCCCCCAATCAGCTCCCCTACATCCCCCCCATAGCGCTTCCCGCCTGCCAGCAAACCCCGCAGATCAGCACCTTTCCCTTCGTCCCCCTGCCTCCTGCCCGCAGCAATCAGCTGGCTTGCGGTGTTCAGGAGACAGGGGGAGGGCCTCTGCCCCCTGAACTTCGCAAGCCAGCTGATTGACGCAGACAGGAGGGAGGGGGGAGGAGTGAAAACTCGGTGCATCCCTCCCCACCCTCCTGCCTGTGCCAATCAGCTGGCTTGCTGTGTTCAGGAGAAAGGTGAGGGAGGAGGAGCGAGGACACGGGTTGCACAATAAGGAGGGGGGGAAGAGGTGGGTTAAGGATAGGGGCTTAGGGGAAGGGGTGGCGTGGGTGGGCTGAGGGTTGAGCTCCCAGCCCCTGGTGCTTGCAGCGTAGGGGAAACTGACGCTGCTGCTGCGCAATGTGCTTCTCCTAGCCTACAGCACCTTCAGCCTCCTGGCCTGCTTCATTATCTCCAGTACCAGCGGCCTGTGCTTGTGTGGGGTAAGGCGGGGGCATCTCCCAATGATAGTACTGTACTATATGGCAAAAACATTTTCCCTGGAACCTAATCCCCCCATTTACATTCATTCTTATGGGGAAATTGGATTCACTCAACATCGTTTCACTTAAAGTCGCGTTTTTCAGGAACATAACTACAACGTTAAGTGAGGAGTTACTGAATATTGAAGAACAAGAGAGTGCAGGCATATCCTTCCTGATATCCCCGAATAGCCACCAGGAGAATCTGTACAGCAATGGCTACTCTCTTCAGGGAAGGCGACAGGCACCTTAGAAGAGGCTTTTTCCCCAGGCAGCTCCCTCCGGCCCTGGAGTCGGGGTTAAGGGGTTTGCAATGAACAGCCTGTCATTCTGACGCGTCTCTCAGATGTCAGCGGGGCTGTTTTTCTAACCTGGGCTTCACATGAGGCAGAGAAGCCAAAGGGATCATCTGGCACTAAGATGTCGCGGCACCTTTTAACGGACACACCTGCGCCCGCGGGCAGCTCTCCGGCGCCTGCTGCGGAGGCGAACGCGGTGCCCCGCGGCTCGCTCCGTGCTGCGCCAACCCCGTGACAGCGGCAACGTGAAACCGAATGGGAAACACGTCAGAGCGGCCCAGGCCTCGCCTACCCTGGGAACAAACTTCCCCTAAAGTTTCCCGCCGTCGCTCGCCCAGGCTCAGCCCCATGGGCGCGAGCCCCCCACGGGCGCGGTGTCACCCAGCGCTGCTCGGAACAGGGGTAACCAGTCACCCCGCGCCCCGGCCTCCCCCTAGCCCTGCGCCCCGGCCCCGCACCCCGGCCTCCCTCTCGCCGGCCCCGCACCACCCGGCCCAGCAGCGGGAGCCCCGGGGGGCGGCTTAGATCCCCCTTCCCCGGACTCACCCGGCGCCGACTCCCCGCGAAGTTCTCACCCCCGCCAGGCCCGCAGCGCGCCGCCGCCATGTTGGCGCTCTCAGGCTACGGGGAGCGCGAGGGTTCAAACAGCGCAGTGCGGCGGGGACTAGAGGCCCAGCAACAACTGGCAGGCGCGCGGGAGGGCGGCCCGAGGCGGGGAGGGCGGGTCCCGGCTGTTTCTCTGTGGGAGGGCGCCCTGCCCCGCAATGGGAGCAGCAGCAGCAGCCTCCCCGCCGCTCGCATGAGGGGCTGGGGTCACCCCATCCCCGCTCACCAGGACAAGAGAGGAGCGGGAGGCGCGGCACGCTAGTGTCAGGGAGCGAGAAATCCCAAATCCCTCGCGCTGCGGGGCCACGGGCCGGGCAGGGCCCTAGCACGCGGGCTGAGGGGGGTGAGCAGTGGCGCCACCTCCCAGCCTGGCATACGGATTGGGTGGGGAGTCCCGGGGTCAAACTGCTCCTGCAGCCCCACTCACTGCTCTGTAGTATAGTGATATTTTATCTTCTAAATCTCCCACCGCTTTTTCTTTGTGGTAGCTTGCTACAGGCCTGTTAAGCACAGGGCCCAGTCCCCCTTTACTCTGCCCGCTGAATCCTGGAGGCAAGTGCTGCCCTTCCTTCAAAGAGTAGAATGACATTTACTAGAAAGCTGCATAACACCAGACTACTCCTGAAGAGATGGATGTAGCTGGAAAGCTTCTCTCACCCACAGAAGTTGGTCCAGTAAAACATATTACCTCACCCACCTTGTCTCTGTAATACCCTAGGACGGGGGCAGGCAAACTTTTTGGGCTGAGGGCCACATCTGGGTATGGAAATAGTGGGCCATGAATGCTTAAGAAATTGGGGGTTGGGCTGCAGGAGGGCTCCAGCTGGGGGTGAAGGCTCTGGGATTGGGCTGGGGATGAGGAGTTGGGCATGCAGGAGGATGCTCTGGGCTGGGATGAAGGGGTTTGGAAGGCGTGGGGAGGCAGATCGGGGTTCAGGCAGGGGGTTGGGACACAGGAGGGGCTCCGTGGGGAGGCTCTGGGCAGTGCTTATCTCAAACAGCTCCCAGAAACAGCAACATGTCCCCTCTCCGGCTCCTATGCGGAAGCATGGCCAGGCAGCTCTGCACACTGCCCTGTGTGCAGGCGCTGCCTCTGCAGCTCCCACTGGCTGTGGTTCCCAGCCAATGGGAGCTGAGGGAGTGGTACTTGGGGTGGGGGCAGAGTGTAGAGCCCCCTGGCTGCCCCTGTGAATAGGAGCTGGAGTGGGGACATGCCACTGCTTCTGGAAGCCAGGTAGAATGGGGCAAGACCCTAACCCCTTCTCCACAGCTGGAGTGGGGCAAGCCCCAGACCCCCCCTTCCCTATGGGAGCTCAAGGGCTGGATTAAATGCGGCTCCCAGGCCACAGTTCGCCCACCTCTGCCCTATTTGGTCTGAAGCTTATTTGCATCGTATATCTCTAGTTACAAAATAGTACATCAAATTTTGACCAAAAGAATACTGTTTTCTTTAAAAACTTCCATATATTTTATATAGCCATGATTTTTCACTTTCATAAGGAATTTATGCAGTGGAGAGAAAGTGCATGGACCTTTAATACCTGGAGAGTATGGGCAATAACTATGGCCTTTGAACAGAAAGCTGGTGTTTGAGTTTGTATTGAAAAAGGTGAAGCTTAACAGTGGGAATGGGTAGCAGAAAGACTAGACTATTGGTAACCATTCCCATTAATAGTTAAAACTGGCAGAGCAGTTAAAAGATAGGAACTGATTTGCTCGCAGTAGAGAACTAAGAGGTCTCAAGAGAAAGGAACTCCCTATCCCTAGTTTTGGCTCAGCTCCAGGAATACTATTGAAATTTTTGGAGAAATAAGTTGTGTACTAGGCCCTGGTAATAAAAAGCTATTCTGCTGATTCATGCAGATAAGACCCACTAGGTCTGTTTAACAGTTGCAACTGCAGATTTATTTGAAAAGGTTTAAGCCCCTCTTTCAAGTAGGGAGAAAAGCATGGAAAGTTTCTTGCAGGGAGTATCACTAAGAGCAGCCAAAGAACATTTGATGCTGTTTAATAGTGAAGGAAACCCCAGTTACAGGTTAGCAGGGTGGGAACAGCATTTGCTTTCATAGGGATTCTTAAACGACATCATTACAAGTTAATTTGTACTTCAGCTATGTATTATGCTTGGATAAAACAGTATTAGCAGCTCTCATAATTCTTCCTTCTAAACTTCAAAAACCCCCAACAATGCATCCAATGCTTACAGTTTATTCCCTTCCAGTGGATTATGGGAGCCTATTTCCAAGTGGGTATGAGAAAGATGTACACTCAAAACATTTTCTATGCACCTTTTAGCTTGAGAATTGCTAAAACGCAACAGAAAAATAAACTCTGAAGTGGAGTCCATTGTATTCACTGAGACAAGACTCATTACATTTCTCCTAAAATGGCCTTGGAATCCTGCATTTTCAGTCTTCTGGGTCTACATTCTGCTTTCTTCACTTCATTCTTTCCCTTCTGCACTGTTAGCTGCAGTAGAAAACATCTCAGTAGTGCCTCTGTGATTGATAATGGCTGAGAGGAAACACCTATTGTAGGTGCTGCAAGGTTGTGCTCTGTAAAAGGGTAAGAGTGGTGGAGAAAAGCAGAATGTGTTCCTGTCTACAGTGAGGAACAGATTGGAAGGGAGAAACCAAGGGGAGGTATGTAGCAGGACAGGAAGGCCAAGGAAGTGAGTTATGTTTGTTTCTGTTAACTATGAAGCAAAATTATAAAAAAAATTAGAGGTACCAAATTTTGCATTTTAGTTACTATTTCTTGCTTTATAAAAGGTTATTCAATACTCCTCTCCAAAGTGTTTTATAAGTACCACATAAAATTGTTATGATTAATGTACACTAATGACAATCTAAATAAATAGCTTGCAAGAAAAGAACAGTTCCACTGAAACAAAACACTTTGCAAAAGGCTTTTTTTTTTTTTTTTTAATACATGTGCTTTGTTCACAAAAGTAGTGAAATAAAGACAACATAAATGCAAACAAATATTCTGTGGTATGCCCGTTTCCCTCTCCCTGACACCTGGAGTATGGGGATCTTCTTTCACAGTATTGTGTCCAGTCATAATTTTAAGGAGTTTCAAAACCTAGAGACATTCTTCTTCTTGAACCTCCAAAAACTGTATTTCTAGAAGACCATGACATCTCTCTCTTGTCTTGGGAGGCCTGAGTAGCAAGAAGCCACTTTTCCTCAGACCAGCCCAAACCCTCCATTTCTGGAAAGCATTTAAAGGTATTTAGTTTGGGCAGCAAAAAGAACCACAGCTTCTATAATAATCTGGGGTCCCTGATTCACAACCACAATGTCACCAAGCTGTCATGTAGGCTGAATTCAAACATTCAATGTTTAAAACTATTTCTGTTGAGTATACCTTGGTCTGAATTCCAAACCATCCCCATCTGAATGAATGGTAAATGGAGTGTAATTTACATTAACCAATACAAATACATTTATGCTAGGTGGTAATAAATTTTGTATAGTTTTTTTTGTTTGTTTCTTAAAAGGAGTACCAATTAAAATAGCTCATGCACACTTCGGAGTATAAGCATAATCAGTAATTTCTGTAAACAACTGAGAATTTATAGCACCAACATTTAGCTTTAACATAACCACTGACTCCAGCAGTGCTCAACTGAGAAGAATGCAGTCTTGATTCCAAGCATCTTAGTTTTGCAAAAAAATGAAATTTTAAGCATTACATGTGAACATCAAGCTGTATTTAACTTAATTCAAAATACATGGTGGATTTCATTTAGATCAGTGGCTTTCTGTTAAATTTTTAATATTCTCTTAATTTTGCATGAGTTCTAATTTAACACTTCCATCTAGTTTTAAAATGTTTACATTTTTAAATATAATTCTTGTTTTGTTTATAAATAAACTGTGCCATGCAAGATGTACAAAAAGCTTATGTTGAAGAATAAAGCAACTTAATACAGTTCGTGAAATTTTTAGTGTAAGTAGGACCAATTGCCAAGAAAATACAGAATACAAAGAAAAAGCAATCAAGAAGTTGGAAATTGTGAAACTTCAGTGCAAAACGTCCATGGAAGTGTTTTAAAAACAAAACAAAAAAATAACCACCTAAAAATTCACACTAGAAATGGCAATTGGTAATTTCTGACTGATGAATACAAGATTAATTTTATATTGCCTAAAGATATTTTTATCATTTGTGAAACTACATTGATAACACTGGATAAAAATTTTCAAGCCTACTCTAAAGTTAGGGTCTTAAAACTCACACTTAGGAACCTAATTCAAGCTACTTCTAGTTAGGTAGAAGAATTTAAGACTAACTTCAGGTACCCAAGGTTTGACATTTTTGGCAATTCTTTTTAAATGGAGAGCAAAAGTATTTTAAAAAGCCCACAAAAATAACCACCACTGTTTCTACATAAGTACAGAAATTTGTCTGCAGAAGGATATAGGTTTACTATACACATTTAAACAAAATATTTCAGAATGTGTACAGATCAGATTTTGTCTGTATCAAACTGCAGAGCAATTCTTAGAAAGTCACGGGAAGAGTGTCCAGCCAAATGCCTTATCTAGAATGGGGCCCAAATCTTGCAAACACTTAAGGGTGCCCTTAACCTCACTTATGAGAGTGGTCAGTGAGGTTACTCACTTACATGTATATACATCCTTAAATGTGTAGAATTGGGTCGTAGTACTTACAAAATTGGCCTACTAGAGTTACCGTGTGGAAATTCTGAAATTAATATCTACAGTTATAAAAGAATACTTAATCTTAGCATTTTTTCCCCACCCATAAGTATTTTGCTTTAAAATTGTATGCAAAATAGGATTTCAGGAGAATTCAGAAAACTATCCAATGTGGGCAATACTGATATGTTAGTGCTACTATAATCATAAAATTCCAAACACTTTCCAGCTTTGAAGTAAAAATAGGTATCTAAACCTATCAAACTATATAATTTGTCAGGGCTAGTCTCTCATCACCACACATCTAACTTCTGTTATGCCAGTGAGGTTTTACATGTGTATAGAGATGGGAAAGTATGCCCCAATACAGTATTTTGGCATTACCTCAATTAACTGAAATAGAAAGATCAACAAGATCTTTAAGTTTCTTCAGCCCAAGCTTATCCAGAATGAAACCGCGTTCTGCGGCACAGAACAAGCTTTGTTCAATAAAAAAATGGACAAGTTTAACCACCAATCAGCTTACTCCAAACTTACTTGCACATTTACTATCAAAGTGCAAATTACTTCTCAGAAATCCACCAACTCCAGTGTTATAAACTCAACTATATTAAGAATTAAAAATATTGAAACAAGACATTTAGCAAAATTAAGTAGAATTCACACTTCACAGCACTGAAGAAAAGAATGGTACCTTTCTGAAAAGTCCTAAAGAAAGTAACAGCAATTTATGCTATGACACGAGTCATTTTGCATAAAATGTGTATTCTTCACTTTTTGTACAAGAATAAATTTTAAAATTCAGAAGTAGAAAAAAATAGCAAACTCTGTAAACCTTTGCATTTTCTCTATGCAAACCATTTTTATGTAACAAGCCCATGTTAGTATAGCAAAATTTGTTAAGCAATAAAGAAGTTTGGACTTAAAGGGCATTTTAACTATTACATTAACTTGAAAGTAATATAGGATCTTCTAGCTCATAGAAAGGGACTGAGCTAGCCTGGCTTTCTCCAGAGTCTGAATCGTAAGGGGCATCAGGAAGCTCCATGAAGCTGTAAGCTAGCTGTTCGTCTTCAATATCTGATCGGACGTAGCAGGAACTGTTAGAATATTCCTCATCTTCTACACTGTTGAAATCCTGTGGAATATACAGCATCCCTGGGTAGTTCCTGCTAACTAAGTCACTTTTAGTTTTCAGGGAGATTTTCCTAAATGCCATCAGGTGCATGTGAGAAAACTTTGAATACTTGAAACGCTTAAAGCCCAGGGATTCTATGGCAATTTTCCAGCTTTTCATCATCATAGCATGGCGATTCTGGTGGGAAGAGTCAGGAGTGATTATAAGCAACAAGCCATTCAGCACCAGAAGTTCATGGGCCTTCTTGCAGCATATCCATCGTTGATAAGGTGATGGAAAGTAAGAAAGGAGAAGTGAGAAAACCACGACATGGAAGAGTTCTCCAGGTAGAGAATCAATGGGATTTTTCAGCTGTTTAAGAAAGGCATCTATAGCATCTTGCGCAAGCTGGAGAGGTTGCTGAATTTGAAGGTTTAAAAAGTCACATTTGTATACACTCTGGTGAGAGAAAATATTAAAATAGATTAAGATTACGCTCAGTAACAAACATTATGCAAAGGCATGTGATGATTATGAAAAGGCTCCTAGATATTCAGCAGCCTTTTAATCTCTCTTGCTACTAAATTGTGCTGTAGAATTTAAAGCTTTAAAAAAAAAAGTTGAGTGCCAGCTATCATAGTTGCATAGAAAGCCTTCAAAATGTGATTTAATGCATTGAAACCCAATAGCTCAGAAATGTGAACTACCCATTTTAATCTCAATTGATGTCATCTCTGAAACCATAAATTGCAGATTGAAGTGTCACACAACTATTTCACTGCTGATAATTTTGGTAGAAACATTCAGATAATGTGCTCGTTCCACATTGTCTTCTTGCATCTCCAAATGTTCAAATCCACAAATGTCTCATACTCAGTTGCTAAAATCCTCTTTCTCCCACTGTAGCTGCACATTGTCAATGCAAAAACTGTGGCATATTAGGCAAAATGTGGGACAGTATAAAATGAGTAATACAATCTTAAAACAATGCTGGGGTGGCTCCTGTGTGGGTTTATACTTTTCATTTTTACACCTAAGCACCCATTTTAAAAAAAATTAAATGAAGACAAACAATCCAGTTGTCTAAAGAATCCAGGTAACTCGGAATAACTTTAGTCCAAATTGCTGCGGAGTACAACGCAATGGTAATTGAGTACACACACAGAATCAAGCTCTTATTGCCTCTAAACATTGAATACTGTAAAAAAATAATTTAGATGTTAAAATGTTGTTCAATGTTACAATGCCAATTCATGACACTTTGAATAAATCTATTGGCGAATAGAGTCTATTCACTAATTACCTGACTTCCTTCAGAAAAGATGACATTCCTAGAACAAAACATTTTAACACTGTAGAGCCTCACTAATTTACACTGTTGCCTGGACCATCTACTGTGAAATACTGAACTGCAAATTAGTAATTAAATGAAGATGAAAAGCAAGGATAGAAAAACATTTTGTAATGAACATTTGACAAATGGAGCTTAATCTGATGCTATTTTACAGCATAGTAAAGATTCTGCAGCATTACTTTGTATAACAACTCATTCATAGAGACCTCAACACTCACTGCTCATTTTTCAATGGTAAACACTATGTAAAAGTTCCTAAAGTGTGAATTAGAGAGACCATACTGTTATAAAGCTACTTGTCACTGTTTACATTAAGACTTTCCTCTTCTGGTTTTCTGTGTGTTTGTCTGTATAGAATCGTTTCCTCCTCAGAGAATGTATATAAAGTTGTAAGATCTCATTAGTGCTCCAGGAATCTTTCAACTACTTTTCACAGGCTTGCACTGTGACATGAAGTGAACAGAGAATATACAGTAACTGGAATTAAAAATCTCAGCTTTTGCCAAGGTAGCCACATTACAGGATCTGTGGTATCTCATTCTCTACCACAGTATATTTAGAATAGGATGCAACTGTGGTAACTGCATGGTATTTGTTGGCAAGTATTAAAATAACCCCATTATGATTTTCTGTGTAGTGCCATCTGAAAATTGTACATACTTCAAGTAACACATAAGATTAGCAGAAAGTTAGCAAAAAGTATTTTTGAAAATAGTGCTTTAATCAGATTGCTGATGCCTCTGTCAGTTGCAGATGCTGAGAAGACAGACACTGAGAAGACAGACAGAAACCAACAGGGATAAAGAGAAAGACATTTTAAAACAATTTCAGGACTTGTTACTTAGAATCATAGAATATCAGGGTTGGAAGGGACCTCAGGTCATCTAGTCCAACCCCCTGCTCAAAGCAGGACCAATTCCCAACTAAATCATCCCAGCCAGGGCTTTGTCAAGCCTGACCTTAAAAACCTCTAAGGAAGGAGATTCCACCACCTCCCTAGGTAACCCATTCCAGTGCTTCACCACTCTGAGTGAAAAAGTTTGTCCTAATATCCACCCTAAACCTCCCTCACTGCAACTTGAGACCATTACTCCTTGTCCTGTCACCTGGTACCACTGACAAGTCTAGATCCATCCTCTTTGGAACCCCCTTTCAGGTAGCTGAAAGCAGCTATCAAATGCCCCCTCATTCTTCTCTTCTGCAGACTAAACAATCCCAGTTCCCTAAGCCTCTCCTCCTAAGTCATGTGCTCCAGCCCCCTAAATCATTTTTGTTGCCCTCCGCTGGACTCTTTCCACATTCTTCTTGTAGTGTGGGGCCCAAAACTGGACACAGTACTCCAGATGAGGCCTCACCAATGTCGAATAGAGGGGAATGATCACATCCCTCGATCTGCTGGCAATGCAGAGTGCTTTATCAAAACGGGGATTTTTTAAAAAAAAGTTAGCCAGTAACCACTATAGTTTTCCTTATGCTGCTTGCCAGACTGGTGTGTGTACATATGATTTCCCACATTGGCTGCTCTTGTGCTGTGTTAAACGAGAACTTCAGAATATACTGTGCTTTTATATGCTGGACAGAGATGAGAGAAAGCAAAAAGCTTCTCCCATCTCTTCCCCCTCTCCCCAATACAGAGACAACCAGTGCAAGGCTTGAATTTAGTGAATGGTTCATAAGGCCTTGTCCTGGATTTCTTCACAAGGGTGGGTTTTACTCAGCAAGAATATCAAGGCCACCTGTATATTATGTTTCCTCTTTCTGCCTTAAGGGTTTGTCTATAAATGAAAATTAATCCAGTATAAAGTAGGGTGTGAATTTAAAGATTAGCTATTCTTGTTTAACTCCATATGTGAATACTCATATTCCAGAAAGAGAGCATTCATAAATGGAGTTAATCAGAAATAACTATTTTGGAATAACTCCCCCATGCAGCCAACCCTTCAGAGACTGATATAACCAGTGAGGGCAAATATAACTGTGCAGTACTTTGGTCAGACGGGTTTGGCAAGCTAAAAATGATTGTTGAGCTGCCAGTATGATCTCAGCAAAAAAATCTCCCCCACAAAAAAAAAACAGTAACACAAGAACATCCTGGGCAACAGCTTTTCCCCAAACAAGAGATATAAAGTCAGTTCACAGAGCATCCAACTGGCTGTTGTATTGTACCTCTAGGTTCTTCCTGCAATTTTACTACAATCCAGGGAGCAAAAAATGCATTTTCCTATTTTGTGATTTCCTCCTCACCGCCATTCTGTTTTGTCTTGAGACATAAAATTAACAGAAGAACAGGAGAACATCAATTTACCACCTACAACTGACATTTTATTCCCCAACAAGCACATTTGCTGCCATCTGATAGACTTTCACAAAAAGATTTTGCCTTTAAAAATCTTGATCCAAAACGTTAAGAAAAAGGATCAAAAGGTCAACTAAAGCTTCTTGTTAACTTTTAACTGCACTCTTCACCTTTCCCTGCCCTTTTTTGTTTTTTTCATTTGGTATTGTACAGAAAGAAAAGTCAAGTCCTCATGGATAGGGGAAACTCTTATTACTAATAAATGCAGCAACAAAATTCAAATATCCTAAAAAGCCTAATTCTCAGAATATGGTATCCACATTTAAGATTTTTCCAATATACAAACTTGACCTTTAATTCCTACTCTTTATTTGCTGTCTTTCCCCTAGTTTCTACTCCACGACAGAGTTTACTCTTCAACCCATTACTAGTTTCCATAGTAGCCTCTTTACACTTTTATGGGTCACATAATGAAGGTCCTGTAAGTACTTAACCATCTCTATCTCCTAATGCCTGACATGGATTAAGATCCATGAGTTACATTAGTAGCATCTTAAAGTTTATAAATAAGTCATTTGGGAAACCTCAGGAATAGTTATTCATTGCTAGAATCTGATCTTACATTCTTCTACACAATTACAAAGAACCTTACTTGAACTATGATCTTATTGAAAACGTATGATTATTTTCAGATTGTGTAGTTAGTTTTTCTAAGTACAGTAATGCCTCACTTAACATTGTAGTTATGTTCCTGAAAAATGCAACTTTAAGCAAAACGATGTTAAGCGAATCCAATTTCCCCATAAGAATTAATGTAAATGGGGTGGGGGAGGTTAAGTTCCAGGGAAATTTTTTTTTGCCAGACAAAAGGCATTATGTACAGTTTAAACAAGCAATACAGGTATAAGTTGTAAATAATTTTAAAGAAACAATTTAATACTACAATCATCATTGCTGAGTATGAAGCAATGGGAGGTGCCCCCGTCTTACCCCACATAGGCACAGCCCACTGGCACTACAGACAATGAGGCAGGAAAGGAGGCTGAAGGTGCCGTAGGCTAGGAGAAGCACCTTGCTTAGCAGCAGCGGCAGCTTCCCCTACTGTGCAAGCACCGAGGCGGGGGGAGGGGCGGGGGGGATCAACCCTCAGCCTGCCCACTCCACCCATTCCCCTAAGCCCCCACCCTTAACCAGCCTCTTCTCCTCCTTCACCTCCTTTATGCCACAGGCTGCATCCTCGCTCCTCCCCTCTCTGCCTCCTGCCTGCAGCAATCAGCTGGTTTGCACCATTCAGGAGGTGGCAGGAGGGAGGGAGAAAGGGGGAGGAGCAAGGACGCAGCAGGAAGCTCCCCCTCCCTCCACTGCCTCCTGCCTGCTGCAATCAGCTGGTTTGCTGTGTTCAGGAGACAGGGGAGGGAGAGGGAGCCTGTGCACCAGAGTCCTCGCTCCTCCCCCTCCTGAATGCCGCAAACCAGCTGATTGCCACGGGCAGAAGGCGGGGGAGCAGGGGGAAGGCACTGATCCGCGGGGTCTGCTGGCAGGTGGGAGGCGCTGGAGGTGTGTATGAGGGGGAGCTGATAGGGGGGCTGCCAGCTGTGGACAAAGCAGGCAGCCAAACGTTATAGCAAAGCATTGCACAACTTGAAACAAGCACGTTCTGTAATGGAGCAGGGACGTAAGATCGAAAGAACGTTAAGCGAGAGGACATTAAGTGGGGAATTACTGTATGTCTGGAAATTTGCGTTTCTTTATATACTAGCTCATGCTAGTGTTAAATTGTACTGAAAAATATTATATATAGGACTTGCACAGACAAATTTTTCTATGATAACCGTAATTAGCTTAAAAATGGGAGGGTGGGAATCAGTAAGGGTTCATGGACCAAGAGCTAGATCCACAAAGGGATTTAGATAGTGTATTGTGGCAGAAAGAGATGGAATGACTATAGCCTAGTGGTTAGAGCACTCACCTGGGAGGCGAGACCCCCAGGTTCAATCTACTTTGCCACATGAGCGGTGCGGGGAAGGGGAACTGAACTGAATCCAGGTCTTCCACATCCATGGACAGTGCTCTAACTACTGGGCTAAAAGTTAGGGCTTGTCTATACAGAGATTTAGTGCATGCCAAGCCACAGTGTAAGGGCTTGTCTATACCTGCAGCTTCACAGACGCAGCTGTGCTACTGCAGTGTGAGAGAGAGGCGGCAGTTATATTGGAGGGAGAAGCTCTCCTGCCAACTGTCCACACCAGCACTTATGTCATGCAGGGAGGTGATTTATTCACAGCTCTGAGCGATGTAAGTTATGCCAACGTAAGCTATACTGTAGACATAGCCTTAGTCTACAGTGTAGTAGCTTGCTGCACATTGTTGCTACATAGATGCTGCTGCTTCACACTAAAGTTCCTTAGTGCAACCTGACCTACTGCTGTAACAGACATCAGAGTTTACCAGCAACAGGTAAAAGCACACTTCAGAACTTTTAGCATACAGCAACAGGGTTCACACAGCGACTTAGTGAGCGGCAAGTTAGTGCACTACAGAATTAAATCCTGGCTTACCAAGCACCGAGTCTCTGTGTGGGCAAGTCCTTATGAATGAGGCATACCCTCCCACACAAGCCGTGTTGTGTGGGGGTGAGGAGTGCTCGGAGCACACCAATTGGATCGGACCGTATAGGCAAGATAGATGTGGAAGGCTTAGTTTGAGGATCCCACTGGGGCTTAGGCATGAGATAGGCACCCAGACACCTACACTGAGGCAGCTATGCATATACTCACTGGGATAATGTAGCTTAAGCACCTACAGTAGTGCTTAAATGTTGACTTAGGCACATAAATCCTTTTAGGGATCCAGCATCAGAGTCTGGTGATCACATCAACATACATGGCATGCACTGCCTAAACATTGCTATACAGCAGCAAACAATGAGCCTTTATACAAAGCAGCAGCAAACAGAATGTACATCTTTGCTGAAGGACAGCATTATCCTCAAGCTGTTAATATTACTGAATTCCACATCTATCCTATATATTCCTGACTTAACACCCACTGTGAACTACTGTCTGAATTAGTATCAAAGAATACGAAAGCTGAAATATTACTGTGTTCAAATATGACAACTCCCTGTGTTTTCAATCAAATTTGGTCATATTACTGATTTGACTAGCACTACTCACAATGAGAAAGTGGATAAGGAAAAGTTATTTACTTATTCCCATAATACAAGAACTAGGGGTCACCAAATGAAATTAATAGGCAGCAGGTTTAAAACAAATAAAAGGAAGTTCTTCTTCACGCAGCGCACAGTCAACTTGTGGAACGCCTTACCTGAGGAGGTTGTGAAGGCTAGGACTGTAACAATGTTTAAAAGGGAACTGGATAAATTCACGGTGGCTAAGTCCATAAATGGCTATTAGCCAGTATGGGTAAAGAATGGTGTCCCTAGCCTCTGTTTGTCAGAGGGTGGAGATGGATGGCAGGAGAGAGAGATCACTTGATCATTGCCTGTTAGGTTCACTCCCTCTGGGGCACCTGGCATTGGCCACTGTCGGTAGACAGATACTGGGCTAGATGGACCTTTGGTCTGACCAGTACGGCCATTCTTATGTTCTTATGGCTGCTTTTACATTTTTACTTTGTCTTTACAAAGATTAGTTGTAATATTTATTAGCTTCCAATTACATTTCTAATATAAAAGATATGAAATTGCTTATTTGCTTCAGGATTCTTGGAGTCAGTGGATGCGATTAAAGATTTAAAATAAAAATCTATGCTTTTTCTGTATCTTCTCATCTCCCTCCCACTCTCTTGTGACTCATTCTTGTTGAGGGCACTGTTATTCTGTTAGAGTCTGGTTATCCTCACTAACATAAATAAGGCCAAGATGGGGAGACAAAAGCAGTACATAATGATTACAGCAAGTTAAAAACATTTCAGGACTTTTCCAAAACACAGAAGTTGCACTGGTTTAACTAAGGATATTATGTGTCGCTCAGATTTAATTAAGCCAGTGCAATTTTGTGTGGGGACACAAATGTTAACTTCAGCCATAAATTGTGGTGTTTGTTGCATCCAGCCAACGGCTCTGATTATAGTATATTTAACATATTATAAATTGAAAAAAAGTAATTTGTCTTCTCTTCCTTGTTCTTGGCTAGTGAAAAATGAAACAACCTTTAAAAATATACTGCATGTCTATGCCAGTTTTTTCCTTGTTTCTTTTAACACTAAAATTTCATATTATAGAGGCTTGACCAATGTGATGTTTGTTGAAACAATCTAAGTTTATCAATCTTAAAGATATTTCCATTGATATGAATCTTGTTGGTGGCCTTCCTCACTCCACCCGTCCTCCAGAAGCCATACAGAATATCTGCTTTTCAAACAGACCCACCTTCCCTTAAGTCTTTTACTATAGAAAGTACCCCTAAAATACAGAATTCAAATTAAAAATAAATTCAGCAGACATTACATACCTCAACAGCTGGGACAATGTCTATGCCGACAGTCAAGAATTCTTCAAACTTCAGAAATGGATTAAAGCAGCTGCCAACATCAAGTAATCTAATTTTTCCTGAGGGGGGAAGTAACCTAAGAAAGTAGAAATTCAGTTTTATCAAATGCTATTTGTTAAAGGTATATTCTGAATTAGACAATTGGAGCAAAAGAACGTTATGTAGAACATTAAGTGCCGACTAAATAATAGAGGGGAAAATTATTTATTATTTGTACTCTGAAGTTGCCTAGCAGAGGCCCATTGTGCTAAGAAGATGGCCCTGAAGACAGTACAACTAACCGTAAGGTGAGAGATAATAGCTGAACACAACAGAGATACCAGGTGGGAAGCACAAGGTAACAATGAAACTATTCTGATCAGCATAATAAATATTGAGTTTTCTGGCTGATGCTTACCCTTGGTGCTATGAGTCAATTTTTCAAACAAGTTCTACTGAGGGCACTGGTTGAACCAGAATTACCAAAATGAAAAGGCTGAGGATATTACACCAACTAAAAAGAGATTTAGGAATACTGTGTATGTTTTGAATAACCTTGTTTTTGTTAGTCTGATTTCAAGAGTAGTTGCACTAGTTTCATACTATAGTTAAAATACCTCTCAAACAAACAGGAGACTATAAATAAAATCTCTAGTAAATATATAAAGGTTTAAATATTTCACATATAGCATTTTTGTTCTCTTTGTAAAGAACCATGCACACATGACACTAATAATTTTATACAGACTCACACAGACAGAGACAGACAGACAGACACACACACACACACACACACACGGTTAAAAAAATGTCTACAGTGTTTAAGGAAAAAAGCGTCCTCACGAGATTTATTATTTGTGTTGTCTCAATGTCTACAGGCAGAAATCATGCCACTGTAAATGTCCAATGTTAGCTTCATTGTCAATACTGTATATATAGCAAAATGACAACAGTGCTCTTAATTGCAGAACTTAGATATTTATTTCACATAATTTGGATAATTATCAGAAGTATATAGCATTAGACTTACATTTAAAACTATTGTTGCTAAGTACATTACTAGCAATTCAAATAAACTATTCAGATTCAGAAGTATCTTTGTAGGACAGCACTTCAGATTACAGAATCCACCAATGTATGCATCATCCTCACAAGAGTCAAGGTGTTATTTTAAAGTTAATTTAATGTTTAGAAAGGATTTAAATTTGTAACCTGCATCCAAGGAAAAATAGCAAACAGGTGATAACTAAAGTTACTACCTGACAGTAATCCAAAGTCTTATTCTAAACTAGAGATGAAAATTTTTTATCCTGATCACTGACTGGGGTTGGGCTTTTTGTCACACCTATTGTTTTAAAATATTAGATAGTAAACTTCTGGGGGACTGGACCATGTGTTTCATATTTTCATACTTGGGGCCCAGTCTGAACCTGTAATATAAACAAGTAATTAATTTATGTACTTGTAATTTATGAAGCATCAGCCCAGGTGTCCTACCTTCATCACCGTGCAGGTGTCTGTTATTTTTAAATGAGTTTGGCTTTGGCACTCTTTCGGCTACCTCACTCTTAATGATTCCACAGTCTGACAAATTTGTAGTTAAGAAAAATGAGTTTAGTGTGATCAAATGATTATGCAAGGACTAAAAAGACAACTGGCCTCACAGCTTGAGGCAGAGGAAAAAACCCAAAACATCCTTTTTGCAGAGAGCTCTTGCAGGAAAAATCAGAATTTTAATAAAGATAGAGACATGCAGTGCTTTCACATCCTTCCACATCAACAGAAAACAACACTTTGAAATAAATTGAGTACAAAAGTAGTAATTACTCACCACAATGGTTCTTTAAGATGACCCCCCCCCCCATAGGTGCTCCACTGTAGGTGTGTGCACAGCCCTGCGCCACTGATTGGAGAACTTCAACAGAAATACGTCTGGCCCGCCACGAGGCCAGCAAGCGTGCACAAGCATTCACTCCTCAGTTCCCTCTCCACTGCAGAGTCAACTAGTGGAACTCCAAAGTAGAGGGGAGGAGAGTGGGTCGTGCTCCCATAGGGATGCACATCTCAAAACGCCATTACTACTGAACAAAATGAACAACAACTTCTTCTTCGAGTAGTGTCCCTTTAGGTGCTCCACTGTAGGTGACTCCCGAGCAGTACCCACCAATGGAGGATGGGACTTTGGAATCGGCCGATAGAGATGACAGTACTATGGCACCAAATTGGGCATCTGTAGCTGAGTCCCCTAGAATAGCACAGCATTCTGCAAAGGTATGCACAGATGCCCAGGTAGCTGCTCTGCAGATTTCAGATATAGGGATACCCTTTGAGAAGGCGATCAATGAGGAGACTGACCTTGTGGAATGTGCGCGTATTGAAAATGGGGGTATTACCCCACACAGTTGGTAGCAGAGTTTAATACAGCCAGAGACCCACATGGAGAACCTCTGAGCTGAGATCACTGCACCTTTCCATCTATCCAGAACAGAGAGGAAGAGACTCAGAGGTTTTCTAAAGGCCTTTGTCCTGTCCAAATAGAAGGCCAAGGCTCTTCTCACAGTGAGCATATGGAGGATGGCTTCCCTGTTGTCCTCATGAGGTTTGGGATAAAATGTTGAAAACTGAATAAGTTGATTCATGTGAAATGCAGAAGTCACTTTAGGGGTGAACTTCAGATGTGGTCTGAGTGTGACCTTATCAGAGACGAACACAATAAAAAGGGGGATGTGCCATCAAGGTTATCTCCTCTCCCCATCCTTAAGGCTGCAGTGATGGCAATGAGGAACACCGTCTTCATGGAAAGGTGAGCTAGCGAACAAGTAGCCCTGGGTTCAAATGGCGGTCTAGTCAGTCCTTTTAACACTAGACTGAGGTCCGATTGGGAGTGAGGGCCTGGGTTGTGGGAAGAGGTTTGCTATGACTTTAAGAAACCTCTTTGTAGTTGTGTGAGAAAAGCTTTCTACCTGCCAGTGGAAGGTTGTGATTGCTACTAAATGAACCTTTAGCAAGTTAATAGAGAGACCTGATTTCTTTAAGGTTAACAGGTAGTCTAGGACCAGCGGTAAGGCAGCTGTATTAGGTGTGACACCCTTGGGTTGGCACCAGATCTGGAACCTCTTCCATTCCTGGAAGTAGGTACAATGAGTAGTGCTCTTTCTACTGTGTAATAGCACCTCCTGTACCTCCTCAAAGTGAGAGGTCTCTATGTGCTAGATCTATGAAGAAGCCACGCTTTGAGTGGCAGGATCCACAGATCGGGGTGGAGGGTTTGTCCCTCATTCTGCAACAGGAAGTAAGGAGTGACTGGTAGAGTCATTAGTGGACAAAATGCCAGTTGCTACAGTTTGCATAGCCCAGGTGGGGGTGATCAGAATGATACTTTTCCCTTTTTATCTTGAACGGGACCTTCAGTAATAGAGGGAATGGGGGAAAGGCGTAAAGAAGGCCCTTGTCCCAAGGAAGGAGAGTGTCTCCCAAGAAGCGTCATCCAATTCCCGCCCTGGAGCAATAATGTGAACATTTCTGGTTCTGATAACTAACAAATTTATTACTGGTGTCCCCCACTGTCGGACTATGTCATGTAGAATCATCAACTATCTCCCATTCATGTGGGAATTTGTGGCTGAGGCTATTAGCCATCGTGTTGTGTATTCCTGGTAGGTAGGCCACTGATATTAAGATGTTGTGGGAGATGCACTAGTTCCATAGCTTCTATGCATAAAGAATGAGAACTTGCACCTTCCTGTCGGTTTATATGGAATATGCAGGCCATGTTGTCCATCATGACCTTTGTACGCATGTTATTGATCAGTGGGAGAAACCTAGTGCATGCGTTTGACTGCTCGGAGCTCAAGCAGGTTGATATGGAGGCCTGTCTCCACAAGAGACCATTTGCCCTGTATTTTGTGACCATTGAGATGTGAGCTCCATCCGATGAGGGATGCATCGCTAATCAGGAGTAGAGATGGGGAGGATTGAGTAAACAGGATTCCCGTAAAGATGTCTATTGGGTTCTTCCACCAGTTATGGGATAGTTTGACCCTGGTGGGCATTGATGCAAGTTTATGTTGTCTCTATTTGGCTTGTAAACTGAACTGAACCATGCTTGTAGGCATCTCATTCATAGTCTGGCATGAGCAATAACGGATGTGTCTGTGGCCATGTGTCCCAGAAGCTAGAGGCAATGCTCCGCCGAAATTTGGGGGCTGGATTGTACTGTCTCTAGGAAAGAGGTGAGATTGAGAAATCTGTGATATGGAAGGAGCGTCTTTGCCTGAATGAAGTCTAGGTCGGCTCCTGTGAAGTCTAGTCTCTGCACTGGTATTAAAGGTCAATTTTTGTTTGTTGATCTGTAGACTCAGAAACAGGTCCCATGTGATCCGAGTGACCCATTGGGCCTCTGTCTGAGTGACCCGTTGGGCCTCTGTGTAGGACCATGCCCTGAGAAGGCAATCATCCAGGTAAGGATAAAACATTATGCCCTGCATAAGTGGCCTGCTACACCGGGGGGCTGATGACAGGCCAAAAGTAAGTGGTTCTGGCCCAGTGTGAATCTGAGGTAATGCCTATGACTTGGTATGAAAGAAATGTGGAAGAATGCATCTTGAAGGCTGAGAGCTGAGAAACAAATCTCCTCCTTCTAATGCTGGGATGATCCTTGATTGAATTTTGCACTTTGACATACCTATTGAGAGCTCTGAGGTCCAATATGGGTCCCCAACCTCCTTTTCCTCTTTGGTACCAGAAAGTAATGAGAGTAAAAGCCTTTGACTCTGAGATGCGTAGCCAGACACGCCCCCCCCATGCCTCATTTGCCCTTTCGAATGCAGTCTGCACAGCTTCCTGTTATGCTGTTACAAAGCCACAAGCAGCAGAAACTCCCCGATGATGTTAGATGCTTGCTTAAAGCTTTATTGCTCTATATCACCCATTGTATTCATGCTTATAAACATGTAATCAATTAATGTAAGGAATGAGTGAGATAGTGAGGGACAGCCAATGGCAAAGCAAAGAAGCAAATATAGCCTTTTATGGAAACATGGTATTATCTTAGCGAAGGTATAAATCTCAAGACTGGCAGCCAGGAAGATTACCAACAAGGAAATCTAACAGCATGCTAAACTTGGGACCGGATCAGAAGCAGTAGAGCCCTCCCGTGGATCCAAAAGGACTCCGGGGACTCACGTCGCCCTGCTGTCGATCTCTGGGCAGCTGTCATCTGGCCAGCCTCAGCCACCTGCGAAATCCAAACCAACACCCACACTTGCAGCCTGTCAGCATGAATGTGTTGTGTGTGAGAGAGAATTACTGCGCAAATAAGAGAAGCAATAAATCAACCCTCAGTACTGCTCTAGTTCTACCTTTGTTTGTGGTTATTTCTGGACTGTTTCCAAGAACAGGTAACAAGATGTACCAGCATAGGCTCTATAGTGCCTATGCTGAAGAGATGGTTTGAGTCTTGACGTAGTTAGACTCTTGTGAGAAGGGTCTCTGAAGAGGGACAGGGAAGGAAGAAGCGAATGGCATATCCATTCTGGATGATTTCCAACACCCATTTGTTGGAGATTATCCATTCACAGGTGCTGTGGAACAGGGTAAAGCAGTCTCTGAAAGGAGGAGTGGGGTTTCCCCAGCGTAAGGTACCAAAGAGAGTATTTCTACAGGCACCTCGACCAACACACAAAACTACCGCTTCAAGGTTGAGGTTGAGCTCTGTGATGAGTATTAAGATGTGTACTGTGATGACTGGGATTTAAACTGCGACTGAGGGCGATATTTTCTCTTGTAAGCCAGCATGTATATCCCTAGGGATTGAAGAGTCACCCAAGAATCCTTCAACATGTGATGGGATGCATCTGCCTTTTTGGTGAACAGCTTCTTTCCCTCAAAGGGAAGGTCCTCCACCATACTTTAGATCTCTTTAGGGAAGCTGTACAAATGTAGCCACAAAGCACTTCTCATAACCATGGCCATGGAAATTGAACATGTGGCCATGTCTGCTGAATCTAATGTGGACTGGAGAGACGTTTTCACGACCCATTGTCCCTTGTTAACTAGTGCCATAAAATGCTCTTTGTGGGAGTCCGAGAACTGATCACAGAATCATAGAATATCAGAGTTGGAAGGGACCTCAGGAGGTCATCTAGTCCAACCCGCTGCTTAAAGCGGAACCAATCCCCAGCTAAATCATCCCAGCCAGGGCTTTGTCAAGCCTGACCTTAAAAACCTCTAAGGAAGGAGATTCCACCACCTCCCTAGGTAACCCAATCCAGTGCTTCACCACGCTCCTAGTGAAAAAGTTTGTCCTAATATCCCTACTTAAACATCCCCCACTGCAACTTGAGTCCATTACTCCTTGCTCTGTCATCTGGCACCACTGAGAACAGTCTAGATCCATCCTCTTTGGAACCCCCTTTCAGGTAGCTGAAAGCAGCTATCAAATTTCCCCTCATTCTTCTCTTATGCAGACTAAATAATCCCAGTTCCCTCAGCCTCTCCTCATCAGTCATATGCTCCAGCCCCCTAATCATTTTTGTTGCCCTCTGCTGGACTTTCCAATTTTTTCACATCCTTCTTGTAGTGTGGGGCCCAAAACTGGACACAGTACTCCAGATGAGCCCTCACCAGTGCCAAATAAACATGTCCCTAATCAATAAATGAACCAAGTTTCATAGTTCTGGTAGTCATATGTGGCTGACAGGGCCTGGTAATTTGCTTCCTGGAACTGAAGAGTGGCTGATGAATGTGTTTTTTCTGCCAAACAGGACCATGTTTCCCATCTCGGTAATACGGGATGGATTTAAACTGGCACTGACAGCCCGTCCAATTAATTACATCTGCAATGATGGAATTTGGAGGTAGGTGGTAAAGTAAAAATTTGGTACCCTTCACCGGCACATAATACCTTTTGTCCACCCGTTTGCATGTTGGCAGGATGGACACAGGGGTCTGCCATATAACTCTGGCAGAGGTGGAAAGTGTAGAATGTGCACAAGTTTGTCGTGAGGCTCTGCCATTTCATGCAGCTGGGCTTCTGCCACCCTCTGAGTTAAGTCCTGGAATGATTTTAAATCATCCACCATGGATGGCGGAGAGGGCATCACCACCTCATCAGGCAAGGATGATGAAAGACAGGTTGAAGAGTGTCTTCCTTTTCTGCCTCAGCTTCAACTTCCTCCACCAGTTGTTCAGAAAATTCCAACCCCTTTGACACTGCAGCTGAAGGAGGATGCCTCCTTGCCTGTTTGTATGCTACACTATGGGAGACTTGGGAGACTTCTTGTCTCTTGGCTCTCCCTGGGATCTCAATATGGTCATTGAGGGTGGGGGGCTGGCAGCTGATACAATGGCTGTCCAAACCATGGAGGCTGATGGTCAGGTGAGCAGTACATCTGGTGTGCATGATGAAATTGTGACTCATAGGGTGGGTAGGACAAGTGGTGGGAACCCAAATAGTCTCCCTCACTATCTGACTCTGATGAAGAGAAAGGAGGTACGCAGAATGAAGATGTCATGGAGTCTAAAGCTCTGGGAGAACTCTGTACCACAGCCCCGGTACGGAGTAGGGATAAATCCGGTGCATCTGATACTGAGCCTTTGTGCACCAGAAATCTGCTGGTGCGGATGGCATTGGTGCCGGTGGTTGTCAGTGCCAAAAGACTTGTACCAACAGAGTTGGAGAAGATGACCTAATTATATGGTCTGTCAGTGCCAAACACAGCAGGGTCAAGGTCGGTGCCAATGACTTCATCAACATAGCCTTCCCTGGGGCAGATTTTCCATGCTTTTCACACCCCCGCGGTACTGATACGTCTTGGTCTGCCCAAAGACCTGAGGGGCACAGGCAAACTTGCTCTGTCTTGCTCAGTACTGCACATGCATTGGGTAACAACTCTAGATGGCTTTGGTGCCGTTGGTACCAATGATACAGATGGAGCTGGAGATCATTTCAAGGTACTAAAAGGAAAAGGCTTCAAGGGAAGCTAACATTTGCAAAAACTATAGGGAGTTAACGATCCATGAACAGACAGCTCTTACCTCCGTCCCTAGCCAGGGATGGTTGAGAAAGAACGGAGGAGGAAATGCCTGCGCATGCTGGCTGGCCTTGTGGCGGGCGGGGAGCCATGCGTGTGGGCAGGATGGACTGCTGTTGAAGTTCTCTGATCAGTGGCGTAGGGGTGCACACTCAACTACAGGTGAGCACCCACAGGGACACTGGACGTTCCCAAAGACTATTCCATTGCTACAGTCTGCCTGATAAGGGATGCAAGATAAAGGCAGAAGAAAATAAATGACTAAAATAGCAAGAGCCCAAAAGCTGCTCCCTGAAAATGGCCTCTTGGAAAAACTTCTTTACTGCTTTTGTTCTGTTCCAGATGACTAATTTTCCCTTCCATCTCAGGATTTGAGAGGGTGTGTACTCTCTTCTAGGTCTTGAGCAACTGTAAAGTTTTCCTCAATTGCTGGACTTCCTCTTTTCTCCACTAGACTATATATCTAGCATGGACAAGAAGAATTTACCAGTTTTTAAGGCTCAACTTACCCAGGAATCTGGCTTTTTGGTCACAGCCTCTTACACTGCTTCACCATCTTCTTAATTAAGGCAATTTTCAGTGTTGACAGTGGGGCCCTATTCTGTTGCCAGCCTTAAAACATTAATTACTGAAGTACAGTAAATCTTTGCTCTGTTCTCTTGGGGGGGTTGTGCTGTGTGCAACACAAAGAGGAAGCAACTTCTTTGAAAAAGCCTACTTTAATATGCATGGCTTAAAGTGATCTCATTTCTTGCTGAGGAAAGCAAAGTTGCAAGTGAAATCCCTGGACAGTTCCTATGCCTTGCCTTAAAATTCTGAATACCCAAACTTTATAGGTTGGAGTATACTGCATAATTAAGAGAGCCATTAAAGTGGAGATTTTCAAAAGTTGCCTAAGGGATCTGGACTCCCAAATCCCTCCATTTTGACAATCTTATCCTAAATTTATCTTCTTGTGGATTGGGAAGGAAAGATGTTTGCCCAAGCCCTCATCGCAATTTCACATTCACACACCTTTCACTATGCAAACTGCTAGCGCCCTAAATTATAGTTTTATCTTCTGGCAAAGGGTAGCTGGGAAGAGAAAAAAAGTCTTCAGTGCCATTGTGAGTTAGCATGAAGGTCAACTGAGTAATCCAAGCTGTTCCCTCCCATTCTATAGTATTCAGCACCCAAGTTTATATTAGCTGCTCTTTTTTCAGGTGCTGTGACCATACAGTTGACACCCATACTGAACTGTGTATAACGTTCATCTGCTGGTGAGAAAAAAATACTCAAATGAGCCTGTCATTTAGACATTTTATTTCTAAATTGCTTTCTACTCTTGAACTCAAAGGATGTTTACCAGAAAGTAGTACTTAAGACAATATTTAGACTGTTTCTTTGACTGCAGAAGGAGCACAGGAAATGTTAAGACATTATCCTTACATTTTAATTTACTGTTTGTTTTTCATAAATGAGTTAAGAATTCTAACCAAGACTGACCGCATTTTTTGCCTTCTCAACTTTGACTAAAAGGGTCCTAGCAACAACGGAGGAAGTTTTGACAGGAGCAGGAAGGCAATGGCAGGATCTTCCACAGATAGATTCCCTGAGAAAGCTCTATAGAGATAAGACTGTTCCACAGGTCTTCTGCATGAAGGATTTGACTCACCTGGACAGAGATGGCCCCATCATCCTGAGAGGACATGAACAGCTTGAATCCAAAGATGCCCTACAGCTGCTGTTTATGCCACGTCATAATCAGAACCAACCTTTGGATCCAGTCTCTGACTGAGAAGACTAATGCACACTGTTGGATTCTTGTTTGTCCCTATACTTCTTGGATATACCTGGTTCTATTTAAAAACAACAAGGAGTGCCACGAACTAAAGAAGTGGCTGCTCTACAAACAAGAAAAGAATCCCAAGGATCTCCTGTCCTGATAGATGCAAGAGTTTCCTTATAACCTGACCAGAAAAGCTACTTAACACCATGAGGGGAGCCTCCTTTGGTGGATTTAAGACTTTTTCTTACGCAAAAACCCAAAGAGCTATTTCACACATTACTTGGTGTTCGTCTTGAATCAGAGCCCTTCCCTTCTAAAAACATTCAGTACCTCAAGATTTTCTCTATGACAACAACTTTGGAGGAATATTTTGTCAGGACAACAAGCCTTGGATCAGACTTATTTCCCCCATATTCCTAAATGGAAGGAACTTAACAGTCAAAGTCAAACTACAGAATGTTCCCCCTCCAGCCCCCCAAACTATAAGCTTGGTACTAGACAAATACTTTAAACTACCCTAACAAATTCTGATGACGGGGGAGAATTGGGTTCATCACCCACCCAAACTGTCAGAGAGACTGAGGGATTGTTGGAGTGAAAGCTTTTATATCCTGGGCTCCAGAATACTGAGCCAGACAGGCATTTGTACACCCTCCCAAAAAGAGCGCCGTTAGGAGAAATATTTGGATGGGTCATGCTGGGGATGGGGGGATTTAAACTTTAGAATAAAGTTGTGCCACAACCCTATTGGAATTGTACTTGTTGCCCTCTCTAAACTACACCAATTGACTTCAGTTGGAATTCTGGGCACAATGGAGGATATGGGTACTGAGCATCTCGGGGGGCTGGGGGGGGGACGGGGGAATCAGGGCCTGATAATATGTATCAAGTTGTTTTACACAAATGGAAGAATACTCCATTCATCCTGCAATATGATTGCTCTTCAAAGAGCTGAAGCAAGACATGAATGCTTTACTGCACTACCAGGAGACAATGGTTTAGGTTAGACACAACCTTATCTAAGGAAGAAAAAGATGCATCACCAAAACAGAATGGTGCATTTAATATTCTGATTTTGAGCTGAAAAGCACCTTGGAGGAAAACCTATCCTATAGATCATAACTCTGAAGCATCATTGGAGACTGGCAGGGGATTTTTGTCTGCACTTGCATTTTTGTGCAGTAACATTTATTGTACTCCATGTTAGGTAAAATTTAGTACACTCGTAGTTCACTACATGTTTAATAATTGTACATATAACTTAAGGAAAAATGGAAAATGTCAGATTTTTTAGTCGAGGTACCTACAGAATTTTACCCTACAGAAGTGTGTGGTGAAGCTGCCTGCTATTCAGTATAAAGAGAAAAATATGTTCCAGTAATTTCTCATAGTCCATTTTCCTCTCTCCTACAAAACAAGAGTTCATTCATTGAGCAATACAGGTCTACTTACCACGAAGCAGAAGAATACACTGGCAAAAACAGTAAATATAGTTGGGCTCCATACTCTTTCCTGTGAGTCTTTTTAAAGTCACACTATCACTGCAATTAGAGAACTGTATAACTATACATAAAAAAGCAAAGAAAATAGAAGGGAGCAAGATTCAAGGGGGAAGAGGTTAGGCTCCAACAAAATTACCAGCACACTGATTTCCCCTTTTCATAGGTCTCTTCTATGATAAATATAAAACAGACATTGCATTCAGCAACATTGGACTAACAGCGCAAAAAACGTAAGTTGAGCTTTCCTTAAATGGCTGTATAGAGTAGTTCTGAATCAAAAATCAATGTCTGAAAAATATAGGTTTAAGTGTCAACACACGGTAGTGCAGCAGGAACTATGTAGCACCCTTACTGTTAACAAATATCAACTCATGCCTCAGCTATCTTCAAAAGTTGGCAGAAACTGTAATGAAGTAGGAGAAGGTGCACAATTATTTTCAAGCAAAAGACAAGGTGACAGATTTGAACCCTAGCTTCCTAGTAGGTGCAGCTGTAATGCAATCTATGTGGAATTTATTTATTTATTGTAGAATGGGAGAGAAAAGAGTAGACTGGATGCATTTATTTCCACCTGCAGTGAAACAATATAACTTATTCAGTGGAAAAGGATGGGGAGGAAGAGAGTTAAAAGAAAGATTTTTATTTACTTTAACACCTAAAATGAATGAAGCCCCTTTAAAGAAGCCAATTTGTAATTCACATTTTAGCCACAGTAAACTAGAAACAAGGATGAAAATAGGTGGCTGAAATGAGTAGCCTTCAATTGGCCAACGAGGGTACTAAGTCCCCATAACCCACTGCCAACTTTTGAGTGACAGTTGACAGAAGAATACAAGAGACTTACATTTTCTTGATCTGTGGCTAAATCAGTCAATGTGCAATACAGATTCTAATTTATCAACTGTAAGTATTAATCTTTGTTATAAGGCATCCATACACATACATTACTGCTATAACATGCCAAAAGCATTTCCAAGCATGTGGTATTGGAGGAGACTTGGGGCAGGCAGAAGAGAGAAAGTTAAATTTAAATCAAGTCCTGAAAGGCAGTCTTGCACAATTTTAATTCCATGTTCTGTAACACTATCAACTAATTCCTGCCTACTTTCGCAGTATAGTAAGTAGTACAATAGTCTGCATTTAACATGCAGTATATCAAACTATTATCGGTAGCCAAAACCTTTGAACATTATTGCTTCTTGAAATAAACCATAGTAATTAAAGTTTGTGACTTATCACACTACATAAAAGATAATTGAACAAAAAACCATTAGAATGCACTCTGGAACTAAACTAAACATTACCACTAATCTTTTTTGAAGGATAACTAGCTGAAGTATCATAACCAATTTATGTTCTATGTGCATCCCACACCTTATTCATTTGCATCTCACAAGCTGATACAGCATCTTTCCCTCTTTGTACTTCCATTACATCAAACCAGAAATTAAAAACTAATTAACTTTTTGCTTTATGAAGAAAATTTGCACCAGCACTGCCAAATTTAACACAATCTCATGCTTACAAATAGTAATTCGATTGTTAACCATATTATTTTCTTCTGTTTATATAATCAATGCAAATGCTAAGTTAATAGAGTTACTATCAAGATTTTAAATTCAGAGGTAGGTGTTCCACATTATGGAAGGTGTTTTGTTATATGAGGATAAACACAAAAAATGAGATCCCGTATGGCAAATAGTTTACACATTGGTGAAATAAATGTGGAGATCTAGACAGAAGGATATCAAAGGTCACCAAAATAGTGTAGTCTTACAGTAGCAAACAAATTGTGAGACAAGCATTCCTCAAACTTATCTGATGAGGCCCCTTCTGCTTTGTGTCTGTAGTAGTTTATGTTCCCTCCCCCCGTCCCCCAGCTCTGAAGGCAAAGTGGAGAGCAGCAGCTGCTGACTGGGCACCCAGCTCTGATGGCAACACCACACCAGCACAGAAGTAAGGGTGGCAATATGAAAAGTGATATTCGTCAACACCACTTTTTACAACAGACTCAGCGCCCTATTGCCACCTTTACTTCTGTGCCGCTGCTGCCACCTGGGACTGACAGCCGGAGCCCTGCTGCCTCCAAGTGAGGGATTAGGGGGTGGAGGGAAGGAGATTCTGAGCAGTGGGATTCAAGCTGTCAGCCCCGGGGTGGTGGGGCTCTGGCTGTCCCCTTTATTCCCGCCCAGGGCCGACGAGAGGAGGCGGGAAGCTGGTACAAATTACCAGGGCCTGGTGGTCCAAAAGGGAGCCCGAGGCCCGGATTCGTTGGCCCTGTTTAACCGGTCCGCCCTTGCTGGGGGGCCCAAAAAATGTTTTTCACCAGGGCCCAAACCCACTCTCGGCAGCCCTGTTCCCGCCTCCTGGGCATGCAGGGCCCTTCTGCACGAGCCCCAGTCACTTGGGGCTGACAGCCAGAGCTCTTTAAATATAATAAATAAATAAATAAATAATGCTTCATGCCTGTATGTGATGTTATCTGCACCAGATCCAGATTGAAATTTAAGCTGTTTTTAAGGCAGAATTTTAACAAGATCTGTGTTTTTACTAGTGTTGAAATAAGCTCCCTTGGGCACTAGTTCATAAGTTTTCTTCTAAAACTATTAGAAAATACGAAATATGAGGTACAGCCTGACTGTACTAGCTGCATTTTAACTAAATTATGGAAAGTAAACTACTGTTCATTTTTAGACTATGAATACATGCCTTAAAAATGCTTGTAAAAGATCTGAGAAATGAGACAGCAAATCAGTTTTATTAGTTGCATCCCAGTGGACTAAAATCACGATGAATTCTCAGTCATTTAAAAGTATTTTCTATCTGGAATGTCAATAAGAATCACTATAGCATCCATCAGCCTTTTTCCCTGCAAGTATCTACAATACAAGAAGTGTTCAATTCTGTAACAGCAGCAACTTTAGCCACATCACACAGCATGTCAGTTACTAATCCTACAGAACTATGGATTTCCCAAGAGCCCTTAGAGTAGACCTTTATTTTATTTTTTTGGCTGCAACTGTTGCCAGTATGATTAGTAGTGCAGGACTACAAGAACAACATTTTAAAACAGAATTAATACTACACATAGATGTCCCAATTTTATAGGGACAGTCCTGATTTTTGGGTCTTTTTCATATATAGGCTCCTATTACCCCCCACCCTCTGTCCTGATTTTTCACACTTGCTGTCTGGTCACCCTAGTTAAGGTCCTATGAGACTTTCCATTGGCTTCAATGGCTAGATGATAAAAATTCACTCCAAAATGAAAGTGACAAATTCTCAGTTGGTAAGAAGTTTCCACAAAAATAAAGTGCTCTCCCACAAAATACTGATAGTTAGACATGCAGAAACAAAAACACCTCTGATACTAAGATACTTTGTTGTTCTCCTGTATAACAAAACTGATTAAATTTAAAAACAAATACTAATAGATGATTAAAAACAGATTTTGTATTTAAATACATTTTCTAAAAATAAACTATTTAAAATTAAATCTGAAGTTATATTAAGGCCTCAAGTTACTAGAATCTATTAAAATCATTTAAATTAAAGTATGCTGCATCAATGAGCCCTCCTCAAATTTTAATGAGTTAAAGGGTGCTGCTTTTTTAAAATTATATACAGAATCAGAGGGAAAACATTTTTATCTTCTGAGGTCAACTCAAGCTTTATAAATATGTCACAATGTCAGGTACTGCATTAAGTATCTAAGTTATTTACATTCTTTACAATGGAGCAAATGCTGGTATTTATATTTGTCCAAATATAATTACTTTCAGATTCTGTTGTGCAGAAAAGCTCTCCCTTTGGTTTTAGTTTAGGCAGCAGGTAAACAGAGGACATTTTCTTCAGTTGGATTAATTCATTCAAAGTTGAGAAACTGACTGGGAGCTGAAAAAGCTGTAAAGCTTACTTCCTTTTCCAATAAAAACCAGGTGGAAGAGGATGAGATCTACTAATTCTAAAAGTTAGAAGGAAACTGGGTGAGATTTTTAAAGATATTTAGGCACCTGAAGATGCAGATAGCTACCTAATCTGCTTAGGTGGGGTTTTTTTTGGGGGGGGGGGGAAGGAGAGGGAGAGGGAGTCAAACTACAAACCTACCTTCATCTTTAGGTACATAAAGACCCTTGAAAATCTGTCCCATGATGACCAGAAACAGTCAATAAACTACTGTTAATATTTCCTTTGTTTAATAAATCAGTTTTAAATGCAAAATATATTTTGATTAAATTTACTTTTTTTCTTATGTATCCAGCACATTTTAAAAGGTACTTGTGTTTAACTAACAAGAAGCCATTTAAAAAAAAATCTGCTTTTGTACATTTAATTTAATTCTAATTTCCATCCAAATGCAGCTTGACACAAATCCAGGAGTAAAAAACCTGGAAAAAATGTAAAAAAACAAAAAAAACCCACATTTATTCAGGATCTTTATTTTCATGTTAAACTATATCATTACTTAAATGAATGCATGTAGATATAGTGTATACTCCTGGTTAGCACAAAAGACTAAGGTAAAGGCTATATCTGGTTGTAAATCAACAAGAATTAACCTATCTTTAGGAAGGTAAAAGTACAAATGCAAACCAATAATTTAAATCAAGGTTTCCAACTTGCTGATTCAAGTAATGATTACAATTCCGAACTCAAAGCACTGATTTAAATGAGTCCACCCTGTTAAAAATTAAACTGTCCTTCAATCTTAAAACAATTTTTTTTAATGTCAGTGTATCTGAAAATTTTGTAATACTCAAGAAACCATCTGGAACAATCATTTATCCCAATTAAATGTATTTACCTTACAGCCTACGTTTATAAGCCATTACTAAATAATGTATAAAACCAGGTGCTGAGTCTACACAAGATTCCTTCCTCCCCCACACCTCCCACTCAAACCTAGCGGCAAACCCATCTGACTTATTTTATATAGCTCATGCATTCATGCACCTTTAACATTCTATGACAGAATCAAAGGTGAAAGTATTCAAATTGTATTTTCACATTTTTAAGCTTCATCTTTAGGGGCAGAGATACCACTGAATAATTTATTCCCCTTTTCTTAAGAACACCTGGAGAACCCCCCCCCTTGGCTATTACAGTATAATAACTGGCTAGTACAGGGGTCGACAACCTTTCAGAAGTGGTGTGCCGAGTCTTCATTTATTCACTCTAATTTAAGGTTTCACGTGCCAGTAATACATTTTAATGTTTTTAGAAGGTCTCTTTCTCTAAGTTTATAATATATAACTAAACTATTGTTGTATGTAAAGCAAATAAGGTTTTTAAAATGTTTAAGATGCTTCATTTAAAATTAAATTAAAATGCAGAGCCCCCCGGACCAGTGGCCAGGACCCTGGCAGAGAGTGCCACTGAAAAAAATCAGCTTGTGTGCCGCCTTCGGCACGCGTCCCATAAGTTGCCTACCCCATGGCTAGTAGTTAGTATCAATGCATCATCTTTCAAAGCCTTACACAGATTAAACCTTGTATTCTTAACAGAACCCAAATCACTGTAAATTGTGATAGCTGTTTGTGATGTGGACATCTACCATCATAGAAACTGGGCAAATAGCCAGAAATCCATATTAAGGCAAGAACAGTTAGTTGTTGCTGCCTTGGACCAGATCTGGGCTGCTGATTTAGACCACTTCTCTGACAGGATTTAGATAACAGACCACTGTTATCTCATAATACTAATAACTTACACAGTGAACTACACATTTTTCAAAATAAGGAAACACTTTTCTGTGAACAGCCCAAGAAGATACATCAGTGTATCTCCAATATTGTGCACAAGATACAATACATTCTTCCAAGTGTGAGAGTTTCTCCTCCTAAACTGAAAGAGGAAGCAAACAAAGTTCCTTGCACTGGTCAAGTTGCAATGTGTAGAACGCTCCAGGAAACCTCAAACCTGCAATAAGCTTTATGCAGACAAACTGCTGGGCCCATGCAGAGCTAACGGAAGGCCCAGGGCCTTAATAGGTAGATTGTTCAGGGCAGTGTGAACTCCCCAATTCCTCTTCTAAAATGTATTTAAATAAAATGCAGAATGAGTTCAAGAGCAGACCATTTTAGGCTACTTATCCCTTTTGAGTTCATCTAACAGTTCACAAAAGTATGATAAAAATTGCATTTTATGTATTATAATAGCATGGCAGTGCCACTACTACAGTTAACGTAGTGTTCACAACTTCTATTTAAAGGTCATACAGTCACAGAATATTAGGGTTGGAAGAGACCTCAGGAGGACCTCAAAGCAGGACCAACCCCAATTGAATCATCCCAGCCAGGGCTTTGTCAAGCTGTGCCTTAAAAACTCCTCCATCATCCCTAAGTAACCCATTCCAGCACTTCACCACCTTCAACCCTTTAAGTACTCTAAAACAGACATGCTTGGCTGGATTCCTTTGAAATTTGGTGTGCCTCAAGAGGATGCAAGGTAGGGTAGATAACCCAAATTTGGAGTACTTTGAGTTAGGGGTTGCAGAGATACGCCTCCTGCCCCCAGCCATTTTCCAAAAATTTCCAGGTGGGGTTTTTTGTACAGAGCTTGAGATGAAACTATTGATGTGATGTGGGTCAAAATGGTCTCAATCTGTTGAGTTTTACCCAAGACAGTGCATGGCACCCATTAAATCTTTGGGGCACCCAAACGAAACAGCATTTATAAAAATGTACACTTTTTACAGCGCACATATGCCAATACACACACGGACACACACAAAAGGCTAGAGGATTTCCATTCCTGCCATTTGATATGGTTAAATCTCAACTCTTAAATGCTCTAAAATCTGATGAGTTAATTGGATTGCTTCAATATTTAATGTTACATATAGGGGCACAGGATAGCATTAGTGATCCAGATTTGGGGACATATGACCAAGGAGTTCCCAAGTTACTGAGTACCCTCTCCCCAAAAAAAACCCATGCAAAAAAAGTTTCCTTCTGCTGCCTTGTACTGTTAGACTGAGAGGTTCTAATGTTTGGGTAAATCAGAGACCTCATTAAGATTGATGTGAACTCACCCTTCAGTTAATATAACTAATGCTGCGAGTCTACCACGGAGGTCACTGATTCTATGACTTTCAGTGACCTCTGTAGCAGCTGGTGATGGCCCAGGGGCTGCCCAAACCAGGCAGCCTCTAGGCCAGCAGCAGCAGTTTGGGTGTGTGGGAAGGGGTTCAGGGCTAGGATCAGGGGCCTGGGGAGTGTGGGGGCTCCCCAGCTCCCACTGGAATGGCCCTCCTGCAGCTCCCAGGCAGTGGAAGGGTGGGGAGGGGTCTCTGTGCCTTGTGTTGCCAGTGCGCCCCAACCTGAAGCTCCCATTGGTTGCAGTTCCTGGCCAATGGGAGCTGCAGCAGCCGGCTGTTGTTGCAGTTGCAGCGGAGGCTGAGCCTCTGCCATGGAAGGACATGGAGCCGGGTAGGAACCCGCTGCCAGCCTCGCCAACATTCCTCCCCTCCCCTCCCCTCCACCACCCCAAGCATCAGCAGGGGTCCCAGGCCACACACCGCAGCCTGACCCTCCCCTCTCCCCAGCACCCGCGGCCTCCCCCACCCAAGTTTTGGTCATGGCAGGTATTTTTAGTAAAAGTCATGGACGGGTCACAGGTCTGTGAATTTTTGTTTACAACTCATGACCTGTCCATAAGAACAGCTGAAGAGTTCCTTCAGAACTCTTGGGTGAATACCATCTGGTCTTGGTGACTTATTACTGTTTAATTTATAAATTTTTCCAAAGCCTCCTCTAATGACACCTCAATCTGGGACAGTTCCTCAGATGTGTCACCTAAAAAGAATGGCTCAGATTTGGGAATCTCCCTCACATCCTCAACCGTGAAGACCGATGCAAAGAATTCATTGAGTTTCTCCTCAATGGCCTTATCCATGAGTGCTCCTTTAACATCTTGATCATCCAGTGGCCCCACTGGTTGTTTAGCAGGCTTCCTGCTTCTGATGTACTTAATTTTTTTGCTATTACTTTCTGAGTCTTTCGCTAGCTGTTCTTCAAATTCTTTTTTGGCCTTCCTAATTATATTTTTACACTTCATTTGCCAGTTTATATGCTCCTTTTTATTTTCCTCACTAGGATTTAACTTCCACTTTTTAAAGGATGCCTTTTTGCCTCTCACTGCTTCCTTTACTTTCTTGTTTAGCTCTGGTGGCTCTTTTTTGGTTCTCTTACTATGTTTTTTTAATTTGGGGTATACATTTAAGTTGAGCCTCTATTATGGTGTCTTTAAAAAGGTATTTTACTTTTGGTGCTGTAACTTAATTTCTGTTTAACTAACCTCCTCATTTTTGCATAGTCCTCTTTTTTTAAATTAAATGCTACAGTGTTGGGCCGCTGTGGTGTTTTCTCCACCACAGGGATGTTAAATTTAATTATATTATGGTCACTATTACCAAGCGGTCCAGTTATAGTCACCTCTTGGATCAGATCCTGTGCTCCATTTAGGACTAAATCAAGAATTGCCTCTCCTCTTGTGGGTTCCAGGTATAATTACTCCAAGAAGCAGTCATTTAAGGTGTCAAGAAATTTTTTTTTAATCTCGGTATCCCATTCTGAGGTGATACATACCAGTCAACATGGAGCTAGTTGAAATCCCCCACTACTATTGGGGGTTTTTTTGTTTTTTTTTTTTAATTTTTATAGCATCTCTAATCTCCCTGAGCATTTCACAGTCACTATCACCATCCTGGTCAGGTGGTTAGTAATATATTCCTACTGCTATATTCTTATTATTCGAGCATGGAATTACTATCCATAGAGATTCTATGGTACAGTTTGGTTCATTTAAGATTTTTGACTTAATTTGATTCTACGCTTTCTTTCACATATAGTGCCAGTCCCCCACCAGCACGCCCTGTTCTGTCTTTTTGACATATTTTATACCCTGGTATTACTGTGTCCCATTGATTATCCTCATCGCCCCAAGTTTCTGTGATGCCTATTATATCAATATCCTCATTTAATATGAGGCACTAGTTCACCCATCTTATTATTTAGACTTGTAGCATTAGTATACAAGCACTTTAAAACTTGTCACTTTTTAGCTGTCTCCATTAAATGGTGTAATTGAATGAGGATTTTTTTCATTTTACTGTTTCTCATCAGTTCCTACCTATATTTTATCATCTTCCATACTCTCCTCCTTACCAGGACAGACAATCTCCATTAGTAGATCCTCCTCTAATGGATGTCTCTGTCCGAACCACATGCTCCTCCGCACCTGTTGGCTTTCCCTCAGCCCAGTCCATGACTTTTACTAAAAATACCAGTGACTAAAACGTAGCCTTAAACATAACTAAGGATAAGTTAATCACAAGCCACCGCAAAAGGAGTATTGCATGGGCATTTTTTCCTTGTTATCCTTTAATGTTAGATGGAATCCTCTGGGTGAGAGTGAATGGGATGTAAAAGGAGGTGAAGAGCTTGTACGTTTCAGCAACTGTGGGGGTGGCAGAGTAAAGGTGTATTAACAGGGCATACTGGGGCACACCTCTTCCATACCAAAACCTATGCAGGAAAACTGGAGACGAACCCACCTCCTCCTGTTTCCCAGCTCTGTTTCTGGAGCTGATAGTCAACAGTTAACTTGTTCACCCCACCGCCAAAAAATCACCTGCCAATATTACTGTTAAGTGTCTAATCATTGGCCCTGTTCACTGAATTTAATAGATAAATAGAAATTAATCATGGTTCATTTTACTTGATTTTTCTTTTTTTAAGTTAGGTGAACATCTATTCAGTTTATATGCTATAATTTATTAACCCCTTGACTAACTGAGCTTCTATTGCTGAGCAAGTGTAACTCCAACAGAGTCAACAAAATTTTGGAGAATAATTTTTAGTTTGATTTTTGGGGGAGGAGGAAAGAAGCGCAGAGAAATCAGGTTCTGAAGGGAACTCAGGTTGCAACCTCAATTACGTAGTGGATACTGTGCATCTCTGTAATACAAAATAGTATTAGAGAGCAAATTGTCCGTTTTCTGTTTTGATTCTAATCACTTTGTACAGGGACACTTATGGCATTTACAAGTTATTCTAACGGAGTTAAAGGCACAAAGATACTAACCGATGTGGACATAAGATATTCATTAACAACATGACCAACCTGCCCTTCATTTCCCTAATGAATAATACATACAACTTGTTCACAGGAGATATGGTACAGAAGTAAGATCTAGAAACGCTCCTGAAACTGTTAACAAAATACCGTGACAGCTAAGCAGTCATAAGAGTTGATCCATGAATTTAAGAGCATAAATTAAATTTTAATATGCTTTTAAAAATAAAATTAGTAAATTTAATGAGTATATATTTATGTAGTCTCATTACTGTATTTGTTGTACAGTATGAATCTCTTCCCATTATAATAAGGTGGCAGAAATTTTAAACTATAGTAAAAGGTACAAAAGTTAAAGTTGAAAACAAGTCAGAATCTTGAGGGAAAATACCTTAGAAGAGTACTGCATCTGTTAATTATGTACTTTAAAAAAAAATCTATCAGAAAACCAAGAAGTTCAAAAAAGTTAGGCTTCAAGAAGTCATTTGGAAGTACGCAGGTAATGTCAAAGGACTTTGCCCATGTTCTTTTATGTGTTTTTTTTGGGGGGGGAAGTGTTAAAAAGAGTGTAATCATATGCACCCAATCCATATTTAGGCAAAGTGGATTGAGTTTCAAAAGTGCTGAATACAGCAGTTTCCCACTGATGCACTTTCCTCCTAAATGTTCCCTTTGTCCAAAACACAAATTGTATTATAAATTGCACACCAAGAACACTAACAAGACAGAATTGTTCCACAAGTGGTTGTTGGGAGTTTTTTTTTTAAATGAAAAGACAATTGTCAATTTCAGAATAAGTTCTAGGCCACTATTTTTGTAACATTGGCTTCCAAAAAATGTGATATGCTTCACGAAAATTTGTTAATATATACTTTTTTTTTAAACTCTTTGCTTTTTTAAAAACTATAAAAAGTTTCATTGGAAATACATTAGGGCAATGCAATTTCACAGAAGTCAGTGTTATAAGATTGGGAAAAAGTTCTCTTTTGCAAACTTTTTTACTATAGCAAAAAGTTACAACTTACTCCTCTGATATAGTTTCATGATTTGTAAAGCTGAAGTTGGGTAAGGGTTCTTCAATTTTAGGAGTCTGGAGAACATTTAAGGCTGAAGTGGTCTTAGATGCAACAACTGCTCTTTTCTCATCTTTTTCAAGTGCTTTTCTCTTTCCGCCATTTTGAAAATATTCTCGGCACACACTAAAAAAGAAAATATCCAAAGTAATATTTCAGTAGACCAATGGTAATGAGGTTTAGCAATACTTATAACTACAGGTACTTTGAGTCTACATGTTATCTAAAACTTGCAGTTAAATTAATTATTATTAAAAACTGATTATATCAAGCCTTGAGATGATCAAGACTTTTTTGTAAAAGTAAGTATTACTGGGGTTTACCTATATTAATTTGAGCTCAGCAGCAGCATGACAAACTGAGAATGAAGGAAAACACAGTTTTAAATGGAATTTAATAAAGGATACAATACATATTCAAAGACGAAAACCCACAATGTTATCTGTAGAATGCCTTGTTTCCACTAGTTTTCAGAAGGCAATTATCCTCACTTCTTTGGACATTTATTGTCCATACAGATCACAAATGAAATGAGAAGTGACTCAATTGCTTCCAGATGTTTTGATCCAGAGGCAGTTGTCAAAAGCTGGACTAAGTTAAAATGAGGTATATGGATTTTTTCCCCCTTTTGGATAAGTTCCGTATTACCTATACATAAATAGATCCTAACTTTCAAGGAGAGGGAACATAGACCTAGTGAAAATACCCTTATCAGAGCTACAGTTAGAAGTATATTCAACCTTCTCCCCCACTTACATACTAGCTCTGTAGTCTCCAGAAATGGGGAGGGTTAGCAAATACTTGTAAGACACTTCTTGGAAAGGAGGACTATAACCCAGTCATAAGGACTGGTGTAGGTAAACTAGACAGAAAGCAGAGAAGACTTAAATTATAAGCATCAAGCCCAGCCTTGAAAGCCACTCCAGTCTCACTCTAGAACCATGGAGGGCAAGAATGCAACTGTTTATAAGCATATATTAGTAATATCAACCAGAGCACAGAAGGGGTTTACCTTTGGATTACAGAGCTTTTTCCCTTATTATATAGTTTTGCTATTGTTGACTGCGTCATGGGTCATTGTAAGCTCCCATTTTAAGACTAGAAAGACTGGAACTGTCTCAGCATATATGAGAATATAAGGCCTTGTTTGTACTAGGAATCTTGTTTTAAAACATTGTAAATGTTTAGCTGCCTTTTTATTTTGTTTGTATCATGTGAATCTGTTTTTCCATAGATCAGAGGCTTTGAATCTCTTCTTTCTGAGAGAGATATTGGTTTTGATATAGGGATCTAATTTCAGGTTCTTAGATAGTTATAATGTTTAAAACAGATTCTGAACTAAGACAGATGTCAGATGTTTTGGAAGAACATCTCTGGATGCAGTTTCTCCCAGTGAGGATTCCAAGGTCTGCACTAGAACAGAGAGATCTTGAGACAATTCTATCAGTTACTACAAGTTCAATGTTCTGATTCTGTTCAAGCATTAGAAAAGCAATTTATGATTTTGTTACGATAGAAGAATTTTTAGATAGTTCTGCTGATCACCACCTTACAAGTGAGAGAAAATCCAGACTGGCTTTTGGAAAGACGAACAAGACAACATGGAATTCCATCTGCATCTAATTTAGGGCCCACTTCACTCCTTCCTTCTTGAAAGAACCTAACTAAATTTTAGAACCACATAATTATGCTAGCAAAAGCCCTAGTGTGGATGCAGTTATACCAGTAAAAAAGAGTGCTTTTGCCATAACTTTTTGCTTGCAGAACCAGAATAGCTATAGCAGCTGAAGCACTCTTTTGCCAGTAGATACTATTACACAAGGAGAATTTTGCTATAACCATCAAAACCTCTATGTGGAGACATGACCTTTGATTTGGAGTTATTTTTTAAAATGTGTCTTTCTGCTTCCCTTTATATTACAAAGCTATAGTCTTAAATACAAAAGGGAAGTGGGAAGACAACAAAAATTAGAATTTGAGGAAAGTACAGGCAGGGTATATGATTAATTTATTGTTCAAGCTTATTGCAATAGCACTCTAAGGTCATGGGGTCCAGAAATAATTCTGGAATTCAGCAGACAAACCTTGTATCAATCCTACAACTAAAGGGTTCCAAGGTATTCCCTGAAACAATCACATATACAGGGCGAGGCAGTCTCCTTATTTTAAGGCTGCAAATGGTCAGTTTCGATCACCATATATTGAATTTTTACAAACCATGAAGAAATATTTCAATTAAGCAATAAAAACATTATATAATCAAAAATGAAAGTTCACTAAATCTGCTTGCCGCTTCCAAGGCAAAGCAGTTCCTTTTCCTGGTCAGCAGGGTTCCACAAATAATCTCTCTTTTAGCCTTCAAGGTTTAGTCCCCCCTCTATCCCTGGGTCACAGAAACTTAGCACTCAGATTCCTTCCTTTGTTCATGCCATTGCTTGGTTTGCCCCACACCTAATATTGTCTCTATTCAGGAGACTTACTATAGAAAAAATTTCCTGGTATTTTCTATTCCCTTTCACAGTGAGAAAGGCAGCCCCTCTTATGTGATGGCAGTCCAAAAGTGGTGCCCTTGTTAACCCTCTGGTCAACTGATTTGGCCACAGATCAGAGCTGGGGCCTAAACCCCAAAGGGCAGCACACCCTGACATAGCACTGTTATATATTGTTTGACATTTGGGATTATGTAGACAAAGAGAAAAGGGAGTAGCTCAAAAGCTTGTCTCTCTCATCAACAGAAGTTGGTCCAGTAAAAGATACTACCTCATCCACCCTGTCTCCCTGACAAAAGGAAAGTCATTTCCGCAAGAGAAACTTTATATACGGAACACGGTATAAGTAGTAACACAGGGATAGATTTTTATACTCTACATCTTTAATTAAATCCAGGTGCAAAACTTGATATGCTTACAAAGCCACTGGGAAGTCATTAGAACATGTGACTCTTACATAGCAAAGATATGTATTAAAAAAATTAGTGCAGCTATAAAAAGCAGCAAGCAACCAACTTTTAAAAGTCCTCTGCAAATAAAACATTATGAAATAATTCATAGAGTATTACTGTCATGAGGTTATAAGGGAGGAGGTGTTGCCTTATATATTAAACACGTATACACTTGGACTGAGGTTGAGATAAAAATAAGAGAGACTTGTTGAAAGTCTCTGTGTAAGGATAAAAGGGGTAAAGGGTGAGGTCATGACAGGGGTCTACTATTGACCACCAAACCAGGAAGAAGTGGATGAGGCTTTTTTTTTTAAAAAAACTAACAAAATCATCTAAATCACAGGAGTTGGTGGTGATGGGGGACTTAAACTACCCAGACATCTGTTGGGAAAACAGCAAGGCACAGATTATCCAACAAGTTCTTAGAATGTATTGGATACAATATTTTATTTCAGAAGGTGGAGAAAGCTACTGTGACGGGAGGCTGTTCTAGATTTGATTTTGGCAAATAGGGAGGAACTGGTTGAGAATTTGAAAGACAATGGATTTCAAGAAGGCAGACCAGCAAACTCGGAGTCGGTAGGTAAAATCCCATGGGAAGCAAGTCTAAGGGGAAAAACAATGGAAGACTGTTGGCAGTTTTTCAAAGAGACATTATTAAGGGCACAAGAGCAAACTATCCTACTGCATAGGAAAGATAGGAAGTATGGCAAGAGACCACCCTGGCTAAGCCAGGAGATCTTCAGTGATTTAAAATTCAAAAGAGTCCTACAAAAAGTGGAAACTCGGTCAAATTACAAAAGAAGAACAAATAAACACAAGTATGTAGGGACAAAATTAAAAAAGCCAAGGCACAAAACAAGATTAAACTAGCTAGAGACATAAAAGGAAACAAGAAAACATTCTACAAATACATTAGAAGCAAGAGGAAGACCAAGGATAGGGTAGGTCCATTACTCAATAAGGGGGGGGGTTGAGAATAACAGAAAATGTGGAAATGGCAGAGGTGCTTAATGACTTCATTTCAGTTTTCACCAAGAAGGTTGGTGGCGATTGGACGTCTAACATAGTGAATGCCAGTGAAAATGAGGTAGGATCAGAGTCTAAAATAGGGAAAGAACAAGTCAAAAATTAGACAAGTTAGATATCTTCAGATCACCAGGGCCTGATGAAAGACTACCGAAGGAGCTGACTGAGGAGATATCTGAGCCATTAGCAATTATCTTTGAAAAGTTATGGTTGACGGGAGACACTCCAGAAGACTGGAAAAGGGCAAATCTAGTGCCCATCTATAAAAAGGGAAATAAGGACAACCTGTGGAATTCCAGACCAGTCAGTTTAACTTCTGTACCCAGAAAGATACTGGAGCAATCAATTTGCAAACACCTAGAAGATAATAAGGTGATAAACAACAGTCAGCATGGATTTGTCAAGAACAAATTACGTCAAACCAACCTGATAGCTTTCTTTGACAGGGTAACAAGCCTTGTAGATAGGGGGAAGCAGTAGATGGGGTATATCTTGACTTTAGTAAGGCTTTTTATACTGTCTCGCAAGACCTTCTCATAAACAAAGTAGGGAAATACAACCTAGATGGAGCTACTATAAGGTGGGTGCATAACTGGCTGGAAAACCATTCCCAGAGAGTAGTTATCAGAGGTTCACGCTCATGATGGAAGGGCATAATGAGTGGAGCCCACGGGCCAGTTCTGTTCAATATCTTCATCAATGATTTAGATAATGGCATAGAGAGTACACCTAGAAAGTTTGTGAACGATACCAAGTTGGGAGGGGTTGCAAGTGCTTTGGAGGATAGGATTAAAATTCAAAATGATCTGGACAAACTGGAGAAATGGTGTGAAGTAAATAGAATGAAATACAATAAGGACAAATGCAAAGTACTTCACTTTGGAAGAAACAATCAGTTGCACACATACAAAATGGGAAATGACTGCCTGGGAAGGAGTACTGCGGAAAGGGATCTGGGGATCAGAGTGGATCATAGAATATTAGGGTTGGAAGAGACCTCAGGAGGTCATCTAGTCCAATCCCCTGTTCAAAGCAGGACCAACACCAATTAAATCATCCCAGCCAGGGCTTTTTCTAGACGGGCCTTGAAAACCCCTAAGGTAACCCATTCCAGTGCTTCACCACACACATAGTGAAATAGTGTTTCCTAATATCCAACCTAGACCTCCCCCACTGCAACTTGAGACCATTGCTCCTTGTTGTCATCTGCCACCACTGTCACTGCCACAGCCTAGCTCCATCCTCTTTGGACCTCCCTTCAGGTAGTTGAAGGCTGCTATCAAATACTCCCTCATTCTTCTCTTCTGCAGACAAAAATAACCCCAGTTCCCCATAGCCTCTCCTCATAAGTCATGTGCACCAGCCCCCTAATCATTTTCATTGCCCTCTGCTGGACTCTCTTCAATTTGTCCACATCCCTTCTGCAGTGGGGGGACCAAAACTGGACATAATACTCCATCCAGGTGTGGCCTCACCAGTTCCGAATAGAGGGGAATAATCACTTCCCTCGATCTGCTGGCAATGATCCTACTAATACAGCCCAATATGCCCTTGGCCTTCTTGGCAACAAGGGCACACTACTGACTCATATCCAGCTTCTCGTCTACTGTAACCCCCAGGTCCTTTTCTGCAGAACTGCCGCTTAGCCAATCGGTTCCCAGCCTGTAGCGGTGCATGGGATTCTTCCTTCCTAAGTGCAGGACTCTGCACTTGTCCTAGTTGAACCTCATCAGATTTCTTTTAGCCCAATCCTCCAATTTGTCTAGGCCACTCTGGACCCTATCCCTACCCTCCAGGGGATCTACTCACCTTAGTGTCATCTGCAAACTTGCTGAGGGTGCAATTCATCCCATCATCCAGATTAATATGTTGAACAAAACCGGCCCCAGGACCAACCCCTGGAGCACTCCACTTGATACCGGCTGCCAACAAGACTTCGAGCCATTGATCACTACCCGTTGAGCCCAAAAATCTAGCCAGCTTTCTATCCACCTTATAGTCCATTCATCCAATCCATACTACTTTAACTTGCTGGCAAGAATACTGTGGGAGACCGTATCAAAACAACAAGCTAAATATGAGTCAGTGTAATGCTGTTGCCAAAAAAAAAAAAAACATAATTCTGGGACATATTAGCAGGAGTATTGTAAGCAAGACACGAGAAATAATTCTTCCGCTCTACTCTGCGCTGATTAGGCCTCAACTGGAGTATTGTGTCCAGTTCTGGGTGCCACATTTCAGGAAAGATGTGGACAAATTGGAGAAAGTCCAGAGAAGAGCAACAAAAATGATTAAAGGTCTAGAAAACATGACCTATGAGGGAAGATTGAAAAAACTGGGTTTGTTTCGTCTCGAGAAGAGAAGACTGAGAAGGGACATAACAGTTTTCAAGTACACAGAAGGTTGTTACAAGGAAGAGGGAGAAAATTTGTTGTTCTTAACCTCTGAGGATAGGACAAGAAGCAATAGGCTTAAATTGCAGCAAGGGTGGTTTAGGTTGGACATGAAGAAAAACTTCCGAACTGTCAGAGCGGATAAGCACTGGAATAAATTGCCTAGGGAGGTTGTGGAATCTCCATCATTGAGGATTTTTAAGAGCAGGTTGGACAAACACTTGTGAGAGATTGTCTAGATAAACTTAGTCCTGCGCTGAGTGCAGGGGACTGGACTAGATGACCTCTCGAGGTCCCTTCCAGTTTTATGATTACCTCAATTTGAGGAGTCTAGATTTAGAACCAAGTACTAATCATGTTCTTTATAACAAGTTTCGCTGCTAACCATTTCAACACACAGTTTCACTAAAGCTAGTTGGGAATGCTTTAATCTGGATTTAAAATCAAAATTCAGAACATCACATGCTAAAATTCTAAGAATAGTGAGATAGAACAATGGGAAATCTGATGCTTAGTTAAAAATAATCACACAATAAAACATGAGTGTTGGAGATAAGAACAGAAGGCAAGAATATGCTCTGCACTGAAGACTCAGATTGCCAGTTTGAGACAGAGTTTAGAATCCTATTTTGTTAAAACATACAAAGATTTACCTGCTACACCATTCAATTCGACCTTCCCCTTCACAAGATTTTGTCCAGTGATTATCTGCAAGGTTTTTCATTGCCACAGCATATTCACAAAGAGTTTCCTCATCCTCACAGTGTTCACGCCAGATCTTGTCAAAGTCACCCACTAAACAAAAACAAAAACAGAGTGTGAGCATAATATACATGTTTAATGTTTGACACCAGAAAGCAGCATCTAGTCTAAATGTCTTCTTCACAATCTTTAAAGTGTGAGCCAAGCATAAATTGATGCAGTGATATCTCCTTAAGTCTAAAGGCACCCTAAAAAGAGCAACAAAATTGCTCCCATTCATATCAAGTGTTAACATATTAAATCTACTTATAACAACTTACATGTCAACATGCTTAGCTATTTACTGCTAATCAAAGCCAACAAGGAAGAAGAGGGATGATTATGAAGAACTGCATAATCTACCTTAAATAGCTATTTATTTTGGTGTCATGAGCGGGCTTTTCCTCCCCCATTTGACCTCTGATTGCAGTAGGAGTAGGTATACAAAAGTTTGCTAACTTGCATAACCGAGAAATCTAAGGGAAGCAGCTTGGCTCCTTGTTTAGTCAGACTGCCTGTCCAAGTGTGGTTCAGGGATATTAAGCCTATTTCCTTTACTTGAAAAAGTTTCAGAAGGCACAAAATGCTGATATCAACAGAATAAGGCATATTTCCAATCAGGCATTTGCATTCTCTCATCTAAGAGAGCATTCATGCCGTAAGGCCAAGAAGCAAGCCACATACAGTTTAAATCCAACAGAGAGAGACTGGGGAAACAGGGCAAACAAAAAAAGCTCTAGCACAGATTTGTCTGTCTGCTTTATGACTAGTACACGGCAGAAGAGTCACTCTGCCCCTATTAGTAAATTGGCTGGCTGATCAGAACACTCAAAAGCATCAATACAGCACCTTTCATTCTCATTATTTCCCAAAAGCACTGAATTAAGAGGTGTGTGTGTTAAAATGTGTAGTTGGCAATAAAAGACATCAGCAGTTACACAGACATCAGCCTGGGAGCACGCCTGAGTAGGATGAGACACAGGAGCACTCTGTTCCCCGGCTGGGTTTCCTTGGAAAAGGTGTTTCATGCAGCACCAACATAGGACTGAACAGACATTGGGAGACAGAAAGAGAAACTGTGTAGGGCTATGGCTACACTAGAGAGCTTACAGCGGTACAGCAAGCTCTTTAGTGTAGCCGGTCTAAGCGGACAGGAGAGAGCTCCCTGTCAGCTTAATTACTCCAGCCCCTGCGAGCAGATGTAGCTCTCCCGCCGACACACACTGTCCACACCCGTGCTTAAGCCGGCATAAGTTAAGTAGCTCAGGGGGCTGACTAATTCAAACCTACGAGTGACATGACTTCTGTCAACTTATGCTGTAGTGTAGCCATAGCCTAGATTTCTTCACCCTCCGCTGTCTGGTAAGACACTAATACAACTCCTGTAATTTCTTTCTCCTGGTTAGTGGGTTAATGAAGCATGTTTGTGGCTATGCAAAACCAATTTAGGAAATACCAACCACTGATCAGTCTAAGCTTGGATATAAATAAACTTGGTAGTTAATAAATTCTAACACAACCTTAACTGTAGTCTTGCAACTGTTCCACCACAATACTCTGAATCTTGCTAAGTTGGCTCCTGTTAATAGGCCCCACATGATAACTACAAGACTCCTGGATGAAGCTTATCTAAAAGTTACTGGTGCTTTGATTAGTTGCTCTGGTTTATTATTTGTTTACAGAGCATTCAGAAGTGTGTTAGGCATCTTACACACAAACACAGGACAGGCAGTCCCTGCCCTGAAATGCTTACAGTCGAAGTAGAAAGAGGACAACAAGATGAGTCAAGATAAAAAAAATAAGGGAGCAGTACAAGGGAAAAAAAAAAGATTACAAATAAAATAAGTTAGCTTTGTGGTACTACACTCAATTTTACTCTCTACCATTATTAGGCCAATGCCTAGTAACTACTTAAGAATGTTGTTAGGAGACAGTGATAACTGCCATTCCACCCCACCCCCCCTTACTAGTTAGCCTTGTCATACTGCTTTTCCCATATTTTAAGGTTTTAACCCTAGGCATTCCCCCCCTCAACATCGTAATGATGCCTCTTCAAACTCTTTCCCAACTCTGAGCCCTCACCTACTACTGGTGATCCTTTCACTTTCTCCCTCATCTAAAAAACAACACTTGTCTAGAGTAGATGTAGAACGAGTTTCAAATGGATTAAATTAGGCAGCCTCAGAGGAAGTCTGAGCTGGGTTTGTGGTTTTCATTAAGTGGCTGGCCCAAAGGTCACAGGGCAGCTGGGTCTGTGAAGTTGTTGTTGCTGTCACCAATTCTTGGGACTGTCAAAGAAAGACTGGCATAACCACTTTCACCTGTCCCGGAGCCCTTCTGCTACTCCAGGGACTGGGCTTCCTTGCGTTAAAAGAAGAGACATAGGAGAAAACATTACCCAAATTTTAAGGAAATGAGAAATTATATTTCTGCCCATTTCAAGTACAGCAAAAACTAAAAACTAGCTTTTAAAGTCTGCCTTATTGCCATGTCTTATTTCCCTAACCTACCTCCCTGGTAGCATAAATTTAATGTGATTTAAGTGATAAATATTTAACACTGCACAGTTGAGCTCCTTAACACACAATTTCCCCTTTCTCCTCCATATTTTTTTTTCATATTTATCATGTTTACTCTAGTATTGTTGCACTGAGGAGGCACTTCATTTTGAGGTACTCCCATTGCTCTCAAAGGCTTCACATGCAGCAAGACAATTAGTCACCTGACAAGTAACGTATTCACAGAGCAAACTGAAAGGTTTCATGAACCTCCAACCATCCCCTGGAATTCCACTTTAATGACAAAAATCCTCAACTGACTTGAATATGTTTAAAAGCATACTTTTCACTTCAAACTGAATAAGATGTTGACGGAACAAGCACATTCACATGTCCTTTGAATTGAAAAAAAAGTGTTGAAAAGACTCACTATTTGTGGACAGACTCCAGAGAGGTGTTTGCCACATCTGGATTTCAAGTCAGAACTAATGGCGAATTAATATATTCTACCTTTGTACCTAATTGGGCTTGCCATTTAAGTTTCAGAGTTACAATGGAAATGCAGACTGTGGTACATTGCTTAGAGAACATAAGCTAATGAACCTTCAGAACTAGATGGGATAGAAACTTTTATGACTCAAAGCTTAGGTAATGGTAAATGCAGTGGAGTTTACAGGAAGGACTTTCGCATAGCAAATTTGAGCTGCATGGATCACTGGAAATAAAAAATACAATATGAAAATGTCTGAGTGTTTCAAAAGAATGTACTAAAGACTAATCATGATGTGTCAAAGCTTATGTTCTAGAATAACCTAGAATTAATCAGGAATTCTTATATAAAAATCAGAAGGGTGTCCTTGAATAATATTTTTTCATGTCCCTTATATTAAGCTCTGCACTTCAGATAATCATTGCCCCCAGTTCATCTTTACTGTAGGGTTTCCTTAATTTCATTCACAGGGTGTCAAGTACAGATGTGAGTGTTGTCTCCATCTCTCCTCTCCCATGCAACTTAAGTATCAGAGGGGTAGCCATGTTAGTCTGGATCTGTAAAAGCAGCAAACAATCCTGTGGCACCTTATAGACTAACAGACGTTTTGGAGCATGAGCTTTCATGGGTGAATACCCACTTCGTCGGATGCATGCAACTTAAAGCCTATTTGAGCAAGGATTCCATAGAACAGACTTTTTTTTTTAAATGCCCCATTCCTCCCATAAAAGAAATCAGTCGTGTAAGTGTCAGACTCCAGAGATTCTGATTTATAACAACTGCTCATAACATGAGTTTTTTACAAGCCTTACAGGTCCCTGCAGCAGCTTTACTTAAAAAAAACATTTATGTTTCTGTTTGGTTCCCTCTCTCCAGGGTTGTTAAAAATAACATATCACCAGTTCTGTATACCCTGGAAGATTAATTCTTTAAGAGTTACTTGGTTACCTGTCCTTGCAATTCTGTCACTGACTGCAGATACAACTGATGATCAAAGAGAGATTCCTTATAGCAGTCTATTATTGGATATGATGCAGAAGTCCAATCTCATGCATCTAGCTAAAATGCATTCCCCAGACTATGCTCTCCATCCACGTAAACCTTCTTCAGGCTTAACAAAAAAATAATCTAGTTTGTTGTCCTACACTGCTCCCCACCCCATTCTTCCCCTAAAGGAAGTCCTTCACACATACACCTTTAAGTTGCGCTAAATGGGGTTTATATAAAAGGTAACTTTATCATCAATTAAAATGGGTAATTTCTTAGAAGAGACTACTTTAAGTTTAATTAGAAAAAAAATCCTGACAGGACAAAATTAAAGAAGCTAAAGACAAAGCTTATTTTACTTATATTTAGAGGGGGCAGTGAGGCTACAGTCTAAAGAAAGTTGCATTCCCACTTCCCGTTTCTGAAATTGAAACAGAAATAAGTGATTTATTTGAACAACTTTAAATTTAGATGAAGTAACTTAATACCTGAGTTCTGACTATATACAGCACCATAAAGTATAAGGAACATGATCCCTGCAGCAAATGTGATAGGACACTTCTATAAAAGTCTATTTCATTTCATTAAGCATAATTCTTTTCCTCAGTTTCTTCTGCATTTTAGCTCTGGATGTGTCACTGTCCAGCCCCCTGTCTCCAACAGTCGGCAGCACCAGATGCTTCAAAAGAAGATGCAAGAACTATCGCAGAATGCAGCTATGGGATAATCTGTCCCTGACACAAACCTCATCCTTACGCCTATGAATTCCTGATACTATACACACCTCTACCTCGATATAACGCTGTCCTTGAGAGCCAAAAAAAAATCTTATCCTGACTATGGTTTCTAGTCTTTGTCATCCTTCTCCTGAACACAGCTGTCAGGTGGTGATAGAGTCTATAGGTGAACTCACAAGCACATACTGTTCTTCTCACTGCAGTGCTTCCAACTACATTTCACAAGAGGATCATACCTAATAGTAAACAAGAAAACTCACAGATCTGACCAAATATTACAGAGTCAATAGACAGCACTTCATTTCATATTCTGTGTTTCCTATACTATGTCTTCATAACATACCACATATACAGTGATATTTCTTACCCGCTATTGTAAAGTGCTTTGAGAACCTTAGATGAAAAGGTGTCATGTATGTGCAAATTATAATGCAAGTCCCCACTCACAGGGGACTCCATTGGGGTACATCAGCTGTTTGTATGGTGTGTGTGTGTGTGTGTAATCATTACAGTACCATCAATCATGCTTCCTTTGCCATTCACCATATTTAAAATGGAACCAAAGACGCAGTTCTGGTTTGGCCTATAATGACTAAAGAGTTACCTTTCTAGCTGGCAACTGAAACAGCAGAGTTCACTCAAAAAAATGCCACACTCTACAACTCTGTCTATTCACAATGGAATGACTCATTGCCTGACACAGATAGTGGATTTTTTTGGGGTGGGGAGTGGGGTGGAGGAAATAGAGAACAGAAAAAAAAAAAAGGTGTTGATTACCCAAATATACAATATCAGTTTCCACAAGTTAAAAATTATAAAAACTGCATTCTTAAATTATGACTATCAATGGCTATTAAGAAAAATGATTAATTTTTTGACCTCAGCTGTTTTTCACTTCACTAGTACATACTGAGTGCATTGGCATGTCACATTACATATGCAGCTTTTTTATTCACAATTTAAATATACATAACTGAAAAGTCATTTAAAAAAGGACTTGCACTATTTTATTAATGCACTTTTATTTGTAACATGTAAGAAATCTCATCAGCTATTCTACTCTCAGAAGGTTCAAGTGCTGTAAGCTGCAGAGTAAACTAAAAAGTTAAGCAGCTTGAAATAAAGATAGTAAATACTGATACTCAGACAATATCCTTTTGGATACAGCACTGTAACATTACCCTATCTATTAAACACAAAACAGTCCACATAAATGCAAAAACTCTGAAGTATACATGTTGGGTAAAATCTGTTTCTGGCCTGTTTTATGTAATGTCCATCTTGGATTTGTAAAAGGACAGCCAAGCCTTCATCTTGGATACCCTTCTCCTCAGATGATTTAGTGCCCTTTCAGCCTTTTTCAAATCAAGGTGGGGAAAGGTCAGGGCAGTTAGAGTCATGTGACAGCCATAATCTGCCTAGCAACTGCAGGTTATTTAGTGAGTGGCATGCCTGTCACTCAGGGCTGTCCATCTGAGTGGCAGCCAGTGTCCTTCACAGTTCAGCTAGCTGCCAGAAGCCCCAGAGGGACCAGGATTCATAGGACTTTGGATTCTTGGTCTCTATTAACATACTTGCACTCAACTGTTACACACCATTAGCGAGCGCATACTTGCACTGGACTATGAGGTCAAGCAGAGACTGCGTGGGCAACCACTGAAGACCTACCTGAGGGAGAAGATCTGCCCAAGAGGGAGGAGACCTGCCCAGAGGACCTGTCCAGGGGGGGAAGAATACCCAGTTCCTGTTTGGTGTCCAGTGCCCCTGATTTTCACCTCTGTCCCTGTCGGTATCCTGAGGTTTTGTCGTTGTGTCCCTGTCTTCAGGATATGGTATTGTAATACCCATTGTGGTTTTCCTCTGTTTTACATCCATTGGTTAAGGGGGTTTAAGGGCTCTGAGCTTCATGCTCTGGTAACTTAACAAGCGAGTGTGTCTTCCTTACGTTTATTGTCTGAAGGGGGTCCTTGTCTAGTTTACTGACTAGTGGCATAATAAATATTTGTGTGTTACATCTTATTCTGCCTCCATCTTAATAAATCACCCAATGATCGATGCAGGAAGGGGTGGGATCTGCAAACAACCATCTTCTGATCTGTGTAGACCATAGTTAAACTGTTTTGGGCTAACATACACACACAGAACATAACTTAAAAGAAATAGAAAGTAAGAAGTTGTCCAAGCAATTTTAGAGTGCCTTAAAGTTCTTAGTACAAAGCACCTCGCTATTTATTTTTTACTCTTGTAATTTAAGAGTGTTTTGGTAATTAAACTGATATTTATTTCACTAGAAATATATTACTTATTCACAACACCAAGAATTTACTTAACTTATGGTAAACCTTCTTTGTTACCTTTGTGCATAAAAGAAGATGTGAGCTGGGCAAAACTGAGGATGGCAACTCTGGTAAAGGTTTTGTTAGTAGAGCTCACTACATTTTTGTTATATTCATGTTGCCGCCAGGATAGTATTCTATCAACACTATGCCAGTGTTTATTTATGAAAGTATTTTTAACAGTTTGCTATGGCAATACAGAACTATAGACAGGGGCCTGTATTTAGGGTAGTACACATTTATTTCAATTTATATGTCATGTTACTAGCTTATACTTGTGTTTTAATTTTAGTAAAAGGGATGCAAACCATTGTATAACAATGGTAAAAGAAGACAGATTTGGATATAATCTGGAGTGGCATTGTCCTCAAGAATCTCATTTAAAAGAAAAATATCCATAAAATGTGTCACTGAGAAATATAAAGTGACAATTAAGCTGATTCAGAACATAATGTGTGAGTTTGACCCTGCTGCTCTTCATTATTTAGCAAAAAAATTCCTAGAACTGTGCATCTTTTTGCTGGTACCAGAGAGAAAAATCAAACATAGCATGTTGCCTACTGCTGCATTAAAAACAAAAACATATTTTCATGTTTCTACAAAGATGCTTATAGATGCACCCCTTTAATCTTCCATTTTAAAGGAAAGCAACATCTGCTGGTTGCAAGAATACGACACTGCTGGAAGATTCCAAATTTCTAATGCCTAGCTATGGCAACATCCCATTTATACCTTAAAGCTTCTGCTTAGATTTTAACTAGAATATGTGCCATCAACAGTCTAATTTATAATATGTCCCAGTGTTTCACACAAGGATTATAATTTAAGTGTTTGTAAAAATACCTCTGGTTCCTCACTGAAATAGTATATCAGTTTACACAACACGCTGATCATCAATAAATGGCAACAAACATTGTCAACTAGGGCAGTGGTTATCAGCTGGGGGACCTCAGACTATGTCTAAGGGGGCCATGAAAGGCTGACATTACCATAGAAAAAGGGTTTTCAACCTGTGGTCTGTGGACTCTTCGGGGTCCACAGACTATGTCTAAGATTTCCAAAGGGATCCGCACCTCCAGTAGAATTTTAGGGGTCAGCAAATGAAAAAAGGTTGAGAACCACTGAGGTAAGGCAATGTTAGGTTAAAAAATTCCTAGGGAAACTCAACATGACAAATTCCACACTGTTCTTAAAATGAGTTGTCAGCTCAGACTTGATAGTTTGAAAATAATAAAATCAGTCTCTAGACTTCAGATACATCCACCTACTGTACCAACACTATTTTAATACAATTTAAATGATTAAAATAGAATGTATTTTTACATTATAGTCCACTAATTGATGCTCTCATCCTATCCCCATTATCAGAGGAAGTTAACATACAACTTATCCAATTCTCTGCTGTAAGTACACCTCTACCCCGATATAACGTGACCCAATATAACATGGGTTTGCATGTAACCCTGGGGGGCTCCAGCAGCAGGGCTCAGGCGGCTGCGGGGAGCTCCGGACCCTTTAAATCACCGCTGGAGCCCTGCCGCTGCTACCCCAGAGTTGCGGCAGCAGGGCTCGGCCAGCGATTTAAAGGGCCCAGACTTCCCGCAGTGGCTGAAGCCCGGGGCTCTTTAAATCACCGCTGGAGCCCTGCCGCTGCTACCCCAACAACAACAGTTTCACCTATAATGCGATAGGGATTTTTGGCTCCCGAGGACCGCGTTATATCGGGGTAGAGGTATATCTGGTATGCGATGATGGAAAAATACCCAGTGCTGCATTATGTAACAAGTATGCCCTTTTGGTGCTACAGTACTGGAAAATGTAGCTGTGGCTAAGCAGAGAAAAAAATTAATTAAATTAGGAATGCTACCCACTATCTTATTCCACTTAAAACATTCAGCATGTTCAAAATTCTAGAAGTTTACTAATCATCTGCCTTCTTCTCACACAACATACTTACTATTTCAATGGAGTTTAAACTATGTTCCAAAACTAGTTTGTCTAATTTTATACTTGTCCAAAATGGAATATACTTGAAGAATTATTTACAAGAAAGTAAGGGTAATTAGATACTTATTTCACTTACTAGAAATATTTGCTTTACAAACTTGAACTTACATTTTGTGATCTAATCTGAAAAAAGGATGACACTGCTAACAATGGCAAAGAAATATGAGCAAGCTTTCATTTAGTTATACGTTCCTCTGTCTGTCAACACAAAACTCTTGAGGCTATGCAGTAAACGTTGGTGTCAATTTGCTGTCCCATAAATTTCAGAAGAAAATTCATAGCTGATGACTACATTAGTTAACTCCCTCACTTAATTTTGACGTAATATTATAATCGCTGGTTTATTTTTAATTTGATCTTCATAGAAAATTGCAAGAGTTGCAGTATAACAGTTCTTTAAACATACAATTAGGGATGTAAAAGGTTAACAGTTAACCCCAATGGCTGGAATGCGCCCCCAGCTACAGTCATGCCAGGCCCGCCAGACTTGCCTCGGATCATGGTTAATCGATTAAATATAAATTTTAATTGGTTAACTGGTTAACTTTTTAAACCACTATTTACATCCCTACATACAATATCTCTGCTATTGCTACAGCAACGCTAATAAAACTTTCCATAGTTTATGTTATCCAAGGCTGATGCAAATTCTAGTTCATATCTCATAAATCAGTACATTTAGACTACTTAAAATATCTTCCATTTGAGCTTATATAACAAGAGACCCAGTCAGACTACTTTATGCTGGGCCTCAAATCAGGGGCGGCTCTAGCAATTTTGCTGCCCCAAGCACGGCGGCACGCCGCGGGGGGCGCTCTGGCGGTCGCCGGTCCCGCGGCTCTGGTGGACCTCCTGCAGACGTGCCTGCGGAGGGTCCGCTGGTCCCGTGGCTCCGGTGGAGCATCCGCAGGCAGGAGGTCCACCGGAGCCGCCTGCCACCCTCCCGGCGACAGGCAGAGCACCCCCCGCGGCATGCCGCCCCAAGCGCACGCTTGGCGCGCTGGGGTCTGGAGCCGGCCCTGCCTCAAATGAATATTCAGTACACACTGCATAAATAGGTGTACAGTACAGACCCAAGAACACAAAAGCAAATGAAGACATTTGTTAAATTGATATCATGCACTGACCTGCAATATCTGTTTCAGAAATACTATATATAAAAAACATAAATATACCAAAAATACTAGTCTTGGAATAACTTTTTTGTTATATGAAAGCAATGCTTGAAAAGTACATAACGGATCACATGACCACCTGTTGCCTATTTTTGGAGTCTTTCACAGGAGGTCTAGGGGTTTTTTTAGAATTGTTTGAATCACAGATGCATGCGTTTTGGGTTTTTTTTATTATATCTCAATTTATAATACATTTCGCTACCAAACATACTTTGACAGTTACAGATGTACTTTCCCTCTGTTTTCAAAGAGGCTTTTTGTTTGGTCACTTCCTTTTTGCAGTTATATCTGTGATGCCACTGTTCAGGCTGGTAGAAACCCAATAATATAGTTTGTTACTTAACTTCTGCAGATACACAAAAAGGAGTACAAGTAGAGCATGAACTATGGTAGAGTACAACAACAAAAAAATGACAACAACTTGTTTCTTAGGAAAGCACCTTCCAGCTCTCAAACATTTATTGTTGTAAGGTCAGTCAAATTTTGGGGCTTATTTACATGAAATCATTACTAAAAAATTAAAGCCTTAATGCACTGCTGAATCTGATGGCTATTGTTTGAAAATATAACTGCTGGTATCTACAATTATTTTCCTCTTTCTAGAGAGATTAAAACAAATGATGAACGGCACTGGCTCTATGATAATATTTAAATCTAAGTTTTTTAAAAGAAACTAGAAGTAGTAATTCTTATTAAACTGATGTTATGTGTTATCTATAGAAAATTAAGTGGCTTTGGTATTGGTGATCTTTACAGACATTTTTCTTTCTTTTTAAAGAAAGTAAGACAGCCCAGTATTTTAGTGCAATATCCTGTTTTGCTTTTTTACCCATGGTCAAATATCTTTTTAATTCTTCATAGAGTATCTAAGGGGAGTTTTTCAAAGGCACTCAACTCCATTGGATTTTGATGGAAGTAAGGCACTTAACTGGCCTTTGTAAATTTCCCATCTAAACTATGTTTAAAACCTGCTTCTCCATGGATAATGTTGCACAGAAGACACTTATTCAAGAAGTAGTCACATGACTGTACTGCTACAAAAGGAAGAGTTCACTTACAGAGGAGATCTGCCAACAGTTATTTTTGTAAACATAGGGAAAGAGCTACCTGCTTTGCAAAAGTGATTTTTGGTTGGGGTTGCTTTGTTTTTTGTTTTTGGTTTTTTTGGGAGGGGAGGGGGGGAGAGATGCTAGCATGTACACATAACCCTTCTTTCCTGTACTTTTTTAAGTTGCAAAATATACACTTTACATTCTTTTTCAAAGACTTAACATTGTTTAAACAAAGGATTTTTTTTAACAATGGGGAAAATTTGTTTTGACTTTATTGTGGTCAAGTGATTGAAAACAGATCAACTGAAGGGCGAAGATAAGCTCTACAGAGCTGTAAAAAAAAGCTTCAGTGAATGACAGCTGAACTCAAACAGAAGTGATGACATTTTGATTCTATACAGCACTGCTGAGAAGTGCTATATTAAGTGCTGGCAGTGCCACTTGTAGTTAAGATTGCCCAACACTTTCCTTTAGAAGCAGTGTTTGCAGTGGCTTATAAAACTTTGCCAAACTGTTTGGGCTAAATTCTTCCATGCTTGGTGACTGCCTGAGGCTGAATTTTTTTGTGAAGTTTCAGCTAAAAATGTTTCAATTGTTTCTGGAAACGTTAAGGGGAACAAGTTTTGCCTATGTTAAAAAAAATCTGGCAACTGAGTAGTTGAGAAGCTGTATGGCCACCAATCATGCTGTGGAAAAGAGACCAGATTTTTGGAAGAGGGGTCACACCCTAGTGTCACGGTTTTGACTTTTGCCAACTCTGCCACCCAAATTTGGCAAAGTTATAAGCTTCCGGGGGACTTATAAATGTAAGTTTGCATATGCTCAGTGTAGTCTTCCTAGAATTTGGCTGCCAGATTCTCTGGAGATTCCATGTGCATTGAGTTTGCTTCATCCCCATAAAGCCTGTCTGCCTAATGAACTGCAACTGTACCTTCCCCGTGGAGCAATTGATGGCTGCAAATGCTGAGCAGGACTTTCCCTACAACTGCTCCTCCTGGCTGTCGTGCCAGATACCAGAAAAGAGAACAGGAAAAATGTCTCTCGTATACTCACACTGTCCCCTCCTTTCTTTGCTGTGGAAAAAAAAGTAGGTGATCATGTGATTCAAGATCAGAGTGCATATTCAGGAAGGGGCAGAATCAGTGTGGCATGGGCAACCTTAATTCTATTCCCTAACTTTTGAGTGCTTGCCTTTGCAACCTTAGCATTCTTTTAATATAGTTTTTGGGGATACAGTTAATTATACATTAAATTTCACACTTCAGAGTTGAGGGTGATTTTAGTTATCAGTTTTATTTATTCATTGTTATTTACTTATCTGAACCACAGAAGTCTATAATAGTTGCATGCAGAGGTTACCTTTTAATTATCAGGTAAATTGGTCAGACATGGCTCAAGTGCCAGCAATATGCAGATAATGACACAGCTCCACCTATCCTTCATCACATACAACCACATCACCACCATCAAGATGGCCCAGTGCTTGCATGAGATCAGCTCATGAATGAAAGATAACTGTCTCAAGCTGAACCTGAGCAAAACAGAGCTGACAGTGGTGGGTAGAGGAAAGTATTTTGAGGAGTTTGCAGCCACAGTGTCATCTCATTTGACTGAAAGTTCACATCCATAATTGGTCAATTAGTCTGTAGTCTAGGAGTACTCTTGGGTTCCCCACTGACCCTTAAACTCTCACAAGGCAACGGACATGAGTAATGCTTTCTACCATCTCTGGTCAGCTAGGAGACAGCATCGCTTCCTGGCAGACAAAGACCTGGCCTCAGTTAATCATGCCTCCATCACCTTTTAGCTGGACTACAGCAATCCAATGTACCTGGGGGTGAAATCTTCAGGACTTGGGAAACTCTAACCGATACAAAATGCTGCAGTGTGTCTCCACAGCAGCACAGGCTATCATAAGCAAATCACATCTGTCCCCGGCTCTCTATGCTGGCTTCCCATAGAATTATGACTCAAGTTGAAGGTCTTGGTTATCTTCAAAGTGCTTTCTGGCCTGGGCCCAGGATACCTAAAAGACCATTTAAAGCTCCAGGATAAAGATGCTGGTCAAAAACTTTGTTCCTCTGGCATTGCTGAGAGTTCCATTATAAGAGTAAAGCTCATCTGGGCAGAAGACAGAATCTTTTCTGGGTTGGTCCAAGACTGCAGAATCAACTCCCCCAGAAGCTAAGGACTATCATAAACCTCACCACTTTCACCTCCAAGTGCAAGGTGCATTTCTTTGACCTTGCTTTCTCAAATATAAACACACAGCAACAGGTATATTGAATAACCACCACCCAACCATAACAAGAAATTCCATTCCATGTTTCTCCCTCGGGTAAGAGGATCAGAGACAAACAATGTGACACAGATGTGTAAGCACATTGTTTACTGTACTACTGCAAGGTGCTCAGACACTACAGCGAAGAGCATGGTATTAAAACCTGAATACAAAAAAATACATTCCTACTCCGAGGACCTTATAGTCTAATACAGTGGTTCTCAACCAGGGGATACACCACTCATCTAGTGTTTCTCAATCTGGGGGTTGCAGCACCTGAGGGGGGGTGGTCATCGAGAGATTGGTTGGGGGGGGTCACAAGTGCAGGTCTGGCATTAGGGGTGATAACCAGGGCAGCTAATCAGGGGGCACCGCAAAGCTAAGTTACATGCTTCAGCTCCACAGCCTGGGGGTCAGCTTCAGACAAGGCTCACAAGTGAAAAACAGGCTCAAGTATCACACTGAAATTCAAGTACAATATTTATATTCCAATCAATGTATTTTATAATTATATGGTAAAAATAAGAAAGTAAGCATTTTTTCAGTAAGGGTAGGTCTATACTTACCTGCCGGGTCGACGCGTAGCGTTCGCCTTCTCGGAATTCGAACTATCGCATCTAATCTAGACGCGATAGTTCGAACTCTGAACGCGCTCCCGTCGACGGGGGAGCCGCGGACTTCGATCCCGCGGCGTCTGGACAGGTAAGAAGATCGAACTAAGGTAGTTCGACTTCAGCTACGCTATTCGCATAGCTGAAGTCACGTACCTTAGTTCGACCCCCACCCTAGTGTAGACCAGGCCTAAGAGTGTGCTGTGACATTTCTGTATTTTTATGTCTGATTGTATAAGTAAGTAGTTTAAGTGAGGTGAAACTTGAGGTACGCAAGACAAATCAGACTCCTGAAATGGATACAGTAGTCTAGAAAGGTTGAGAACCACTGATCTATGATAAACAGTTCAGATGGGGAACAGAAGTAGAGTTTAAGGGCAAGATTACATTCACACAAAATGAAATTATGAAATAATTGAAGTTTATGCATATATAATGTTCCTTCCTCATTTTCTATTTTTGAAAGCATGTTTTGTATCCAATTTTATTTTTCCTCTTTTTGTTAGAAGTTTATTAGATTTTCTGAGAGAGAGAGATAGTTTAAGGCCAGATCAGGTAGTCTCACCTCCTGTATTTCACAGATCACCAACATCATCCAGCACTTGTACAATGAATCCAACAACCAAAATCAGACTGAAGAACCACAACCCAGAGACTAGACTATTATGTGCCCCAGGCAAGAATTGGAGGGACTCAGATGAACTAGTGCCCGAAGCTGCTGTAATGTCAGGAAACTGATTAAGTGAGATAAACCCAGATAACCCTGGCAAGTGATCCAACCCACACACTGCAGAAGGCGGCGAATACCTCGCCAATCCAGGTCACTGCCAATGTGATCTGTGGGAAAAATTCCTTCCTGACCCCATATACGTTAACGGTCCGGCCCTGAGCACATGAGCAAGAACCAGCCAGCCAAGCACCTGGCAGAAAAGGCTCAGTGCCACCTAAGAGCCCTGGCCCTCCTCATCCCATCTCCAGCCATGGCCATCCCTGATATTTCAGAAGGAGAATTCCTAAATCAGCCCTTTTATCTAATAACTTCAGAAAATTTGTCTACACTTGTGCAGAAGTCAATGGCCTGAAATAGTTTTAAACAGCTTATTAAAAATTTAGGATAATTTGGTTGAAGTGTTTAACCACTATTGATAAGACTCAACCACGTAACAATTGTTAAAGAGAATTTTAAATGAGACTAATATACACTGATTACCTAACCCATATTTAAGCCATTTTAGACTGAAACTATTTTAAGCTTTGCTTAATAATGAATCCGAAAATACGGTTCAGAGAGGAGTGTGGACAGGGCTGAAGGGTAGTATAATCACAAAGCAGACTGTTATATGACCATTTTCGCTTATCCATTTTTCTGCAAACAACTTTTCCCTCTCATTTACCAACTAAAAACCAAAGGCAAACCCAACACTTGCACTAGAAGTGGGTCAGACTGACCATGCCCTGCAAACAGAAAAGGGAAGTATTGGTTAAGAGATGCAAAGTAAAGATCTGGAAATAAAAATAAAATGCATTTTTTGTGGTGAGTGTTTCAGAGCTACAGAAGAGAAACCACCATGTTTTCCAGTTTCATTTACAGATTAAAACAGGTTTTAACACAGGGGTTAGGTAATGAGAGGTTGACATGGTTGTCACAAAGAAAATTAAATAAATTAGAACTAATATGGTAATCCATCCTAGAGATTAGTCACATTACAAATAAAATTGCCAATATGTGGGCCCTCTAACATGCAACAACAGTGCTGTTGAAAATGGGAGAAGCCTAGACAAACATGGAAATGAGCCAAGATGCAACTTTGAGCAAAGCAACTTCATAGAACAGCATCAACTTTTGAAAGAACTGCCTGGCTCTCTGGATGACCTGTTGTTAAATAAGCCTTTCTTCAGTTACATACATTCAATTAGACAAGATTATCTTTTAACTAGGAACTGCAAACTAAAACAAACATTGCTTTCACATTTAAACATAAACATTTAAAACTGGTTGAGGCCTGCATTAGCCTGTAGTATTAAAGGATGCCAATGTCATTTTTATACGGATTCATTTTTTTTTATTTTATTTTATTTTTAAAAGAAAGGGGAGTCACGGCAGGCAATAAATCAAAGTGAGGTCAGTGATGCCAGCTGTAAACAAGTAAGGTAAGGCATGAACTTGCCTTTTAAATTCACTCAATAGTAAGTAATTCCAGTAATCATCTCATTCACATCAGCACTGAAATCTGCTTATTAGAAATAAGTCTGTATAACTGCAAAGAATTTCATCTAAATGGCTTGAGGAAAGGACCACTTCACTTTTCTCAGAACAAAGTAACTATTAAAATCCCAATGACAGTATGAAAGTGCATTCTCTGAGAATCATCTATATTATGGTAAGTAATTATAGAGTTCTCACTGAGGAAGTTGAGCATGCTCCCTTTTTCACTGCTAGCTCATTGTACACAGTACAGAACCACTTGTGATTTCATATATTAAAAGTAAAGTTCTGTTGGAAAGTCCACAAAACAGCAACTTTGGTGTGGCCTGCTAGATACCATTCATGAGATGGAAATTAGCTTTACAGAACAAGGCTTGACAAATGGGGAAGTAAAAAAAATACTGAAAAAAGCCTAGTCACTCTTAGATCTTAATGCCTTTATCAAATATTTTTGAAGAAGATCAGCAGCTTCATTATTATTTGCATAAAGCCAGCTGGGTGCACTGCCTTGTGTCTACCTGGTGGATGTACATGTTTAAGGATTTAACTTTTGCTTTGTTTTCTGAACGTTCCACACTGACATGGAAATTGTAATGCGGGTGTACTACCAAATGAATGTAGCCTTTTGCTTCTTTAGTAAGCTGCCATTTTGGATTTCATCAAGATAGTTATATAGAATAAAATGCATATTAAGAAGGCAATACAGAATTCTGAAAGCAAGAATTTTCAGGTACTGTAAGTTCACGAAGATGTTAAAGTTCTAGAGAGGGAGATTCCCAAGCATGCTTTTGGAAGGTTAGGGTGTAGTGGAGAAGATAACTGAACAGAAGATAATTATTTCAACTTCAATGTGAAAAACTAATGATACTGATAGCTAGTAACTCATGAGGATTACAATTGATTAGATTATAATACTGGAAAGCTCCATGTCGTAGAAGTATGATTTGTTGAACAGTTTTGTTATTCCTCCTCTACCCCCCCCCCCAAAAATACATGACACTGAAGTTCTCACTAATGTGTAAGATGCAGTACATGAGGAAAATCAAACAATAACTGTGCATTCTGAATAAGACGACTAGTATTAGTACCAGTAAATTATTCCCTACATATTCACTTGCTATTAGCAAGTAAGAATTGTTTCCTGGGCAGAGGGATGCTTACCACAATTTCTGCAGAATTTAAGCTTTCATAAAAATTTTTTTATGACAATTAAAAACGTTAGCTGAGGGTTTTTCCACACCAGGGAAAAGGCTGAGAATAATTATTGTAGAATAGCTACTGCTGAATGGATCAACCTAATTCACAAAAAGGCACTTTTAGTGCAAAATAAGAGTGTCCACCCAGGGAGTTAGTGCCAAATAACTATTGCACTTTAAATCAGGGCTTTGGAGCTGTGCTTCGGCTCCACTCCAGCTCCAGGCAAAAGCCTGCAGCTCCATTGCTCTGGAGCTGCTCCGCGCTCCAGCTCTGGGCTCTGCTCCAAAGCCCTGCTTTAAATTCACACTCTAGCTATTTTATGCTAACTTCTCCATGACATTTCTGTGTAGAAAAGCCCTAAGTGTGACCTGGTGTTGTCTTTCTGAATCTGCAGATAGGCTGAAATAACAGAAAGGTGTGAACTGCCAAAAGCACAAGTCCTGGCAACAGAACACAGTTTGAGCAGCTAAGGGCTAGTCTACACTGGCAATGCTTTAATGTGGCGCTCTCCCAGCACTCTAAAAAACAACCACCTCAATGAGAGACGTGGCTCCTAGCGCTGGTGCACTGTTTACACTGGCGCTTTACAGCGCTGAAACTTGCTGTGCTCAGGGCGGTGTTTTTTCACACCCTGAGCAAGAAAGTTGCAGCACTGTAAAGTGCCAGTGTAGACAAGCCCTAAGCTGTGTGTGTTGGTGATGGTTCCTCAGCATGGAGGATAAGCTTGAATGGAAGTATGTCTCTCGTCTGGCCACTATGCATAAGCCTACACTGTATCTAGGAATGAGCTTCCCAGCCCAGTTGACAGACTTACGGTAATGGGGCTCATGCTACTGTACTAACAATAGCTATATACACTGCAGCTTGGACTGGAGCTTGGGTTTTCAAGACTGAGAGGAATAGGGGTGGGCTTGAGAGCCCGAGTGCCAGCCTGAGCCTCAATGTCAAAGCAACATTTACACAGCTATTTTTACTCTGTGGACTCAGAGAGAGGCTCACTCCCAGATGTAGTGTAGACATCTATCCACTGAATAGCGAAGACCAAATCACATGCAAATTTGGGCTAGGAAGCAGAAGAAACATGTGTTCTCAGAATTTGGGGAGTCCCCACACAGAGCAGCATAGTATCAGCTCTGCAGCAAGATGGGCTTCAAGCAGCCACAGATTAAGAGGCAGGAATTAGTTTGAAATGTAAAGCACTTTGAGACCTAAAGATTAGAAATGCTATACAAGAGCTAAGTATTAGCAGTATTGTTAGAACAGTTTCCATTCCATTAATATTTTTGTAAAATATACAGGCTATAGCTCAACCAGAAATTATGGCCCTGATGCAAGAATTACTGGAGGAAATAGTATGGCCCCTGTTTTGCAGGAGGTCAGACTAGAGAATACTATCAGAGGGGTAGCGGTGTTAGTCTGGATCTGTAAAAGCAGCAAAGAGTCTTGTGGCACCTTATAGACTAACAGACAATACTAGTCCTTTTTGTTCTAAGGATCTATTAATCTCAACTTTACAGTTTGCCTTATTCTAAATCTTCAAAACTGCTATGTCTAATTTCTGGGATGCTTCTGCTATCCCAATCCCACACAATAGTGTGCACACATCTAAAGCTCTCATGGAGAAGGATAAAGCAAGCATTTTTACAAGTGACCTACCTCCTAGATCATATGGCAAGGGCTGTTAGTCGGGTGAGATAATATACTTCATAATGTAAAAGTTTGTTGCAAGAGCTCACTACAGCATCAGCTATTGTTTTATGAGGAGTGAGACTGATGATACACAGATTAGACAGGTTATATTGCACTTGGTTACTGATATAAATTAATAGCCTATTTTTACATCACAGGGTATCATTTATCCATAGAACTTCTTCCTTGGGATGTGCAGACAACAGAAGCTCAGAAATTTGAGCACTTCTGGGCCAGGAAAAGTAGCTTTGGGGGGGAGGAAAGAAGAGAGAGAGACATGACAGACAGCCGCCGCTGGACAAAGGGACACTTTGCCAGCTGCGAGCAGCCCAACTAGCAATGGAGCAGGGTTCTGCAGGATGAAGCACCGCGGGCACTTACGTGCACAAACACAACGCTCCAGACTGTGAGCAGCGCCTACAGCCGCACGCAAAGGATGCAGCTCCCCACCCCCGGTTCAACTGGGGGGAGGGGGCGCCACGAAAAGAGACAGGCGACCTGGGCCCCCTCTTTGGGGGAATGCGTCTAGGCCCCCCTCCTTCCCAAGCCCTAACTGCTACACCTAGAGGGAGCTCCCTGGGACCGGGCTCCGTGCAGGGGGCGGCTCCCCGGGCCCCGTGCAGGGGGCGGCTCCCCGGGCTCCGCTCCGCGCCCCTGCCCCCCGGGCCCCGTGCAGGGCGGCTCCCAGGCCCCGCTCGCGCCCCTGCCCCCGGGCCCCGTGCCCTGCCCCCGGGCCCCGTGCAGGGGCGGCTCCCCGGGCCCGCTCCGCGCCCCTGCCCCGGGCCCCGTGCAGGGCGGCTCCCCCCTGCCCCCGGGCCCCGTGCAGGAGGGCTCCCGGGCCCGCTCCGCGCCCCTGCCCCCGGGCCCCGTGCAGGGCCTGCCCCCCTGCCCCCGGGGCCCGTGCAGGGAGGGCTCCCGGGGCCCTGCTCCGCCCCTGCCCCCCGGGCCCCGTGCAGGGGAGGGCTCCCCGGGCCCCGCTCCGCGCCCCTGCCCCCGGGCCCCGTGCAGGGGAGGGCTCCCGGGCCCGCTCCGCGCCCCTGCCCCGGCCCGCTCCGCGCCCCTGCCCCCGGGCCCCGCTCCGCGCCCCGGCCCCCCCGGGCTCCGCGCCCCTGCCCCCCCGGGCTCCGTGCAGGGGGCGGCTCCCCGGGCCTCACGGGCAGCTCTAACCGCCCACCCGCTGCCGCCGAGGGGCTCGGTGCGGGGGCGGGCCCAGCCGTGCCCCGGCACTTACCTTCCCGGTACTTCCTGCGCAGCCGGCGGTGGACGCTCTTCACCACCCCGGAGAGCTTCTCCTGCTCCAGCTTCCTCTCCTGCTCCGGGGGCTGGGTCAGGGCCGCGGTGGCGGCCCCGGGCCGCGGCTCGAGCTCCATAGTGTTACCGCGGCTCCGCCCCCCTCCGCACGCAGCCCGGCTGAGAGCGCTGCGCTGCGCTCTGTCTCTATGGCAGGTCGGAGCCAGCACCGGGCATGCGTGTCATGTGATGTCCCGCGTTGCCTGCTGGGAACTGTAGTCCTCAGTCATTGACAGCGCAGGGGCCCTGACTCACTGGCCAGGGTCAGAGGCGGAGCTGCCTGAAGCCAGTCTTGTGTGCAGTGCAGTGGTGTGGGTGCCAGGACATTAGAGAGAGACAACGTGGGTGAGATAATATCTGCTATTGGACCAACTTCTGTTGGTGAGAGAGGCAAGCTCCTGAGCCACACAGCGCTCCTCTTCAGGTCTGGGACCAGGACTCTGAGGTCACAGCTAAATGCAAGGTGGAGCAGATTGATAGCATAAGTAGCTATCACATGTTGTACGGGATGGTTCAAGGTGAAGTGGCCTGTTAACACCTTTGCAGTCATAGGACAAAAGGGGGAATTAGTGGGGTGCAGATTGTTGTAATAAGCCATAAATCCGACGTCTCTAGTCAGTCCATTATTTTTAGTGGCCAGCAGAGTTATGAATTTAAGCTCCCAGGCTCATCATTTGAAAGTGTTGTACAGGTTTCCTTTGAGGATGAGTACTGTTAGCTCAGCTATCAAGTGATTGCTTTTTGAAAAGTGTTCACACACAAGTGATAGAGTTTTTGTCTTGTATTATTTTCCTTTTTCAGAGTGATAGCTGTGTTAGTCTGTATCAGCAAAAAGAATGAGGAGTAGTTGTGGTACTTTAGAGACTAACAAATTTATTTGAGCATAAGCTTTCATGGGCTAAAACCCAACTCATCAGATGCATGCAGTGGACAATGCAGTAGGAAGATATATATACACAGAGAAAATGAAAAAATGGGTGTTGCCATACTAACTATAAATAACAAGAGTAATCAATTAAGGTGGGCTATTATCAGCAGGAGAGAAAAAACTTTTGTAGTGATAATCAGGATGGCCCATTTCCAATAGTTGACAAGAAGGTGTGAGTAATAGTGTGTGTGTGTGGGGGGGAAATTAGCATGGGGAAATAGTTTTTAGTTTGTGTAATGACCCATCCACTCTCAGTCTTTATTCAAGCCTAATTTAATGGTGTCCAGTTTGCAAATTAATTCCAATTCTGCAGTTTCTCATTGGAGTCTGTTTTTGAAGTTTTTTTTGTTGGAGTATTGCGACTTTGATGTCTAATTGAGTGACCAGGGAGGTTGAAGTGTTCTCCAACTGGTTTTTGAATGTTATAATTCTTGACGTCTGATTTGTGTCCATTTATTCTTTTGCGTAGAGACTGTCCAGTTTGGCCAATGTACATGGCAGAGGGGCATTGCTGTCACATGATGGCATACATCACATTGCTAGATGTGCAGGTGAACGAGCCCCTAATGGTGTGGCTGATGTGATTAGCCTGAATAGATATGTGGACAGAGTTGGCAACGGGCTTTGTTGCAAAGATAGGTTCCTGGATTAGTGTTTTTGTTGTGTGGTTTGTGGTTGCTGGTGAGTATTTTCTTCAGGTTAGGGGGCTGTCTGTAAGCGAGGACTGGCCTGTCTCCCAAGATCTGTGAGAGTGAGGAATCGTCCTTCAGGATAGGTTGTAGATCCTTGATGACGCATTGGAGAGGTTTTAGTTGGGAGCTGAAGGTGATGGCTAGTGGCATTCTGTTACTTTCTTTGTTGGGCTGTCCTGTAGTAGGTGACTTGTGGGTACTCTTCTGGCTCTCTCATTCTGTTTCTTCACTTCAGCAGGTGGGTATTGTCGTTGTAAGAATGCTTGATAGAGCTCTTGTAGGTGTTTGTCTCTGTCTGAGGGGTTGGAGCAAATGTGGTTGTATCTTAGAGCTTGGCTGTAGACAATGGATCATATGGTGTGGTCTGGATGAAAGCTGGAGGCATGTAGGTAAGTATAGTGGTCAGTAGGTTTCCGGTATAGGGTGGTATTTATGTGACCACCGCTTATTAGCGCTGTCGTGTCCAGGAAGTGGATCTCTTCTGTGGACTGGTCCAGGCTGAGGTTGATGGTGGGATGGAAATTGTTGAAATCATGGTGAAATTCCTCAAGGGCTTCTTTTCCATGGGTCCAGATGATGATGATGTCATCAATGTAGCGCAAGTAGAGTAGGGGCGTTAGGGGACGAGAGTTGAGAAAGCGTTGTTCTAAGTCAGCCCACCTTAATTGATTACTCTCGTTATAGTTAGTATGGCAACACCCATTTTTTTCATGTTCTCTGTGTATATATATCTTCCTACTGTATTTTCCACTGCATGCCTCCGATGAAGTGGGTTTTAGCCCATGAAAGCTTATGCTCAAATAAATTTGTTAGTCTCGAAGGTGCCACAAGTACTCGTTCTTTTTATTATTTTTCTGTGTGAGTTCATTCGAGAGCCTAGTGATTGTCTGGTTTCACCCACATAGTTGTTGGGGCAGTTAGTGCACTGGATGAGGTGCACCACATGTTGTGATAGTCATGTGGAAGACCCATGGATCTTGAAAGGTGTGTTGTAGGGGCATGTGAGAGTGCTGATCATTATAGCAGTGGAGATATGTCTGCAGGTTTTGCATCTATTGTTCTGGCAGGGTCTGCTGGCACTTTAAGTTGGTGTGTCCTGTTCTGTGGGGAGCTTGCTTCTGATTATGAGCTTGGAGAGGTTAGGGGGTTGCTTGAAGGACAGAAGAGATGGTTCAGGAAAGATTTCTTTCAGGGGTGGGGTCTGTGATGCTGTATGGTTGAAAATGACCATTTGTATTAGTGTTGCTATCAGTGTATACATTTGAAACAAAATTTATACAAAGTGTATCTTATAAGATACTAGTTGAAAGGTTATGATTTGCTAAGTATGATTATCCTGTTTATATGCAGTATTATCTATGTATCTGAAGTTATGAATATTGGCTATGTATCTGTATCTTACAGATGTGTTATGTGCCTGGATGATGCACCCCCCTCCCCGCCCCCTGATAGATTTACATCATAACTGGACAGCTATGTTTTGATGGCCCATTAAGGACACTCCACTCTCACAATGGGCCATTGAAGAAACTCATCCTGTCCAGACAGCTCTTCTTGCAGATTCCTCAGACAGCAAGGAGCCAATGGCCACCTCCTATCATTTAGGGGATGGCTACACTTGTGAGTTAGAGTGCATTAAAGCAGCCCCGGGCACTCTCACGACGTGTCCACACTCGCAAGGCATGCAGAGCGCTCTGACTCCGCGTCTAGCGCTCTCCTGGTAATCCACCTCGGCGAGTGGAATAATATTTGATGCACCCCCGCTTGAGTGCCGTGGCGCCAGTGTGGATGCCCTGGTCTGTTAATGCGCTCTGATCATCCCCCAGAAGTGTCCCACAATGCCTGTTCTAGCCACTCTGGTCATCACTTTGAACTCTACTGCCCTGTCCTCAGGTGACCAACCCTCAGACCCGCCCTTTAAATTCTCTGGGAATTTTGAAAATCCCCTTCCTGTTTGCTCAGCCAGGCGTGGAGTGCTCTCAGCGAATCTTTCCAGGTGACCATGCCTCCACGCGCCAGGCGATCCCCAGTATGGAGCAATGGTGAGGTGCTGGACCTCATCAGTGTTTGGGGGGAGGAAGCTGTCCAGTCCCAGCTGTGCTCCAGCCGTAGGAATTACGATAGCTTTGGGCAGATATCAAGGGACATGATGGAAAGGGGCCATGAGTGGGACGCACTGCAGTGCAAGGTTAAAGCAGGGGAGCTGCGGAATGCCTACCGCAAAGCCCGCAAGGTAAACTGCTGCTCTGATGCTGCCTCCTTGACCTGCCATTTCTACAAAGAGCTGAACACTATACTTCACTCCAAGTACCACCATGGACACTTTCAGAGCCCAGTTCAACAAGGCAGGAGGAAGAGGAGGAAAGCGGGAGCGAGGGTGCTGAGGAGGAGAAAGACATCCCGACATTCCTAGATGCATGCAGCCAGGAGCTGTTTTCAAGCCAGGAGGAAGGTAGCCAGTCGTGGTGGCTAGTGCTTGGGGAAGGACAAACACCAGAGGAGGTGCCCAGTAAGCGGTTTTTATTTTGAGAAGGAAGTTATTCGGTGCGGGCTCTTGGGGTAAGGAGGGTTATGGCTGCATGCATGCCTAGACGTGGAATAGGGCATTGATGTGCTCTCTCACATCACACCAATTTTAGGCCTGGCTTCATGTGAAAAATTCAATCTGGTAACATGGGTGCTCTCACTACAAGACCATACTGAACCTCGCTATGAGGCACTCTTTCGAGAATATCATGACCTGTTTCAAGGGTTGGGTTGCTTGCACGTGAACATACAATCCCGATAAACAGGCCCCTCCAGTTATCCATCCATGTAGAGATGTGCCATTTGCACTCTGTGACAAACTCAAGGCCAAGGCTATCAAGATGGTGGCGGAATCGGATGAGTTGTTTGATGAAGAGTCTGTGTTGCAGACAGACAAGATAGAGCTGCAGAACATACTGTACACCAGTGGCTCTCAAACTTGGGACGCCACTTGTTCAGGGAAAGCCCCTGTCGGCCAACACGTCCCTCGGCCTGTGCTGCTTCCTGCAGCCTCCATTGGCCTGGAGCGATGAACCACGGCCAGTAGGAGCCGCGATCGGCTGAACCTGTGGATGCGGCAAATAAACAAACCGTCCCACCAGGGTCTTTCCCTGAACAAGTGGCAGCCCGACTTTGAGAACCACTGCTGTACACCATGTCCAGCAAAGTGGAGGACCTGAGCACGTGCAATGACCCGATTGGCAAGAATGCCACAACACTGCAGCATTCCCTCAACGTGCTCCACGTGCTGCCCTTGCCTGCAGGCGCCGCCCCCCGCAGCTCCCATTGGCCGGGAACAAGGAACCATGGCCAATGGGAGCTTTGGAGGTGGTACCTGCAGATGAGGGCTGGGTGCAGCCATCTGCCACCCCTTTCCCCAGGGGCAGCAGTGACATCCGCTTCCGGGAGCAATGCAGGGCCAGGTCAGGCAGGGAGCCTGCCTTAGCCCTGCTGCACATTGCTGCCACCCTGGAGCCGCTCAAGGTAAGTGGTGCCTGGCTGGAGCCCGCACCCCAAACCCCTCCTGCACTCCACACCCCAACCCCCTGCAGCACCCCATACTCCTCCTGCACCCCAACCCCCTGTCCTGAGCCTCCACTGCACACCCTCCTGCACTCCAATCCCCTGCCCTGAGCTGCCTGCCACACTCCACAACCCTCCCTGCAACTCTGTCCTGAGTCCCCTCCCACACTCCGCACCCCCTCCTCCACCCCAATCCCCTTCACTGAGCCCCCTCCTACACCCCAACCATTTGCCCTGAGCCCGTTCCTGCAGCCCCTCCCAAACTCCGCACTTCCTCCCGCACCCCAACCCTCTGCCCCAGCCCTACATTCATGGCCCTGCATGCAAGTTCCCCAACAAGATGTGGCCCTTGGGCCAAAAAGTTTGCCCACCCCGTGTTAGAGGCTTTGGCACTGCCAAACTTGTTAAAGCACTACAGCCATTATACCCATCTTGGACCTGGAAATTAAGGCATGCTTAATGAGGTGACTTGAAGCCCACGACTGGCATATCAGCCTCTATTTGCAACCATGCCACTTTAAATTCATCATCTATAGATGCTCCTTGTCAGCAAGAGTTTCCAGTGGGTGCAAAACCTTTTGACATGTGTGGATGACTCCACTACAAAGCGTATACAAGAAACCATTTTTAAAAAAAACAAAGCTGTTTCAGCTGGTAGTTTTGCCCCCTTTGTAGGCGGGGCACAATTTTGAAAGCTATTGTGTAGGGCTATCAATCACAGTTAACTCATGCAATTAACTCAAAAAAAATTGTGATTAAAAAATTAATGGGCTAGCACCACCTTTGATAGGCACCTTCCTGCAGCCTGGATTTAGCTAGAGGAGAGGTTTAGGACACACCCTTCTCTTCAGCATCTCCCACTGGCTAGCTTAGGTAGTTTTGTGTCTAGCATGCAGGCTTCTGTGGATCGCATTCTAAGGAGCCTGTCTCTCCCTATTCATTGTATAGGGAGGCTAAGGGCCTAACTCATTCTTTGTGGATAGCACTATTGTTCCAGGGAATTTCTAGACACCTAAAATTATTTTTGTGGATCCAGGCCCCTATGTGCCTACCTCTGGTTCATTTCATTGTTTTGGGAAGGGTTATTTAAAATAAATAATTTTCTATATCCTCTTCATACATCAGTGCATATAAGGATTGCTCAGTGACTCTGTCTTGCTTGCTGTTCTGAAATTTCAAGTTAACAGGTCATGTGTGAATTCTTTAAGATTAGTCTTCTCTTCCTACAAAACCTGTCCTCTAAGTGAAGATGACAACCAAGTTGCTATAATCTGAATTTGGCTTTCACTGTTGGGGATTGCTGAATGCATATGTACTTGCTATGTCCCAGAAGTGAATGGCATAAGCAGCTATAATTTCTGACAGTAGTTGCCTATCAAGTCTGATTTTGAATCTTTTATGTTCAGTGGCAAGATATGGGTCAATACACGTAGTAAGCAATTTTCAGTAACTATTGCTTTGCACACACTATTTCTGCAGTAATTTTACAAATGCACAGTTGGTTCTAATCTAATATTTCAAGTCTTTATCTCTTTAATGCAAATATACTAATAGCTCTCAGGTAACTCTGAAATGTTAGCCTCTGACATGTCAGTGTGGAAATACTGATGAATGAGTAAAATGGTTGAGTAGTTTTTGAAAATGGCTATAGTTTTGGATGCAGGAATATCAGTCAGTGTGCCTCTACTAGACTTTTTTTATTCCTCTCTCACCATGTGTGTTGACCTTCTTACAAAAACACCAGTAGGTATTTGTACATTTCTCTCTCTCTAAACATCTTCCCACAGCTGAATCCTCAAACCAAAGCAGATTTTGCAGCCAAATTAATAAAGCTTGAACATTAAGAATCATTTCCACAACCCTAACTATAATATCATGAGTTAACCACTGTAACAATGAATTTTCTAATAATTCATTTATCTAGATGTCTTGTAGTGTCCATATTGGAACACTTCACAAACCTGGATGAATTTAGCTTCATAACTAGGGCTTGATAAAGGCAAATGGGACTGTAAGCACACCATGGCTCTGAGAGATTCCTCCAGGAGGCAATTCACCCCTCCAGAGATACTCTTTCAGGTTATTTTCAGCACAGGCAAACATCAATATATTGATTGTGCTTGGTACACATTGTGAAGCTTTTCTTCATAATCATGAGGGCTAGAACTTTTTTTAAAATGAAAGCTTCAATTCTGATCCAATCACATGACCCCAGGAGGTAAGACTCTGTGCAAGAGGGCCTATAGTGCCTCTGGCTTTATTTGAGTCTCCTCACAACATGTGTATGAGGTAAAAAGATTATCCCCACTGCACAGATGAGTAAACTGAACAAATCACTTAGGTCTATTGTGATGCTACTCCCCATATTCATCATAGAAATATTGTTATAAGATGATTATAGCATATGTAGGATGTATTTTATTTAAGATGAGTCTTGTGAGTTATTATTGGAAAGATGATGATTTACTGAATATGAGTATCCTATTTGTATGCATGTGTCATTTATGTATCTAAAGTTAGGAATATTGACTATGTAACAATTACAAGTGGGTTTACATCTGGGGAATGCTCACCAGACAGAATGCAATCAGTCTGGATGGGCCATTAGAGAGAACAATAGGACATTGAAGATGCTAATCTCCCACCTTCCTGGGAAGTCTTCCTGAGGACTTATGACTGCTTTGATACTACAGGGTCATGTGATCATGTCACCTGATACTGGATTCCATCTTGGACTACTAGTATTTTTCCACTATTAGGGGTTGAGGATCAAACTGGGAAACAAAGGATTCCTGCCATATGTAAATCCTATTTAAGGCAGGGAAGCGAGTTAATCAGGATTGATTCTTCACTGAATCTCCACCCATGATGACCTCTGAAAACACGTAACACTAATCTGGGGAAGAAAGGACTAGACCCAGGCTAGACAGTGTCTGGCCTGTGAAAGGAATATCTGGAGTACTAAACTGCAAGCAAGAGCATTTTGTCTTCAGGAAACTCTGCAACATGCTTCAAACAACATATACACCTCTACCCCAATATAACATGACCTGATATAACACTGTTTTGGATATAACACAGTAAAGCAGCGCTCGGGGGAGACTGTGTGCTCCAGCGGATCAAAGCAAGTTCGATATAACGTGGTTTCACTTATAACGCACTAAGATTTTTTGACTGTTGAGGACAGCATTATATCGGGGTAGAGTGAGAAGTTACTGCTTATAACCAGTTTCTTTAGTGTATTAAGCTTAGTTTGCGTGTTTGCTTTATCTGCTCAGTAATCTACTTTGATCTGTTTGCTATTCCTTATAATCACTTAAAATCTATCCTTTAGAGAAAACAACAACAAGTTTATTAACTACAAACCAGTTTGGTCAATTCATAACTGGGAGGCAAAATGCTGTGCATATCTTCCTCCACATTGAGGGAGGGAGTGAATTTCATGAGCTTACGCTGTACAGTTTTCTGTGCAGCACAAGACAAGACAATTTTGGGTTCACTCCAGAGGGGGTGTGCATTTGAGTGCTGGGCAATTCCCAAGCTGAGTCTTCCCACACAGAGCTGATCTCACTGTCTGTGTCTTTTTGCAGCTGCATGTGGCCCTACCTGCAGGGCCAGTGCAAGGATGTTTTGTGCCCTAGGCAAAACTTCCACCTTGCGCCTCCCCCGCGCCCTCGTCCGAGCAGCTCCCCACCCCGAGGCACCCCCCTGTGCCCAGCTTACCCCTGCTCTGCCTCCACTGCGAGCACGCCGTCACCGCTTCACTTCTCCTGTCTCCCAGGCTTGCGGCGCCTAAGCTGATTGGCGCCGCAAGCCTGGGAGGCGTGAGAAGTGAAGCAGTGACGGCATGCTCGGGGAGGAGGTGAGGTGGGGTGGGGAGTTCCCCTGTGTGCTGCCCCCCCTTACTCACTGCAGGCAGCCCTCCCCGCGCCCCCCTGCCCCAGCTCCCTCCGCCTAAATGCTGGTGGCGACTGGGGTGGCCGAAGATCTGGCCGCCATGGTCGCTGCTGAAGAAAATGCCACCCCCCAAATCCTAGCGCCCTAGGCGACTGCCTAGGTCGCCTAATAGGTTGCACCGGCCCTGCCTACCTCCACCTGTGCTGGAGGAGGCTTGAGAGCCTGGCTCAGCAGGGCAGTGTAAGGGACCCCAGACTGGTGGGCTCAGTGGTATGCCAGTACATCATGTGGCATCCTGGAAGGGGGGGGGATAACCCGTCACACCTATAACCCAGATATAGGTATTGCTGTGATTGAGAAAACACCAGCTCAGCTGCTGCCTAACCTTTAGGCACCTAAACTCATGTGGTGCCTAAATTTTTGCCGGAAAGTTCCCTGGATGCCTAAGTTTCTGCCTCTTGGCAGGCACACTGCTACCTCAGGCAAGCATCTGGGTGCCTAGCCCATACCTAAACACCAGTGCACTCCTCAAACCAGGTAGATTGAGGTGTTGACCCACCTATTTCATCTGCTGATATAGGTGGGCCTGATTTAGTAGGCATGCTCAGAGCTACCAGGCTATAGGATATTCAGAGGTGGGTCTCTGTGTCTCTTGTTGAAGCTGTTCCACTTTGTATAAATTATTAAACATGCACTAGGCTAGAGAGAGCATGACTATAGTCTAGCTGAGAGGTAGGAAACCTCTGTTCAACTCCTTTCGCCTCAGCAGCTCGAGAGGGGAATTGAACCAGGGTCTTATGCATCCCATGTGAATACTCTAATCACTGGGCTACTGGTTATAAGTAGAGGCCTACTTAATTCATGATTGTGGCAATCATGACATATAGGGCCATTTGGAAAATTAACCTTCAAAATAAAAATATGTATTCATAAAATATGCTGCAAAACATCTGTTATTACCACAATACAAAAAACCATTTACTATAATCATGTGATATCACTAATCATCATAGTGGATAGTTGAGAGTGTTTGCCAAGTTGCATGATGTAGAGACTAAAGAGGGCACAGCAGTCATTACAGTAGATTGTCAATTGAGAGTACAGGTATGTCAACATTTATGAAGATAAGTGAGCATGACAGTCATCAGGTTGCATATAAAGATGGCTGACAAATAAAAAAGCAAAAACATTTCAGCTTTGGATCATGTGAAGCAGTACCAAGAAAGAACCTTACATGCAGACTGAGGTAAATTGTTTTGTTCATCTTGCAACGTGATTCTGGATTTGTTAAAAAAAAAATCAACTGATCTTCATTCAATGTACGATTCCGACTCAAAATGGAGATCATGTGCAAAGGCCACAGGAGAACAACAAAAGAAAACCCAACCAAGAGAGACAATGTTTAAAAGAACAATTGAAAAGTAGTTTACCAAGGAGAGAAGCTACAGTGGAGCTGCTGGTCACTGCTGCCAACATACCTTTAATAAAAATGGATAATCCAAAACTAAGTGATGTACTAAATTCTAACACTTTCATGTGTGCAAACAGACTTCACCAAGATTATCTAACAAAAGTAATTGCAAAACATGTTCGTCTACAAAAATCTGTGCTGGCAGAATATGGTTCCATTTCAATTGTAGCTGACAAAGCAACAGATGCACAGGATAAATGCATACTCCATATTTTAGTCTTTCCTGGAAAAAAGACTATGCCTGTTTTCCTAATGGAGCCTGTTCAGCTTGAGTCAGTAAATTTTTCAACTGTATTGCATGCTGTAATAAAGGCTATTGTAAACTATGGCTTAGATTTCAACAAGGTCTCTGTATTTCTTTCTGACAATGCGATATATATGTGCAAAACTTTCTTTGTTGTGCTACAAGGAATGATGCCCAATGCAATGCACATTACCTGTAACACACGCATTCTTTCAATGGCCAGTGATATCTGGCACACACATTTCCCTAATGTGGATACGCTGGTTTCTTCTTTCAAAATAAATATTCAAGCATTGTCCAAGCTGTAAACTATGATTCAAGGAGTCCATGGCCAATCAAATGGTAGCCAATCAGTAGTGCTTCCACCTGAACCAGTGATTACAGAATAGAATTTATGGTTTAATGCAGGTGCTTACCATGGAAAATATTAAATACTACCAGCAATTTTGTGTTTGGAGAGCTTGAAATCACACCAGATACACAGTCTATGCTTAAAGTCTCTGATCTGTTTAAAACAGATCATTGAAGACCAGGTGAAGTTCATGGCTGAGAATGCAATCCAGTTCATACAGCTTCTAACATGGTTTGAAAGTTGGCAGGTTCTGATTCACAAAGCATAGAACAAAGTGATAATCTGATCAGCAGTGTTCCAGTCAATATCAGAAAAATTAAACTAATACTACAGGTATGATCAGTCACAACCTTGGTTTAAACAACCAGCTGCCTATTTTTTGAGTGCTATTTGCATTTTTGACCCAAATCAAGTGCCTTTTCTGTGTTTTGACCCTGAACTAATTCAAGCATCTCCTGGATGGAAGAGAGATCGTGACAACAAACGTACTGCTTATCTCACCTTTGTGAAAGAATGCTTAGATGCCAGTAAAAGTAAATGAGTTTTGGGAATCTGTTTCTGATTGGTTCCCAAATCTCTCCAAGCCAGCAAAATGCATCCTTACAATTCCCTGTATGCAAAATGTGTGATCTGAATGTATGGATAGGTATCACCCCACAGAGACAGAAGTTGTCAACTGCTGGTGGATTCTGCATGCTGATGTTTAACAAATGAAACATACACATTTATGCTTACCTAAATAAAAGTATTTCTAAGCTTTGTGCAACTTTGAGTATTATGTTTTATTAATAAATACATTTATTTAGCAGACTGCCTTGTTCAGGGTGACTTACAAGGCAACAGTATTAAAGTACAATACTTGTGTATATATATATACACACTGTATGAACACATCTGCGAAATTTGCTATTTATGTTGTGACCAACCTGCAAAAAAAAAAAAATAGATTTCTCCTCAGTTGAAGTAGACCCCTAGTTATAAGGGAGACTGTCTCCTCCCTCCCCCAGCTGTTTTGAGAAACAAGATGGGTGAGAATGTCTTTTATTAGACCAACGTCTGTTGTCGAGAGAGACAAGCTTTTGTGCTTACACAAAGCTCTTCTTCAGCTCTGGGAAGTAATTAGATGCCTGCCTTGCTTCAGGTCTTAAGTAAGGCAGGCATCCAATTCATTCTTGTATGAAATGACTTAGGCACCTAAGCTATCTGACTACAGGAAAGGGGGTTGCTGTCTGTGGATCGTAAGCAAAGAGGCATCTCCCTGCAGCCTAGATTTAGGTCCCTAACTCTATGAGTCAAGTATCAGAGGGGTAGCCGTGTTAGTCTGGATCTGTAAAAGCAACAAAGAATCCTGTGGCACCTTATAGACTAACAGACGTTTTTCAGCATGAGCTTTCGTGGGTGAATGCTTGCATCCGAAGAAGTGGGTATTCACCCACGAAAGCTCATGCTGCAAAACGTCTGTTAGTCTATAAGGTGCCACAGGATTCTTTGTTGCTTTAACTCTAGGAGAGGGCTGGTGCTTAGGACACACCCCTCTCATGAGCATCTTCCATTGGCTAGTGTAGCAGACTCTCTGCCTAGCATACTAGCATTTGTGGATCCCATTCTCAGGCACTTCTCTCCTCATGCATTGTATAGGGAGCCTGGCTGCCTAACACAGGGTTTTTAGGTTGCAGAGTTTTTCAAGACACCTAAAAGTTATATGCTGCAACACTGAGCATTACAACGCCTAAGTCTCTTTGTGGGTCTAGGCCTTAATCTTTTATTGTGCCAAAGGGAATACAGGTGGCCTGATGTTCTGTGGCCTTGTACATTTGTGTATTCATTTCCACCTGTGCAAAGTGGTATAAAACAATTTATCTTTCTGATCAGTGAGTTATACTGACTTTCCACAAGTGGAAATAACCTAGAACCAATTGGTTTCCCTGCAGTCCCTGTATTCAGCCTGAATGTAGGTGCCCTTGGGGAATATCTGTGGTGCAGGAAGGTTCGAGGCCTCCTCCACAGCCATCCTGGGCACAGGAGCTATTCTGAATTGGTGTGCTCCAGTGATTCGTCACTCCTGCAAAGCTCCCTAGGGGCCTAGCCTTAATGAGAACTGGATTGGCCCCCCCACAGACTTTGAATAGAAGAGACACAAACTGCCTCTCCTATGTTTGTTTGCCAGCCCAGGAGTAAATCTGCCCCACAAGGTGCAATGCAGTGGAGAATCAGGCCAGAAATCTGTGGCACAGTGAAGAATAGAAACCAAAGTTTTTATTTTCATTCCAATATCTTAACCACAAGATTATTCTTCCTATGCTTACTAATTGAAGAATAAGTACTTTTTAAAAGGTAATTTCAGTCTAGTATTCACTCAGTTGAAAAAAAAGTGCATAGATTTACCTACATATGATGGTGGAAGAGGTAGCTGCATGAAGTTAATCACATAAGATGAACAAAAATTGAAACTAGTACTAAACAGTTATCTTCTGAGGTTTCAGCAAATTGGTTTTAACTCTTAACTACATGCTAAGGGTATGCCTACATTAGAGGTGCTAGAGCAGCACAGGTGTAGACACTTGCTACAGCAACGGAATGAGTTGTTCCATTGCTGTAGTAAATCCACCTCTGAGAGGTGGTAGTTAGGGTGACAGAAGAATTCTTCTGTTGACCCAGCGCTGTCTAGTCTGGGGCTTAGGTCAGCTTAACTACATTGCTCAGGGGTTTGAATTTTTCATACCTAACTTTCTGGTGTAGACCAGCCCTAAAGCATAAGATAGGATCGGTGAGGTGGCAATTACTCAAAGATTGCTTGGTTTAAAAGTGTCTCAAGCTATTAGTAACTTGGAGGAGTTTTGCAGATAATAGGGCAATTAGCAGGAATCTGGATTTCTTGTAGGAACCAGCTACCAATCCACTGGAATGGATAGCAACATTTAATGAGATCAAAAAGGTTATTATTCTACACATTGTGACAGAGGAATGCAATATTTTGCTAAAAACTCACAATATGTTAAGAAAACATGAAAAAGGTGTGATACTAATGAAGTTGTAAGGGATCAGAAAAGTGGAGCATTCTAAATTGCACTCATTTTTTAAGACTATAAGGAGTGAAAATTGAAGGACCAAAACATGGAAAGGCATGTATTAGGAACATAGATTTTAGACTAGACAGCAACTCAGATGAGCAATTAGAGGGCATAGGAAGGAGAGATGTATTGATAGTTTCAACTTTAGGTGATGCAGTCCAGAATCTGGAGCAATGACAAAGTTCTAGAGCAGAACATAGAAAACAGATGCTTCTAATTAGTAACATAATGTTTGCATCTTTGATTGATTGATAGATAAAAGGGCAGACTTTTCCCTTCATATCAGTTAAGGATCATGTAGTTTTGTCCATGCTGTCTTTTACCCCTAAGCAGCTTCCTTATTTTGTTTTTCTGTTCCCGTGCTCTCTTTTCTGATCTTGAAAAGAATCTAATGAAAAAAATTCTCTCTCAACTGTTAACCTAAGGTAGCCATACCCAGGACTGACTATGTTAGGGGATTTGCTACCTTTCACCTTCAGTCATTCAAACTTATTCCTAGTAAATATTAACTTAAATTAGCCTTTTCATGATAGCTCTATAATGGGCTTTGTTAGCTAGTAATGATGATTCCTACTAGACAGTGAACAATTGCCAACTCTAGTTGTCTCAGTAAGGGGTTTATCAGCATGGAAAATAAACCAATTTCTCCCTCCTGAAGCACTTTACTCTTTAGAACACTTGAGGCACACAGACAGTAAAATGTGGGGGAACTTGGACTGCCACTGCCTGTACTGTCCCTATTATCTGATTAGGTCTGGTCTACACTACTGCTTAAGTCGATGTAACTTACATCACTCGGGGGTATGAAAAAGACATCCCCCAAGTTACATTGACTTAAGTGCTGTCCACACCACACTAGGTCGGCAGGAGACGCTCTCCCGCCGACATAGCTTCTATCTCTCACAGAAGTGGAATAATTACACTGATGGGAGACCTCTCCCCCATTGGCATAGCAGGTCTTCACCAGACACGCTATAGTGGCACAGTTGCATTGGTGTAGTTGCACCAATATAGTAAGGTAGTGTAGATTTGCCCTTAGAAAAGTGTGTTTCCAGTGTTTTTATGAACCTACCACCATCCACAAGTCCTAAATTTACTATTAAATGAACTGCCCCAACCTTTCTCCTGCTGAAGTTAATAGTAAAACTCCTTCAGACTTTAGTGGTCCAGGAACAGATGCAATAGGTCTGATTCCTCATTGTTTTGAACTGCATGACCTCATTTACATTTATGTAAAGTGGGTGTAAAATGCTACCATTCTGATTTGCACAGGCATAAATAACGACACCACATACAAGAGATATTGGAAAAAAAATCAGACATCTTGTTCTTTAAGCAAGCTAGTATCTTAAGGATAGTACTCAAGTTTTGTGTCCTGAGAAATAGAACTCATTTAAAAGTGAGTAATTGAATTTGTAAGTGCTTATGGTGAAACAAAAACCAAATCTAAATATCTTGCTGCTATACTTACCTCAGGGAAGAAAAATCAGTTGTAGTCACAGCTGCTTCTGCAGCTGATGTTACAGCCAGAATACTCATTGCCTTTAGGTACAAGCGATATGAAAAAATCATTTTACACATTTGCTTCTCTATTTAAATGGGAGATATATGAACCATCTCATCTGCTTATTATCCATGGCTGCAGGTGAAGTTAACTGTAATTTTAACTTTTTTGGACATTCCATGTTACCCATTATAAGCAAATGTAATACCACATGTGGGTGATTTTCCAAAACTCTTGGGATCGACGGGACACAGCTGGAAGTTTCACAAGAACAGTCCTTCTTGAAAGGCTTCACTTCCCATCAGTCTGAAAGCATATGAACAGCATTTCTAGTTTTATATATACACAGTACCGCAAGTATGTACAATGGCACACAGGGTAAATAAAGCATGCCATCAGTGCCTTAAAGGTTACATGAAACCATAGCATGGCTAATGATAGCAACAAAGGTTATATCAGAACCATCTCAGGTTCTGTTTTCTGTACACTTTATGATAGCTCTGCTTTTTGAATGTTTATTTTTGATTTGTGAACTAATATCACTATTGCAACTTACATTTTGGAGTGTTGAACTTGGCTGATTGAAGAGAGATGGAAAGATATGTACCCAAAACCTACTAACTGGCAATTATATATATATATATATATATATATATATATATATATATATATATATAGGCAAATGAGAAGGTGATCTGAGATTGTAGGGTCAGTGCCCTGAGGAGAAACCCACTCTCCTGCAACCCACACTGCTGGGAAGGGTGAGGGTGATGGGATTTCCATCAACATTTTTTTTCTTCAGATGATTAATCAGTGTATTACAAACTTGCAGCTCCAGTCATCTCCCTCGTGCACCCTGTCGTACACACAGGATTGTGGGAAAGAAATTGAAACTATTTCTTGTCCACAGTAACATGGCCAGGGACAGGGCCCTAAAGGCAAATACACCTGGCGTATTTAGCAAATGTCTTTGACATGGATCAGTATCCATTAACTACATCGTCACTCACCCACTCCATGCTGCTGAAAAGGGCTTGTGTTTTCTGTCTGCTTCTGAGTTTTATGGCTGCTGTTAGAGGTAGGGAGGAAAGAGGTCTCTTCTACTTTTCCCATCCCCCAGACTTTTATTTCTTTCGGTTCTCCTTCCTTGTGAATAACTAGTGCCCGTTTCCCCAAGCAGCAACAAGATAAAACTGACTTTCCTGACAGTTTCACAGCTGCCTGCATGGTTCTGAACAACAGACCCCTGTCTTGTTGGTTTCACTGGTTGCTGCTTTGAAAGGGAAGGAGCAGCAATAGACTGGAGTCATCTGTCCTCAGGGAGACAATATTACATCAATTAACCTTCCAAATGTGAAATAATCTGCCAATCTTGCTAACTTAGTATATTTGGTGGTTTTCTTAAAGCTTCAGCCCCTGCATTCATGTGAATGAGAATCTTGGCTTTCACTGATGAAAAAATAAAAGTTTCTAGCCCGCATGGTTGCGGAGAAATGCTTTAAACTGTGACTTGAATGTATTCTGAAGGTTCAAAAAGGAAAGGGCAAATAGCCTCCCCACTAAATGTTTAAGCCAATTTTAGGATTGGGGTGGCTTTAGTGAGGGTTCATCCCTCTCCGGGGCAGCAGGGAACCACACCGCCTCCCTTAGCCCTTGCACAGCCCCTTGGGGAATCAGTCAGGCCACAGGAGTCCTGGCTCAAGCTGTCCAGAAGGGGGCTGAGCACACACAGGTAACAATTAGCAGATAAGCCCAGACCCTGGGTCAGGGCAGGGCAGCAAGGAGTCTGGCTGTTTTTAGTCTTCAGTTTAACCAGTTCTTAAATGTCCAAGTAGAAATTCAGTAAGATTTGTTTTGTACTATAATGCATTGACATTCTGAAACATACCTGCTGTGATCCACTGAAATTAATGGTACTTCAGAGCAACACTTGTTAAAGTTGGCAACATTGGATTAGATATGTCCAGCAACTTAAGCTTTTACATTTCCTAAATTAATAGTATTTAGGTGTAAGCAGAGTCAGGATGAGCCCCACCCTGACATCTGGTGGTAAATTATGGGGAGTGCGGAAAGTGTTGCATTGGTATTTCGGTTATTTGCATGGGCACTCCCACCCCACTTAGCATACCGCAAAGCAGCATGGGATGGTTATTTTCGCAGCTGTGGGAGCCCCAATTTCGTTGTTATTGGGGCAGGAGGAATGAAATGTTGTCACCCTGATTGGGTAAATGGGGAACTACAAAATTGTCTTGTGATGGGGGGTTTCATTGTCAGCTGGATAGCGCTTGCTAGATGGGGCACATGGGTTCCAAAACCCATTGGAAAGAGAGAGGCTGGGGACAGAGATCTGTACTTGGTGGTGCAGGCGCTTTGTGTGAGCCAGAAGCACCAGTTCCACCTGTGCCTCTCTCCACTGTGGAATGTCAGAGTTAATTTTTGATTCCCTTAAGAGTCTAAATGCAGGTTACTGAGTGGAATTCACTGGTACTGGGGCTCCCCTACTAAGAGCTGGAATCACTGAAGAGCTGGACTTGCTGAGCTGAGAGCACTGAGTACTGTGCTAATGAGTGGGGGAGCCTGAAGCCATACCGTGGAGCAGAGCAGCTGGCAGAGCAGAGTGGAGCCAAGCAGCTCGCAAGGACGGCTGGAGTGGCTCACAGGACAGCAGGTGGACCAGAGCAGCTGGCAGGGCGGAGCAGCCCACAGAGCAAGCGGAGCTGAGCTGTTTGCGGAAATGACTAGCGGAAGCAGAACCCCACGAAGAGGCAGGGCAGTTGGCCCTGAAACCACGTAAGGTGCCCCTTTTCTACCCAGGCTGGGGAGGGGGACCTCTGCAGAGAGACTCTTGAGCTCTGGGGCTGCACTGACCCGGGACAGAGACTTTTGGATTGTGGGACTTTTGGGACTGTGGGTGATTTGGGGGTTGCTGGACTCAAGGGCCCTGAGAGAAGGACATGGCCCAATTTGCTGGAGTGGGTCTTTGCTCACAGTTTGACCTATGAACTCTAGCTGAGGTATTTTCCCAGTTTAATGCTTGTTGTTTGTCATGTAATTAAACCTTTTCTGCTACACCAAGACTCTGTGCTTGCGAGAGGGGAAGTATTGCCTCTTCGAGGTGCCCAGGGGTGAGTGTAAGATTTTCCCAGGTCACTGGGTGGGGGCTCGAGCTGGTTTTGCATTATGTTGTGGGGAAGGGACCCCTATGTATTGAACCCGGCCCTTGCTGCTATCGTTTCGGCCCGGCAGAAGGGTTACATAGGCACACTTAGAAAATACAAACCTTTGTAAATTAAGACAATTTTATTTCCAGTTTCCACTAAAGAAAATGTTTACTAGTTGGGATTTTTTATGATATACACACTAAAAATACCCTAAAGTGGGCTGAAGTTTGTAATGGGGTGTGACAGAGCTCAAAACTCACCACCATGGTGCCTCCTGCTGGCCATTCTGGAATTAGCTACAGTCCTTCTGCAGAGCACCCTCCTCTGGTGGTGTCTTGCTCACTGTTACTCCCACATTGCTGTCTCCACCACTCTGGGACCCACATTGCCTCATGGCAGCCTCTTCTAGGTACAGCCCTCCAGCTATGCCTGGCTCTGCTGTCTCCCCACCCTTTCAGGGGAACTGGCAGTCTATAGTCCAGCCACTTGCCTCAGTGGCCTACTACAATCACTAGTCCATTGCTCCAGGTGCAAACTGCAGTCTGTGTTTGCCACTTCCTCCAGGACAAGTGCAGCTAGCCCTAGTACCTTATCTGCCCTTCTTCAAGGGCCTCAGTATGGCAGCAGTCAGCCAGAAGCTCCTTCAGCTCTACTACCCTACCCAGCATAGCTCTAACCATGCTATTTCTAGGCAACTACTCCTTTCCTCTCATAGGCCAGGGAGAAACTATTCTCTGCAGTGTTGAGCAGCCCTTTATATATAGCTCCTGCTGGCCCTGATTGGCTGCTGCAACAAGCCACTTCCCAATTGGCTCACTTAGTGAGACCTCCTCTGATTGGAGGGTTCTGCACAGGCTCCCTCTGGCATGCTTTGAACCTTCCTCTTCCTGGCATAGGGCAACTGCCCCACTATATGGGGGCTGATGGATCCTAAAGACTGCCCATTCTCTGGGAGCCCATTTAGCCAACTTCCATATGTATCATCTAAAACCAGGGGAGCAGCTTATTTAGCCAGCGTGGATTGGCCTGACCCCCTCTCCCAAGCACCTCCCCCTTGTGGACCTGGCCCAAGGCTCTCCTCTGCCCACACTTGCCCCCTGAACCCCACTGCTTGCCCATTTTTGCCAAAAAGGGGCGTGGGGGTATTTGTCCCATTTACTCTTGCCAACTGATCAGTTGGCAAGAGCAAATGGGACAAATGCCCAGTTTGCCAAAAAAGTCAGGACCTCTGGGGCAGAGTTTAAAAAGGGGATTATCCCAGCCAAAATGGGATGTATGGGCACCCTAGGCTGTAGTAAGAGCTGCCTGGGCAACTCTGGGGAGCCCCAGACCCTCCACCTGCCTGTGTCCCTGCCCCAATACCTGCTGCCCAGCACAGGTGGAGGATCCAGGGCTCCCCCAAGTGGGCAGCTCTTACCACCACCCAGCTTCTGGCGGGGCCATGGAGGAAGGGGAGGAACGGGGGTGGAATCCTGTGGCTGGAGGAGGGGCCCTATGGCAGGAGGTGGGGTGAGCCAAATGTTCTTTGGGCCAAAGGCCCCAATAAATCTTAATTGCCTCTGGCTGGGAGTGCTTGTGTGGATGGACAGTGAAGTGAACAATGGGTAGATATCCCAGTGTGCAACCTGCCACTGTCCAGGGCACTCTTTTGGGAAGTTTTGGCAATAATGGTGGGGCAGAAACCAGTCAGATGGGGTGACTGGGAGGAAGGGGTTAACATACTAGCACACAACTGCCTCCATCCCATAATGTACTCTATATCCCATAATTTTTGCTCCTTTTTAAAAAAACTCATGATCCCTTACATCCCTCTTCACTGTCCTTCATCTCCGACAGATGCATGGAGCCTGCAAAGGTCTTTACTATTGTCATAAGCATTGCAAGCACAGGACTCACAATCCTACATTATTTGCAAAGGTGCAAGAAGAACTGCAGGAAAAATGACAATTTGCTAGAGGACAGATTGCTATGGGACATGGAGAGAATCCAAGATTGTTGGTGACATTCACGAAGCTGCTTCAAATGGTGGAAAACTGCTTCTATGCCCCAAAAGTGGGGACTGACTAGTGGGATTTCATTATAATGCAGGCTTGGGATAACAAGCAGTGGCTGCAGAACTTTTGGATGCACAAGGCCACATTGCTGGATCTGTCTGCCAAGCTTGTCCCAGCCCTCCTGCACAGGAATGTCAGAATGAAAGCTGCATTGACAGTGGAGAAGCAATTGGTGATAACACTGTGGAAACTTGCAGCACCACATTGCTACTGGTCAGTGGAAATGATTTTGGAGTTGGAAAATCCACTGTGGGGCCTGTTGTCATGCAAGTATGCAGGATTGTTAATTGTTTCCTGCTACACAGAACTAACTCTCAGCTATGTACAGGACATAATGGATGGATTTGCAGCGGTGGGGTTCCCAAACTACAGTGGAGCAATAGAAGGCATGTGTCCCTATTTTGGCATCAGACCATCTTGCCACAGAGTCCATCAAATGAAAGGGCTGGCTTTTTTTTATGGCTATGTAAGCATTGGTGGATTGCCAGGGACGATTCACCAACATCAGTGTTGGTTGGTCATGGAAGGTGCATGACTCATCTTTAAGAACACAGCACTATTCAGAAAGCTACAAGCAGGACTTTTTCCTGACTGATGAATTGCCATTGGCAATGTTGAAAGGCCAGTAGTGATCCTGGTGGACCCCGCCTACCCCTTGTTCCCCTGGCTCATGAAGCTGTACACCAGCCACCTCAACAGTGCCAAGGAAAGATTCAACTACTGGCTCAGCAGGTGCAGAATGACTGAATGTACTTTTGGTAAATGTTCTTTATTCACAAGATTCGATTTCAGAGAAAAAAATCCCAATGGTTATAGCTGCCTGCTGTGTCCTGCATAATATTTGTCAAGGAATGGAAGTTGGGGAGTTGCTGTGGAGGTGAACCAGCTGCCTGCTGAGTTTGAACAGCCAGAAACTAGGGCTATTGGTCTCAGGGAGGCTTTGAAAGACCACTTTAACAGTAAGCCATAGTAATGCATTGTAGTGACCTGTGCTCTACCTGGCTATGCTGTTTTGGGGCTTGTTAGGAATTGTATGGTGCTCGGTAAACATCTGTGAAAAGAATACTGTCAATTCACCTATTGTTGTACACTTGTTTGTTACACCATGTCACCAATCCTGAGTTGTCACACTGTATAACAAGTAATTGGTTGCTATGTACTCTGCATGCATATGTTGAACAAATAAAGATGAATTATTTTCTAAATTCAATTGAGTAACAAACCCACTGCAAAGAAACCTCTGCAACTTAAAAGCAAAAACATTAACTTCAGAAAATAATGAATGTTCTTTTCCCCTTAAGTTGCATTCCAGTTTTAGCTATACATACAACCATTGGGGCTTTCACAGGTCAATACATGCGAAGCTGTGGTTGTCCTTAATGCCCCCTGGGGTGGAGTGGTAGGGATGCAGCCCCTGATGCCACGTAGAATGTTGTAGGGGGGTGGGTGTAGGGATGTGTTGTAATGGCATTTGCCATGGACGACTATGGCACTCTGTACTTCAAAGCAGCACCCTGGTACCCCCATATTAACCTTGTCATATAATTATATATTTCATAAAGGCACGCCATGTAAGATATCTGAAAGGTCATGATCTGCTGAAACCCATTGTTCTGTCCAAGTAGGTTTATCGTTAGTGTGTATGAAATTATGAGATTTTGCTGTCTGGTGGTTACTGAAATATGTTGTAAGTTTGAGAGTCGTCCACTGCCAGTTCTCCAGTGACCCCAAAGGAGGGGATCCACTTCCAGGAGGTTGTTAAATGACCATTAATCAGCAGGGTAGTTGTAAACAAGGGATTTTCAATGCTGTAAGAGCTGCACAAGCATCACACAATGGAGGATTGCTCAACTCTGACTCAGCAAAGCCCACCGGGACATGTCTGGCCTCTTGTTTTCCTGGCACCTGGACTGAGGATATAAAATAAGGAACAGTGGCATCCTGCTTTTACCTTTCTCCTCCCCCCACCTAGACTGAAGCAACAAGAATGCTCGGAAGACAGACTTGAACTGAGGAGACTGCTCCCAGGCTTGAAGGGGAACTGTAGCCTACCTGCAACATCCAGTGGGGTGAGACACTGCTTGATCCAAATACTGCCTAGTCTAGTAAAGTTTAAGATTTAGACTGCATGCTTACCTTATTTTATTTAACTTTCTCTGACCATTTGTACCTACCACTTATCTCTTAAAATCTATCTTTCTGTAATTAATCTCTTTTATTTTACCTAAAAGTGTGTTTTGATTGAAGTGGTTGGGAAATCTCAGCTTAGCTTACCAAGGCTAATGTGTGTCCTCTCCACACAAGGGAGGGTGGATTGGGTAATGAACTTAGACTGGTCAGGCGTCTGACCAAGGCAAGATGGTACGGTTCTGGGGTGCAAGGCTGGGGACTTGGGACATTTGTTGGTTCCTTCCTCTGTGATTTGTGAGTAGCTCAGGGAGCATTCACACAACTGAGCTGGGTGTGGGTCTCCACATGCTGTTGTGTTAAGTGATAATCACCTGGAGGGGTTTGCTGCTTGTTACTAGCAAAGCACTATGAGAGACAAGAGGGCAAAGCAGTACCCAGTTACAGGCTGTATCCTGGGGATTTCATCACAACTACAAAGGGAGGCGGGTCCATGATTGTTGAACCTGTAGGTCCACAGGAGTCTGCAGCAGCATTGTTTGCTGCCAGAGAAGCCCCATTATATCCTGGTGCATCTACCTCTCCTTTTCCTGTGCCTTTCTTCTGTCTGCTCTGTTCTTTGCCAGTCAGTATTCACTTGAGGCCCTCTAGTCCGGGTCTGATGCCCTGAATGCAGGGCAATGACACTGAACACTGGTACCATTTTCCACAGGCTGTAGTGATTTTTAGTGGATCTGTCATACCGCTGAAGCCGCGCAGGCCTATATTGTGCTAGCCTGCGTACTGCAATAGTGCCTGCTGAAGTTACCGCTGACTGGTGTGGGAGTAAGAAATAAGGCTGCTATCTCAAACCCTTTGAGAGAGGATTGCAAAGTAACTCCATCAAAGCTTCATGGAGATCTCTCAGGAGGATCCCTATGTACGTAGGCAATGAGGTGCAATTCATTTAACAGTACAGGGGAATGAAAAGCAGACAACTCCTCTCTCTCTCTACTGCTAACTCTTCTGGTATGAGTAAATTAATGAAGTCAATAGTTCTTAAGTGTGGGGTGCCAAGTGTACATCCCTGTAACGGGAAATATATTTGCAGTTACCTGGGGTTCTTTCCCCTGCATCAGACTCACCTGTGCTTGACTGTTGGGACTGACTGGACTGTGGTGGAGTCTCAAACAGGTCCTGGCATAGCTGGATCCCCACCCTCATGGTTGCAAATCCTGCATCCCCCTGCTCTTTCTCTTCCTCATCAACCTCACTGTTCACACCGGGGAGTGTGATTCTCGCTCATTAGAGGCATCCACAGTGATCTGTTGTGTGGTGGTGGGTTCTCTGCCAAGTAGGCAGGCAGCGCTTTGTAAAAGCAGCCAGTCTAAGGCTCAGTACTGGATCGACTTTGCTTCCCTGGCTTTCTAATAGACTGCTGCAGTTCTTTTGCTTTCATGTGGCAATGCTGCTGGTTCCTGTAGTACCCATTCTCCTGCATCCTCCATGCAAACTGCTCATAGATGTCCACATTTCTACAGCTGGTTTGTAACTGTACTTGCAGAGCCTCTTGTTCCCTACAGCCCCAGGAGAGCCAATATTTTTTGTCTACTCGTAGCTGGAGTGCATCTGGAGCGTGTGGCTGGCATGGTCAGCTGGGCAGTTACACAAAACAAGGGAGAACTGCTAGGTGTCTTGCCAAGCTAGACAATCAAGAAAAGGCATTTCAAAAATTTGCAAGGCTTTAAAAGGGGAGCAGAAGGGTCTTCTGGTCTGCATGACCCCTGGCAGTTGTGAGCGGAGCAGTCACGGTTGGGCATTGTGGGACAGCAGCTGGAGGAGTGTTAGGACTGACGTACGTAATATGGTGTCTACATCTACACTGCATCAACCTCAGTACATCAACCATGGCTCAATGTTGTTCAGGGAGGTGATTGCTGTGTCGGTGCAATAGGTTGCTTATGTCTATAGGAGACAAATTTTAATATAGGCACATGCACAACTAGATAGACACCTGGTGTCAATACCAGCCTAATTTGGGAGTGTAGACCAGACCTTAGAGAAGCAGCACTCAGCACCTTTCACACTGGAATTAAATTTCAGGAGGCAACTTCTAACAATTCAGTTTACTGGTTTTTGCTAGCGTAATAGAGGCTAGCAAGAGGAAACCATAGCTCAGTAACAGGAAGAATATAAAACTTTTTTAATTAGCAAAAAGAGAAACAATATTAAATGTCAGATGCATGCTGCCTCTTGATCCTTCTGCTATCTTATACCATCCTTCCCCTCCCCCAACACACACACACACACCTAGGGGCAAAACTGTAATGTCCAGTTCCAGTTATATTTGTCCAGAGGTGGCAAAGACAAAGGGAGAGTTTCTGCAGGAATCCTCAGGAATGCAAGTTACTGGGAGCACATTGAACCTGTCCTTCCTTCATTACACTTGCTCCTCACAGACTAAATATCATGTCAAATTCAAGATCTCAGCTCTCATCTTCAAGGCTCTTAAAGATCTTGGCCTAGGAGACTACAAAAATCACTACATTTATCTGAGGAGATTTATCAGCTCCGGCACAGTGAATCTGGCTATCATCAAAAGAGTAAAGTCTGTGCAGGAGAAAGCTTCTTGGAGGCGGTCTCAGTCCATGCTATTTGCCTCCCAAAGGAGCTACAGACCAACTCAAATCTCACTGCTTTCTGTTCCAAGAGCAAAATGCACTCTGATCTTGCCTTCTCTGACAATGAATATGTGCACCACAACTCCCCTTATTGTTTGAGGCATAGCTAGGAGGCATTCATGCTGCAGTGTTGGGCATGGTATAAGAATCTGAATATAACAGAACAGCTAAAGCTGCTGGTGGAACACTTTATTCTCCTCAAAGGCTGTTCAGATTCTGTAGTAGGGAGAGAGGGTCTTCAGGGGGCCTTGTGTGCCTGGGAGGCCCATTATATTCATATCAGGGCCCGCACCATTCTGTTTCTTTGATTTAATGCCCTCACATGTGTATACTTCCTGGGGACCAGCTTAATAACATATTAATTTTGCTTAGTCTGAGCAGTTAGTCAATATTTGAGGCCTTGTCAGGTTATTCCCAGTAGGAGGAGAAATTGATTAGGAGCCAGGTATTTCCTTGGTGCAAACCTGTTCATTTACAAAAAAATATATACACAGTCCTGTTCCCAGAACTCAGTAGCAACAAACAGAAGGCAGTTTCCTTAACAAGAAAGCCAAGCCTGCCTTTCCAGTGAGTCCTTTGCCCCCAGGAGCTCTGCCTATGCTCCCTGTGAGAACGATGCTCTATACTACTGCTTTCTGTCTGCTCACTCTCTCCTGGCTTTCTGTTTCCTTTGTGCTTCAGACACACAGCTGCAACCAATCAATTCCCCAGCCCTGCATTTGCAATCAGTTTCCAGGGAAATCCCTCCGCCCACAAGACCTTAGCTTCTGCTAAGGCCATGCTGCCTAAGCTTTGGGTGGTGGCTTCTGTTTCAACTATCACCATGCAAAGGGACATTTAACTGCACCTTCATTTAGCCTGGTGAGTAAGCTCAAATGGTGTAAATCGTGACTTTCCTTTTTCTACACTTGGGGGTCTGCACTGATATTACTACACTCACTGCTGGCCACCAATGTCCACATCTTAAGCATAGATCTTAAACCTGTCTTTTTGACGCTTTCCTTTGTTTATCTCTTTGCAAACAGCATATCCACTCCTTCTTTGTTCTGGAGAAGTTATCCTGTCTAAATTAGATTATATCCCCTAAGAAGGCAGGGACTGAGTCACTTCACATGTTAAGCACTGTGCACATTTGGAGTACTGTACTCCATCAACAATGAATAAGGTATAAAAACCCTGTGCACTATATTGATAGCTGCAATGTATATTTTATGTATTCATGTATATTGGGTGCCATCAGCAGATGCTAGCAGGATCCTATGGGGCCTGCAACCTAAACTGAAAATTGTTTTGACTTATCTGCAATGTACGGTATAGATCAGTAATTTTCTAAGATAACTTTGTCACTAGGGGAAGAAATGAATCACTACATAGAGTAGAAAGTAGGACAAGAAATATATGGCATGTCACAATCATTAGTCCACATTCAGTAAGTGGGTAACAAGAGGAGCCATGGAAAATGTTAATATTGGGAGGACAACTCCAATTTCTAAATTAACCTCATAGCGACTGTTTAAAAATGATAAATTTCTTCCTTATATAGCATTAGCATCAAATGTTAATCCGATATATCTGAGAGTTAGCACAATTAAGCTATTAAGGCAATTGCTAATTAGAGGTATCTTACCAAGTAAACTCTGTTTAAAGGACTGCTCAGAGTAAAGAGTAAAAATAGAGCTTCTCATGGCGTAGGTCAGGTAGCAAGCAAAGAAGAGAATAATTGTTATGGGCTGAATTTGTACAAAGTCAAAACTAACTAGTGTTTAGGGCTAGTGTTTCAAGTCAGGTCAGATCACAGTCCTATATGCGTTTTAAGGGGTGTCTTCTTTGGGAGTATTTAGCATGGGCTAGACCAATATTAGGTTAGTTAAAATAACTTTAAAAGTATTTTTAGGAATGGGGGTGAGGAGTTATTAGAGCTGACTCTGATATTTCAGAGTAGACCTCTATAAAACAATTTTCTTTTTCTGTCTTCCAAATTTCATTTTCTCATTTGAACCCCATGTTCTTATTTTTATGCTCTTTGAAAAACAACTCTGCCTTCCCTTACATCTGTTCCCTTTCTTAATCATCTTTTACCTTCTCTCTGCAAGGTCAGATCTGGATGTCTTCTTTTCTAATTATAATACTCAGCCCTTATATATGCTTTACAAATGTGGAACTAACTTCTGCCCTGATTTACACTTTTTGCCATCCTGCTGAAGTCTTTCGAGTTGCTGGGAGTGTACGTCAGGGCAGATTTTGATCCATCATCGACCACAGGGGTCAGCAACTTTTCAGAAGTGCTGTGCCGAGTCATCATTTATTCACTTTAATTTAAGGTTTTGCGTGCCAGTAATACATTTTAACGTTTTTAGAAGGTCTCTTTCAATAAGTCTATAATATATAACTAAACTATTATTGTATGTAAAGTAAATAAAGTTTTAAAAATGTTTAAGAAGCTTCATTTAAAATTAAATTAAAATGCAGAGCCCCCCGGACTGCTGGCCAGGACCCGGGCAGTGTGAGTGCCACTGAAAATCAGCTCGTGCGCTGCCTTCGGCACGCGTGCCATAGGTTGCCTACCCCTGATCTACCATATTTAGTCACAACACAAGGTTTTTCTTGGATCTTATTAGAAAACTCTTCCTGGCCTTTATCAGAGCACTGGAAATCAGCAGCTAGGTTAGATAAATATGCCACATTTGTGTCTGAGTTGTAATGAGATGGCCAGCGTGGAAAGGGCAACATATCAAATGTAATCATGAATTCAGGGATCTGACTTGCTCCTTCCTGGCAAGGTCACCAGGGCAGCTTGGAGGGAATATTCTAACCACAGGGCAACCCCGAGTTACTTGCCAGATAGTTGGAGACTCTGAAGGAATCACACACACACACACTAATGAGCACAGGAACTGTATTAAACAGGAAGTAAATAGGACATCATAGAGTAAATCAATACTTTCAGGGTCATCAGTGCCTGCCCCACGTTGGTAATACCCATGAATTTCCCCACACATGATCTGATAGAGCAGGAGTAAAATTTACAGTCATGTTGGTATGCTTACTTTGCAGGGGCCCTTGATGACCTATGACAATGATATCTTCTGTAGCAGCAATAGGCTGGCAGTACAACTCAAAAGACTGATGTGGGATAAAGTGGTAAGTTCCTCCACAGGTTTAATAGACAGTAGGTAACGAAAGCCCTTACCCAACAGTTTGAGGGCAAAGTTCAGGGAATTTCCCTGACTATCTGACCAAAATATGGTGCACTCCCAGCTCCACCAATGATCCTCAGGTTCAGAGCTGAAGCAGGACTCCCCATCAACTGCAGAGGGGCTGACATTCGCAGTTGGCAGGTATCCTCTTCATGCAGGAAGCAGGCTGCTTCCAAACCTGCAATTTCCCCTCACCGTAAAGGGATGCAGGGATCTGGCAACATTTTATACTACTTTGCATGAGTGTAAATGATTATGCATGGTGCACAGCAGTGAAGACTCAAGCCCAGTTACTTTAGTTGGAGTTAGAAGTACAAACAGGGTGATAAAATACATTTCTCACCAGGTCCCATATAGAAGGCAGGATAATCTTACATCTGTGGTTGCATAGACTGAAGAGAGCCAAGTCAGGTACTAGTGAAGCAGCAGAGCATGAAAGTGTGAGGGCTCAATCCTCAGCTGTGCCAAGTTCATATTCATCCGAGAGAGGAGAACAGTAAAGAAATATGGTTCTAAGCCACTGTCCACTATCCTGGGCCATCCAGGGGCCAGAGTTATCTCCGGCATAATTTAGAGCAACTTTAGGGACCACTGTGCGAAACAAGGAGCAGCAGTTTGCTTCTCTTATATTGAAGCAGAGCGGAACCTGGTGATCTATAACCAGCTCTCTATCATCACTTCTTTGCTACTGAGACATTGACCCCTCCACCTGGGCTTTGCCATGGATTCCAGACTTAATTACACATTTGTCAAAATTTTAAAACAAACACCTTCACTGTGACGTTGCAGTTATTCCTATGCTGCCCTTTTTCCTCGATACCCTTCATGCTAGGAGAAGCTCCACATAAACCTCTGCAAAGCCACATCATTGTCCTCCTTCAAATACCTCCCAAAACTCTCTTCTGCTGTGAGGCCTCCAAAATACCTTGACAATGTTTAGACAGCTGGTATGCCGAGACCACTTCCTATCATGCTAACTAGCATTTTCTCATTGGTAACTTGAGCTCTCGCAGTCTTTTTCTTATATCCACCTATTTAATCTTGTCTCATACATAGATTATAAGCCCTTTGGAGCAGGAATGTATTTTTGTTGTGTTTGTATAGCACTAAGCAGAGCAGAGCTCTGGTATGGCTAGTACAATACAAATAAATAGAAATATACCAGCTCTGTACTACCCAAGGATTCCCCTATGTAAATAGGAATACTCAGCTGCTCCTTTAGTATCAGAGTCAGGCCTGAGGAATGAATCTTTACAGTTTAAGAACAGCAGCAGCTGTTCACACAGCTTTTTGCAGGAGAACTGTTTGCCAAGTAAGAAGTCACTAAGTATCAGTGTTTATATATTCACAGTTACATCACTTTGTGACCTTGACACACACAATATTAACTACAGGATACTGGTAAATTCAAATTTGCCTGCATGTTTCATCAAGGTTCCTCCCCAGGAGACAGGCTCATTGCTTCCATTTTGAATTAATTATTATCGTATGGTGAGGCAATTGACTATATTTGTAGTTGCATTTCTGTTCACCGCCCTCCCTAAACAGCCCCCCAAATAAAGCTGAAGTTGACCACACAACATACATACTGGAAGGTCACAAAGACATTGAAACTCACCATGAGATTTCACATAGCAAAATATATTTTGCAAATCACAAATAGTGAACTTAATCTAAATCTTATCTGTGAGGAGAATCAGAAAGTTATGTCTTGCTGAGCTGGAAGTGGGATCCAGATGAACCCAGGAGGTGACAGGGTGTAATGGAGGTGCTACAAAAGGGATATTAAACCACTAAAGGACACCGGGCCTAGAAAAAGAAGGGACACTGATGTGTAGGTAGGGTGAGCCCAGGGAGTGTTAGGCAGTGCTGACAGGGAGCAAGGAGACAGACACAGAGAGCTTGCTGCTGCTTGTCAGTCTGCTTCTCCCAGAGCTGGATGTGCCTGGACTGAATGGAACTTACTACAGTTTGTAAGGAAAGATTAAGGTTTAAGTAAGGAGAAATATGCATACAGGCCTTTTGTGTTGTATCCCTTATCTCTGCATGCTATGCACCACTGGGTGAATAAATAATGCTTTATTTTGAAGATGGTTTTGAGTCACCATAATCAGTTGCTAGTCACAGGCTCCCAGAGAAAAAGGGCTTTCCCAACCATGCTAAACTGACTGACCCAACTGGGTATCAGGGGGACTGCCGCTCAGAGTTCTAGTCTGAATGGAAGGACCATGTAGTTCAGTGCTTAATTTGTGCCAGGGCTGAGCCCCAGCACCTCTGGGCTTGCTGCATCAGTTGTGATTATTAAAAAATTGCTTGAGCCTGGGCACCTCATTCATTACAAATTAAGCACTGGTGTAGTTCTCAGCAGAGAGGGGTGACAATAGTGAAACCATGTCCCCAAAGGGGAGCACATGAGAGGGACTGAAAAGTGTCTGCAGTGCAGCTTGCACTATAACATGACAGTCCTGGAAAGTAATTAGTCATGGTATGTGAAATAGTGCAGCTGTTGAGAGGGTACCTGTTAAATGTCTGGAGGAGTCAGCCAGTCCTTGGCCTTGTCTGTACTAGAAATGTGCACCTGTTTTAATCAATCTAGTTATATGTGCAGACCCTTAATATAAAACCAATCAGTTTTGCTTGTATCAGGAAGTTACTGACTTAAACAAAATCAATATAGGCAAGCATCAAACTGGTTCAAAGGTGTCTACATTAGGAGTTTTGACCAGATGAATTAATTTTATTTTTAAATCTATTTAACTAAATAGGTGCTCTTTTCCTGTATAGGCTAGACCCAAGAGACAAGGCATTGTGTGATGGTAGCCTGCCTAGGGGAAGAGGATGGTAGTTTTATGACTTCAATCAAGTGGGCCCAATCCTGCACTCATCAAACTCCTCTAACCTTCCTGGGAGTTTTGACTGCATTAAAAAGTGCTGGGTTAGGATGAACATATTTCACTGATTTACCTGAGACTAATTGAATTGTTATAATCCTCTGGGGGAGGCAGAAAGGGGTTGTTACTAATTAAGGCCTTGATGCTATTAATTTAAGAGATCATTTTGAAGGGTACATGATGTGTAGTAGACAGAAGACTCTATCTGCATGCATAATTGACACTCAAACAAGTGAGGGGGGGTCTCCTGCCTTAAATTTCAGACCCTTACTGCATCAAAGGAAATTCTGTTTTTACATTAGAAAGGTCAGATGCTTGCTTCACTACTCCAGCCCTCTAGCAAAGTGAGAGGTGGCAAATGATATTCTTGTAACCTGGACTGCAGCTCTCCCTCCCTCCCCCGAGAGGGGAACAGCCTCTCTTGGGGGAGGAGAAGCTGTAAGTCAGGTTTCACCTTGGTATGACATCAGTTATTTAGGTCCTGCAGAGATCTTGCTAGTATATTCCACCAAAATAGGGATGGAAGCAAGATGGTCACTATCAAGATGGTCACTAAGGGACCAAAACATTGTTTTTGCAGCTTATCTTTAATAAATAGAGATGTGGCTGAACTGCAAAATCAGGATCTGAAGCCAGGCTGGCACCTTTTTTCTACATTCCAGTAATTCAGGAATGCTAGTATTTGATCTCTTGGTTCAGGTCTTTGCCTAATCTGCAGATACACAAAGAATCTTACTGCTCTTTTCTAAGAATTTGGCAACACTCATCTGTTAGCCTTGAGATCTAAGGGCTTGGCTACACTGGAGAGTTGCAGCGCTGGTGGTGGCTTTACAGCGCTGCAACTCTCTCACCGTCCACACTTGCAAGGCACATACAGTGCTGTATCTCCCTGGCTACAGCGCTGGCTGTACTCCACCTTGGCCTGGGGAATAACGACTGCAGCACTGGTGTGCCAGTGTAAACAGTGATTAATCTTACTACGCTGTAACTGACCTCCGGAATTTTCCCATAACGCTTTTAACTAAAGAACTCTCTTTGTTTTGTTAGGATGCCTCTCTTTGTTTTGTTGTGAACTCGGGGCTCTTATCGAAAAAACAAACACAGCTCCTGTTTGCTTTGAATGAGGCAGGCAGGAGGATGAATGTCCACAGCTAGTGTTTGCTTGAGGAGAGAAACAGCACGGCGGGGGGGAGGGAGTCCCTCGGAGCAGCTGCTTATTTGGTCTGAAGGCTATTTGCATTTAAGAGTGAATGAGATGTGGGGGAAGTGGTTGGAATTTGCAAGGCAGGGAGCTGACATAGTGTCGGCTCCAAAAATCACCCCTCTCTCTCTCTTCCTCCCCCCCACGCTCCCTGTCACACTCCACCCTCCCCCCTCTTTTGAAAAGCACGTTGCAGCCACTTGAACTCTGGGATAGCTGCCCATAATGCACCGCTCCCAACACTGCTGCAAATGTGGCCACACTGCAGCGCTTTCCCTACACAGCTGTACGAAGACAGCTTTAACTCCCAGCACTGTACAGCTGCAAATGTAGCCAAACACTAAACCTCTGCCCATTACAGACTGCTAGATGTTTGTGGTAATCTTTAAGCAAGATCATATTAACCTCCTTCCTTTGTTTTTCTTTTGACTCCTTTATGAGTTAGGCATGTCTAACTCATAAAGCAACCACTGTGTTAGGTATGATCACTAAAGCTTGTAAGACTTTATCTCTAAATTATATGAAATGTGGCCAGTTGACAGGTAGGAAAATAACTGAATGTTCATATCACAGCATATGTGTGGTGTGCTTCTGTCATTAGCTACATAAACAACCTCTGTATGATCAAAATCTTCACTTAGCCTAATTTTTTTTGTGGTTTTATAATTTATGAAACCCACCGATCAGTACTCAGACCTACATTCCATCAGAAAAGTCAGGTGTGTTTCAATATGTATTAATCCAGGCCGTGGCTTTCTGAAGAGCAAAATGTTCATATATAATAGAAGCTACAGCATTGTATTTCTGTTAATAAATTCCACATATTGCAGGTTCTGGTTCCCTGATCCAGAATCTATTTGTAGATCCATGATGTGTCCTCTTAAATATTCCACGTCTCTTCATGCTATCAAGACACAGTATGACACGGACACATGCCTCAAGACATGGCATGACCAGGGCTGGCTCTCGTTTTTTGCCGCCCCAAGCAAAAAAATCCCCCCCTCCCTTTTTTTTTTTTTGGTTTTTACACGTTTGCACTCTGCAATTTTTGTTTTGTTCCTATTTAGGAAATGAGAGAAGATGCAAGGTTACATGGAAAGACACACTGACCAGTAGAAGAGTAATGTAGGATTTTCATGTTTTCGGTGAGCTTATCCCAGAGTGAGTGTTTGTGTTTAAACATACGTGTATTATTGTGAAACGCGTCTGACGTTGCAAGATGAAAAAGCCGCAGTGATTGATCCTGGGTTACTGGAGCACACCAAAGCCCCTCGGGCGCTAGAAAGGGGAAAGAGTAGGGAGAAAAACTCAAGGCTCTTTGGATCCGCTTCTCATCCTGAGTCAACTCCTTCAGATGACAGTTTCCTCAGTCCCAGACCCGCCCTGAAGCAGACTTGAGGCTCAGATCCCAGCCTGGAGAACAAAAGCCACAACCAGGGGTGAAGGCAAAGAGCAGATGCATGCACAGTACCTGGGGGGGGGGGGGGGAAGAGGGGGAAGTGGATGAAGTTCTGTCCAGCTGCGCTGACTGCCTGGATGTAGAAATACCTGACAGGCATCATGAGCTCCGCTTCCAGACCGGGCCCCCAAACCAGGCTCCTCTCTGCACTGACAGGCTGGAGGAGCCTCCACCACTTGCAGGAGGAGAAGCTGTGCCCCATCCTCCTGCGTGGCACAGAGGTGCTGGGACAGGAGCTCGCAACTTTTGGGGACGGGGCACTCGGGGAGAGACAAGCTGGCTGTCTTTGATTGGAGGGTGCTTTGACCACGTGGGTGAGAGAGCAATGACCTCATTCTTCCGCTACCCAATGCAGCCCACCTGGCGGTGGATCGTGGGATCTGCCCGTGGAGGGGCCCGGCCCTGCGGGTGGCACACACCATGCTAGTGCTGGGGTGGGGCAGGGCCCAGGACGCTCGGCGGAAGGGGATTATCCCCCTCAGTGCTTGCCTCACCAGCCACTTCCTCGCTGTGTCCCGTGGCGCCAATGCAGCCCCAGCTTCCATTGGCCTCCCTCAGCCCAGGGGAGCTGTAGTGAGGTCAGACTGGGCTAATCCTTCCTGCGTCCGGAATGCTGCCCCTGGAAATGTGCCGCCCCAAGCACGTGTTTGCTTTGCTGGTGTCTAGAGCCAGTCCTGAACATGACCCTTCTTCCTTGTGCCTTTGGATCAGCAATGGGGTGGGGAGCAGTACTCTAACTCCTGCCTCTTTTGTATACATGCAGAAGGACCAGGCACAACTTGCCCCTATACATTCTAATACATTGTCATAAACAGTTAGTTAAGGGTTAAGGTTTTTTTCTACCTGTAAAGGGTTAACAGGCAGTACCTGTGGACACCTGACCAGAGGACCAATCAGGGACAAGATAGTTTCAAATCCCCGTGGAGGGAAGTTTTTTTTTCTGTTCTTTGTTTTTAGAGAGTCTCTCTTGGGAGTTGAGGGAGTCCAGACATCTTAATCAAGTCCTCCCAGGTTTCTGCAATAAATTCTTCTATTCAAGCTAGTGAGTATTAGCAAGGAACTAGTATTCTTATACTTTTATTTCTGTATTTGCAATTCTGTGTTTTGCTATAGAATTTCTTTAATTCTGTACTGTTATTGCTTTTACTGAGAAAGAAAGGAGGGGGAATTCTCTCCAGAGATTGATAAGTTTAGACCCTGTGTATTGTTCCATCTTGGTTACAGAGACAGTTACTTTCTTTTTATTCTTTAATAAATCTTTTCTGTAAAGGACTTGGTTGATCTTTCCTTGGATGGATTCTCAGGGAAAGGGGAGGAGGGAGGCATCCCTCTGTAGTTGGATTCCAGTATCTCTCCTAGGAAAAGGGAGGGGGAAGGAAGCAGGGGGGAATGGTTTATTTCTCCTAGGTGTAAGAACTCCATGGATTTGGGGCTCTTGGGATCCCCAAGGATTTTGGGGAAGGACTGTGTCCCAATACACGTACATTATTGGGTGGTGGCAGCTTTTACCAGATCTAAACTAGGATTTTAGTTTAGGGAAACCAATGCAGGTCCCCATTTTGGAACCCAACAGCTCTAAGTGGGGGTGAGACCTATGACATACATATAGTTTCTGTAAATTAAAAGTGATTTCATAGACTATCAGAGGGGTAGCCGTATTAGTCTGGATCTGTAAAAGGAGCAGAGTCCTGTGGCACCTTATAGACTAACAGACATTTTGGAGCATGAGCTTTCATGGGTGAATACCCACTTCGTCGGATGCATCCAAAACCTCTGTTAGTCTATAAGGTGACACAGGACTCTTTGCTGCTTTCATAGACTATGTTGCCATTTGGGAGTTACTATTACTATAGAGCTACCTTCATTGTCCTTGAGGTCCTAATAACATAGCTGTGCTCAGCTTTAGATAATTCTTCTGTGCATTGCAAATGTAGACACTAGGAACATGCTTCTCTGTTAGCTTGCTCCGTATGTGGTAATTTATTCTTGTGCAATAAGGAGGTTATAAAAGGTGTGCAGGATGGGGTTTAAAAATGCTATCACCATTGGCAGCAAGAATTCTGATTTGGTACTGCCTTACACCCAGCCTGCACTCAGTTTACACAGGTGCACTTTGGTGTCCACTTTCTGCAAAGCTAGCAAATGAGTTTACGTGCAGGAATGTTTACCAAAATGGAGAATTAATTGAATATTGCAAAATATTAGTGGAAAGTAAATGCTGATTTTTTTTTTTCATCTGCACATGGGTAAATTTATGGTCAGATTTACATTAACGCAATCAAGGTGGAAAACACCATGTGATACATCTTCAATCAAAACAGCTAATTTTTTTTAATATCAATTACTGGCAATAAACTACTCACTAATGAAGTTCAGGGTGTGAATTATTAGCTGAAATTAATCCCTAAACAATTTGAGTAACACATTAAAGAAAATTGCTGTTCTCAGACAATTTGCAAACAGAAACAGATTAAATTAATTGCATAAAATTCTTCTTTATGAAGAAGCAAATGGTTCTGGTAATTTCTTTGCATGGTGGGGAAAATGAGCCCTATTGGAAATGAAATGGACAACTGTAGTGCCTCTGCTCTTTCTGCTGCTTCTGTCCAACATTAAAAGTGGATATTAAGAAAAAATTGTAATCTAGAATCCTCTACTGAAATGTAGAGTGCTATAATATAATTTCCTTATTCTTTAAGGAGTAGAGAGCTAAAACAGACTAATGAGATGAAAAAAAACCTTGTTCTTTTGTGTAGGCCGAGTCTGATTTTATACTAATGTGTAAAGACACATGCCTTTTACTCATTTGTAATCTTTCTATCAATTCATTCATTTTCTGGGCACTTTCAGTATCATCCTTAATAATCTTCTTTATTGCCCTATATTCTTGGAATCTATTTTCATAACTTCAGAGGAAAAAGACTGAGCGTATTCTTTTGTCTGTTATTGGTCAGCATTTCTTTTCAACCATGCAAGCACATATAAAGAAAAGTAGATAAACTATAAGATAAAAAACTGAATGCAATGACATTGGACTTCATTTGGATATATAGTATGTTCTCCAAGTTGTATTAAGGCCAGATTGTTAAAAGTACTCAGGTGCCTAAATGTCTGGTGGGACTTTCAAAAGCAGTGGTTGCCGTTGATTTCAATGGCAGTCAGGGGTCCAGGTGTGTTTGAAAATTACACTAGATGCCTTTCTGCAACTTCAGGCACCTAAATACCTTTAACAATATGTCCCTAAATTCTCTTTGTATAGTAAATAATGTAATATTTCAGTAGTAGTAATAAAACTATATAATATTGCTATGGTTTTCATATCTTCTTACAGAAGAACACTGATACAAATAGGTATTTCATTTCATAAATTGGATATTAACTGGGGAGAACATACTCATTTTCATAAAGCACTCAGTCTGCTTTAGGTGTGGAATTCATCCCCTTCCAAAGGGCTTACTTAGGCTTGGTCTACACTACAGACTTATGTTGTTTTAACTATGTTGCTCAGGTGTGTGGAAAACCCACACCCCTGAGCGACGCAGTTTTACTGACCTCACTGCTGGCATAGACAGCACTATGTCAATTGGAGGGCGTCTCCTGTCAACCTAGCTACCACCTCTTGAGGAGATGGAGTACTTACATCGGCAGGAGAAGCTCTCCCGTCGGTGTAAGTAACATCTTCACTAAGTACAGCTGCACTGTTGCAGCACTGTATGTGTAGTCAAGCCCTTAATTTCTTCTTCCAAAGTGATTTCAATATGGATAACCAGTCTTTTATGTATATCAGATTTACTGTGGTATCATCTAATTAGTCTTTTTAGTATATGATTAAAGAGATTTGTTGAAGCTGCTGGCCCAAAATGTAACCACTCATATCTGTTTTCATTTTCATGTCATTTGTTGGTGGTAGTTTCAGAACAAATGTTTCTGAAAACAAGAAAAGAAAAAACAAACAAACTTAGGCTTCAGAAGCAACCTTAAAATAACAAAGCAGTATAAAATAAAGGAGACAAATTCATTCCTTGAGAGAATAAATTTCAACTGCAGGCTTCTTGGGTTTTCTAAGTCACTTTAAGAGTGCCAACTTTTCTACCTTTAGTACAAACAAGCTACTTTTCATACATAAACATATTCAGACTGTTCTTTATGTTCAGTCTTTCAAAAATGAGTGAATGTGAATCACAGCTCAAAATTGATGGTAGCACTATATTTGTTCCTTATGTAGTAATGTGCTCAAAAACAGAAAACTATTTTTAGTTCTGGGACTTTTTAAAATTTGTTGTTAATTCTTACAGAATATTCAACAAAATCAATCTGCTTTTTTTGTCTTAATTGGGTCTTTATTGTGTTATACCCTAGCCAATTTTCAGCCTATTAGTTAAATTACTCTATGCCTTAATAAAACAATGGTTGATTGAAGAGAATGTAATGATTCGTTTTACGTTTGACTTTCTCCCTTAGCTTGTGAACTAAAATAGCTTTAGAGCCAACAAAAATTCATCTTTTGAAAGTTTTGCATTTACTTCAATAAGAACAGAATCAGGCCCTAATTCACTTTCTCCTGTGACTTCATTAGAGGATCACTACTCATTCTCTTCTCCCCTCCTTCCTCCTACAAAATAAGAAACCCACTCAGGAGATAGTGGCTTTTTGGGAGGAATTTTGAAATAAAGTGATACAAAATTAAGATGAATTGTCTTTCTGAGGCAAAACAATTTGGAATAGGACAAATATAAATTGTATTCAGATTTGACTAAGCCCATGAAAAATACATACTGGTTCCAAAGTGCACTCAGACATATAACTTAAAATTTACTTCCCATATATAGTGTGCTTTAAATGTGGCTAGTTATTAATCATAACATTCTATGGAGTATTGTATAATGTGCAACTTTACCTATAACTACTACAAGTTTTTTGAAAGTTAAAGAATATTGAACTATATCAGTTATGTGCTACTTAGAAAAGGACTATTCAAGTATCCATGCTTCATTATTATGATGTATTACTGTAGTTCCTTGGAGCACTGTCATGGAGTAGGACCCCATTGTGCTAGGCTCTGTACAGAACAAAAAGACAGTTTCTGACCCAACGAGCTTACAATCTGCATATAAGGCAAGAGACAACAGATGGGGAGCACAAGCAAACAATGAAACAACACTAATCAGCGTGATAGGTGATGGTCTTAGCACACCAGCAGCCTAATCATTGTCAAGTTTTTTGTAAAATTAATGGAAAAGAAGAAGAATGTGTTAGTTTTGAGGATGTTTACAGGAAGCCTATCCCAACTGAGGATATGTCTACACAGCACCAAAAAAACAAACCAACCAACCTGTGGCAGTGAGGTTCAGAGCCCAGGTCAGCTGACACTGGCTCATGCTATGGGGCTAGTAGCCATGTAGATGTTCAGGCTCGGGGTAGAGCCCGGGTTCTGAGAACCTCCCCCATTTTCAGGTCTTAGAGCCTAGCCCCAGCCTGAGCCTGAATGTCTACAGAACTATTTTTAACTCTGTGGTGCGAGCCCACGTCAGTTGACCGGGGCTCTGAAACTTGCTGCCGTTTTTTTGGTCTGAGAGGGGCAGTATTGGAAACAGCATTAAGGTGTACATAAAAATGTAACAAGTGGGTGATGGAGGCTGGTATTATGGGCTGATCAGAGGTGGGAGTCGACCTCTTGATACTGAATGAGAAATGATAGCTTGGGAGGGAAGAGGCTGTGAAAAAGAAGGCTAGTAGCTTATGTTTGGTGTCAACTATACTGCAGGCAACAATGTCTTGCATGGTATTGAAAGTGCTTACTAGAAACACTAAGTCAAACATCAAGCTATTCTATGGTAAATAAAACATATGCTTTCATAGCAAGCAGGTCCCAAGAAATTTGGTATGTTTTGTGCAAGTAAGCAGCATGAATATTACTATCAATAGCCAATGCAGCTTATGGTGCAGTATGGGGTTTCACATTCACAATTGGAAACTAAATATTCAATATAGACTTCTCCTGGCCACAGAACAGATATATCAGAGCTCTCGTATTGCTCCTGGAAAGACCTTATGAATGTTTTTCTGTCTCAATACATAATACTGAAGAGGATTAAGAGGATAATGCTAATGCACATTTGCTGTTGAACAGTCTCTATTCATCCTTTATTGTGAAAACTTTTCAACAAATCAAGTAAAGTTCCAAGAATGTTATACATCAAGTTAATGAATGTTAAAAACATAAGTGTAGGAGCATGCTGGGTTGCAATTCTGATGCTGCTTTCTCTTTGACAAAGTAATAAACCTCGTAGTCAAAACCCTTAATTTTTTCTGTATACAAAGAGCCATCCATGGTGAGTCTTAGGGTATGTCTAAACTACCCGCTGGATCGGCAGATAGGGATCGATTTATCGTGTGTAGTGTAGATGCGATAAATCGATCCCCAATCGCTCTCCTGTCAACTACTGAACTCCAGCTCGGCGAGAGTTGGAAGCGAGGGAGCCGCCGTGTGCCGCGAGGACGTGAAGTAAGTAACTTAAATTCGATCTAAGATACGTTGATTTCAGCTACGCTATCCTCGTAGCTGAAGTTGTGTATCTTAGATTGATTTCTCCCCCCACCTCCAGTGTAGACCAGGCCTGAATCTCCATGAGAGAGCACACTGTGGGTATGTCTACACTACGGGATTATTCTGATTTTATAGAAATCGATTTTTGGAAACAGATTGTATAAAGTCGAGTGCACGTGACCACACTAAGCACATTAATTCGGCGGTATGTGTCCATGTACCAAGGTTAGCGTCGACTTCCGGAGTGTTGCACTGTGGGTAGCTATCCCATAGTTTCCGCAGTCTCCCCCACCCATTAGAATTCTGGGTTGAGATCCCAATGCCTGATGGGGCCAAAAATTTGTCATGGGTGGTTATGGGTAAATGTCATCAGTCAATCCTCCCGCCGTGAAAGCAACATGTGGTGCCTGCTTTGCTTCACAGAATGGCAACTGCCTCTTTAGATAGTAGATCCCTAGAAATTTAAATGCGTAATACACAGAAACTCAAGATCTTGCTAACGTTTTGCAACACTTCCTATCCTTAACCCATAACTGTTTCAGCAATTCTATTCAGTCAGAGATCATCACCTCAGCATGTGGTTTCCACTTTCTGCAATGTCTCGTTATCAGCCTGAGCTGAGACTGTTTGTTGTGTCTTTCAGTACAATAGGATCTGCATTTGGAATCACTCCCTGCTCTTTGTGAGCTGTCATTACATGGTAATCATCAGATATCTGCTTCCCTATACCCCTTGTCTTACTTACAGGTGGCTTTCATTGTTATGTCAGCTATTATACTGTCAGGTTAAACTAGTGCCTTTGCTTGCAGTGTTAGAACTGTCTTTGGTTTTGTACTACATAGTTCATGCCATGTATCTTTTGATTCCTGTTGCAGTATCTTTTACTATAAATGAATTGGAGGCTGTATTATTCCACCACGTTGACAGCCCATTCCCCTTCAGCTGTGGATTTCTGTTGTTTTGGATAGTAGTAATCTTTGATAAAGGTTCACCATCATAACCAGAATGATTTAAAAACATTATGCACATAGCTCACACAGAGCTCCCTGGAAAGGAAGAGGAACAGAAAACTCTAAAGTGTCACACACCTCCAGGACCAGCCTTACAGATGGGTGACATGGGCAACTGCCCCAGGGCGCTGTGGTTAAGAAGCAAGGAGTGGGTGGGCCTGGGGTGTGAGGCTGCAGAAGGGAGCTTGAGGCAATGGAGGGGGGAGTAGTGGGGCCTGGGAGTGATGGGGGGTTGGGTGGGGAGCCTGGGGAGGCAGCGGGGTCCAGGGGTGATGGGGAGGAGGAGGAGAGCCCAGAGAGGCAGCAGAGGCCAGGAGAATGGGTGGGAAGCCTGGGGAGGTAGCAGGGGTGGGGGGAAGCCTGCAGAGTCATTGGGGGATGCGGAGGGAGCCCACGGAGGCAGTGGGAGCCAGAGGGGATGGGTGGAAAGCCCAGGGAGGCATTGGGGGCCAGGAGGGATGGGTGGGAAGCCCAGAGAGGCAGCTGGGGCCAGCGGTGATGGGGAGATGGATATGGGGGTGCGCAGGGGCTTGGGGCACCAAAATACAAGTTGTCCCAGGGCACCCTGAAGTAATTGAATATAGTTTTTGAAAACCTTTCTTTCCATAAAGCCTCTGTTACTGTATGTATCTAATCTGTCACTTTGCTTGTCTCTCTTTCATCCTGTCACTGCCCTCTCTATGGTATTTAGTGCAGTGCGCTTGTGTCTGTGTCGGTCATTTAACTATTTGGTCTTTTGTGATAAAATGTGTATTTCATTCCATCAGAAAAACTAAGTTTCTAAGAACTTTGCACCTGACTAATAATAACCTCTTAACAATTGTTCTTTATTTTTCGGGTCTGAAACAGGATCCCCTCTCCAGTGCTGTATAAATTGCCTTGTTGACATAAACACTTTCAGAAATTAAAAAGAAATCAGAAAGCACTGATGTAAGTGAAGTATTGACTTGCAGCAGTTTGGTGTGGGATCTAACAGCAAAAAGGTGTTTGCAACTCTTGCTCCCCTACTCACTGTCAATGAATTTCAGCTTGTGTGTCATCTTTCTTAACAATGTACAGTAATAATACCAGCATGATACAGAAATCGGTCTACATGGCTGTACTGTTTAGCAATAAAAAATTCTGTTTCATTTAATAGACATTCTGTGGGTATTAATTATTTCTTCATGCAGCAATGAAGAGGCACTCCCTTGCTGCCTCTTCTCATCATCCCATATTTCTGATTTAAATTGCTTTTGTCCTCAGAGCGTCTTACAGTGCTGAAGAAAAAAGGATGATTCTTTTGCACATTTAAATATCAGTTGCATCTTAAGTGTATATAAAGTATTTGAACACATAAAGGAACATCAAAATACAACATGTAGTGATAAATACTGCAGGATGATTTCTGTGGGAGTTCTTTGTAAAAGATCTATTTTTCTATTGAAGATTACAACACAGTGCTAGCTAATTATCCCTACACATCATTTTATTATCTTCCACTTTGCCATGCTAGCAAGTGCAGCTGTGGGTAATACGTTGCATTTCCTAATTCTCCTATTATTCCTATGAATCTCCAACTTAGACTCCTTCCTTGGTTCCCATCCATTGTTGAGTATTCTGGAACTTTTTAAGGTTGAGCTCTGAAACTAAAGGTTTTGCTCCTGCCCCCAGTGACTTGCAATAAAATATCAGACATGGAAAGCATGAAGTCTTGACAGATCCTCTTCTTTGATTGCCTGGAACCAAGTCTTTCCTTAACTGACTTCCTTCTTCTTCTTCCCCCTCTCCCCCCGGGTAGAATTAGACAAAACAAGGACAGAATAGAAGCTGCTGAATTAAATGTATTAAAGCACACATCTTTAGTTCTTCAAGCTCAAGCATATGCAGAAATACAGGGATTCCTTTAAAAAAAACAACTCCTAGTGCAGTAGAAGGAAAGATGTAATAATTGATCTGAGGGGTGTGTGTGTGTGGGGGGGGGGAATCCATGAAATGAAAACACTTTCCATATATCAAATCTGCATTAGATGCTACACAGAAACTGACAGTCCCTCCCCCAAACAGCTTAGAGATAAACTTTCCAAAGTGGCAGCCAGTTTTGAGCACATCTGGGTGTCCACTTTGAGACAGATGTTTGTCTAACTGGTTCTTAAAAACCTCCAGTGGTGGAAAAACCACAACTTTCCTTTTAACCCTCTGTTGCCTGATTTTAGGGGATTAATATTATTGTTTATAACCCATATTATGTAGATTCGCCAGTTAATCTGATCAGAAAATAATATTCTTGTCTCAGAATCAGGCTTCACAGAGTTTTGCAAAGACCCTCGGGATGTATGACAAGGATACTCACACTGAGAACAAAAATACAGCTTCAGAGACTTTCATTGAGATAAATGGAATAATCATCAAATGGGAAAGTAATCAATCAGAATTACAAAGGAAATATTGTTCTAGAGGTACATGTGGTATTATATATGATAAAACTTTCTAGATTAACATACACCCTTCCTTGGTGGTAAGAGACAACGGACCAGCCTTGCCTCTGGCATGCCAAAAGAGTCTGATGGTCCAGGTTCCTCAGTACTTGAGCAAGTGGGAGGCGCAGAACTTAGGAGAAGCTAGAAAGCTAACTATAGAAAGGCTACAGAAGCTAATTTAACGCCTGACTAAAACTAACTAACATGGTGTGTTGCCCCTCTTATTGAACCTGAGTGCTATGTGCCCACCTTCCATGTCCAAACAATTTCCTCACCCACAAAATATCAGGGTATGCTTACTTTATAGGCTGGCATGTTCATATGTATTGTGATGGGGCAAGGCCAGATGGCTACAGTAAAGTAGTGAGGAATAGGTATGTTAGCCCCAGGCTAAACAAATCCCTGGTACCATGGTAACCAAATGGCAGTTGCTCCAGGTTAATCAAGATACCTGGGGCCAATTAAGATCCTTCTAGAAGGCAGTGGAGATAGCTAGATTGATTGGGACACCTGAAGCCAATCAAGGGCTGGCTGGAACTAGTTAAAAGCCTCCCAGTTAGTCATTGAGGTGTGGGTGTTAGGAGCTATATGGAGGAGGTGTGCTGCTGGAGGAATGAAGCAGTACAAATCTATATCAGGTGCAAGGAAAGAGGTCCTGAGGTAACAGTGAAGGAGATATTGAGTGGGGGTTGCTGTGGGTAAGTGGCCCAGGGAATTGCACACATCCTATTTCCAAAAAGTCAGCTACCATAGTTGCTAAATTTAGGGTCCCTGGGCTGGAGCCCAGAGTAGATGGTGGGCCTGGGCTTCCCCCTCCCCTCCCTGATTAATCACTGAGACTGTGCGAGGTAGGGTTGCTTCTCCTCACTTCCCTTGTTGGCTTATGATGAAAATGGCTCAATAAGCTGTGATCCTTGCCTCTAGAGAGAGAAAAGCTATGTGGAGGGTCACAGTGAGCCTCTGAGGCTAGCAAAATTTCCTAGGAAACACAGGACCCACGAAGTCAAGGTCAGAACTTTGTCACAGTATTCATACAACCTATGAGGGAAGATTGAAAAAACTGGGTTTGTTTTGTCTGGAGAAGAGATGACTGAGAGGGAACATGATAACAGTTTCCAAGTACATAAAAGGTTGTTACAAGGAGGAGGGAGAAAAATTGTTGCTCTTAACCTCAGAGGAAAGGACAAGAAGCAATGGTCTTAAATTGCAGCAAGGGCGGTTTAGGTTGAACATTAGGAAAATCTTCCTAACTGTCAGAGTGGTTAAGCACTAGAAGAAATTGCCTAGGGAGATTATGGAATCTCCATCATCGGGGATTTTTAAGAGCAGATTGGACAAACACCTGTTAGGGATGGTCTAGATAATATTTAGTCCTGCCTTGAGTGCAGGGGACTGGACTAAATGACCTCTTGAGGTTCCTTCCAGTTCTATGATTCTATGATTAATGGCCATTGACTCAGTCTCACATCTGTTATTTCTGGCCTAACAGTTATTTCAATGTTCTTTGTGGTGTACCTGTTAAGTTTAAAGAGGGCATGAACTTAGGTAGCCATCTATCTATGCCAAAGGTCTAACTTGCTCGTCCTTAATTATCTATGATAAAAGTCACAAAATTATATGCACTAACTTTATGCCTTAGCTCATTATCACTTATGTAGGCTAAACATACACCTCAACCCCGATATAACACGACCCGATATAACACAAATTTGAATATAACTCAGTAAAGTGGTGCTCTGGGGGGGGCGGGGCTGCGCACTTCAGTGGATCAAAGCAAGTTCGATATAATGCAGTTTCACCTATAATGTGGTTAGATTTTTTTGGCTCCCGAGGACAGCGGTATAGTGGGGTAGAGGTGTATTTGAAGACTGTTATCAGGTCCCTCTTCAGTCTTCTTTTCTGAAAACTAAACATGCCCAGGTTTGTAAACCTTTCTTCATAGGAAACCTTTTATCATTTTGATTGTTCTCTTCTGGATTCACTCCAATTTGTCCAAATCTTTCCTATAGTCTGTTGCACAGAACTGGATACACTACTCCATCTGAGGCCTCACCAGTGCTGAGTAGAATGGGAACAGTTACCCAGGGATGCTGGAACAATTTGTATTATGAGGGGTGCTGAGAGCCATTGAACCAAACTGTAAATCCACTTTAAGCCAGAAGGTCCGGCAGCACCCCTAGTTCCAGCACCTATGCAGTTACCATGTGTTAACCTCAAGATATGTAACATCTAGATGGTTCTGCTTAAGCTAGTTGTGTTTTTACTCACCTTTTCTTAGTGACATGGCAGATGTGAGGTTTTACCAGATGTAAACTGAATCCTTCCATTACTGCAGATTTTTTTTCACTGTAAAAATCCCTTTTCATTTTTTACTGTCATTCCCAAAGTGACATGAAATCCAAGGAATCAATAACCTTTTTACGTATTTTCTGCTGTTTCGCTGAAAGTGGGATGTTGAGCAACTAAGTTATTCCATAATAAGCCACAGTGACAAAAACAAAAGACAAAATACTCTTACTTTTAAAACTAGAGTCTTGAGAGAGAGGGGATAAGTTGATCTCAAAAACAGAGCAGGTCTTCATAAGAAACAAAATGGAGGCTTTTCAATTATTAACACTTGCCACAGTAGTTCATCTACTTTAAATTCGCCCAGCCTGAGATGATTAGTGATATACTATTAAGTAAGATATTTCTTACTATTAGAAATGCTCAGGCTGAGCTACTGAGTGAATGGTCTCCATAATGTAACAGCTCAAACTGCTGGAGCCGTATGTCATTCAAAAACCAATTATCATGCTGTCACCAATAGATAGACTGAGAAGCAAAAACTCACAAGTAGTGGTAATTTTCTACACCTTGATGCTTTAGGAAAAGAGTGCTGCTCAGCTCACAGTCGAACACATACTCTGAGAGAGCACTCGGTTATTCCCACAATGGAAATCTTAAACAACTAGATACTGCAAGTGTTGTGGCTTAAATGAAAGTGTAGGTTTGACACTTTATTTTATTTTTCCATTGGATAGCTATGTAGGGAAGACCTTAATGATGAACGTTTATTTCAAAAGTAATTTTTTTTTATTCCCCAAAGTGTTCAAAATTGATTTTTTTCCCCTCTTGATTTGAACATGGTATGATTAATGGGAAAATCTCACTAAACCTAAGCAACCCCATTGTGGTAGATGTGTTAGCTGAGGTGCATGTTATATATGATCAGTAAGTAAACATACAACTCAAATTTTACATTTGCTGTTGCAAAAACTTATCACAACTATACTTATAGATCAGTAATTTAGAATAGAATTAATAAGGGTTTTTTTTGTGTGTGGCAACTTCTTCTGCTGTGTTGTTGGAAATATTGCTTGCTATGCAAGGTGTGTGGTTTTAAAACCATGTTTGTGACTTTTGGAAACTATCATAAAATTAAACCCACAAAAATTACAACAGTATGGTAACATTGCACAATTAAATGCTACACAATTAAAATATAAAAAGATGGAAGTGTAAAGGCTTTACAAATAACCTTCACTTAGATATCTTGTATTTTTTTGTGCTAAACATTTAAAATGTAGAGTATTATTTAAGGATTACATTTAATAAGGAAAATGGAAACAAAAATACTATTTGTATAGTGTGGTCAACATAACATGGCTCTATGAATCTTTCACTTTCTCACCTCTTAATTCATTAGTTTACCTTTTTACCCTTGATGATGTGTTAAATTAAAATGCCAAAAATTAAGTTTTCAGGGCCATATTGAACCATCCCATAGCAAACAGGGTCAGAGGTCCCAGGCAACTAAAGTGAGAGCCATGAACTAATGTTCCTCTCATGGGAATGAGTTTGAGTTATAGAACCTCCTTTTGTAGCCTCCAACCCCCATAGATTCATGGGCAGGCTGCCAACTGGCCTCTCCTCATCCCCCATTATCAGCATGGCTTGCTGCCAGCGTCGCCTTTTTCAGTACAAAGCCTTTACTGTCTGGGGTGTGTGTGCCAGCGTAGAGCCAGAGTTAATGCTGGAAGATGGAAGTTACAGGGCTGGGTTAAGGTTTCCCAAGCTCCTTGGCTCCCAGAGTGAGTAGTGGGAGTGACTTAACTCAAGTAGCCATTCTCATCCTGGAGCTACTTAGCCAGGAGCCCCACAGTTCTATGTCTCTCCCTCCCCACCCTAGGAATTGGAGCCTGAGCCCCTGCAAGAGAGAGACAGACTCTGGTTGCTCCTAGACATGTGGTAGCAATAGGAGAGAAAGGAAGGACTGGGGGGAGGAAGAGGGTTGGACTGAACCTCCCACATCTCTGAAGCAAACAGCAGGAGACCCTCTTCAGCACACTTTCTCAACCAATGAACTCTTGATGCTAATCTAGAACAGGAGGCTGCACACTTGTGCCTGGAAGGGAATGTGTTTTGTGGGGGAGGAGAGCACAGTGATTCTGGAATGGGGGCTGGGCTCAGTGTGGATGGAGAAGGTAGCGCTAGCACAAGGGGGTCCTGGTCCTCTTAGGTGTTATAGTAATTAAACCAATAACAGTGGTAGGAGAACAGGAAAAGGAATTTAGCGTGTTTTGTTGTTTGTTTTTAATTTTTCCCTCCAATTAAAAACACTGAGAATGAAACTTAAAAACATTCACAATTAACTCATTTGCAAAGCATTCTGGGAGGTGTAAGAATTTGGAATGCTAAGGAGTTCAGTGTCAATGGGCTTGTGGGAAAGAAGTGGAGAGCAGAGAAAGGAACAATTTAATTAAATAGAGGTAGATCTTACATTTTGTATTTATACTGTTGTGGCTGTTTATTGAATTCTTATCACCCTGCTCTGAGCTGTGCACACCAGCACCCTTCAGTGAACAATTTCAAGAGCAGCCCCTGATTTTGGATATCACTGTTAGTGTGCCGATCTTGAGATGCCTTACATTGGGCACCCAAATCAGTAGCCATGGTTGGAAATCTGTTTGCATATTTACAAGTGCCCCCAGGGACAGTGGACATTTCTACTGTATACATGCAGTGTGCTGTTTTCACATAAGCATTCCTTTCAACATTTCCAAACAGTTCTTTTTCAGCCCTAGCAGTGACTCTCTAGTCCTCATTCTAAAAAGGTACACAGTTTTTGTTTTTTTTTTACAGTGAGAAGGTCTATTATTATTACTGGGTTTGGTTTTTTTACTATAAGCCTAGGAGCCCTAGTCATAGACTGGAACCTATTCATACTTTTTAAAAAAAAAACAACATTCACTTTAAAAATGGCCTAACCCATTTATATTTGATCTAATAATAAAACCTAGCTCTTATATAATACTTTTCAGAAATAGAAACTGGATCACAAAGTCCCAGTCCAGTGGTCCATCAGCTAGGCCACAATACTTCCCCTAATGCCAAGTATGAAAAGTTTCAGCCCAAAGCCAAATGTTAGACATATAAGCCAATAAAAGGTAATCAACCCCTAACCACTTATCATCTGAGCTAACCATTTATAATCTAAGCTACTTAAAGCAACTGGCACAATCAGCAACAAAATTAGTGATCTGTGTATTAGATTTGAAACAACTTGATTTCCTATACTACTGGTTTGAATACTGGCAGGGCTGACTCTTCCCTATTCTTATATGGTTGATAAACTGAGTTCCTTGTTTAGTGCATATGAATCTTTTACATGAGACTTTAAAAAATCTGAGGTTCTGTGTGCACTGCATGGATATTTAAGATTCCATGTCTCTTTTCTTAAGAATAGGGATTTATCCCAGTGTCCTTCCCCAGAACTTTCTCTTTCCCCTCTGTTGTGCAGAGTACTGTATGCTAGGTGGTTGTTGCCCTCCTATTATTAATTACAATAATAGCTATTGTTTTTTACTGGGGGAAATACAGAGATGAGGGTAAGAGAACATGTCTTCTTTCCCCACTCCTAGAGCATTGATATTCAGTTTCTCATGTAGGACACAGGTGAAAAAGAGGTCATTTTTAGCATATTTCTTTTGAAATAGCACAACATTAAATAAGAATACCATACAAGGGGATCATTTACACGCTTCAAATAAATGAGCTTCTGATTTTTTTAATCATTTCCCAGTATTTTCTTTACCATTCTAGAACTGAAGGATTTTAGCAGGATCTAAATGTGTTGAAAGGCATATTAACCAAGAGGAAAAAAAGAGCTATATATAGTTTTACTGTCCCTTTGGGGAACCATTGCTTGAGCTTCATTAATATGCATTTTAGCATAATCTAATTTACTCATGTCTGGCCTCAGGTGTTTGGAAAAGCAACCAGAGGAAAAGCAGATCATGCTAAAATTAGAGACAGAAATATTGTTGCTTTCCCTTTTAGGATTTTGAAATGCACATCTGAGTTATAACTGCACATTTATGAAACCTAATACTACAAACAGCTCTAAAGTGGTCACTATCTATAAACATATTCTAAGCAATGCATGTAGAAAAAATATACACTACTTTCTCAGAAAATGTCAGATACTTATGTGCAATGCTGCATGAGCTACCATTTCAGTGTACATTTATAGAGAAAAGTCCAGACTGCCAAAGTGGGACCAATACCTGCATTTCTTGCGTTTCCCCCATACTTACGTTAAGTTAGTAAGCATTTTGGTGCACCAAAAGATTCAGGATCAATTCCTAAATCTCTTACTGGTCTTAGTTGTACCATACACTCTGGCAAATGGTTGTATATATTGATTTCACAAGACATTTGCATTGCAGCATAGAGCCAGACAAAACAATGTCAAAGAAATTAGCCTTGAGGAGCGTTCTGACCAGTGCCCTTTTCTGTGGGCTCTGGACATTGAACTATTCCACTTGGGAGATATTTGCCTGTGGGAAAGATTATTCTACGTCAGGTCTGAAATAGCATGACTAATGTGTGACTGACTGACAATTTCCTGCAATATCCTGAATGAACGTTATTGAATTCAGTTAAAGTTTATTGAATTAGGTGTAATATCTCTGGGGAGCATTGTATTAAAAATGCCATTGTGTATGTGTTATTGTAGAATTGTATGTACATAACTTCTCTAGGCCACTGAGGGTAGTCTAGACTACAAAGTTAGATTGGCTTAGCTACATGCTCAGAGCAGTGAAAAATTTCACACTCTGGGTGATGCAATTAAGCCAATTTAAGACCTGATGTAGGCACTGCTAGGTTGACAGAAGAATTCTTCCATCAACTTGGCTACAGCCTCTGAATATAAGAGAATTTACTGCAGGCCTGGTCTTCACTAGGAAATTAGATTGGTATAACTAGGTCACTCTGCTCCACCAATATTTGGGGCTGGGTGTCCCCCCCAGCCCTCTCTTGCCTTCCTGGGGCCCTGGAGCAGAGAGTCACTGTCTCTTCCATGCAGCTCCATGCTGCCTCCCTGCAGCAACTGCTGCCGCAGGGTCCTAGTGCCCCCCATTTCGACTGCCAGGTCAGACTGACTCTGAGCCTGCCCTTCCACCACAGACCATTCCCTTTTCCGGCAGGACCCTCCAGCAGCACAGGGCCCTGCCTCGCCCACAGTCACTGCTTCTACCCCATGCTGGGCAAGGAGGCAGCCCCATCCCTCACCCCCAGTGAGGCTACAGTCAGAGGCAACAGCAGGGGAGGAGGCACATGCAGCACCCCGTGGCACCCACCACAGGGGAGGCGAGGGAGATTCCTGGACCTGAGAAGGGCCCCTAGGAACACATGCAGTGACAGTGGTGGGGGTGAGTGCGCTGCTGGGGGGGGGAAGGGGGGCTCCTCCCCCAGAGCTCGCTGCTGCTGGCAGGGAAAGGGCTGGGGGGAGTCCTCCTCTCTGGCCCCTGTCCTGGAGCAGCCTGCCTGCACCCCAATCTCATCCCCAGCGCTGCTCTACCCCAGAGCCCACACCCCCAGTCAGAGCTTTCACCCCCCACCGCACCCTCAACCCTCTACCCTAGCCCTGAGCCCCTCCAACACCCCAAACACCTCATCTCCAGTCCCAGGCAGAGCCCTCCAACCCTCTGCATAGCCCTGAGCCCCTCCAACACCACAAACCCCTTATCTCCAGTCCCAGCCAGAGCTCTCATCCCCCTGCACTCCAACCCTCTGCCCCAGCCCTGAGCCTCTCTAACACCCCAACCCCCCCATCCCCAGACAAAGCCCCCATCCCACACACTCTTACTCTTGCCCTGAGCCCCTCCCACACTCCAAACCCCTCATCTGCAGCCACACCCCACAGCCCTCACCCCTGCGCCCTCTCCCTCTGCACCCCCTTCCATCCCCAAACTGCCTCCCAGAATCTGCACCTCTCTTTCCACACCCCCTCCCATCCCCCAAACTCCCTCCCTGAACCCCAATCCCCAGACCTCCTCACCCATCCAAACTCCCTCCCAGAGCCTTGGGCAGGTGGGGAGGCTGAGTTTGGGTGGGGGTGGGTTCTGGACACCACCAAAATTTCTACAAACCTGCCACCCCGAACCTAATCCCTGATGTTGACAGTGCTAGGTCGACAGGAGAATTTTTCCATTGACCTAGCTACTACATCTCAGGGAGGTGGAGTATCTATGACAATGGGAGAACCCTTCCTATCGGTGTAGGTTGTGTCATCACTGAAGTACTACAGTGGTGCCGGTGCAGTGAAACCACTGCGGTGTTTTAAATGTAGACAAGCCCTCCATGACAGAAAAGCCCCATCTGTTGCTGTAAGTGCTGCAGCAGTGTCACTGTAATGTAGACATACCATGTCTACACTACCCGCCGGATTGTCAGGTAGTGATCGAGCTATCGGGGATCAATTTATCGCGTCTAGTGTAGTTGCGATAAAATCAATTTCTGATCACTCTGCCATTGACTCTGGAACTCCATCGTGGCGAGAGGTGGAAGAGGAGTCAACAGGGGAGTGGCAGCGGTCAACTCGCCGCCGTCCTCACCGCCAGGTAAATCGACCTAAGATGCGCCGACTTCAGCTGTGCTATTCATGTAGCTGAAGTTGCGTATCTTAGGTTGACACCCCTCCCCTGCTCCCAGTGTAGACCTAGTCTACACTAATGCAGACTAGACTAATGCAATGTCTGGAATGTATTAGGGACTTCAAAGGGATTTTGGGAACAATAACTGAAGTGGAATTCCTAAGAAGTTCCTTGGGACCCCTTTGAATCACCCACTTTGAATTGACCCCTTTGAAGCTATGCCCAGGGGAGGAAAACTCATTGTGCGCTAATTTTCTCCTCCTGGAAACCCCAGTTCAAAGACCCCTGAACTGTATAAAGGTGAGACTAACCATTTTCTGAGTGTGCTTGTTCTGAGCTGAAGCTGTGATGAACTTGAAACCACAAGGAAAACTCTTGGCGGGGGACGGCGGGGAGTTGGAAGGAGTGCTTCAGCCAGAGACCACATTCGGGATTCAGGTTAACTCTGATAAACTTATTAGCATGCATGCAGGTTCTTTTATTGTTTTTAATATGTTTTCCTTAAAGCTTTTACCTTAAAAATAAAATAGATTTGTGTAAAAAGAGCTGTGTGATAACTTATAACTGTTGAAAACCACTCTGTTATAAGCAGCAAAGAATCCTGTGGCACCTTATAGACTACCAGACGTTTTGCAGCATGAGCTTTCGTGGGTGAATACCCACTTCTTCGGATGCACCCACGAAAGCTCATGCTGCAAAACGTCTGCTAGTCTATAAGGTGCCACAGGATTCTTTGCTGCTTCTACAGAACCAGACTAACACAGCTACCCCTCTGATACTCTGTTATAAGTCTCTGAAGAGAAAGCAAGCAGGTGTGCTTAGGTTCACCTGTCTCTGCTGGGAATAACAGAGTGAAGGCAGGGAACTGTGCAGCCTAGATATATTCCAAGTCAGGACGGAGAGAGGCACATGGATCTCCACCCAAGAAAGGCAATGACTAGGGATCAGGTAACCTCAGAGTGGGTGCCCTTGCTGGACCACTGAGGGGAAGTATGGTGAAGTTGCTCTAAACTGTGATACAATGTAACAGTGATTCTGGACTAATGAAACTACATATGCTATGAAGACACCTACTCATCCTGGTGAAATTATAATTTTAAATACTTTAAAATCAGTTTCAGAGTGGTAGCCATGTTAGTCTCAGAGGCCTTGGCTACACTTAAGAGTTACAGCACAATAAAGCAGCCCCGGGAGGCCTAGCTCACTTCCTGTCCACACTTGCAAGGAATGTAGAGCGCTCTGACTCCGCAGCTACAGCGCTGCTGGTACTCCACCTCAGCGAGTGGAATAACGTTTGCTGCACCCGCGCTGGAGCCCTGTGGTGCCAGTGTGAATGAGGTGTTGCATTACTGCGCTGTTATCAGCCTTCAGAAACATCCCATAATCCCCTTAAGTCAAGTGGCCACTCTTGTCATTGTTGTGAAATTGGCTGCAGGAATGCGGAAATGCCCTTTCAAAGCTCCGTTTCGGAGAAGCCAGCTGCTTATTGGCTCTGAGGAAAAAGCAAACATTTACTGATTGCTTTGAGTGAATGAGACAGAGGTGGGAGGGAGAGGGAGGGTCTGAACTTACAAGACAGCATGCTGATACACTCTCAGCACTCCGAAAAACCCACTTTCTCTCCTCCCACATACACGCAACACACTCCCTGTCACACTCCACCCCACCCCATTTGAAAAGCACGTTGCAGTCGCATGCTGGGCTAGCTGCCCATAATGCACCACTCCCAATGCCACTGCAAGTGCTGCAAATGTGGTCACGCCAGTGCACTTGAAGCTGTCAGTGTGGACAGACCACAGTGCTTTCCCTACTGCACTCTGTGAAGGCGGGTTTAACTCACAGTGTTCTACATCTGCGAGTGTAGCCATGGGTGGTGCCACAAGGACTCCTTGTTTTTTTAAAATCAGTGAGACCTGACTGTTGAGGGAAACCTCCTTCCCCCAACATGATGATTAGTAGAAAGACCTGCTTGAATTGTGCTTGTAAAGGTAATTGGTTGTAAGTGAGGCCTCATTCTTGGGATACAGCATTAGGAAGGTAAATGGATTAGCAGGCTGGAAACAGAATGTCTGTATCAGTTAAAATAAGGGGAAACACCCAGGGAACCTCTACAGCGGACAAGATACAAATGGGTAAAATAAACATGGAACATAAAGTAAGTCATATGTGCACAGTGCATGCACAGAGCATGCTGTACAGAAATTGGTTCCTACAAAGTGACCAAGCCAATCCCAAAATGATGCATTGTACACTAAATGGAATGTGATGTGTAAATACATATAAAGGAAGAGGTTTGCTGTGTAACTTTGGCTATGTGTTATTCCCTATGTCCACCCACCATGCTCGAGTCTGTTCAACTCAGGGTAACTTTGCTGTATGCCAAATAAAGGAGCTTGACTGACAAGACTGGAGTTGAACTGAGTTCTTGGAGAAGCAAGTGGAAGATGTCTCAGGGGAACTGCAACATAGTGGTGCCATGTCTCAGGTCTTAGGCAGGTACAATATACACCCATTAGTGTGAGGATCACAACCTAGCATTAAGGGAAGTGGCACTGAAAGAGTTTAAGGGTTTAAATATGAGGAAGTTAGTAGTATGTTGGAGAAGTGGGTTAAATCTAAGGGTGAACCCTATAGCAGGGCTGGCTCTAGGCACCAGCACAGCAAGCAGGTGCTTGGGGTGGCCAATGGAAAGGGGTGGCACGTCCGGCTCTTTGGCGGCAATTCGGCAGTGGGTCCCTCAGTCCCTCTCAGAGGGAAGGATCTGCTGCCAAAAAATGAAGCAGTGGTGGTAGAGCTGTCACCGATTGTGGCTTTTATTTATTTATTTATTTATTTTTTTGCTGCTGCTTGGGGCGGCAAAAACACTGGAGCCGCCCCTGCCCTATAGACTCCCCTGAGAAGTATCAGAGGAAGACTGGGACTGGGAGGAACCCGCCCCTCTCCAGACAGTGATATCACTGTGGGAAAAAATATACTTGGCAGAGCATGGCAAAGGTCTGTTGAATGATATAAATAAATAGATGATTGGCACAGCACAGCAAAGGCCTATGGAATGCCATTGAAATATCAAAAATTGGATGCATTGGCAGCCAGAAAAAATTGTATTTAGGGTCTTTTATTCTATGGGAAAGAAAGCCAAAATCAAAGCAGCGGTTTTACAAGAATTATTTCTCATGGCTAAAACTTTACAAATAAAATGTGCCACTTTGAGAGAAGAAGGAAAACAGCATAAAGAGCAAATCAAAGTTGTAAAGAAAAAACAAAGTAAAAAAAATACTGAAAGGTCAGGTGAGAACACAGTGTCTATTACCTATTTGCATAAATTCAAAATAAAAAGCGGCCATTCTTCAAAGACGATATTTAGTGAGTACAGCTTTGCAGTCCAAGTATACTAAGTTAAGAAATAAGTGCAAAAACCATAAAAGATAAGCTTAGAGCTTTGGAGAAAAAGAAGTGTGTTACTCTGGAAGATAAAATAGAAGAGCTACAGCAGGGGTAGGCAACCTTTCAGAAGTGCTGTGCCGAGTCTTCATTTATTCACTCTAATTTAAGGTTTCGTGTGCCGGTAATACATTTAAACATTTTTAGAAGGTCTCTTTCTATAAGTCTATAATATATAACTAAACAATTGTATGTAAAGTAAATAAGGTTTTTAAAATGTTTAACAAGCTTCATTTAAAATTAAATTAAAATGCAGAGCCCCCCGGACTGGTGGCCAGGACCCGGGTAGTGTGAGTGCCACTGAAAATCAGCTTGCATGCCACCTTTGGCACACATGCCATAGGTTGCCTGTGAGCTACAGTCTCAGAATTTAGTAGCTAGTGAGGTCTTGGGAAGTGTCTTAAACAATGAAAAACTGAATTGAAGTAATTTAAATAAAAGGTATGTGTAGTTAAAAGGACTTTTTTGCACAAATTAACACTTCAGAGCTCGGATGGACCTAGATAGCTGGGAATAGTGGGAGTGATAAAGTGCTAAAGAGGACGTTAAAGTGTTTCATGGTTAGTTTGTACATCCACATATTTTTTTTCTGTCCTTGTATGTAATTTTTTTACTTAGGGTGTTTCAAAAACCACCTTTGTTTCACTGTTTTCCCCAGATAGTATGGCTTGTTTTCCATCTATATCCATTGCAATATTTTTTTGCACATATTGAATCCATTTTGTTTGCTTGTTTGTTTTTTCCTTAAGCTTCTTAGTGGTTTCATGCAATCCATATTTCTTTGATTCACTTCCAAAATCCTGGCCTGAAACATATTTTCTACCCTTCCTTTGAAGTTTTGTTATAGGTGGATGTTCTTCAGATGGATATTCTTAAAAGGATAGTCTGTTGCTTTCAGTAAGTATATCTGAAACTTTGTAATGGCAGCATACTGTATTAGTCACCTTTTAATGTCACCCTGCTTAACATATCAAAACGTTTGTCAGTTTCTCTTCACTGAGAGAGAATGAAAAACACATCTTATAAACATCATATAGCTTGTATGTTAGTTTTTATGTCCAAATGTGATTTCTCCAAATCTTAAATCATATTTCAAACAGAATTAACTATTCCTGTTCAGGAATTGGATCAGTATGACTGGTTCCAACCTGAAATAACAGGATCTTCCCCCACATATGTGGCATTGTAATTATGTTACTCTGACCAACCGTTCATAACTGTTGGTGCTCCCCCGAGACTCCTTCTACTTGGGTCTCCGGCAGCTCAGTTTGACTCCACTCTCATCACTCAGTATAGCTACCCTGAGTTCATCAGACTCAAGCATATGAAGTGTGAGTAGGGCATACCACACAACCAAAGTTACACAGCAAACCTCTTCTTTGATATACATTTACACATTACATTGCATTTACTATACACCTCTACCCTGATATAACGCGACCCGACATAACACAAATTCGGATATAACATGGTAAAGCAGCGCTCCCGGGGGGGGGGCTGCGCACTCCGACGGATCAAATCAAGTTCGATATAACGCGGTTTCACCCATCACACGGTAAGATTTTTTTTGGCTCCCGAGGACAGCGTTATATCGGGATAGAGGTGTACTTTGCGTCACGTGTTTTGGGAGTGGCTTGGTCACTTTGGAGGAACCAATACCCATACACCATGCACTGTCCGTGCACAATTTCCTCTATACCTCATTTTACATTCCAGGCTTATTTTATCCATTTTTATCTTGGCCATTGTAAATGGTTCCCTGGAGGTTCCCTCTTATCTTAGCTAGTACAAACATTCTGTTTCCAGCCTGTAGCTCCATTTAGCTCCCTAATCCTGTCTCCCAGGAAATGAGGCCTCACCCATGTCAATTTTACTCATGTCAAGACAGGCCTACATTCCACTGCTTTTGTTTTTCTTTTTTTATATTTGCATTATATTCCTGTTTTTCTGTGCTTTCTTTTTTAAATTCACTACCCAGCAATACATTCCCAAGACCACAGTAGCTATAATCACTTGAACCACCATTAGTACTAGACTCAAAGTATGAACCAGGGCATACAAGCTGACCTCTTATTGTATAGCCCACCAGGGTGTAATTTCACATTATAAGCCTGCTATGCTTTAAAGCATCCTTCTGCAATTTTAAATTTGTTTTTATTACATTATAAAAAACTGATACAAAATATAAAAATCATTTCTTTTTATTATCATGGGAAATTTAGGTGTGAAACAGAACATAGGCCAATTAAAATAAAGTTTCCTGAGTCTATACCAGAAGTGGGCATCTTCAGCTGCCACACAATACATGTTATTACTGGTATAGACAGTTTTTACTTTACCAGCATCACAACTGTACTGTTCAATTTGGAGACTGTTTCCCCAGAGTGAGCCTACAGGTTGGCAACTCTGTCTGGAAGACATTACACCAGCACATAGAAAAATCCCCCAGTACAAGTCTGGGGCTTTCTAGATGAGTGGTGGACAACTTACAGCCCACGGGCACGTGGCCCAGCAGGGTAATCTGCTGGCTGGCTGCCAGACAGTTCGTTTACATTTGCATGGCCACCCACAGCTCCCAGTGGCCGTGGTTCGTCATTCCCGGCCAATGGGAGCTGCGGAAAGCAGCACAGGCTGCAGCGACATGCTAGCTATATAAAAATATATATATAATGGGGGTTGTTGTTACCATCTGACCTCCCTTTGCATAATTTGTTTGATTGTTAAGGATTTTACCAGGCATAATCACATTGTGTAATACTACCAGAACTGGGTTTCATTATCAAACCAAGCATTTTTTTAAAAAAAAGTCCCTCCTTGACCATGATTGCAAGCCACACCCATTCACAGAATTCACCAATATAGGAATACAGTAATTTTAACCTTTTCCACACCATGACTCCATGTGACAATAGAAAAAGTGTTGTGAATCACTTTCCCAAGTAGCCATAAAGAAAGGAAGGGTGATTGCAACCCTATACTCTCCCCAGGTTGAGAATCCCTGTATTAGCAAACACATAATGAAGAAAACATTGCCTGTAGCTATAATTCTTTGCTACAATTGCAAACCTTATGACAGCTAAACCTGTGTGAATAAATTGTCATCCACAAAAGTGCCCATGAAAAGATGGGCATTAATGAGAAAAGGCCAGATTCTGTTCTTGGATGTACGTATATACCCATCCATCATCACTGCAACTGCATGTATGAGGACCGACTCTGACTCAGATTAGAAATGATGAGTTGAAAATGAGTACAAAAAACAAAGCGAATGAAACCCTCATGGTGTTACTGGCTTTCTGTATGACCAAAAGGAGAAGGCTTCATGAAAACACAATGCACAAGGCAAGGGCCTGATTCTGTAGGTTTCTAAGCCCCCTCCATTGCCAGGGAAATGAGAGTACTGCACATTTTGCAGGGCTGAGTCCCTACAGCACACAATAACCAGAACAGCTGCACAATATAACACAGGCTCTATTTCACCCTCTGGTTGTTTTATCCTTTGCTCATTTAAATTAGTCTTTAAATTATTGATTTGTCTGTTTATTTTTATTTGATGCAGCATTTTGTTTCACTTCAGTAAAAGCAAAGAATATTTCGCACTGCTGTTTTTTTATGTTCCTAGAATATTATTTAGGTACAGCAGTAAGCTTTCCAGCAACAGAGTATCTGGTATTCTTCTCTTTCAGGATGCTCTGGTCAGTGAGATTCTACATGCTGTTGTGGCCGCTTCTTTTGTATAATCTGTAAGCTAAAATGTGGCATGAGTCTCATGATAGTGACATGAAAGTGTCATTTTCACTCCTATTTAAAGTCATTTTCTAGTGTAGTCGGCTCCTTAGAGCTAAGATCAAAAGTGTAGTTATGGGGTGAGTAGTCTCTTGGCCTATCCAAGGCCGTGATCAAGTGTCTTGATATTATTGGTCTTTTGGCCTCGAGATGAAAACCTGGTCTGTGTCTTGGGAACCTTGAAGAAAAAATTATCTAAGTTGTATCTGTAGCACCCCTAGAGCTCCAGGGAGGTACAGTATAAACGCACGGGGCCTTGCCCTAATAGGATGTTTCCAAAAGTTAAATGATCTATTCCAAGCTTGATGAACTACAAAAAAGTGATAGAAAATAATCTAGGTTTTTCTACAATTGTTGTATTCAAATGTTAGCAACAAAGTAAGAATATACATTTTTTAAACCTAATCAGTATCCCTTAAGTGAATTGACACAAGATGTCAGAACAAGTATTAGCTGAGTGAGTCTAATATTTATTTAATTGTCTTTCTTTATATAGGAATTATAAATTATTAACTGACAGGAACACTGTATCTAAGTTGTTATCTGCAAAAAACCAAGAATTTTCAGGTGCCCAAGTAGCCTTTGGAATCATGGTTAAAGTTTCCGCCCTCCCTACCAAAATCTGAAATGGCAACTCTGGTCAATAGATATACCTATAGAGTGAAGGTGAGATAGATGAGATGCTGATACCCTGCAAAGGGAATGTGCATGAATTGTGTTCTAACCGCTCTTGGAGAGAATTGTGCCTTTACACAATTTAGGCAAAACACCCAAAGTCTAGAAATAACTAAGGAGCAAGTGAACCAGAGGCATAGGTTTGAAAAACAAAGAAACATTCCGTCACTCCTGTGAAGAACTGAAAGGGACTTGGGAGTCTGATGCAGTGGTTCTAATGCAGTATTACTAGTGGGTAAGGTCACTGCTCTAATATAGATCTGACACATAGGAGTGCTATCAGGAAACAAAAGCTTTATTTGTAAATCCAATCACATGAACTGAGTCAAGCCTCCAAAGGCAAATATCTGTGAAGCAATACATGACATGCACCGTATCTACCCAGTCTACAATTCTCTGTAAACATCTGATCAGGATGCGCCCAGCTATGAAGGCAGTGCCCTGCCAGCGGCAGCGCAGAAGTAAGGGTGGCAATACCATACCATGCCATCCTTACTTCTGCGCTGCTGCTGGCAGTGGTTCTGTCTTCAGAGGTGGGCTCCTGGCCAGCAGCTGCTGCTCTCCAGCTGCCCAGCTCTGAAGGCAGTGCTGCCATCTGTAGAAGGGTAGTAGTATTGCAACTCCCCCTACAATAGCCTTGTGATCCCCCCACAACTCCTTTTGGGGTCAGGCCCCCGACAATTACAACACCATGAACTTTCAAATTTAAAGAGCTGAAATTATGAAATTTGCTATTTTTAAAATCCTAGGACTGTGAAATTGACCAAAATGGACCATGAATTTGATAGGGCCCTATAAGAGAGAAAATATCATAAATCTCACGATATAAATCCATGGTACGCCCAAATCTTGTATATTCTGAGGCTAAGACAAGAAGCAATGGGCTTAAATTGCTGCAAGGGAGATTTAGGGTGGACATTAGGAAAAACTTCGGAGCTGTCAGAGTGGTTAAGCACTGGAATAAATTGCCTATGGAGGTTGCGGAATCTCCATCATTGGAGATTTTTAAGAGCAGGTTAGACAAACACCTGTCAGGAATGGTCTACACAGGGGTGAGCTGCAGACGGTTCGCAACGGTTCGCGCGAACCGTTTGCTAAAATTAGACGCTGGACAGAGAACCGTTTGCTAAAATTAGACGCGGGACAGAGAACCGGATGCTAAAGAGCCAGGCAGGTGAGAACAACTCTGGTCTGCTGGCCGGATGTGGCCAGCAGGACTGCCCTGTCTCCCACCTGAGCAGCTCCCAGGATTCCCTGCCCTCTACCCCCCGCAGAGCCCGCATGGTGGTCAGCCCGCCGCCAGCTCCCCTGAGCTCCAGCTTCATCCTGATGATTTGAGCGGCCGCCAAAAGGTAAGAGGGGACTGGGTGCTTCTAGGGTGACCACAGATCATAGAAATGAAACATCGGGATGGGGGGGGGGCCAAAAAGCCATTTCGCAGGGGCCGGGGAAATTAGCAGGGAAGGAGCCGCACCTGGAGCGCAGCCGAGTGGGAGAGGCGCGGGGCTCCGGACCCCAGCAGCGGAGGGGGAGAGCGGCTCGGGGCCGCGTGAGCCGACCAGGTAAAGTTTATCGGCTTGGGAGGGACCCTGGCCGGCTCCTCGCCCCTGTAGGGGAAGGAGAGGACGGAGTCAGGGCGCGGGGGGAGAGTCCCTCCGGGAGGGACGTCTGGTCACCCTAGGTGCTTCAGGGTCGCCAGGGGCAAGTGGGGCAATTTGCCCCGGGCCCTGCAGGCCCCCCCCGTCCCCCTCCCCCTCCCCCGCAGAGCCCAGCCGCAGGCAGCTGGGCAGCTCAGCGGAGCAGCAGCTTGTCTTGCTGCTTTGAGCAGCTGGCAAAGTGGGGGCTGCGAGCTCCAGGGTCGCCCGGGGGGCAAGTAGGACAATTTGCCCCAGGCTCTGCAGGGGCCCTCTGCCCCACAAGGATGCCCCCCCGCCCCCTTCCCCCCGAAGAGCCGCAGTGGCAAGCCGCTGGCAGCTGGGAAGCTCAGTGGAGCTCCAGCTTGTCCTGCAGCTTTGAGCGGCCACCAAAGTAAGGGGGGGCTGCGAGCTTCGGGGCCCACCTGGGGTGGGGAGAGTGAGTGGGGCAATTTGCCCCAGGCCCTATAGGGGCCCCCTGCCCCATGAGGATGTCCCCCCCCCTTGACTCCACCTTCCCCCATCCAACCCCCGGCTCAGAGCATTGTGCATTTTTTAGTTAGGGGAGTGCTGTAGTGGGGACCACCTGTGTATAGTGTGTGTGCCAGACAGAGCTGTGTGTTGTAGGGCGGCTGGGTAGCAGGGGAGTTGTGCGGCTGGGAGAAGGTCTGCACAGTAGTGGGTGAGGGCTGGGGGTTGTGCACTGAGGAGGGATGTATAATACTTGGGGTTGTGCAGTTCAGGTCACTTATGGTGTGTATGGGAGGAGGAGGGCTGTGTACAGTGTGTTGTGTTGCTGGGGGTGAGGTGCTGTATGCTCTGCGGGGACTGCATAGGGTTCTTGCAGCACCACGGATTGTTTCTTGAGTGTGGTGTAGATGGGGGTTGTTGTGCAGTGGTTGTGTAGCTGGCGTACCTTGGGTTGGCTGCCTAGGGCTCCTGGCAGCCAGCAGCTTGTTTGCTGAGCTGTAATTTATAAACCTCCCAATGCAGCTCCTGGAGGAGCCTGTGTGATGAGGGAAGGATGGACCCAGGACAATACTTTGTTTCTATTATAATAAACTTTTATAAACTTTTATACAAACTTTTATACAAATGTTTTTTTATTAAGTATGACTTCCAATGATTCAATGCATTGCCATTTCTTATGGAGAAAAGGTACAAAAATACATACTGTGGATGAACATCCCTTAAATCAGAACTTTTTATAGGGAACCCATTGTTAAATCAGAACTTTTTATAGGGAACCCGTTGTTAAGATTTTGGCAGCTCATCACTGGGTCTACATAATACTTACCCCTGCCATGAGTGCAGGTGACTGGACTAGATGACCTCTTGAGATCTCTTCCAGTTCTATGATTCTATGATTGCATACTCTTTTGGTCACCCTACTGCAAAAAAAATCTATTAGAATTAGGAAAAAGTACCGCAAGTGGCAGCAAAAATGATGAGGCATATGGCATACAAAGTTCCATACAAGGAGAGATTAAAAAGCCAGGAACTGTTCATCTTAGAAAAGAGACAACTAAGGTGGTGGAGAAAGTGAATAGGGAAGTGTTATTTACCCATTCACATAGCACAAGAACCAGGGGTCACCCAACGAAATGAATTGGCAGCAGGTTTAAAACAAACATAAGGAAGTTCTTCTTCACACAACCTGTGGAATTCATTGCCAGGGGATATTGTGAAGGCCAAAAATATAACGGGATTCAAAAAAAGAATTAGATAAATAAATGGAGGATAGGTCCATCAAAGGCTATTAGCCAAGATGGTCAGGATGCAATCCCATGCTCTGGGTGTTCCTAAACCTCTGACTGCCAGGTGCTGGGACTGGATGACAGGGGACGGATCACTCAATAATTGCTCTGTTCATGTCCCCGAGGCATCAGGCACTGGCCACTGCTGGAAGACAGTATACTGGCTAAATAGACCATTGAACTAACCCAACATGGTCATTCTTATGACTCCCATAGTTATTTGGCATGTCCACACTGGAGTTGGAATGTGTAATACCTTGCTAACTCTGATCAAAGTAGTGTGCTAAAAATAGAAGTGTAGCTATGGCAGTGCCAACAGTGAGATGGACTAGCCACTCAGGTACATTCCTGCTCAGGACCCAAGGTATGTATTTGGGTAGCTAGACCATCCCCTCATACGTGCTGCTAAAGCTACATTATATTTTTAGCATGCTAGCTCAATCAACACTAGCACAGGTATGTCTACTTGAGCTGGAAATTACATCTCCAATTCCAGTGTAGCTCTACTCATTGTTACCATACACTTATTACATTAGGATTTATAGTCACAGGATTTTTCCACAGAATCATGGGAGCCAATGGCTGAGATTCTCAGCTGTTCTATATCTGTGAATTTACTGCTTTGATGGAGCTACACCGATTTACGCCTGCTAAGAATCTGGCCAAATAATATTATTAGCTGGTCACCCCCCTCATCTTTCCCCAAAGACCTGCAAGCTGTTGTCACCTGCCAATGAGCCTTGAGTGGATGTTACTAAGCCTAAAATTGTTGGCACACAGCCTTTGAAAATCAGGCTATCAGGTGCATCCCCAAAGCTGTTCAGGTGTTCCTGGCTTGAAGCTGTGAATGGGCACAACATGACTCAATTGTGTCTAAGGGCAACACTTCATGCACACTTTCTTTGCTATAGATCAAGTCTTACGTGGAACACTGTTGGGTAGAAAGGTGTTTCAGTGCTCCAATCCTGTATGCGAAGCTACGCAGGCATCCTTGTTCTTTGTGCTTGCAGCTTTCATTTTCAGTCTGGCCTTCAATGTGAAGACACAGCAGGTCCAATACAGGTCAGACAACAACAAAGCAGAGCATGGTATGGGCACATCTAGTTGGAACTGTCTATACTAAACAGCAGAAGTATATAATATGCTTATGTTCAATTTGCGTCATTGTTGTGATTCCATTCCAGTCAGGGTGTGCGTGTCTGCATTTAATAGGCTCCTCAATAGGTATGATTCATGTATAAAAAAATCAAAACCAAGGTGTCCTACTTGTATATGCTTTATTATAAACGAATAAGGCCTTGAAACTACATAATGAGCATAGCTGTACAATATTTTGAAAAAATGACAGTTCTTCCTTTATGAAATAGTACTCGTATTTATAAAAAAGAGGTAAAAATGTGTTAATCTGTCCTGAGAAGGTAAAGCAAAATCATAAGCACTCTTCTCAGTTCACTCAGTTAACCTTCTTAAATGATGAAGGTGGTATAAAATGGCCTTAGGGTAAATTAGGATCAAACCCTCAATTCTAGCTCTAAGCTTCAATTCCCTACCATTAAAATTGGAATAACACTTTCCTACCTCACAGGGGTGTTGGGAGAATGAATTTAGGAATGTTTGTGAGGCATTTATATAGGACTGTGTTAAGGTCCACATAAATATATACATAAGAGGGCTTTGGTTTTGTGTAGATAATGAACCTTTAGTGAATTATTTTCTGACATGGTTGGGTTCTTTTGAATGAAAAACAGATTAGATAGCACTTATGTTTCATTTGACTCAGGTAAAGTAGTTTATCAAAATGTAGTCTTTGGGATCAAAGAGGAAAATGAGATTTTAGAAAATGAAAACCGCCACCTCTTCAAGCTGTGAACCTCTAACATGCCAGATCATAGTCTAGTAGCCTAGCCACTGAGCTACACTGAGTATTACAAACAAATGCCGACACCATATTTGGAATTGTTAAATTAGCCACCAGATGGAGTCACATGAATACAATACAAATGTCTGGCCCTGGCACAGAAAAGATAATTAAATATTTTAGATACAAGGCTCAAAACAAAGAGCCGTTTCCCCAGCCATAAAAAATTCTATATGGATGCAACATTTTATGAAAATCAGACAAAGTATGTTTATAATTAATAAAGTTGCTCAGTAAAAATGACATCTTACTGTTTCATATTTAACCTTCAGAATTTGTGTGTCAATTTTTTTCACTTTATAGGACAAAATAATGAAACGAGTTGTCTAATTCTAGCACTGCAAGCGTAACTTTGGATCTGAAAATCAAGATGAGTTCATCTTCATCAGGTACTATCAACAACTACCATCAAACTGTATAAAAATCTCTTAAATCCAGAATTTGCCTTCCACTTATTCTGATCATACATAAAACAGACTGTCTTATTGCTATAATGTCTCTGCCGTGCTGATAGAAGAAAAAGTTGGTTTGTATAATTAAACAGGATGTAAGGAGTAGAAAATGAGGTAACTGCCATGTTTTACATTGCTGAGCTCCAATTCATCTGCAAATTTAACACCATCAGTTTAGGACTAAACAAAGACTGTGAATGGCTTGCCAATTACAGAACCAGTTTCTCCTCCCTTGGTTTTCACACCTCAGCTGCTGGAACAGGGCCCCCCTCCCTCTGATTGATAACCTCTCTATCTCTAGCTTTTGCTTTTTTATATTATATATACACACCTGCCCCCTGGAAATTGCTTACTGCTTGCATCAAAGAAGTGGTGATTCACCTGCACAAGCTCATGCTGCAAAAAATCTGTTAGTCTATAAGGTGCCCACAGGATTCTTTAGAACCTTACAGAACCAGACTGTTACTTGTTTTGGCCATGCCACATTTAAACAGGTAGTGGGCATATTTTAAATAACACTAAGGCCCTTTATATTGCCAGAGAGGTGTAAAGGAGCCTTAGTATAAACCAGAATTCAGCCCAATGTGATTTGATTCTTCAACAAAAGGAAGAAGTCTGTGTTTAGTTCTATAATCTATTTCTATATGATGTAAGCAGAGTCTGAATGAGCTCTCCCCTGACATTTAATGACACACTGGGGGGGGGGGGGGAAGAGGGGGGGAAGACATCAGGAGCAGACTGTATTTACCTAAACACACCTACTTAGCCTAGGTGTGTGGCAGATGGACCTGCTTTGCCAAGGTGATCAATTTGGCTGGTTTTGGATTACAGTTCCCTTCAAGAACAGGACCCCGGCCTTCCACAATGCCCGAGATCGAAAGGTGGAGAAATATACCCTTCTGGCCAAAACCTTGAGAGCTAAGAGTTACCAGGTTCAGATACACGCCCTGATCGTTGGAGCCCTGGGTGCATGGGACCCCAGTAACGAGTGAGTGCTGAGAGAATGCAGAATTGGTCAGCGCTACACTCGGCTGATGCAGCAACTCATGTTGTCAGATGCCATCAGGTGGTCAAGGGACATCTACATAGACCACATCACCGGACATCGGCAATACCAGGAGGGATGAGCTGAAGTTGGGAAAGTAACTGAAATACTTTCCTCATGGACAACCTACCCTAATTCTCAATTACTGAGGGACAATCTTCACTCATTGCTATATTTGCTTTCCACAACCAACTCTCTGTATAACTTTTCATGAGTGATGTACTTGGATGCTAATACCTAAACTGTATTCTTAAATTTATTCACCAAAATTTGGGTTATTGCTGATTAGGCACTATATGTAGCTTATGACTTTAAAAACAAGCTGGATAATCTAAGCACTATACCCACATGTACAGACACTCTTTTCTTAACTTGTGTGCTATATAATTTTTTAATATTAGCTTTAATAAAATGTTTAAATTTGATTGCAGGGGTATTGAAATGATGTTATCCTTATTGTATGTGTAAAGGGCAGCAGAACTGTACTTAGCACACCCTGAATGAGGGTGTCATTCTAAACTGAACCTCACTTGGTAAGCAGAGAGTAAAGATGCCCATGCCTACTGAAGATGAGAGGCAGGTGTTCCTACCTGTTGGTGTGGATTTGTTTAGAGGGTGCTGGAGGCCATTTGACCTTTCTCTCTCTTCAGTATTTGAATACAGAGCTGATTGCATTCATTTGAGCATCCTTGTTTCTGTGCAGTGATTACCAGAGCTGAAATCACTGATGAACAGTTCTAGGGGCCTACTCCTTAGAGCTGGTAGTGGGACAGTGTGGTAGAAGGTGCCCTGCTACCCAGTGAAATCACTAAGATGTGCTACATGGGGGAACCTCAGAGGCAGAGATAATGGCAGGAGTGGTGAGCAGTGGCAGAGATAACAATGAGCTGGTTGCAGAGGTGGCAGCAGCATTGGAGGTATTGCTTGACACCGCCCCCTTTCAGGGGTGGGAGATGGGGCCACGTGAATGCATCTCTGAACTCTAGGTCTTTGATAAGGACAAGCAACTGTGAATGGGGTACAATGGATGGAAAAGGGACTGGTATGTTAAAGAGACATTCTTTCACTGGACTTTCATTCCGCAAGTTGGGAAACTGAGGCACAGGACACTGCCAACTTACTGTGGGGTGGGCATTTCCTTTATGGTTACATGCTTTTGAATAGTATCAGAGGGGTAGCCGTGTTAGTCTGGTTCTGTAGAAGCAGCAAAGAGTCCTGTGGCACCTTATAGACTAATAGACGTATTGGAGCATGAGCTTTCGTGTGACATGCATCCGACGAAGTGGGTATTCACCCACGAAAGCTCATGCCCCAATACGTCTATTAGTCTATAAGGTGCCACAGGACTCTTTGATGCTTTTGAATGTGGTTGTGGTATTTTCCCAAATTAATGCTTAAATAAAAGTTTTCTTTTGTTAGAAACAGACTCAGGGCTTGTGAGTGGGGAAGTATTGCCTCTTACAGGTGCCCAGGGGTGGTGTTTAGTTTTCTCCAATTACTTGGTGGGGGATTGACTAGTTCTGTTTTGTACTGTGAAGAGGAACCCCTAGGTATTGAACCTGGCTCTTGTTGATGCCAACTGCCCCTGGCAGAAGAGTTACAATAATCTAGCTCTCTGACTTCAAATGACTTTTGGTATATTATGCAATGTGAAAATGCCTTTACAAACCTCCCTCAGAATAAACATCTCACGCAACAATTAGGAAAGAACTCATCCTGCTGCCCTTGAAAGCAAACTCCCAATGCTTAGAGGATGTAAGCATCCTGTATGAAGGCCCAGCAATCACTCATTGTCCTAGCCAAGGCTGTTTACAACCATGGAAGGTGTGTGAGTTGTGTGGAACAGAGAGAAGGCTTGGCACTGTTTGGTTAGACTTGTCTCTACAAATCCTTAGAAGAGAGGACAGCTCCAGCAATGCTCACATTGCTTCATAAAGCAGGGCCAAATATTCTCTGTACCCTTGCCTGTCTCTTTGCTAAAGCAGGGGTGGCCAATCTGTGGCTCTGAAGCCACACGCGGCTCTTCAGAAGTTAATATGCGGCTCCTTGTATAGGCACCGACTCCAGGGCTGGAGCTATAAGCGTCAACTTTCCAATGGGCCAGGGGGTGCTCACTGCTCAACCCCTGGCTCTGCCACAGGCCCTGCCCCCACTCCACCCCTTCCCACCCCCTCCCCTGAGCCTGCCGTGCCCTCGCTCCTTCCGCACCAGGGCCTCCTGCATGCCATGAAACAGCTGATCAAGAGGTGTGGGGAGGAATGGAGAGGTGCTGATTGGTGGGGCTGGGAGAGGTTGGAGGCTCTGGGAGTGGAGGGGGGGTTCTGATCAGGGCCACCCACGGGGGGGGGCAACTGGGGCAATTTGCCTCAGGCTCCAGGCCCTGTAGGGGCCCCGCGAGCCCTGGCCCGGCAGTGGTCCGGGTCTTCAGCAGGGCGGGGCCCTTCAGTACTGCCAAAGACGCAGAGCGACTGAAGGGCCCCCCACTGCCGAAATGCCCGGCGGTGGTCTGGGTCTTTGACGGCATTTCAGCGGCGGGGGATCCTTCAGTGCTGCCGAAGACGCAGAGCGACTGAAGGGCCCCCCGCCGCCGAAATGCTGCCGAAGACCCAGACTGCTGCCAGGTGAGTACAAGTGCCGCAGCTCCCCTGCTTTGCCCCAGGCTGCCTGAATCCTCTGGGCAGCCCTGGTTCTGATGTGGAGGCTGCTGACGTATTACTGTGGCTCTTTGGAAATGTACATTGGTAAATTCTGGCTCCTTCTCAGGCTCAGGTTGACCACCCCTGTGCTAATGAATATCAGATATATTGTAAATTGCAGTGCTTTGCCATTTATAAACTTGAGACATGCATTGAGAGGGATGAAGGCCATTCCACTGAAGATTAATTTATGATGGTGCCTGTGGACATTTCCATTAATGAGTTCAAGCTTTACACTTTGAAACTTGTAGATGAGCTGATATTTGAGTGATCGTTTTACTTTACAGCTGGTCAAAAATGTTGTGACTGAAGTTTTCTCTCTGAAAATGCAGTTTTGTCGAAATCACATTTCAATTCAACATTTTGATGTTGGCAAAAATGTATGCAGGAAAATGTCAAAATGAGCCATTTCTGCTTTCTTGTTTCAATGTCAAAATACTTTTATTTAATTTAGCATTTTGATTAGATGTTTATATCAGATTAAAATATTAACTTTAATATATATTATGTAACACATTAACAATTTTTATATTGCTTCAACATTATCAAAACAACATGATTCAACAACTCTGAATTAGCAGCTCTGAATTAGCAAAATGTTTCAACAGCTCTGAATCATCTTGTTTTGGAATTTTTGATTCAAAGGAAGTTTCAAAAATTTGGATATTTTTGTTCCTGTTTGGAATGAATACAATTGTCAAACATAAAATTCCAGTTTTCTGACCAGCTCTATTTCTTTTTTGAGGACTATCGCTAACATTTAATTTCAAGCCGGGGGCAGATGCATAAGACTAACAGACAGTCCATAATCAATTGCTTCTTGTTCTGTTAGCTCCAGTATATTGAATTAGTTTTAAATAATAATAATAAAATCACAATCATTATCTTATATTTTCCTCTTTCAAAACTATGAAGTGTCACAAGAGAGACAAAGTAAGAAAATGTAAGATATCTGGACAATCCTCATTCTTTTATCTCTGCTTTTATGATCATCAGGCCTGATTCTGCAAAACCCTTAGTTCTGTGAATATTGTTTACACATCTAAGTAGCAACTGTCTAAAATGGGCCACTCTCATTACCACTTCAAAAGTTATTTTTCCTTCCTTGGTATCCTGCTTTCAATTGAATTGTCTCATTAGACTGACCTCACACTTGGTAAGGCAACTCACATCTTTTCATGTATTTATACCTGCTCCTGTATTTTCCACTCCATGCATCTGATGAAGTCGGTTCTAGCCCATGAAAGCTTATGCCCAAATAAATGTGTTAGTCTCTAAGGTGCAACAAGGACTCCTTGTTGTTTTTGCTGATACAGACTAACACGGCTACCACTCTGAAACTTGTATGTACGTGTGTATCCGAGAAAGTGGGTATTCACCCGCGAAAGCTCATGCTCCAAAATGTCTTAGTCTATAAGGTGCCACAGGACTCTTTGCTGCTTTTATGTATGTATTTAGAAACTCCAGAAAAAAACTTTACATACTAAATCTTGTTGTTTCACTTGGATAAGAAATGTACAGATTGACAGCAATGCATCTTTAACCAGGAGGGAATTTGGCTGGCTAGCAGAATGAAGGGAACAGTGCTTTATGGCTGGGGGGGGGGGGTACTGGGGGAAGGGGAGAGGTCATACTGTTGCAAAAGGGAACAAGGGGCCAGCATGGTGACACTGACTCATCCCCTGGAATGGGATGGGAGGAAGAATTTAAAAAGGGGCAGCCCTGTGCATGAAGCCCCCTTTTACACAGAGCAGCCTGAGGCAGCACCCACCATCCCTCCCCTTTAGGTGGTGAAATGCCAGGTTTGGTCAAGACTACCTGGGGGCATTGCACTGGCCACCCCTTTTTTAGCGGTGCTGTGAAGGAATTTTTCCTTTACCACCAGATTGGCCTCGTTGCAGTTGGGGTTTTCTCTCCTTCCCCATAGCAGGTTCAGGAAGGGCTCTGTTCATGTATGGCAGGAAGGGTGGCAGGCTGTATGTCACAACTTATCATATAAGTGTGGGGTGGATGTCCAGTGCAGGTACTGCATAGGAAAGATATACAGTGACTGGATAAACAGTTTGGAAAAGGACTTAAAAGGGTGTTGGTTAAAGGAACGAAGGGGTCGGGGAAAGTTGGGGACTCCTATAATTGGTCCACCAGGGAGCCAACCCCCCATTATTATAGTTCACCTTAACCATCCTATGGGTGTGTATGAATGGTAAGGTCCCAGCAATGGATTTGCTCGAAGGAAAAAGAGGTGGAGCTGGTGGAAGCCCCCCAAATAATTATGAAATAAACATGGGGTTACCTGCACTGGACAGTTTTATCTGCTGGGTAGTCCCAGACATATAATAATGAAGTTGTGGCCAGATTAAAACTATATCAAGTGTCTCCTGTTCTTCTTTCGGTATAGCCGGACAATATGCTTTTGGTGTATTTTCTTTTAATGTAGTAAGGAAAACAGTATGGGAGACAGGCTATAATCAGAGCTGATTAAAGAAACCTCAGATGTCGGGAATCCATAGCTCTGTTAAGAAAAGAAGAATATTAAGTAGCCTTTGAGTAGCATTGGGATGTGATATTTTTACAAGGAACTCATTTGGAAGAAAATGAAACACTGATACTCAGAAGAGACTGAGAAGAATGCAGCTATTAGGCTTTCATATAATTTGAAAAGCCAGTGACGTGTTATTCTTATCCACAAAAAAGTATCCTTCAGTATAACCAAATCCTAGCAGAATAGGGAGGGTAGATCTATTTTGATAGCACTGTCTTCTCAATACTTCTCTCATTATTTTAAATAGCACTTATCATTTCTAGAGCCTCTCTTCTAATCTCATTGGAAATTTAACTGAGATTCTGACAGCAGAAAAAAGATATACAAGTGTTCATGGGAGGAGATAAGAACCCAGTAATAAATCTGCTAGTGAACAATTCCTGCATACTGAGTAATTCCCACAGGTGGGGGGTGAACAATAATATGTTAAATGTTTTGTGGAAGAAAGACCTTCACAATATTTAAAAACATTCCCACCTGGAAGAATAGGAGTTTCACAACTGCCTGGATCATCCCCTCCTGCAGTAAAACCCACATTAGAGAGTTCTGGAGGAAGAAATCTCCATTTGAATGCCCTCAAAGAGCTCCTCACCAATCTTTTCATTGGGAGCTGGGTGTCATGCAGCGCTGGAGTAGGCCATTGGACTCATCTCCAAATCTGGCAGATCTATAGGCTCTTATGGCCATTTATGCAGAGGATCTAGCCTCCCTCAGCAACTTGGGAGTTTATGTTCATAGGGACTCCTCCTGGCCACAGCTGCTCAGGGTTTCCAGGAGGCAGGCTGGAGCACTGCGTTAGACTTCAGAGTGAAGCTAGTGAGAGCGATGTGGAATCTGTGGCAAAGAGGACTTGGAAGGTAGACTCAGCAATCTGTACTAGAAACCGTAGGAGCAGCCCTACTGAACAGTATCACAAAAGAGACTGGCAGACAAGATGGAGGTACATGTAATGCAGTTCACATATCTAACAAGCTCTGTGCATCTCAGCATCCTCCATTACATCGACCTAAGTCATATAGAGCTTTACCGCATATAGTCAGCTACACAGGATGCCCTGTTAAAAAAACACCCCTTGCTATGAGTGTGGAAAGGCAAGACATGTTGCTAGAGCCTAGAAAGCATCACAGTTAGCATTCCTGAAATCAGTTACATGAATCCTTGGCTCTGATTCTCACTTGTGCTGATGTAAATTAGGAGTCACTGCACTGAAGTCAGTGGAGCTACACTGGTGTGAAACCTATGTGAATGAGTGGAGAATCAGGCCCATTGTCCACATTGTTACTGTCCTGAGAGAAGATAATTGCAGATCAACTCACCCTCTTTATAAATTCATTTGCTCAGTTGACATTTGGATCCCTGGAGGAAAGCCACCATCTACTGAACTGAGTCTAGATATGGGCTCAGCTGTTTTAATTCTTCCTGTATCTACTTACTTGCAATGATTTCAAAAGGAACCACTTTGTGAATCTAAACTATATTTGGTGATTTAACTGAAGAATACAGTCCCTGTGCCTGCTTACCTCAGTGAACTGAGGATACTTGAAATATGTCAGCTTTGAGTCCTCCATAGTGGGAAAACTGGCACCCCAATGCAGAGAATGAACTCTTTTACTTCTGTGAGCCTACCAAGTTGTCAATGGCTGCATTTCTTCCCTACCTGCACTACACTTGGTTCATCCTATCGCCACTGTGACAGATTACACTGTCTGATGCACTGGGCTGTGAAACTGGATTTGTGCTCAAAATGAAACTCCAAAGCAATTTGGCCCCCATACAGTGGAAATTTACACATTTGACTTTGCCTGCGAAGAAAGTCTTGTCCCAGGAGCTATAAAGCAAGATAAAAATAAATGCCACACAGATGCATGCTATAATGCCACATATCCAGAGTTTCAGTGTGGTTTGCTGGTCAGAGTTTGTAAACCTGAATTTGTTTAAAAAAAAAATAAGAAAAGGGCAATCTAAGGCTAGTGACCCACCATCCTCAAATTGCAGAACCCCCAAACCATTCTACGGATGTCACCTGATGGGAAGACTGGAGTGCTAGAATTCTTGCACTCACATATCAGGAACCTAGGGCAAGAGGGGGTAGGAGCTGAGGAGACCAGCAATAGGAGCACAAATGTTACATGCCATGGAGCCCATCTCCACAGGGGCTCCTATCACACTCATGGGCAAGGGAGGAACCACAAGTGAGAGGACCTACTTCTAAGGCCTGGTCTACACTATGGGGGGGGGTCGAACTAAGGTACGTGACTTCAGCTACGCGAATAGCGTAGCTGAAGTCGAACTACCTTAGTTTGAATTTCCTACCTGTCCAGACGCCGCGGGATCAAACTCTGCGGCTCCCCCGTCGACTCCACCACCGCCGTTCGCGGTGGTGGAGTTCCGGAGTCGACGGGAGCGCGTTCGGAGTTCGAACTAGATAGACGCGATAGTTCGAACTCCGAGAAGTCGAACTCTCCGCGTCGACCCGGTGGGTAAGTATGGACCTACCCTAAGTGAATCATCTTGACTTTCCTCCTTCCCTCACCCCAGCGAAGGGGAATGGTAGGGCTTTTTAGAGGGAGTAGCAGCTACAGGACAGCCTCTGAGGGGATTCTTCTTTCATCCCCTGGCAGATCTCCATGGCTCAGCTGAGTTTTCAGGCTGTGCACAGATGATTTTGGCCTGAGGAAGAAATAAGATTATGCAGCCATAATAGTAACACCATAACAGTACTGAAGGCGATAAAACCATTTCCATACTAATCCAGATTATGACTCCTCCTAACTTTTTGCATATTTACTTCTTTTAGCCTGAATGTACTTAGTGCAAGCCAAGTGAGTTGTTATAATGGGTACTAGGAGTGAGGTTTTTAGAAACACGTCTGTCAATGGCACTCATGCTCCAAATCACTTAGATTCATACACCTAAGAAGGGCTGTTCTGATGTGGATGTGAGATGCAGATAGTCAACTATACAGCATGATGCTCTTGTTGTATTCTAATTTAAATATTTAATAACACATGCCCATATAACAATCAACTTCCCACCCACAAGCTTATATTTGGTATCTTTTACTTGTACTTGGAAATGGAAGTCAAGTATCAGAGGGGTAGCCGTGTTAGTCTGGATCTGTAAAAGCAGCAAAGAGTCCTGTGGCACCTTATAGACTAACAGACATATTGGAGCATGAGCTTTCGTGGGCGAATACCTGCATGCATCCCACGAAGTGGGTATTCACCCACGAAAGCTCATGCTCCAATACGTCTCTTAGGCCTGGTCTACACTAAGAATGGGGGTCGAACTAGGGTACGCAAAAAATTCACGTGATGAATAGCTGGCGGTGAATTCGACCCTAGTAGTTCGACGTACGCTCAGGCGCAGCCGCGGAACGAAACCGAACTCCTCGGCTCCTCTCGACTCTGCTAACTCCAGCTGCGGTGGAGTACGAACTAGCGCGAGCGCGCTTCGAGCGCAACTATCGCGCAGATCATAGAGTGATAATCCGACACTCAAAAACCACACCGCCGCGCCGAGCGCGCGCCTAAGTCTATAAGGTGCCACAGGACTCTTTGCTGCTTTTTTTGGAAATGGAAGTCAATACAGATAGGCATGAAAACTGAACTACTTTCTCACCTGCAGAAGTGGTTCTTTTAGGTTTGGAATGTTAAGTGTTGGCAGAACATTGGGGTTAAGTTTCATCCTATATACCTATTTTGTGGATAATCAAAGGACATTTTCAAACCTGGGTGTCTAAAATTAGGCTTCTCAATAAAAGCAGCCTGATTTTTACAGGCTAGTGAGCATGTGCAGCTCTCTCCGAAATCAATTTATAATTTAAAAAGCAATCCATGGGAACTCCATGTGCTTGGCACCTCTAAAAATTAGGTCACTTGTAGAAGCATTACTTTAGGCAACCAGCTTGGAAAATTTTGGCTTAAATGTCCAGCCTGCCAGCTTGGTGTTGAAACTCCAGTGTTTTTTAAATTCTTGAAGAAACTTCTCTTTTAGTCTGGGGGAAGCTGCCTCACAGTCAGAATAGGGAGGATGGTCCAGTTGTTAGAATTCTTACCCTGAGATTTGGGAGACAAACATTCAATTCCCTGCTCCATCATAGACTTCCCATGTGACTTTGGACAAGTCACCTAATCTTTCTGTGCTTTAGTTCTCCATCTCTTGGTGTCTTCATATCACAACTGGATGCCCTTCTGGAGGATATGGTTTATTCAAACAAGTTATGGGGCTCAGTACAGGGTTAATTGGGTGAAATGTAATGGCCTATGATATACATCATATACAATGGAGCACAAAAGAATAGCACAAGCATGTATTGACAACATCAGAAAGGCTAAGGCACAAAATGAATTAAATCTAGCTAGGGAACTAAAAGGCAATAAGAAGAGGTTCTTTAAGGGCTTGGCTACACTTACAAGTTGCAGCGCTGGGAGTTACAGCGCTGCTCTGCTCTGTGTGTAGGGGGCCAGGCTGGGAGTGTGCACACACACACAGCTAGCGCTGCAGTGTGTGTGGCCACTGCACTTCACTTCAGCGCTGTATTTGAGGTGCATTGTGGGCAGCTATCCCACAGAGCACCTCGTCCATTTTGGGCTGAGTATTGTGGTGGGGGGAAGTGTGAGGGTCATTCTCCTTCCCCGCTTTCCAGCCGCCCTGGTGCATCCATTCACACACATCCAGCATCTTCCTTTTCCGGGCGCCGTTGCGTGTGTCTGTCTGTCTTTCTCTGTCTCTCTGAATGTGTGGATTCTGTCTGAAATGGACGATCTGCTGATGCTGAGGGACTCTGCTGATGAGTCAGCAGCACACAACAGTTTATTCCTTCAGCTCCAGTGTCAGTGACAAGTGAGTGTCAGTGAGTGATATCAATCAATATGTGACTGTACAGTGCGCACGTGCATTCACGGATTCGCGGCATTCCGCAGCACCGCGCTTGGCGCGGAAACAAGCACTGAGTGGGGGTGGACATGTGGTGGGATCACGATGATGAATGATCAGGGGGATGATGATGAGTGGCTAGAACACTCAAAAGAGAAAAGCCAAAAGAGCTCGCCTGTGACTGGCTGCGCCGCCCCACAAGATGCGCAGGAGCAAGGATTGAGCTGCGTTGAAAGCTGAAAAGGTGGTGGCTATTGCAAACCAGAATGCTAGGAAGATCGGGAACCAGACAGCTGTGGGAGGTCGGAACCAGTTTGGTGTGGGAAAGTCGGAATTGGGAATCGTTTTGCAAGCAAGGCAATTACAAGGGCAAAGCAAGAAAGTGTGACTCCGGTGGAGGTGGGACCATGAACTGTGGGGAACTGGGGTGGGGTTTGGGTTTCTGGAGGGAGTCTGCCCCCCCACTGGCATCAGGCATTCTTGGCCGTAAGGGCTCTCAGATCGTATTCAGGCATTGTGGTTCCTTCAGGGCGCTTGTCTCTCAGGGCGCAGGCTGGAGACATTTGATGCATTACAGGCTGAACAGGCAGGCTGGGGAATGAAGGGGCATGAGCATTTTTTCAGACAAGGAAGAGAGAGGGAGACAGGAAGCAGGAGCCAGATGAGAGAGAGAGACACAGGGAGAGATGGTGGCCTGATCTCATGGAGAAACGCCTACCACGACCCCCATATAGAAAGGGAAGCCCTATACTATACAGGAGCTGCAGAAGCTTGAGGAGAGCAAGGAGGCAGGGCTGAGCGGCTGAGCTGTGGAGTGTTTGTGTGGGGGGCGCTTTGGGGCTGGGAAAGCATGTGTGTTAGAAGCTGTTTGTATGGAAGCATAATATTTGTGAGCGTAAGGGTGATAATATTAGTGAGGGTAAGGGATGGGGAGAAATAGGAAGTGAGGGAAATGGAGAGAGCAGGGCAGGGGAGAGGGGAGGCTGGGCAGGCAGGGCTGAATAGGCAGGGCCAGAGAGAGGGGAGGGGAGGGGGGGGCTGGATATTAGCAGGGATTGAGGGTGCCTTAATTGAAGGAAACTGATGCACTTGCTGCCTTTATTGGGAGGCTGCTGACATAATTAGCTTTTATCTTTATTCTCTTTCTTTATATATCAATATATGCTTTAATATCTCTTTTACTCTTTCTTTTTTCAAAAGATAAAATATCTTTAAGAAAAAAAAAATTTTTGAAGACAAGACAAAGACACAAAAATCAAAAACAAAAAGACACACACACAACAGACAGCACACACACAAGACAAACACATGGTGGCAATGTTGTTGTTGTGTGGTGATGTGGGGTTCACTTCAGCATGTTGCATGATGGGCTGCTTGATGATGAATGGGTGCAGTCAGGGGGGTGGGGGGTGTATGGGTGGGGGTAGGGGGTGAGGTAGGTGGGGTGTGGTGGTGGTGGTAGGTTGGTTGGGGAGTTGGGGTGGTGGTGGTGGTGGTGGTGGCAGCTGGTGGTGGTAAGAGGGGGAGGGGGGGTGGGGCAAGGGTTGGGCACAACAGGGGCTGGGCAGGGTGGGGGGGGGGGGGAGTGGGGAGTGACTCTCTTGGCTCATGGCTGCAGTTGCTCTCCTCACTTCCTCTTGGGATGCTCATTTCTTTTCTCTGCTTTCTTTTCCTCTCCTTTTCTCTTGCATTTCTTCTCTTTTTTCTCTTGCCTCTCTTCTCTCTTTCTCCTCTTTTTTTTTTCTCTTTTCTTTTTTTCTCTTTGAAGATTTTTTTCATTTCAGTCCTCTTTCTTCTTTCAGAAGTTTTTTCTCATGATTTTGAAGCTGGCACATTGTTGTATCTCTGGGCAGTCACCATGTGACACAGACACACATTACACCACACATTCATTCTTACTTGCATATCCTCAATCCAAAGACACACACAAAAACACTTCACTTGCAAGTTCTCACTTGCATTTTTACAGAGGTTAAAGAAGAGGAGAGGAGAGAGAGGGAGGTGGCTGAGAGGAGAAGGATGAGTGGAGAGGAGGAGAGGGGGAGGGAGAGGGAGGGGAGGGTCTTCTTTCTCATTAACTGCTTAGTGAGAGTGGATGAGGAGAAGATGCAGATGGGCTCTTCTCTCTCCTTATCTTCTACTATCACCTCTCAAACATTTTCACATTTTCACTGGACTTAATCCTGGAAGATGTTTCCCTACTGCAGGTCACTGGTGACAGAGCGGGGCTCCACTCTGGACGCCCGGGACCGGTGATGGTGTTCCAGGGGGCTATGCCCAGCGGCAACCCTGGCCCGCCGCGCTGGCCCTGCGACGCGCTGGGCACACTGAGACAAAGCCTGGAGACTGAGATAACTGAGATAACTACAGCTAGATATTGCTTGCATCTGATGCTTGAAGCATGCACTGATAGATCACCCCCCGTCATCAAATAAAATATCCCTCTCCAGCAAACCCACCACCTGCCACCCCTTCTGCCATGCTGCCTTCTGCCTCTCTGCTCCCTTCCACCCAGAAAAGCTGCTGGCTGCGCTTCTGGCCTCTGGCTGGCCTGCTCTGCCATCCCTGCCTGCTCCAGGGCCTTCTCATCCCTCCCCCCCTCCTCTCCTCTCTCCTCCCCCAGCTCCCAGCCCCCTCCTCCCTCCCCCCCTCTCCCTCCCTCCTCCCCCCTCTCCCCCTCCCTCCTCCTCCCCTCCCTGTCCTCCTCTCCTGGTCCTCCTGCTCCATCCGGCCGGCCCTCTCGCCTGGGATTGGCCAGCTCATCTTCGCCATTTTGTAATAGCGCTCCCTGCCTCGCCCAGCCCCGCTCCATGCACTGCCAGCCTCTGCACTTTATCCGTATTTCTCCCTCCTCCCTGCACTTTCCCCCTGAAGATGCCGCCTTGCTGCTGGCCGCCCTCAGCCCCAATCCCTGCTGAGCCTCCACCTCTGCTCAAGACAGATGCCTGCACCTACCTGTGCCTGGTGCTCTGCCTGCCCTGTGCACTCCACTGGGCTGATGATTGCACCTGTAACTGCTGGCCTGATGCTGCTGGTCCACTGCACCTGACTGCAGAGCATGTGATTGCAAACTGATTGGGCAATTGAAGTATTTGGCACACCTGAGGCAGAGGAGGGAGAGGGGAGCTCTGAATTTGTGAGTGGTTCCCTGGTCTGGCCTGAGCCTGGGCAGGAGTGTGCACTGCTGGTTGCAGCGGAGGCTGGCTGAAGCTCTGCCACACCTGGTATAGCCCTGCTGGGTGCTGCAGCAGAGCTGCTGAGGAGCCAGCCAGCGCTGCAAGCAGCAGCCCACGCTGGGGCAGCTGGTGCAGTGCCTGCCTGCAGGCGTTGGTCCAGTGCGCGCTGCAGCCCTGGCTGCCGCTGTGGCACTGTGGGAGCTAAATACATTAAGAACAGGAGGAAGATGAAGGAAAGTGTAGGTTCTTTACTTAGTGGGGAAGGAGAGCTAATAACTGATGACCTCAAGAAGGCAGAGGTTTTTAATGCCTACTTTGCTTCAGTCTTCAGGGAAAAGTTAATGGTGACCAGATACCCAAACAATTAATATTAACAAGGGGAAAGGAAAGCAAACCAAAACTGGGAAAAAAAAGGTTAAAGAATATTTAGATAAATTAGATGTATGCAAGTCGGCAGGGCCTGATGAAATTCATCCTAGGATACTTAAGAAACTAGGTGAAGCATTCTCAGACCCATTAGCAAGTATCAGAACTCGTGAGAGACGGGTGAGGTCCCCAGAGGAATGGAGAAGGGCAAACATAGTTTCATTCTTTTGAAAGGGGAACAAAGAGGATACCTAGAAAGATACTGGAACAAAGGATTAAACAATCCATTTGGAAGCATCTAGATAATAATAGAATTATAAGGAATAGTCAGCAAGGATTTGCTAAGAACAAAGCATGCCAAACCAACCTAATTTCCTTCTTTAACAGGGTTTCTGGCCTAGTGGATGGGGGGAAGCAATAGTCATGCTATATCTTGATTTTAGTAAGGCTTTTGACACAGTCCCACATGACATTCTCATAAGCGAATAAGGGAAGTGAGGTCTAGATGAAATTACTGTGAAGTGGGTACACTTACAAACCTCCAGTGCAGGGGAATCCACAACCTCCCTTGGAAGTCTGTTTCAGAGCTTAATTATGCTTATAATTAGACATCTTTCCTCATATCTAACCTCATATCTTACTCAAAGAGTAGTTATCAATGGTTTGCTGCCCTACTGGGAGGGCGTAACTAGTGGGGTCCAGCCAGGGTCAGTCCTGTGTTCAGTGCTATTCGTTATTTTCATTAGTGACTTGGGTAATAGAGTGGATAATATGCTTATAAAATTTTCAGATGACATCAAGCTGGGAGGGAATGCAAGCATTTTGGAGGACAGGATTAGAAGTCAGAATGACCTTGACAAATTGGAGAATTGATCTGAAATAAAAAAGATGACATTCAATATAGACAAGTGCAAAGTACTTCATTGAGGAAGGTAAAATCAAATGCACAACTACAAAATGGGGAATAACTGGGTAGGTGGTAGTACTGCTGTAAAGGTTCTGGTATTATAGTGGATTACAAATTGAATATGAGTCAGCAGTGTGATGCGGTTGCGCAGAAGGTTAATATAATTCCAGGGTGTATTTACAAGAATGTTGTATGTAAGACACAGGAGGTAATTGTCCTGCTCTACTCAGCACTGGTGAGGCCTCAGCTAGAGTACTGTGTCCAGTTCTGGGTGCCACACTCTAGGAAAGATGTGGACAAATTGGAGAGAGACCAAAGGAGAGCAGCACAAATGATAAAAGGTTTAGAAAACCTGACCTATGAGGAAAGGTTACAAAAACTGGGTATGCTCAGTCTTGAGAAAAGAAAACTGAGGGAGGATCTGATAACAGTCATCAAATATGTTAAAGGCTGTTATAAGAAGGACTGTGATCATGTTCTCCATGTTCACTGAAGGTAGGAAAAGAAGTAATGGGCGTAATCTGCAGCAAGGGTGATTAGGTTAGAAATGAGGAAAAATGTCTAACTATAAGGGTAATTAAGCTCTGAAATAGGTTTCCCAGGGATGTTGTGGATTCCCCTGCATTGGAGGTTTGTAAGAACAGGTGGGACAAACACCTGTCAGGGATGGCCTAGGTTTACTTGATCCTGCCTCAGTGCAGGAGGCTGGACTTGATGACTTCTGGAGGTCCCTTCTAACCCTACATTTCTATGATTCTGTACAGGAGATCAGGCTTCTGGTTTTAAAATCTGTGAAATGGGAATAATAGTACTTCCTGGTCCCTACCTCACAAGGGTATTGTGATGTGCTTTGATACTACAGTACTGAGGGCCATATAAGTACTATAGATAGAAAAAGAGGGATTGGCTAAGCTTCTGATGCAAGACAAAAGAGATGAAATTCAAAAATAGAAATCTATTTATGAGAATCCATTTGGAGAGCAACATAACAGTGCCTAGAAGGATAAAACTGTGTCACAACAGCTTAGCCCAATCATTGTTCAATAAAACACCTTGATTTTGAATACATATAAGTGAATACATACAAATGTAGCAACATACCTAGATATGGCTAAGAAGACTGCCATTGAAAATGCCAATAGATACAAGAGGGAAATCCTGGCCTCATAGAAGTCAATAATTGGAGAATTGATCTGAAATCAAACTTCCAATGACTTCAACGGGGCCAGGATTTTACTCACAATGTTTTAAATCTTCCCTGATCTCTTAATTTATAACTAAGATAACAGGGGCAGTGTAGCAGACATAGATGATAACACTGAGAGGTTTTTTTCATTAGCTTGTATCAATGACCAACAAAAACTGGACCTGGAGACCTGAAGTCACCTTTACTGAAATGTGTGAAACACATCAAATCCGTGACTAGCGATAAAGCCCCCAGCCTGAGGCTTTTAGTGGAATTTTACAATCCAGTTCACAGTTTGCTTTTCCTTATGTTATAAAAGGTATCCCAGGGAGATTACAAAATAGGTTAAAAACTGTGCTTGTAACTGTGCTTTGAGCATGATTACTCAACAATGAAACCAAGTGTTTCCTGAATGAGTGCAAAAGGCCTGCAGAACTGAGTCTATTATTACTATATTCATGACCAATAGGCTGATATACATTTTGTTTTGGATTTGAAAAAAAAAGAACAAGCTAAAATCATCACACTCTGTCATGTTTTTAAGTCTATTATGTACATAATAGAAGCACTGCTGTGACTTATCACTTAGTGGGAATTTGATTCCTTATTTTTAGAACAAGGAATAAATATTCATTTTAGATCTAGGTTGCAACATAACTAGACTTGGAAATTCAGACAAACCTATGATCTTTTTTATCTGTTTACTGTGCTAGTAAAGCAGTGTGAGGGATAGCTCAGTGGCTTGAGCGTTGGCCTGTTAAACCCAGGGTTGTGAGTTCACTCCTTAAGGGGACAATTTAAGGAATGGGGGTAAAAATCCATCTGGGGATTGGTCCTGCTTTGAGCAGGAGATTGGACTAGATGCCCTTTTGAGGTCCTTTCCAGCCCTGATATTCTAAGTGCTCTAGGCACAAGCCAATTTCCATTTCCCCCAAATTTTGTCTCTTGGTCTGGACAATTCTTAGACCTTTCTTGTTTAGAGCTGATTTTAGTTGGAGGAGGCAAGAGTGTTGAGCGCCATCCAAGAAGTGCTTAGCACTTTTCAGGATCAGGACCCAGCTTTAGATTAGTCTCACACATCCTGCCTTAGAATTTAGGTGTGTGCCTGTGCAGGGGAGTGGGTGTTAATAGTTTTCAAGTGACACATCTTTCTGTCTCCCTTTTAGATTTAAAAATAAGTGAAATAAGTTAGGCTTATTGTCACAACCCAATGGCCCCCTCCCCTTAGGGAGTTCCCCAGGAAGGTAGATCAACACTGTATATTGTTAATGCTGTTGCAAGCATTGCAAAGCATTTTGGGGAGGGTTAAAGGCGTGTGAGTGAAGAGTGGAAGGTTTCTTTGTAGGTCATAAGAGGCTGAAAAGGGGGGAGGAGAGAGAAGAAAAAGAAAAGAGCAGAGAATGGGTTAATTCAACACTGCAATTAACAAGCTCAGTCCAAAGATAAGAGAACTCCAGCCCAAGGGCAGCTGCTACCCACCAAGACAGAAGGAGAGGAGTCCAACCCCCCCCCCCCGCCGAACAGCTGTGAGAAAAGAAGAACTAAGTGAGACACAGAGCTGCAAAGATAACAGCAAGAACAGTGAAGGCCAAGACAGAAAATAAAACAGTTTCCAGAGCCGGGCTCTTTTGGAAAAGGAAAAGAGACCATAGCAAGCCTGTTTGGACTAGTACAAAGAGCACCAGGAACAGAGGGCCCTGGATGAAACCACCCCCAAAGAAGCCCAGGATTTAAAAGCCTCTTGAGAACTTGAGCAACTTGAAGAGCACAGCAGATTCTTGGATGCCCTGGGCCCAGGACAGCACTCCCATCCATCCTTCCCCCCCTCTTCTTCTGACGTTATATCCGGACTTGGCCAGTCGGGTAGTGTGGGTGTGAGTATGAACATGGGTTAGGGCCTGGGGGCATTAACACTTTCTTCCTTCCTCTGAGTGACGTGGGAACAGTCCCAGCACTCTCTGCTGTTATTTTATTATTTTATTAATAAAGCTTTAAAATGTAGACACTTGATGCATTTCATCGTCTCCTCCCCAAATGATCCTGTGGCATCAACCTGATCACCTGATGCTCCAGGCAGATTGGTAACAAAAATCTGTCACATTATTCCTTCTTGTTTGCACTATAGTTGCTTAAGTCTTCTCCTTAAAGATTCAACCATTTTCCATATTTTCTATGTGAAAGTTATGGCGCACAGATAAAGAAGCATAATAAAACTTGTGTGGCATAAAGTGAAGTCTGTAACTTCTGTGCCATATATCAAACTGTTCAAATCAGCATATATTGTAGATGTCTCTTAGTCTTAAATATGACATATATACCATAAGCCAATTTAATATGTGCAAGATCTGAAAATTACAGTCAGTTTGGGAAGTAGATGGATCTTTTCATTTTTTTGAGACTATTGTATTCTAATGGAAGATAAGTTTCTGTTATGATCCATAGTAACCTAATTCTGTGGGTTGCCTGACTCTCCTATATTCTGGGCTAGACTGAGAATTTATATCTTGCTCTGCAAAAGGGGGGCATGCAGCTAAGCCCTGCTCCTCAGGAGCAGCCCAGCAAATAAATTTTCCCTCAGTTATATTCCTTTCCTGACCCCTCCCTTGCTCCAGTGGAGAGTAATCTAGTCCACCCGTTACCAGGTTCAGATTACTTCCAGCAAGGCTCTGCCCACCCCGCAGCCCCCTGCAAAGGAGGAAGCAGCAGGCCTGCTCACCCAGCTCTCACAACTGTAGTCAAAATGTGGGGAGGCTGCACAATGGAGTTGGAGGGGGCATCTCACTCGTCTTTTTACCCCTGCTTGTCTATGTTAGGACCATCCACAATCTGCCTCTTTTCTAGGAACCAGTGGATAATGAATGGTATTCTTGAGGGGGAAAATGCGAAGATGTAATATGTGTTGGTCATGACTCATTTTCCCTGAATCATCCTCAGAATAAAAGCTACTTACTTGATTCTGGATGAATGTTGTAAAGGCAAGTTTTATAGACATATATCAGTGCTGGAAGGGAGTTACCAGGTATTTACAGTCATGCAGTATAGAGATACAGTTAAAAGCTACCTGCTGTATTGTATGTGAAATCAATAGGGCTATTTTCAGTGTCCCTTCTTGCCTTTCTCCACGTTTGTATAGGAGCATTAATAGATGCTAGTGCTACCATTCTGAAACTCTGACAAGAGCTGCACCCTATGGAAAAGTCCTATAGAATTAAATAGACAATGATCAACTTTACAGACATTTGTAACCAACCTGTGGAATTCTAGAGTGGGGTTATAATTCTCTATTTAATAGTAAAGGATTTTAGAATAATGTCTATAGAACCCTATTTATCTTTTATGTAACCTCTATTGGTTTCATCCCTATAAAAATCCTATAGGACTTGACAATCCTTCTCAATGTCAGAAAGATCACAGACACAGCGAATGGGACAAATGTCGTAATAGTAATAATAGTGTTGAATTAAATATTTGCACTGCAGTATCATCTAGAAGCCTCAGTCAGGACTGAGGTCCCATTTAGACCGGTAATGTACAAACATAAAGAAATTCATGGGGAGAAATAATGGTCACATTGAAGTCAATGGCAAAATTCCCATTGCCATTGACTTCAATAGGACCAGGATTTTACCTGTGGCCTCAATCACAAAGGTTTATAATCTGATTTAATTTACAGTCTAATCTTTACACCTATGCAGAGCCCCACTGTAGCACATAGGTCTTCCCAGAGAGATTAAACCCAGGATTGGGGCCTACAACAAGACCCAACAAGTTCATAAAAGAACCTGGTTCATAAAAGCACTTAAACACATGCTTAAATCCACCTCTTTTTAAGACAGCACATAAGTGTGTGGTTAATTTAAAGCCTGTGCTTAAATCCTGTTCAGTTCATTTTACCATACTCCTAAGTGCCATCCTGAAAGGGGATACTTTCCCGTACTGGAGCCTGCAGGAGGAATTATGTAAGAGAAGACTCAGAGACCCAGCTACAGGAATATGTGGCTATCAAAAATTTAATTTAATTTAATTTTAATGTTAAGTTATAAACAAGCAAATAAATTAACTAGATAGCTGCAATCTCCACTGGCCTGCTGCATATCCAGTATCATATACAGCGATGATCTTGCTCTTATTAAAAAAAGTCAACTTGTTAACAGAAATAATAATACTGAGCACTTATGTAGCGCTTTTAATCCTCAAAGCACTTTCATTAACATTAACTCATTAATTAAATTAATTAAAAAGAAATGTGCTCTTTGAAAATATAATGAAATGTAGCCCTTATCGTTTTGGCATAATATATTTTATAACTTGAGTTTTATAGCTTGTTAAAATTGGTCAGTTGAGAGAGCAGTTAGATTGTTCCCATGATGCCAGTATTAGTTGCTTCATAGTTAAAGTTGAAGCTAGCTCTCCACTACAAGCCTGATTTTCATTCACCCCATGCCTCATTTCTCTAAAAAAGAAACTGATTTTTCTAAAGTTTTGCATCTCGCATCTCTTTCTAGAGAACAGTTTTCCTGGGAAGTTTGGTAAAAATTAGAAAAAACATAGTAAAAAGTGACAGAATGAAATCCTGGCTCCATGGAAGTCAATGGGAGTTTTGCTACTGACTGCAGTGAAGCCAGGATTTCATCCCTGGTGCTGAAAAATGTAGTTGTCGTTTACTTTTTCAATTGATTGTAATGGTTTTTTGTTTCACCATATCTGTGAACTGGCATGGCCTATAGCCTCCAATTATTTTTTGTAGGCCTTTCTGAGAAGTGCAGATTAATATTTTGGGAGGCTAATGTGGATGATTCTGAGTAAAATAATATCAAGATTTTTTTCTAAGAGTATAAAGAGCAATGTAAAAATAAAAGCTGACCTTCTGACTCCAGTTATTGGGCTTAGTCAGAAGTTGGGAGTTACCAGGAAGGTAGGAGATGAGGGGAAAATGTGGAGAGGCAGGAGCCTCGGAAGAATTTTGGAAAGGGGGTTCAGAATGACATGGACTGGTATAGAGATCTCGGAGCACAAGAGGGGTGGCATGAAGCCATGCTACCTAGTTTTGGCATGGGGAAGGAACACATGGACTAGTGGCTGGAAATTGGTGGAGCATGGAGGGAGGGATCAAAAATCGCATGGTCATTTTGGTGTCTTAAACTGGGTCCCACACAATGGGACATCCAGAATTAGAGGCCGCTTTTGAAAATGTTGCTACGTTGTAGTTTCTTTCTCCATTTATTACAGATTTTTTAATCTGATTCTACCTAGAGACACAGATTTCAAAATAACTTTACTCCAGGCTGCTTAGTCTTCATACCAAACATTCTGTTTGTGAAAGCAGAAGCCAATTCTTTGTGCTGTTTTTGTTACGCCAAAAATATTATGTACAACGGTGATGGTTTTAGTAATTATTTTATTGCTTTATATCCACTGAGATCACATTTATCATGCTGATTGTGCTTGTGTGTCTACCTAACTGTAAGTACTGCTATAAGAGCTCTGTTGTAATTTTAACATTACTTAATGTCCACTTATGAAAAGTCACAGTTTCAATGCAAGAATTGTAAGGTTTCTGATGTATATGGGATTGAGGTAAATCTTTCTGTAGCTAACACAATTTGCCTCTCTTCTTCCAAGCTAAGTCAACACCTACACAAACACTGCCTCTTACCAATTATTGCAGTGGTGCCCTTTCTCTGTGATGACAAAAGAGGAGCAAAGGTACTGAGCAACTGAATGAGACTGGATAAGCAGGTATCCATTGGAAAAAACTTAACATTTTTTTAAGTTCTACATATTAGAGGCCAGATTCATGTAATAGAATCATAGAATCATAGAATATCAGCGTTGGAAGGGACCTCAGGAGGTCATCTAGTCCAACCCCCTGCTCAAAGCAGGACCAATCCCCAACTAAATAATCCCAGCCAGGACTTCATCAAGCCTGACCTTAAAAACCTCTAAGGAAGGAAATTCCACTCCTCCCTAGGTAACCCATTCCAGTGCTTCACCACCCTCCTAGTTGTTAGGCCTGAATGAAAATATAGCAGGCAAAACAGTTATGCCAACCTGACTGAAGTCAGGCTACCAGAGGTTTCTGGGTAATTCCAGAGTGGAAAAGTTCTGAGAAGCAGCATTGTTTTACAGAGCCCTGGAAAACGTGAGATAAGTCTGAGATAAGTCAGGGATTGCATTCCTGGCATACCATTAGCTGTGCTAAGGACAGTGTTTGAAGAACTGATAAGGAACTCTAGCATCCCACGGTTCAGATTCTAACTTTTTGGTTGAGTTATAGGTTTGTTTAAAACTCCCCTGTATTTCTAACTTTTGGGTGTTGTTAAGATATAATTAATAATCTAAAGTTGTAGACATAAAGTCTAGGCATGTGTATATATTAAAAGTGTCTAGTTTTAAGTTGTTAAACAAAGGGGGGTGGGTTTTGCTCAAGTGACTGATGTATGACATAATAAAACTGTCTATATAGGCTAATACTAAGCTGTAAAGTGCCTGCTGGTTCTCACTGGAGACGAGCTGCCCTTTGTTGATGCGTGCACTTGTCAATAAAGGGCTTTTGATCGGACCTTGCTGGTGTTGCCTGTCTCTCTGTGAACAGACAACGAATTTCGCTGTCGGGGTTAGAGTCCCTGACATAGTGAAAAAGTTTTTCCTAATATCCAACCTAGACCTCCCACACTGCAACTTGAGACCATTCTTCTTGTTCTGTCATCTGGTACAACTGAGAACAGTCTAGATCCATCCTCTTTGGAACCCCCTTTCAGGTAGTTGAAAGCAGCTATCAAATCCCCCCTCATTCTTCTCTTCTGCAGACTAAACAATCCCAGTTCCCTCAGCCTCTCCTCATAAGTCATGTGCTCCAGCCCCCTAATCATTTTTGTTGCCCGCTGCTGGACTCTTTCCGATTTTTTATTACTATGGATTGTTGGCTCATTCGTGCAACAGAAAAGAAAAACCTCAAGTGAAAAACAAAAAAACCTGATTAGGCTCTAGCAGTTCTATCTATGGGCCCTTGACACTGGGAAGTCCTCTACAAAGGAGGTGCATAGTCCAAGTTACTGATAGCTCCCATTCTCTGCTCTGCCTGGGGCCAGAAATGGCAAGTGTGGCCGAAAAAGTAGGTTGAATCATTCCAGTGGGTGCTACTCACCCAGGATGGGAGATGTACTGATTCATTGGCAGGACTCCTACGGAACTTGAGGCAGATTCTGAAGCTCTCCCCCAGTGGAACCCCATTGAGTAGTGACAGAACTGCTGCTGCCTACCTTCTCCAGGATGAGTCATTCCCCACCAAGCACAGCTGCTCACAGGGGGATGCAATTTGCACGAACAATGCACCCAAGGGGGTGAATCTGCCCCAGTTCAGCAAAACAGACGGCTTAATAAAATAACCGTGTTTCCCTTCTGTCATTCTGCTATTTTGTGCAGCGTATATAAATCTTATTGCTTTATTTTAACAAGGGGACCTGACTTCAGTCCATCTTTTTGCCAGTTTGATATAGGATTTTAGATGAAATGCTAATTTCTAAGATAAAATTTTTTTTTTAATTTCTGGGAAAGGTAATAGTTTTGAAAATGTCTCATGCTAAATCCCTTTGCCTGTGCCTCTCAGTTAAGCAATATTTTTTGACATACTTGAACCTGTGCTATAATAATTTCTGACAAAAATGAGTGCGTTTTAGCCAGGGCAACTTGGAATGCTGACACTACTAAACATTTAAAGGAAAATGTCAGTGATGTATTAGAATCTTAGGGAGTTAAATAAATATCTGCCAAATAAGAATATGTATATTAAAAAGGAACTTCCAAAAGAGACTTTTAGAAAAGACTGTTATTATTTCAGTACCTTTTAGTCAGAGAATAAAATAAATAGTTTATCTCACTCACTGGCGGCTTCTGTCTCATTGATGCCGAATTGTACTTCCATGAAGCTCGGCATTCTGCTGTAAACAGATTAAGACTGAAAAAATGTATATCCTATTAGAGGCTTTTGGAAAAATCAGACTATTTCAAAGGTGTTTTAAGGTCAATTCTGTCCATTAAAGAGCTTTTAGATAATGCAACAAAGTGTTTATCAAGCTGTTAAATTAATCAAAACAATTAAAATATAATAGTAGAATTGTCTTTAAGACAGCTTCTCAATGGCTTTTAATACGACATGAATTTTCATAGTCTTCATTTGCTTTATGAGGCTATCAAACTAGAGGCCTCCTGATTGATTAACTGCTCTTTTATTAAAATCCAGACACTTTTTTTATGATTGGAGTCCCTTTATTTTGTGAGTAAGGGCTTGCTCAATGAGTAGGGATGGAAGAAACATCATAGAGTGGCCACCTATGTTTCAGGGAAATGATGGACAAGTAAATCTATGTTTCAAAGAAATCTAGGACCTGCATTATGCAGGAAGTCAAACTAGATGATTATAATGATCTCCAGCTCTTAAAATCTATGAGCCTATGAACTCACTCTATGAAAGACACAGAACACAGCTTTGTTTGATTTGTAATACAGGGCATGATTATTGCTGAAATAACAAAATGCATCCTGTATTGACTTGATCCACTACATTAGTCACCAGAGGATGGTCCATAAAACGAAACACACCCCTTAAAGTAGGGGATAGTTGATCACCCTAATTCTTGATTTTCTCTGTCCTTAGATGTAGTGTTTATGGTCCTGTCCCACTGAAATCACTGGGAGATCTGGAATTGACTTTGAAAAGTTCCAAGAGTGAATTCTGAGCCCATTAAATTTCAGCCCTATAGTAATATTGGTAATGCCAATATTTTTTCTACTGTAAGCAGACTTAACAGAAAACTACTTAGTTTGTTTTGTCCAGCATTCTGAAATTTTGATGTGCAGATACATTTCTCACTGTAATGCGGCTGTGAAATGTATTTAAAAATTAAAGTTGTTTTAATTACTGGTTCTGTAATAACAGTAGTCAGGGTGAAGGTATACCATGTGTGATGCATGGCTAGAAAGGGTTAAACATCCTGCAAAATAAGTTACCCACAGAAGACATGTGGGGAGATAATGTTTGTGTTTTTGTGTATTTACATATGTATGATATGAGTAGGGTGGATAATGTAATCAACAGTCCCTGTCTGTGCTGTATTCTGATAATTCAGAGGTCAAAAGAACATCCTATCATGTAAATGAATTGTAAACACAGGATATCTCAGTATTCATCCCTCTGTGAAATGTACTGTGAATGGTAGAGGAAAAAGCAAATGTCCGTATGTTAATTTGTATAGCTAAGTACCAGTGATGGACCTCCTTCAAAGTCATCCTAATTACCTTTTGTTCCCTGAGGAATTCCAACTTGTCAAAAGACATGAAATTGTATAAAAGATCCTTGGGTCCTGATTCTATCATCTCAGATCTGCTTAGACTTCATCAGGGGAAGTTTGAGTCACAAGACTGAGGTCCCAGTTTTGCTGGTATGCCCTGAATATGGACATTGGACATTGGACTATGACCTATGAACTGAATTCTAAAAGAACCCTTTGCAACTATGAAGTTCACCATCTCTGCTATGAATCTGCACATAAATGAACTGAACTCATGTCTATATGTATATTAATCTTTTAACCATACCCTTTCATTTGTTTTTTAATAAATTTTAGTTTAGTTAATAAGAATTGGCTGTAGCATATATTTGGGTAAGATATGAAACATTCAGTAACCTGGGAGGAAATGTGTCCGATCAGTGATGAGCTGCCAAAATATTAACAACCGGTTCCCTCCTCCTTACCCCACGAGGGGGTCATGCCCCCCCCGGGACTCCTGCCCCATCCACCCCCCTTCCCTGTCCCCTGACTGCCCCCTGCCACCCCATCCAACCCCTTCTCTCATTCCTGATGGCACCCGAGGACCCCTGCCCCATCCAACCACCCAGGGCCGGCTTTAGGCCTATTCCACCAATTCCCCCGAATTGGGCCCCGCGCCTAAGAAGGCCCCATGCCCAGTGAGAATCCCTTCCCAGGCTAGAGATGCCTTTTTAAATTTTACTCACCTGGCGGCGCTTTAGGTCTTCAGTGGCACTTCAGCGGCGGGTCCTTCACTCTCTCCGGGTCTTCGATGGCACTTCAGCGGCGGGTCCTTCGCTTACTCTGGGTCTTCGGCGACACTTTGGCAGCGGGTCCTTCAGTGCCGCTGAAGACCTGGAGCGAGTGATGGACCCACTGCCGAAGTGCCGCCAAAGCCTCAGAGCACCACCTGGTGAATACAAGCCCCACGTCTTTTTTTACATGTGTTTTTTTTTTAAGTCATCTCTGCCAGGGCCCTGTCGAAACTGTTTGAATTGGGCCCCGGACCTCCTAAAGCCGGCCCTGCAACCACCTCTTCTCTCTGTCCCCTGACTGTCCCTGGAATCCCTACCCCTGACGGCCCCCCACCGCCCCATCCAACCCCTACTCCTTCTTGACTGCCCTTCCGGGATCCTTGCCCCGTTCAATCCCCCTGTTCCCTGCCCTCTGACCGCTCCGACACTAATCCACCCCCCCAACTCCCCTGCCCTCTATCCAACACCCCCTCCCTACTCCCTGTCCCCTTACTGCACTGCCTGGAGGTGGGGGCCAGGCCAGGCCGGGGCTGGGACTGGAGCCGCTCGGCCGGAGCCAGGGCGCTCGGCCGGGCCCGGGGCCCAGGGGCCGGAGCCGCGCCGCCTGGCCGAGGTTGCGGCCGGGCCCGGGGGCTGGGCCGGAGCCGCACCGTCCGGACGAGGCCGAGGTCGGGGTCGGGTCCAGGCAGGAGCTGTGCTGCCTGGCCGAGGTTGGGGTCGGGGGCCAGGCCGGAGCCGTACTTGGATGGAGGCATGAGGCTGGATCACGGTAAGGGAATTGTGTTGTTTGGACTTCTAAGTAACCTGTGAGGTCATAAAGAAGCTGTTTTATGCTGGTTTGGTAAACCTAGGTATTGGAATATCCACCAGCTTTATGAAGATTGTCTGCCCCGTTCTTTGCAGTTCACCCTAATTGAGTGATCACAGCTGGCTCCCTACTAGGACCCTGGTCACGCCATGGTATTGTATAATGTCATTATAATATTTTCAGTATTATTCCCTATGCTTTAACACAACCTAACATTTTATTTGCTTCTTTAACTACCAGTGCACAATGAGCAGATTTTTTAATTGAACACCTAGTTTTGTCTCCTGAGTGGTTCCAGTTCATTTAGAATCCATCAGTGTATATGAGTAGTCCAAATTGTTCCTTCCAATGTATGTTGCCTTGAATTTGCCTAGAATGAATTTCATGTGCAAACATGTTGCCCAATAGCCGAGTTCCTCATGGTCTCTTCTCCTCTTGATTAACATAGAAAATTCTGTTATCAAAACATTTTGCTACTTCACCGCTCAGCCTCTTGTCCAGACAATTAGCTACTGTGTTGAACAACATTCCTAGCATGGACCTCTGTTGTGTCCCACTATTAAATTTCTTCTAAGTTGAAAATTGACCATTCATTCATACTCATAGGTATCTCTCTTTTCCAATATGTGACCCATGACAGAATTTTAATTCTCACTATTTAGTTTCCTTAGCAGGTTCTTGTGAGTGGCTTTAATCAAAGTTTTTTTCAAGTCCAACTAAATAATATCATCCATTTTTCCATTATCCATGATTTTACACTCTCACACAGTAGAGTGGAGAGGGATGATCTTCCTTTGTAGAGGCTATTCTATTCCCCCGGCACACACACCTTACTCTTTGAGACTGCCTCATCTTAAGTACCTGAAAATAGTGGGTATTTCACCAACAATCTCTTTCACAAGGTCTGATGCAAAGAAATTGTTTAGCTTCTCTGCAATTCCAATACACTGTGAGATCTATGGATGAAACACACTTTATTTCTTCTTCTTCTTCTTCTTCTTTTATTATTATTATTATTATTATTATCTTTGATTGCTCCCTTTACTAACCCTGGATAATCTAGCTGATCCATCAGCTCTCGCAGACTCCCAGCTTTTGCTATACTAAAGCATTTTTTTGTTATTTGAATGTTCTTCTACTAGAATGATTTTATGCAGTTATCAATATGGTGATAGCACTTGGTGTAAGAACTCTGGTACCATGTACATTTTCACATTGCTCATGTCTTTATGATCTCAGTAACACATTACATGAAAACATGTTCTCACAGGATTGTAATGGGGAAACCTGACATGAAAATGTTTCCTTGCCCGACTCCATAGAGATTTTTTAAATCAACCTCAGATTGAAATGTATCTTCCCATATGATTTAGTAGCCTAGAGCCAGTCTTTGGACTTTAACAGTCAAATCCTGCTGTCCATACTCAGGCAAACTCCCACCCAAGTCAGGTCTTTGGACAGCACTCCATCCCTAGTCTGCAGAGCGCTTAGGCACATGGTTAAAGTTAAGGATCTGATTAGGTGTTTTATTTATGATTTACCTATTTCAGTTTATGGACATGATAAAAAAAAGCACCCTTCCACATGCTGCATATGGCCTTGTCATTACTTGAAAATACCAGTGGAACATATAGGATAACCCTCCTGTGACGGTCTCCACAAGGACTGCAGAACCATAACCCATTGTGTTGCTCTCTGCCGCAGCAAGTAAGAGTTTTGTTGGCGCTAAGCTGTGTGTCAGCTCCCTGACTTGCCTGTCTGTCTGTCTTTCCTGCAAACTCCTCAAGACTCTGCCAGTCAAAACCTTGTCCAGGTAACAATCAGTGAACCCCATTTCCTGAGTTCCTCAGAGATGTCTCTCTGCAGTGTCTAGTCCTCTTACTGACCACTCATAGAAATTACTCTGCTGCCTCCAGAGAGCGACAGTGCACACACCAGCCTGTTAAGTTAGCTGAGGTCTCATTCCATACTTCAGTATAATAGCACTGAAATGGTTTATTGTAAAACTAAAAATAAGTTTCTTAACAAAGAACAGAGATTTAAGTGTTAATAAACAAGAGAAAAAAAGACAGGCATGGTTACAAACAAAACAAAACACACTTTGTAGTGCCTAAAACTTAATTTTTGCAAGTTACAATCTTTGCCTAAGAAGTTTTTCTTACTTACATCAAGTTACCAGCATCTCTTGCCTTCTGATGTAGGGGATCCAACTTTCACAGACTCAGAGAGTGCTGTACCCTATGTTGTCAGAGTGGTACCAGTATGGTGCTCTGCTCTTTCCAATGTTGATATCACTCGGCTGCGTGCGTGTGTTCCCTCTGTGTGCTGCCCCAGCTCTGCGCAGATAGCTGACACAGCAGACCCGACGAGAACCCCCAATAACCAGAGAGTCTAGTAAGGTACGAAGGCACGTCGGCCAGGTTTATTGTCGAAAAAAGCACAGTCTCCAGCTCCCTGGCAAACGTAGTCCAAGGTGCTGCTGCAATACAGCTAGCCAGTACATATGTACTCCCTGACAATGGACTCAGCTCAGTCAGTGGCGGGACTTTCCACTGCCCCCTCGGCTGGACAAAGGCACCTCCCCAGGGATGCATTCTTATACACAGATACAAACAAGTTACACATCACACCTGACGTATTGAGGGGCCACCTTTCTACGTAGCAAGGTACAACCCCTCTACGTATTTAGGTGCCGCCTTTTACCTTGTACATGTTGGTTCGATCAAAACAACTCTATCCATCATTTTACCCTTTTGCCCCTGTCATTGGGATGGGTCGGCCTGTCCTCCTGTTATCTATGAAATGTTTTAGTATAGTGTGTTTTAGTGCTGTGTTTATGCTAGGTGAATATATGTTTATGCAGCATCAGCCCTTTTCATGCCAGCTTCTGTGAGCAGGGCCTACCTCTGGCTCACAGCTTAACTTTGCTTTATGTTAGCAAAGTCTTGACCATTACTTTAGTTTAGGCCTCAGGCCTCATACCAGGCCTCTGATACCAAGGTTTATATCTCAGGGCCTCCTCTTACTACACCCTATGTCCTCTAAGTAGATAACTAGAATGTCTTTTTGCTCCCCTTATATTTTCCCAAAGTCCATGGTCTTTGTCTCAAGAGCCAGCAAGACTTCCTGGGGTGCAGCCTCTGTCCCCCGCTGGGCACACTAAGCACTTTTACGCTTGATTGCTTTGTTCATCTTATGTGTAAATATGTTTTCATTGTCCTCTGCATGCAGTCAAGCCAGTCAGAGAAGTAAATCCACTTTTCTTTGTCTGGGGCAGACTGATTTATTCACTGTCTCCAAAATATATTTTAAGAACATATTTCTAGCACACATGCATAATTCTTTGTATGCAACTCCTACATAGACCATGCAGTGATATTGCTTAGCAGCTCATCGCCTGTTTACATATAATACCTTTGGGTACATAGTGTGACAACAATATGTTGTGAGTAGTGAATGTGTCAGGTGACCAAATAGCAACTGTGAAACATCGTGAGGAAGTGTGTGTGTGGGGGTAATAGGAGCTTATATAAGACAAAGCCCTGAAAATCAGGACTGTGCCTATAAAATGTGGATATGTGGTCACCGTAGTCAGGCTTGATATGAGAGTTACAGTATAGTAAGCCCCCTGTTAGTGGCCATTGAGGGGCTCTGAGGGTCACACCCTCACACATCTCTCTCTCTCTTGAAAAATCCCCTATTCCATCAGTTATTATCCCCCTCTGTTTTCAAACGGTTTGGGAAAAGATGAGTCTTGAAGTGAGCCATGAAGCTCATCTAATTTATTTTGCTGAGCAGGGAGGGATTCAACATATACTTAAGTGCTTTGCTGAATTATCACTTCAATGAGAATTTTATTTGATGGAGATTGCAGGATTTGCCCCCTACTGTTTTCTTTGCTGTGTTAAAGGTTATGTAAAAAAAATAGTCTTTATTTATGTACACAAGAAGAATATTTTGTTTGGGTCCTACAACTTGTCCCTCCTTAACATCCCAATGAAGGTCAATTTGTACTTTCAGGATTAACTCTGTCTGTTCATTTTTCATCTTTAAAAATAATGCAATAGTTTTGTGATTCAAGCATAGTACTGGGAAACTACTTTAAAAACTAATAGAATTTAATGGAAATGATAACTTCTCTGTACATTTTAAAATCCACTTCTAAAGCAAGGGTATCATCATCTGTCAATTTTTGAAGGCTGGTTCAACAACCCTATAGAAAAAAGTTATCATTTTCTATTAAATTCTATACTATTTTTCCATAACGGAATGGGGAAACCATTTCAAGTTTTGCAGCATATATATATATCACCTTTTGGGACCATTTCTGATGAAAATTTCTCATAGAAACAGTCACAGATGGAAAAGTTTGTTATTATCACAGATGAAAAACATCCCAAGGATTTGCAAATGGCAATTGGCAGATAGTATGCAAATCAGAATTCCTATCTAGTACATCCAGAAAGATATTTGTCATGAATTATTAAATTTTATATCGACTGTCTCTTCATTGTTTACTTGTCTTATGTTAAGTTGCTTTTATTGGAAGTAACAGAATGACAGGAGAACATTGTTAGATGGAACAAAAAATACTGTTCTCTTCAGAGGAGATGGGACTTGTTCTGTTTGTTATATAGTCAGGATTTTTGTAAGACTGTATACAAAAAAAGATGTGGGAAAGGCTTTTTCAGCTCCAGTATGCTAGAAATAATGTAAGGTACCATATCTTAACCACTGTGTAGCATAGACATGGAATAATGTCATGGGTCATTTAAAGGTTGAGTTAATACAACAGCGAGTAGAAATGTGCAGAGAAGGTGGCAAGCTACTCCCCACCCTTCAGGAAGCTGTGGAAAACTAGCCTACTGACATTTCTGTTGATGGATATCATAAAAGAAACAATATGCCGGGGACTGAAGTAGTGATGAATCAGTGCCTATAATGTTCAAATATTTATCACAGTCCTAGAAATAGATTATTCTCATTGTAAGATTTTATTTGAAAAATACTTTATCTATATGTTTACCTTCAGAAGTTTAAAACATTTTACAATTATTGTGAGTCTCTAATAGACTTTTCTTGCTGTTGTCTTTAAAAGTAACCCGGCTTGTGATATTATTTGTACCTAATAAAGGATGATAAAATCATGATTTAAAATAATGATGCATTTATTATGTTATGTCTTTTGGTGCCCAAAGGCCCCAATGAGGATCACAGCGGCATTGTACAGGAAGATACAGTCCTTGCCCAGAAGAGCTTACAATCTAATTCATGACATGGGCTCACATTTTCAAGCATCCCTAAGTCCCATTTTCAAAAGTGACTTAGGCACTTAGGAGACTCAGTCTCATTGAAAGTCAGTGGGCTCCTGCGTCACTTGGGTGCTTCTGAAAATTTTAACCCTGATGCAAAAGTATGACAACAAACATTTCCAGGGACAAACGTATCAATGAATATTCTCTCCTATTCAGTATTGATACCTAACAGGGTATTTAAAATGTCTTATTGCAATGGCTTTCTTTCCCTTCCACTTCATGAGCTGCTCAGTAACCAAAGGCAGTGTGGATGGCACAGCCCAGTGCAGCTGTGAACTGATCTGGGAGTTTTTCCAGAAATCAGCGGATCCATGACTAATTTTTCTGGACCCCAAAGACCATCCCTTGGTGGCTGTGAGGGGATTATGAAAAAATCCATATTTAATCTTTAGGAAAAATCAGTGACCAGTAGCAGCCAAAATGATCAGTGCATGTCAGTTAGGGTTTCAGAGTCATTTTCACAAAGAAAAGGGCCAGTAACTAACTGTAAAGAAGACATGAGTGTGGAGATTCTCCTTACATTTCTAAGGCCTGGTCTACACTAGGACTTTAATTCGAATTTAGCAGCGTTAATTCGAATTAACCGTGCACCCGTCCACACCAGGAAGTCATTTAATTCGACCTAGAGGGCTCTTTAGTTCGAATTTGGTACTCCACCCCGACGAGGGGAGTAGCGCTAAATTCGACATGGCTATGTCGAATTAGGCTAGGTGTGGATGCAAATCGAACTTACTAGCTCCGGGAGCTATCCCACACTGCACCACTCTGTTGACGCTCTGGACAGCAGTCCGAGCTTGGATGCTCTGACCAGCCACACAGGAAAAGTCCCGGGAAAATTTGAATTCCTTTTCCTGTCTGGACAGTTAGAATCTCATTTCGTGGTTGGACATCGGGGCGAGCTCAGCAGCACCGGCAGCGATGCAGAGCTCTCCAGCAGAGGAGTTCATGTAATCTCTGAATAGAAAGAGGGACCCAGCATAGACTGACCGGGAACTCTTGGATCTGATCGGTGTGTGGGGCGATGAGTCTGTGCTTTCGGAGCTGCGCTCCAAAAGCGGAATGCAAAGACCTATGAGAAGGTCTCCAAAGCCATGAGAGACAGAGGATACAGCCGGGATGCAACGCAGCGCCGCGTGAAAATCAAGGACCCCAGACAAGGCTACCAAAAAATCAAAGCGGCAAACGGACACTACGGAGCCTGCCACCACTGCCCCACCAGTGACCATGGACTCTGACGATGGGACAGTGTCGACGGCCAGTTCCTCGGCGATGTTCGCCGACGGGGAAGATGACGAAGCGTTTGTGGAGGACGAGGCAGGCGACAGCGCTTACAACGCTGGTTTCCCCGACAGCCAGGATCTCTTCATCACCGTCACGGAGATCCCCTACCAACCATCCCCGGCCGTTAACCCGGACCCTGAATCAGGGGAAGGAGCAGTCGGTAAGTGCTTTAACCATGTAAACTTTTATTCTTAATATAACAGGAATCTGAAGTATGTGAAAAGGAGGTCTCTCTATATATGGGGATAGAACAGAAATCCTCCTGGGAGATCTCCACGAAGCTCTCCTGGAGGTAATCGAAAAGCCTCTGCAGGAGGTTCCTGGGGAGAGCTGCCTTATTGGGTGCTCCGTGGTAGCACACTTTTCCGTGCCAGGCTTTCATGAGGTACTCAGGGAGCATTGCCTCCCCGAGCACGGCTGCATAGGGCCCTGGTTTGTGCTGGCTTTCATGCAGCATGCGCTCTCTATCTCCTTCAGTGACCGTCCTCAGGGTGATCTCGCTAGGAGACTCCTGCATCTAATTAGGGGAATTACTGTAATGTTACGCCTGGTCCAAAGTATTTTTCAAAAAACTCCGGACAGACGGCATAGCACAGACTCAGCACGCTGCTGCGTGACGAGCGTAACGGAAAGCCAAAGAATCAAATGGACGCTCATGGAGGGAGGGGGGACTGAGGACGCAAGGTATCCCACAGTTCCTGCTGTCTCCGAAAAGCATTTGCATTCTTGGCTGAGATCCAAATGCTTCTAGGGTAAAACACAGTGTCCGCGGTGGGTCAGGGCATAGCTCGGCAATTTACGCACCCCCCCCCCCAGAAGTGAAAGGGAAAACAATCCTCTGTTGACGCTTTTACATGTCACCGTATCTTTACTGAATGCTGAAGATAGACGGGATGCTGCAGCACTGAACACCGACATCCTTACTCCCCCCCCGCCATGGGTGGCTGACGGTACAATATGACTGATATCCATCGTCATCATCAGCCTATTGGCACATGGGGCAGTGCAAAAGGACTGGTAACCATGCGTACTAGCATCCGTGAGGTCGATCAAGGGCGCCTGGCCCTAATTTTTCCTGGTAGATGGTGCAGTATGGCTGGTAACCGTCCTCATCATATCAACAGGGGGCTGAGCTTCATCAGCCCCCACCCTTCATGTGTAAAGAAAAGATTCAATTGCCCCTGGACTAGCAGCAGGATGCTGGGCTCCTCTCCTCCACACTCCTTAATGTCCTATCTGGACTATCATAGCAACTGGAGGCTGCCTTCCACTCATTTCTCACTAACAAGGCACTGTGTCTTATTCCTGCATTCTTTATTACTTCATCACACAAGTGGGGGGACAATGCTATGGTAGCCCAGGAAGGCTGGGGAAGAATGGAATGAACAGGTGGGGTTGTTGCAGGAGCACCCCCTGTGAATAGCATTCAGCTCATAATCTATGCAGGATCTGACACAGAGCAGCTGTGGTCTCTGGTTCTCTGATACAGTGGTTCTCTAGTACACTTGCCCATATTCTAGGCAGGACTGATTCTATTTTTACATACCAAAAAGGAGGGATTGACTCAGGGAGTCATTCCCAATTTTGGCTTTAAGCCCCTGGCTAAGAGCAGCCAGGGGCACTTATGACAGCAGCAAATGGTGCAGTGCAAAAGGACTGGTAACCATGCCCATCTTATTACCAATTTATGGTATGGTAGATGGTACAGTATGGCTAGTAACCATCTCTGCTATCATGCAAAAGCAAAAGCATGCTGCTGTGTAGCGCTGCTGGACCGCCTCTGTCAGCGGCATCTAGTACACATACGGTGACAGGCACAAAAGGCAAAATAGGCTCCATGGTTTCCACGCTGTGGCGTCTGCCAGGGCAATCCAGGGAAAACGGGCTTGAAATGATTGTCTGCTGTAGCTTTCCCGGAGGAAGGGATGACTGATGACATTTACCCAGAACCACCCACGAAAATGGTTTTTGCCCCATCAGGCACTGGGATCTCAACCCAGAATTCACAGAGACAGACTAGACTGTGTTCATTGTTCGCAAAAATTTATCTTTGCAAGGAATTCACTCCCTTTTTCCCATCACACAGCTTCGACTGTCTCCAGACCTGCCACAGCATCCCCCTCACAGAGGCTGGCAAAGATTAGGCGGCGAAAGAAAAAGACAGGGGACGAGATGTTCGCTGAACTTATGGGGTGCTCCCGAGACGAGGCGGACCAGCAGAGCCAGTGGAGGGAGACCCTCTCTCTGTACCAGCGCTCACACAGCGAACGGGAGGAGAGGTGGCGTGAGGAAGACAAGCAGTCGACTCAAACGCTGCTTGGACTAATGAGGGAGCAAACGGACATGCTCCTGCGCCTTGTGCATGTTCTGCAGGACCTCAGGCAGGAGGACAGAGCCCCCCTGCAGTGTATCTGCAACCGCCCTCCCCCGCCACAAAGTCCCATACCCCCCTCACCCAAAATAACCAGAAGGAGGGGCGCCAGAGGCCGTGTAAACTGTCACTGCACCCCAGAAGAGTGCTCAAGTACCCAAAAGCTCTCATAGCCTAAATTTTGAGAAGTCCTTTCCTTCCCGCCTCACCCAAGCCCCCATCCCAGTTTCATCCCCTAACTGTCTAGTTGATAATAAAAATACTTTTCTGTTAATTACTGTTTCTGTCATGTTCTTTTAGAGGAGACTGTGTTTGAAGGGGGGGAAGGGGGTTGGTAATTTGATAGGACAATCACCTTTACCAGGGTACAGACATGGGGGCAGGATCAGCAGCAGGTCACACACACACTGCAGTCAGTACGCACCCTGGTCGGTATGGGAGGTGGTTTGCAGGTTCTGTGTGGGTGGGGGGGTACGTGACTTTGTAGCGGGGGAGGGGGGTTACAGATCTCATGCAACGGTCCCTGTCCTGGACCACAGAGCCACGCAGCAGAGGAATCTGTATCCGTCCTCCCCCGCCAAAAGGCCACATAGCCCCCGCACACAGAGTCCCAAAAAGGAGGGATGGCAGGCTCCGTTGAAACATCCAGTCCGGCACTGCAGACCGCTATGGGAGCAGGAGCCTGTCATTCCTCGAGTTTACAGGCGGTCTTTACATCACTGCACACCCTACCCAGCACAGTCCGTGTCCCAGTCTCAACCCTGTAACGCAAAGTCATCAATAAAGAAACCTTTGTAAAGTTACAGTGGAACATGTATTTTATTTTTAAACGTGTGTTGGAAGTTGGGGAAGCGGGGTGGGCGGGGTATGTAACTGCAGATGCTAGTCAACAGTAACTTGGTAAAGAAACAGGGGCAGGTTCAGCTTCTCTGTAAAGAAACTGAACAGTCACAGGTCACGCTGCTCACTGCTCGCTGGTACTTGAAGAGTTCCTTGTCGCTGTGCAAGGTGCCTGCACAGAGCTTCACGAGCCAGGGCATTAGCGGGTAGGCTGGGTCCCCGAGGATCACTATAGGCATCTGCACATCCCCAAGAGTTATTTTGTGGTCCGGGAAGAAACTACCTTCCTGCAGGCGTCTAAACAGACCAGAGTTCCTGAAAACACGCACGTCATGAACTTTGCCTGGCCACCTGACGTTGATGTTGGTAAAACGTCCCCCATGGTCCACCAGTGCTCGCAGCACCATTGAAAAGTAGACCGATTTCTCAGCAGCTGACTGTGGAAGAGGTGGACGATAAGGTGCGAGGAGTTGACAACGGCCATAACTGCAGCGGGATCCGTGCTCAAAGTGCTGTGGCGCCCGCGCTGTCACTGAGCAGAAAAGTGCGAACAGATTGCCCGCAGGCGCTTTCAGGGAGGGAGGGAGGGAGGGCGTGATTGACGGTTCAATGATGACAGTTACCCAAAACCACCCTCGACACATTTTTCCCCCCAGCATGCATTGGGGGGAAATCCCAGAATTCAAATGGGCAGCAGGGAGTGCGGGAACTGTGGGATAGCTTCCCACAGTGCACCGCTTCCAAAGTCGACACTGGCCCCGTTACTGTGGACTCACACAGTCGAACTAGTGTATTTAGTGTGGATACACAACTTCGACTTCATAAGGTCGATTCCACAAATTCGAATTAAGTTGATTCGAAATAGTCTTGTAGTGTAGACGTACCCTAAGTCTCCCAGACTCAGGGTGCATGGCCACAGAGTCTGTGGGCCCACAAAGACTGGCTGTGCTGTGACTCATGCATCCTTCTCTCCAGGTCCCTCCTGAACTTCCCTTATGCAGTTGCATCACTGCTAGGTACCTATGGTGGGAATATCCCTGTGAAATTTGGCCAGGCTTTGTTCTAACAAGCCAATCACTGCTTGGTTTCAGGTTTCATTAGGATGATTTGACACAGCTCTATGTCCTACTAACATGCCTCTACCCTGATATGGAGGGACGGCATCTAGGGGTGAGAGGGCTTTTTACAACCATTCAAACCTTTGCCTCTGCTGGGAATAGAATAGCAAGTGGACTGAGACTAAAATCCCCACGAGTTAGCCATTCCCACTGCCAAAATCTTTGAAAATGTATGTTATGTCATGCACAGTATTGGCCTTTGTCATGTAATGTCATGCACAGTATTGAAGCTTTGTAGAAGTTAATTATACATTTGGTTTCAGCAGAAAATAAGTGCAATGTTGCACAAAATGTGCTTTTTTCCAGTCTGTTAGATGACCGCTATATGCATTACTTCATGCATGTGCTTCTAGTAACCTCTAAATATCAGTCTCAATAAGTCATGACACATTCTAGAATCTGCTAATAACTCATGTCCCTTATGACCAGTTGTATAAAACACTTTTTACTTGTATTAGAATATTGCTCCTTTGCTGACCAGTAGCAGAATTTGTGGCCTTGCAGGAGCAGAAATTGGTGACATGGAATCAGATACTTTCTTAGCATATGCTGTTTACTTATAAAATAGATAACTCCTTCTTGCAGTGGCCTCAGGTAAGGCACGTCAGCTCTGCTTCCAGAAGGAGCTGTCTTACACCTGTGGGTATGTCTACATGGCACAAAATCAAACAAACCAAACCCGCAGCAGTGAGTCTCAGAGCCGGGGTCAACTGACTGGCTTGAAGGGCTAATGCTATGGGGCTAGAAGTAGCAGGGTAGGCGTTCCCATTTGGACTGGAACCTGGCTCTGAGACCAACCTCCTCAGCTGGTTTTCAGAACTTGGGTTCTGTCCAAGGGGGAACATCTACATGACTATTTTTAGCTCCATAGCATGGGTCCCGCAAGCCCGAGTTGGTTGACCCAGGCTCATAGACTTGCTGCCATGGGGTTTTTTGCAGTGTAGATGTACCCCTTGTCTCACTCCAGGCTCTCACAAATCTCCTCTGTTTAACAAACCCTGTGCTTTTTCCTCTCTCAGACTGCATTTCTACCTGGAAAAACCTCTAGACCAAGGCTGCTCACTGAGATCACATGGCCCAGCCTGCTGGGACTGAGTGTCTATCCTCCTTTTGGGTAGCCGCTCTCCCACACAAAAAAATACAAACCTTTAACTGTCAGACAAGAAGAGTGCTTTATTCCACACAATACCCTCCATGAATATCTGGGTGCGGTTACTGCATGGCATCATAGGCGCTGACTCCGTGGGTGCTCTGGAGCTGGAGTACCCATGGGGAAAAATTAGTGGGTGCTCAGCACCCACAGGCAAGCAAGCTCCCCACCCCGCCCCACCTCACCTCACCTCCTCCACCGCCTCTTTCCCTAAGCGCACTGCGTCCCCGCTCCTTCGCCTACTGCCCAGCGCTTGCCACGGCCAAACAGCTGTAGCAAGCTCCAGGGCGGGGGGCGGGAGGAGCAGGAATGTGGTGCTCTCAGGGGAGGAGGCGGAGCTGGGGCGGGGACTTTGGGGAAGGGGTTGGAATGGGGGCAGGAGGGGCGGGGTAGGGGTGGAGTCGGGGCGGGGCCGGGGGCAGAGGTGGGTGAGCACCCACCGGCGCCTGTAGAAGTTGGTGCCCATGCATGACATCTTAACTGTGTCAATGGGGAGCTTCATCCTGGGTGCTTATACATCCATGACCCCTACCAGGTAAGCCACAGCAATAATAACAATACTTTGCTATTTACAGTACCTTCCATCTGAGGATCTCAAAGTACTTTACAAATATTATTGCATAATTCTTCATAAGGCCCATGCTAGGTTGGAAAGTGTTCTCCCCATTTTACAGGTGGGCAAACTGATAGTCAGAGGGTAAAGCAAGCATGTTTGAAAGTTTCCAATGATTTTGAGTGCCTCAATTCTGGTGATTTTTGCCCCAGATCCCTATGTGGCCCCCTCAAGGATTGAGTTTACAATCCTGGGTTTAGCAGGCCAATGCTCAAACCACTGAGCTATCCCTCCCACAGTATCTTTTGATACCTGGGTCTAGTTTTCAGAGATACTCACTGTGACACTGGCAGACCAGGTCATGCAAGAGTGTATTCAGTTGTGTATTACTATAGATTAAAGTGATTGTTAAATGTATATGTGTATTGGGTGTTTAAACTTCATAAAACTAATGGGACATTACGTGCATTGTTTTATCTATATCCTATTATGATGCAGCAGCAAACATTTACATTATAAATAACCCTGTAATAAATAACTCATCACACATCAAAGAAGCCTTGTGGAATGCTAATGAAGGAAGGACTTTATCAGAATGGCCATTGTGTGTGATGACTGGAGGTCAGAGACTCAAAGTGCATCCCTCACTTACCTTCATCAAAAGAAAAGCCCACGTGGGTAAAGACACTGTCAGCCTGTGATTCTATCAGGAGAAGCTGTAAATATAGATTCAAGGAAAAATCTTTCATCTCTGGACTGTTTGGACTCTTATAGGGAAGTGTACCAGATGCAAAGCAGAGATCCCCAGAGACAATCTGGGTACCCTGAAAAGACTTCTGGGAAACTGGCAGTTTATTACATCACTGCCACCATTTGGAATTACAAACTGTGACTCCCCCGTGCATATATTTAAACTGCTTTAACCTCTCAGTAATTCTCACTTCCTTTCCTTAGCTAATAAACCCCTAGTTAGTTTACTATAGAATCAGCTACCAGCATTGGCTTTGGTGTTAGATCTAGGGAACCAACTGATCGGGGTAAGTGACTGGTCTCTTGGGACTGGGAGCAACCTGATGTGGTGTGATCTTTGGATCGAGTGACCTTTTAGCACAAAGTTCAGTTTGTCTGGGTGGCAAGGTAGACTGGAGAGTCTAAGGGGACTGTCTGTGACTCCATTTGTAAGACTGGTATAGTGATCCAGGAGTTCACATTTGTTACTGGCTTGGCGAAATCTAATTATAGAACCCAGCACCAGTGTGGGGGGTCTGCCCTGTTTTTGACAGACTGCCCTGAGGTTGGCACGCACACTCATGAGCTACTCCAGACAGCATGACACTCACTACCTGCAGTTTCCTTGTTTTTAACTACAGTTTCGGGTGCTCAGCACCTCTGAAAATCAGGCCCAAGAATTCTGAAGCTGGCACCCCAAAACTGAAGCATTCAAAATTAGTAGATACATGAGAATTAGGCCCTTCATGACTGGTAAACCAAGTGCCAGGTCTGGCCAAGGCCCTCGGTGTTAGCTAAGAACTGACAAACTCAGAGATGAAAACCAAATCAGTTCACTTGAATGTTAGTTTTGTTCAAAATAAGTATTGGTCTTATAAGAAGGTAATTAGTGTTTAGACTCTATGAAATGCTTGTAAATGGCTGCTTGCATTAACCTCACTTGTAATGTGTATATTTCATTCTACAAGGTAAAATATATGTTTGTTTTATAACTGTAAAAATTTCTGCTCTGAACTTGTGAGCTCCAATGGGAAGGGTGGTTTCCCCCGCCCATTCAGGAGGCCTATCAAGATTAAAGGGGCCATTCAGGGACATCACAAAGGATTGGTGAATGGACCTATCACACCTTGGAAATGCTATGTGCCAGGGAGCTCAGCTTATGGACTGGAAGGCCAAATGTAAAAGAGAAAACAGGATCACAGGAAAATTTTTCATCCCTTTGCTGTTTGAACTCTCACAGGACCAGAGACACTAAACTACAGCAGAGATCCCCAGGGTCTACCCTGAGAGACATCTGCCATGAGAGACATTTTGAACGGACAGATTACTACATCTCTGTCACCTTTAGGAACCATAGATGGTAAATCATTTGTGTGCATATATTCACTTGCTTTAACCTGTAAATAACTCTTTTATTTCTTTTTTCCTAGTTAATAAACCTTTAATTTCAGGATTGGCTACAAGCATTGTCTTTGGTGTAAGATCTAGGGTACCAACTGATCTGGGGTAAGTGATTGGGACTGGAAGCAACCTGGATATTTTGTGATTTTTGGTGTCAGTGACCATTTATCATTAAATCCAGCTTGCCAGGTGGTAAGATAGGCTGGAGAGCCTAAGGGGGACTGACTGTGACTCCATGGTAAGACTGTTAAAGTGATCCCGGAGTTCACAGTTGTTACTGGCTTGGTGAAATCTAATTACAGAACATACCGCCAGTGTGGGGGGTCTGCCCTGTTTCTGACAGTCTGCCCTGAGGTTGGCACTCCAGAGTCATGAGCCTCTCCAGGCAGCGTGACACTTAGCACCTCTGAAAGTCAGGCCCAAGCTGTCTCTGAAGCTGGCACCCCAAAACTGAAGCGCTCCAAGTTAATAGATACCTGAGAATTATGCCCTTAATGACTTGCTCAAACTCACATGGAAGTCAGAGCCAGAGCCAGGACTAAAATGCAGGTCTCTTGTCTTCTGTTCCTGTGCCTTAATTACATCATCACTCCCTCTAAAGGAGTTTTGTTCTTAAAAGTACAAAGTAGAACTGTACATAATGTTTGCACCAGTGAAGTTGAAAATTGTGTAAAACTTACCTTAATATACAGACCAGATTTGTCAAAAGGTTTGTGATCTTTAGAGCAAACCTTTGCCCATGTCTGAGTAAACCTTCTACAAGCACTGAAGCAACTAGGCAAAGATTTGAAAGAATTTGGCCTGACTTATGGTTTCGCATTCCAATCACTCAACAAGTGTGGGGGTTTTGTTCTTTTTCACACAGAATGGAGCCATTACTGCCATGCATTACATGCAATAACTGAACTGAACTACAATATTCTGAGCAAACACATAAAAGGCCCAATACTTTTTTTTCATTCAGGCTTCTTTACACTGCTCTGTTGGCACAGAACAGTCCTAAAAATGGTGTCTCCAGCCACTGGAGGTGGCTACCTAGATATGCCAGCCCTTGTACATGGATACAGGGGAAAGGAGGCATGGCAGAAACGTCCCTGGACTCCAGTAATCCTTGGCACACATAATAGCCCCGTGGTGCTATTTGTCATAAATCAGATTGTTCTACTTTAGGCAGTGTAGAGTCTGTATGGCTCCAGGATTGGAGGAACATAAATATGGTTTAAAGCCAGCCTCTCCTAAGGTATACTAAGAGCTGCAGCCCAAGATCTGTCCTTCTGTCTGTAATGCTTTTCAAACTGAAATATTCAGGATAAAGCAGTCAACTTTGGACTAACATTTGAAGTACTTGGAATCATTCTCTCTGTTCAGTTTATTCCTCTTCTAAGTTAAGAGCCCCATTAGTAGATGCAGATAAGTCAATGTGATGGTTATATTACTTTCAGAAAGGACAGGGTGACATTTTTAGGACTGTGAATGGAGATTATTGGGTGCCAGGCTTTCAAATTTCATTTATGCCATTTTCACCTAATCACTGTTTTAGAACATATTATTTTGTCACAGAATCTGCTACAAATCCATCACTGACAATATAGCTCAGCTGGAATGACTGTCCATTGTGAAGTACAACAGCATATTATTAAGGTAATACATTGTGAAGTATAATAAATACATGCAAGCTTCCTTAGGTCAGTGGCAGACCGCTTGCCTGGAGCAGTAGAGCTCTCTGTTACTTCTCATCTTTAGCTCTCACCAACAGCCTCTACTACAAAATAAAGGAATGAATTGTAGTTACACTGCCAGAGGGGTGTGAGGCTGATTCCAGCATATATCGCTGATTTGCTTAAAAATATGGTAATCTCAAAGTTGGTGTAAAAATAAAAAGACAATATTGTGATATGTATCAATAAAGTCTATTCTGGCACCTGTACATCTGTATTACCGAAAGAAGCAAATATTGATATTGTTCTGGTAAAGAAAAACGTGAACTCTATGTAGGCCAAATAGGATTATCTTGTTAATGATAGCAATTTGCATTACTTTTAATAGGATTTCTTCTTACCCGTTTGTAGGAGCGAATGAAAGAAACTTCCCAGCTATTTTAAACAAGATGTTCCCGAAACGAGTTCATAGGGTTATATATAATACTGGTATTTCATAGGCAATGCTTGCTAAACAAGGTCAAATTGAATGATACTGCAGCAGGGAATCATGGAGATTTATGTTTAATCAATCCACCTCATAGCAAACTATTTTCAAAATAAAAGGTGCCAGAGCAGGGATGGGCAAACTTTTTGGCCTGAGGGCCACATCGGGGTATGGAAATTGTATAGTGGGCCATGAATGCTCACAAAATTGGGGGTAGGGGTGTCGGAGGGGGTGAGGACTCTTGTTGGGGGTGCGGGCTCTGAGTTGGGGCCAGAAATTAGGAGTTCAGTGTGCGGGAGGGGGCTCCAGGTTAGGGTGCGGGGAGGGAGGGATTTGGGGTCAGTGCTCTGGGCTGGGACCAATGGGTTCAGAGGTGGGAGGGGGATCAGGGATGGGGCAGGCTGTTGGAGCACAGGGGGGTGAGGGCTCTGGCTGGGGGTGTGGGCTCTGGGGTGGGGCTGGGGATGAGGGGCTTGGGGTACAAGAGGGCTGGGATCAAGGGGTTCGGAGGGTGGGAGCTGGATCAGGGCTGTGGCAGGGGATTGGAGCATGGTGTGGGGGGCTCAGGGGTTCAGGCTCCGGGAAGCACTTACTGAAAACAGCTTCTGGAAATATGTCCCCCCTCTGGCTCTGAGGCGCGGCCAGGAGGCTCTGCACACTGCCCCGTCCGCAGGCACCACCCCTGTAGCTCCCATTGGCCGGGAACTGCGGCCAATGGGAGCTGTAGGGGTGGCGCCTGTGGACAGCACGCACAGCTGCCTGGCCACGTCTCTACATACATAGGAGCTGGAGGGGGGTCATGCCAGCTGCTTGCTGGGAGCCACACGGAGTGGAGCAAGCCTCCAACCCCACTCTCCAGCTGGAGCACTGGAGTGGGGCAAACCCCTGACCCAATTCCCCAGCGGGAGCTGAGGGCTGTGTTAAATGGTCTGATGGGACGGATGTGACCTGCAGGCTGTAGTTTGCCCACCCCTGCGTCAGAGCCTTGCCTTTACTAATGTCAACATGTAGCCAATCTATATAGTTAGGTAATAAAAAAATCCGCACACAATTTGCACTTGGGGTGAGGAAAGCAGAAAAATGACCCACATGTGACATGTTAGCAGAGGCGGTGCTACCGCATTGAGGGCCATATGCAGGAATATTTTTGTGGGCCTCCTCATAAACAAGACTTAGGGCATGTTTACACTACAAACTTAAGCTGACTTAAGTTATGTCAACATACAGCCACCACTGTAATTAAAGGGCTGGTGCATGTCCACATTAGCACTACACTCCTTGTGTCAGCAGAGCATGTCCACATTAGCAGTTCTTGCATCGACACAGAGAGCAGTGTATTGTAGGTAACTATCCCACTGTGTAACTGGCCACAATCTGCTGCAGGGTGTTCTGGGAAGGGTTTGCAATGCCTCTTAGGGGCAGGCTCAGTGCCCATGATGAAGCTTTCTCTGTCCCAACATTCCATGGGCTTCCTAGTATGTTTTGCACCACTTTTCAACAGCTCCTGTAAACTGCCCGTCTACCATCTCTGGATACTGCACTGCTCTCCAGTATTGTGATGAGCGTTATGAACACTACACACCGAATCATGCAGTATTATATGAGCTGCAACTCTGATGATCATGACACCATGGTGTCTGGCTTGCTGTGTGCCATGGATAGAAACAATTCAAGATTGCTGTTGGCATTCACAGAGCAGCTGCACACGGTGGACCATTGGTTCTGGGTTCAAGAAACAAGCACTGAGTGGTGGGATCACATTGTTATACTGGTAAAGGATGATGACCAGTGGCTGCAGAACTTTCTGGTGTGCAAAGCCACTTTCCTGGAACTGTGTGCAGCACTCACCCCAGTCCTCTGGAGCAGGGACACCAAAATGAGAGAATCACTAACAGTGCAGAAGTGCATGGCGATCACTGTGTGGAAGCTTGCAATGCCAGACTCCTACTGACCAGTTGTGAATCAGTTTGGAGTGGGGAAATCCACCGGGAGTGTTGCAGCGATGCAAGTGTGCAGGGCCATTAATCGCCTCCTGCTTTGAAGGACTGTGACTCTGGGCAATGTGCGTGGAATAGTGGATGGTTTTGCAGCAAATGGGATTCCCTAACTGCGGTGGGGCGACAGATGGCACACATACCCCCATTTTCACCCCAGACCACCTTACGACAGAGTACATCAGCAGAAAGGGCTACTTTTCTATGGTTTTGCAAGCGCTAGTGGATCATTGCGGTTGTTTCACCGACATCAATGTGGGCTGGTCAGGGAAGGTGCATGACACACGTATCTTTAGGAACACAGGCCTGTTCAGAAAGCTTCAAGCAGGGACTGTCTTTCCAGACCAGAGGATTACCACTGGGGATGTGGAAATGCCAATAGTGATCCTGGGAGACCCAGCCTACCCCTGGCTCCCATGGCTCATGAAGCCTTAACCGGCCACCTTGGCAGCACCAAGGAACACTTTAACAACAGTTTCAACAGGTGCAGAATTACTGTTGAATTTGCCTGGCTGCTTAAAGGGCACTGGCACTGTCTCCTCAGCAGGTTAGAACTCAGTGAGGAAAATATCCTTATGATTATAGCGGTCTGCTGTGCCCTCCATAATATATGTGAATCAAAGGGTGAGAAGTTTTGCCCAGGGTGGAGCGTGGAGGTGGAGTCTGCTACTTTTGAGCAGCCAGATACCAGGGCTGTAAGAGGGGCTCAGTGGGGAGCTATTCAGATCAGGGAGGCTTTGAAAGACCACAGTAATGTGTGTTGCTGTAATGTGTTTAGCCATTCTTTTTTTTTTACCATGGTATGAACCTTGTAATGATTACTGTGTGCGCTACTATAACACTGCAAATGCACCTATTGGTACTGTCTCTGAAGTTAGCAGTAGTCCCCATATGCTGGAGAATAATAAAGATTTATTCACTTCCCAAAAGTTCAGTTTTATTCCATACCCATGCAAACATATTCATGTATTGGTAACCTAAATGTCACACATACAGGGAAAAGTATCTTTAAAGGAGAAGGAACAGGAAATTCACAAATTCATGCAGGAAGGCACTTCTGTATGGGTTGCAAGGGGAGGTGTGCATGGATGTGTTCAGCCTGAAGTTCAGTCAGGGACCGCAGCATTTCTATTTGCTCCTTGAGCAGTGCTATCCTCTGTTCCTGCGCCTGTTTCCTGTCCTGACTATCCCTCCACAATTTCTCACTGATTGCCACCCTCCATGCTCTCTGCTCACAATCCAAAGCACCAGATGGCTGCAGCACCTCTTTGAGCTTGTCTGCTTTTCTATTCCACTTTCCTTTCCTTATCTGAGAGAGGCGCTAAGCCAATGTGCGGGAGATCTTCAAGGGCACATCTGCAGCTGCTAGAGAAACAGTAGAGTAGACAGAGGTGTGATAACTTACTCCCTTGATCCAGGGGCGGCTCCAGGCCCCAGCACGCCAAGCGCGTGCTTGGGGCAGCATGCTGCGGGGGGGCGCTCTGCCGGTCGCCGGGAGAGCGGCAGGCAGCCAGCCTTCGGCGGCATGCCTGCGGAGGGTCCGCTGGTCCCGCGGCTCCGGTGGACCTCCTGCAGGCGTGTCTGCAGAGGGTCCCCTGATCCCACGGCTTCAGTGGACTGGCGACCGGCAGAGCGCTCCCCGCAGCATGCCGCCGTGCTTGGGGCGGCGAAATGTCTAGAGTCGCCCCTGCCTGGACCCAAATAAGTAACTAGTAAATCTTTCTCACTTCCACTTGGCACTCACACAGTGGTGGCCGCAGCCATGGTGGGCATGGCCTGGTGGGGAAGGGGCGAGTTGGGACAAAGGGGAGGGGTAGCCATGCAGTATCAGAACCAGAGCACAGGCAACTGTCCTGAATACTGGCACTATTTTCCACAGGCGGCAGGCGGGCAGGGGTGGTTGCAGCTGATATCTCACTGCTGAGGTTAACTTCCAGCTCTTGCTTGCATGGGGCTGCAGACCAGGACCGTATGCTGCTGCCCTGTGCGCTGCTATGGTGCTTGCTGAAGCAATTGCTGAGTGGCCTGGCAATGTTTCCTATCCAGGGGGAAGAAACAAAGCAGCCCTCTTAAGAAAACTTTGGCAGAGGATTGGAGATTACCTCCAGGAAAATGTCCCTGATATCTCTATGGAGGATTCACAGGACAGCCTGTTGTGCATAAACAAACTTTTCCACAGGGTCCCCTCTGCCTAGCCATACAGGGTAATGAGAAGGAGATAGAAACTGGTCTGGTGTTGGTTATTTCACTATCTCTTGCGGGCTGATTAAAAAAGCAGTAGATGACCAGATGTGTCCCTGCAGTATTGAAGCAGACAGAGTACTTACCAGCGGTTCCCTCCCCGGCATCAGGCACCCCAGAGCTGGACTGTTGGGACTGGCTAGACTGCTCAGGAGTCAAAAAGAGGTCCTGTCTTGCCACGCCACCAGATCTCCCTGGCACCTGTCCACCATCCTCCTCCACCTCCACTTCCTCGTCCAGCATGTCATCCTCTGGTGGCCAGTGACTCCAGCTCCCCCAAAGGTGGGGTCACTGTTGAGGATGGCATGCAGCTCCTTGTAGAAATGGCATGTCTGTGGCTCCGCATCAGTGTCTATTTGCCTCCTTTGCCTTCTGGTATGCCTGCCTCAGCTCCTGGATTTTTACGCAGCACTGCCCTCTGTCCGTCATAGCTCTTCTCCACCATACCCTGAGTGATCTTGCTGTAGATATCCAAGTTCCTGAGGCTGGAGCAGAGCTGTGCCTGCACAGCCTCCTCTTTCCATAGACCCAGGAGATCCACCACCTCCTGTGTACTCCAGGCAGGAGTGTGCTTGCTGTGTGGAGCAGGCATGGTCAGCTAGCAGTAGCAGTTGCTTTCCACACCTAGCAAAGAGGAACAGCAAGTTCAAAACTTCCCGGGGCTTTAAAGAGGCTGTGTGCCTGGCTGCAGGGCAGCAGAGTTCAAACAGTGACCAGACTGGTGGGTATTGTGGGACACTTTCTAAGGCCACTTAACCCGACATAAGCAACAAAGTGTTTGCCATGACACTGTGTCGGTCTAACTACGTTGCAAAAAGCTCCATGCCTCTTGTCCAGGTGGTTTATTAGGTTGGTGTAGCAGGCGAGTTAAAGCAGCGGAAGGAGCATTGCAGTGTGTATATCTCCATAGTTAGGCTGGTGTAAGCTGTCTTACATCGACTTAACTTTGTAGTGTAGACAGGCCCATAATAAAAAGTGAATAGGGGGATCCCTTAAGTTGCTTGGGGCCCTAAGCAATTGCTTAGTTTGCTTATGCCTGAAGCTACAAGTATGTCATGGAGGTCACCAAAGTCATGGATTTTGTGACTTTCCGTGACCTCTGTGACATTGGCGTCCCACAGCAAATGTGCCGCCACAGCAGCAGGGAACCCTCTTCCAGCTCCCCAGCCCCGTGGGTGGTGGGGGACCCTCCTGCAGCTCCCTGGCCCCTGCAGGTGGTGGGGGATTCCCTGCAGCTCCCCAGCCCCTGCGGGTGGCGGGGGACCCTCCCACAGCTCCCCAGCAACCACAGATGAAATTCAGTGTTGACAAATGCAAAGTAATGCACATTGGAAAGCATAGTCCCAACGATACATATAAAATGATGGGGTCTAAATTAGCTGTTACCACTCAAGAAAGAGATCTTGGGGTCATTGTAGATAGTTCTCTGTAAACATCCACTCAATGTGCAGGGGCAGTCAAAAAAGCGAACAGAATGTTGGGAATCATTAAGAAAGGAATAATAAGACAGAAAATATCTTATTGCCTCTATATAAATCCTTGGTACGCACACATCTTGAATACTGTGTGCAGATGTGGTTGCCTCATCCTAAAAAAGATATGTATGGAATGGCTGCTGTATGAGGAGAGATTAATAAAACTGGGACTTTTCAGCTTGGAAAAGAGATGACTAAGGGGGAATATGGTAGAGGTCTATAAAATCATGACTGGTGTGGAGAAAGTAAATAAGGAAGTGTTATTTACTCCTTCTCATACCACAAGAACCAAGGGTCACCAAATGAAATTAATAGGCAGCAGGTTTAAAACAAACAAAAGGAAGTATTTTTTCACACAACGCACAGTTAACCTGTGGAACTTTTTGCCAGAGGATGTTGTGAAGGCCAAGACTATAACAGGGTTCAAAAAGAACTAGATAAATTCATGGAGGATAGGTCCATCAATGGCTATTAGCCAGGATTGACAGGGTTGTTGTCCCTAGGCTCTGTTTGCCAGAAGCTGGGAATGGGCAAAGGGGAATGGATCACTTCATGTTTACCTGTTCTGTTCATTCCCTCTGGGGCATCTGGCATTGGCCACTGTTGGAAGACAGGATACTGGGCTAGATGGACCTTTGGTCTGACCCAGCATGGCCGTTTTTATGTTCTTATGTTCTTATCTAGTAGCTGTCCAATGGAGATCTTATGAGGCTTCAAAATTGCTGGCATCTGAGGGTCATAGTAAAAAATAAACATATGTGGCCTTCTGGGCACATAATCCAGCTGTCCACTACAGCAATTTGTTCAGAGGGAAGGCTGGCCAGGGCCACAAGTGAAACAATCCTCCCCTAATTTTGCCCCCCTCCAAGACATCCATTCATGTACCCAAGAGCTGCTCGGGGATAGGGTTGGGGAATTAATGTAGGTGTTATTCCCTGTTCTAGGTCTGTCCCTCCATCTACAGAAATTGACTGTACTCAGGTATTTATTTGATACAATTTTGTTTATTTTTAAAAGAATGGACAAAGTCCTGTGTCTCTGAAGGCAGAAGGAATCAAATAGCAGGAAACAGCTTCTTTTCCTCACATCTTCAAGAGCACACTTTTCAGTCTGTACCCTGATCCAAGAACCTTTCCCTGGGTTTCTTCCAGGGTCAGCCACATGCTTTTTAGCTGCTCCTTCAAGGTACCTCTCTGATGCTGTTTATTCTTGTTTGACCTCAGTTTCTGTGAGCGCTCTCTGTATACACTCTCTCTCTCTCTCTGTCTCTCTCTCCTGGGTATGTTCACACACAGCTTTCACATTAGATGGGGCTTATGCTTACAGATATATGAACTGAAGGATGAATTCACACCTACCAGTCTCAATATGGTTTTAATTCAACCCATAACAAATCACCCAAATCATAACAATATGCTTCATGCCTACAAATTTGTTAGAGAGATAGAGTAGATCGGGGTAGGCAACCTATGGCATGCGTGCCGAAGGCGGCACTCGAGCTGATTTTCAGTGGCACTCACGCTGCCCAGGTCCTGGCCACCAGTCCGGAGGACTCTGCATTTTAATTTAATTTTAAATGAAGCTTCTTAAATATTTTAAAAACCTTATTTACTTTACATACAACAGTAGTTTAGTTATATATTATAGACTTATAGGAAGAGACCCTCTAAAAATGTGAAAATGTATTACTGGCACACGAAACCTTAAATTAGAGTGAATAAATGAAGACTCGGCACACCACGTCTGAAAGGTTGCCGACCCCTGGAGTAGATCAAGCTATAATATTTAATATAGTATAAGATATAATGTTATTAGATAAAATAAATATAAAAGGTGCCAATTAAGATTTATGAAACTATATCAGAAAATTGAAGCTATCTAAAGCATTCACTAAGAGATCCCTTTAGTTTGAAGAACTTTCATTGCCTAGGCAACCAGATAACAAAATATTGCAAATAGTTAGGACTTTCTTTCTATTTTAAACAGAAATGTGATCAATAAGACATATAACTAATATATAACAAAGTATGTCTACAAAGTATTTGTTTGGTATTTTAAAAGCTGATACATTCAAATGGAATGTTGAGAAGCCAATGTGAAGTGTCAATCTTTGCGGTGATGTTATAAGGCCTAAAGGAACATAAGGGCTCATTATCTGTATGACTGGCAGTTGCATAGAGAGAGTTTTGCAAATGAAGTGATCCTAGTAACTTTATCACTGAACTGTAGGGTATAATCAAGTATTGGTACAAATGTAGCTGGGTGTATGGCTGTTTTGTGTAATTTCATTAACTGCTATCTCCTGTTGGTGATTGACCAAGCAAATAAGTCAAATTATAGTGCTGAACTACTAAACAAGGACAAACCCATCAAGGAGTGTGAAGACATATAACACAAAGACACTGTTCTAACTTCAAAATGGACATTTCTGCAGAAACTGAAAGTGCTGATGCAAATAGCATAGAGGCCAGACAAAGTTCAAGAAGCCATAAAGGAGACACCTCATTTTTTATTGGGGGATCAGAAGGGACACAACTCATATCCTGGTTGGACCTTTCAATTCTTTGCCAGAAGCATGGGTCACTTTCTGATTGGTCCACATCAGCTTTGCCAAGAAGAGGAACCAGGCCGTACAGCCCAGCAGAAACTGTATAAAATGCCCCGTGTTGTTCAACATGTTGCTCCCAGAAGCCAAATGTTGGGATGAGAGAGGCTGTGAGTGGAACTCTCATTGCCTGGCAGCGAGAGTGCTCCCTGCTTGGTAACAACTTAACTGTTTACTATTTACTCTGTCTTTTAAAGTCCTATTGAGGGAGACCCCTTGAAATCCAGAAACAGAAGAGGAAAACAGGTGTGATAACACCCTGAGTGAATCACTGTAATGAACTTCATCACAAGAAACCAGTCACTAAAGCTGGAGAATCTACCTTCATGCCAATTCCAACTGATCATAGAAAAATGACTTTTGTACATGTACTGTTTATCTACCTGACAATATGGTTATGTTAAGCTAAATGCTTCTCAAAGAGTTTGTACTTGAGTTAAAACCCCACTGAGTGACTAAAATGTATGATGTGTACTTGTATTTCACTAACAAATTTGGTCTTAGTTGTCTAGAAGTTACACTGACTCAGTTAAGATTGCTGATGCTGGATAAAATTCATTACACTAACTAAACTTAGTACTATTTGTAACAGGAAACTGTGCTTCTGTACAGCAACAAGAAAAAGAAATCCTGAATGTTTCAAAGAGTTTGATCTAGAACTCACACAGATTCTGTGGCCAAGAGAATCTACAGTCTCCTAGATAAAAATAGGAAGAAGCTTTGAATTGGCTTGTAAACTAAAGATTTTACCACTCTCTGAACCTTTCAACAAAGTGGCATAAAAGCTTATAGTACTGGTGAAATTCAGAGACATTAGAATAACTTCACAATAATTACCAGTGTGTTATATTTTGAGTTTATTATGTGCTAGTCTTGTGTGTATATGTAGCAAAGTGTGGCTATAAGAATTACATTGGGAAGGGGTAATTTTGAAGCAAATGGACAGTGCTTGATAATTAAGTAACTTGTCTAAATTTTAAATTCTATTTAAAATTGTTTGGTTGAACTGATAAGAGAAGTTGAATAATTCTACAGGCCCATAACCTTAACTGGAAGTAAATAAGAGTCTATATGTAAGCATCCATGGTTCTATGTTAGTACTAAAATTACTCAGACTACAAGATTGTGATGACACCTTGAATTGAACTGATTTATCATCTCTTGAGAATTGTAACATCTCATGCTGAGCTCAGTTTGACATTGTGAACACTATCATCTAACCATCTTTAACGTTCTTATCTGCTTTAGAAGCTATTTTGATTTATCATAATTCTCCAAGTCTGTATTTTAGTTAAGGTTACAGATCCAAAGAACAGTGAGAACCCTCGTGGAGGTAACTTATTAAATAATTTAACCAGTGTGTGTTTTATAACCAGTCTTTCTAACAGATGCCTATAATATTTGTATCCACTCTCCATCACTGTTGGGGCAATACCCTTAATAGAGGGTGGCCATGGTCCCTCCTCTTCTCTAATCAGAATTTCTGCCTTGTGTGGACAGGTAGGGAAGAGCTACTGTGGTTTGAGGTGGCTTCCCCTCTCCCTGACTGAGAGTTCCTGCTCCAGTTCATCTCTGTGGCTCCTTTAAGAATTCTTCTCTGACTTATAGAGAGACAAGGTGGGTGAGGTAATATCTTTTATTGGACTATTGCTGAAAGAGACAAGCTTAAGAGCTACACAGAGCTCTTCCTCAGGTCTTCTTGACTGACAAGTTGTAGTCAGTCAAATAAGAACTCATCTTCAGGTAGGACATCAAAGGTAGCAACGAGCAAGTTAGATGTACCCACTGAAGGTCAGATTTCTCTATATGGAAATTGAGCAGTGCTCTCATAGACTCTATTCTTGGGCCAGGGGTAGATTTAGATAACAATGTAAGGCCCAAACTCTCATTAAGTGGCTACCTCTATGGAAGTAATTCTGCTTCATAATATAGAGCAGCTTTTGCAGCTGTGAGGCCTGCGAACTTCTGTAGCTCTATAGTTGCAGTGACAAATTAGAGCTGACTATAGTCAAACAGGAGAATTTTCTTTAGATTAAGCAATAAATAGAAGCTTAAATTTTGAAGTCAAATGTCTTGGGTTCTATCCCCATTTTGCATGTGAGCTGTAGCTGATTATTTTATCACTCATTTATTGTGTGTTGTGTAATGTTAGGATTACAGAAGTATAAGTTTGATTAGTAGTTAAAAGAGATAAGTATGTATTAGGTATCTAAGTACCTGGGGCTGAAATGCAAGGCCTACAGGCTGAGGCTTTTATAATTTTAGCTTAGCTGTATTAGGTCTTAGAGTTAAGAAATGCTTGACATAAGTAAGTGACCAAAGAATAATCTGATACCATAAGATTACAGGAAAAGATATACCAATGGGTGGTATTGCGTAAAATTTGCCGTAAGATTAATTTTAGATCACAAAATGGTCTAGAGGCACATTTTTTCTAACATGTGCCTTAACCACAGGATACAGGTTGTGTGTCAATGCTAATGAGAATAAAAGGAACTCTACATAACCTATTGAAAATGGTGTACCCCAATATTCTTGGAAGATACAATACAAATAAGGAGAAAGAGAGTTGACACTTTCATGCACATGCACAGGATATGAGGTATAGACATAATCACATTATAAAAGGATGGCCAGATTGGGAAAATTGAGCTCCCTACAGGAAAACTCCAGCAGGAACCATCCCTCTACTGGTGATCAATCCATGTGAGCCTCATCAGACCCTAATACTATCTAGGAGGATGTGAGTATGAATGTAGCTTTAATTTGGCTATATGTAGGATTTATCTATGCTCGGATATTCACAACTTTGTTGGTAACTTTAATGAAATTGATAAAAGATATTAGACATTGTTCTTATGACTGTATGCGTTACTTTCCTTGATCTTCATGTGTTCCTAGAAGCTCTAGATCTGAAACAAGTGGCAGAGGTAACTCTATTGAGCTTGAGACTGTAGTCACCAGTAGTGTAATACAACATCACTAAATCACTTTAAATAAAAATCAAAGGTTACAGTGAAGTATAGATGGCAATGTGATGTCTGTATTTTTGTGGCTGAGGATATGTTACACAGGCATGCAAGTTGGAGTAGAAATTCACATTTTCCAGAGCTGTGTAGTATGGATGCCTGTAAAAAATTCTCTCTTCTATTTTCTCTGTAGAAATAATTCATTTTTAATGGTAATGTTTTCAATAATGAATCACGTTTAGAGCTGGGAGTTAGCAAGAACATTTTCCATTTGGTTATTCATTCTTTTTATTTGCAGAGGCCATGTAGGAATTCAAATTAAATGAATTTATAAGTGACTGTCTTTAAGATAGATACGAGTAAACAATACATTTAAAACTATTCTCCTTATGGCTTAAGCAGAAATGCTCCATGTTGGAATCATTACTAATAAAATCCGTTTTTCTTCAGATCTGTTCTCTCCCCCCCCACTGCCAAATAGAATGTGTTCTTTCCCAGCTTGGTTGGATATTAAATAATTTATTTACATAGTAGACAATCCCAAGTTATTTAGGTAAGAAATTAAAAGCATAAGTTTTGTCTGCTTCAAACCCTGCGCCTTTTACTGGAAACAAATTTATGTCAGTAACAAAAAATGTATTTCAGTCATCAAAAGCTGTTTATAGAAGAGTTAAAAGTGCTGTCGGCTAAATGATTCCCATAATGTGGGTTAAACTCCAGACCAGTAGTGCAGGGGTTTTCACAAGGGGTGAAGGACATCAACAAATGTCAGAGCTGCACAATGAGATGACGTAGTAAAAAGTTTGTATTTGAATTGCCATTTACAGACAATATCAATGTCTGTGCTTCCCAAACTGCTTCTGGGCCAAACCCTAACTTTGATATTTAGGCCAAATTTTTCAGAAGTGGCCTCTGATTTTGGATGCCTCCCTTTTTAGGAGCCCAGTTGGACTTTGAAAATATTGGCCTTAGGCTTAGCCTCGACTTGGAATTAGCCCTGGTTTTAACCATTGCTCCAGCTCTATGAGTGCAAAGCCGTAGCATAAATGAGGAAATGTGCCTTTTTTTTTTTAAGATATGGGGAACTGAGGCAGAGAGAGACTATGCAAGTTACCCAAGGTCACACAGGAAGTCTGTGGCACAGCTGGAAATGGAACCCAGGTCTCCTTCGTCCCAGGTTAGTATTCAAACCAATGCACCATCCTCTCTTTCAGCTCCAAAGCTGTATAGGTGTAAATTAATAGTTTGTAAGGCACTTTGAAATCCTTTAGGATAAAAGGCCCTATATAAAGAAAAAGAAAATTATGTCAAAAAAGAAAATATATTAAAACAATGAAGTAAATATCTAAGCAGTAACCAGATGAGGCTAACTGCCACTGCAGATCAACCTAGTTCAGTGTCAAGTGGACTGAACGGAATACTTAACTGGGAACAACAGATGTTTTAAAACTGGATGGGCCAGTAACAGCAGACACTTGAGCCCTTGTGCTTCAGGGAGTCATCCTGATTTATTGCAATGGAGCCATGAAGAGGGCGATCCATTTGCTCCTCCCTCAGACTGCTCAGCATTTAGAATAATGAAGGTTTTAAATGGGGGATTAAAAAGCTTTCCCAAAAGAGGGCCTGGCTGTTTGAAATGTTGGAAGTAGAAGATTCTATAATAGTATGGTTGGGAACTGGGACAGCCCTGTTGGCTGGGGCCAGGTCTACTCTACACCACAGATTTATATCGGTGAAAAATCCACACCCCTGAGTGACGTAGCTATAACAACCTCATCCCCCATGTACACAGCCTCTAGGTCTAGGACCATCTTCCCTTAAGTGCTACAGCAGTGCAGTGCATCGGTGCACTTACGCCGATGAAGTATTTTAAGTGTAGACTTCTCCTCAAAGTTATGAACTGGCCTTTGCTTTTGCCATCTAATATCTCCATTCAAAAGTCACCAGCTGTAATTAAATTAGATAAGGCTACAGTATCCTATGTTGTGACAACTTTCTCTTCTGGAGTCCAATCCTTTCTCATCAGCTGGAAGTTTTGCCAGTATTGCTGTTATATTTAATGAATCAGAAAATAAAATATAGCCAGGTTAATCTTCTTCCAAAACTTCTGTTATGGACCACAGCTGGGGAAGGGCCACTGCACTGGTGGCATGTTGCAATAGGTCGGTTATTGTGTGAAATCATTGCACCTGCTGCTACTTAGTGCTCAAAATTCCATCCAGCTTGCACTGATTGCAAGATGGCCTGCGAAGGGAATACCAGGAAGAAAGGCGTGATTGTGTTGCCATGGATTGTTGCATTGCAAATTTCTACCTTTTGTATTTGACATTTACAAACTAATGATGGGAGACAGGCAAGCCGCTTCAGCCAAAGTGAGAGTCAGTCTGAACCATTGCCCAAATCGCAAACCAAACCTCAGCTGAAGCTTATTTAATATGAAAAAGTTTGGTTTAGAGTTCCTATTTTCTCCCCGTTTGCAAGCTGCTGCACTTTTGAGTTCAGTGCTGAAATACTGTGAAAAGCACTGCTCTCATAGTGTAGACAAGGCCAGATATTGCATTGCCTGAACATAGCTGGTCAAGGTCATCCTGTTCCTGTATGTATCCTACAGTGCATTATGTATTGCCTTTGGCTGAATGGGTTGTTGCATATTTGCTAAAAACGAGGCTATTCAGCTGTTACAGGCAACTAGTCCTAATGTAAAGGAAGTATTTACTGATTTATTGAACTAGAACGGGGGAAATATCCTCCTCAAACAACAAGCTGGAGGCGACAGAAGAATGTGTCAGCATGCACCCATTCTCAGGATTGGAGATTAGTCACAGGAGCTCCCCCCTCACCCACCTACTTCTCTGCATGATTTTTCATTAAAGAAAGAAAGAAAGAAAGAACAAGAGAGAGGGCGAGACCAAAAGAGAGAGCCCTGCTAGCTGGGATCAGAAGCCCACACCTCTCCTTTGGAAGTGAGAGTATGGATCAATACAGCCCCTAAGACTGAAGTGACTCCCTCAGCGAGGGTGCAGAACTAACCCAATAAATGAGTTGCAACGTGATGAGTAAACAATACATTCCCATGCACTGTCCTCTCCTCTGTCTGCCCCTGCAGCAGCTGAGCAACTAGTTCCCCCCACTCCAGCAACTCCACCATGAGCACTCTTTTCCTTTTGACCATGAGCAGGGGATGATCCTTTTTCCTGGGAAGGTCAACCCATTCTGCAGGGCCTCACATGTTCCCAAAGGCCCAGGGGATATGTACATTTTTCTCCTGTGGTTTACATAGCACTTCATTCAGCCAGCTGGCTGTACTTCACAACAATAATAGTACAATTATATCTAGCTAAAAAAAAATAAATTAAAAGCACAGCCAAAGAGATAACTACGTAGTTAAATCCAGTGGAATATGTTCCAACGGATGTGATTGTTGAACAGCTCATTTTGGTGAGACTGACCCCAAAACAATACTGCTCCTAAAAGAAAGTTCTGAGCATCTCAATACCAGAAAGGTACAGGCCTTGTCTACACTGTTGTCAAAGCAAAGGGCCATATTCATATTTTGGAGCACTGTTGCTTTACACTACCCCAGCTTTATCAAGCAGCCACGCAACTCCCATAGGGATGTCAGCATAGTCAACTCTATACCACTTGTGCCCCTCCCCCACCATGCAGGACGTCAGTGGGGAGAGGTAAAGCACATGATGCTCTGATGAGTCCTTTGTATTTTGCTTCCACTCTTCTATTTCTAAGCTGAAATCTCAGAGGAGCATTATGATCCTTCTTCTTTTCTCCCATAAAACTACCTGAGTGACAATTGCTTTTGTTTTTTTAATTACTTTCATTTGATTTTTAAGCCTTAGAAACATCATCACAGTGGGTAAAATCCTGGTCCCATTTAAACCTATGGGAGTATGTTATTTTTGTCTCAATCTCACCAGGTAAAAACATTTGTCTGCTTCCTTTCATCATACAGGTATCTTAGGGTCTCATCCAGGGCGCTCAGAAACCTATGGAAAACCCCATTGGGCACAGGATCAGCACTTCAGTGCATTGCTCAGGATAGAGTTTTCTTCTTCTCGCCAGAATAATTTTTCTCATCATCTCTTTAGCCTTTCTGTTTATTGTTATGCATCTCCTTTAGCTTGGTAGTCCTCCGAGGATCTCTGTTTCAACTGAGCTAAGAGCGGAGTCATCCTGCCATTTCTTCGCAAGCCATTATTTGAGCTTTTGTTTCCTCCTGGTGGCAGCTAATATCTATTTATAATGTTTTATTCCCCTAATAATTAATATACAAATGTTTGAAGAGGAAACAGATATTCTGATGTAGTTCTCATATCCTAGGACCCAATGCTGCACACACTTATTACTGAGCGCAGGTCTACATTGAAAAAGGTGCAGTTGTGCTGCTGTAGCACTTTAGTGAAGACCTACACCAATGGGAGAGCTTCTCCCGTTGGCCTAGTGAATCCACCTCTGTAAGAGGTGGTAGCTCTATCAATGGGAGAAGCTCTGTCTACATCAGGGGTTAGGTCAGTGTAACTATGTCAGTCAGAGCTGTGGATTTCTCACAGCCCTGAGTGGCGTAGTTATACCGATGACCTGTCCTGAGTGCAAGGGTGCAGGAACAATTTTTATAGTAGGTGTGCTGCTCATGGAAACCATGGAAACCACGTAGTTGGTGTTTGTTATTACTACTTCAAGCCAGGGGGTGTGGGAGCACCCCTAGTTCCAGCACCATTGACACCATATTGTAGTCAGTGTTACTGCTCATGGTACTGTTTGCAGGATCAGGACCTTAATAAGCACAAGAAATTCACATGATCTTAATAATTGCATGATTTCTGTTTGCGGCTGTGGCTTATTCCTTAATACATCTTAGAACTGGGCTGCAATCTATATGCACTTCACTGCTTAGACAGATTTGATAGAAAGAGAATCAATAATTTATGTTCCTTTTAAAAAGTGTTCATAAGTACATCACAGAGAATACCTAAACTTCAGGGAGAAGGTGATATTATTATTTAATGCTTTGTTGATGAGGTTTATTTTGGGAAGCTCTCACTGGCACAAGCTAACATATCTTTGAGTTGACACACACACTATCAAAATGTGAAGAGATATATTGCTGTAAAAGGGCTGCATCTAAACTGGGCTTGGGAGAACAATTTTTTTTCCCCTTCGGATTGGGCTTTGATTTTGCTATGTTAGTTTTCTGCCAAAAGACCTTTAAGCCAAATTAAAAAGCATTGATGTTGCTGCAGGTTCCTCTTTCCAGCATCCAAAATGCCCAAGTTCACGCTCCTCCTCACACAGTGCTGAAATGCATTTGTCAGTATACGTGGCTTGGATGAATGTCTTTATATTTCCAGAGCTTCTGCAGTATTTGTTTGCATTACTTGCCTTACTGTGCTATTCATTCTGACAGCAGAGATCAAGGCCTTTTGCTTGTATTTCCCCCTCTTATTTCCTTTGTTTGGTATATGAGGAGAGTGACTCACAATGCTCCAGAGGGCAGCGTTGTGCTGAAAGCTTTGGTTCTGTGGGATTTGCCTTTGCACCTTTCCGGCATGAGGAGGATGAATGCTATTGATTCTCATGCAGACCTGCTTAAATGGTCCACAATGGCCTTGGTTACATACATTTCTCGACTGGGTCCTTGCAACAAACAAACTGACTTGCTCATGCACATAAAATTACTTTCAAGGTTTGTCGAAAGGTCATTGAAATTAATTGTTTTTTAATTTAATCCAGTAAAGAAACTCCCTGCTTATGGTAAAAATGTGTCAGATTCACCTTGCAGAATTAATGGGGTGAAATATTGATCTCCCTGCTTTTGCTGCATGGTGGGCAGAGAAGGAGGAACTCATCCCTAGGACAGGAGGCACTGCTGTCACCCTCCTCCCTTGGAAGTTCTGCCAGAGGAAGGCAGCTTTCAGCTCAAACTAAGGTTCTGTAGGAGCAGGCTGGCAATGGCTGTACGGGAGAGCTGTTGAATCACTCATCTCCCTCAAGTATGGTCCTCACCCTGGCTGGCTCTGCCCACATTGGGGGATGAGCCAGCCAGACTAGCTCCCCTGGAGCAGTAGGGATTGTAGTCAGCTTGTGCCATTGAACCCCTGACTCCTGGTGCACACTCTGGTGCAAGTGAACTGAAACCTGGGTTCTGTGGCAGGCGCTGGCAGAACCCATGGAATCTAGCATAATCACTTGGAGTAAGGACCAGACCCTGCAAACTCTTACAGAGACAAGAGTCCCTGTTGGCCAAATCTTGAAGTCCTTCTATAGTAAGACCTTTGAGAGGAGGCACAGGGTCAGCAAAACACTGCAAGCTCATTCTGACAGAATTTCATTCAAATTCTTCCATTGGAGGCTGGCAGAAGTAGTAGGTCCATCCCCTAAACTTTGTGGAACCTCTAAAATGCACATGGATCTTGAGGATCCGCAGGAGATTAGGGCCATCCACACCTGCTCTGTGGTCCCTTGCAGCTCTCGTCTGCTGCCTGGCAGCACGTCTCCAAGAGCCTCTGTGCCAGAGTGTCTTCCCCCCACCAGAACTTCCCCCCACCCCTGACAAGGGCTTTCATTACATGCAGGGGGCTGCAGGAAAGCTAATACAGCTTACAACTGCATTACTTTCTAGTCAGAGTTCTCATTGCTGGTCTCTGCTACTGGTCCTCCTTCCCACTCCTGACCTGAAGAGGATTCTGCCCTCAGGGCAGAAAGGGATGTTGCTGCAGAGTCAGATGATTCACTGCTCTGCATGCCCAGAAGATTTCAGGTACATGCACAAAGGGAGAATGATCGTTCAGCCTCCATTCAGATTTCACTCAGACCTTACTGAGATGAGGATCTCAGAGAGAAGCCTGAGTAAGGGCAGACTCAAAACTGAGTAATTGCATTTGGCCCATTATCTATAAAAATCTACATTTTTTTGCAGGTCTGGCTCTTAATAGAACATGGTGATGATCTTGCTTCAAATATTAAAATGTCTGAGAGCATAGCTCCCAGGCTAAACGAATATTTATATATTTTTTTAAAAATCAGGTATTGATACTTGCTTTTATTTACAACAATATTCCAGATATGGAATTGTCCAGATGACTCTGCCTAAACTATGTGTAACTGCCAGCTTGCATTTTTGCAAGCACATCTGGAAACCTGAAAAAGGCTTTTAATATTTTAAATCATGCAGATTATTTATTCAGCCCTCAGGAACAGCTCATTTTGATGGCGGCAGTGTCTCTATTTCAGCCATTTCAACTGCTGCCACCTTTCTTCAGGCTAGAGAAAGGCTTTATTAAATGTGCTGGAAATCTGTGGTGCCACTGAAGTATTATTTTTTATTTTTCCATGAGAGATATTTTTATATTTGGGCATTTCACCATGGATCAATTCTGTCTTTAGCTCTCAGAAGTGCTTTTTGCCTGTCCTTTTAAAAAAGCACTTTTACTCCAAGAGCTTTTGTTATGCAAATATATCAGTTTTTATTAACTGTAAAAGCTTGTATTATCCCAGAGGTCAGGAATTCAACTGTTGTTCAATTATGATAGGACAGATGAGTAAGCAATACATTCATTTCAGTTCTTTGACAACCTTAATGAGGTTGCTGTCATATTTTACTAACAAACTCCATTACTTCTTATTTTCAGAGTTTTACAAACATTAGCTAATGAATTCTCAGATCACCCATGTAAAATAAGTTTTATTATCCCAATTTTACAGATTGGGCAAACTGAGATACAAAAAATGGCTAAAACCAAAATTTTTTAGAAGGGTTCACTCATTTTTTGGATGCCCAACTTGAAGCACCCCAGGGCCTGATTTTTCAGAGGTGGTGAGCAGAGCTGGTTGGAAAATCGGGTTTTCGTCATAGAAAATTTTGACTTTTAGTCCAAAAAAACCAAATCTGAAAAGAGTTTTGAAAAGCTGAATTTTTTCATGAAAAGCAGACAGTTTGGAAAATAATTTCAACAGGAGATTTTTATCCAGCCCTAGTGATGAACACTTGCAGATCCCATTAACTTAACCAGGAGTTACGGGTGCTCAGCTCTCCTGAGAATTGGGTACTGCATGACTCATGTTGGGAACCAAAAGCTGAGGTGCCTAAAATTAGTGGACAGCTGCAAAAATAGCCTAAGTGATGTGTCCAAGGTCACACTGGAAATTAGGTCAGTAGCAAAGCTGCAATTGGAACCCAGGAGTTGCTGGCTTCCATCCCAATGATCAGTTCACTGGACCATACCACTACTGTTATATGAAATAATGATAATATAACGCCGAGGTGTTTTCAAACTGCACCAAAAATGCATAGCATTTTCACTGTCCTGAAAAGCTATCATTCACTTTGAAATGTATCAAAATTACAGGCCCAACTCCTTCTAAATATATAGGAACACCTATCCAAGAACATGTAGTTTGTCGGTCGACTAGTGTTCAGACCACATCAAAAAAGAACAGAAATATCATTCCCTGCTGTAATAAATGAAAAAAGTAAAAGTAAATAACGGGTCCAATCCTGTCTTCCTTGAATCCCCAAAACTCCTGAGGTCAAATATAGAACTAGCAGGGGGAGCAGCTTCAAGTGCTGTCGAGCCACTCCTGTCCAGGAGTCTCCCACTCACCCGGATTCTCCCAGTGGAGCCTCCTGGCCACCTTCTTCTCCCTTCCTGAGGCAACACACTCTAGCTGCCTGAGAAGAAGAGCTGCTACAAGCACTGGGAAGCCACTCCTGTCCCAGTGTCTTTCCCTGCCCCCCACCCCCTGAGCATTTTTCAAACTCGGATGATTTTTTTTTCAATCTTGGCCACCTGCCCTTCCCCAATGGCTCTCACCATACCCTTTGTCTGCACCATAGCATCTGTCCTCCTCCTCCTCCCACTGGCTCCATTTCCGCATCCCCATCCTCACCTCTCAACAGTTCCTGCCATCTCTTCCAGTTCCTCTGTCCCTCTCCTCACTGCTCTTGCCAGCCCCAATCCTGATCCTACATCTGCATTCTCCTCCTCCTCCCTGACCCTCCCTCCATCTACTCCCTCCACCTGTGCCCACCAGTATCTCTAAGTCCACAATTCCTAATGTCACACTCATCCCCCACCTTCCTTCGTCTACTTCTCCTGCTGTCTCTGGAACACTCACTACCATTTAAAAAGATTTCAGTCAGCCACAACCTCTTCATCTCACTCTCCCTAGATCTCCTGGCTCCCATAGAGACCTTGATTCCTTTGTCCAACACTGCTTCGGCAGCTGTGCTCTCTTACAGAGGCCTCTCCTTCTCTCACACTTCCCAGTCCATGGTGGAGGTGTTGGGCTTCTTCTCTCCCATTCCTGATGGTTCCAACCCTTCCTCGTCCTCCTTCCCACTCTTTCTCCTCTTTTGAAAAACATTCTTCTCTCCTCAACTCATCCATATTGCTATAATCTACCATCCACACAACTCCTCCCCATCAGCCTTCCTCTCTGACTTTGACTCCTGGCTCTTTCTCTTCTCACAATCTCCCCCACTCACCCCTGGTGATTTCAACTTCCATGTTGATAACCCATCTGACCTGTTGCCTGCATCTTCCTCTTCACCTTTTGTCTCCGTCACCTCTTCATTCAACCTGCAGCTCTGGGGCAACTCAGCCACTTACCATTAGAGTCTTATGATAAGACCAGTTGGCTTGGTCTTCACAAAGCACTATTCTATCTTTCTCTAATCTCTCCAACCATCACCTGGTCCCTTTCAGCATCACTCATCAGCTCCGCTCCCCTCATTCTGCTACTGGCTCCCCCTTCTCTATTGCATCCAACTTCAGCTGCTTGTCTTCACTTTCAAGGATCTTCACAGCGCATCCCTACCCTATCTATCATCACTCATTCAGTATTGAGATGTTGAGTTCTGCCTCTGGTTGGCCCATGATACCAGCCTCTATCGCCCACTGGTTAAATTTTCAAATAAGAACCTTTGTGCTTTCTCCCATGTTGCCCCTTGTGCCTGGGAGGAGTCTTATTATCCACCCAATTTAAAACTCTCCTTTGCCATGAGGCCTACAAAAAAAGTTGACAATGCCTAGGCTGCTGGCGTGCTGAGACCACTGCCTATCATGCTGACCCATATTATCTCACTGTTTCCTTATACCCTCCTGTGTATCTGTCTGTATCATGTGTCTTATTAGAGTGTGTATCTTGTGTCTTATGAGAGTGTAAACTTTTTGAGGCTCGATGGTTCTACAAATTAATCATAATAATAGGAACTCAGACAGAGTATAAATCCCAGACAGATAGAGATAAGGCTGACAGAATTCCAGGAAGGCTGTATTGGGCCGTATAGACACAATTTACAGATGTGTTGGGCACCTGCAACTATAGCTGTAGCCAACACTCAGCATTTTTTAAAGTCAGGCTTTATGGGTGAAATCCTGGTTCCTTTGAAATCAATGGGAGTTTTGCCAATAATTTCAATGAGGTCATATCAAATAACTTTTTAACACAACTGTGTAAAAAAGAAGTGATGCTGCACCTATGCCAATTATACTTCATTATAGTCTGTTAAAAATAGTAACATCTCATAGTAATAGCCTGTTTTTAGACACTCTAGGCTTGCCTACCTAGAGACACTTGAGAAAATTAATCTGAATTAAGTAAAAGTGTGAATTTAAAGTTGATCAATTAGACTGCACTAAACTCCTGGGTGGTCACTCTCATTCAGAACTGAAGTGGCCTTAATTTGGTTTAGCTTGATTCACTTCCTCCGTCAGTTGTCTGGACTCTGTATAGTTCCATGCTTGCTAACTCTGACAACACCAGAGTGCCAGTGCCAACGTTTAATGCATTACATGTGTTATTTTAGAACAGGAGGTTTGTTTCCATTGTAGTTAGTTTGACTTGGAAGTAATTGTCTCTTCTGAGCTTTAAAGTAATAAATTATTTAGCAGTTAGTATTTGTCCTTAGATGGCATGGTTTAAGAGATGTCAATATCATTCAAAGTGTCCCTGTTAGCCAAACCGATCTTGCATGGAGAGAAGGTATCAGTGTAAAGGAAATGTCAAAAGGGGAAATCAATTTCTTCAAGCTTTTGAACCTTTAAATGAAATGTCTTAATAATAATTATTGTATCAGCGTGTATTTAATTGCTGCCTAAAGAATTTTATCAGTTCTGGACCACACTGCCTTGCCTGACCATGATTGTGTTTATCAGTTAGTCTTTCAGTTCTGTGACTCATTATGGGCCAGCTACTCTTTTGTGATGCTCTCTTCTTCCTGACAAATTAACTTCTTATTATGAGTGGAGATGACTTATGTGGCGAGAGCTTTTAACATGAGACATTCAAAATAGGTGAAATTCACCCGAGCACGAAAGAACTAAGCAAAGATCACATTGCCATTTACACCCTGTGACGTGCCTCGTGGGGGAAGGAACAAAGGCAGATCAGCTGGGCAGTGAGGTCTTGGTATCTTGGTTTCATCTCACCCCTGAATAAGAATGGGCTGTTGGGAAGGGTCACTGGATCCCACTTATGCAGAGGTGTGGTGTGTGCCTATGAGCTGTAATACAAGAGCGACTGCAATGTGGCAGGCTGGGGAGGGTGAGGATGGATTCTATCTTTTAACCCCCAGGAAGTTCCCTACACTGAGGTGCAGAAAAGGACAAACTTCTGCACTTATTTAATCACACTTTTCATTTTTCTTAGCAAAAATAGAAATGATTCACTGAAATTCCAGAGATAATTGCTGACTCAGAAACATTTTCTATGAAAACTTTCAAAAATGCCATTTGAAAAAGCTGCTTTGTGACCTAACAATGCTTGTGGAACAAGACCTCAGATGGCATGGCTTAGCAAGAAACAAAGCAGGAAGCAGAGTGTAATTTCTGCTTCCCCCTGTGCTCAGTCATTCCCCACAAACCTGTGCAGGATGGGGAAGAACAGCTCGGTGGTGCCATTCCCCGAACCCCCCTCATAGCCTCTGGCAATGCAAGTAGCCCTTACACCCACTTAGGCATCTAGTTAGGGGAGCAGGAGGGCTCACAAAAGAAACCAAAAATATCACTTACAGATTAGACATTAACAAGCTATAGGTAAGCTTGCCCCTCTCCTTTCATTTCAACTGTTTTTACTTACTCATAATATGTCCTCCTTTTGGACTCAAACCTTCCATCTCAGCTAAACTGAATTATTTTGGAAAGTTTGAGCTAAGTCCCTTTAGCTGTTTGTGTGTACACACACACACACACACACACTTACACAACATTGAATACAAATCAACAGACTATCTTTGCACAAAAATAAATTAAGAAATGGCTGAACTTTTAAAGTCCTTCTGTGGCTGGCCCTCACTGAGGACTAGTGGATTGGACAGCCTGAGCAATTTTATTTATTTATTTTGAAATAACAAAGATCTTGCATTCTTTACTGAGTAGCAAGTACAGAATTGGAACCAAAAGTTGCAAGCAATTACGTCTCAGTGAAACTTTGTTTTATTAGGTCGGTCGTTATGTTATGGCTATAGTGCTGCAGTTATGGCAGAGTGCGTAATCTGAAAACCTATAGAATTTTTTTCTTTTTGGTGTTTACTTTTCATGTATATACTCATTCCATCAAAAGGAGCGCTAGGTGTCCTTTGACTGATTATTAAATTACAGCGAACCAAACAGACTTCTCTGGGTGCCCCACCCAGTAATTACCATAAAACATAACCCAGCAGCTACGTATGTATTTCTGATCCTTATGCTCTCCTACCAGAGTCCTCCCAAAGCTGAGGAGCCTTCACGGGGAATGGTCATGAGGTAAGGAAAGGCATAATACCATTGTCTCAGAAGTAGGGCTTGTGTATATGTAAGAGAGCAGAAGTTTACAGAAATATGCAAATGCACACACCACCACTTACCCTGAGAGTTAGTGCCCTAGATATGCATATTTTTACGCTTTATAAAACAAAACACAAATGCAAACCATCTCCATCTCATACTCATGCAAAAGATGTAAAAGCAAATACAAATATAGTTGCTGCTCAGGTAGTGCTGGGCTGGGCTGGGCAGGGAAGATGGCAGTCCTCTCCAGCACGTTCAAGGATACAAGAGCACACAAAGCATCCACTCTTCAACTTTTCAACAGACAGCAGAATATATCATCACTGGCTGAGATAATTTCCCCTTCTAAAAGAAAGTGTGTGTGTGGTGTGGTGGTGGGGGTGGTGTGGTGGTGGTGAGCTGATGTTGCTTTGTGGAGAGATTAGCATTCACCCATATCCAGAGAGCTAATGCTAGACTTATGCTCCTTGTAAATCCCTCAAAACAGGGTTTACGTGGGGCACAGGCCATCATGGGAACACAAGGATTGGGATTGTGGCTGGCCATTGCACAAGGGATGAGGGTGTAGATGAAATCTTCCTTGCCCTATTCCCCCTCTTGCACACATGTGCCAGGGCAGCCTCAGTTGGTGTCCATTTTAAGGGACTGACCTGCTAACACTCACTGATGTAGGGCTTTTTATTGTGAACAATCCTCTGACTATTCATACTAGCAAGCCCTGAATTTGCCAGGTTAAAATAAAGAGTCAGAAAATACATAAGATTCTCATAACAACATTAAATTCCCATACAGCACATACATGCTGGTACATGATAGTTGGGATTGCTAGGCTTTTAAATGCATTCTTTAATATACAGAACATGTAATCTGACTGAGTTAACATTTTTTTCATTGCTATGAGAACCTGAGCTTGTGCATTATACATTTCTGACTATTTTTAATATATTTCAAAGCCTAAACCTACATTCCTCACTGAAGTAAAACTGTTATAACTTCAATAGGATTTTTGCTTGAATACAGAATGTATGAGCTGATCTTAAATGTGTAACTCTGACATTCATTTAAAATGAGAGAGGGAGTGAGGATATGAGATTGCATGAAGCATGTGTTTTTATACTATCATTGGTTCACTCCTTTCTTCAATCATTAGCTTTGCTGTCTGACTTAGATTTTAAATATAACAATGCAACAAAATTGTGACACGACAGTAGAAAGTCAAGTATATTATTTCACACTCAGGATTTTTAGGATCATTAAAAAGTGAAATCTGTTTTAAGCAACCAATGAAGGGATCAACAAGATTTGGTTGCTTAACAAAAGTGGCCTCCTAACAAAGGTGGAGCAGAAGTTTACTCACTTCATTTGGGGATACTTAGGCACAACCTCTTGAGATAGAAGGTTGCCTAATATTTGTACAGGTTTTGACTTCAGTAGATTCAGACCCGCTCCCTCCCTCCTCCCTCTAAAAACAAGGCCCATTTAAGGTGTCTCATGTCAGGCACCCAAAACCACTAGTAACTTTTCAAAATCTTGATCATTATTATTTCTGTTAATAGGTGTATTTCAATTGTATGCAGTACATGGATAACCAGATATATTTAATTTCAAAAGGTTAAATATTGTTTTTACTATAAGACCATGCTTCCTGTTTAGACAATAAAGAAAGATCCATGTTCTTTACTGCATCACTTCTTTGGTCAACATCTTTTTACATACTGATACCATTTTGCTAAACAAGGCAATCTCTAACATACACACATGTTAGCTAGCTAAAGACTGTGATCCAGAAGCTCCCTTTCTTTGGATATAAAGCACATGAGATACTTCCAGGTCATTCTAGGAAAATCGTTGTATATTATACAAGCTATTTGATTTGGGATTGGAATATGCATTGCACAGTGCCATATCGTCTCATCAGTGGAGGGCAATTTATGACCCTTACTCATCAAATTGAGCGCACTGAACCCTTCTCACTGAAAGTCACTGCAATAATTAGTAGGAAAGGGTTTTATACTGACTTGTAATCATGGAGAACAATATCTTAGGATGAACATCCTCCCTCTTCCTCTGAAAAGTCAATTAGAGGAGTGCTGTAACATGCACTTAAATAGTGCTCAATGAATATAAATAAGAAGGAAGTTCACTACATGGTATGTAAGATTGTATAACTATGTAACCCAAAACGTTTAGTCACCATTTATAAAAAACAAATGTTCTAGTCAAAATACACATTCTAATTCACCTCTGCGAAAGTCATAGAACTAGCTTCTTTACCCATCAGTAATAACATGCTGCTTCAGCAGTGGACTTGTATTAATAAAAGTAAATGTTCTTATGCATAAAAGGCAGAGCAAAGACAATGCAAGTGAACAAACACAACACACTTCAAAGGGGATCAACACACTGGTCTCCTATGCCCTCCAGGTCTAAAGATTGATTGAAAGCTGTTTTATAAGAATATTTTGTAGTTGTACAAAATGTTGCTTTCATTTGCTAGCTGGATGTTTTTATCCACTTAATGTGTTTTTAAACTAAGACTTCACAAAATCAGATGTCTCCTGGGCAGTAGAACAATAATTATGGTCTCCTTTATTTTGGGGGGAAAATTACTTTTATTTTAAGTTTTTCTTTTCTGTTTCACCTACTTCTTGGCTGAAGCCCCATGGCACAGAGACCAGATCCTGTTAGCCAGGAAATGGGAAATGACAGCTCTGAAAGCTACTAGCAATAGGTACAGGGGCCCTACTGCCTGCTATGGTCTTCTTCAGGAAGGGAATCCAGATGGCTGGGGCCTGTTGCTGCAGCAAGTGAATCCACTATTTGGATGGGGGTAGGCAGAAGGGTGGAGGACTCGGTGGGATGCTCCTAAAAGAGCACAGGAATCGGAGCAGAGAGAGACTAAGGAAATGAAACATCTTAGCTGGAAATGGGGTGAATAGGGAGGCTGCCAAGGGCTCACAAGGGCAGTTAGGCGCGAGGAAGGGAGTGGGGCTGGAGACACTTTGATTGAAGGAACCTGTTCCAGGTGATTTCCTCCGCTACTTCGTCAATAAGATTAAAATGAAAATGGCTAACTTTAAGTTAAATGTGTGAGAATAAAAGGTAAATGCAGATGTACAGTAGGATGATATTGTTATACCAGTAACTCTTCTAGTCTACTGTCACGGCTCTGGCAGTGGCCTAAACCCTGAATTTCAGAGGAAAGCAAAAATCCCCCACATTGAACCCAGACAACTGTGCAGTAACATGGAGAGAATCTTCTTAGTCCCATCAATTTATACCCTGAAGCATGAGGTTGATACATTAACCAGGATCAAAATGACAAGTTACAATAACTGCACATGCTATTTTAATTCATGTAAGCATATAATCCTCACAGAAATCTTATTTAAGATATTTGCCTCAATAACATCATGTGCCAATGAGTTCCACAGAGCATTTATATCTTGCATAAAACATAACTTAATGTGTTGCCTTTTGATTTCACTGAATGTCCCCTTGTTCTTTTATAATGGGACAGAATAAAAGGAAGTAGCTCTGACATAGGACCTCTTACTAATGTCATTTTGAAAATAGTTTTGGGTTCTTGTCAAGTAATAACGCAACTATGTATGTTTAGGTAAAGTCCAAAGAATTGTATCAAACTGTATAACAAAGCATATTAATATTAGCATATAATATTTAGCAAAAAAAATTTGCTTTCAGACTTGTTTGTTGTTTATTATTTTAATTTACAACATTTACTGTTTGCAAAATTTCCAGGGAAATAATTTTAAATAGTTTTTTCCCCACTGCACGGTAAATACAGCCTTCTTAGTATTCCAGAATCAGAGCATTATAGAAATTTTGGAGTCTGCTTCTGCTACCAAATTACATTAATGGGTAAATACCAATTGACTTTCTTAGGAGCCACGCCCAGGCCTGAATCTGCGGTTTTTGAAAGTATCTTACTTGAAAACTATCTGGCTAATCGTCAGAACCTATTATATCTACTACTATAACTTTATTTACAGATTTATGTATATGTACATCTTTATTACAATATGTAATATCAATTTTCCTTGTAAAGGTTACTATTTTATAGAACTCAGACTGAAGTTATTGCCAATCAAATGCTTAGTAAACTTAAGTGGGACAACTTCCAGAATTTTTCTCAACATATAATTTACTTTTTATTCCATTTTGCTATCTTAGATAATTTTTTTAGCTATATTAATTTCAAAGCCTTTTTCAGTGTAATAAAAAAGCCTTTTTGCTAGAAGTTTCTTGGTCCCATTTCAAATTATGATCTGCAATATTCCTGTACCAATGATGAATCATTAGTGTAGTGATTTTTCTGTTTCAAATCTGTATATTAAACTATGCCCCTCAACCAATCAACCTTGGTATAAAGTGTAAGTGAGGTCAAATAAACAGATTGCTCACTAAAAATCTGTGATCAAGTTGTCTGATCATATATAGACACAGCTCTCTGAATCGCTGCATACATACTGTATAATGTTATCATACAAACTTAAGCATTTCAGTTACTGACTGCTGTTTGTGTATATTTGATTTACTGGCTGGTCATAAAACTACAATGACAGAGTACACCAATATTTAATTAAAACTACTAGTCTTTTCTTTCAAATCTTAAGAAAACCAACATTCTTTATGTCTGACAGACTCATGATGTTGTGCTTCAAATATATACACTTACCAAAATTAAACTGTTAAGTTTGTCTAATACTGTGTTGTACCTTTAAATATAACTGACATCTTAGAATAGATAGAGGGGTAATTATGATAAACTACACAACAGTGCTATTGTAGATAATATCATTTATCAATCCTGCGGTCCCCATCATTCATGCATTTACAGTTTGGGAATACAATGACTGCAAAGAATAATAATCCATAATGGCTACATTCTCAAATCTCATGCTAGCTCACTAGACAAAATAAAAAAGGTTAACTGTATAAAACTGGAAAAAATGTAAAATTTTATTCCAAGAAAATTAACAGGCTACACAGGTAAATTTTGGCAAATGCAACTTTATATTGAAATCCACACATCTGTACCTTAAAGAAGGAAAGACTCACAGACTCTAATGTATTTCTAAAATACTAGAAATCATATTATATGCTTCCACAAGTTAAAACTTAAATAATTTAAAACAACCAATACACCAAAATGTGCAGAAAGTATAAACAAGACTGTGCCTTCAGTAGAATAAATGCTTCACAAATTGTGCAAGATATCATACCAAGGCTGCGGTCTCCCTATGACAGCTGTCTTAAAATATAAACGTACATCAACTGCCTGTGTTTCTCAGAGCAAACTAGAATGGGCAGCACACCTAGAAAAAATATCATATCATCCCAGTGATGTGCATACCGATTTTGGGAACCATAGCAGTAAAAAGGAAAGAGAGGATTATGTGATCTTTCATGCACTCCCAAATGACTGACCAGAGTTACTGATTCAATTTTCCTTGCTTATTTGCTTCATTGCTAAACAAAATGGAAGATACTAGATAACCCTTTAAGGCAACATGTGTTTATTCTGTATAATTATGACCATTCAATTATGACTGGGTATTACCTAGGCTAACGTTGCCTAACAGACTGATATCTAGCTTTTTAAAAAATATAAATAAGAGTCCAATAAACTTTATACCAAATCAGCAAAAACCACAGAATACAGTTGAATGCTAGTAATTTCACTGTTAAGGAAATGGTATTTAGAAAGAGTAATATATTTGGAAAAAAAGAGTAAAGTCTAATTTGAACAAAAATACTGCTTTGGAATGCTCCCCAAAACTCACTCACAAGGCAAACAGATTTGTCAGTGTGATAATCCAATAATGCATGGCACATCTTTAATTAGTTACGGTACTTATGAGTCCCCAATTTTCAGTCTTTGCAAAACAATAATTGTCTGAAATGTTTTAAACGTCTTCAGATGTCTAAAATTAGTTTTATCAACACATTAACCTCATATCAACTTAACTTATTAAGATGTCCATTGCTAATCATTTTGATGGTCTTATTTTATGTAGTGATATACACAGCATTTAGCACTGATACTTAGCATCTGCAATCCTTATCTAGATTTCAACCACATAAAGGAATTCAGGGCAGTGGTTCAGTCCTTTGTTCTTAATTACAAACCTTCACCAGTGGTCAGCAGGAACACATTTGGGTTTCAAATAGGATTATAGGTGAGCTATTGCAAAGACTGCAGAATGTTGCCCAAATCCTTACAGCTGCTGATTTCCCATTCTTGATTTTCTTCTCAAGACATGGCTACAGGCCACAATTGCTTAGCAGAGAAAGGGTAGTGTTTTACAAGGCTAGAGATTTACAGATGCTCCCTCATATAACACAGTAAGGTTCCCTTGGTAACCTGGATTTTCTGCAGTAAAGAAGGGTTGTACTGAAACAGCGCCTCAGCTCCCTGTTGGAGAAAATGCAGACAAAAGGATTGATTCCAGCCTGGGCAAAACTCATCCAGACAGCGGCCGTTAGAAATCCCCCTGGTACGACAGGCCCTCTTGCAAAAACTCTCCAGTAACATGCTACCAAATAGGGACCCCACAAGGTCAGAAAGAGGAATGTCATAATGTAAAACATTCTGCTGATTCGCTTTTCCATTTTGAACTCATCTAAGACCAGTAGCCTTCTCCTGCTGGTGGTAGTTGCATTTTGCCTGATTCCCAGCAAGGTTGGTGGTGTGGGACCCCTTCCAAATCCAGCCAGCCAATTAGCTGCTGCTTGCCCACTGGCTCCAGGACCATGAAAAGTCCAGTTCTGGCTCACCGCGGCAACGAACTGGACTGGCTTCATTTTCCTGCGATCATGAACGAAAAATATCAGCTTGAGGTAGACAAGCTGTGTGGCTAGGAGGATAAGGGCAAGAAGAAGCATAAATCCCAAAGAATCATTGGCCCTGAAAGAACGATGCTGAAAGGTGCATTGGTCTTCCTCCCTAATGAATGAGTAGGTGCCCACGTCTAAAACTGGGGGGAAAGCCATAGCTACAGAAAGGGTCCACACCATACAGATAACTGCCAAACAAGTCCAGAAGGTCAGCCTTTTTGTATAAAACCGGTGGTGGGCAATAGCTAAGTACCTGGTGACACTTATGCAGAACAGCATGAAAGCAGTGTGGAAGCAGGATAAAACCCCCAAAAAGGCAATCACTTTGCAAGTAAGAGTCCCATACGTCCAAGTAGAGCCATTTTTTACAGAGGTGAAAACAAACGGGAAACAAATAGCAGATCTGAGGATGTCTGAGCAGCAAAGATCCAACAGGAAGTAGTAAGGAGCTCTATGCAAGGTCTTATCTTTGACTAGCAAAATGGAGATCAGAAGGTTACCCACCACACTGACTCCTATTATGAAACCCAATGAAGTCAGTTTCAGAAAGGCTGTTAAAGGAGAGAGATTTTGTAAAATGTTGTCAGCTGCATGGCTGTAGTTCGCCATAGATGGATGGATGATATGGATATTGCCACAGTCAAGTCTTATGATCTATATATAAGAACAAGGAAAAAATAGATCCATACATCTTACTGCAAATGTAATCCACAAACAGAACAGATCTTGTGTCTAGTCATACAGTACATCCTCTTTTCTTCTTTCTGACTTGTCATGCCATCAAAATATCTGAAAAAAAAATCAAGCTATCAGTTCTTAAGTTAACAAGTAATGATGTCAGAAAGTGCTAACACAGATGTTAATTTATGGGGACCCAAATGAAGTTGTAAATTTGTGTACTATTTGTTTTTATATACCATGAGACATTTTTTATCTGACCTGCACACTTTTTGTATAGCATTTTGGCTTATTTGGAATTTCATAGATTTGGCTTGTTTACAGCCCCTGAACTGACCAAACATATCATATTTGGTGTACACCTTATATTTGGTAAAATATACAATTTTATAGTTCATGCCTCAAAGGCTTTATGAATAAAATGATCCCCAGTTCATACCTCCAGGAAATAATCACTGGTATCTTAAAAGAAATCCTAAAAGACCACTTACATTTGGCATTACCTACATTTATTTTACTTCTACATATTTGTCAATGTTTTAGAGGCAGCTGCTGTGTTGATATGGATCATACCCAAAGAAACCCTGCAGAATTTATGTTTTTTAACTCAAGTCACCAAAGCACATTAATCACAGTGTTATCTCATGAACATTGTAAACGAAAATGGTATTCATTATTTTTCCCCCTGTAAACCCTCATTTTGTCATTTAGGCTTTGAAATAAACACGGATGCTAGACAGAAAACAGCAGTGTGCTTTAAAGGTTCCCCCTTCTTCTGCCCCCTTTTATTATTACAAATCAACATGATCTTTAAAGCCCCAACATTATTATTAAAACCCTGGTAAACGTAAACATTGAAGGGGGGGGGGGGAGAGAAAGGAAACACACCCAAGAAATAATTCCCTTCCTTTGAAAGGGTTGTATTTGGCTGTGCTTAAATAAACGTATAATGAACAGATCTTCCTTTAGTCGATTAGGACTCCACAATTTATACTAATTCTCCGGGTGAATTGCATCTGAATACATTTCATGCAAAATAAAAAATAAAATACAATCAAAAATTGCCTGCTGCTTTTCCAAAGCCCAGGGACAAGAGCCACTGCAAGTATGATCAGGCTCCTCCGTTATTCACATGAAGTGCTTCCTATGCCACCTCGGGTGTACAAAGGAGATTCACACTGAATTCCACTAGAATCCTTCCATTCTTACCATCCACAAAGCGCCTGATTACTGCTGTGTAAACAGAGGCTGATCAGATCATGGCAACGTTTTAAAACCATGAAACCCCCCTTCCCCGCCCGGCCGCCGTTTCCCCCTCGTTATCCCCTCTGCTCTCCACACAGCTTGATATACATGCACACACATACCCAGCGATGCTGGGGGAGACTTGCTTCTGGGTTGCAAGGGCGCCTTGGGTGCTGCTCGTGCTTTGCAGACCCATTTGCCCTGAGCCTGCCAAGCCTGCCCAGCTCTGGGGAGCTCAGACGGAGCCCAGCGGAAGATGTATTGTCTGTGGGCACTTCCATTATGCAGTTTAGTAAAAAAAAAAACCACCCTTGGGGAGGCAGATCTCTCCCCCTCCCCCAAAACCTGCAGCTGCACCAGCACTGTGCCCCCAACGCTCCCCCCCCCAGCCCCTCTCCTCCTACCTGTTGGTGCTGGAGAGCCACACACACTACAGCGTCTGCTGGCTATAAATTGCTAGTGGGGTTTTTTTGCCTTTTTTTTTTTTGCCTTGGTACCTGGACTGAGAACATAGTCAGTGGCTCTGGCGGCGCATGCTCACTGAGCCTCCTTCAGTTCCCAGCCTCGTCCTCCCCTGTCGCAGCGGCACAGTCTCTCCCAGTAACGCAGCCGCGGCGGGCGCCGCCGCCTGGGTGAGCCCAGGGCAGCTGCACGTTGCCCTTGCGCTGGGCGGCTGCCGAGCCGGAGTTAGTGGGGAGCCGGGGCCAGCCAGCGTGTGTGTGTGGGGGGGGGTTAGGCTGCCCAGCTCCTCGTTCATGTCTTTGAACTGCTTCCTCCTCCCCCCACCGATCGGGGCCGGGGAAGGAGCCGGCTGCAGGCTGGTACGTTGCAGCCCCTTAGGAGGCAGAGGTCTGTAGTTTGCCGCTGCTGGGAATGATACCCAGGTCTCCTCACACGTTGCTCTTTAGCAATGGTAGAGCAAGAAAGGGGCCTAGGAAATGCCTAGGAAGTGCGGTAACATGTCCCCAGAGTATCCAAACAGTAGTGTGTGTGTGTGTGTCAGTGCCTATGGAAATAATTAAACTGAGGATAGAGCTATAAGACTCCGCATATGGTGAGGTTCTGATGATGTCCTGGCTGGGAATCACAGGAATGAAATGCAAGTGCTATGAGATGGCATTGCTGACCAAAGGCTATTGCAATACGTTATTCCCATTCTCCCTGTGTGGTGTACAATTCACTCTACTTGTTGGATATCAATCACAATATTTAAAACTAGAAAAACGTGAGGATTTTGGATTAAACCTCATAGAGCATGTCCCTTTGCCCTCTGGCATATTTAATTTGATACAAGATTATCTGAGAGAAGCATAGGAAAAAAACAACTACCAAAAATAATTTAGTTTATTTCAAGACTGTTATGGAACAACTCGTTGGTGGGGAAATTTTGATCCTGAAAGTCTTCCACATGATGAACTTCTATTCAAGTCAAAGGGAACTCTTTCTAGGGTGGATTTGTAGGTTTTTGCTCATTATTTGTAGCTCAGGCCTTTCAGAATACAGTTATCTTGACATCATTAGTAGATTGCAGTCCTTTTTGTTAATCTGCTGTCAGAATTGTTTGGGATTTGTTTCACTTTTAAAGTGACCTTGAATTCAATGGCAAAATCCATTAACTTCAGTGGGAGTACAATTTGGCCCAAAGGGACTGCAGCGACTGAAAAGTGTGGTTATTTAAAGTAAAAACAAAACAAAAAAACACCCCTTAATGTGTATTATTCACTTCAGATGAAATTCAACTTTGTGCAGAGAGCCCGCACAAAGCTTATGTACAACTTCAGTCCCATTTTGAGGGCTTTGATACTCAATTTATGCATAGACCATGTGTGTCCACTGCACATGGGGGGTTAATTTTAACCTTCAGTAATTGACTTTGTGGGTGATTAAAAAGGTTATTAAAGTTACATCACTTCAAGGTGTACAATTGTTACTCCATAGTCACCTTGGCTAATTTTCTGTATCCAAATACATGTTCCCAAGTGTATTGTTAAACAATACTTTTTTCTTATACTTATGGTTAAAATACTTTAAAGACAAATAAATGCCTCCTATGATCTGGCAAATTAAATAGACTGATCAAATACACTGGAAGAATTCCCTGAATAGCTTGAAAATGATGTACTTTTGATAATAGCATATCAGCTGTATCTTCAACATTCTGATTAGGAAGCAGGTCGGCTGATGTATAACTCATTGTTGAATGTAATTGTTATAATATGCACATAGGTAGGATTTATTCATACAACACAATTTGGTAATGTGTTCACACAGTAAGAATTTTTTTTTTAAAAAGATGGTCTAATGCAAATTAACACGACTTATTGTACATGTGTAATTTCAGAACCCAAACACCAATGCTTGGAGGAATATGTTTTGTCACAGGGTGAGCTGACTCTTTAAGGGGTTAGGCTGCTTCCTCAGTTGAGGGACCAAAGTACCAGGATCATATGACTAGAAACCTGGCTGGCTGGGAGATAAGGGCAGTCCTGGGAAGACTCTAAGAAGAGCAGATCTGGGAGTGAGTGGTCCATCAAAGAGTGGGAAGAAAGTCAGGAACGGGCTAGGGAGGCGGCCTAGGCTGAGTAACTCTCCAGAGCTCTTAGGTGGAAGGCCTGGGAGAGAAGTCTGCAAGGAGCAGGAACCAGGAGGAAAACCTCAGCAGGCACCGAACTAAGAATCCAATATCAAACGTATGAGCCAGTTAGGAAGGGTGAGTGGAAGATACCTTGTTTTGAGCTTTATGTTAATAACCCAGATTTTTGAAAAGAGGAGAGTTAATGGGAAAAAACATCTGTGATGTGAAGTCTGATTACATGGGAAGAAGTGGAAACTGAGACAGTCTCAGGGCCTGAAGACAGACCCTGCTAAAGATGACAGGTGGAGCCAAATGATCAAAACATGGGAATGAAATCCTGACCCTATTGAAATCAATGGCAAAACTCCCAGTGAGTGACTTCAGTGGGATCAGGATTTCAGTTTAATGGCTATAAATGATCAATACACAAAAAGCAGAATATTCATTCCACCATTCTCTTGCTTATATGGATAACTGCTGTGTTGGCTAATCTTCCTGAAAATTGGATGTTTGCAATGTCTGTTTATTCTCCATAATGCAGTTTGTAGATTTTGTGGGGTTTCTGCAGAATAGCACAGATGCTTCGCGAGGGTGAAACCCAGCTCAGTGCAGAGGGCCAGCATAAGGTGTATCTACTGCTTATGTGACTGTGATAGGCTGTTATCAAAAGTATATCCTTTTCAAACCACTCAAGGAATTCTTCCAAGAGAAATTTAATTTTTGCGCAGAAGGCCAGAATAAGCTCGGTGTACCACTCAAGCCCCAGTTTTAAAACTTTGAAATAATATTTAATCAGGCCTAATGTGATCCATAGACCTGCATGGGCCTTCTGCACAGGGGTGAATTTCACCCCTATTGTATTTGATCGGTATTTGTAAGCTCTTAGCAGTGTCATGGCTTTGTGCTGTCCCTTGCTACAGGGATGAATTTCACTCCATCTGCCCCATACATCCCACACTGCTTGAACTATACAGTGTTTGCCATACTTCATGCTTGTGTGTAATAAAATTTACCAGTTCTGTCCTAAAACTAGGCAAGCAGCAGAAGGCAGGGACGATGTAAATCAAGGTGAATGCATGAGGTGTGTAAGAAAAACACCTGTGGTATTGGTGTGTATGTGCATTGTCTCTACAATCATAGACCTGTTTCAGAGCATGAGGGACATAGTGACGAGCTTATGCAAATACAAATGACAGGTGGACAAGGCCCAAATGGTTAGACAGTGAGGTGGCCCCTAATGTGCAAGGAAGAGATTGCTGAAATACAAGGACACTTTTTAAAGAGTGGGCTAAATTCTGGCATCAAATCTCTGTTTTCAGCCTTTGTGTATTATTGTAAACTAAGCTGAAATGCCTAGACAAAGCTCTGCTGCAGTCTGACATACTTCAAAGAGAGTGTCTCTCTCCAGGCACGTCTCACACATATGTAAAGTAGAAGCTTCAGAAAGGGATGCTGTTTTGCAACATTTTACGTGCAATACACAACTGGGTCCTGTGCTATTTTCTAAAAATCTCTTACTGTACTCCACTTCAGGAGCATAAGTTATTCTTACCTATAGAATCCTTTACTTTCTTTATATGCATGTCCACTAGAGAAATTTATATACGTTTATTGCAATTGCATGATATGAATAGGGTTGTTTTTTTATATAAATATAGGATCAAATCCTCAAGAACATTTAATGAGGTTCTTTAAAATGTTTCAAGACTGCATTTGCAACTTTTTTTTTTCATTGAGTCTGATTGCATGTTTTACAGAGATAAACATTTAAGGAAAAACTCATTGTAGCTTACTTGTTGTTCATACCGAGTAAGCCCTGATTTTAACTTACAACATACTCTTAGTTATGCATATATGCAGAAAGGTCAGAGTATCACACATAGTATGAGGCTTGTTATTTTCAACAAAGTATTTATTTTCTTGTGTCTAGGTTTGTATACAACATAGACATTTTAAAATTCAACAGCCCTCAATGTCTGTAATTCACTTGTGATTTATTGAAAAGTTACTAAATTGCTAATGGTTTCAAAGCCGCATTGGTGTAATAATTCAAAATTCATGTCTTTAAAAGATACAGCCGTCCAGATCTTCACATTGGTGTAACTCCACTGAAGTCAGCAGAGCAACGGACATTTGTACCAGCTGAGGATCTAGCCTGAAGTGAATAATAATAACACTTACAAAAAGCCAAATTTTGCAACATTTCTGTAGTAGTGGCCATTTTGGATTCCTGACCAATTAGATGTGTAATGGTTTTTAAAATGATATAATATTTGTATTTGGATAAGTCCATCTTATAAGACATCCTCAATGTCTGTAATTCACTTGTGATTTATTGAAAAGTTACTAAATTGCTAATGGTTTCAAAGCCGCATTGGTGTGATAATTCAAAATTCATGTCTTTAAAAGATACAGCCGTCCAGATCTTCACATTGGTGTAACTCCACTGAAGTCCAAATACAAATATGCTTGGGGTGGCGAAATGTCTAGAGCCGCCCTGCATATTCAGGAACTTGCCTGATTCAAAAGTACTGAACATTCAACAATTCATATTAAGCTCAATGGGAGCTGTTGGGTGCTCAGCACTTTTGAGGGAGATTGATGCCTATATATTTAAACATGGATGTGAGAGCCTAACCGTAGGCTCCCATTTTTGTAAATCTTATTCCAACCTTTATCTTTAGGTAACATGGTCAATGCATAGTGATGGCTCAACATGCTGCAAAATAGTAGGATAGAGCTAGTTGGAAACTGGAAATTCCCCTCCCATAAAAATGTCACATTTAAAACAAAAAATCATCCTAAATAAGGACACAACCGCAAGGTGAGTTGTTGAGTGCGCTATTCTTTTTAAGATCAAGCAGATGCCTGAATATGACTTTTGGAGCCTACCTCATTAAATTGTTAGAAGATTAAGTTAAAAATATTACACCAGTGAAATTGACAAGAGACTTCCAAGCCCCAAGCTGGGGAGCCATCATTTTGATGTTTCCCAATGTCCAATTGGCATTTTTCAGCAAAGCTGAAATTTCCCCAAGGAAAATCAATTATTGCATTTTCTGTTGGAAAATCCTTCTGATCGAAAATTCCCAGCTTGCTCTGCAGTAGGATCTGCACTGAGGTCCTGAGTGCCCAACCTAGTAGGAATGGTGGTTGGTACGAAGGCCATACCTCTCTCCTGGGAAGAAGGAAGACCCTCACATCATCCTTGAGTGAACCGTGTGGGCCAACTTCAGAGCAGCATTCATGCTGCCTCTAGCCCCCTCAGTCAGAAAGTTTATTTAAGGCATTGGTAATTAAAGATGGAGTGGGAGGAATAGGAGGCTCAGCAAAACCTCCACCCACCATTTCCTCCTCCCCCTAGAAAAATAAAATTGCCCCAGCCCTACGAACTCTTCACAGTATCATACTCAGTAACCGAGAGGCACTGAAACACACATATGAATACTAAAAATAGCCTTATAGCAGGATTGACTCATTTATTTCATTTGTTTTCTTCTAAAGTTTAATGAATCCAATTACTGATACATATTTTAGTATAAGCTTTATTACAACATGGCTTTTGAGTACTATAAATATATTTGATTCACTGATTAGCTTTGTTCTCTGTGTCATACAGGAATGTGTGTATGCCATCATGGATGCAGTATGATTACCTGTATAGATACAGATGAAAGAACTTGTTCTGAGTTCATTACCAGATCCCCATGGATGACAGTCATGACACTTGCCCAAAGTCTGTCTCATAAGTGATGTGAAGAAATGGTGGTTGGAAGTGGGCAAGAGACTGGGCTTGGAACTTCCCCATAGTTACATTGCAGATACTAGGCTGTAGTGACTGAAACCGGTAACATCACTTCCACAGGACTGATGGCTCAGGGTATGTCTACACTGCACACGTATCCTGGCTCTGATTCAGGTTTGAGCCCAACCCCGGGCTGCTTCCATCATTCTGACTTGAGTCTGTAAGCACCCAGGTCCTACAACCCTGCTGGGGGAATGGGTCAGAGTCCAAGTCCACTGAGACTCAGGTCCAAGCCCTATCATTTTGCATTGTGGATGCATCTCAAGCCACAGACTGAGTCAGACAGTCTGCATTGTGCAGTATGGACATGTGAATGTGGCTGTGAGACCTGGGTCCAGCAATTGTAAACCCAGGTTTACCATGCAGTATGGGTGCTCAAACACAGGCTTGACAACACAGAGTCTGCAAGCCCAGGTCCCACAGCCCAGGGTTTACAATGCAGCATAGACAAACCCTGTCAGGCACACAAGCCATGCCCACACATCTCCACTGACCTGTCCACATTCCATTCCTTCTCACCCTCACAGTGGGTCTGCTGTGCTTCGGTCTTTCCACAGCACAGGAATGAGTGAGTGTGAGGCAGGATTTTGCCCCATTTTCTTTCACTTACATACTATGCCGGCCGGTGTCAATCAATGTAATAGCACCGTTGATTTCAACAGAGCTGCGCTAGTTTCCATCAGCTGAGGATATGTCCCTCTGGTTTTAATGGCATAAATTATCAGCAGTAGAAACAGATGGTCGACAAAAAGCCAGTAGATTTTCATTTTTGGACAGTGCAATTGGTTGTTTTGTGTTCTGTTTGCCCACCTCACCCCTTCTTGGCTATTATGTTTGACAGCCTTTTTGTCTAGGCTACATGTAACATTGAGTTTTCAATGAAATGCTTACTCAGAGAATATTTAATGCGCTGGGCTTACCTTGCTAAATGGGAAGTCAAAGCTGGAAGTAAGCCAGCCACTGATGAAGCACCCATCAGGACACTCTTCAGGGTCATGGCCTTTCAGGGTGTCAGTCACCAGCATTCAGTGGTGCTCCATTTGTTACCAGCCCAGATGCCAGTGGAACCCTGTTGAACACAGTGAGTAGGGGGGTGACAAATCTGAAACAAAAACAGGTTTTAAAAAAGGAACCTAGAAATAGTTGTGAGCAGGGGCGGCTCTACGTTTTTGGCCGCCCAAGCAGTTATGCGCGGGAGCCGCGGGAGCAGCGGACCTCCCGCGGGCATGACTGCAGAGGGACCACTGGTCCCGCGTGGCTTGGCTGGACCTCCCGCGGCTGCGGACGGTTCGCGGGTCCGGCGGGAGGTCCAGCCGAGCTGCAGGACGAGCGCCCCCTCCGCAGTCATGCCTGCGGCAGGTCCAGTCGTCCCAGGGCTCCGGTGGACCTCCCGCAGGCATGACTGCGGCAGGTCCGCCGGCCCACCCTGCCGCCGCCCCCGGCCGCAGGGGACGCCCCCTAGATTTTGCCGCCCTAGGCACCAGCTTGTTTTGCTGGTGCCTAGAGCCGCCCCTGGTTGTGAGACACGGACAGGCTGACTTCCAGCGGAGAAATGTGTGACACCACTATAGGTCCAGAAGACACTAGTTAACTGTGTGAAGAAAGAGCTTTGTTTAAACATTGGAGGCTAAACAGTCCTGTGTCTGGGGCAGTGCATAGCTACACGACACACAGAGGAGATGTTACACTTCAACCTACCCTGGAGCTTCCTAGTGTGTACAGGGTGGGAGCTGAGTGTTTCTCCTGGCGAATGGGCTTGGCAGGTTGGGGGGAGAGGGTTGGGTGGGGGCCTGGCCCCATCTCCTTTTGAGCAATTTACTCACTGCGGGGAATTAGGGAGTACTCCCTGCTCCAAAGCATTGCTCTGGTGCTTGGCTTCTTATGCACCCACGTACATCATCATCACCAGTACAAGGAGGACTGTATCCTAGGTCTACTGCCTTCCACACAACCCTGGTCAGGGGTGGCAGGAAATAGGAGATGTTCAGGATATCAGCAGAGAAGGAAGGGAAGGGACTGTAGGTTGCTGGGGAGAAGGACTATTTAGCAATAGTATTTTCTGTATCCAGAGAAGGCGATTGACCAGGAGAAGAATGTCATCCACCGTATTAGTAGGGCTTTCAGGCTCCACCCATGGCAAAGGCTTGGAGGTGTAAACTTCATGTTAGAAGCCATGACTCTCACTGGTGCCAGTGGTTCAGCTCTAGGTGTTAGATAAAACTGAGTTCCCTGGCAGTTTGTCTGATGTTTTCAGTATCTTAAGAACACTACAAACCTGATTGCCAACTACCCTCTGCAGAGGGAATGCAAAGCAGGAGTAGGAGGACACCACTCTCATCCGGCACTCAGTTTGCACAGTGTAAACCACCACACAAGATCCAGGGTGATGAAGAATCAGGCCCCACAGCTTTGTTGGCAGTGTGTGGATGTTGGGCTCTAGTAACATCTCACAAATCACTCGCACGTTAAAGACCTGCCTTTCTTGCTGCCCCAGACTTGGCATCTGGCACATAGAGCTATAGTTTAATATTCTGCAAACAGACAGAATGAAGCATGAAATGTGATGATTTAGAACACAAACCAAGGAGAGACAATTTTAGATGTTACAATGCTTGTTGGGAATGCAGAAAACAAGAGAATCTCTTTGGTGGAAGGCTAGACAGCTCTTAAACAATGAAAGATTAAATTCTGCAGAAGCTGGCGGAGCCACTGGAGAAGTGCTGAGATGGCACAACATCAGGAACTGTATCCACATAGCTCCAAGAAGACTACAGCAATGTAATATGATAGTACAGCATCTTCTATTTCATTGGGGCATGGTATAACAGGATAACTGTTTTACTAGGCCCTCACCCAGGAAATTAAGCTAGGCTAATGATAAGTGAATGGCAATAACTGCTGCTTAATTGGACTAGTATTAGCATAAATTTAGCTAGAGCTACGTAATTTAATGGTGATTAACCAAGTGCCAGGTTAGGGCCTGTTTCCATGCCAGTTGTAGTCAATGGAAATCCTTCCATTGGCTGCAGTGGGCACTAGATCAGGCTCAAAATGCCCAGTTCTAAGATCTGATCTTTTAAACTACAAACTGGCAAATAAAGATTGAGCCATACTCTTGCTTTGGTACTCAGGAGCAATATGGCAGGTTTCTGGTGGTGTCTAGCTAAATACTTCTGTATTATAACATCTACATACTCTACTAGATACTCAGCTGGTGTTAAATGCTGTAGCTCCATTGACTTCCATGGAGCGATGCTGATTTATACCAGTGGGGGATCTGGCCCTGTATTTGCCCACCAGCAGAAGTTTGAAGTATGGCAGATTCCATCTTTATTTGTTGGGAGTTATTGTCTGTCTTTTCTTAAAAAAAAAAGAAAAAGAGTAAGTCAGAAAAAGAACTCAGAAGTCAGGAAATGCAACACTGAAGGTTGAATGTACAACCATAACCCTCCACTATTGTGTGTGTGCATTATGATACTGTCTGTTGTCTTTAGGCCTGGTTTTCCTCTCATATCCATGTTTGTAAGTTAGGAGTAACTCCAATGAGGTTGGTGGAGTTATGTCAGAATAAAACTGGCAATGCATTGGTGAATCAAGCCCTCTATACGTAAAATGATGCAGGCCCAGATCTCAGCTGATGTAAATCTACCTAGTTCTATTGAAGTCAATGGATTTACACCAGCTGGCCCACAATACATTATACATTTTCCCCTACCACCTTAGAGTCACCTGTTTAGCATCTTGCAACCATGAAGTCTTATTTAATTGCACATTAGTGTTGTCTTAGCATACTTTTTTATATGAAATACTTGTGTGAATACAGACAGGGACAGTCTACATTGCAGTCCTAGGTGCAGTTGCAACATATGGAGACATACCTGAGTGAGCTTTGGTCTAGCTAGCATGGGTACCAATATGAGTAAAGCTGTGGCAGCATGGACTTCAATCCAATCCCAGGGTCCTGGGAAGGCTTGTGCAGCTCATGCTGAAGCCTGTCTTGCCATGGCTTCACAAGTTAGCTAGATTAAAGCTTGGGTATGCTGACGTGCTGCAATTACAGCCTCTTATTCAGTGTAGATATACCCTCAGTTACAGTGGCTTATCCTGGGGTAACTCCAACAGCATGGGTATGTCTACACTGCAATCTGGAGGAGTGACTGTAGCACATGTAGGCATACCCAAGCTAGCTTTTATCAAGCTAACTCATTAAAAATGGCAGCATAGTCACAGCAATATGGGAGGGCCTCCTTAGTACACTCTTTCCCAGGGCTCTGGGCACATACTGGGGCATCTCTCCCATGCAACCACCTGCACCACCATGGCTACACTGATTTTTAATGATCTGGCTCTATCACAGCTAGCTTGGGTATGTCTACGTGGGCTGCAATCACATGGCATGATTGAAGTGTAGACATACAAAATTATAGCTTAGTCTCTAGTACCCCCCCCCCCACACACACACATACACAGTGAAAAGTGAGTGTAAAATGGATGTAAAATGCTACCAAATAAGAATACTCAACTCACCGGAGATGGTAGTATTTTATAGTGACTTTCATTGTTGCCCACTCTTGTGATTTTATCACAACTCTCACAATATTTGGTCTTTTTCTTAAAGTCCCAGCACCTGGAATGTTGTGATATTGCAAGAAACTTAATTTTTTTTGTGGAAACTGGGCAAGGTTCTAGCCCTCATGGTTGCAAAGAAAATCTGGACAATGTGAGGCTTAAAGGCTCAGAAACCATAAGGCCAATATAAAGAATCCCAAGTGGTTTTTGACACAAATATTGTATTATTTTTGTCAATCTTGTGCTTTTTGGGAGGGGAGGGGCCTGACTTGTGACTTGTAAACTTTTGGAATTGGCAGTACTGACTTTACCCAAGCACACACAACTGCAGAAGGTGCCAAGCAGTGGTGTAACTGAAAGTAGAATTTGACTCGGCATATTGAGCGACAGGAAGAGGGACTCTTTGCGATGGTTTTAGTGTACAATGAGGGAGCAAGAAAAAAAAATGTACTGCTTACATATTTTCACTAATCTGAAATATATTTCTTCTATGGCATACATTGAGTAACTTAAAAAATGAAATGTGAAAATGGGATCTACATACTAATGTTAGTGATAATCATAATAATACATTTTTAGACATTTTGGGACATGTGTCTGGTCATAAATACACTCATCAGATGATTAAACATGCTGATTCCTCACAGTACATATACAACTTGTAGCAAACTTCCAGTAAAACGTACTCTATTATGTAATGAGTCATTGCTTCATGCTTTGTAAATGTGAGGTATCAGAGAGTATTTAATAATTTTATACCCCCTCACCCACACATATATATTGACATAATGGTGACGTTTCAGAGTGGTAGCCGTGTTAGTCTGTATCAGAAAAACAACGAGGAGCCCTTGTGGCACCTTAGGGACTAACAAATTTATTTGGACATAAGCTTTCGTGGGCTAAAACCCACTTCATCAAATGCATGGAGTGGAAAATACAGTAAGGAGGTATAAATACACCGCATATGATAAGATGGGAGTTGCCTTACCAAGTGGGGGCTCAGTGCTAACGAGACAATTCAATTAAGGTGGAAGTGGACTATTCTCAACAGTTGACAAGATAATGCCCCTCTTCCATGTACATCGGCCAAACTTGAAATTTGGCAGAGACACAGCGCCAGATTCTAGCTCCTGTGTGGACTGATTTAGCGAGTGTGGCTGAAACACCCTTCCATAGCTACAATGGGGCAAATTAAAGGTTATACAGACTACCTTAATGATGGCATTTTCAGACCTATGACTGCTTCACATTACAGTGAAATCCTGGCCCTATTGAAGTCAATGGGAATTTTGCTATTGGCTTTGGCCAGGATTTCATCCTTAATGTTGTACTTAAGGATACGCTTAAGTGCTTTGCTGAAACAGGGCCATATGTATATTCAAACATGGCTCCTAACAATTGAATTCAGTAAAGTACATTAAAATCAGGAACCTGACAGTGTGTGATTAAAAAATGCCAACGTTTCTTTTTAATGAAAAAACCTACATGCCAAGTCACTCTTTAAGGCTTATGAACTAGAACAATGCTGGAAAGCATGAAAGGAGGGTTTGTGATCACAGCAATTGCTTTCAACAAGCTGAAATGAAGAAAAGGAAACAAAAAGTACAGTAGACTTTGATTTGACATTAATGAATGGTTTCATGTGAATACAGCTCCACTGCACAACAGTTTCTTGGGAATGGCTTTTTTTTTTCTTTTTCTTTTTTTTTGTGTGGTGTCTGTCCCATAATCATAGTGGGGAAAGTGAAATGTTTGTACTGGCAGGCGGTGTGTGAATTTTCTCAGTGACTGTTTGCACCAAGCACTACTTTAGGGCTTTCATTATTACCATAATCCAGAGAAAATATTCTATACACACACATATTATGGGAATTTACAGAAACATATGTACTAATAAAACTTTATAGAAGTTTCTGATTCTCACGTAACCTGTACATTTACCTGTTTTGGTAATAAGAGAATACACAGTTACTGAAAGCTGTTGGCACAGATCAACTGATTCAACAATGAAAAAATAATCTTTCATTCAAGTTTTCTTCCTCAAGGCTTAATTCTTGAGAATTCGGAGTGTGCTTTTTATAAAGAGAAAAACAGAAAATTGTTTTACATCACTAGAAAATAAAAAGCAAAATCCCAGCCCTTCAATAACTGTATATGGAGCTTTCTGTGTACAAAGGGCTTCACTACTACTACCTGTAAGGGAGCTTGTGTGTATTCCCACTCATACTGTACCTATCTCATGCCATTAAATCCAAGAACTTATCTTGTGTGCTAAATCATACACAACACTTGATCAAGCAATACGTATTGTCTTAAAGCCTTAAGACTTGGTTGGCAGAATAATACATTTGTTAGTAGATATTAAACTCCCATCATGCTTTGTACAGAAAGTTCCCAGAACCCTTTTGTGACTGAACCAAAGTGCTGATGCACCATACCTATAAATTGAAAAGTGCTCTGATTTAGGGTGAACCTTAGAGTCTGACCAAATGATAGAATGTATGAAATCAATGATGGAAGGTGTGTAATCTCTTGCTCTGACCCCACTGACTCGTAGAAAATATGACCAGAAATCCAGGAAACCAAGAAATGACCATCTGTGATTGATAAGGGATACTTGTTATTACAGACGAGTTTTGTGATTGATGAGATACCGGTAATGAGTTATTGAAAGGGGTTTTTAGCTCAATAGGAATTGCTTGTTGTCACAGATGTTTTCTGTAATAATGACTTGGTTGCAGTTGTCTTTAGCTTATTGATTATGAAATATGAGATATCATAAAAGGAACTCCTGGGTAGATCAGTTATGGGAAAGGAATTTTCTTTATCTTGAACACATTATATAAGGGAGAAAGTTTCTGGGAGTTAGTTGGGAGTGAATCGAGCGGCGGGATCACTTTGCCAGATTGGTTTGGTAACATATAAAATCTTCCTTTCTGTATTGTGCTGTATTGATTTTCTATTAATAATCTTTGATTAATACATTGTGATTGAGCCTGGTTATTTGACAAATTATTAATTAATTAATTATTATTAAAAATTGAATCCATAACACATTAAGGCAGCATTTTGATAACTCTACTGCATCCAGACAATTTCAAGTTCCTAGGATTTCATCTATTAATTTAACAAGGTGATGTGCATAAGGTGATCTCTCTTTCCTATGTCTGGTATTCTAGACTTTCAGTCTACTCGGAGGGTTAGTACTCCCCTGGATGCACAGGGGATTTAGATGGTAAATAAAATCTAATGGGATTTAAGCACATAAATCCTTGGGAAATTGATGACAGAAGAAACTCTTTATCTTGAGAGGCAGTGACTCAGAAAAATATTTGGGTATCAGCTGCACATGAGCTCCCAGTGAGATGCTGTGGCCAAGAGCTAATGTGATCCTGTGATACAGAAACAGAGGAATCTTGAGTATAAGTAGAGAGGTTATTTTACCTTTGTGTTCGGCTCTGGTGCAACCGCTATTGGGATACTGTGTCTGGTAATGGTGCCCACAGTTCAAGAAGGATGTTGATAAATTGGAGAGGGTTCAGAGAAGAGCCACAAGAATGATTAAAGGATTAGAAAACATACCTTATACTGATGGACTCAAAGAGTTCAATCCATTATCTTAACAAAGAAGGTTTAGGGAGTCACTTGATAATGGTCCATACATTCTTGCATGGGGAACAAATATTTGATAATGGGCTCTTCAATCTAGCAGACAAATGGCTGGAAGTTGAAGCTAGATAATTCAAGCAGGCAATAAGGTGTAAATTTTAAACACTGGGGGTAATTAACCATGGGAACAACTTACCAAGGGTTGTGGTGGATTCTCCTTCACTGAAAATTTTAAAATCAAGATTAGATGTGTTTCTAAAAGATCTGCTCTAGGAATTTGGGGTGGGGGGAGATCTGTGGCCTGAGTAATGCAAGCGCTCATATTAGGTGATCATAATAGTCCCTTCTGCCCTTGGAATCTGTGAGTACTGATTCTGTGTACAGTACGTTTATAATCCACTGCTTAAATAACGTATTTGTTCATCCATCTGGAATGACGTGCACATGATTATTTGTTACTGGGAGTTCATTAAATTACATCTGAGTTGGAAGAGAAAAGAAGAAAGCTCATAAAAAAGCTTTGCAGCTTTAATGAAGAGAACGTCAGGTAGACTGAGTGAAGGAAAGTGATGTGGAAAAGCTCTGAAATAAAATTGGCTTATTATTGAGATTATAGTAAATATAACCCAGAAAAGGAGCTTGAATATGTAATGTACATCTATATGCAGTACCCATGTACTGGTGTATACTTCTGTGCCAACTTACAGTATACATTAGTGAGATGTTTTTGATACTGGGCTTCTCTGATTATTTCTACCTTCCCTGGTTGATAAATCCTGTGGTGGGGGAAAACATTTGAACTGAAACTGAATATACAGGTTCTGAAATGTGTGCATGTGTGAGGGGCAATATTTTTTTTTCTAATATGTGTAAAAATTTAGGTCAAATTAGAAATAAGAGACAAATGGTAGTAACTCTTTTAATAGCCAAGTCCAGTCTCAGAACAGTGCAAATCAGGAGTAATTCTACTGAAGTCAATGATATTACATACCAGCATAAGATCAGAATCAGACCTCATGTAATTGCTGTCCAAAATGAATTTAAAGGCTGAGGGTCAGATCTTCAGCTGGTGTAAAGCAGCATAACTGCCATTTCAGTGAGACTACTGCCTGAGCATCTGGCCCTGAGATTTTAAAAATAAAAGATTCAGATGACACATGAGATGGGCCATAATCTGCCCTTGATCATTCCACTGCTATCAGTAGGAATTCTGGATGCAGGACATGACTGGCAACTTTTATTATTTTCAAAAAAATGATTTTGTCAGGAATGAGATATTAGCATGTCAGGGTTTAAACTGAAGCACTGAATTTCACTGGGAGTTAAGCACCCAGCCCCCATAAACCCCTTCAACATCCCAGCCTAAAAAAAAGGATTACTCTCTGTATGCTGTATTTGTTCCCTTTTCCATAACAGTTTAATGCCACAGGGACTGAGTCTGACTAGACTCAGTGAGAGAATGCTAGCACATCTGGTTTCCCATGGTCTTACATGATGACTGAATAGACTCGCAGCTTTTGCTGCCAGCTTTCCTACAGACTTTCACTGTGATTAGATTTGTTTACCATTAATACTGGCTGATTTTCCATAAAGGTATGAGTGAACTGACTTGCTGTGTATGCATCTGAGTTTGCCATTACGTTTTCCAGGATTGATCTCCCAGCAGTGAATTTTTGTGGGTGGAAAGTTTAAGAAAATCCCTTGAGCCATGTCTGAGTCTTGTGGAAATGATGCCACCTTTCCGCCACTCCTCTCAAACTCAGCCGCCACTCCCGTCCCGCACATTTTGTGTTTCATACAATTATTTCCACTTTTTTTATATAAATCAAAAAGCATTGAACTTGTGACACCTGAAATTTGTCAGGGAAACATACCCTGATCTAGTGCTCTTTTAAATAGGAAGAAAGCCTCCCATTGACCTCAGTGGGCTTCTTGAGCAGGACCATAGTCCTCACTGACTACAGTCAAGTCGTAATTAAAAAGTCACTATTTGCCAATAGTTATTATACAAAGATATCTTGGATTCACAGTTTCCCCAATAATTACAATAGGAAGTTAATGTTACTATGTGGTATCCTAACAGCAACCACTATAGGTCTATGACCAGCACTTAACACTGTTATTTAATTAAGTTGGAATAAGTAAGCCTAAATAAGTAAAGGCTGCTTACGTTCTTTCATAAATGCACCCTTGTCGATATATGCTAACAGTGCCACATTAAATATTTGAATCTTAAAAAATTGTCTTCTAAAGGGTTTGAGGATTTATTTCAATGGGCCTTAGATACCCAGGTGCTGTTGAAAATCCCAGTAGGCACCTACCTGAATCTAAATACCATTAAAAATCTGTCTCTAGTTGCTTTGCCAAATTGGGTTCTAAATAAGTGGCCTGATCTTCAGGAATGCTGAACAACCCCCAGCTCCAATTCACTTTAGAGGAGTTACTCCTAATTTACTTGTGTATCGGAGACGGGAATCAGACCCAAGCTCTCCCTCCACCACCCAAAAACCCATTGTCAGATCTGATGCGAATGGAACTGTTAGTATTGTAGTGTATAATTACCACTTGTACCATAGTAATAGACTTATTATGGTTCTTCTATTTAGTCATGCTTTGTCTTGTTATAAATCAACAGTGAAGTCACCTCACCTTCCTCCCACAAAACCCAAGTAAACAACACTCTGCAGGGAACCAGTAGGAGCTGGGATCCCCACACCATCCCTATGTAATAGTAAAGGCATGAGTCTCTGGGCTAGCAGAGGGATAGTGCCCTGTGAGCGCTCCTTGTGATGCGGCATGTTAGGTGTTCAGTACAAACAAGAGGTGGCATGGCTGAAGAATTCTATGCTCCAGCAACCTTTGCCAGCATTACAGCCCATGCCACATACTTCCCATGAAACACTACGCCAAGTCTTGCTTTATGCCTCAGTTTCCTCATCTGTAAAAGGGTATTTTGAGGCTTTATTCATTAATGTTTATGACAGGATTCTCATATAGAAGGTGCTGTCCAAAGTCCAAACCATTATTGTAAGTGTTGAAGCAGCCGCAGCGACACTTATTTGAGTGGGCGAAAGGCTCCAGCAGTGGCTTAGTCCATTTTATCACCTCAGGGGAGGCAAGTGTGCTAAGCAAGTGAGCTGAAGTATTTGCATCCAATATTCAAGGGCTCCTGTACAGCATAGCATAATAATAATAATAATTAGCTTTTATGTAGCACTGGAAGCTATTGCCCAGCAATGTTCCTTAGGAGTGAAGACCTTTCTGTCTTGTCCAGTTGCAGGGTGGGCTTCATGCAGATTGTTAAATGTCGGTGGACTTGCTGATCTTGAGCAATACTATTGCTAAGGCAGATTGAAAATACCTGCTGGAAGCTGCTAGCTCCTGGCTGCTAACCGTTCCACATTAATTAGGGGGTAGATTGTGTGCGCTAAGAGGTGGGTGTTGCAAGACTGCAGTTTGTTTTTGCTCTCCACTACAGAAACAAATACTAATGATACTTGTTCTGTGTAGAAAGTGAACTGCCCCCCATACGCTGAACTGAGGTCCAAAAAATGTATTTAAATAACTAGACCACAGTTTTCACTAGGGAATGCTGAGCTACAAAACAGGTTCTTGTATTGCTTTATGAAAATGTTTCATAATATTTATAAAACATTACTGTATAATTTTCTTTGGAAATAGTATAATAGTCTTTTTACTTGGGTATCTGATAAGAAAAGCTGCCATTACTTGCTGGGGTTTTTTGTATTAAGAAAGCCATTCGTTGCAATCCTGGAAATTGACAGTTTATAAAAATGACTCAAGTCTCCCATGAACCAACAGCCAATTAAGGGCCCACCGAACTCAACAGGAGTTGTGTTGTTGACTTCAAAGGAATAGGATCATGCCTTTAAGGGGATTTAAATTGCTTTGATGTTGGTAGTGGACAATGAAATACAAACACTATTGATGTATCTTGGCAATAGGACAAAGACAAACGTACTCTATGACAAATAAACCTAAAATATACTTATATTTACCTACATGCTCTGAATCAGCTAAAATGAAAAAAAAATACTTTATTTGAACTGTTTAAATCAGATTATTTAAATCTCTCTTCTTGTAAGAGCTGACTCATCTATTTAAACCATTTTCAGTCACTTCTTTCTCATCCTCTCCATCCCTCCCCCTGCTTGTAAGAGTTGAATCATCAAATTAACAGTAGAATCTATTTGAAAGAGTTTATTAAAAATTGAGGAAAAACAGGAAGATCGGTCATGACATGTGCTCTTAGTCAAACCATCAACAAATGTAATTCTCGAGCAATACAATAAATAATTTCCATTATAACCCAGTAAATATACCATTATGCATAGTGAATGTCCTTTAGTTAGGAACGTGCAGCTACAGGCAAAAGAATAAAACTCCAGGTATCCCATAGCATCACATGAATGGTGTGGTGGTTGTGCCGCTCTATAGGGAAAAGCTATGGCATAATTGTGTGAAACTCCTATGTAAGAACCAGCTATCTGAGATTTTCTGCTAAAGTGATGATGGAGGTGTTTGGGAAAAGCTAGCTGCAATGAAATTTGCTCTTTTGAAGTGGTAGCATCCACTCTACTGCCTGGCCATGTCCAGGACATCCATCACTGCGAGGCAGTGGCCCTGAACTGCAAGCCCAGGAGGGTGGCAGCTGCCTTAAGCACTTTGTTCCCCTCTCTTGGGCCGCTAGATTGTAAAATGCAAATTTCATTGTTACCTCTGTCGTGTGCAGAAGCAGACTTGTAGAAACGGGCTGGGGGAGTTCACGTTAGGGAAGCTAGAGAAATACCTGCATGTCAATAGAACAACCTTATGAGCTGCATTGCTGTACAGCACTTGAGCTGGGGAATCTCAGAATCAAGGGATCTCTCCATAGAGTCAGATGTTAATGGGGCCAGCTGTATTTGTTCCTGTGATGTCAGCCCTGTGTGGTACCTGGAAGCCCTGTTAGAAGGGAAGAATAGTAAAATTGACAAGTCCTTGACTTTAACAATTATGTTTTGTCCTCCCTTGTCAGGTTTCCTCAGAAGAGGGACACACACTGCATGTTTACGAAGAGGTTGAAGATAGTGTAAAGATCACCTTTGCACTCTTCATTCTGCTGTTGCTTTGTGCAGGCCTACACCCCTTTGTCAAGTTAGGGCAGCCAGATGCCAGCTGCTAACTGACACGTGGGGCCAAAACCATGACTGCAGTCAGTGTGATCAGAGGGGTAGCCGTGTTAGTCTGGATCTGTAAAAGCAGCAAATTGTCCTGTGGCACCTTATAGACTAACAGACGTTTTGGAGCATGAGCTTTCGTGGGTGAATACCCACTTTGTTGGATGCAACTATAAGGATGTGTGCTATAAGGATGTCCCTTTTGGTGGCAGCAGAGGGTGGGTGTGGTGTAAGTGGTCCTACCCTCACCCTAATCAGCCTGGCAGGGCCAACTATGTTGCTCTCTCAGCAGATCTCTCCAGCCAAGCAGTACAAAGCATATCAACGTCAAAACATACCCGAGGAGCTGGCTGAGCATGTGGCAAACACCTGAAGCTCACAGAAACACCCTCTAGCTTTGTAGTACGATTCTAATCACAGGTTTAGTTTTGTTTTTTGGCCCAAGCTTCAGCTCCGGTTTTTCACAGCGATCAGGTGGACAACTGTGTTTAGAATTTAGGCCTTAGTGAGTAGCGAAAAGGGGCGTAAACTCAAGTGTTGAGCAGTACATCTTCAAGAACGTCCAGGGGGCTTGTTCACTGGCATTTAGACTTCATCAAAGAGCGTACTGAGTTTATTGATCACATGGGGAAAAGTTACATAAGCATCTGGTTCTAATAACCCTATTGCTCAGAATTAAAAAACAGTCACTGAACAAAATATGTAAGTCTTCACTGTTGCAAAACAAGCAACCCCCAAAATGTAAGCACCTCAAAGAGAACTAAACATAAATGCATATGAACCAACAGACAGATGCATAAAACATTTGGTGATTTCAATCTTTTCTTCAGAAATCTTTTCCTTGTTTGACTGGTCAATATATTACATAGACTCTCCTATGTATCATACACATTTTAAAGAAAAATCATGGTCTAATCCTTAAACTAGCTATTGATTAAATCTGATTCTAATTTGAAACAGGAATCCAAGCTACAGAAGAGGCACATTCTAAGATAAAAATACAGAAGAAAAGGTTTTGCACATTTGTCTATTTCGCCCATGTCTCAGCCTGACTACAGCAGAAGTGAGCTGTTGCGGGGGGATTAACTTTAATTAGAAAGAACATCTGCACTCACACAGAAGTCTAAGTAGGCTGTTCTTTAGTTATCATATTAAGAGTGCGTCAATATTTCCAAATCTTTATTATCCTGACAAGGAGGTTTATGGCTGCTTTCCTGCTGACTAACCCCTGAAATCAAATTGTAGAAATGTTATATTCAGTATATGAACTTTCACTGTGAATGAATCTGGGCAATTTTTTCTTCTTCAAATAGCTTGTTTTCATCTTTACCTTAATGCAACCCCTCATCCCAAGGAATATGAAATAATCATCTTCTTACTGTCATGAAGACAGATCCTGTAAACCCTTTCTACCAGTAATAGTTTTTATTATCAAGGATGGCACAGCAAGAAGGGTTTGCAGGATCATGCTCCATGGTTTTGAAAGTTGCCAGGAACTGAGGCTCAGTTTTAAACTCGTAACAAGTAGAGTTTAAGATTATGCTTGACCAAGTCATCTCTTTAAAAAGTCATAGCTGTCCATTTCTTTTCCTGGCATATAAGCCTAGACAGGCACAGAATCCAATGATAGTGAGAACTATGCCTAGCAAGAGAGCAATTGCGTCTCCAGAATCCAGGGCTTCAACCACAGGCAGCATAAGCACCAGTGAAATGAGGACCACAAAGAGTTTTGGGGTGTTCCCAAGAAAAGCCATGTTGCTGATCAGGTGGTCTTGGAAGGGAGGTTAAACAATGACGAGAAGCTGGTACTTCAAATGTATCTAAAAATAAAACAAAAAGGAACATGAGAGGGTTTTTTCCTTTAAAATTATTTCCAAGAACTCCAGATCAACAGATGTGACTGGAGTATCACCAAATCTGTATGGAAATGTATTGTAGTGTGATTGATCCACAGAGCAGGCATGAGACTTGCAGATTCAGGTTTGGTCTTCACCGACACAAAAGTGGTTTTCTTTACAGCGAGATAAAAAAAACAAACAAACAGTGAGAGTTCTCGCTCTGTAAAATCCTAAGTGAAGATACCATAGTGTTTATCATGAGGAAGCTAACCAAGGTCAGCACTGTACTCCCCACCCATTTGATCTTACTTAGTTTATCTTGCAGTAACACTAAAGTGCCTTGTCTCCACTAGGATTTTACAGCAGGATAGCTAATGCAGGAAAACACACACTTTTTTGGTCAGTGAAGACATAGCTTTAGGGAAGTTATTCTGGAACAAGGGAGGATGAGAATTTAAAACAAAAAGTTATTGTGGAATAGGTCCCTGTGTGGATGCTCTATTCTGGAATAAGGAAGCCTTTTTCCAGTTTAGCTTTACTTTACTTCCAAAGCGGATCAAGCTAAATCAGGAAAAAAAGGTAGTCTGATTCTGAAGTAAGTGTGTCCACATGGGGAACTATTCTGGTCAATATCCCCATGCAGACAAGCCCTTAGGTTTTCTTCCTTTGGCTCTGCCAAAGATTCTTATATGACCTGGGGCAAGTCACTTAAATCTCACTGTGGTTCGGATTTCCCATAATTATCCCCTAATTGCTAGGGTGATCCATGCATTATGATATTAGCCTTGTCAGTGATATAACATTTATGTTATTGCCATGCTTAACATCCCACTCCCCCTAAAGAAGTGGACCTAAAACTGAATGAACTTACACTGTGCTTACACTTTTCCAGATTTCCCTTCCCTCTGGCTAACCACTGGAGTTTGAAGGGCAGATGAGCATAGAGATTGAGAAAACAGGACAACAGTGTAAATTATTTACAAGTTTTTGTCTTCTATTAAAAGTCTAACAGCAACTTACCGTAACTCTATAGTTACTCTCTGATATTTCCTTTATGGTTAGCATTGGAATCCAGAAAGCAATGAACTCCACTCAGTCATCACCTGTTAAAAATCAAGAGAGAGTTATTTGTTCAGTTAATGGAACTGTAAAAGCTCTGCTAGCCATAGACAGTGGAAGGGAAAACAGGAACAGGCGGTGAAGTGAGTCTTCTCAAAAAAAATCTTCTCAGAGCTTGAGTCATGTGCAGCAACATGTGACAGGCAAATAAAATCGGCTTCTCTGCAGACAACTTTGCGCAAAATATGAACTCTGGTCTGAAAGCAAAGGGGTAGCTTGAGCTGTGAAGGGCCCCGGATCTCTTTAATCTACAAAGCTAGAGTCTCACCCTGTGTTAGAAGCCAGGCGTGTGTACATTACCTTCCTGGAGGCAGCCATTAGACGGAGAAAGAGAAAGAGGAAGACAGTTTGACTACATTTCCCAGCATTTGTGCTGCCTACAATTCCCACAGTGCACTGGAGCAAATCACATTTAACCTTTTACATACACATAAAGGGCAGATTCCTTAACAAAAAATAATAATAATAATAAAAACCAGGCATTTTGCTTCCAGTGGAAATTCAGATTGGTTGTCGACTGAGTATAAAGCTGTCAACATATCTATACGCTATTCACTAATCTTTGGGTTGCTTTATACAGCTTTTAGGGCCTGTCTTGGATCTTGGATCAGTGAAACTCCACCAACTTTTGCTCCTGATTTACATCAGTGTAACTGACAGTAGAACCAGGACCTTCGAATCTATGATTAATAGTGATGTGGCTTTTTACAGAAAAGAAAAAAACTGCTGGGCTTATTATTATTATTATTATTCATTTTCATTTAATAAAAACTAATACCAGGCAAATGTTTTATGTCTGTTTGTGTAATCTCCCAAACCACTACCTAACGATTTCCCTGCATTGTTTATAATTAAAACAGAGAAACTTTTTGCTACTGCCTGATAACTAGAAGTAAAATAATAATTATTATTGTTGCTATTAATGCTACCATAATTAGTTCTTTCTGCAGCACCCAAAAGCATGTTTGGTACCTCAAAGAAACACAAAAACACAAGGCCCCAACAGACACAGGGTTCTACCTTTGAGGATCAGATTGAAGAATCAGGGATTTATTTTAGACCCAATGCTACAAAAGGGGGCCAAACTACAGGGCACAGAATAAGGAAGGCGGAAAGATAATGCATAGCTTCACATGCCCACAGAGCCGGTCTACACTAGTACTTTCACCATTGCTACCCCCAGTGCAGCAACAGTGATTGTAATGTATTGTTGGGGGAATTCTCCAAAAATGCTAATGTAGGGGAAGGTTAAAAGACATGAAGTACATATGGAAATCTTATTCCAGGGGCAGTTCTTAATAATATCAATATTTTAAAAAATCCTAACATTATTATAAACCATTTAAAGGGACACATACATACATACATATATACGTACATATATATTTAAATCCCTAAGTAATAAGGCCTTTGTTTATTAAAACTGAAATAAATTAAAAATCGAGTTTTCTTGCCATGCTGGTCATTCCCTGTTAGCTCTTATCTCAACTTGGAGAAAGCAAATAGGACAATTCCTAATTAATTTCACTCTTAGAGTTTCATGCACCAGCCATAATACATAATAATGGAACTAATTAGCATTTATATAGAACTTTTCATCCAGAGATCTCAAAGCACTTCTAAAAGGTGAAAATCGTTATAGTTCCTTTAAAAACAGAGAAATTGAGGCCCAAAAATGTTAACTGATTTACTTGTGGTCACCCAGCAAGTCTATGAAAGCATATAGGAACTAGTTGTCCTGATGTTTTTTCTGTATTTTCTCTATTGGACAATGCTGCTTGTGGCAAGGCAGTACATTGCTGCATTGTATAGGATGGGGTCGGCAACCTTTCAGAAGTGGTGTGCCGAGTCTTCATTTATTCACTCTGACTTAAGATTTCATGTGCCAGTGTTAGCCAAAAGGGCTCGTTTCCCCCTGGAGCTTACCTAATTACACCAAGGAGGCACGGAGACAGGAAGACGAGTACCACACCCTTTATTGATCGGTCAGCTGAGCGGGTGTTCCTCTCGGCTAGTGCCAGAGAAAGAGACACACCTTACATGGCCAGATGGGCTTACCTTTATACCCCGAAACAAACAACCTGTAGAACCTGTACATGCATCTGTTAGGGGATAATTGGATATGCAGGATATATATATCATTTTGTGGGGCTACAAGATACATCTGTTGAGGATACATTTGTCATTATGAAGGGGACACAAGATACATCCGTTGACCCTTTGTACTAGATACTTTGGATGCATACATGTGAACGCAGCTGCATGAGCCAAACAAAACTGATAAGCGAAATAGCTGACTTAGGTAGATACACGGCCTTCAGTCTAATGAGTTCTGTAAGCTTTCCAACACAGTTTGGACAAGCATAACATAACTTTGGTTTACTCAGGAGGCTTCATTAGCACTATGATTTTTCCAACAACTCCCCTTTGAGAATACTCACCAAACCTTTTGGCTGAGTTTTCTCACACAAAGCAATGAAGCTCTGCAGAAATATTTACAACTGCTCTTTTAAGCTTAGTCACCAACCCAGGAATGAATGCATGGACAAAAGAGTGGAACCTTGTTCATTGAACAACTGCACTGACTATAACTCAGGTAGGTATACCTAATGGTTTAATTTCCCAGATGTCTCAGTGAATAATTTAGTCCCATATGCATCCTCCCCATGGAGGAGCCACACCCACCCTAACCGGTCCATATGCTTGGAAGGAGCACTGTAAATGTACACACTTTCATCCAGAAAGTGTCCGAATATGTTTCCATGACCACAGATCAGATGGTACTTCAGATGTGTCTGTAAGGGCAGTGGGCCAAGTCTGGTACTCAAGATTACTCCAAATGGCCATCAGCTGGTCATTCAGGAAATCCTGGATTTCTAAACATACTAGATCCCACTGCAATGCCTTCCCAGTCTTAGTGATATTTAATACCATCTCTGTCTTCAAAAATAAGGCTAGTGGCCTTTTCTAGTTGGCCCAATTTCTTAGCATATTCTTGGCTTTGAAAAATAATTCAGATGACTGCAACACTATTGGCCCCAGCCCACAGGATCTGGTCAATTGAAATAACCCAGGCTCTTTGTTGTGCTAAGCTAATGGCAGCCCCTTGTGAGCAATCTGGGTATGTAAAAGTGATCTGAAAACTGGATAAAGACAATGTCATTTAAAATCCAATTAGGAAGGGCAATACATACTAAAGGATTTATCCAAAACACAGGGTGCAGCCTGTAGAATAAACCCCAAAATCCAAGTAATTCCACATTCCCAAACATGGGTCCTTTTTCTGCCAGTGTATAATTCCTCGGGTTTCTTCACCAGGGTCAGTTCTCAATGTCCTTTTTAGTCAGGAATTCCTGGACTTTGGCAATGTCAGTGGAGTGAGTGGTTTTTTCTTTCCCCAAACAGTTGTAGTTCAGCATTCTACAGGAGGGATTAGGAATACACAGCCTGTAATGGTTTTGATTCTTCTAGAAAGTTCAAAGGCACAGTAGGTCTGTCAGCGGACAAGGGAGAGGTTAGCTAGCACGTCACCTTGTCCTTTTCCCTGCTGTCCAGAAGGCACAGTGGAGCTAGAAGAAGGAATAGCTAATCATATAGGAGAGTTCTCCTTATGTGGACGGGTCTTTTTGCAGTGAGAATCATGGGTCCAAGCAGTCAGTCTTTGGCACTTCACAGCGGTGTTGGTAATCAGCAGGACTCACTAAGGGCCTTTCCCGCGTGGAGCCAAAGCAGTCTTTTGTTGGTGGACCTGTACATTGATCCGGTCTCCAGGTTCCATGGAGTGGCAGGGCTGCTAGGGTCTTTTACCTGTGTAAAAGGAAACCTAACACATTGCATTAGTGTCTTTGCAGATTGTACAGCCCCCTTTTCTGGTTGTTAGCCAAGTGTCCGTCAGTGTATTTTTTTTTTTTTGGACTGAGCTTGCTAGTTAAAGTGTTTCTCATTTAACTCGTTCTTTTTCCTTTTCCCCTTTTTGGCTTCCCTTTTTTTTTTAACCTACAAAGGAAACTTTTACTTTTTACTTATACACCTTTTGTTAACAATGAACACATACACATTGCTGTTATACAGTACATTAGTCTTATTATTTAATGTATGCCACATATACCCTTCTACTAAAATAACCTTATTAGAGAGCTTTGGAACAACAAGCCAGGACAAGCACACCCACTTTGATGAGTTCATTTAATAGAACCTCTAGTTCAATAGCTTCCCACCATCCCCAGCCCTCTGGCTAGAAATCTGAGGTAGCCAGAAGGATCCCATGCACAATATGGGGAGTGGGTTAACTTTTCATGTCCTCGCTTCCAAAGACTGTTAGTATGCAATTTGGCCAATGCAGTTTTTTTTTTTCTTTTACTTAAGAAAATACATAAGACTTTAGTATATTACATTTTTCTGATGTATTCAAACACTTTGTATTTTAAGTTGAACAAAACAAATATCTGCATTTCAATTCAAGCTTTCTGCTTTATTTCAAACCAGACCATCCCATGAAAATATTAATCACAACAATTTGACCACAAGACAGAACATAGAACACAAAACTTAATTTTTACTCTGCCAGTAAATCACGATACGTTGAATGCTGTTCAGCTGGCATTAGTTTTCTTTGATTATCTGAAAGACCAAAACAGAGGTCTCCCCCTTCTGGGCAGTCAATTATTGCTTAAAATATACAAATACCCTTGTTAATTTCAGGCAAAACAAGGAATTATATTTTCTTGTATATGTTTTATAGGCAGCCCAGGTTTCAGTGGCTTTACCTTATCAGTTAGATAATTTGCATTAATACAGATGCTTTCTGGCTTTTTACTTTTAACTCCTGCTTTTAAACACTGAAAGAAAACATCACCACTTATAGTGCCTTAGAGCCTAATAAATTTTCATTTACATAGCACTGTATACATTCTTCAGCTAATTCAACAAAATTGTTCATAGCCAAATGATTGCAATCTAATAATTTCTTTGCCTGAATTTATTTACAAACATTTTAAAAAAACACCAAGAACTTTTCTCTTTAGCATTTTTACAAAGTTCAACTACTATTCCTTCCAGCAACTACAGAGTTAACTCTTCACTCTCCTTCAAATCACTTGCTCTTTCCTTATATCACTTGCTTTGTCTTTCAACAGCCACTTACCAATTCAAATCGCCATTCCAAATATCCTCCTGAGTATTTGAAATCCCCATGCTTATACTCACTTACTTCTTCCTTTCACGAGACCCTCAAAAGTTTCCAACCTGTTCTCCAAGCTCTCTGTCTGTTGTTTCCTAAAACATTTTATTCGTCCTCCCTCGTGAGGCTTGCCACCTGGGCAAAACGCATGGCCCACTGGCGTTAACTATTTAATTGCCTCTTGTAGCAAACACACTGCTGTTACGGCATATGCTGAGCACGAATGGTTACATTTTAACAAGTCCCTGAAGGACTGGTACTTGCTTAGCCAGGGCTTCCTTTTCTCCAACTACTCTATTGCCCAGTCCTGTTACGACTGGGGGTAGATCCTTTCACCTGCCACCCTTCCTGGTCAACCAGGGTGGAGAGAGGAATGCTAAACCCTTCTCCAGTTCTCAGACTTACTGCAGCTGAGAATGGGCACATCTTTAATTATGCAATCCTCAACATATAACACCAACAGAACCAAATAAAACAAACATAAAACAACAAGGGTAAAAACAAATAGATGGTGTAAATTCTACAGGGTTCCCCCATTCTCTATTGCTCACCAAACTGTGACAAATTTCTGTTACCAATTTATGCCTCATGTCAGGTGATCAAACTGACACTGCAGGACGTTGCAGGAGGATAGAGAAAATACACCATATAACCAAATTTTAAAGCTTCATTAAAATGATAAAACAACAATGGAGAGTGTTGGGAATGCTCCCACATCACTCAAGAAAGATATAAATGCCCCATACTTACACATATCCAGACTGGCCACGTCTGTATATAACATTCAGAAAAGGGAATAGGTGGGAGATTATCCTGTATACAGCTTGTTCAGAATTTCCAACATGCTTTCGCTCTTGGGAAGGCTGTTCTTTTACACCCTGGGATCTCCTGCGGTGTCTCTTTCAGAGATTCTAGTCCAGGTCAGCTACCTGTGGCTTCTCCAGTGTCACCAAGCCACACCAACACCGGCATCCGTCACAAAGTCAGACTGTTGGATCTCACCAAACAGTTAAGCTTTGCAAATGTAATCTCAGTTCTGTAACTTGTACTGCCTTTGGTTTGCTTGACCTTGAGCATAAAACAACTTTCTCTTTTTATCTCTCTGAGTTTTAAATTAAGACAAATTGCTCACACTGTGTCAGAGGCTTTTCTTTGGTGATTAAAAGCTCCTCTGAGATATCTGATCCTCTCTAGATTAAAGGTACCTTTTAATGGGCATTGTTTAGATGGATCTTCACGTATAAAGATTCCAATTCTCTAAATACCTGCAGGTTTTAGAACCATAATGTATATAATATGCTGGAGTACCCTTAGGGGTGAGGTGGAATGTTTAGACTGTAAAGAAGGGGAAGAGAAGATGGGTTCACACGCCCCTAGACCCGGGATTTTGGCTTCCAGCATACCAATAGAACAAGAAACAAAAGTAAAGAAAAGCCAGCCCTGAGGCTGCTCTAAGTCCCAGTAATTGTTCAGCACGACTTGTGGAGTTAATGGAATTATTCATTAGCCGTGTCTGAACCTAGGTACCTTAACCAGAAAGCTTTTACCCACACACCTTCCTATTTGTGGGTTCCTTTAAGGTCCCAACCCGCCTCAAACCCAGGAGGTAGTGGACTCCTCTTCTGGTACTGTCTTGCCTCCGTGTCGTTTGGAGTTCTCTATGGAGGGGGCGAGCTGGCCCGCCCGATGGCGGAGCTCGAGCAAACCAATAGCTCAAGGTGGCCACTCTCCTGAGCCGGCCATTTGTTCTGGAGCTTACCTAATTACACCAAGGAGGCACGGAGACAGGAAGACGAGTACCACACCCTTTATTGATCGGTCAGCTGGTGCCAGAGAAAGAGACACACCTTACATGGCCAGATGGGCTTACCTTTATACCCAAACAAACAACTTAGCCTACGTTTGTCTACGTCATTTGGTTGACCTGTAGAACCTGTACATGCATCTGTTAGGGGATAATTGGATATGCAGGATATATATATCATTTAAGATACATCTGTTGAGGATACATTTGTCATTATGAAGGGGACACAAGATACATCCGTTGACCCTTTGTACTAGATACTTTGGATGCATACAGGGAGCCAACATATACTTGGGGAGCCAAACAAAACTGATAATAGCTGACTTAGGTAGATACACGGCCTTCAGTCTAATGAGTTCTGTAAGCTTTCCAACACAGTTTGGACAAGCATAACATAACTTTATTAGCACTATGATTTTTCCAACACCAGTAATACATTTTAACATTTTTAGGTCTCTTTCTATAAGTCTATAATATATAACTAAACTATTGTTGTATGTAAAGTAAATAGGGTTTTAAAAATATTTAAGAAGCTTCATTTAAAATTAAATTAAAATGCAGAGTCCCCCCCCTCCCCCGGACTGGTGACCAGGACCTGGGCAGTGTGCGTGCCACTGAAAATCAGGTTGCGTGCCACCTTTGGCACGCGTGCCATAGGTTGCCTACCCCTGGTATAGGACAATGCTGCAATGTCTGCCTTGCAAACGCTGCAGAGGGATGTGTGTTCAAAAATATGGTTTCAAGTGGCATTTTTAAAGAATGGATGGACACATTTTTATTGATGTGTGGTTAAAACTTGCTTTGTTTTTTTTAAAAGAAAACCTAAATTTAAGGCCAATTCTAACATACACACAATATTCTAATATTTAATCTCCCTATAAATGAATACTTTAATTATGGTGTAGCTGTTTGTACTATGTAGGGGACATAGGATTACTCTTTTGAATCCTTCTCTATATTAAAATGAGCTAACCCAGTGTCATTAAGGGTGCATATACAATCTTTATTAAAACTACAAAATCACAATTAACTTCTTTCCAAAAAAATAAAGCTCTTCCAGATACCCTCAACCACAAACTCTTTCACTATTCCATCCATTTACTCATCCTTTGCTTCCAGAAAAGCCTTGCAGAACAGATGAAAGGAAGTGACATCCCCGCCAAGTCTCTGTCCTCACTGTTGCCTGGATCCTCACATAAATATATGAAGTCATTTTTCCCAGACTCAATTTTATGCCAGAACATGCAGTAGATCAATGGGGAGGTGTTCACCTTAAGTAACCCCACTCAGGAGAGGGGCATCTGCATTCTAGTGTAGCTGGGGCTTCTGAGCAGTTTTCATAGATAGTCACAGGTAGAATTGAAAGGCATGCTATTAAGCCAGGTTCTAAGACATGAATGATCAAGGCTAAACTATCATCTTATAGGAAGGACCCAGTCTATTTGCCAGTTGTAAGTGAAAGAATGTTGTTCTGGTGGCCGATGTGGTCAACAAGTCTCACAGCAGTGATGAGAAAGGTTAAAACCAAAATTCTAATTAAGACAAGTCAGCATCACAACAGGTTTAATAATTTATGGTGATAAAAACAGCTAGAGTAGTTCTTCCATTATTTTAAGACCAAGAATGGAGGTTGCAGTTGTCTACCTTGCCTTCCAATTCAAATTTGTAATTCTATCCATTTTAGGTACTTATATGGCTCCCATTATTGTAATATCTGAATGCCTTGCAATCTTGTTTGTATTTATCCTCACAAAACCCCTGTGAGGTAGGGACGTGCTATTATCTCCATTTTACAGATGGAAACTGAGCCATTGGGAGGCCAAAATAACTTACCCCAGGGTCACATAGGAAGTCAATGGCCGAGCTAGGAACTGAACCCACGTTTTTCAAGTTCTAAAGTAGGGCCCTGTAGGAGGATAGGGAACCATGGAAGATTTTGTTACGGCCTAGCTTAGGCAGTTCCGCTTTCTCAGCCTCCGGTTATTGTAGGACACAGCATGCTAGTTTCAACCTGCCGTAACTGGCTGGAATTGCTGCGTGGCAAGCCCCTAGGCTGTTGGCCAAGGGGGCGGCCCCGGAGGGTGGAGAGTTCCTATTGCATTATGTATGAGCTGGTTTGCTGCCGTTTGTATAAATATGAGCATGATTTGTGTTTGCTTTTGGACTCCGTACCAGGCTGAGCTCCAGGGCGCTGGGTTCCCCAGCTCCGTGACAGCAACGCTTGGAGTCCCCGTTGTGGCTGTGTCACTTTACCTTCATTAAAGCCAATAACTCACAGTGTGTGTGGGCCTCGTTCTTACAGAGCACCCTGGGAGGGCCGGGGCCTCCCTGGAACGCAACAGGCCCTAATTGCTGGATCATCCTTCCTGATAAGTCAGGCCTTGAGCTTTCCAGTGTTTGGTAGTGTTTCTGAGGCTAAAGAAGGTGCTATGATGGAAGGCATTGAAGGTCTCACTACAGCTGGAAGTATTGCTGACTATCTGAGTCTCTTCCAGATTATTACTGAAAAAGCACCTCTGTTGCAACTACATGTGTTCCTACCTGCACAACACCCTGACATGCTTCCCAGATTTTGGGAAGATGGCAGGTTTTCCCCACTTACTTGCCCAGTTTTTTCAGTTGTTTTTAATTTATTAAAATTGCTTAGAGGTTGGGAGAGGAATTAAGACGACTGTGTTCAGGCCCACGCTGTCACTTTGAGCTTATCTTCCCCTGCCCTTCCCCTAGAAAAGACACAAGTGGGTTTGCACCCTGTGGTTTTGGTTATTATTGTTCTTGGGAGTAATCGACTGAATTACAACTCCATTGTGCAACCACCTCACATTTACTGTGTAGGAATAAATGACAAACACTGAAAAGTTTAGGTTATAGGTGATGGAGACAACAAATACAGGATGGAAATTTACAAGAAGAAATATGTTTTTTGACATTGCAGAGCAGCACAGTCTGTAGCTGTCAACATTGCAGGATGCAATAAATCTGCTTATAGGGAACAAGGAGAACAGTTCTGAGGCCTACTAGCTAGGGTGACAAGGCTAATCAAAATTACACTTACCATACCAGGTTCCTCCTGAACTTTAGGTATATCATTCTTTACATTTCAGTGGCTAGCTGACAGGTCTGAAAATGTCATTGTAAATGAAGAGTCATTGTTGAGTGTGGTTCTGCAGTGATTGGGTCTTGGTCCTACACCAGTGGTCACTGGGAGCTGTGGGGGGCTGTGCCTGCGGACAGTCAATGTCAGCAAAATGTCTTGCGGCCCACAATCAGATTACCCCGATAGGCCGCATGAGGCCATCAGGCCGCAGGTCAGGGTCGTCCCTAGCTATTCTGAGGCCCTACACAGCCCCCCGCCCTCAGGGGGGTGTGGGGCCCCAGGACTCTGTGAGGGGTGGAAGGACTGGCTTGGAGGGCAGGGGGAAACTACCCCCCAGCACTCACCGGCGGCGCGGCTGGGGCCAGGTCCCTGCACTTCCCGCCGCTGGTGAGTGCAGGCCTGACCCCTGCTGGAGTCCTCAGGGGAGGGGGGCGGGGCTGGGACGGAGCAGGGGGCGGGGGCTTTGGGGAAGGGGTGAAGTGGGGGCAGAGCTGGGGCGGAGCAGGGGCGGGAAGAGGCGGGGTGGGGTGGAACGGGGTGGGGGCCTTGGGACAGAGGTGGGGCAGGAGCTGGGGCAGGGGCTGGAGCAGCACGCAGCTGCGCAGGGCACCAGGAAATGTGGTGTCCCAAGTTTCCTGGTGCTCTACGCAGCTGCGTACTTTACGTATGGGTAAGGATGGCCCTGCCGCAGGTTGCCCACCACTGCCCTACACTATTTACCATTTTTATCAATGACCTGGAAGAAAACATAGAATCCACACTGATAAAGTCTGCAGATGATGCAAAGTTTGGGGGAGCCCTAAATAATGAAGAAGACAGGTCACTGATACAGAGCCAGCTGGATCATTTGATAAACTGGGTCAATCAAACAATATGTGTTTCAATATGGCTAAATGTAAAGTTACACAGCTAGGAACAAAGAATTCATGCTATACTCAGGGGAGGCTCCAGGCCCCAGCACGCCAAGCACGTGCTTGGGGCGGCATGCTGCGGGGGGCGCTCTGCCAGTCACCAGGAGGGCAGCAGGCAGGGCTCCGGTGGACCTTCTGCAGGTGTGCCTGCAGAGGGTCCGCTGGTCCCTGCGGCTTCGGTGGAGCGGCGGGACCAGCGGACCCTCCACAGGCACGCCTGCTGGAGATCCACCGGAGCCGCTGGACCGGCGACCGGCAGAGCGCCCCCCGCGGCATGCCGCTGTGCTTGGGGCGATGAAATGTCTAGAGCCGCCCCTGGCTATACTTATAGGATGGAGGACTCTATCCTGGGAAGTGGCAATTCTGAAAAAGACTTGGTGTCATGGTAATTGTCACTGTGCTTCAGTGCGTCACAACTGAGAATACCAAATTCAGGACAAACTGCTGAGAAATAGGCAGACACACCCCAAAACTGGTGGTTATTCTACCATAAAATATACCAAACCAGCAACAAAAGTAAATTTCTGTCTCACCACACTGGCTAACAAGAAGTCAGACATAGAGCCTCGTTAGGTATTCCAGTTCTTGTTTCAACACCCAGACACTTGACTTAATGATGAGTGGCTATTTAAAACCAATTTAATCAACCAAAGGGTTCTTATGATCCCAGCCACATACCAAGGTCAATATATAACTCAGATCTTACCCAATAATCACACTGTTGCCCATCCTTTAGTATCTAATCTCTAAAAGTTTATAAGAGAAACGAAAGAGGTGAGAGTTTAGATTGCTTAAAGGAATCAAATACATACAATAATTGCAAATTGGATCAGGCTTGAAGCAGTGATGGAATAAACTGCTGGCTTGTTAAGTCTCTGGTTGCTTCCAAATGATTGGAAGGTCCTCAGTCCCTTGGTTAGAATGTGCCCATTAGTATAAGTCCATAGTCCAGATATCAGAGCAGGAAAGAGTAAAAATTGTCGTCTTTCCAGGGCCTTTTATAGCTTCTGCCATGTGGAAGGAACTTAATTGTTCCAAGAAAAGCCCTCAGCACAGTTTGTGGAAAAGTACAGGCAGAAGATGGAGTTCAGTACCACATGAGCTGGTCACATGCCCTTGCATGCGTCAATGAGTGATAGAAAGGGCCACTACCCAGATTCTGGCTAGAATGTCCACAGGAAAGTCCAACAGGTGGGGATAAGCTTCTTTCATGGCCCATTGTGTTCACTGATGGGCCACCAACTTGATTGATTCATTCACAGTGTGCAGGCTAGACTGGATGTAAACTACCTTGTAGGTGTTACTGAGGGGCAAACACATTTGAAATAAAGGTATATAGTCAATATTCATAACTTCACATATGAAAATGATGCATGCATACAAATAGAATAATCGTATTCAGCAAATCATAACTTTTCCATTGACACCTTACATGACATACTTTGTGAATTGGCCTTGAACACACCTGTTACAAAGAGCAGGCACAGTCTAATAATGTACAATGAGCGCACAAGCAGCCTGTATGAAAATAAGACCCACCTCATAGTAACTAACCTGAAAAATAACAGATGGTACCAACTGAAGTCTGTGGTGGCAGATGGTAAGCACCAGGGACCCCCCTTGGGGAATAAAACCATGGATCTGCTCAGGGTGCAGAGTCAAAATTTTACAACTGCTGTGGTGCTGTCAGCCCCGGTGCCAGCTCATGCCAAGGCCTCATGTCTCAATAGAACACTGATAAATACATAGCTGGACTCAGTCTGGCTCACCTGTGTGCTAATATTGTTAAAATAGGTATGTAAGGCGGTTGTGGTTCTCTCCCCGTCTGTCAGGGAGGGAGACAATGCTGTCTTGCTGCAATGCTCCTAGAGCGACTCCGTTCAGGGGGGATTTAGTTGACAGTTAATAGGGCCTAGCTTTCAGTCCAGACTGGGCAGCAATTGGGCCTGGTAGCCCTGACGCTCAGCCAGAGTGGGGCAGCACACAGTTAATGGTTCTGGCCCACAGTTGGGCAGGGTAACAGAAAGTCTATAGGCCTGGACTCCTCAGTCGGGATGGCGCTATAATCAGTTAATGGCTCTGGCTTGCAGGCAGGCCATGCAGTAGTGAGTCTATCTGCCCGGGGCCCTCACTTAGGGCAAGGCAGCAACCAGGTAAGGGGCTCTGGCCTGCAATTAGGCTGAGCAACATGGCAGTCTAGAGGAGATTAGCTCTCTGGTGTCCTAGCTCGGGCAGGTGCCAGACCAATGCAGGCCTCCTGGCCTAAAGGTGGGGAGGCTGCCATCCCCTGAGAATTCCAGTGGCACTATGTAATCATGCATGCAGGGAGCTGAAAAATCTGCAGTGCAGGGGTGTCATAGAACCTATAGAGGCTAGGACAGCCTAGGTAAACAACATGATGTTAAAGAATCCATAAGGAAATTAAGCAACTTCATAGGCCCAAAGCCACTGAACTGGACATTGAGAAGATGCTACTATTCATTGCCCACAATTAATGGCATCTGGACAGAACTTTTCAAAGCCAGAATCTTTATGGTCTGTGATGTGAGGAATGGATTTTAGTACATAAGCCTGGCTAACGAGTCCAGCAGATGGAACAACTTTGCAACACCATTTGGTTGCTACAGACATCTACAGGCCAATGGGCATAAGCCTAGCACCAGAGCTGTTCTGGAGAAGTTTCACCCAAGTACCGCTTGGGGTGAAAATAATTGCAGATGATATCCTCATCGTGGGTGAGGGTAGCAATGATATAGACGCCGAATGAGAGCATCACTTCTATAGTGATTTAGGGACAACAATATAAAACCCAACCCAGAAAAATGGTGACTCAAACAGAATGAGGTAACATACATTGGAATCTGCTTCCAGCAGAAGGACTGAAAGCAGATCTCAACAAACCAAGTTAGTCAGACAAACCAGCTCCAGCGAATGTGAAAGGGTTACAGGACTTCATAAGAATGATAATTTTTTTGTCCAAGTTCTGTCCAAACCTGGCTGCAGTAGTGGAACCCATCCATCAGCTGACAAGGCAGGATGTTGAGTGGGACTGGGCTACTGACACTTCAGTGTGATGCATTAAAGAAAGGACTGGTGGTAGCTATTTTGCAGGAGTAGCCAGTCACTTATGTAAATAGAGAATAATAGGGACTGAACAGGAGTATGCTCAAATAAAAAAAAGAGCTTCTGATTGTGGTATTTGGAGTGGAGCAATTCCATCAGTACACCTATGGCCATCCATTGCAATCAGTAATAGTGCAGATCACAACCTGTAGAGACAATCATGGCAAAGCCCTGTGACAAAGTCAGGCTATCCAGATGCAAGAGGGTGTTGGAAGGCAGATATGTAAGCTCTAGAATGTTAAAGGCCCTCTTCCCTATCAGCTGAGAAGGGGTACCTCAGGTCAATTAGGATCAGCTGAGAAGGGGGAAACAGACAAGCCTGAGTGCTTGCTAGGGGAAGGACTGACTCCCCAGGGCAAACCACAGGATGATACTCCAACCAGGAGGCAGGGAAAGGTATCTCCCTTTTGTATTGGTATCTAGTGCAATAGTTCCTCCTGTTTGTTGGAGAATCACCCCATAGACCTACTCTGAGGCCTACCCAGAAAATACGGCTGAAGGAACACAGAAGCGGGAAGACAAAGACTGCCCCAGAATGGCAGACAGGGGTTGATTTACCTCAGGCCTGTCTTGCCAAAGGGAGAGTGCTGAGGCTGGTGAGACAAAGAAGGTGCCTTGCCACAACCCCTTCTTAGTGTTCTAAGGAAGTTGCTCCAGCACTACCAACAGGGATCAGATATTATCCAGGATGATTACTGGTGTTAGCTGACACCCTGCGTAGGGCAGATATACCCAGCATCAGTGAGATGGGGAAGGGAATCAGGACATCGAATCCATTTACACATGCTGCACTGTTTCCCAGTTATAACAGCAAAGTGGATGGAAATCAAACAGGCTATAGAAAAGGACATCCAACTACAGGCCATCAAGAGAACAGAATGACCAGAAGACAAAAGCCAAGTACCAGTGGAAGCAGAATGATAGTTTCAAATTAAAAATGAGCTGAGTGTGCAGGATGGAACCAGATTTCAAGGACAGAGGGCTGTTGTCTCTGCCTCATTACATAAGGATGTCAAGCAAATAATATATATCTCACAGCTGGCCATTGCCAACTGTCTTAAATGGGCCCAAGGGTGTGTTTACTGGCTAGGAATTAATATACAACTCCATTCCTTGAGAGAAGGGTGTGACACCTGCTGGTCATGTGATAACCACCAGCAGAAAGAGACTGTTATCACATGACCTGTCCATCCAACCCTGGGAAACGATGGGAATGAACTCATTTACCTTAAATGAAAAGCAGTTCTTGTTTACAGTTGACTACTATTCAAATTTTGTGAGGCCAGATCCCTGTCTTATTGACACATTGAGGTCCCAGTTTGTGAGATATGGTATTCCAGACACTCTATTCACTGTCAGTGGGCCCCAATTTGCCTTGCAAGAATTTAAGGAATTTACACCCAAATGGGAGCTGGATCACCAAATCTCTCCATCATACTCTCAGAGTAATGGTAAGGTAGAATCAGCAATGAAAACAGCTATGAGATAGTTACACAATGCTGTTTCTTGTGGTTCAGCATTTTTGGCCCACAAGAATACTTCATCACATGAGTGCCAAAACAGTCCAATGTACGCACTGATGGGACAAAGGACCAAAACCCTGTTACCAGTGAGGGGATTTCTGTTGCAGCCAAAAGGATGGGGATTACTGAAAGGAAGTGGCCAACAATCAGAGAAAGCAGGCCCTAGAGTATGACAGGTCAGTCAAGGACTTGCTGGCCCTGGAGGCAGGATCTCCCATGAGGATACAGCCATTAGATAGACACCAGGAATGGACTAAAGGAGCCGAGGTGGTGGAGTGGCACCCAGGTCATACAATGTGACTATGCAAGAGGAACAAGTGATCCAAAGGCACAGGAGACACAAACCAGAAGACACAACAACACTCAGAGAGAATCTATAGATATCATCACAAATGAAGAGTCAGAGAACCATCCAGAGACCAAAGGCCAACCCCCTATGGAGGAAGGCATCTCCATGGAGAGAGTGGACTATGACAGGTGACAGGAAGATAGAGATAGGTCACTCCTAGTGTGGCTGCTTGTTGAGAAGCCCTACCTATCTCAAAGTCTATGTAACTGGCTAAGTCTGTGGTAAAGATAGGACTTAACTTGGCTACGTGCTAGCAACCTCTGGCCGAAGGGACACGGGGTGGTGGTCTGGGCGTCAATTTTTTATTTTTATTGTTTTATATTAAAATGTTTGTAAGACAGTGAAGATGTATCATGATGAGTGGAACTGGAGTTAGAGGGTCCATGTTCCCTGGAGGGACTGTTGTTTAGATGACACCAGCGGAACAGGGAGCACGATTCCTCACACTGGTTTACCAGGGGTTAAGCACACTCTATGGGCTGAGGAGGCCATGCTCCCTCATCCATGCTGGGCATGCTCCAGGTGGAACCAGGATATATAAGGAAACAGCTCAGACTACTGAAGGGAGCAGAGGTGTGTGGCAGGCTTCTGCGAAGACACTACTGGTGCTGCAAGACACAGAGACCAGTTGAGCTGCGGTGCCAACTGATACCACAGACAGAGGAGAGACTGCGGAACCCCCAAGACTACCAGCTGTGGAATAACTGGTAGGAAGCAGCAGAGGGGAACTACACACTGATTGGGGTGTGAAACTGGGGTTTGACTTAATGTGTTTCAGAAGGATCCTGGCTGACCTGGTGATGGCGACCCCTGCTTCAGACATATCCTGGGCTTAGACCCGGTGGAGTAGGAAGGGCCCGGGTCCCCCTACCTCAGCTGCCGCCCACCCTTGCGTGGTGACCCACTCCCCTCCATCCACTAGGCCACACTGCCCTGCCACAAAAGGCAATTCCATTGACTCTGGCCAGTGGGCTACATGGTCCTGCCACAAGGTGTAGTCCTATTGACTTGACCTGTCAGGCCACACTGTCTGACACCAAAGGGCTGCTAGACTAACTTCGGCCATTATGCAATGCTGCCCTAGGCCTACCCCACAATAAAGTCGCAATGAGAATTTTTCCACTGACTTCAACAGGTTTTGGATCAGGCCCTAAATCAGGGGTAACTCCACTGTAGTTAATGGGGGTACATCATGGTAGCATGATAAGGGCTCAGAAAGACCTTTAGTGTCTGTGGTATTTGATTTACTTTGGGCTAAAACTTAAATTTTACTCAGGCAAAATTGCCATTGGAAATCAATAAGTCTTGACTGAATGAGAATGGCAGACTGGCGCCTGAGCACCATTCCTGAAAATAAGATTGATGCTGGTACAAATGGATCAGGGTGCTTATTTTGTTTTGTTTTGTTTTTTCCTATAAGGAATTCTTTCATACTATTATGGCTCCATTAACACTGATCTGAGAAAAGGATGTGTTTCCTGTTCCCACTCTGTTTAGCCCCTTGCTGCAGCCTTGATTTACTAAATGGCTACACTATGATTTTAAGAATACTCCATGGTCAATTTTGGTACTTCCTATCTGTCTCATTATCTTATTGTGAAGTCAACCTCTGCCCTTGTTTTGCCATCAACACCAATCTCATACTGAATATATCCAATAGGAGTTTATCAGTTCTTGAGAGCAAGGAAGGAAACCAGAGAAGGCATTTTGCTTACTCTTTAAGGCAAAATTCCTTCCTTGGGCATTTCCAGTGGTTGGCATAAGTATGTGCTACCCTTCACACAGAAACAGAAACAAAGGGACCAACTAGCTCAGCTCTACCCACAGTTGTTCCTTCTCTTCAGCCTGGCAGAGATTCTCCTCTACCTTTTCATGTATATTATTTATTTGTATTATCTCCATTTTACAAATGGTGAAACTGAGGCACAGAATGGTGCATAACTTGATGAAAGCCACAGAGCAGGTCAGTAGGGTTGCCAACCCTTCAGGAATTAAATATTACTCTTTCATTAAAGATTAAGTCATGTGATGAAACCTCCAGGAATACATCCAGTCAAAATTGGCATCCCTACAGGTCAGTGGCAAAGTCACAAAGAGAACCCACATCTTCTCATTCCTACCCCCGGAACATGCTACTCCTCAAACTTATTATAAATTGTCTTTAAGAAAACTTGTATACATAGTTTTCTTGTAATAAATTATTCTGTTTTTCAACATGATGGATGCCACAGGCAGTAGGCCCAAGTAATTAAATGTAGATCTGTGTCTGTGTTCAAAAGGAAATTATGGTATGTCAATCTTAGATTTGACAATCAACATTCTGAGTGGGATTTTCAAAAGCCCACAGTGGTAATGCCCATTGATTTAAATGGAAACAGAGTTAAACAAAATGTTCAGCCCTTTTGTGAAATCCCACTCTCTTTCTTGAGACAAACACACAGAGACATACCGAATTTCCTGCAAGACCACACATCAACAGTACTCTTTAGAAGATGTATGCTGTATTTACTAAATCTAGCATTGTCTGTCCGCATGTTCCAATTGTGGCATCAAGACGACAGTTATGAGAACAACAGATATTCGCATCAGGGATATATGTTGCTAGAATTATTATTAAAGTTCAGTGGCAAATTCTTGAGGGATCACCCGTGACTTATTTTACTTTGCAGATGTTAGAACACAAAAAGGAGAATGGCTGCTGAATTTAGATGGTTATTTGATGACTGTCATGCGGTGACCCTTGAGAATAAGTCTTTTCCACAAAGACAAAGTGAGAAAAACTATATATTTCATATACTAAAATGTTTTATTTTTCTTCAAAAGTGTCCATAAGTATGGCCTCTGATCATATAATCTCAGGCAGTGATCTCCTCAGTTTTCAGAAGTCATGTCTGGGTCAAGTTTGGTCAGTACTTGGATAAAATACCTCCAAGAAAAACCCAAGATGCTACAAAAATTAATGTTGCAATATGTAGTACTGTCTCAGGCTGGCTGGCCCTTTAAGGGAGTCAGGCTCAGCTTTGTCTGTGATATGGCAATTATCCTTGAGCTGATTCTGTGGCCCATGTGACATCCTCAGGACCACACAGGTAGTATGTACGTTATGTAGATATGGCCCACATAACAGATAAAGAGCTGCATATGCAGCCCACAATGGTAAATAAGTTGAGAACCACTGGACTAAATGCTTAAGCCAATAGCAGGCAGTTATGGATTAAGTGGTGTTTGGTTTTGTATGGGGTTTTGAGTTCTGTTGGGGAGAAACCTAGGAATATACTACTTGGAAAGAAGAGTGGAATTGAAGGGGAGCCCAGGAGGGGTGGAAGATGCCATATTGATGACTAGTGGTACTTTTATTTGTTCAACTTTCTGTTACCCTGGAAGCGGGGGACTATATGTGACCTGGTCAGAAGACGGGGTCTCAGGAAGTAGCAGAACATTGCAGGGCTGGAGTGACTGTCAACAGGGGTCACCAGAGGGGCAGATCCTGCCATGCCCAGGCACAAGGGGGTACGCTAGCAACAGGTGCTCTCTTCTACAAATACTCTTCCATGGGAATCTGCACTGAGGGCTTGATCAAGGTGCAGAGCAGCCTGATCCTCATCCAGTGAAGCTGTGCTTTCTTTCAAGCATGTTCATAGTGCTACTGGGGCCAATGGGATGACTCACGTGCTTAAAGTTAGCCACTCCAGTACTTTATGGGTCAGGGCCAGTGCCTTGTAAGAGTGGGTCCTGAATAAATATCCCAGCATAGCGTGTGGGGGATATCCCAGTTAGTGTGTACTATGTTGCTGAAACTTCCATCTTTTGATGAGAATCTCCTAAGTGTTAAGGCTAGATATTCACTGTGTATAAGTCCGTTTTCATGCTGTTAAAGTGTGTGTGAAATTACATGCCTAAATTTGCCTACCAACCTGTTGTGATTGTTCATGCAATTACAGGCGAGTTTCATCTTATGCAGGGGTTCCATTCCGCGGTTAGCGTGTAAAGTGAAAACTGCGTATAGTCAAAATTACATTGAGTTGAATGGCGGGCGAAATCGCCCGCACTACAGAAACAGTATTTAAATTGTTATTTTTCTCTTTTTTTTTGTTTTTGCCAACAACGTAAAGCTGAAATTGCGCATGTTAAATGTGCGTAAGATGCGACAGACCTGTACTGCAAAAGCATGAATATAGGTCCCTAGACACCTGACTTTGTTCATTCAGTTGCAGTAAGGTGAATGCATACTATATAGATCTGCTCTGAATCAGAAGTGTGGAATTACATGTGCATCCGTGTCCACATAAAAGCACATCTCTTTTTTTTTAAAAAACATGCTTTCACAAATCAGCTAGGTGGATGTCTTCATTTTGCTCATTTTCACTCTGAAGTGATTGTATCCCACTGTTCACTGACTTTGACTGAGCCTGAATCAGCCACTACATTTGGCTAAATTGAAGTCAATTTCAAAGCCTCTGTTAATATAGAATATTTATGAGGATGTAGAAGGGTCAAATTTCTTTAGATGGGGGAAGTTATGGAGCTGGCAGTACATTACCAAGTTTGGAAATGACATCATTTGAGCCCCTATGCGCTAATGCTTTTGACACTAAAATTGCAAACATGTCTGTTTATACCCACTATAAATTGTACTGTATAGCTTTGGCTTGGGAGGATCTAATAAATGGTGCTAATTACTTGTATTCATAGTAGCTAGAGGCTCCCTGTGCCTGTATCTGATGTCTTCTAGAAGTCTCAAGCATTGAGAGATTCAAAATTTATTCTGGCTCTTTTATGACTTGCAGTATAAATAGAGATAATAAGTCAGACTTTCTTATTACCAGCGGGAACCTATATACTGTAGTCTCATATTTATCCAAAATTGCAGGCAATTAGAAAGCATATTTCTACACTGAGGTGTCTAACTGGAACACAGTAACTCTGCACAGATAGTTTTAGACATTGCTTTCCTTATGGATTGACCTCCTATCACTGCCCCTCTGCTTCTTTAGCATTTTGGATCGACTGGAGAAGAGTGATATGGGTATCAAGGAGTCCACGGAGGAGGAGGCTACAGAAGCTAAAGCAGGAAGTGACCGGAGCATGGACTAATGTTTAACAGTCAGGATGGAGAGGAAAGGTTGGATTTTTGAGATGTTAGTGAGAAAGAAGTGACAAGATTTAGTGGTAACTGCATGTTTAGGGGGAAGCAAAGGGTGGAGTAACAAATGACAATTAGATTGGTATTGTCAACAGCAATGGAGAAAGGGAGCAGAGGATTAATTTTTCTGGTGTGTTTTGTGATGTAAACCCTGGATGGAGGCCATCTAAACTTATTTACATAGACCATCAAATAGCTTGAATTGGGATAACAACTTTCCATGACTACTGAATTGCCTAGATTTGAACAAGCAAGCCTAGAGGTGAGAAGCTGCATAGCTCATTAGCAATCCCCGAGTCATCGTGACGGCTGCATTTATTAAAATCTCACTTCTGTATTTTGAAAATATCAGAAACTTTTATTTAAAATGTTCTTCAAATTATAGGCTCTCAGTTCATGCAAGTTCCTTTTTTCTTCTATGACTGCACTAAAAATCTTAAGTCATTTTGATAGCAAAATACTTTGTGAATTTTGGTATGTGAACAGTTCTCAGGAAGGAAAGGTAGCTAGCATGCCTGTTTAGTAACACCTGTAGCATTTAGTTATATTCATGAAGTCTCAAATGGTATCATAATTGCTGTGTTTTTACCATCCACATGAAAGGCAAATGATAACTCTTTCAAGTTACTGTAAGGTACAGAAAGATGTATGACCTGCTAGCATTACTGAACAGATGACCTGATGTGATGAATAAATGGATGTGTTCATATGAAAAAACTCTGCACTAAGTCTGTTCCTCCCCCTCCCTTAGTTCTTGGATGATCACTTATTCCTGGAAGTGTACTTATTTCTCTTCTTTTTTACTTTTTAAAAACTATCTGCTTTAAGGTCAGGATAATGCTGAAAACTTGAATAATACATATATACATCTCTGGATCAGTTCCTACAACTGACATTTCCAAGATGATGAGACCTAGCAATTACATTTCACTGGAGCTCTTAAAGCTACACAAAGATACATTACTTAGCCTTTATTAACAGTTGGCCTCATGGTGAGACAAGCAATGAATGAATTAATGCTTTTTAACTCTGTGATCGGCTGACGAAACTCATTTAAGACACATTTATCTTTTCTGTGCTACCGCTATCAATTTATTACTGAATTTAGGTTGTGACCCAGGTTACTAGAGGGGCCATACTGAGATTCCTCAATCAGGGCAAACTGCAAAGAACGGGGCAGACAATCACCAAAACTGGTAGTTTGTTCTAATAATTAAATTCACCAAGCCAGCAACAAAACAGCTTCTACAATACCTTACTGGTTAATCAGAAGCAAAAAATACAATTCCCCTTAAGCAATCCAGCCTTTGGCTCCCACTCAGGCAGCCAAGTCAAATATGGTGAGGATTACTTAAAGTCTTATCTACCATATATAAAGTTTTCCCAATCCCAAGATATCGGACACATCACCCACCAAGTCAATGAATGTTTCAGATTTACTCAAATACATGCTTACAGCCAATTCTTACTAACTAATCTAAGATTTATTTAAAAAAGAAACGGAAGAGTTATTATGGTTAAAATGTCATTATACATACAAATATGAATAAAGTCTGTAGGTCAGTTTAATAGCAGAGATGGTGAGCAGTTGATTTTTTTAAAAGGTTCTTCTAGAATCAATTCCATAGGTTATAGTGCAATAGTCAATCCATGTGCAGAGTTTGTTCAAATTCTTCCATGAGAAATAGCAGGTAATCCAGGGCACAACTGGAGACCTCAGTCTTGTGACTTGAACTTCCCCTAACAAAATTTAAGCCGATCTGAGATGACAGGGTCAGGCCCTAGAGTTTTTTTATAGATTTCTGGCAGGCTATGATAGCCTCTTAGCAGATAACATAGCAGGCATTGCTTGGATGAAGAATAGGTAACATACATTGTTGCTTTGAAGTAAACCTCCTATTTCCTATGTATACACAGGTAATTAGTTACACTGACTAGCAGAAAAGCAGTCAACCATTCCAAGATTCACAGCTAGTTTACTACAAACTTCAATGAAAAATAAAGACAATGATATCATTACACCACAAGTTTAATCTAATTGCTAACATTCCCTTTTGATCTCTGAATCAATAGAACACAGTAATGAAATATTACAGACAGGAACCGAAGTTTAGCATATACACACTATTAGATCACAGGGTTAAACTCCTAACAGATATAGGTAAACCCAGAGAAATACAATTAGTATTTACTTCTAATTCTCTGACAATATAGGTTTACATTTCAAAGGATTTAGGCTATTTACATGGCTTTGATAACTATCTACAAGAAATGGCCCTGTTTATTATTTCACTATTTCTCTAATATCTTCTTAAAGGTTGATCTTTAGGTCACTTAGTCTGCTTGTTGTTTAACCCTTTCCAGCTCAGTGTTACATAGGTTTGTTAGTGTTTTCAGCAATTCATTTGTAACTCCTAATTATGATTGACTACTTGTTTATAGAAATTTACTGGTAAAAGTAGCAATTTAGTAATAGAAAAGAATTGCATGAGTTCAAAAGATTTAAACATTAAAAGCATTGCACCCATGTCCTTAGCAAAATATAGCTTGCACAAACACAATACTTAAAGGTACTACCAAGAACATCGCAGGGCTGGACAGCATGTTCAGGCAACATGTAGTATTGTTTTCTCATTAGCATAATTGCCAGTTGATGTTGCTCCATTTTTGAGAAGTAATAAAGTAGCATTTTTCACTCAGTAGAAATTCCAGCCCCATTAAGAGCTCTGAAGTCTAGAACCATGACCTTAAACTGGACTCAATATTGGATGGGAAGCTGACATACCTATCTTCTCCTGTTGTTCAGTCTGGTTGATTTTATATAAACTCAACACTTTGGGAGTGGTAAAGTTCTGGTAACTAGTAATTATTTTTCTGGGAATATGTTTTAACTAAGCTTGGAACCTGGGTCAACTCATTCAATCAGGACTATGTTAACATGAACTATGTACTTTTTAGTTCATGCCAATAGTGCCCACATGGGGCTGTTAGAGTACAACACTTCCGTGTGCTCTGCAGTTCACACTCCTGTAATCCACACTGAGGCAGAGTGTAGACAAAGCCTGCGTCAATAGGAGGGAATGAAATATCAGAACTATCCCAGATCTGCAGAACACCATGGCATAATGCACTCTGCTGGTACAGCCTATGTGAGTGTCCATGAATCTGCCACTGTAATCTACAAGGCTCTGCATAACAATGGAGTAGTATCCTTTCCTGTGAATGTAGTCGCTCCAAACTGTAGGCATATATGTGCCATCAAAGGCACCTGCACCATACAGATACCACAATTATTTAAGGGATAATTTCCAATGTAATCACTCTGGGTTGCAGTAGAGCAATAATTGCTTTGCAAACCTCCATGACAACTGAACCAGCCATGGATTTGCCAACCCTGAGTGGATTACGAATAGATCTGTAACAATAGGGAGTTGCCAGCTTCCACAAGGCAGTAGCAACAGTCTTCTAGATAATTTTTTCTTCTCTTGTCTGGAACTTCAAGGCCAGGATGAGCTCCCCACACAGCTCAGGAATGTGGTTTTCCTCAAACAAAAGCTCTGGACACTCTTCTGGTCATCCCATGTTTCCATCACGATCACTCTATGCTCATGGTCCTGATCCACAGCTGGGGGTCTGTATAGGGGAGGTGTGACATGAAAGCCAGCATTAGCTGTGTCCATGCTTCTATGTCATCATGGTGCCAACATTTTTTCGTTCTCTTTGTAACAGGAAGCCGCTACTGCTGTCATCTCCACCCAAAAAATCATCTCTTGAACACTGGCCACCATCCCTTTGTGGCAGTTTCCTCAGAGGTATGTGAAAGTAACATTGCTTCCATACAAAAGTAGCTTCCAGTCCTGGGGCCTAGGATGAGTGGGATCCAGACCTTAGAACACAAAGAGGTGACTGTACACCAGCTTGGGTCCTGCAAGGAAATTCATTTCCTGGGCCCAGACCATTTTCATTCAGAATCCCCAGAGGAGACAGACAAGTCATCCCACAAAGGCTGACCCCTGTGAAAGTGAGTATAGAGCAGCCCAATGAGTGTAGCATCAAGAATCATCAGGGGATTTTCACCCACATATCATTGCATCTTTCATGACTGGTTATAGCACCAGTGTGGATGCAGGGTATGACAGCAGGTACCTGGAACTCAACTGCTTCTTCTGCACTGTGGTTGTGCTCTGTTGAGTTAAACTGAAGTGAGATGACTCATCTTTGCCCAGATGGAGGCTAGACTGCAGTGAAGACAAAACCTAAGACCTCTTTGTCTGGGTAAAGGAGCCTTAATGTGAAAATGCAATTTACACCCATTGTAGGTCCCTTTACACTGCCAGAGCAGGACAAACTGGCCTTAATGTAAATCACATTCAGACCTGTAATACTAGAATTGTTGCAGCGTAATGTGGTTAATACAGATACTTTCCTCTTGTGTAGGTTTTTTAGTGAATCAACTCAGAGAAAAACATAGCTTGCGAAGTTCTTGAAGTCTATCACCACCTTAATAATTTCCCTCTTTTCCCAGTAATCCTGTTTTTCCCTGCTTCAGTTCTGCCTGAGATACTATCCTGGGGTCAAATTCATTCCTGTTGTACCTCCAGTGAAAGGAGGTTAGGGCATGTGCCTTGCTTTTTGCTACTCAAGATTAAGTTTACCTTTATGCAGAGCCAGCAATGATAGGCCTTAAGTGGGGGTTTAGGGGTGTATAGCCCCTGTTCAGGCCCTCTGCATAGGGGTGAATTTCCTTCTATTAGAGTATTGTATTTGCCATTATAAAAAAGTAACAGTTCCCTCCTAAGAAGTAAGAAATATCTGAAGGGCATCACTTTTTATTTTTTTGGTGGATATAGAGACCTGTTCTCTCTAGGTATTCTTCCCTCCTATATCTTTAGTGCTTGGAGTTGCTCTTTTGAGTTCAAATGCTTAGTTCTTTCTTCTTTTACTCATTTTCATGACTTCTCCATTGCCTGGTTTCTTGAGGACCTGGCTAATCTCGTGGTATTGTTCCAGATGTGTGAATCAACGTGTTCTTGAAACCTCATAGGAAAGTATTTATTTGATGTATTTCCAGCCAAGTTTCTATACCAAAGCATTTTGGAGAAAGATGCTTACTGAAACAAACCATTCGCTCATGACTGGTTTCAAGAAGACAGATGTGAGATTCTAACTGCAGTGTCTTTCCCTCATTTCAGAAAGTGCAACACAGATTTCCAGGGTTCTGGTCTTTAAAGACTGTTTTTATAATTCACCTAACCATCTTGGCCTCCTGCAGTAGGTATAAACTCTTTCACTGCTAAGTGATATGCATTGTCTTTGAGCATAGCTTTTAGTTTTCTGTACTGAATAAAAATTATTTAATAAAAGTTACTTCCTTTATTCATACTATCAATTGCATAATTAGAAAGGGGAAACTCCCCAACCCTGGTATGTGCATATTCTTAATAGTGCTATCATACTTTCCATATTAAATAAGTCTACCTGCTTTTATCTCTTTGTTGTCAAAGTTATTAATAGTCACCTACACTTCACAAAGATCTCATTATTATTCTGATAACACAGTTTCTTTCTTCTGATGGATTATGGTAAGGATCACCATTCTTTTTTAAATTTATTTTGTTGTTGTTGTTCATTCTATTCACAAAAAGGATAGAGTCCCTCATCCTGCAAGTATGACCTACATTCTTTGTTTCTACATATATATGTTTATATTTAGCCATATTAAAACACATACTGCTTGCTTGCTCCCAGTTTACCAAATGATCCAGATTGTTCTGCATCAGTGACCTGTTCTCTTCATTATTTACCATTCCCCAAATCTTTGTGTCATCTGCACACTTTATCAGGGATGATTTTCTGTTTTCTCTCTGGTTATTGATAAAAATGTTAAATAGTGGTGAGCAAAAGACCCAATCCCTGCGGAACCCCACTGCAATCAAACCTGCTTGATGACGATTCCCCATTTACAATTACATTTTGAGACCTGTCAGTTAGACAGTTCTTAACGCATTTGTGTGCCATATTAATTGTGTACCATTTTAGTTGTTTAATCAAAATATCATGTGGTTCCAAGTCAAATGCAAGACCGCTATGTTATGTCAACACTATTACACCTTTATCAATGAAACTTCTTATCTCATAAAAAATCAAGTTAGTTTGACAGGATCTATTTTGCATAAATCTATGTTGATTTGCATTAATTATATTACCCTCCATTGATTTTTTGTTAATTGAGACATGTATCAGCTGCCCCATTTTCTTGCCTGGGATCAATGTCACATTAGCTGTCTTCCAATCTTTTGGAACTTCCTCAGTGCTCCAAGACTTACTGAAAAACAACTTAATGTTCCAGCAAGCTCCTCAGCCAGGTCTTTGAAAACTCTTGGATGCAAGTTATCTGGACCTGCTGATTTAAAAATGTCTGACTTTAGTAGCTTCTGTTTAACGTTTTCCTGAGATACTAGTGGAATGGAAAGAGTATTATAATTACCATATGAGACTATATCTTCTGTTTTTTCCCCAAATACTTCTGCTTATTCTGCATTATCATTGATAATTCTACCATTTCCATCAAGTAATGGACCAATACCAGTATCAGGATTTTTTGTTGCTCATATATTTTAAAAACTCCTTTTTTGTGTGTTTAACTCTGCTGGCCATAGGTTTCTCATTGTATACCTTGGCTTCCTTATCAATTTTCTATAATTCCTAACTTCTGATTTATATTCATTAGCATCAATTGATCTTTGTGGTGGCACTAGGGGTTATTGTAAAATAATAACAATGTTTTTAACACATCAATTTTATGAACAATGAGACTTGACTATACTTTTTTAATACAAAAGAATTTTGTCCACAGAAAAAGCACCTTCCCCCTTCCCAAATCTGTCCTAAGAGCAGTGACAGCAGAGCAGTGTAAAATGTGACATTTACTGTATACTGAGCAGAAACATGCCCATCCTTGGATTTCAGAGCCATGGACTTGCGGATTGTACAGTTTCTAAACCTGTGCTCTTGTGAAAAAAAAAATAGAGCCAACTCTCTACTCCTTGTACAGCCTTATTGTAACCAAAGCAGACTCATGCCCAATGTCTATGAAACTCCTAACAATTCACATCAGGGTTGCAGATGTCAATGTTTTATTACTGTCTATAGCTTTAATTGATGATAATGCTACATGTAGAAGTGCAGTCAAGAGCACTGAAGATGGACCAAAGGTTCATATTCTTCAGGAAACTGATTCATTTTAAACTTATTTCTTTCCTCATCACTATATTTAGTGTAAGGACAAATCATTTTCATATCATTTTCTTTTCTGGTCACAGTCTTAAGAGTGTCAAGGGAATGGATAAATGGTCTGCTATTTTCTCTTTATTATTATAATTTTTCTCACAAGATTGAGAAAAAAGGGAGAATATAATGGGAATAAAAATGCACAGTATTGAAGCATTAAAAATGTGGTGATCATTCATTCATGTAACAGACTATAGCAAGGGCAAAAAGCAGTGCAAGATACATTTATTCTCTTGACAAAAACTGCAGAAAGGAGAGGAAATAGTAGAAAGATAATTTACTCTTATGACAATTCTACTAAGGCAGAAGTCTTGTGGCCTCTTGCAAATGTCCCTTGTATCAACATAGCTTTGGATATTTTATTTAAAAGAAATCATAGGGCCAGATTTATTTTTAATGGAAATAAAACTGGCTTTGGGTAATGAAAATAAAACTATTTCCAACATAAGAATACAGATATAAGTTTATCATTCATATTATTTAAATGCAAGATTATCACCAACCTGTACTTTAAACACTGAATCTATGTAGGAGTTATTTGAAATGTAGTCAAGCAAATATAAAAGCAGTCAGGTTTTGACTTTTTCCATACCTGGATTTACTTCTAAAGTATTATATTAGCTGAATCTCTGAGAATAATAATGATTTGATTTTAAAACTCTCTTGGATTAATCCCAGGACAGTGGCTGGGATGTGGAATAATAGTATGTTTTTTCCAGCAACCTTGGTATGGAGTTTGTAATTATGAAATATGTCATTTGAAATGATATATCTGTGCAAAATTTGCAATAATGGAAATATAAATTAAAAACTATTAGAAGAAACAGCATCCATTTGTTACTCCAAATTGTGCCAATTGAGTTTAACATAGTTATCTTGATACAAGTATCTCAAGAACATTTCTGTTAAACAATTGAACAAAAAATGGCACACAATAGAATTTGGTTTTATCAAAAGCTGTTTTCCTATGTTGGATGTTTCAAAGTACTTTGCAATAATAGTACTAATTATACTAATAATACTAATGCAATAACTGCATAGTTTGATGAGGTAGCTATTTTGTGCCCAGTAATAGCTTACATGCCTTTGGAGACTAGAATCTATTTTATTGAGAGGAAGAAGGTTGAGCAGGAAACTAGAACAGATTCTTGGGTGCAGCTGAGGTGCCTTTTGGTGCAGGACCCGAAGGGGTAGGGTGTAGGTGGCTTTATACCAATTTGGCCCCCAGTGTGGGTTAAAACAGCCTCAGGGGTGCTCTAAATTGCACCGTCTATGTCACCAAGGCTGTCCAGGCACTTAGGAACAGCTGGAGCACAAACCTTCTTGCACTTGCTCATGCCCTGTAAATACCCCTGTGTTGGAAGTGGTAGTGGGAGCAGTACAGATCTGTTATGGGGGCTCTGTGCCATGTGGGGATTCCCTGTGTACTAAGGGAATGCTCCAGTGGCCAGATACTAGGGCCTTATGAGCCCTTTGTGCTGCCATAGCTGATATAAGGGAGCCAGAATACAATGCTTTATCATGCTCACTGAGATTATCTTCTGTTGTTTTAGAGAAGATTAATCAGATCATTATCCTCCACCTGATATCCAGCAGAGACAAGCAGAATCTGCCATAGCTGAATGTATCATTCAAAGAGCAGCACCTCTGTCAGAGTTTATGTCCCTGTTAGCTATGGCTACTTGCCCTGTTTTGGGGATAAAAATTATCACTATTGGCAAACAGCAGATTGGAAACAGCTGTGTAGTTTCTAAAAGTTACTTGCATACCACCATTATGTAGGGCCAGATCCTGGAGTCTTTGCTCAAGCAAAATGCCAGCTGAACTGATGCAAAAGTTTATTTCTTCATTATCACTAACCTGGACAAATAAATTGCCATTGTTTGCTTGTGTGTGTGATCTATTTTTTCCATCCTTTATATTATTGGCTAGTTTAGCACCACTGTGTAATTTCAATTGCATATTGAGCAAGCAAACCAAAGTTGCAGAAAAACAAAGATAATCTTATTTCACAAACCAATGGCTGACATGAGACTAACTTGAGAGAGATCTCTTTGATCTAATCATGTAACACACACAAAGATCCACCTAGTAATGGATTTTGGGAAGATATGAGAAACTCCAATCCTAACCATTTTTTCAGTTGCTAGAGACTCTCTTTGGGATAACACACGCAACAATCTCAATGTGTGGCAGTATAGTTTATTATTTTGCATGTAATTGTATTAAGGAAATTGATATCTATACTTTTGACCTATGATTGCTATGAAATAAAATATTCAGAGCCATGTTGGCATAGACAGCACCTCGGATTTTCAAAGTTGTTAGGCATCCACCACTCACTGTTATCCAACTAACTCTCTTAGTCTCCTATGAAAATCTGGCCAGCATTTGCAAGCCATGAGACTGTTGCCTGTTACGGGGTTAGTCGGGGACTTTGACAGTTTGCTGCAGTTGTGGAGTCAAAGGGAGGTTAAAGTGAATATGGAATGCAGGACAGGAAATACTTATTTCTTTTCCATTTCAAGTCAGGTCTGTGTTCCTGAGTGTTATAACCCTGGCAAAACAAAGTTCCCTGTTCTCTAGAAATCTCTCCACACAGTCTCTCTTCCCTCATTTCCTGCAGGGAGACAAACCCTTTCCAGATGCTGTAATTGGCTCTAAAGGCAGTAAAGTCCACCTGCTCTAACAGTTTGTGTCACTCAGAAACTGTTTTTTTCTCACCCCCCAAAATATGGAGAGTGAAGAACACCTTTCTGCATGGTCTTCAGCCCTTGTGTTCCTAGGGATCCACAAGATTTAGCTTTGGTCCACATTGGAATTTGAAACCACCACCGAATGCAACATAAGAACAACATCTGGTAGGAAACTGCCAGTGGTAGGAAAGATCAGTGAATCATTACATAGCTAATGGGGGTTTGTACTAGTAGAGAAAAAGCAGACTGGATGCTACCAGCCTGACAGGATTTCCTCAAAGAGGGACTCGTTTGAAAACCCATCAGTATAAGATTGATGAATAGTCCAGTACTCTAGTGGCAGTCCATGCTGCTGCCCTTTGTAGGATCAGTTCAAATACCATTTCATCCATACAGCAATTGGATTTTAACACATAGATCTAAGGCAGTATATACCCTACAGACCTGATTGTCATTTACAGTGGCAGTGTAAAGGGGCCCTAATGTGGGAGTAAATTACATTTATGTGGCATAGTGTAAATTAATGTAGATGAAAAAGAAGCCCCAAGTCTTTTAAAATATATATTTTAATGGAAAATCCTGGGAGCATATTCAAAAGTGTTTTCAAAAATTCTGTTTCCCCCACATAACACTGTTTGCTTGTTGATTTTTTTCTCCTTGTATAAGTCAATTTTAATTTCCCTATGAATATTTGTTCAAACAAACAAACAAACAAACAAACAAACAAACAAACAAACAAATAAATGGCAGTTTTATCCAGTTTCATGTTAAGAAGAAAGTTTATGGTTACATTGTTAGTGTGATAGACTATAGTGCATGACACCACTTAAATAATAATGAATTTTAAAAGTAGATTAGTACTTTAGTGTTAGACTGTAATGATCACTTGTAGACTACTGCACTGGCACCCTATGAAAATGACATATGGTAGTTTTGCTGAGTGAATAACTCAGAACCAATAATGTATATGGCAAAATTAGCCTTTTTTTTGCGAGTGGAATAACAGCAAGCAGGCTGTGACTTTCTCAAGGTTATTAGAATGTATTCAATACTGGTATTGCTAACTTTTTTTAGTTTTCTGAGATCATGAATAGTCTTCACCAAGTATTCACTACCTGAATGTTGTTGGCTAATTGTGGTTGATCAGATAAGCCGTATTGTATTGTTTCTTGATTGAACGTGCAAGCACTTCTGGTGCAAATACTTACAGACACAAAAAATAAAATTCAGTTTCTACAAATGTCAGTAGGGGAGCAATTGGGCCCTTAATCTTCTGGCACTTGGCTCAAGATGAGTTGGCTCTCTAGAACCTCATCTGCATGGAGCTATGGGGGAAGAGCTAGGGCAATGTCTTAGGAAAGAAAGATGATTCTATAGATGGCTCCTCTGCTTCCAAGTCCCCTTTGCAGGATCCTGCTGGATCTTCTCCACCTGTTGAAGCAGAGGGAACAATCGGGACCCGAATGCCTTTACACGAATGGCCTTTACAGTCACTAGTCATTAATCATAGAAAGTAAACGATGAAAGAGTGTCAGGAAAATTGGATCAGATTACAGACAGCAGGCTTTTGTTGTGAGTGAAAAGGAGAATCTCTGGTCTAGTGGATTACAGTACTGGGTATGCTCTTGACTCTGGGTCCCTTCCATTCCTGGGTCTGCCACCAAGTTGCTATGTGATTTTAAGCAGGTCACTTTACTACTAATTTACCTCTGTTATCCCAACTATCAGGAGGGATAATAATGCCTCTCACTTTGTAAAGTAGTCATCCTTAAACACTTGACAATTGCTTTAGATACTGCATTAGCAAAGTTTGTTAGCAAATTATAAGGCCGCCCATTGTATATAAATGCCAAGTATTATTACTATATTTCCAACATGTTCTTTCAGCTACAGTCTAAATAGCAGACATGTTCAGTAACCAAAAGCAGAAAACAAGCAATGCAGAGACCCATTGAACAAATGATGCTAGAGATCACACCAGTGATAACCGAAGACAAACAATTAGTTGAAGAACCAAAGAAGAAACATCATGCAAAGCATCTGAATGAGAAAATGGTATTCAGTAGGGCAACATATTTATCCTCATGGTATAGTGACCCAATGTATCAAATGAGCAACCCTATCAAACCTGTGCTGAAATAGGCTGGATTAGTCTATTCCAAGACAGAGTAAAGCAGAAAAGGCCATTCTTTTACATCAGCCTAGGCTGAAAATGGCTTGTGCCATTCTAATAAGATGCCAGAATCAAAATAAATAAGCTTGAGTTTCCTTAACTTTTCTCAGATAATCAAGAGGACAAATGGAAATGGCATTTTAGACTTTTGGCAGTAAACCTGTGGATGAAAGGTTTTAAATAATGAAAACCTTTCAGGAAGGATAAAGAAAAGCTTCCTTGGGTTCAATCTGTTGCTCCCAAAACATGTTGAAAGGAATAAGTGATTGCAAGAAAATATGAGCCTTCAGATGTTGGAAATCAATGTCCTTAATTTCTCTGTATTGACTAGGCACTAGAAAAACAGCATTTTTAATCTCAAAACTTCCCAAAAGTTTCCTAAAGACAAAATGCTGTAAAGAAAATCCATATTATGCTGACTGCATTGTCAATAGTAATAAAAATGTTTCTGTTGCTCTTTGCAAAAGTGGGTTAGATATCTCAGTGTGTTTTGCATACAAGATGCCATCTAAGTGCAATTTTTCCTCAGACCTGTCAAACCCTAACATGACAGTATGTTCTTTCTGCATGAGATGAAACACCACTAGCAAGAATGTCAACATGGTAAATTGTAGCCTCTCTGAAAGTGGGCAGCCTGATGATTGCAGCCTTATTATGACTCCCAAGAACATTACTGTTGACTTTGCCACCTCAGTTCAGAGAAAAAACACAAAGGTATGCCAGCCTGAATAATCCTTTAAACATTTAAAATGCAGACATATTTCACCCCCTTTTGAAAGACAAATTGCAAGTCGACATATCACTAAGTGCTAAAATTCTATCTTATGGAAGTTGATAGTTCTAATTCAGTTCCTGTAAAACAAATTTTCACTCTTAAATTTTTTGATTCCTCCTTTCAGTGTCTCCCTTTATTAAAGAATTTGGAGATGGTATCTTGACTTGAATTAGCAACAGGCAGCTAATTTTTTAAACGGATTTGTCATGGCTATGTGTCTGCCATGGCTGCCACGCGTCTGGTACATGTCCATTAGCAGCTGTGCAATTGGGGTAATGCTCTGAGCATGTTTTGACTGTTATTCTTATCCCTAAATGAGAAACTTATCCAAGAAGAAAGGACTCTTGGAAGATGTTCAAAATGACAATTTCATGTTACTTTTCAGAGAACATTGCAATCATAATACAATAATACTTTGCACTTCAGTAACAGTTTTTCTTTAAGAATCTCAGTGCCATAAAAACATTCACTAAGGATTTATTATTCTTTAGACAAATAGATAAATAAATCTCTGGACCTTACTCTAATCTCACACTGGCAGTCACCAATATAACTGCATTGACTTCAGTGAAGCAAAGAGGAACCCATTCTCCCGTTTGATGAAAATCAGGAGTAATTGACTTCAGTGGAGTTACTCCTGATTTTCCGCAGTGAGAGAGGAGAATTGGAACCTATATTTTTAGTTAATTCCTTGCTTCTTTTGAATCAAGAACAAATATAAAAAGGATAAGGTGCTAGATCCTCAGCATGATTTACAACAGCTGAGGTCCTGGTCCTAGATATGTAATTCGAATTTAATTATTGGTATCCAGTAGCATTGCAGTAGTTAAGAGTAAGTATTTCTCTTGTCAATTCTAGGGAGTGCTGTAACAATTAATACCTTGACCATTTCAAATCTGGATTAACTAAACTGCTTGCTCATTTCCCAGAATTATTCTCTATGCACCACTTTCTGGTGCCCAATATCAGTCTTTGCCTTTGTTTGCTTGCACTTAATACCTGAAGGATCTCTGAGATCACGTCAGTTTTATCTTTAGTTCTCTTTCCAGCTCTCTGAACAGATTCTTAATATATCAAAATTTCTTTTGCTGTTGCTGTTTATTCCCTCATGAGCTATAATCAACCAGAAATTCCAGCCTCCTTATCATTTATTGTAATATTCTGGAGACAGCACACCACCTGCACTTTTATATGGGCCATAAATATGCTTCTAACTATGGAATCTTTAGTTAGGATTACGTCTCTCTATTTTTATTTTGCTCTGTAACATTGTTTGCCTTATGATTAATTACTGGGCTGACAACTCCTTTTGTACTTACTGTTTTATGGGATCTTTTGCCCCAGCATGCCTCTCTAAGGCTGGCCCTTTAAATTTGGCAGAACCAAACAGCTGCAGCTCTACAGCGGCTGTTTTGCAACTGTCTGTCCCCCCTCCCCCCTTTCTTTTCCAGCTGCTAAGAACTTGCTACTTTTCCTTTGTTTTCTCTTTCTTATTGCTAAGGAAATTCAGTTCAAAGGTTCAGTCACCTCCCCACGCCCATCACATTTTTTGAACTGCTTTCTTTCCTAAATACAAAATATGGAGCAATATTTTCATCATTATCATCATTTTTATTGATATTACATCAGCACTTTAATTTTTGTAGGAACTGTACAGCAATCTAGGAAGATGCAGCCTGTGACCCAAAGTGCTCACAAAAAATTCTGTACTTCATGGCAAATTTTGAGTATACCTCTGTGGAACTTTAACTTGTATAGAGTAACTATTATTTGGTTACCACAAGAAGAGGACTTTTGGCAATAATTATGTTTAACAGTGGCAGGTTGCTCAGTAATTATTAGGGTGTGAAAACCAACACAAATGATTGTATTATGCAGAGAGCTTAATCCCAAACTATATAGTGCAGCAAATTAACTCTGCAGTGCTTTTTTTTCTTGGAAGTAATACTGAAGAAGGAATTATACTATTTAGCATGTAAAATGAAATTAGAATAGAAACTCAAACTCCTTTTGAAAGTAATACAGTTGCTTTATTTCTTGAATTTATGATTCAAATACACTAGCTGAGATCCTGAAATCAACATGGGATAGATCAGAGCCATAGTTTGAGCCCCAGATGTGTGCAAAAAATAAGAGTTGTAAAGTGTTGTCGTGTGATTTTTTTGGGTGGGTTTGTATCTTGGGAGCCTCTTGCTCAAACAACCCACAGTTTTGGACCTCTAGCCTTATCCCAGATCCCCATAAGTCCCAACAATTTTCAAAGGTAATCTAAGTCAACATGTGGATTTTAGAACACTGAGAAAAATCAGCAGAAAGCTAGTCCCAACTGTAACCAATGTGGTGCTAGTGTCCCAGTATAATATTTCTGAGATTAGTGTCAAAACAAAAGTCTTCTGAATTGTTTCACAGGTATATGGGTAGTTCTTGTATATTGAGAAATTTTAGACCCATCTGAGCCTGTATATAGGGAATTTAATTCTCACTGGAGTATTTAAACAAGCTAAAGGTTGTTATAAAATTCAGCTTCATCAGTATGAGGTAATTGAAAGCACTGGATCTAGAGGACCTTGCTTTAAATTCAGAATAATGTAAAACAGTGTTATTTTTTATTTAGAGAGGTGACTAGGTGGGACTGCCTTCTAAATTGAGCTGGAAAGTAAAACAATATTCATATATTTAATCAAACATTGAATTACTCTATGGAGTTTAATATGGAAGGTTCTCTGCACCTTGAAGTCTTTTAAACCATGATTTGAGGACTTCAATGGCTCAGACACAGGTTTGATACAGGAGTGGGTGAGTCAGATTCTGTAGCCTGCATTGTGCAGGAGGTCAGACTAGATGATCATAATGGTCCCTTCTGACCTTAAAGTCTATGATTCTATGAAATCTATTTATCTTAATTGCTTTTATGGCTCCTGTTAGGATAGAGATATTCAGGCCTGTCTGCAAAGGCCTATACTTTAAGAATTTACGTGGATTCTTATCACTTAGCTAGTTATAGAGGTATAAAAGAAAGAATCAAAATCACTGTCTGTCTGTGAAATGTCCTTCTCTTAGGGTACGTCTACACTACGGGACTATTCCGAATTTGCATAAACCGGTTTTGTAAAACAGATTGTATAAAATCGAGTGCGCGCGGCCACACTAAACACATTAAATCGGTGGTGTGCGTCCACGGTCCGAGGCTAGCATCGACTTCTGGAGCGTTGCACTGTGGGTAGCTATTCCGTAGCTATCCCATAGTTCCTGCAGCCTCCCCTGCCCCTTGCAATTTCCGGGTTGAGATCCCAGTGCCTGATGGGGCAAAAATCATTGTCGCGGGTGGTTCTGGGTAAATGTCGTCAGTCACGCCTTCCTCTGGGAAAGCAACGGCAGACAAGCATTTCGCGCCTTTTTTCCCTGGATTGCCCTGGCAGATGCCATAGCATGGCAATCATGGAGCCTGTTTTGCCTTTTGTGACTGTCACCGTATGTGTACTAGATGCCGCTGACAGAGGCGATTCAGCAGCACTACACAGCAGCATGCTTTTGCTTTTGCATGACAGCAGAGGTGGTTACCAGCCATACTGTACCATCTACCAATCCATAAATTGGTAAAAAGATGATCATGGCTACCAGTCGTTTTGCACCATTTGCTGCTGTCATAAGTGCCCCTGGCTGCTCTTAGCCAGGGGCGCAAAAGCCAAAATTGGGAATGACTCCCAGAGTCAATCCCTCCTTTTTGGTATCTAAAAATAGAATCAGTCCTGCCTAGAATATGGGCAAGTGTACTAGAGAACCACTGTATCAGAGAGTACAGCTTCTCTGTGTCAGATCCAGCAGAAATTATGAGCTGTATGCTATTCACAGGGGGTGCTCCTGCAACAACCCCACCTGTTGATTCTGTTCTTCCCCCAGCCTTCCTGGGCTACTGTAGCATTGTCCCCCCACTTGTGTGATGAAGTAATAAAGAATGCAGGAATAAGACACACTGACTTGTTAGTGAGAAATGAGTGGAAGGCAGCCTCCAGCTGCTATGATAGTCCAGACAGGACAGTAAGGAGTGTGGAGGAGAGGAGCCCAGCATCCCTCTGCTAGTCCAGGGGCAATTGAATCTTTTTTTTACACATGAAGGGTGGGGGCTGACAGAGCTCAGCCCCCTGTTGCTATGATGATGATGGTTATCAGCCATACTGCACCATCTACCAGGAAAAATTAGGGCCAGGCACCCTTGATAGACCTCACCGATGCTAGTCAGCATGGTTACCAGTCCTTTTGCACTGCCCCATGTGCCAATAGGCTGATGATGAGGACGGCTACCAGTCGTTTTGCACCATCAGCCACCCATGGCGGGGGGGAGCAAGGATGTTGGTGTTGAGTGCTGCAGCATCGGGTCTATCTGCAGCATTCAGTAAAGATAGGGTGACATGTTAAAGAGTCAAGAGAGGATTGTTTTCCCTTTCACTTCTGGGGGTGCGTAAATTGCCGAGCTATGCCCTGACCCACCGCGGACACTGTGTTTGACCCTAGAAGCATTTGGAGTTCAGCCAAGAATGCAAATACTTTTCGGAGACTGCAGGAACTGTGGGATAGCTTGAGTCCTCCAGTCCATGAGCGTCCATTTGATTCTTTGGCTTTCCGTTACGTTTGTCACGCAGCAGTGCACTGAGCCCCTGCTATGGCGTCTGTCTGGAGATTTTTTAAAAATGATTTTGAATTTCATCTTCTGTAACGGAGCGCTGATAGAACAGATTTGCCTGCCCTTACAGCGATCACATCCGCATGGTCCATGCGGGAGCTCTTTCTTTATTTTGATTTTTAACTGCATCGCCACACGTGCTGATCTGAGCTCCACGCTAGGCAAACAGGAAATATTCAAAAGTTCGCGGGGCTTTTCCTGTCTACCTGGCCACTGCATCCGAGTTCAGATTGCTGTCCAGAGCGGTCAGTGGTGCACTGTGGGATACCGCCCGGAGGCCAATACCGTCGATCTGTGGCCACACTAACCCTAATCCGATATGGTAATTCCGATACTAGCACTACTCCTCTCGTTAGGGAGAAGTACAGAAACCGGTTTAAAGAGCCCTTTATACCGATATAAAGGGCCTCTCAGTGTGGACGGGTGTGGCGTTACATCGGTTTTATGCTCCTAAAACTGGTTTAAATGCCTAGTGTAGACCAGGCCTTACTGTGACAGGCTAAGGCCGTCAGCTAAGATGTAGTTAGGCAGCCATAAGCTGGGAAGTGTATGGTCACATCCTCACATTCCAAACTAGTCACATTGAAATAAGGTGCTATTGGGCTATTAGGAATACAATTCTGTGACTGTCCTGATATTCCTATCATCTCCAGAGAAAGGGAAGAGCCTAGAAGATGTAAAAGGAAACTTAGTTTAATAGCATCCTGTCTGGCAAGAACTCACTTATCAATAGACACAGCTGGAAAACCCTTATGTCTGTATAGATGTAGTTGTGAAATCCTCACTTCTGTATTGTTTATTTGCATGGTCTCTGTCTGGTTCTGTGATTGTTTCTGTCTGCTGTATAATTAATTTTGTTGGGTTTAAACCAATTAAGGTGGTGGGGTATAATTGGTTAAATAACCATTTTACAGTATGTTAGGATTGGTTAGTTAAATTTCAGTAAAGTGATTGGTTAAGGTATAGCTAAGCAAAATTCAGGTTTTACTATATAGTCTGCAGTCGATCAGGAAGTAAGTGGGGGGTGGGGGATGGGAACAGGGACCGGGGATGGGGGAATCAAAATCATGTTTTGCTAAAGGGGAAAATGGGAACAGGGGATGGGAACAGGAACAGGGACATAGGCAAGGCTCTGTGGTGTCAGAGCTGGGAAGGGGGACACTAAGGAAGGAAACTGGAATCATGCTTGCTGGAAGTTCACCCCAATAAACATTGAATTGTTTGCACCTTCGGACTTCAGGTATTGTGGTTCTCTGTTCATGCGAGAAGGACCAGGGAAGTGAGAGGGTGAAGGAATAAGCCCCCTAACAGCTCCCATCACCTTAGTATCTGAGCAACTCACAAGGGTAAATGTATTTATCCTCACAACACCCCTGTGAGGTAGGGAAATGTAACTATCCCTGTTTCCAGATGCAGAACAGAGGCATAGAGAAGCTAATGCCTGGAGCCACCAGGAGACTTAGATCTTGCAATGGTCAGGGTTGCAACACCTAACATTTAAGGACCAAGAAAAGCACAGGAACAACACTGCAATCCACAAAGCCTGATTTAGGCACTTAAGCGCCTTAGACTGGGATTGAGAAGCCTAAGCTAGCCTCTGGGAGATGCTGGTGAGAGCAGTGTGACCTAAGCCATGCCCTTCTCCCAGAGATAGGTGCATATGTCTGGGCTGCAGGGAGCAGTCTATCTCTGCTTAGTGATCCACAAATGGGAACCTGACTCCTGAGGTCATGTGGCATAGGTGCTTAAACTGTTTCTTGGTCCTGCCTTGCTCCTCACAAAACGGATGGGGGAGGAGATACCCACCTTAGAACTTTTAGCTCAGGTGGTGAAAGCACTTGCCTGAGATGTGAGAGACTCAGTTGCAATTCCCTGCTCTTTTCCAGAGAGGGAGAAAGGTTTTGAAGAAGAGTCTCCCACCTCTTAGGAGACTGCTTTAGTCACTGAGCTGTGGGATATTCTGATGGAGGCCTCTCTCAAGCTCTCCTGTTGAAGCTGGAAGCTGTTCCATTGTGGCTAAATAATGAAAGAGTGATTGGTGCAGGAGGACTGACCCCTGAGTCTCCCTCCTGCCAGGAGTGTGCCCGCACCACTGGGCTACAGACTCAGAGTCAGTCTTGTTCTCTCACTCTATGATTTGTCCACTGTGGAAAACTTAAATAGTCACTGGATCAGAGCCAGAGAGACATGACATCAAAAACACCTTTATTCACAGAAAAGCGCATTAAGAATGATTTAGAAAGTTATAACATTACCATGTATATACAAAAAATATTAATAAAATAAAGCAAAGCACATTTTAAACAAACATGAAATATGTCTCACTAAAGCATCATTATCACCAAGGTCACTCAAAATATTGTTAACACACCAGGTCAACTGAGAAGTATCCAGGTTACAAGTCAATTTATAAAAGGTGTAATCAGTCTAGAGATGGGCTATAATCAGTGTGTAGAAAAGCTCTAGCATATGATACTGCTTTGCCCTGGCCATTCTGTTTTGGTGGGATTTCAAAAGAGCTAAATTTTCCTGACTCAGCAAAAGTTATCCAGGCAGGAAAGCAGTCAAATGTGAGCACTGTATTTCACTCCAGGAACAAACAGGGGGTTGGAGAAAACCAATCCCAAATGGCTGAAAGGCTGCTGCAAAAAATCGAAAAGAAGAATCAAATGGGGGCAGTGTAGAAAACAATGTAACACTGGATCTGAAGCCGGATTGAAGGGGCACTGCACAGACACCTCCAAAGTAAAACAGTACACAAACCACCTGGTTGCTATGATGCCATGTACAATCCTCCACTGAAAGTCACTGGAGTGTTTAGGAAGAGGAGGTTTGTACAGTGTCCTCCAAGCCGGGACATAGAGTCTTCCACGGACAGAAGCATCCTCCAGGCTGTATCAGAGAGGGTGGCATAATGCCACACCTTGACACAGATACTATAGAGCTGTCTTGGTCATGGTTTCAAAAGGAACATTCACCAAACCCTTTCAAGACCACAATCTGCCTGGTTGCACAAGGATCTCATCCACAAACAAGGAGACAGCAAGTGAGGGGAACACAGGATTCACCTCTGGAAAAACAATCCCTGCAAACATTTTCTGCAAATACTGAGTAGCCTCCTGAAGGAGCACAGCCTGGAATTCAGCGAGGACTTTATCCAGAAAATGCACAGGATTCTAGTCTGAATAACAAGAGTTGTTGTGGACTTGCAGCTTGAAAAACTTGGGACAATCAGGTAGGACAGCTTGGCCAACACAGCCTGAGTAAAGACAGAAAACAGGCTCCTGTAGGAGAGAGCTTCAGTGGGAAAAAGTGAGTTACAAAACAGCAGCTCTTCCAAGAGTCATAAACTGGAAAATGCCCGTCCGGCTACACTCTTTGCAGGAGTCTCGAGGTGTTAAAAAGATCATTATAGAATGGAGGCAAAGTTAGACTCTGTAATAGACCAAATGACAACAAAAATAGGTGACAGCAAAGCCCATCCCCCCCCAGCCCAGCATGATGGAGGAGACAAAAGCAAGGGACTTCCAGGCCAGCAGAGAGTCAGTGTTGCAACCGCCGAACAGACTCGAGATGAAATGCTGCCACTCTGCTGATTAAATCAATGAGCCCCTGGCCTCCTTCATCTAATAGCAGGAACAGCAAAGCAGGGTGCAACCAGTAGTAAGTATTCAAAAAATTGTTACTATGCCTTTGAATCTGGTCTAAAAGGCCCAAGGGAGGGCCCAGGCGCACAACTGATGCCACAATATTGAGGCCACAAGGTTGTTGACAATCAAAACCTGTCCTCCCAAGGAGAGTCTGGGAAGGAGCCATTTCTGCAGGCAGCCTTACACTCTCTCCTTGGCCCCCTCCCAGTTCCTTATGTCCATATGTTGTTCAGATCCAGAATGACCTCCCCAAAACCTTAATCCCAGAGGAGCCACATTGCAATTTTTGGGGCAACAGAGGTGGACAGCTACACTGCCAAGAGCCCAGTAAGATCAAATTGCTCTTAGCCGAGTTAATGCAGGCAGAAGATGCCTGTTAATGCACTTGTAAACAAGCACAAAGTGCCAGTACGTCACTGTCAGGTGTTTTAAAGACTGAGATATCATCGGCATAGGCTGGCTGATGAACTGGAAAGCATCCACTACCCCGGCACAGAAAGGCTAGGCTTCTGAGGAGGTGCAGGAATGACTCCAAACAAAGTCCACTTGCATCCGAAGAAGTGGGTATTCACCCACGAAAGCTCATGCTGCAAAACGTCTGGTAGTCTATAAGGTGCCACAGGATTCTTTGCTGCTTTTACAGAACCAGACTAACACGGCTACCCCTCTGATACAAAGAGAATACAGCATCCCAGACAGAAGACACCACTGATGAATGCTTCTGCGAAATGGGAAGCAGCAGCTATGGCCTCCATTAATCTTCAGGACACTAAAAATGTTATGGTACAATAAAGAAATATATGAAGAGAACACTGGCCCAATCCCAAAAGCTTCTGATGTTTCTAAAAGAAAACCATGGTTAACACTATCAAGGGCTTTCCCTTGGTCTATTGAGATAAGTCCCACATTCAGATTACAAAATTTGCTAACAGTAAAAACAAAGTATCAAAAGTACAGGAGTACAATATGTTTGCTTAGGGTGTATCAAAGAGTCCAGACAGTCCTTCAGTCAGTTAGCTAAAGCCCAGATAAAATCTTATAAGGAGAACAAAGGAGAGAAAAAGGTCTCCAGTTCTGTAAGTCACAGAAGTCCCCTGTTTTTCACGGGGGCAGCTCTTTCTCCTGGATATGCACTAGCAACACTTGAAAAAAAGTCAGGACCGGTAATTTGCCAGAAATGTCTGTAAAATTCAGATGGCAGCTCATTGATACCTGGGGCCTGGCACTTAGAGACCTGCTGGACTGCAACAGAGAATTCCTGCAGTGACAGTGAGTATCCAGGCACAGCTGTTCCTCATCAGTCAGACAGGGTACTTCCTGGTGCAACTCCTCCATTGCCAGCACATCACAGGCTTCAGGAAAGTACAGAGTTTTATAAAAAAGAAATAGCTGCTTACTGGATCTCAGCAGGGTCAGTCAAATAATCTGCAGACGGTCCACAGACTTTTTCTCCAATGTGAAAAAGAACTTGTGGGAGTGTGAATTTCATTAAGTTAAGTAAAATGGGCCTGAATCAGGGCTCCTTGCACCTTCTCTTCCAAGAAGCACCTCAGTGAAGGTTTGGTAAATCTGTACCAGGCTTTCCACATCAAGTTTTGCTAGAAAGGCCCAAGATGTTTTGTTCCATGGCACTCATGGCCTGATGCATGGATTGTGCAGCAGCCTGCGTATACTGCTGGCAGAACAGTTGAATCTGGACTGGTCATAAACAGATAGCTAAGGGTTAAGGTCTCTTTTACCTGTAAAGGGTTAACATGCAGTACCTGATGACCACCTGACTAGAGGACCAATCAGAGACAAAATAATTTCAAATCTCTGTGGAGGAAAGCCTTTGTCTGTGTCCTTTGTGTAAGTGTTCATGCTCTCTTTGGATCTAAGAGAGGCCAGTCATGTCTCCAAGTTCTCCTGGAGTAGTTCCTACTATTCAATAGTGAGTATTAATTAGAAAGGCGGATTAGTCTTATAATTTGATTTCTACTTTTGCAATTGTGTGTTTGCTGAAGGAAATTCTTTATTCCTGTTTGCTGTTACTTTGCTTTCACTGAGAAAGAAAGGAGGGGGAATTCTCTCCAGAAATTGATAAGTTTAGACCCTGTGTATTGTTCCATCTTGGTTACAGAGACAGTGACTTTCTTTTTATTCTTTAATAAATTCTTTTCTATTAAGGACTTGGTTGGTCTTTCCTTGGGTGGATTCTCAGGGAAAGGAGAGGAGGGAGGTATCCCTCTGTAGTGGATCCCGGTATCTCTCCTAGGAAAAGGGAGGGGGGAGGAAGCAGGGGGAATGGTTTATTTCTCCTGGGTGTAAGAACTCCATGGATTTGGGGCTCTTGGGATCCCCAAGGATTTTGGGGAAGGACCGTGTCCCAATCCACGTACCTGATTGGGTGGTGGCAGCTTTACCAGATCTAAACTAGAATTTTAGTTTAGAGGGAAACCAAGGCAGGTCCCCACTTTGGAACCCAACAGCTCTAAGTGGGGGTGAGACCTATGACAGGACTTTTCCGACATCCCACCATTATCTCAGGGATTCATACAGGGGCCATTGCTGCTGCCAACGCTCCCAAAACATAGCAACATCTGGGTAAAATTCAAGTCCTTCAATAATTTTATGTTAAAACACCAGTGGAAAACATGGGTGGGAAGAGGGAGAGACACACTGACAGAGACATAATGATGATCTGACAAGTGAGTGGGAGACATGGAAGACCAAAAAAACATATTCACATTAGTCTTCATGGTATAAAAGTGTTCCAAGCTAGACCGTGAGTCCTTGTAGGGAGTACTGCACCACAGTAAGGTGAGAACCTCCAAACATCTATTAACCCAAAGGTCTGCAGGAGACAATGCAGTTCCCTGGCTTCTCATGGTTCCTGTCTAACATATAATCTACAGTGCAATTGAAAACCCCTCCCAGGACAATAGCAGTATCAGGGTCATAGTCAAGCATGACCTGGGCAAGTGTCTGCAGAAAGGAGACATAATCTCACCTCAGTAAAAAGATTAAAAACAATACTGCCAATACATGTGTCCACCTGGAGGAGCCAGCCTAGCACAATCTCCTTTAGCTACCCCAATGGTGACACTGGATCCTTGGCTCAAGAAAGCTTCTCCTTCCCATTCCTTCAACCTGTTCCCCTAGTTATCAGGTCTGAGTGTGTTTCTTGCAGAGGACAACATCCGCCATTTTGTCTGAGAAATTCAAAGTGCTGTGCCCCTTTATGACCATCCCGACATCCATTAATATTGAGAAAGCCAGAGCCGAGGAGCACTTAGAGACTAGAAAGAGACCGCCAAGCCAGCAGAGAGAAACAATGGCAAGTGGAAATACATTGAACAAAATGAATCATGGGGAGACCTACATATCCTGAACAATCCCCACATGCTTCCTCCTCTTGCTCAACAATTCTGGGAACTATAGAACCACCATCTGTTTTCTCCCAGAGCTGCTCAGTAATTGCTGGGAACTCCCTGTTTTTAAGCCCTTAAACCACCCTTGACATGACTGATAGGTCTGGAGGGGCAGGGCCAGCCTTGCTTATGGAAACTCTTTAGCTCCTTCATCACCTGTGTGGGGTTTATACACCCCATCACACTTGTATTTTTCTATGTCAAATGGTTTAAACTAGAAATGGCCTGAGAAGGCAATGTTCAGATCCAGACTAAATTTAAGCTAAGGTTCATGGCCAAATTTTGGATCCAGTTAAGGTGCTAAAATCTGGAGCACCATTCTGCTGAGATGTAGCCCCAAATGGCAAAATATATTTATCAGCTGATGTTGTGAGATTTCCACCATCCTGAATCATCGAAACCCCATGAGATCAGCTGTGCTCACAACATTTTAGCTGTGTCTAAACTGGAACCAGAAAATACTGGTAGACAACTTACTGGTAGAGCAAAATCAGAGGTGTATGTTCAGATCTGGGAAACCAGATCTAGCCCCCACATAATTCTGAAATCTGAAGGACTTTAGATTGAAGATTCTGGTTTTGGTCTGTCCCTAGTTTAAAGAAGTCTTAAAACATCATTGTTGTGTATGTTGTCAATTACATAACAAAAGCAATAGATTAGCGGAGTTAAGTGTTGGTAGGATTTTTTAAAGATGAGTGTCAAAGGCCCAATTCTATTTCAGCTACACAGAAACAATTCCCCTTGACTTCACGGTGGTTTGTACCCATGGAATTGAGGACAAGAGTGGGCCAAAGGGTTTGGAAGGGCACACTGTGAAATTGGTTCTCAGGCCTTTCTAAGCTGAATTTGACTCGACTGTCACATAACAGATGATTGCCAAACCCAGTATTATGCTCACCTGTATCTGAGACTAGAACTGAGCCAGTGTTTCCATTATAAGCACTGGGACACAAATACTCATTAGTGATGCACTTATTTATTACTCTTGCACCAGAGAATGAACTCTTGCAAAACCTTGTGCTTGTGTAACACAAATTTATGTACCCTTTTGCAGTCATATTATCTAAATATTGCTTTTATGGTTCAGATCATAGACTATTAATTCAAGCCGTAAAATACGCAGTCATTTCTTGTTGCCATAGCAAAAGTAACCCAAAAAAATAGTTGCTGGGGAAACCATACTGAGGATATACACAATCTATAACCTTTGATATATGACTTAAAGACCACAATGGTACAAAATGTAACCATATCCTGCCTAGCTTTATATGTCTGAGACTGATGAAACCTTACTTATAAATAAAAAAGACAGCAGTTCCTACTGAGTGTGAAGAGACAGCTTTTACACCTATCAAAAACTATTTATTTATCCATCTATCTAATAAAAACACCTCTTTCTCCAGAGTGGAGAAATAGTTTTGGGGAAAAAGGATTCATATCATAACTGGAGGAATGATCAACAATCATCATGTTGACAACTGTTGCTATATTAGCCCGAGTAAAACACTGTGCTGCTGTAGCTTATGTTGTGTCAGCATTTTAATAATTGGTAGTCCATATTTCCAAATGTTAGTTAAAGCCCATGGGCTAAATTCACCCTGCTGGTGCATCCCTCAGTGATTTATCTCTGGAGGAGGGCAGATGTTTATACTAGGCCCTCCCTGGTTGTTTATAAGGGAAAGGCACCTTTCTTTTGCAACAGAGGCTTTCCAGGTAGTGTACTAAATAAGTGGCACACTCTTTTTAGATTACAATGGTCAGCTGTAGGCAGTGGGAGGAGCAGGACTTGTACTGATGCAGTGGAGGAGGGGAATCTACACTTTGGGGCCTACATCTGTGGGTTATGCTGGCAGAAGCTGGGACTGATTTTATTCCTCTAGATATGTTTAAAAATGCTGAATTATTTCACTTAGAAAAATGGTTTCTCCATATATGCATCTGTAAGCAGGATTTTTAGTAGGCTGAGTTATAGTGCATGTGCGGATTTGTCGACTTAAGGTTCCATAAGTACAGTCTGGAACAGCTCCGTATTGTCTCAATGAGCGATGGATTAAAAATTCCCCAGATACAGTGTATGAAGTAACATGACCAACCTGAATGGTTCTGTTAAAGCTGTTCTGGTTTATTGTGTCAGTGATCCACAGATAATAGGTCTCTGGGGGACTTCTGAATCAGGTCTTTCAATTCATGCTGTTCTGAACTGATGCAGTAAGGCTGCTCTGAATTGCCAAATCTAGGCAAACTTTGGCATACCTTGAAGCATGTTGAAAGATTTTGAAGCAGTGTCACATAGATGTCTAATGACTGTATAATGACTTGAAAGGAGAAACACTTAAAAAGCTGCAATAATTTTAACATTACCCCCTAAGAGTTCTGGATTATTTTTTTTTGAGAACTTGACAGCCAATCTGAACAGTAGCTGCAGAGACAAAAGAAAAGTATAGTTTTACATATTTTTAAAGCCTTACAATATCCTCACAACATTGTGCCAGCCTTCAGGGTCTCTGCAGACATATAATGTATTATATAACCATGCACTGTTTTCATTCCCCTGCAATACTGGACAAGAGCTTGAATTAAAAGTTAGGAGTACTCATTCTGAATTTCCAAGCTTTGAAAGGCAAACTCTTAAAATTAAGGTCACCTTGAACAACCAGTGAATGATCAGAACATTCTGATTTTTAAATGACTATTTCACTTATTGATGTATTTATTTTATATCATTTGAAACAAATGGAAAAAGACCAACATTAACTGGCCCAGTTTAATGTAATGATTGGGTATAATGAAAGCAGGGGAAACATAGCTTGGGAAACCAAACAAATTCTCTTAGTAATGGAACTTGGTACCTCTACCACTGAAAAATATTTGAGAGAAAACTTTTATCTTTGTCAGCCCTAGCATTCACCAAAATTACACAGAAGATAATATTGTTATGGAAACATTTCCTCTTTCATGTTTGTGTTCTGTTCAGTTCATATGCAGGACAAAATCAATGAAAATTGAATTATTCAAAATTTATATATTAAATATATGTATTGCCTACAATAGCCTCATATGTTTTCCTAAACTCAGCTTCATTGTGAATAAATCTTGGGATTATGAAGATAGTAAGTGTCAGATCTTGCCCTTTGGAAAAAAAAGGTTTGTTTTGAAATATACATTTCAGCATATTGCTGCGTGCTTCCACAAATATGGATTTCAGTGCACAGATTTAGCAGTGAGAACATTTTGTCTATTGGCAGACGATCAGTGTGACAGGGAATACCTGGCCTTTGCAGCTCCATATAGGAGGCTCCACTGTCCTACTACATCCCGCCCCCCGGGAGCTGCAAAGTGACAGGAAAGGAGCAGTGAATTTGGGTTCTCCATGCCTGCCTACAGAGGCCTACCAGAAGCAGCCAATCAGAACTGAGCAGACTCAGTTAAAAAGAGCTGCAGGGGCTTAGGAAGTTAGTTGCTGCCTGGGCCCAGAGGAGCAAGGGTGGAAGTGAGAGGAATAGCTGGAGTTTGCTTCTGGCTGTGCTTTATTTAGGTGAGAGTGGAAGAGAGTTTGAACAAATACCTAAGAATCTTAACCCTGAGATAAGGATGAAGCTAAAAGGGGCCAGGCAAGAAGAGGCTGTGGGAACTAGCAGTAGAGGATTGAGGTAAGTAGTATATGCCTGCTGTTTATGGGGTTCCTGGGTGTTAGAACCTGGAGTAGTGAGTGAACCTAGGTTCCCCCACAGGTAAAGTTAGCATAAACCACAAAAGGGGACAGAGCTCATTTGGGTGCCTGAACAAAGGGCTGAATTTAAAGGGCCCACAGCTGGGTTGAAGACCCTCTCTAAGCGAATGGACTGTTTTATTTGCTGGACTCTTTAATACACTGGAAGGGTTTCATTTTGACCTTGTGACTTGGCTGAAGAGCCAAGGGACTGAAGACCTGCCAAAGTTGGCTGGCAGCCCACAGGGGGTGCGCGGGATGAGACTAGCACTGCAGTACCACACCCAGATGCTAGGGGCACTCAAGAGGTGAGTGCCCTTGGTAGGGTGGACTAGGTCAGGAGACCCCCTGCTGGAGGCCAGGCCTCCTGGACCTGCATCACCCTGCCCCAGAATAGAGCAGTGAGAAGTCCTCCAGGCAGCTTAGAGTGGCTGCAGAGGAGTGGCCAAGCAAAGGGGCTGCTGGAGTGACCAATAAGGGGGCAGAAGGGATCTATATAAGACAAGCAGCAGAGGAGGGACTGGTAGTTCAGCTGATGTGGGGAGGTGGAGGAGTGAAGATTGGGTGACTGGCTGGCTGGAAGAGCAGCAGCACTGTGGAGAGTTCACTGCAGGCAGGACTGAAGCCCAGGGAATGCTGCTGAAGACTGGGTGTGTGGCTGGTGGAAAGAGCAGCAGGACTAGTGGAAAATGAGTGCAGGCAGGCTGAATCCCAGGGGGACTGAGCACAGAACCTGGCCACGCCCGTGTGGGTACCGAGATGGGCCCTGGCTTGGTGGTTGAAGAAGGCAGTGCCTCTGGGAAAAGCCTTAGAGCTACAGCCCCATACCAGGGCCATGATAAGAACTTGGACTGTATACTTTGGAAGGGGAGACAGTGTGTGTGGCATGGCCAGAGGGCTCAGCTGCTGAAGACCCACCAAAAGAACATCGGCTGGGGGTGGGGGGTGCTCGTGATAGGTGCCACCTGATATGACAAAACAAAAGGAGGCTCACACCCAACCAAGAAAGGGGGCCATCCGCAAGACGTGGGTGCCACCCTGTGAAAAACCTGTAATTGCAGTCACTATTGGCCAGAGAAGCAGGCTTCAACCCCAGTACATGCCCCCATTACAATCAGTCAATAACTAGCTTCATATCTGGAACTGTTTATTCCAGTCATCTTGCTTTGGCTTCAAATTATGGATGGCCTCACTAGTCTACAAATTACACTGATCATTGTTGTAAATGAGTTAAATATTTTCTGAAGTACATTTGTGCTGAAAAACTAAGGTCCCAATAGATAATACTTGCATGGCAGCATAGTGCCCCTTTAATTGTTTTTAACATGAAACACCCTAACTCGGGTGCCTTTAAATAATATAGTTCAACAGAGTACTACTCCTCACCAGTACACACTGAGTGTCATGTTGTTGGGCTGCTAACTTTTGTAAAGCCAATGAAGTGGAAGGCGTGTGTCGCACTTGTTTTTCATCTGTGGTGGCACATTGCCTAAGCTGTTCCACGCCACCTCTCGCTGGTAAGATGGCACATTCAATTGAAAGTGTCATGCCACAGCTAAACAAGATGTGTGGGAAAGGCTGTGTTAAAAGGCATGTCACGTGTTACTTTTTCTCAATGCATAAGCAATTTCTGTCCTATTCAATTATGTGTTAAATTAACACTGTGTCCTATAAGAGTTACCAAAACAGAAAACTATTCTCACTTAGTACATCACAGAAATGCAAAGCTTCAAATGATGAGGCCAGATTAATTTTCAAGATCAATTTCTTCATGTGGGGAGGAACTTTTATTGTTTTAGGTTCAAATTTTAGAAAGTGTGTGTAATGGGGTTTACAAACCTCATACCAAGCATAGACAGAAGGGGGAGGAGAGCCACAAGCAGCTGCCAATCATGGAGGCAGGCACTCACTGCTGCATCCACCAGAGAAAACAAGGCCTACTATAAAGGAGAAACTGCAGAGAAGGATGGGGAGGTAGAAAGGCTTGGGCCAGCAGAGAGGCAACCTGGTGCAGAGGCATTGCCTCTCTGGAGCACAGCTAAGAGACATAGGGCACATCTACACTACAATCTTAAATTGACTTAGGTTAGGGTGACTTACAGCCAGTGCAGTAATTACTGATGTCCTTCTGTTGGTAGTGTACATCCTCACCAGAGCATTTGTGCAGTTTGTCTCTGGGAGCCCAGCTGCCCCAAGGGCTTCTTGCCTCTGGTGGGGAGATCTGCACCCAGAGTCTAGTTGGCTGCTGTGCCCTGATGAAGATGAATTGTTCAAAATATAGAGAATGTGCTGATAATACAAATCAAAGAAGTATAATCAATTGTTCAGTGTGTCTGTTTTAGCATTGCAGTGTGTTTGCTCCTGGATTTTTTTCTGCAGTTCTGCCTGTACACCACATACACCTTACGAGCACATATGCAGGTGAGTAACTGATTTAAACAGAGACTGGGAATGGTTGGGTCATTACACTAATTGAATCTATTTCCCCATGTTAAGTTCTCCTCACACCTTCTATGGGTCATCTTGATTATCACTTCAAAGGTTTTTTTTTCTCCTGCTGATAGCTCATCTCAATTGATTGGCCTCTTACAGTTTTCTATGCGTACTTCCACCTTTTCATGTTCTCTGTATGTATAAATATCTTCTGTCTGTGTGTTCCATTCTATGCATCCGAAGAAATGAGCTGTAGCCCACGAAAGCTTATGCTGAAATAAATTTGTTAGTCTCTAAGGTGCCACAAGTACTCCTGTTCTTGATCCTATTGAAGTCAATAGTGACTACGCCTGTAAGGAAAATTAAGCACGTGCAGATATTCAAGAAGGGCCACACCCATTATTTGTGTATCATGCACCAACTCTTGGCATTATTTTGGGTTGAATGGCTACAATATCTCTTTCTGAGGATGAGGAAAACTGGAAGATGGAATGGATATATGTGTGGGTTTAAAAGGACTCTAAAGAGGAAAATCCTATTTAAAATACTTTCCCTGCACTACTAACACCATACAGTACCTAACTTAAAGTATTAAGAGTACTTACAATCAAATTTATTTTACATATATGCATTTGTTTGTATTCTTTCATCTTGGACAAGAATGCTAGCAATATCCTTGTAGTTAGTTTGGTAGTCTCATGCTCAGATTAGCTGACCAGTGAGTAAGTCTAAGGAGGTGAAGTCAGGCTTCTCTCTCTCTCTCTCTCTCTCTCTCTGCCTGCTTGCTCACTGGGGATGCACTTCACCCCAGATTCAACTAGATCTTACTAAGCTTTTTGACAAACAGACCACAGGCCAGTGGTTGGTAGGCAATGTGACACTTTTTTTTAAACCTTACCCCCCATTTTTTAACACTTAAGGGGCTCCTATAAAGTAAAAAGACCAATCGTGGGCTTTAAAGAAACCCAGCGACTATACGCATTGTCTCTTGTATCTTCCTCTAGGCTTTAATCACCGCCAACAAAGTGAGAATTTTTAGTTCTGGTTCTGATGTGAGCTGGTTCTTCATATGACAGGAAGTGGTCAGAGCAGTTAAGTGCAGCTTGGAGCATTTGAATAACTCTTCAGGGTACCATTAACATTTCTGAAACAGCACAGTCTAGTGGACTAAGCGCTGGATGCCAGATACCCCGAGTTTAAATCCAAATTCTATCACTGAACTATGTGGTATTTAGCATAACCACCTACTTTAAGGAATGCCCCTTATTTTGTGCCTGTCACACATCCTGTTAAAGTGTGTGTGTGTGTGTGTGACAGAGAGAGAGAGAGACACCTAGGTCCTGCAGGATAGCTCCATTGGGAAGGGACTTGCAGAAGGGAGAAGTAGAGCTCCATATAAAACCACAAGTAGTACATTGATACAATTACAGAACAACACTCCCCAGAAGAGTAACCCTAATAAATGAGTATACCCCAAAGTAACAGACAAATCTGGTAACAGCAAGGTAAAACTTTGTGTACTGCACTGGTCCTGTTGACCATGCTTAGACAATCCCTGCTCTAAGGTTAGATTGCTAAAATCAATTTAATGAAATTACTGTAAATGAAGTTCATTTAATGAGAATTACTTGAACTCTGACACTGCCTGAGAAGTACTCACTCCAGCCCGGTGCGGGAGGGGGAATGCATGGAAATGTCAAAATGACAATAGGCAGGAGGCTGGGTTTGTGGCTGATACAAGAGGGGAACTTGAGAGATTTGGGTTCTCCTCTCGGCTCATCCACAGACGTTCCTATGGATCCTTGCAGAACTTAAAATGGGTGGGATCACAGACCTGCCAAAACAGTTGATCTGGGTCACTGAAGAGCACACTTTAAGCACTGTCATACCAAGTGCCTGGATGTTTGTTTGTTCCATACTCCCACACTTTTTTCAGATCACTGCAAGTACTGAGTCCTTAACCAAGTCACTGAGGATATGTCTACACAGCAACTAGACCCCCACAGCTGGCCTGTACTAGCTGGCTCCAGCTGTGGGGCTGCTTCATTGTTTTGTAGACTGCCGGGCTCCACGTTCTAGGAACCTCCCATCCTGCAGGGTCCCAGGGCATGGGCCAGCTGCAGGCTTTTTTGACTCTCAGCAGTACTAAGCACTCACAGCTTCACTTGAAGTGAATGGGAGCTGCAGGTGTCCAGCATTTCTGAGAATCAAGCCCTGAATCTCTCTGTCTCAACTTCACAATTTGCAAAGTTGGGAGAATACTACTACATTACCACATCAATATTTGCAAAGTGCTCTGAAATTCTTGAACGGAAGATGCTATAGAAGTGCAAAGAACTAGTATGTCTAATAAATATAGTACTACTTCTGCCATCTATCCTAGTCATATGATCTGCTCCCATTACAAGCTTTTTTTAATAACTAGAGCATTTTAAAAATCAGCCTCTGCTCCCCATCCTCCAGGCTAGAGCACTCTAACTTGGTCTCTCTTTAAAGCCACATTTAATGTAAAAGATGTGCATATTTTTTAAAAGAAATTTCCCTGAACTTCCCTCCAGGTACTGATTTGTCTTTTATCCCTGACTCAGTTTTAGTTCAGGCCTACAGAAATATTTTTGTGTGTGGGGTGGGATTAGTGCTTGCTGCTATCTCATGCTGGTTTTAACTGACTGCTTCAAAGTGCGGCCCTGAGGAGAGAATGCATTGGTGATCTCAGCAGCCAGTCAATCTTTCCGTCACATCAGGCTGAAGCAATCAGGCCAAATCAGCATGAGGAAGCAATGTTGAGCCAGACACAAGACTAAAGGGTGAACTGAGGGCTATAAGCCCATGTTTATGTAACCGTTCTGCCAGGTGTAGCTGGCAGCAACCAGGACTGGGTTCAATATCTATGGGTTCCTTTCCACCAAGACAACACAGAACTCACTCGAGCCCCCACCCAGTAATTTGGGAAAATTACACACCACCCGTGGGTGCCTCTGAGAGGCAATATTTTCCCCACTCACAAGCACAGAGTCTGAGTGTAGAAAAGCAACTTAATGACAGGAGAGAAGTCACCTGACATTAATTAGGGAAAATGCCACAAGCAGGATTCATAATCCTAAAACTGTGAGCAGGACACCGACCCCTGAGTGTGTGGGGCAGTGCCTTCTGCCTCATGTTCTTAAGTTCTACAACCAAAAGTTCCTTTTCTGTGCCCCTCCCTGCTTCTTCACCATACCCCATTCACAGTGGTTGTCCTTGGTTAGTAAGGACCCACGGGTCAGAGGTGCATCTGTGTGAGTTCACCTCCCATCGGGGGAAGAAGGCCAGCCGCTTGTTCTGCTCACTGGTCAACTGTCAGTCACCTTCTGCTGCCACCTGCCTCTCTGCTGTGACCTCTGCATATCAGTCTCCTAGTGATTTTCAGCTCCTTGCAGGCTGGGCAGAAATACTGCCCCACCACAAATGATTTCAGCTCTCATTTGAGCACATTAACATAACAAAAGATTCCTAATAAAGCTTATTTAGCTCTATCTTTGAACAGTGGGGAGGAACAGATTAAATCAGAATGGGGATCCTTAGGGAGAATCCATCTCCTGGCTGGGACACCTGTCCTTATCTGTCTTACTTTCACAGGGGTCTGGCATTCGAGCCACTATCTTTGCAAGTTTCTTTCAGCTTAGGGTGACCCCTCAGTTGGGACAAGCTCAGCACAATTCTGGTCCCCTTTAATCATACAATGAAGATAACACTGATAAGATTTTGTAACCCAGCACCAGCCAAAGTTGAACACTTGGAGCTACACAACTCCTGCCTGCTAGATACCTACACAGAATACCTACCTAGTACAGTTTGCTCCTGAAGTCTCTCCCCCTCCTGAACTGGCAGTCAGGGGAGAATTCATTCAGACCCTGCTTACATTTATAATACCAGAGAACTGGAGCATATTTTGTAGAGATCAACTTGCTGCTTCACTAGATAAGACAATATAAAATCTGTCTTGTTAGGTTCTTATACTGCACCTATCACTGTGGTATCTGAGGCCTGGTCTACACTAGGACTTTAAATCGAATTTAGCAGCGTTAATTCGAATTAACCGCTCAACCGTCCACACCAGGAAGCCGTTTAATTCGACCTAGAGGGCCCTTTAGTTCGAATTCGGTACTCCACCCCGACGAGGGGAGTAGCGCTAAATTCGACATGGCTATCTCGAATTAGGCTAGGTGTGGATGCAAATCGAACTTAGTAGCTCTGGGAGCTATCCCACAGTGCACCACTCTGTTGACGCTCTGGACAGCAGTCCAAGCTTGGATTCTCTGACCAGCCACACAGGAAACGACCCGGGAAAATTTGAATTCCTTTTCCTGTCTGGCCAGTTTGAATCTCAATTCCTGGTTGGACATCGGGGCAAGCTCAGCAGCACCTGCAACGATGCAGAGCTCTCCAGCAGAGGAGTCCATGCAATCCCAGAATAGAAAGAGGTCCCCAGCATGGACAGACCGGGAAGTCCTGGATCTGATCACTGTGTGGGGCGATGAGTCTGTGCTTTCGGAGCTGCGCTCCAACAAATGGAATGCAAAGACCTACGAGAAGGTCTCCAAAGCCATGGCACTCAGAGGATACAGCCGGGATGCAACGCAGTGCCGCGTGAAAATCAAGGACCTGAGACAAGGCTACCAAAAAGTCAGAGCGGCAAATGGATGCTCCGGAGCCCAGCCCCAGACATGCCGCTTCTACGAGGCACTGCATGCAATTCTAGGTGGGTCTGCCACCACTGCCCCACCAGTGACCGTGGACTCTGAGGATGGGATAGTGTCAAGGGGCAGTTCCTCGGCGATGTTCGCCGATGGGGAAGATGAGGAAGGGTTTGTGGAGGATGATGCAGGCGACAGCGCTTACAATACCGCTTTCCCCGACAGCCAGGATCTCTTCATCACCCTCACAGAGATTCCCTACCAACCCTCCCCGGCCGTTAACACGGACTCAGAATCAGGGGAAGGATCAGTCGGTAAGTGCTATAAACATGGAAACATTTATTTCTTAAAAAACAGGAATATATACTATATAAAAACTAGCTAAAAAGTTGTCCATATAAAAAGAAGGTCCACACATATAGGGATGGAAGAGAAATCCTCTTCAGACACTTCCACGAAGCTCTCGTAGAGGTGCTCGAAAAGCCTCCGCAGGAGGTTCCTGGGGAGAGGTGCCTTATTTGGTGCTCCGTGGAAGCACACTCTTCCGCGCCAGGCCATCCTCACATAAAGCGGAATCATTGCCTCCACCAGCATGGCTGCATACGGTCCTGGTCTGTTCAGGGATTCCCGCAGCATCCTCTCTCTCGCTCTCTCTCCGAGTGACCCGCCTCAGGGTAATGTTGTTCGGCGACTGCTGCATCTAAGTAGGGCAATTAGTGTACTGTTACTATTGTGACTGCTTGACTTTTACTTTGCATAGCAAAGACCTTCGTTCAACAGGCACATGTTGGAGGCCGCAGAGGAAAAGCATACAGTGATCTTTCCCGGGCACAGCCGCGAGGGGCTGGAACAGGGTCGGACTTTATGCTTTCCAGATTGCCTTCTGCGGGAGGGCACAGCTACCCATTAACTGTTAAGCAGCCTATAGTGTAGGGCTTACCAGGCCTGGCTGATAAACGGATTCAGCTGTACCGCCCCGCTTGTCCGATCTCCAGTGCAAGACCGCAGCCACTGAAAGCGTATTCCGAAATCTCAAACTTGTCCTGAGAGCTCGTGAGACTAGGTTCCCTGTATGGTCTTGTTCACAGAAACTGAGTAGACTGTGTTCACTGTTCGCAAACATGTATCTTTTCAAGGAAATCACTTCCTTTTTCCCATCACACAGCTGCGGCTCTTTCACGAACTGCCCCGCCATCCCCCTCACAGAGGCTGGCGCAGATTAGGCGGCGAAAGAAAAAGACTAGGGACGACATGTTCTCGGAACTGATGGCCTGCTCCAGAGCCGAGGCGGCCGAGCAGAGACAGTGGAGGGAGACCCTATGTCAGCACCAGCGCTCACACATCGAATGGGAGGACAGGTGGCGGCAGGAAGACCAGCAGGCGACTCAAACGCTGCTTGGGCTAATGAGGAGCAAGCGGACACGCTCCGGCGCCTTGTAGATGTTCTGCAGGACCGCAGGCAGGAGGAGAGAGCCCCCCTGCACTGTATCTGCAACCGCAATCCCCCGCCACAAAGTCCTGTCCCCCCCTCACCCAAAATAACAAGAAGGAGGGGCGCTAGGGGCCGTGAAAACTGGCACAGCACCCCAGCAGAGCGCTCATGTACCACACAGCTCTGATGCCATAAACTTTGAGAAGTGCTTCCCTTCCTGGATCACCCAGTCCCAAATCCAAGTTTCATCCCCCCACTGTGTAGTTGAGTATTAAAAGTAGTTTGTTGTTATTCACTGTTTCCGTCCCGTTTTTCTTGTCAGAAGACTTTGTGTGAAGGGGGGAGGGGTTTTTTAATCGCATAGGACAGCCTCCATTACCAGGGTACAGACTTGGGGGCAGGATCAACAGCAGGACACACACAGACTGCAGTCACTAGGCACCAGGGTCAGTCTGTGAGGTGTATGCTGCCCCGGGTCAGTCTGTGAGGTGTATGCTGCCCCAGGGTCCTAGCGCCTGCCATCCACAAATGGCAAGGCAGGCTGCCCTTACCATGCCCTTCCACCCTAGCCACGAGCCTCTCCGATGCCCTGAGCCCCAGCAAGAGCCCTCATCCACGGACACATACTCACCCTTCCCACACCCCTCACCCTTACTCGCCCCAACCCCAGCCCAGAGCCTGCATCCAAACTCCGTCCCAAAGACGGCACCCTCACCCCTTCCTGCAAACCCACCCCTTCCTGCACACCTACCCGCAACCGTCCTCCCCCCAGAGACCGCTGTAGGAGCAGGAGCCTGTCATTCCTCTAGTGTAGAAGCGGTCTGTACATCGGTGCACACCGTACCCACGACAGTCCATGTTTCAACCCTAGAACAGGAATTCATAATTAAAGAAAACTTTGTTAATAATCAGTGTTCAATTAACTTTATTTTAAAACGTGTGTTAGAAGGGGGGAAACCTGGAGAACGGGGTATGTAACCGCAGATCGAAGTCAACAGTCACTGAAACAGGCTCAGGTTCAGCTTCTCTGTAAGTCAAGTGGACAGTCATAGGTTACCCTGCTCTCCGAGGAACCTAGCTTTCAAAGCCTCCCAGATGCACAGCGCTTCCCGCTGGGATCTTCTATCAGCACGGCTGTCTGGCTGAGCGTAATCAGCAGCCAGGCGATTTGCCGCAACCTCCCATCCCGCCATAAAGGTCTCCCCCTTGCTCTCACAGAGATTGTGGAGCACACAGCAAGCTGCAATAACAGCGGGGATATTTTTTTCGCTGAGGTCCGAGCGAGTGAGTAAGCTCCGCCATCTCCCCTTGAGACGTCCGAAAGCACACTCCACCACCATTCTGCACTTGCTCAGCCAGTAGTTGAAGAGTTCCTTCTCACTGTCCAAGGCGCCTGTATAGGGCTTCATGAGCCAGGGCATTAGCGGGTAGGCTGGGTCCCCGAGGATCACTGTAGGCATCTGCACATCCCCAACCGTTATTTTGTGGTCCGGGAAGAAACTACCTGCCTGGAGGCGTTTAAACAGACCAGAGTTCCTGAACACACGCGCGTCATGAACCTTGCCCGGCCACCCGACGTAGATGTTGGTAAAACGACCCCTATGGTCCACCAGTGCTTGCAGCACCATAGAAAAGTAGCCCTTTCGGTTAATGTAGTGGCTGGCCTGGTGGGCTGGTCCCAGGATAGGGATGTGAGTCCCATCTATAGCTCCACCGCAGTTTGGGAATCCCATCGCGGCGAAGCCATCTCTGACGACCTCGACGTTTCCTTGAGTCACTACCTTTGAGAGCAGTTGCTCAACGATTGCGTGGGCTACTTGAATCCCAGCAAGCCCTACAGTAGATTTGCCAACGCCAAAGTGGTTCGCTACTGACCGGTAGCTGTCTGGCGTTGCAAGTTTCCAGAGGGCTATGGCCACTCGCTTCTGCACAGTCAGGGCTGCTCGCATCCGGGTGTCCTGGCGCTTCAGGGCAGGGGCCAGCAAGTCACAGAGTTCAAGGAAAGTGCCCTTACGCATCCTGAAGTTTCGCAGCCACTGTGATTCATCCCAGACCTGCAGCACTATGCAGTCCCACCAGTCCGTGCTTGTTTCCTGGGCCCAGAATAGCCATTCCACACCATGAACTTGACCCATTGCCACCATGATCTCCACTGCGCGGCGTACCCTGCTTTGTGAGAGGTCTGCGCCACTCTCCTCACCGCGCTGCCAGAGCCTTCTCGCCCGATTTCTCAGCAGCTGACTGTGGAAGAGGTGGACGATAAGGTGCGAGGAGTTGACAACGGCCATAAGTGCAGCGATGATCGCAGCGGGCTCCATGCTCGCAGTGCTGTGGCGTCCGCGCTGTAACCGACCAGAGAAGGGCGCGAACAGATTTCCCGCCGGCGCTTTCAGGGAGGGAGGGCGTGATTGACGGTTCAATGACGACAGTTACCCAAAACCACCCTCGACACATTTTTTTCCCTAGCAGGCATTGGGGGCTCTACCCAGCATTCCATTGGGCAGCGGGGACTGCGGGAACTGTGGGATAGCTTCCCACAGTGCAACGCTTCCAAAGTCGACGCTGGCCCCGTTAGTGTGGACTCACAAAGTCGAATTAGTGTCCTTATTGTGGATACACAAATTCGACTTCATAAGGTCGATTCCACAAATTCGAATTAAGTTAATTCGAAATAGTCTTGTAGTGTAGACGTACCCTGAGAGATTGTTTGGTGCCTGACAATTATCTAGACTGGAGAAATGGCAGTAAATCCTGATATAATATATAAGATTGCAGAATGTTCATTCTTAAGAATAAAAGGTTGTTCTTGGCCTAGGTTCCTCAGCCCAGGGAGCGATTCATGTGACCTCTGTACACCTTATACAAAGCTGCAGAACTGAGCACTAAATTTTCTTTAACATTGAGTTTTTTCCTATAAGCTGTGGAAACGGTATCAGCCAAGTATCTCTAGGCACAGGGAAACTCAGTTTTGCCGTGCAACCGAAGGACAAAGATTTGGAAAAAGTGTTGAGGCCAATTAAGGAAATATGTTGGTTTTTAAACCCTAAATGTATAATCCAAACTGTCTTCTCAGTGCAAAGAAAATGAGGCAAAAAGTGGTGATTAGAATAGACAACCAAATGCTGTAGAAAATGCACAGGAATTTCAAGTGAAAAACAACTTTCCATGCCTGCTTTTGTTTGAATTTTGATGCAAATCTTGGAGTCTTGAGACAGAACAAGATCTTACAATGGGGGCAAATCCCAAATAGAAATGGCCTTTTAGGGCAGATTAATGAAATGCTGAAGCTATCGTCTTGAAAAGTCTAATCTACACAAGATGGTGATGCATTGCTTATAAAATAAAAACAGTGACTGAAGAACAGAATATTCTTGGGTGAGTCATATCTAAGTGGCTGTGGGAGTAGGTCACTGAGGGGAAAATAATCAAAAGAATAGTCTCCTCTTGATGTGTATGTGTTTAACTCCTATCATGATAAAAGGGGATAGATACATACATCAAAAGAGAAACTCAGAGCCAAAATCAAAGGTGAAATTATATGGAAGTGCAAATAAGACTCCCTTTTATAACCACTTATGCCCATTTATAGAGGAATTATGGAGAACCCCCATTATTAAAGATAATGGTTAAAAGGGCTATAAACCTTCACTCTTCAGTGTATAAACCAACTTCTAAGTGGAGGACAAGTTGTTTCATCTGCTGGAGACAGAATGCTGGACTGATGGTTTGATCTGGTATGGCAGTTCCTATATTTCTGCATGACATATGCTGTAAAGAGACATAAATTATAGTGAAAGGCAACCGAACTTAACAAATTCTAGCACCCTCCTGTTAGCTGCTTTTCTTACTTTTCTCTCTTGCCATCTGGCTCTTTAAACTAGAGCTGGGCAATTTTTTCGGGGGGCAAATAGTAAATTTGCCAAAAAACAAATTTTGGGGGGCATATAAACTATTCATGAATTTGGTAAATAGCTTTGGCCAGAAAAAGTGCAACAAAAGTTGCAGAAACATTGAAATGAAATATTTCAGCACTCCCCAAAGAAAACATTTAATTTTGACATTTCAAAATGAAATGGTATTTTTTGTTTAGAAATTTCACTAAATTGAAGTGGTGAGGGGGGGGGGGGGATACCCAAAGTAAAAAATGTCATTCTAGGTCAGATGAAACACTTTGTTCAGCGTGAAAGACAATTTTTTGGGTTTTCGTTTTGGTGAGAAACCTAAAACCAGCTTTGGTTGAAACAGAACTGAATCTTTTTGGGGATATTTTTAGTTTAGCCCTGGATTGAAAAAATCTATTTGCTCAGCTCTATCTTTAAGTAGCATAGACTACCTGGACCAAATTCAAAGGTGATGTGTCAGTGGCTCAGGTGTTAAGTTATACATTGGTAAGCTGGTGTAAGTTCAAGTAGTTCTAAGCAAATCTATAGAAAGAATGGTTAGGTATAGCAGGCCCACTGTGGGTCAAAGAGGCTATGACTGATTTATTGTGTATCTATTCTTCATAACATCAGCTGTACTAGGTGCTTCACAGGTTGCACACATAAAAGGCAGAAGGAGATTGCAACCTAAATGATGGATTTAAGACCAGTGAGGATATAACCTACACCAAGAAGAGGAGGGGCAGGGATGGACATAAACTATGGTGATATAATTATGCAGTTACTTAGATTAGGTATAAATGTGTATTTATGAATAATGTGATTTTTTTTCCCATAGGCAATGCTTCAGAGTGGAATTTTAGGTGTGATTCAAATGAGATGAGGGTGGAGACCTGATTTAAAAAAAAATTTCAGAAGGGTCTGCCAAACACATGGGACAGCCCTGAAGAAGGCTTGCAGAGATTTTCTGAGAGAGAGTTGAAAGGGAACATGGAGGTTAACATCAAGGTAGTTGGTGGGGTGGAGAGGACAGGATGGAACACAGAGACCAGGCCACAAAAGGAGTCCAGGGCTGTTTGATGCAGAGTCTTGAAGGCAATGTAGGTTATGCAAGGTTAGGCTACATCTATGCTTAGAGCTAGGGGGGCATGATGCTCCCTGGGTGTAGCCTTTGATCAATTAAGAGTGCCAAATTGCACAAAATTACTAACCCAGCACAGGTCCTTTACCCAGGTGGGTATGTAAAAAGTATTCACTAAGGAAGGGATTGGTGACATGCATGTAAGGAAATGAAAATGTTACTTAAAAAATTGAAAGAAACATAGTTACAATGCAAGTGCACAACATATTTGCAATCATGGGAAAATTAAGCAAGATAAATGTTACAAACTGACTTGTGGCATTGTGCATACTCAAACATATTTGAAATGATCAGAAGCGAGGCTCAAAAGAAAGTAAGTGGAGAGCATCTTAGGTAAGAGATGATGGTCCAGACTGCTGCCTCTTTCTCACCCTGATGTCCCAACAAAATTGTGACCATAGGCACCCTTGTATTCACACCATTGCAATAATATTTGTACAAAGTATGGCTTGTGAGGTATTGTATGAAAACTAATAACATGCATTTTACAGTGCTAGTATAATCAGCATGTCAATGTTCTACGTGAAGTATTGAATTGCCACTGTATGATGTTACTAGAACATGTTTGAGACAAGACAGTCTAACCTAGGTAAAGGTGATAAAGTAATCTGTCCTAGACAAAAGAATGTGGGTTTACCTCAGTTTACATATTAGCAGTAAATAAAGTCATTGAGCTAAACCAGCAGATGTTTTCCTCACCTGAAGTCGAGTGACAGAATTAACATGGTTCCTGCAACCTAGGAGACTAAATTCCCTAGGAGGTTCCTGACTTGTAAGACAAAAACAACCCTTTTGCTGCTATAAGGAACAGAGTGTCTCCATCTTTATCCTTCACTTTAGGAGACAAAGCAAGCAGTTTGATTTCTGTGATTAGGTCCTGGCCAGACCAGGCAATAATATGTGGAAAGGAGACTGGGTGAGAGAAGCCATCTTGAACAAAGACACTATCATGCTAGATTAAGTTTTAGATTTTTAGAGAGATGTTTTCACTTTTATTTGTTTGTAACAATTTTTTTGTAATCTTTTTACTTGATATCACATAAAATTGCGTTGCTTTCATTATAAATCACCAGTGTGTGTACATTCTGTGAAGTTTTTCTAGAAAGCTAACAGGTTGCATTATCTTACTGTGTCTGAAAAGGCAGCAAGCCTAACACTTTTAGGAGGGTCCAATGAGAGAGACTGAACCCTGCAGTAGGACAACTTGGGGGCAAACTTGGTGTTGGAAGGATACTAAGGTCAGCCTGCAAGGAGTAAGCTGGTTGAGCAAACACAGGGTGAGGCCTGCAGGCTGCCTGCAGAATGTTGCGGTCAGAGTTCTGGACCAAAGCTGCATAGCCACAAGACATAAGGGGTACCAGGCAAAGGTGACCAAACCTCTTACTGGCTTGGATGAACTCCAGAATGTCCCATCTTACCCACCTTTTCCCATTCCATCCACCCATGTTTGTGCCCTTTGCTCATAGGTGGTATTCTGGTTGACCATAATTAGATTTCTAACCATTGACACAAGTCACTGACTCAATCATTCTCCCAATAGTTTTGATAGGTCAGTTAGCTCCATGTTTACCTTATTGCAAAACATACCTAAAATATTTATGCAACTCTAGTATATCTGTTTGTTCTTTTGTGGTTCACTTGTTTGTTCCAAAGCACGTATTGCTACATTTCATAACATTAGGTCAAGAACTTATGCAATCTTAAGCCAACAATTAGACCTCATGCTAATTCTCAAACCTTAATACCTATAGCAAAGCTTAATATACTTACTTTTAGTTTCTTCTACTTGTGTTACAATTTCTATTAAACCCCTAGAAGCATTCTTAACATTTCTAACCCATGTATTCAAGTGAGGAACTCTTGTGTATGCCAGTTGTGGGTCAGTCACCAATTCCAAGGGCATCACAAGCATTCCCTCCCAGGCCTTGCTGTTCCTGTACAGGTTAGTGATTGACACACTCTAACCCTTGAGCCCTCTGAACATCTCCCTGGAGTGTCTAGCTCTTGGTCTACTGGATCCTTGCAGTATTTACAGTATTGCTGCTTTGTATATTGCAAACAGTATATCTGAGCTTACCGGTTACACTTCAGATCACTGCTCTGCTTCACTCAGAGCTGAGATATGTTTATAGTGAAATCAGGTATATGTTTGTTTAACAAAGCCTAGAGATTCCAGTATCTGCTTGCTATTATTTGAAACAAATGATTACATTCAAACAAAACCATAACATGCATTCTAGAGCTTAGATTTAAATAGCAAGATTGTCTCATAGAATATTGCTTAACTGAAACATTTGTAACTGTTTTACAGTCAAGTTGGCTTTAACACTCCTTTCATGAGACCAGCATGCTGCCAACTTGCCTCCTCAGTGAAGGACCAAGTGTGTTTCTTTGTCTTTATGCATAAACAGGACATTGCCTGTGGTTTGTTTAATCCTGTAGACTTTTTTTCTTGTAGAATTTTGCTATCTTTTATTTAAGTTGTGGCTCAGTATGCATATAGGCATACTGAGGGTCTCTGGGTCCCATGGTGTGATTCACAGCTTGTACAGACACACTTGCACTAGCTGTCATCAAGCTAGCATGCTAAAAAGGTAATGTAGCTGTGGTAGCTCATGCTGCCACTCACCATGCCTGTACTTTTTGCCCTGAGTACAAACTTGCCTGGACCCTGTGGGTATGGACTTTGGGCAGCTAGCCCATGTTACTGCTCACTGCTGCCCTTGCTACTGTGGCTACACAGTGAGAGCTAGTGTGAGTATGTCTACACAAGCTGGGAATCACCCCCCTAGCTCCATGTGTAGACAGCCTTATATTCCCTCTAGATTCACTTTGGCCATGTCTATGCTGCAGCAGCACAGCTATGGTGCTGCAGCTGTGCTGCTGGTAGGGCGTAGTATAGATGCTGCCATCACTCTCAGAGTGAATCCATCTATCTGAGAGGTGGTAGCTAGGTTGAGAGAAGAATTCGTAGCCACTTCTAAACCAGGGGTTTGGTTGACCTAACTATGGTGCTCAGGGCATGAAATGTTTCACAGCCTTGAGTGATGTAGCTAGGTCGACTTTAAGTGTAGACCAGGCCTTAGACGTCCTTAAATAAAGTCATTTCTGAATTTGACCTTTAGCTTCAAAGAATAGACATGTATTTAAATGCTGGGTAGGTCTTAAGGCTTTTAGAATAATTTTTCTTCCAAAATGTCTGTTTCCTTCCCTTCTCTCTCCCCTTATGGCCTGTTTCATTGTCTGTTGTTTGTATTCAACATATATAGAGCATGATCATGCACTCTTTTCGCTCTCATAGAAAACTTCCATTGAAATCCAATCCCTAGGCAGTTAGTGGTTTATGTCTGGAAGCCTTGAGCACCCATTTTGCTCAGCACAGCAATCCTAAAGTTCAAACGGTGTGTAAAAAATCATGGGTATATTAAACTAAAGTTTTTAATTATATATGGCATTCCCAAGCTTACTGCTGTCAGCTGTGGAAAAATAACAATTTCTGACACCTGCACTGTCACCGACTTTAAATCAATTTCTATCCTGCTTTAATGCTGACTAAACACCTGAGCCTAGGGATTGGAGAATCAGCTGGGATAAAATAAAAAGTGATCCAAACCTTTGCCTAATAAAATTTGGACCAAACCTTTTTTGAAGTCAGAAAATGCTCCATTAATTTAATACAAAATATTTCATTCATGTGCCTCTGCAATTTGTTTGGGGTTGGGACTGGAGGCAAAATTACTGAAATACTATGAGAAGGGCTGTTATTATTCTACTTCTGGCTTAACTGCAAGTACCAGAAACATTGGCAAAAGTCTAAACTGATGAAATTTCTATATTCAAAGACATGGATAGTTTGGATTAGGTCGAGAATGAGCTGTGGATGCTAATTTGCAGTGAACGGATGCTTCAAAATTGTAATGTGATGTGGGGGCTTCCATACGCTGCTGGTGACAGTGTCATAAATTGTGTTTTCAGCCAGATCACGGTGAGTCAGCAGCACCAAGCTCAAGAATACTACAAGGACCTGAAAGCTCCTTGTTAGGCTTGTTTTAAATTCACAGTAGCTCCATTGAAACCAATGATGTCACTCCAGGTGTAAAGTAGAATAAGTATAGAATCCGTTCCTTTGCATTCAATTGCAATCAATAATTTCTAAGTCATATCATCATTCACACACTTTCAGAATGATTTTACAGAACAACCTGGGCTGATATTTTTTTCCAATTTCCTTTTGAGAGGTTTTTTTTTTAATTTTTTTTTTGAGACTGGGGCCAGGATATGTCTACATTTTGAGCTGGAGGTGTAATTTTCCTGGCTGAACTTGGGAGCACAAAATGTGAGGCAGAGCTAGTGCTGCCGCAGTGCTTTCTGCTCCAGATCAAGTGTATCTGGGAGGCAGGTCATGACTTTGCTCCCCTGTGTATCAGTAAGTGCTGCTACAGGAACACCAGCACTTACCTTTGCAAATAAAAGCTTCCCAAGGACATAATTCTGGGAGAGCAAAACACCTCCCCACACCCACCACCCTCCCACCAAATATGTTTCTACAACCCCAGTGCTCCAGACACTTATATAGCAAACATTGGGTTCTTATTGATGACATTTTGCAATGAGACAGGAAAAATAATTGCTTCCCCCATGGATTATTTTGTATTCATTGCTGAGGTTGAAGGCACATTTTCCCCACAAACGTCAGAGCAGATAAATCTGTTATTTATCAGGCTTTCATTTGTATGGTTACCAGAATTGGACCTGTACTCTTCAGGAGTGAGTAGGTTAATGTGGAGTTAGAGCCGGTCAGTCTGTGATACCATCTTCTTTTAAAAAGAGAGAAGTATTCACTTAAATGTTTGGAAGTTATTTGAATAGCATAGCTGCTGCAGAATGTAACTTGTAGCCTACAGTACAATTATGCTGAAGATCTGATATCAAGGACACATGTTATGGTGGTGCAGGCTGCATGGTACATGTCAAAAGCCGATACGCTTAGTCTCTGGGGCAGGTATCTGTCTAGCCAAAGTAAACTGTATGCCCTGCTGTCATACTAGAGAAAGAAATGCTAAGTGATAGCCATGCAAAAATGGAAGGGGTAAGTGGGGTTTGAGAAGGTCAGATGGAAGAAAGACAAAAACAAAATATGGTCCCTCTCAAGAGGCTCTTTTCCATGTCTCATTAGAACACAAAACTAAATTAGTGTGCATTCCTCCTTTGACAGAGGAAAGTAGTGTCTGAAAGAACAGGCAGGCTGTATGGAAAGAAATGTGCTATTGTAACGCTGACAGACCCTGGTCGTCAGCGGGTGGGATCAAACCAGGGGCCTTCTAGAGCTTAGGGCATGGACCTCTACTGCATGAGCTAAAAGCCAACTGGCTGGCTGTTAGCTAAAGCTGTAGAGCAGACTCATTTTCTCTCTTGCTCTAAGTGGTTTCAGTGCCACTAGATGGGACAGAACACCACACCCAGAAGGTGTGTGGGTTACACTGAGCTTAATTGGTTTTCTTCTCTATGGAAAGTAACAGGCTGAGATTATCACTAAACCAGTAGGCTTATCACTTCTGAGTATTTCACTAGTAACTAAGTCTGCTGATAGGATGGGCATACACCCCACACTAGCATGGACAGGGTTAACAGGAGGCTGACGGCTCATTTACCTCACTTGGTGGCACCTGGGGAGTGTATTAGGTACAAATCATTAGCAGATCCAGCTGGGGAGAAACTAAGTCATCTTCATAAAGGGAGGAACTCAAGCAGTGAAGAAGAGGCCTAGGGAGAGAGTAGGCCTCGGGATCTTCTCCTGAGAAGGGAGTGCTGGCAAAGGGCCAGGGCCAGGGCAACAGCGACAGAAGCTACAGGAGTGGGGGTGAATTATTGTGCTGGACCTTGACAAAGGAGCAAGACCCCAAGTAGTTGGCCCTGGGGGTTAGTGTTCTGGCAGAGAAACAGGGAGCTAGGGAGACCCAAAAGAGGGACTAAAAGCTTAAGCTCGGGGTGGGCAGAGTGGATTAAGTGTGGTTCTGTTTGTGAGTCTTTAGTTCTGCTGAGGGATACTAGGGAGAAATCCAGGAGTGCTGTACTCTAAAAGGAGACTGGGATTGAAGAGGAGCCCCGGAGGGACAGAAAATATTTTGATGATGTCATGTGGCATGCTGTTGATGCAGGACACTGATACCTTGGAAGGGGTGGATTATAGTGTGACCTGGCCAGAAAGCCAAACCAAGACACCAGGCCATGGGAGCTCTGGGGACCAAAGAAGGCAGAAGTGCTGCAATGCTGGGTCTTACTGCAAGGGGGTGCACTGTGCTGATGAGTCAGTCACAGGATAAGATATGAAAAATGTTAAGTTTGGGATTTAAATGGAATTTCATATGCAAAAAATACATTGCTCTACTACAGAGGGGAACTAGTTTAAAATGTTATTGCCTTCCTGTTGTTTAAGACAGACTATTAAAGTGGATTATTCATATTGTGCAAAACCACACAGAAGTTTAGGTATCTTTTCGTGACTGACACGGAGACCCCTTGTTATCCCCTGTTCTTTGCAAACAACTCTTATTTCAGAACTGGCAAACTTACTACACCAAACATATGTCTTCCAGGATATTTATCCATAAAGAATAACATGTAAAATATCTACAGACAGCTTGCAACTTCACAAGATTTATAATCATTGTAAGATGTATTTACAGGTAACATTTAAAGAGTATTGTATTTATTTTGAAAGTATGATTTGTGGACTTGAAGTAGAAATTACTCACCAGCAGATAATGTGTCTTGGTGGTGACCCATATGAGCAAGGGGCAGTTGTCATCCTGCCTTGTCTGGCCAGTGATGCCATGTAAGGCTCAATTGTTTAGCCTTGTGCTGTACAAGACAATGAATTGGAAACCATCAGAGGCAACAACAAATGATCAAAACTACTTAAAGTTTCAAAAACAAACAAGCAAAAACCTTTACATCAAGATGGGTTCGCCTGGTCTTCGAATAGAAACAAAAGACTGCTTTCAGGACAACAGAGAGGAGGGCAAAACACTCAGTATCCATTCACTGAGGAAACTCCTTGTAAAGTGGGGGTGTTTTCCTGAAGGTTTGAATTCTGGTTCTTGAGAAGTCAGCCAGCTAGGCAACAAACTGAACGTTAGGGGTGGGAAGATTGGGAAATCTTATTTATAAGTGTATAAACCCAGGTTTGCATTTTGTGATTTTGTTTTGTACTGTAACCTTTTGTATCCCCCACTCTCTCATTTCTAGTTAAATCTCTGTTTCTTAAATAAACCTTTTTATCTTATAAGTGATCACAAGAGCAGTGCAACTTACAGGAGTGATGGTTTAAGGTAAAAATGGTAAATTTAGGGTACACTGCTCCTTTAGGTGCAGAGGATCTGGAATTTCTGTGAGTAGGCAGTGTCAGAGGCTAGATATCACAGGGATATGATTTAAAGGAGATTGGGGTACATATACTATGTACCTGCAAGGTGAAGTTAGTCTGGCATAGCCCAGAGGAGAATGTGAGTAGCTGAAAGGCTGCTGGTATTGGGGAGCTGACATCCAGCTACCACAAGAAAGGCTCCCTCTCATAGGCACTGACTCCGTGGGTGCTCTGGGGCTGGAGTACCCGGGGGGAAAAATTGGTGGGTGCTCTGAGCCCACCAGCAGCTCCCTGCTCCCCCCAGCCCCAGCTCACCTCCGCCTCCACTCTGCCTCAGCCTCCTCCCCTGAGCGTGCCACATGCCTGCTTTTCCTCCCTGGATCCCAGCGCTTGCCACCGCGAAACAGCTGTTTCATGTGGCAAGCGCTGGGAGGGAGGGGAGACGAGGGGGAACATGGCACACTTGGGGAAGAGGCGGGGCTGGGGTGGGGATTTGGGGAAGGGAGCCAATAGAGGCAGGGAGGGGGCAGAGTTGGGGCAGGGACTTTGGGGAAGAGGTTGGAATGGGGGCGTGGCAGGGGCGGAGGGGCACGAGCAGCCACTGGCACTGGAGAAAGTTGGCCCCTATGCATCCCTCTTGCTGGAAGCAGGGAGTAATGGGGTGGCTCTGCAATCACAGTGACTGTGTGAACAAGCTCCCCTGGATCTCCCAGAGCAGCAGTCCTCCTCTTTGCAAGGAGTGAAGTGGGAGAGTGACATGCTAGCCACTTGAGGCAGGGACTAGCCAGTGGAGCCCTTCCCCCACCATACAATCTCTGATAAAGCACTCTCCTACTTCATGGTGAGACAGATTCAGAAAATGCTCTCCCCATTTGAGAAGGGGACTGACCATGAGGTTTTCAAACACTTTACTAACACAAATACCCTACGAATCTGTGCATCAAGGTGGAAGATGATGGAGAGATGGGAAATGCTTTGGGAAAGCTAGAGTAGTAGAGGATTGACTGTTGTCAATAACATAATATTAATATTTGTATTACCATAGTTACTAAGAGATGTAGTCATGGACCAGGACCCCATTGGGCTTGGTGTTGTACAAATGAAGAACGAAAAGTCCATTCCTACTCCAAAGAGTTAACAACCTATGGACAAGACAAGAGGCAACAGATGGATACAGACCAACCAGTAGGGGGACTACAAGGCAAAAATGAGACAATATTGATCAGCATGATACGGGGGGAATCTCAGCAGACTAGCAGCCTAACCATTCTGTCATTTTTTTTAAAGCATCACAGAAGGTTAGTTTTGAAGGAAGATGAGGTAGTTTTGGGGAGACTTGTGGCATGTGTCTCCCAAATATGAGGGGTCAACATAGGAGAAAGCACACGTGTAACCTTGCACTCCATAATATTTTATGGAAATATGCTAATGAGTGTAAATATGATGTAACTGGAATGCGCTTTATGCAAAAGGTTTCTTGTAAGGTATCATTACAAAGCTTATAATTTACTGAGTGTGTTCATCCTATTTGTTTGGATGTATCATTCTTATATCTGAAGCTAGAAATATAAAGTATAACTGAGGTACTATTGTAATTATGCAAAGTGTGGGCTACTGATGATGATTTAGAATCTTGATGGCTCCCATTGACTTGGACAATTGGCTGTAAATGGCTCTGTTTACTTACAAGCCTTCCTGTGTTCGTGTAAGCCAGCCCAGGAAGAATGGTGGAATCCATCTTAAACCTGCTGCTTTTCCATTTAGAAGGAGAGGTGGGGGTTCAGAGACAAAAGATTCCCGCCTTGTGCCAAAGCTATAAAAGGGAGTGGAAGAGAACAAAGGGGGGAGGGGGCAGTCACGACAAAGCCCCTGCTTTTCACGTAAAATGCCTGCAGGAACTAACAAGGACCTGTACTGGGGAAAGGATTGGGCCCAGACTAGGAAGGAGTCTAGTCTGTGAAGGAATCTTATTGGAACATCTCTGAGAGATTTACCTGTATTCAGTTTCTTAATGTATTAGGCTTAGACTTGCATGTTTTGTTTTATTTTGCTTGGTAATTTACTTTGTTTTGTCTGTTATTACTTGAAACCACTTAAATCTTACTTTTTATTCTTAATAAAATCATTTTTGTTTATTATTAAACCCAGAGTAAGTGATTAATACCTGGGGGGAGCAAACAGCTGTGCATATCTCTTTAACAGTGTTATAGAGTGTGGACAGTTTGAGTTTACCCTGTATAAGCTTTATACAGAGTAAAACAGATTTATTTGGGTTTGGATCCCATTGGGTGTCTGGGTGCTGGAGACAGGTGACTTGCTGAGCAGTTTTTGGTTTAAGTCTGCAGCTCTGGGGGCATGGACCAGACCTGGGTCTGTGTTGCAGCAGGCTAGCATGTCTGGCTCAACTAGGCAGGGTTCTGGCAGGGAAAGCAGGCTCAGAGGTAAATTCAGCACGTCAGGTGACAGTCCCCAGGGAGTCTCTAAGACCGAAACCATCACAATGTGCTTGCCTGAAAACTTAACAAGTGGTGGTTGAAGGCTTGTATTATGGTCCAGTGGGAGCTACCAACTCAATAATGAATGGAAGATGATATGTGGGTATGGATTGTTAGTTTTTCAGTCTTTTTATTATTTCAGGACTTCAGGACCCTACTTCCAGAAGATTGCAGGGAGCTAAGAGAGAAGTTTCCCAAGAGTCCCTCAGTATAGCCTATCTATCGGAGCTTATCCAAAATAATCACAGAGACCTCAACTTAAACAATCGATTCTTTATTAACTAGGGAAATAGGAATAGGATAGGCAAGAAGGGAATGGGGAGGGAGGATTAATAATACTGAACAGATTTTATAACTATGCATTTGTCCACACAGGGATTACAAAAGGGTAAATGATGACTGCTCTATACCGTGTCCAGACGCTGCTGCTGTCGAGATCAGGATTTGATGGATGACTCACCGGACCATGTTCACCGCTGGAACAGGATAGGACTACCACACTGGAGAATGATGGTGAGGAATTAGGTAAGAGGCCTAACTAACTTCCCACCCTAACCGCTTTGTGACGCCCTCTCTGTGAGTAAGAGCCCTAGCCACTCGAGGTAGATACCCCGTGGATGGAGGTATGCTTCCATTAAAACAATAAACCCCAACAGTAAACTGGATCTTTTCCCACACAATTAGAGTTGAGATGTTATCTAGGCAGATAACTGGTGTCAGATCTCTTTCCAAGACCCAGCTCTGGAAGGAACCTCCTCTCTTCTCTCCAAGGTAAGAGCAGAGGAAGAACCCCTTCCCACTCTTTCCCAGCCTATATGATCCCTCCCGTTGCCTAGCAACAAGCCACTAGATTTCCTGCCTTTTTTTCCCTTATGGAACAAGAAGGATGTCTAACATGGCGGACTACTTGTCCTTTACAAACCAAAATGGCGGACAATAAATGAAACCATATTAAACACCATTAGCAAGTATCATGTCATAATTTGATTGGGGTGGAACTCAAAGGAATGGCCATGAAGAGACTTGAAGTTGGAGAAAATTAGCTTATGTTTGCGAAAGAGGGAGCTGCTGGAGGGGTGCAAAAAGAGGGGTGACATAGTCTAGGCGACAGGCTAAGAAAATGATCTTTGCAGCTGCATCTGAATGGATATGAATAGGGAAAGACTGCATTTGCCAAGGCCAGAGAAGAGGATGCTGCAGTTATTGAGACATAAGATGATGAGAGCCTGGGTGAATGTTTTAGTTGTTAGATGGATAGGAAAGGCTGTATCCGATGTTATGCATAAAGAATCTGCCAGATTTAGACATAGCCTGGATGTGAAGACCTAGACAGAGGGCTGAATTTAGGATGATCCCCAAGTTACAGGTCTGAATGACAGGAATAATGTTGGTGTGCTCACAGTGATTGAGAGAAAGATGGTGAGGAGGACTGGGGAGGAAGAGATAAAAAGCTCTGTTTTAGCCATGTTAATCTTGAGCAGTTAGCTAGATATCCACAAGAAGATATTAGACAGGCTGAGATTTTAGTTTGGATAGAAGGAGACAGGTCTGGAGTATAGAGGTAGTCTGGGAGCCATCGGCACAGAGATAGGTCTAGAGGGAGAAAAGAAGGGGAACCAAGGAGGAAGTCCTGTGGAAATCCCACAGAAAACTGGAGAGATGAGGAGGATTCTCTGGCAGACACACTGAAGAAGCAATTAAAGAGGTAGTCAAGGGAGGACAAGAGCATAGTTGACAGTATTGAAGGGGGCTGACAGCATAGGCACCAACTTCTCCAGGCACTGCTGGGTGCTCATGCCCCCCCCCCAAAGCCCACCCCAACTCCGCCCCCTATTGAATTCCTTCCCCAAATCTCCGCCCCGGCCCCACCTCTTTCCCACCTCCTCCCCTGAGCGCTCCACGTTTCTGCTCCTCCCCCCTCCCTCCCACAGCTTGTTACGCTGTGAAACAGCTGTTTCGTGGCAGCAAGCTGGGAAGAGAAGTGGGGAAGGCACGCTTAGGGGAGGAGGCGGAGGAGAGCTGGGGCGGGGGAGGAGGAATGGAGAGCTGCCAATGGGTGCAGAGCATCCACCAATTTTTCCCCATGGCTGCTCTAGCCCCAGAGCACCCATGGAGTCAGCGCCTATGGCTGACAGGTTGAGGCGGAGGATGGAGTACTGGTTCTGAACTCTGACTAGCAAGAGGTCCATTAGACACTGTCAAGAACACTTTCAGTGGAGAACAAGGGGTGGAAGACAGATTGAAGAAGGTGTAGGATGGAAATATGGGATTGTAAACAATACAGTCAATTAGAGATGAAAGAGAGATGGGGTGGTAGTTGGAGAGGCAAGTGGAGTCACAGTCTCCTCCATCTTGAAAACTCACCTATCGCATATTTGTATTGAGGGGAAAGTCAGATGAGAGAGAGGTAGAGGAAAAGAGTAAGGAAGGGGATGAGTGGGCATAAGGGAGATCAGCAGATGGGTTTACTGGGATAAGTGAAAGATACAGAGGAAGAGAGCAGATAAGAAATTGCTTCATCTGGCTAGGGGAGTGACTTAATTTTGGAGCTTCATGACAAGCCCTGTTTCGGAGTCCTGTAGTCCTTTTAGTTCTTTCCTGGGCTCAACTTACTCCTTCAGCCCTCTCCTCGATGCTGGGCTATATTGACAATCTTGCTCCCCATAGTGCAGGGGTCCCTCATGGCCTTCTACTTAAGGCTGCAGCTAAATGTTTGCTCTTGTTCATCACTTGTCTCCACTCTCCCTCTCCAGGAGGCACAGCTGTAGCTAGTGAAATGGATGAGCTTGGAGTAGATAACCATCTGCCCCACGGTTCTCTCAGGGACATTTCTTAGACTTCTCAGTTGGTCCGTCTCTGAAGCCTTTCCCCAGGCATTCCTCCAGCATCTCCAGTCTTCCCAGGTGGCCAGTGACAGTTCAGAATTGTTCAAAGATTTTTATTTTAACTTTGTGCAGCTGAGCATTTTTTTAGTGTGTGTGAATGAACACACATAGTGTTAAGTCAGCTACTTCCGCATGGGGACAACTTAAACAAGAGCAGTGCCGAATTTATTTATTTATTTTGGAACCCCATGTAAATTGGGCATACATCCTTTTTAAAAACAAATAAGCCCCTGTAGATTGCAGTAAACCTATGTGGCAGAGAGTAAGCAAAATGTATCTCCTTGTGCACTTCACTAATAGAAGATGTAGACATATTTTCAGTCTCATAATCAGTACCATTTCTTGCTTATTTTGCTTTTTGTCGTGCCTACTCCCGAATTATCTATCTTCTGAATTTTTCCTTTCTGGCCAATTTTCTCCATCGGTCTAACTTCATCCTGCTGTCTGGAGTGCATGACCACTTCTTGGACCACTGGCAAGTCAGCTGCTAGAGGTGCTTGATGGTCACCCTATAGCACATGCAGGCTTGGGAGAGGATATAAATGCTGGTTTCTATCAATTTCTCTTCTGACACTCAGCCTTTCTGGCTCATTTTCCACTGCTAACTGTCCACCCATGCCCTCTTGCCTACACTGTAGTATAAGATTTATTTATAACTCTGAACTTGTTACTTTATATATAATCTTGCCAAACAAAAACACTGAAAAACCAGATGCACTCTAAGTCACCTCAACCTCACCACCATAACCATAAAACCTCAAAAGGTCAAAGTCCTCACCCAGGCTTTGCAGTCTAGTCATGACTTTGTTTTTGCCACACTGCCTACCTACATCTACCATGCATAACACACATGCCTATTCCCTCCATCTCGACACACAATGTGTGATGTTAACTCTGGGTTTGGGAGGGGAGACACACCACATCACCTACATAACTTCCAGAATGGTAACCTAATATTTAGTTTTTTTAAACACTAAACTGTGCTTGGCCAGCTCCATAGGCTGGTATGGATGGAAGTAAGGCTCTGACTAAAGTAATTCACACTCATGGGGATGCTAGGCAGGAGCACTTTGTGTGCTCCCATGAGTACCCAGACACTGTTGCTCAATAAATATAGATGAGGTGCCTTGCCTTACACTGTCTTTCCCTGCTCATTTTCATTAGGACCAGATGTGATCTAGGGCCTGAATCAAGCCCTTAAAGTCAATGGGAGTCTTGCCCATGACTTTAATGGGCTTTGTGGGTTAGGGATAGTGTCTTTTTTTAAACATTGGATCTAAGTTGTTGAGAAAGGGACTGTTTTATGTAAGCCCTGTTGAAGGGGGGAGGGATAGCTCAGTGGTTTGAGCATTGGCCTGCTTAAACCCAGGGTTGTGAGCTCAATCCTTGAGGGTGCCATTTAGTGAACAGGTAAAAATCTGTCTGGGGATTGGTCCTGCTTTGAGCAGAGGGTTGGACTAGATGACCTCCTGAGGTCCCTTCCAACCTTGATATTCTATGAAGCATGGGCCATATCTTCTGTTGCATCTGTGAAGCACCATGCAGTACACATACTTGATAATCAATAGTTTCCTTCTAATAGAAAATTTCCTAAATCTTTGACAGGGGCAGCACCAACATGCCAAGCGCATGCCTGGGGCAGCAAGCCACAGGGGGCGCTCTGCCGGTCGCCACGAGGGCAGCAGGCAGGTTGCCTTTGGCGGCATGCCTGCGGAGGGTCCGCTGGTTCCGCAGCTTTGGCGGATCTCCCACAGGCGTGCCGCTGAATCCACAGGACCAGGGACCTCATGCAGGCAAGCCACTAAAGGCAGCCTGCCGTGCTCGGGGCGGCAAAATACCTAGAGCCGCCCCTGATCTTTGATAGAGGTTCTGCTTGGAGTTCAAAGAATCCCTAGCCTCAATCCCACTAAGGACAGACTTATCACTAGGATGGTAGAGGGTGGCTGTTATAAAATAAAGTGTTTTTTTGATGATGCTGTAGTTTTTGTTTGAAAGACACAATCCAAAAATAAATTGTATAGTATTTTGCTGAAACTACACTAGGCTGATATATGTAACTGTCTATAGTTGTTTAGCATTTTTTTTCAGGCTCTCATATAGGCTCTGTAATAGACGTTTGCTCCAAGGTACAAATTAACTTTGCAGGCATCAGAAAAGAAGCAGTAGGACTTCTAACTCCCAAGGCACATGCTGCAAAAATGGAAGAAAACAGGTCCAGTAATAAGCCACATTTGCCATCATAACTGGGACAAAGGGCCGCTAAGGGTAAATGCTTGACAGTCACATTAATCACTGTGAGAAAGCAGGCTTATACAACTAGACATGACCCACTCTAAGTGCTTGGCTGTGCATTACTTCAAAGGGTGATTTGTAGGTCTAAGAGCTGTTGGTTACCACTAGTCACCAAACTACATTGTCCTTTTTGAATAGTGAATCCAGAGCTATTCAACTTCAATGAATCCTGACAAGCAGAAATCAAACCATATTCTATTCTCCAAAGTGTCTTTCCTCATTACACATTGCTACTCCTTTGACAGCTTCTCTTCCTGCTTTCATAACTTTTCCTATCATTCAAAACACCAATGGAAACAAAACACATCTCTGAATTTCTTCCAGGCGTAGCTATTCCATTGACTAAAGATCTCTGACCCTGGCATTTTTGTGTGCGTGCACGTATTACCAGCATAAATAGCCCTTATTTTCTGTGCTGTACAGAACCACAGACACAGCTTTTGGGAAAGCACATTTCTATGGATGTTCATAGTGCGTTAATAGGTATATTCTGTACTGATCTCCTGCAGCCCATATGTGCAAGAGGAGCACCACTTAGAATCATAGAATATTAGGGTTGGAAGAGACCTCAGGAGGTCATCTAGTCAACCCCCCTGCTCAAAGCAGGACTAACACCAACTAAATCATCCCAGCCAAGGCTTTGTCATAAGAAACTGTAGGTAAAATCTTGACTTGTGTTGCATAGGTACCCAAGGAGAAGGAAAGAAGTCTCTTAACCCCTACCACCACCTATGTAGCGTCTGGGCCAGATATCAAGACTACTTGGATGAAGTCAATGGGCATTGAGAACTCTAGGCCATGATTTAGGATGCTTCAGTTGATGGGTACCCAACCTGAAACTCTTTGAGACTTGAAAATGGGTCTCATTTTCAGAAAGTGAAGAACGTCTTCACACAGATAATCGGGCCCCTTTAAGGCATCTCAAGTTGAGCATCCAAAATTCACTATTCCCTTCTGAGAAACGTGGCCCTCAGTACTTCCAGAGTTCAGGCTCTGTGTCTTTTAACTATCCCATTAAGTCACAGCTGTTTTTTTAAATGGTGAGTAAAGGCCTGATCCTGCAAGGTGCTGAGAGTTCTTTTTGTGATATAGAACTCTCTTCTCAATTTCCATTGGTTTCAATGGGAGTTCAGAGCTTTCAGCTTCTCACAAGAGCTCAGCACCTTGCTGGTTCAAGTCCTACATGAGCAATCTTACATTCAATAGCATCTGTCATGGAGTGGTGGAGTAGTTGGAGTTCCTTCATGGTTATGAGGGAGGACTGTTGCAGCAGGGAATTTATTAAACAGAAGAACTTCTTGGTGAGGGAATTCTCTAGTTGCAACTTAAAGCACGGCTCTGTGTGTTTTTGTCCTCAGCTACATGGTGTCAGAAGTGAGTGACTTCCTCTCTCTAAAGAAAGAGTACCCCATGCTCCAGACAGCCGGAGTGGTGAGTCAGTGGGGAAAATCAGGGAGGAGATGTGAGAACAGCATCAGGAAGGAGGCAGAGCCCAGTCTCAGTGCAGCAGTGGAGTCCATAACACATGTGGCTCTGTTAGAGACGTTTGATTTTTGGTAGCTGGCCTTGCTGGATCTGTAGATTTGAACAATTCCAGATGACTTCTGGTTTCACAGAGAAAGCACAAGAATTCCAGGTAAATTCCTTGATATTGTCAGTGTCCTATCCCCTCACTCATGAGGGCAGGGGAAGAGAACATTCCAAAGTGAAAGGCTTTTGATGCCCATTTCATAGGCAGACAGAATGTTATTTAGGAAAGGGCTACATTTAATAGAAGGTGCCAGGAACAAGAGGAATCAGCTGAGGACATTATCACTGCATATTAGTTCATGCTCAACATAGCTAATATAGACTGTTAAAAAGAAGAACTAATACAAGACAGGATACTTCTTGGTATAAGAGACATTAGTTTATGAGCACAGCTTCAGTTAGACCCAGATCTTACACTAGGAAAAGTGAGAATCCTAGAAATCATTAAAAAAAATAGCAATGTGATGCTAGCAGCATCAGGGAGACTGCATCAGACAATATTGACACAAACATGAAAGGAGCAGTCAGACCAAATTTACAACATAAGAACAGTGCTCAACTAAATGGTAGGAGATCAAAGATTCTTAATGGGAAGGAAGTTTGGAAATCTGTGGAAGATGTGACAAGTCACCAAGCTACAGCTGGCAACAACATCCAGCAAAAGAGAGAGAATGTGGGAGATGCCAAAACACGTGCCATTTTGCAATAGCATGCAAGTCACCAATAGGAGTGGAAACAATCCAAGAGGAAGTGACAAGTCCATACATCCATACTGCCCTCAGTAGAACAAACAACACCTTGGTACACAATTTAAACAGTTGAAACCTTAAATTTGAAAGCGATACAGGGACAGCAGTCAATGCAATTTTATCTCTTCTCTTCCTCCCTCCTCTTCTCCCCCATAATGTTTCCCTCTGGTGTTGTCTGGACCGGTGATCTGCTAGGTCACTCCAATCCTTGACTCTGGGAGCCAGCCTTACCCTGCTCTGCTGTGAGAACCCCCACTCCTCTGGCATGTAAGTTGCTCCCAGCTACTTGCAACTGAATGACACTAGCCAATATCTCTGGTCCCAGACACAACCCTAGGAACCTCCATCTTGCAGTGTCCAGTTATTCCTGCTGGACACTGCAGGCTTATGAGTTCATCAATTTAACAAAGAAATTGATACGTATCAGGCTTGTTCTCCCAAGGAGAGTCTCTGACACGCTTCAAACCAAACACATTACTTCAGGTAGAATAAACAAGCAGATTTATTAACTACAAAGATAAATTTTAAGTGATTATAAGTCAAAGCATAACAAGTCGGATTTGTTCAAATGAAATAAAAGCAAAATGCATTCTAAGCTGCTCTTAACACTTTCAGTGCCCTTACAAACTTAGATGCTTCTCACTACAGGCTGGCTGATTGCTTTTCAGCCAGGCTCTCCCCTTTAATCAGTGTTTCAGTCACTTGGTGGTGGTGTCTGTAAATGTAGGTGGAAGAGAGAGAGAGAGCATGGCAAATTTCTCTCCCTTTTATCATGTTCTTTCTTCCCTCTTGGCTTTGCCCGCCCCCCCACTTTAGTCAGGTGAGCATTACCTCATCACAGTTCCAAACTGACCAAAGGAAGCAGGGTGACTCCCTCAAGAGTCCAACAGATTCTTTTGTTGCTGTCTAGGCCAGCGTCCTTTGTTCCTGTGAGGCTGAGCTGGGTTTGTCCCATACGTGCCCTGATGAGGTGTGAACTGCCTCTCAGTTCTTGGAGAATTTTTGCCTGGGCTTATTTAAAGCCATGAGGATACATTTTCAGACTCATAACTACATGAAATTATAACCTATAACCTTACTGTAACCTTACTGTAACAACAATGCTCAGTGCATCATGAGCCTTCCAAAGACACCCAACATGACAAACTTTGCACTGGATACCACACAATCATTTTAGGAGGATGAACATGGGGGTGCTGGGTGTTTCCTTGAGGTACGGAGCATCACCCCCAAAAATTTGCAATTAAATTCTTTCTGAGGGGAGTGGTCTGCAAAGACCAATTTTTAATGTGGGCTGGTGACAATACATTAGATGTTTGTGGCCGTTCCTTGGGAAATAGGAGGAAGACAGAAAGTAGGACGGAGAACTCAGCTAGGGTTGCAATAAAAGGACTACACCTAGCAGAGAAACTGGAATGCATTAATGACAAAAAGCAAACTATTCAGAAGCTATATCCACATGTCTTTACAGGGCTAGGAAAACTGTTAGAGGAGTACAAAATAAAATTCAGTGATTCCATTTGCTCTGATAGCCCCACACCACATCCCTATACTCTTTCTGGGGAAGTCGAAGAATTAAAGAGAATAGAAGATATGAAAGAACCCACTGATTGGCGTGTACAGATGACTGTAGTACCAAAGCCCAGTGACAAAATCCGTGTTTGTGTGGACTGTACACAACTTAATAAAAAGACATATGCTTTCCACAGTTGACCAGACATACTTCAGTTGTCAGAAGCCAAAGTCTTCTCAAAGTTAAGTGCTACAGCAGGCTTCTGGCAAATCCCCCTTACCAAAGAACTGATACCATTAATTATATTCATCACCCTATTTGGAACTTGCTGTTTCAGTTGTCTTCCATATCTCCAGCACCAGATCTCCAGCATATCTCCAGCACCAGAACAGTTCCAAAAGTCAATCTCTCAGATCATGTAAGGTTTGCTCGATATCCTTTGGTATATGGCAGATATAAAAATGAACATGATGAGTACTAGATGCAGTGTTCAGATGATCCCAACACGTCGGCCTCGCTCTGAATGAGAAATTTAAATTTGGAAAGAGCAGATAAAATTTGTAGGACATGTAATTAGCAAACTGGGCATTCAGATGGAGCCAGACAAACTGAAGGCTTACCTCAACCCAAAGATGTTTCTGCTGCAAGAAGATTCCTGGATATGACAAACAGTTTTTGAAAATTCTTACCAAATGTAGCTCATCTAACACAACCCTTAGATCTCCTTAATGGTCACAATATGCGGATTAGTAGCTGCCCATAAAACACTTTGAATAAAATAAAAGAACTACTGACATTTGCACCTGTTTTAGCACGATACTCAGTAAACTATCCAACAACAGTAGCAGTAGATGCATCCTCATATGGTTTAGGAGCAGTGCTCACGCAAAACCAGCCAAAAGTAGACCTGTTGCATTCATGTCAAGAAGCCTCACAGAAACTGAGCAGTGATATGCTCAAGTGGAAGAAGAAGCTCTAGCGGTCACTTGGACTTGTGAGCAGCACAATGCATATCTGCTTGGCATGAATTTTGCCATAGAAACAGACTACAAGCCCAAGCACTATTGGGTTCAAAACCATAGGATGTCCTTCCACTTAAGAGTCAAATATTTTTTTACTACAGCTGATGTGATTTTTCTTTCGACATTGAATACATACCAGGGAAAGAACTCATAGCAACAGACACTGTCTAGAGACCCAGTTGAGCAGCTACCAATGGAAGAAGAAAAGACTTTAGAGAAAGATGTCAAAGTCTACCTTGATGTCTGATAGCAATTCTAGCATCTGCCAGCTGATTTCAGAATTAGAGATGAATAACTAAAGAATGAAACTTGCCAGAAACTGACTCTCAATTCTGCCAAAGAAGGTGGGATCAAAGGAGTCAACTTCCAACAGACCTACTACCAATTTGCAGGAGTGAAGTGACCTTCACATAGCTGATGGCCTGCTTCTGAAAGGATGAGACATCACTTAAGAAAAAGTTGCTCTCCAAAATCCATGCAGGACACCAAAGTATAGACAAATACAGGGTATGAGCACAACAATCTATATGGTGGCCGGGTCTGAGTAGGTAAATTTAGTAGAAGGTGAGATATGTAACAAGGAAAATAAACAACAATCACCAGAATAATTACTCTCTACAAAGCTACTGACAGATCTTGGCAGCAGGTAGCCACAGATTTGTTTTTCTGGAAAGGACACACACACATTATTTTAGTTGATTACTTCTCCAGATATATTGACTTGGCTATATTTACAGACTTCATCAAGACAAGTCATACAGAAACTAAAGTTAACATTTGCAATACATGGAGTTCTTGAAGTCCTCATATCTGAAAATGGGTCTCAGTTTATCTCTGAAATATTCTTAGCATTTTCACAGGGCTTTGATTTTGAACATCAGTTTGGTGGTTCACATTAGCTCCATAGTGACAGGGAGGTGGAGAGAGCGTTACGGACTTCAAAAAGACTTCTGCAAAAAAAATCAGTGGATGCATAAAATCACTCCTGGCATATTGGTCAACACAGCTTGCATCTGGCCTATCTCCAGCAGAACTTCTGATGAGAAGATGACTAAGGATGCCTTTACTTGTGGCACTGATACAGCTTGCATCTAAGTAGGATGTTGAAAGGAATTTCAAAAACAGGATTCTGCAATAAAAATTAGGCAGCAACAAAACTTTAGTGCTCGGTGTAGAATAAAACATTACCTGAATTGACATCAGGGAACAAAGCTTGGTTCAAAAGCTCGCAGACGTTTGGAATTGTTAAAAACTTGGCAGAATCTTCCCGATCCTACCTAAAGAAGAATCCAGAAAAACTCTCCCAGAGGAGTCAGGTTCATCTTCAATATTTCCCACCACAATGAAAAGAGGATCTGGGACCTGTAGCATTCTGTAATAAGGACAACTCCACAGGGAACTCCATGCACAAACTCAACAGAAGTCAGAACACTGTCTGGAAGACTGATCAGACTCACAAATAATTGGTCTTTAGGATACTGCTCACGACTATTTAAATGCAATTGATAAGGGGGCATAGTAGTGTAAATAGTTTTAAGGAATTTTATTTTGAATTACAGCAGATTCTGCTATTTAGCAACCCATCAGTTGCCAGCAAAAAGTTGCTATTATTTGGCAGTTGCTAATAAGCGTAAGGCAGGTTTGTGAGAGTGACCAGGGAAGCAAATGCTGAGACATGCCTTTCCTGGCTGCAGCCCTACAAACCTGCCTGCAGGCAGGGCAGCAGTGGGGAGGTGGCTGCAGCCCAAATGTCAGGTTGTCCACGGTGAAGGTGACCACTGGGGCCTACAGAGACGTGCAGTTCCTCTCCCTGTACTCTTCAGGGGTCAGGGCTCAGCATGTCCCAATGCTTCCTTCTCTGTGTGCAGTCTTCTGGCAGGGCACAGGCCAGAAAGCAGAGAGAGGCATTGTGCAGCTCTGGCATCCAGGCTGCAGCCCCTCTCCATGCTACTGCTCTGACCACAGCCCTCTCACCACCGGTGTGGTCCCTGTGTGCAAACTGGTTTGCCAGGCTGCAGCCCCAGAAGGAAGCACTGGGACATTTTGAGCAGCAGCCCCAGGCTGTTTTGTGGGTCTGCAGCCAGAAAAGGAATGCCCTTTCGTCTCCAGCTGCAGCCCCAAAAAGCTGCCTGCAGAGTGTGCTTGGCCCATCCCAGCACTTCATTCTGGGGCTGCAACCTAAAACTGCCCACGGGGAGGGGGGGGGGGGGGGCGACAGAGAGGACACATCCCTGTGCTGCCTTCTGGGGTTGCAGCCTCGCAAACTGCCTGCAGGTGGCACCTTTTTTCAAAAAAAAAAGTCACTAATAAGCAGCATGCCTTTACTAACATGTGAATCCCATAAACACTGATATTAATGGAATGGAATCTGGATGGTTAATGGCAACATATTTCCAGGAACTAAAGTTACTAATATCAGCATTGCTATTAAGCAGAATCTACTGTACTGTGTGTGTGTGTGTGTGTGTACATTGGTTTATAATTAAGTTTTAATCTTTTATTATAAAGAAAGGGAGATGGGGAGTGTGTAGGGTTCCTGGTCCTCAGTTTCCAGAGAGGATCAGCTTGCATTGTAGTGAGGAGCTTGATAAATGTAGGAATTTCCTGTTCTTTAGTGGCTGCTTAAAGCATGACTCTCTTGTGTTTATGTCCTCGCACTAAAGATTTGGTTTGATTTGTTAATTTATCACTTCAGAATTTAGATAGTAGACATTTTATAGGAGCCAAACATGTTTAACCCCTTTCATGTGAGGGTGTTATACCCATCCTGAAGAACAAGGAGCCACCAAAGGCATATAAAATGGAAGAGGTATCATGTATAGTATATGTAGCCTGATTTTTAAAGTTATCAAACACTTGCAGCTTTCTTTGGCTTCAATAGGAAGTGGGATTGCTCAGCACCACTGAAAATCAATCCATCAGAATCTAAATTGTGACAGTCAGTCTGCTGGCTGATTACCTACAAAATCATGTCAGAGAATAAAATAATATTTTAAAATGAGTCATTGCTATTCATGGAAATATTTCCTATATTGTGAACATGCAAGTTAGGAGGTAGCAATGTTCCTACAATGCTAGTATTTAATAGCTGTATTTGAAATATGATTGATAGGATATACAATATAATACTATAATGTCATTATAGTATACTCCTGTATACTGTAGTTACTATCCAGTTGCCGTGAACAGAGGCAACTAAAAGTTTCAGAGGGCATAGCTGTGGACTGTGCTTGAAGGTAGCAGAACTTGGTGAGTGGTGCCTTTGGTTTGTCTGTGAGTTGTTTGTTTGCTGTTTGTTTGTTCTCTGGATATGGGCTGTGTAGCTGGGCTATGGGCTCTTGTGTAAGCAGCTGAGACAGGTCTGTTTGTTGGTCCCTTAATAAGGGCCCTTGGAACTTTGATTGGCCCTGCTGTTTGAAGTCTTAGTGATTAGTCACTTCCTGGTGATGAGGGGTGGAGGTGAGCTAAGAAGGGAGACTTGGTATAAAAAGTCACTTGCTAGGCATGCGGAACCCAAGTGGACTCTTCTACATTTCCTAATATACTTAAAAGACTATTTCTGAGGCCAGAAGAGTTAATAACAGTCAGATTTCTCCTTGAGTCCCTTTGCTTCCCTTATCCATTTTCTACACTTCCTAGTTTCTGATTTATATTCATTACTATCCATTTTTCCTTCCTTCCATGTGTTTTTATATATAATCTGCCTTGACTTCCCCTCTAAACCAGGTCAATTTTTTAACCAATATGGACTTCTTCCTCAGTTGTGATATTGTGGCTTTTGGGGCATCTAGTACGGTGTTCTTAAACAATTCTCAATTATTATTCAGGTTTTTCTGAATAAATTATTCCTCACAGCTGATTTGGCTCATAATCTGTTAGGACATTGATCCATAAACATTCAGCATAATTTTATTCCAAGTTATAAGTGACTCAGAAACAGGTAATACAATTTTTGACATAAAGTGCCACTACCCCTTCCCTGTCACTGGCTTGATCCTTTCTAAATAGGTTATAACCATTGATTTTAACATCCCAGTCATGTGAATCACCACACCAAATTCCAATAATACCATCTAGATTGAATTTATGCTCATAAATGAGCAATTTCAATTCCTTGTTTGTTATTCAGGCTGCTTGCATTGGCAATTAAAGAATTTCTTCTCTTCATGTCCTTTGGTTCCTTGATTATATTTGTTCTCAACATCTCAACTGTATGCTAAATGAGTACTCATATCTTCCCCCTTTTTACCCTTCCATTTTATTCATTTAACACCCCTTTTGATTACTCTAGTCAGTCTGCCTCTGAGGAGATTGGTTCCCCTTCTACTTAAGTGGTGGCCATCCAAGCTATACACCCCACAGAAAACAGACCAGTGTTCCACAAAATCAAAACCCTACAAACAGCCACCACTTACCCAGAATCTTCTGTCTTCTTTCACATGAATTATCTGAGAGAGATCCTGTGATGTAGTGTCATTAGTGCCGATATGAACCATCACCAGTGGATCCTTGCCTGTTGACTTTCAAAGCCAATCCAATCTTAGAGTGATGTCTTGTGTCTAGGCTCTGAGAAGACAGCATATTTGTCCTTTTGTCTGCCTGTCCCTTACAGAATATTCTTTCAATTCTTCTGAATACTGAATCCCCAACAAGGACCAGCTGTCTTCCTTGGATGATTGTAGACCTCTTTGTGGGCAAGCTTCATTGTCTTACCTTGTCACAGACCTCTTCAGATATTAATTGGGGAACTAACACTACATTTATGATATTCTTAGTACTTATGCCTTTTTGTTCTCAAAGGAGTCACATGTCCCCGAAATATGCCCTGTGGGCATTTCATTACTTGTTTTTCTAATTAATATTTTGGAAGGAGGCTTCAAAAAGAGACAGACCAAAGGCCATTTCACGTTTACTCTCTCATCAATCATTTACTTAAGCTCTTAGTATGGTGCCATTCTAAAGGATCAATTTGACCTGGGTCATTCAGTACCAAGCTCACTCATTATGTGTTTTCTGCATTTTCTTTACTTGGTGAGCTGGCCATCGGCTGACATGACCAAAGTTCCAAGTTGAAGCATGTGCATGCGCATGCGCACGCACGCGCACACACACAGCCTTTGATTAACAATTCAAGTGCAATTTCAGCACTCTTAGTAAATTTCCATACAAATGGTATGATGCTAAGAGAACTCTGCTTGCAGAATCCTCTAGAAAACTTAGATATAACAAGCCACACCAAATTCATGTTCACCACATTCATTCATATCAATAACGATAATTTAGAATAATAATTTGGCACCATCCCAACAGGGGCCAGGCCCTTGATCTCCCAGTTGAGTCTCACCCATAGTCTAGACTCTTCCCTTGTAGATTCCTCTGTCCCAGAAGCGACAGCCTGGCTACAGACAATCTCTCCTTCACTCTCCCCCTGCTTCTTTTTCGTTTCTTTTCCTGTCATTATATGGCACAGCAGCCTCAGCATGTGAGGCTATGACCGCTACCTACCACAGTTTTCACATAAGCAAAAATCTGTATCCTCTCACCCAGTCCTGTATCCTTAAAATCCTTCTTTTAATGCTATCCCACCTTCTTGGTCCTCTCACCAACTCTTTCAGATTCTGTTCCTTCATCTTGAAGTGCCTCAATTCTTCATAAAGAATTTTTCTTTCTGTGTAATTTTCCCTGCATTGCCACAGCAGATGCTCAACTGTTTCTTGAACTTTGCATGTGTTACACTACCTCTCCTTGTGCTTGTTTAGTAAATATAAATGACCATTCATGTCACAGTGACCAGTTGGCACTCTACATAAAAGTTACTTCACTTCTTCTACCACAAGTACTAAATATACCATTATCCTCCAGTCTAGCATATATTTCATAGACTCTTCATCTTTTTTCCCCCTCTTTGGACAATAGTTCTTGCCATTCCTTCTTAAGTTCTCTCTAAAGAACTTTCAAAGTCCTGTTTACTCAGAGGGATCTTTATATCAACCTTCTCATTTTTAAGGTATTTTCACTGCTTTATCTGCCATTTCATTTCCTGGTATCCTGACATGTGCCAGAATCTACACTATTACTATATGTATACCCAGTTGTGCTATTTCTGTAGTGAAGAACAATATTTCATTGATTAAGTCTTTCTTACTTTCTGAGGCCTCGCTTCTAACTGTCATTATACCTGATAGAGTCAGATAGTATAACAGTCATAGCTGGGCATACATCCTTTATCCAGGTCAGCGTCAACAGTATGCCCATCAATTCGACCATCCTAATGGTCACAAAATTGAATAGTGTCATAGACCTCTTAACTCCAAATTCAGGGATACAGAGAGTCATTCCCACTCTGCGTGTGGTGTCATCTCTGTAACTATCAATATATAGCTGGCAATGTTTATCCCATTTGCCATATATAATCTAATAAATCATAGTCACCATATTTGACAGTCCTGCTCTTCCCTTTGTTTTATAGTATAATTCCAAATCCACAACTGGAGAGACAACTGTCCAGCTATAGTTTGATTTCCCATTGTCACATCCTGGTGTGCAATCCAGATCAGAGGTGGGTTGTTACCACCTGCCCCATAACCTTGGGTGCCTCACAATATTTTGCTGTTGTGGCTCCCAACCTGGGCCACTCACATACAGCATGCATGTTGCACCCTGAGTTTGTGTGTATCACTGCAACCCTGTTCCAGCAGCTCTGATCCCAGCAGCCTGTCAGTAACACACCAGCCACACTCTGGCTTCCCCCAGCCATGAGTACTACTTGCAGGGTGACCCCAACACACTCCCAGTCCCGAATTTTTCCAAAAACATATATCCTGCACTGGCCAGCCCTCTCTGGGACAGTTCAGATATTAAGGTTTGTTGCTGTAAATATTCAACAGTTTTCTACTTTATTGGAGTTATCAAACAGTTCAGTTTAAACGCAGCACTCAACTGGTTTAGATTAAAAATAAAACAAGTGTATTAACAAAAGAAGATAGGATATTAAGTGAATTCAAGCATAGGAGAGAGAGTTAGAAATGGTTAAAAGCTAATAAAAATGAAAACACATTTAAAAGTCTGAAATGTAATCTAGCAAGTTTTGGTTCAAGGCTTTGTTTAAGATGGCCTTTCTCACTTACACTCTTCCAGCAAGATAGTGAAGGACCTTTTCCTTGGCCAGGATCTCTCCCAGAGGCCCCAGGGTGCTGGAGCCTTTGTCTTCTTAGGTGAAAGAGAGAGAACCTGATGTTCTCTGCCCCTTTCTTCTATAGTCCAGTGAACCTTTGCTCTGAGGGGTAATCTTCAGAAGAATCCACTTCTAGGTTTATTCAAACAGTAAAGGAGGTGACATGGAGGCTGGTGGCAAAGGAAGCGCCATTCTCTGTCTTCCCACCTGTGCTTGCTGAAATACAAATTTGCTTTGTTTCCTGCCAGTTCCTCCCACTGCTGGCTCAAGGACCCTATGTACTACATATATATGTAAATTGAGCTAAAAACATATTCCTTTGTTTAGGATATAGATGTTTACCAGCCATTGCCTAGGCTGGGCTGTGTGGTTTTGAACATGTAATAACAACATCATACAGGGGGATTTTATAACTTTACATATAATGTTACTACACATACTTCACCATGTACAAAGATTATTACAGTAGTGTGTAGGTTATAAATACAGGGGTGCTTTGTCCCACCCATGACCAAAGACTTTAATTACTTCCATATCTTCCTTTTCACCCAAATCTTTTACTCACCTTTTGATCCTGTTGGCATGTGGAAGTTTGTGGTGTCCAGTTACATCTTGCCTACTTAATTCACAAAAGTCCTCATATATTCATTTAGTACTCTTATCTTCACTATTTCCATTAAATCTAACAGTTTCATCCTCAAACTTATAGGCATTTCTTTGGTTGTTACCTGAAGCACACACAAAATGGAGCCTTAATACTTGCAGAGGTTGGGCTTAGACTGGCTCTAGGTTTTTTTAGTGTTGATTTAGAAGTGGAATTAAAAGCTTGGCATCTGTAATCGATACCTGTTCTTATTAGTGCCCTATACAGTATCAACACCATGTTCTTATCTGCACCCAAGTTGTTCCCAGAAATATTCAGATTTATTCTATCTTTACATTTAGTCTTGATATTATCTATATGTCTCTTCCAAGTTACTTTGGCCAGGTCTACACTGGGGGGAGGGGTGACGAACTAGGGTACGGAACTTCAGCTACGTGAATAGCGTAGCTGAAGTCGAACTACCTTAGTTCAAACTACTTACCCATCCTCATGGCGCGGGATCAACGTCCGTGGCTCCCCCGTCGACTCCGCCACCGCCGTTCGTGGTGGTGGAGTTCCGGAGTCGACGGGAGCATGTTCGGAGTTTGATATATCGCGTCTAGATGAGACGCGATATATCGAACTCCGAGAAGTTGATTGCTACCCGCCGATCTGGGCGGGTAGTATGGACGTACCCTTTGTTACTGAATGGTTTCAGAGTAGCAGCCATGTTAGTCTGTATCCGCAAAAAGAACAAGAGTACTTGTGGCACCTTAGAGACTAACAAATTTATTTCAGCATAAACTTTTGTTGGCTACAGCTCACTTCTTCGTCATCTTGATTATCACTTCAAAGGTTTTTTTTCTCCTGCTGATGATAGCTCATCTTAGTTGATTGGACTCTTACAGTTGGTATGGGTTCCTCCACCTTTTCATGTTCTCTGTATGTATAAATATCTTCTGTCTGTGTGTTCCACTCCATGTATCTGAAGAAGTGAGCTGTAGCACATGAAAGCTTATGCTGAAATACATTTGTTAGTCTCTAAGGTGCCACAAGTACTCCTGTTCTTTTTGTTACTGAACATAAATCCCAAGAATGTAACATTTTGAACCACCTGTATTTTTTCTGGATATAGAGATATTGGTTCCATTCTTTCCAATCTTCATTTTTATGAAGATCGTTCCCTTTGTTTTAGCAAGTGAGAACTTAAATCCCCAAGAATCTCTCCATTCTGAGATGCCCCTGAGCACCTCATTGGTTCTCTCTACAGCTATCTTAATCTTCTATGTATGGCCCTTATAACACAGTCATCTGCAAACAGAGTTAAACCCTATTCCTGCCAGTATACTCTCCGGGAGATCATTAATCGTAATGTTAAACAGAGTTGGGCTTATAGCACTCCCCTGTGGAGTGTCATTAGTAAGTTTATAAATATTCAACAAAGCTGCCCCACCCTGACTTGTCTGGTTCTGTCAATTAAGAATCCTCTTATTCCTATTGTGGTTAGTTTATACAGCAAGCCTTCCCTCTACAGCATGTCATATGCTATGTCTGTTTTCACAAATATGGCTATCATAAACTCTGTTTATCAACTCATTTTTTTTGTAGTTTTTCTAATCTTACAATATGATCAACTGTGCACTTTCCTTTCCTTAAACCACTTTGTACACAATTTATAATTTCATTTTTTCCAAGTATGCTACTAATCTCTTTTAACATTGTTTCCATAATTTTGCCCATGCATATAGATCTATTGGCCTCACATCGTGCATCAGGTCTTGTGTGTAATATGCCAGGTTTTCCTATCCTTATAACCACCACTTGCATCTATTCTGCCGATAGTATTACTTTCCTCCATATATTATTATATAATTTCAATAAAACTCTTAAACTCCCTTCCAGTAGATGGTTAAGCATTGCATTATATAAGCTATCTTTATCTGGGTCTGTATTTTTACTCTTGTCTCTAACTCTTTCGAGTTCATGTATGCTGAATTTTTCATTCAGTACATCATCTTTATATTCTATCCAGCCATGTGAGAGCTCACAGTTTTTTTCATTTTTGTTCACAAAATTCTTTACTTTGATTTGCATCATTACTAATTTTTTGGAACTCTTTTGCTAACATGTTTGTTTTTCCTAAGTTAGAACTTTCAGCTTTACCTTGGACTATAAGACCAGGTGTAAATTTGTTTTTATGCTGTATCCCATTCATTCTTTTAACTTGTTTACATATTTCTGAAACCTTGGAATCTTTGATCATTTTCCCACAAATTTTTCTTCTAATTCTTGTTGCCTTTTTAATAATTCTTTGTGGCACTGCTTTACATCTTTTATAGTTCATTAAGGCCTCGCTGTTCATTTATACATTTTGCTTGTTTGTATGCCTTATTTTTTTCTTTAATTTCTGCTTTACAATCTTCATTCCACCAAAGGACTGATTACTGAGTTTGTAGCAATTTGATGTCTCACATGTAACTAGGTCATCTGCTGCTACAACTCCCTTTGTTGTATTACCATGAAATTCCTCTATAACTTATACAATTGGTACTTTGATTCTCAGCACATTTACTTTTAAAGAGTCCCCTATTTGCTTTTCTAAGGCTCCAAGTAGGAATTCCTTCAGTGTTTTCAACATTACCTTGGCCTCAATATGTAATTAGAATAGGGGAGTGATCACTTCCCATTGCATCTTCTTTATAGATTTCCTAACTGCATTTACTTGCTATGTTGCTTGTTGCAGTTTCCAGATCTAAACATGAAAAGGTTCCATCCACTGAAGTAAACCTAGATTGTGTGTGCCAATGAACTGTTCCAGGCATTTGCCATTATAATCAGTTTCCCAGCTTCCCTGTAATTCATTATGGCTTGTAACATGGCAACTAGTAGCCCCCTGGTCACTGAGGTTTCTGCAGCACTGGTAAGAGTGCAGGCTTAATTGAAGCCAATTAATCAATTTCTCTTTGGGATTATGGTGGTTATTACTGGGCTAATGATGTCATTGGGAGGATATAAGTGGAAGGAACAGGATACAAGGGGACACTCAGACAGTGATCCTGGGTTGACGAGGGAAGGCTTCATGGAAGCCTCCTCTTGCTGTAAGCCTGTAGTACATTATTATACTTTGTAAAGAAAGAATAAATACACATGTTGTGAAAGGGTAACCAGCTGGTGTGTGTTTGTGAGTGAGGCCACATGAACTGGGGAGAGGGTGAGGTACGCTGCGTAGCAACTGAGGTGCCTTGTGACTGCTATTAAAGTCTCCACAAATAATGTACAGGTTATTGACACTCTGAACAAGCTCTTCCAATTCTAGATTATCTAGTTTTTTACCTGGGTTGTAAACATGATAGATTTATATAAAGGTGTTGTTATTCTTCAGAGGAGAACCGTGTGTAATGCAAATGAAGAACTTTAGCAGGAAAGTGCTAACTCTTGCTCATTTCAAGGCAAGTGGTCATTGTGGTGTGATGATCAGAGATTCTAAATGCGTCACCTTTATAGTCAATATTTCCTATGCATCTGCGAGATGAGGTTTGTTTCCCCTTGTGACCCAAGAACCACTGGATGCCAACTGGCAGGGGGCAGTGGGGTTTTTAGGGGTACAGAGAACTCCTAGGGTCACCAAAAGAATGACATGTAAAGTCTCTAATAAAAGCCTATGTCACAATGGTCATCATAATAATTGTGAAATGTATGTACAGCTACTGGGTAAGAAGTGGGGTGTGGGTATATATACTGAAAATTGTGTTCCTGAAGTATTCAATTTGGGGGTTGCTCACCAGGAAAGGTGAAAAGCAGGTTTTTTTCCAGGCAAGAGATGTTTATCCATTTGTGTATACATAAATTGACTATTGTCTGGTTCATAATGGGCAACCATTTGCACTCTGAGCCAAATGCTAATGAAGGATTGTTAAATCACCGGAGAGGAAATTTGCTGGAGGAAGTGAACTAGTGGGCGGGGTGGGTGCGAGCGCGACCTCCATCTTCAAGTGAAACCAATGGGTTATATCTGTAAATAGAGAGTGAGGCTGTTAGAACCTACGGTTCGTCCGGATTCTCCCAGACATGTCTGGCTTTTTGAGTTAAAAATAGCGGGGGGGGAATTTGTAAATATCTAAAAGTGTCCAGAATTCCCCCCTCCCCCAATGCAGAGAGCAGCGTGGCTGACAGAGCGTCCGGCCGGATTGAGCCACTCGCATGGGGCTCCGGTGTACCGACAGAAACACGAACCGCTCCCGATTCGCTACTTTGGCTGCACTGAGCATGCGTGTCCGAACTGAGCATGCCCAGTAACCTCCGCTGTCGCCACTGCCCTCTCTCTGCCCTCACTTCTACTCACGATTTGCTGCCTGCTCTTTGGGGGCGTTTAAAATGCTCAAGGGGGCAACTTGCAGCGGGGGGGCTGCCAGGGTCTGAGCGGGGGACAGAAATTTACTGGCCAGGGGGGGTCAAGCTGCTGTAGGCAGCGGCAGGAGAGAGGCTGAAGGGGAAAAATCGGGGGTGGGGGGTGGGAGCCGTGGTTAAGCCCGGGGGGGAGACGCTGCCAGACCCTGTGCAGGGACAAAACCCCCGTTTAGGGAGGGGGTGGGGGGGACAGTGGCCCCTCGGGATGAGCCACCTGCTGGGCTCGCAGATCTGGGGGTGTCGGGGTTGTGGGGGGTGCACAGGCTGTTTTCAGTTCTGCCGCGTGTCAGCCCCGGAGCAGGGGGCGGGTTCCTGGGGCTGGGTCTTAAAGGCACAGGCAGCCCAATTCCCAGACTGTCAAAGCTCAGACACCGCAGTTCCTCTCTAGCCTATACAAGTGCTGCAGGACTCTTACTGCTCCAGCCAGGAGACTGAATGCGGGGAAATATTGTACAGACGCCCCCTCCCTCCCTCAAACTCTGCCTCTCACATTTTGACTATGTAAAAGTGTCTTCTATCATTTTCTATGTCTATATGAAATCACTGCAGCTCCTTTCTCTTATACAACATGCTGATTTGGTAACTCCCTCCCAGAGCCCACATGTCTGTACCCCCTCCTGTACCCGAACCCCCTGCCCCAGGTCAGAGCCTGCACCCGTCACTCAAACTCTACATAGCCTGCAACCCTCCTGCACCCCCAACTCCACCCCAGAGCCTGCACCCCAAACAGGGCTGGATTAACCTGTTGTGGGCCCGGTGCTAAACATATTTGTGGGTCCCCATGGGGGAAATGGGGACATGAGGCATGGGGCAGAGTCCTCAGAGCGAGGGGCTGACTGGGGGCAATGGGATATGAGTCATGGCACGGCAGGGACAGCCCCACTCCACCCAGCCCAGTACAAGGGCACTGTTTACAAACCAGGAGCTGCCAGACCCACGCTGTCCAGCCCAGCCCTGCACTGCCATTGTGCTTCTTCCCCTTGGGGGTGGGCCCATGCTGCACCATGCTACCCCCTGCCCAGCACCCCTCTGGCTCCCTACGTGCAGTGCCACACCACCCAGAGACCCCCACCGACCCCCCGCCCCGCACCCTCCGCCCCTGCCCAGCACCCTCTGGCTCCCGACGCGCTCTGCCACCCCCCCCAGAGTCCCCCACCAACCCCCTGCCCAGCACCCCTCCGGCTCCCTACGCCCAGTGCCACACCACCCAGAGACCCCCACAAACCCCCTGCCCAGCACCCCTCCGACTCCCTATGCCCAGTGCCACACCACCCAGAGACCCCCACAAACCCCCTGCCCTGTACCCCTCTGACTCCCTTTGCCCAGTGCCACACCACCCAGAGACCCCCACAAACCCCCTGCCCAGCACCCCTCCGACTCCCTATGCCCAGTGCCACACCACCCAGAGACCCCCACAAATCCCCTGCCCTGCACCCCTCTGACTCCCTTCGCCCAGTGCTGCACCATCCAGAGACCCCCACAAACCCCCCTGCCCAGTGCACTCCCAGATCACTCCCCTACCCACTCAGAACCCCCCCACAGATCCTCTCACTGACCAGTGCCCCCCAGCTGAAGACCCCCCACAGCCCTCCCACAACTGCACAGTGCCCCACACCTTCCCACCCAGAGGCCCCTACAGATCCCCTCACTGTCCAGTGCCCCCACCACAACCGCACAGACCCCCACACTTCCCAGCGCCCACACACACAATCTCCCCACTGACAGGCCCCCAACACATAGATCTCCCACCCCCAGTGCCCAGCACCTACCCAGACCCCCTAGAGACCTACTCTCCCACACCCTAACCCCCAGCCACAGTAGCCGGCCCTGATGGGAGGTGACTGTGGCTGCGAGGCTGAGATGGCAGCGCAGCCAGAACTGGTCCTGGGGCAGGATAACTCTGGCCTCTTGGGAATGGTGGAAGCAGCCAGGCTGGAGCAGGAGCAGAGCCTACCCGGGCCAGGCTCTCTCAGGACCCAGCTGAGCCTCCCCCCTCTCCAACTGTTCCCTGTGAGTGGCTGAGACTGGCCCAGCCTCTGCACCAGTCCCAGGTGGCTCTTCCCCCAGGGAGGCAGGTGGGGCCCCACAGGTCCCAGGCAGTGGAGACAGCTCAGAGCTGGAGCAGTGCTGGGTAGTGGGGCAGATCCCTGAGACGTGACTCCCGCGATCCTACCCAGCCCACCCACACCCATTGGCCCTGTGGCCAGCAGCCTTGCAGAGCACACACCTCTCTCTCTCCCTGCTTTCCTATCACCAGTTATGTTACTACAGGAATGAAATTGAGACATCCCGTAAAACAGCTAGTTCCACATTGTTATAACAGATAATTACAAAGACTAAAGTACATGCTTTACTATAATTAGGACCAGGCAACCCAAGATGAAAACTACACTGTGGCAGAGTCCTACAACCAGGTATTTGAGGCCAATCCCTTTATCAATGGAATCTTCAACCAAAATATGAGGAAGGAGACGAGTCACCCTCAAACTTTCGACAATAGCTCAAGGTCAGACACCAAGAAGACCAGTGCCATTCGTATTCTGGTTTTGGATAAAATACTTGATCTTGCCTACATCATAGAAACCTTCCTCTCTCCAAGTCTACACCCCACTACACCCTTTAGCGATAAAGTAACCATTAAAGAAGTTCTGAATCAGTCGTCTTTCTTCCCAATTTAGGTTTAACAATAAAGCTGTAACCTAAGTAGCTATGGGAGATGACAGTGCAACTACTAGGTATTGGTGGGGGAAAAGTGTGCTACTAATGTCCTGGATATACTGGCAGGGCCAGCTTTAGGATAATTCAACCAATTCCCCTGAATCAGGCCCTGCCCCTAAGAGGGTCCCACGCCCAAGCCCCGGTTCGGTGTATTGGCAAGAGTCAGTGCACTGTACCAGGTGGCCCGGCTTCTCCAGGGGACAATTTAAAGGTCCTGGGGGCCCTTTAAATTGCCACCACTGCCACACTGCTGGAGCCATGGGGTAGGGCTGTTGGGATCTGGGGCTACTTAAAAAGTCTGTGGCTCCCATTGCTTCTATCGCCCCAGCCCTTTAAATAGCCACTGGAGCCCCGCCGCTTCCCCAGGGCTCCGGCAGCTGTGTACATGGCCAGGGCTGTGGAAGCAGAGGAGCCCCAGGTGGCTGCTGCTACTCTGGTGGGGGAGGGAGGAGGAGGAGGGAGCACTTACCATACCGGGTGGTCTGTACCCCCTGTACCTGCACCCCGTGCCCTGTCTCCAGCCAACCCCTGCTGCACCCCCCCTGCCTGAAGCCAGCCAGTCCTGCACTCCTCTGGCTTCAGCACTGCCAATCTATGCCACACCCCCCAATGGCCCTGCTTGAAGCCAGCCAGCCCACCCCACCCCACCCCACACACCCCTGTCTCCAGCCATTGCTGCACCCCTTGCCCTGCCTGCAGCCAGCCCTATGTCCACTGGTGCCCTGCAATTCCCTGGGCAGTAACCCTGCACACCTGCTTCAATGATGGGAGAAGAGAGCAGCTGGTACCCATGTGCACACCCTAGGGTGACCAGACATCAAGTGTGAAAAATCAGGATGGGGTGGAGGTTAATAGGATCCTATATAAGAAAAAGACCCCAAGATTGGGACTGTCTCTATAAAATCAGGACATCTGGTCACCCTAGCACACTCCCAGGGAGTGGCGGGGACCCACACATGTGAAGCGGAGTTCATTTCTAGTTCAGTCCCATCTTTTTAAAAAAGAACTGTAGGTAGTGTTAACATACAGCCATATTTTCCCAGACATGTCAGACTTTTTGGTTCTTAAATTGTTGTCCAGGAGGAATTTTTAAATCTGGAAATATAGTAACCCTATTGGTATCAGAAATACATATTCTGGCATATTCTAAATCAGAACTTTTTATAGGGAACCGGTTGCTAAGAAAGGAAAGGCTTTTTTTCCCCCACCTTTTTTTCCTTTTTTTTAAAGTCATCCCTGCTGGGGCCCCGCCGAAAATGTTTGAATTGGGTGGGCCCCAAACTTCCTAAAGCCGGCCCTAACTAGTCTGTTCAGTGTTATAGCTTTTAATTTGCTACTGTAAACACTGTAATAGAGCATTAATGTCCCAATGTACTGTAGCTTGTTTTAACTTACTGTAATACTAGAAGTGGTGCATGTGACTATTGCCGTAACGAGGGCAAGGAGAGTGAGGCACTTGCCTCGGGCACAGAAAGTGAGGGGCTCAGAAAGTCTCTCCTTCAGCGGCAATTCGGCAGCAAGTCCTTCCCTCTGAGAGGGACTGTGGTACTCGTTGCCGAAGTGCCACTGGTCGTCTTCAACGGAGATGGGCGGTGCATACGGCTCTTTTGCAGAAATTCGTTGGTGGATCCTTCCCTCCAATACAGAAGAACCAGACATGCTGCCTCTGTTCCTTGCCTTGTGTGCCAAAAATCCCTAGTTACAGCTCTGCATGTGAAGCTCTCTTAAAACTGACACTACAGTAGTGATATTCCCAAGCCAGCATGCATAGGGCTGGGAGTGGGGAAGGGGAGTGCATTTAGGTATACCCCCAAACCTTACCTCCCTTTTCACGTACTCACACACAAACGAGTGAAAGAGCGCGCCTCACTCATCCAATAGGTCAATTTGGCACATTAGCCAGGAGAAAGCAGATCGTGAGCGTTTTTGACCGCAAAGCCCATCCCTCCAGATTTGCAACCATCCCCGGAACAGTGACAGGTGCACAACCATCCCTGGACCAGTGACATGTGCATAGGGAGCCAAGTCATTGGAAATAATCAAGGAGGAAGCCAGTGGAAAAAATGAATGGGGCCACTCTGGTTACCACCTTGGGGTCAGGGGCGTCCTCTGTACCCCCAAACCTTACCTCCCTTTTCACTTATTCACACTGTGACGAGGCAGTTCTGGCGGTACCAAAGTGAGAGTGCCAATTCAGGACAAATTGCTCAAACAGGGCAGTTACAGCCCTCGGCTGGGGGTTTTCCACCTCTAAGGCAACCCAAACCAGCCAGACAAAAAGGACTTTGGTTTCACCGCACTGGGTAACACAAGTCACACAAACAATGTCCTTAGACACTCCAGTCTCCCAGTATCACCACCAGACCCACTCGTCCTGGGGATGAATGGTTATGAAAACCAACACCCTAATAAAGGAAAACGGTTCTCTCAATCCCAAAGGTCCAAGCCCCAGCCCCAGGTCAATATACACATCTGATCTTACCCACAAATCACGCTGTTGCCAATCCTTTAGAATATAAAATCTAAAGGTTTATTCATAAAGGGAAAAAGGTAGAGATGAGAGCTAGAATTGGTTAAATGGAATCAATTACATAGAGTAATGACAAAGTTCTTAGTTCAGGCTTGTAACAGTGATGGAGTAAACTGCAGGTTCAAATCAAGTCTCTGGAGAACATTCCCTGCTGGGATGGGTCACTAGTCCCTTGTGTAGAGCTTCATTTCCTAGCAAAATCCCTCCAGAGGTAAGAAGCAGGACTGAAGACAAGATGGAGATGAGGCATTAGCCTTATATAGGCTTTTCCAGGTGTAAGAACCTCTTTGTCCTTACTGTGGAACATTACAGCAAAATGGCGTCTAGAGTCACATGGGCAAGTCCCTGCATACTTTGCTCAGTTACAAGGCGTATCTGCCTTCTCTCCATGGTCGATTGTGTAGCTGATGGTCCTTAATAGGCCATCAAGCGAACTTATCAGAGCTAACACCAACTTGTCTGCGATGTCACCCAGAAGCAGAGCACAAATACAAAATACAGACAGTACAGAGCCAATACTTATAACTTCAACTACAAAATGATACAGACAGCATAATCATAACCACCAACCCATAACCTGGTCTTAGCCACCTTATATGACCACCTTTACCTAAGATTTGGTGCCACTACAGGACCTTGGTTGCAAACTATGTTCTACATGGTCCCAGTTTATATCAATAATGTCACACACACACAAATGAGTGAAAGAGTGCGCCTCACTCATACAATAGGTCAATTTGGCACATTAGCCAGGAGGAAGCAAATCGTGAGTGTTTTCGACCACAAACCCCATCCCTCCAGATTTGCAACCATCCCTGGACCAGTGACAGGGGCATAGGCAGCCAAGTCACTGGAAATAATCAAGGAGGAAGCCAGTGGAAAAAATGAAAGGGGCCATTCTGGTTATCACCTTGGGGTCAGGGGCGTCCTCTGTACCCCCAAACCTTACCTCCCTTTTCACGTATTCACACACAAAACAGTGAAAGCATGCACCTCACTCATCCAATAGGTCAATTTGGCACATTAGCCAGGAGGAAGCAAATTGTGAGCGTTTTCGACCACAAACCCCATCCCTCCAGATTTGAAACTATCCCTGGACCAGTGACAGGGGCACAGCCATCCCTGGACTGGTGACAGGGGCATAGGCAGCCAAGTCATTGGAAATAATCAAGGAGGAAGCCAGTGGAGAAAATGAATGGGGCCACTCTGGTTACCACCTTGGGGTCAGGGGAGTGCTCTGTACCCACAAACGTTACCTCCCTATTCACGTATTCACACTCAAAACAGTGAAAGCATGCACCTCACTCATCCAAAAGATCAGGGTTCGGCACCTTTCAGAAGAGCTGTGCCGAGTCTTCATTTAGTCTCTCTCTTAAGGTTTGTTTATGTAGTAATACATTTTTTTTTTTTTAGAAGGTTCTTTTTTTTATATAATATATATAAAAACTATGTTGTATAATAAAAAAAAAAAAAAATTAAAATGCTTAAGAAAAAAAAATTAAAATTAAATGAAAAAATGCAGAACCCCCTAATAGGTCAATTTGGCACATTAGCCAGGAAGAAGCAGATCGTGAGCATTTTCGACCACAAACCCCATCCCTCCAGATTTGCAACCATCCCTGGACCAGTGACAGGTGCACAACCATCCCTGGACCAGTGACACATGCATAACCATCCCTGGACCAGTGACAGGTGCATAGGCAGCCAAGTCACTGGAAATAATCAAGGAGGAAGCCAGTGGAAAAAATGAATGGCCACTCTGGTTATCACCTTGGGGTCTGGGGCATGCTCTGTACCCACAAACCTTACCTCCCTATTCACGTATTCACACATAAAAAAGTGAAAGAGCATGCCTCAAGCATCCAAAAGATCAGGGTTCAGCAACCTTTCAGAAGAGCTGTGCCGAGTCTTCATTTTGTCTCTCTGATTTAAGGTTTCGCATGCCAGTAATACATTTTAATATTTTTAGAAGGTCTCTTTTTATGGCTATAATATATAACTAAACTATTGTTGTATATAAAGTATATAAGTTTTTTAACATGCTTAAAACGCTTCATTTAAAATTAAATTAAAATGCAGAAACCCCCAGAACCCTGCAATAGGTCAATTTGGCACATTAGCCAGGAGGAAGCAGAATGTGAGTGTTTTTGACCACAAACCCTGTCCCTCCTGATTTGCAACCCCATGGATCAGGTGGCAGCAAGTCCTGAGCAGGAGCCCAGATGGTTACGTTGTGCGGCAGAAACTGCAACTGGTTGCAAAATGGGTTCCCCTGCAGCTTCAGATCACCGGCCGGGCGGCCTCCGGCAGCTCCAGAGCTTCTCCTCCCTTCCTCCCGCCCCGCATTCTCAGCTCGCCGGCCGGCCGGGCCATTCGCATCGGGCCTGAGGCATCCCTCGAGCTCCTCCCTTCTCCCCGCTGCCCAGCGCGCCGCAGCGCTCTGCGGGGGCGGAGACCCGGCTGTGTGCTCTGCTGGGGCCAGGTTCCACGCGGAGCCCGACACGCTGTTCTGAGCAGCAGGGTAAGGGAGGGAGCCAGGGGGTTGGAGAAGGGGCAGGGGGGTTCTGAAGGGGGCAGTCAAGGGACAGGGAGGGTTGAATGGGCTGGGGCTCCTGGGGGGCCTGTCGGGGGCAGGGGTGTGGAGAGGGATCAGAGCAGTCAGGGGACAGGGAGTGGGGCGGTTGGATGGGTCGGGAGTTTTGGGGAGCTGTCAAGGGGCGGGGGTGTGGAGAGGGGTTGTATGGGTTGGGAGTTGGGCAGGGAGCAGTTGAACAGGCCTGGGAGTCCCTGGGGTCTGTCAGAAGGTGGGGGGTGGGGTGGGGAGTGGATAAGGGTCAGGGCAGTCAGGGGACAGGTAGGGTTCTAGGGGGGCAGTTAGGGTGGAGGGGTCTCAGGAGGGGGCAGTCAGGGGACAAGGAGCAGGGAGGCTTAGGTAGGGGGTGGGGTCCTGGGGAGCAGTTAGGGGCAGGGGTCCCAGGAGGGGGCAGTCAGGGGACAAGGAGCAGGGAGGATTGGGTGTTCTGAGGGGGGCAGTAGGAGGGAGTGGATGAGGGTGGGGGCAGGTCTACCCTGTCCTCTTTTTTGATTGTTGAAATATGGTAACCCTATTAGAACCTGCAGGGCTGGAACCTGGGACTGTGGGGGCTCTGGGCTGCTGATGCCTCTGCATCACCTTGGGAGGACCCTGTGAAGCAGGGCTTGGCAGGAAGTATCACCCATCAGTACCTGAGTGGCAGCCCCTCATAACTCATTGATTGGTTGGTACCAGTACTTAAACCAGGAAGCCATGAAGGGGAGCTGTCTGAGGAACAACACAGATAATCTACCTGCCTGCCTCTTCTCCAGACCCTGTTTGCGATTAGACTCTGGCTTCTGTCCCTGATTTGTCCTTGACTTCACTACTCAATTGCTGTCTGTAACCCTGCACCTGACCTAGATCTCCTAGTAACCTGACCCTGCCTGCCTCCTGACACCTGATTATCAGTCTGCCCACTGACTGTCCCTGACTCCTGCTCCGACCACTAGGTTTGACTGCCCACATCTCGGTCATGACAAGCTGTATCTTTCATAGAGTTGGCAAGTTGCAGCATGGCTTGTTTCATGAAAGGCACATTACAGCCTAACCTGCCTGAAATATCCTGGAAGGCCTTTGGGTGAGGAAAACTTCTTTAGACAGGAGATAAACCTAGGTTCTAGAATGAGTTATGATTTTGTTTTATATGGAATCATTTGTATTCATCTCACACTGGTTTTTATTTGAAGCTCTATTCTTTCCTAAATCAATCTCGTTATATTTTATAATTGAACTCAAATGCTGTGCATGAGTCAGGAGCTGTGGCCTAAGGTAAAACTACAGTGCACTGTTCCTTTGGGTTCAGAGGATCTGGCATTTCTGTTGGTATCCAGTGATCAGGGGCTTGATACCATGAGGGTACACTTTGAAGGGCTTTTGGTGTACTGGGGTCCATCTATTGTGAACCTGAAAGGCAAAGACAGGGCTGGTGGAGCCCAGAGGAGAGTATGTGAGTGGCTGGCAGGCTGGTTGTGTTACGGAGCTAGCATCCAGCTAACATAGGCAAGACTCTCTCTTGTGCTGGAGGCAGATGTTGACAAGGTGATCCACAGCCTTGTCTGCACAGAGAAGTATCACGTCTATAGACTCCTTTCTTGTGGTTTCAGTTACAACCAGAGTTATGTATAAATACGTGGTGGTGTTTTTTGTTTTTTTTTGCAAGGCATGGCTAATCATAATTGTCAAAACAATAGCTATAAGAAATGTCAAGCTCATAAACATATTTCCACTTAACAAGCAGTTTAGCCTTTATTTGCTAATAATTCTATATTACTTTTAGCATTACTTTTTGCAAAGCTTTATGGGAATTCTTTAGCATATCCATGATAAATGCTTAAGCTTTAGGCAGTATGTGTCAACACCATGGCCTAAAGTATGTAAAAGAAAAACATGTATTCCATTAAATATGCTTTTCATGCAATATATAGGCATTGGACTAACTGTGCTAATTGATTATCTTCAGTAATTGATACAAAATACCTTGGTGAAGGTAGTTTTGAGAAGCGATCAACACCATATATTGAAATATTGTGCAGTGAGTGTTTATCATTAATGTGTGCAGAAGTCCAATTTAAAGTGGCTTATGGGGCTAAGAATCTGACATTGTCCAAGCAACCTTTTGAGCTCCACTTCTACATGTCTGACCTGCATAATGATTGGTGAGTTAGTTTTGGTTGCATGCTGTGAGAAAACAATTTTTCCCACTCTAGCCCTTAGCTATGCTGCAGGCAGATGGGCATATTTTCCTGAAATAGAAAAAGGCTATAATAAGAAAATATAGATAATGTTAATCACTATAGCTTCCATCAGATCTGTCAGCACTGCATTTATTGACTGATTTATCAGAGCAGAATGTACGCTTCACTTTTCCTAAGGCTTCTGTGTTGCAAATTGACAGTGGGTAATTGATTTTGAAGGATTTACTTAATTTTAACACAAGAGAATTTCAGCCAATTACAGCCCAGAAAAGTAAATCATTTTCCTGGACAACCCTGAAACTCTTATTCATACCATAAATATATGTCTAATCAGTGATTCCTTTTGCTCACAGGATGCTGTATTGCAAACAATTATTCCCTTTCAAAAATCCTGTTATCCCTGATTTGTTGTGTATAATAACACTTCACAAACCTATCTTGATTTCATCCAGTGATCTCAAAATGCTTCAAAACAATGGATGGGCCCAAACAACAAAATTTTGATTCAGATCTGGGTTTGGATATCATATCCCTTTCAGTTTAGGGGCTTTCTTCCTGGAGGCTTTATGGTTTGGATCATCTCTGTTAAATCATTAATTAATCAAGACTCATGATCTGTGAGGCGTCAGTCACCCTCCCTTTTTCAAGAAATGGTGGAAGGAACAGCAGGGAGATGGAATGGAGGGCAGAGAGGAGCATGCCCAAGAAGGGAGACATGATGCACTGAGAAGAAGTCATTGACAAGATTGTGGTTGGAGCTTTGCAGATGGAGCTTAGTTTGTGGGTGGATCTTGGATAGATAGGATCTCCCCTGCCATTTCCACACTTTCTTGGAATATCACCTATGCAAGCACTGTTGGTAAAGCTTAGCCAATGATGAACTGTCTTTGCCTATGAACAAGGGAATTGCCATCCTGGATCAGACCAGTGGTCCATTTACTCCTGTATCCTGTCTCTGACAGTGGTCAGTACCTGGTGTTTCAGAGGCAGGTGCAAGAAACTCTGAAATAGATCGTGATGGGGACAACTTACACCACTGAATTTCTTTCTAACCCCTAATAGTTTATGGGAGAAAAAAGATGTCTCAATTAACTTCAGTTGGTAGGCAGCATTTGGGTTCATGGATCATGCTGATGGTTTCAGGAATGTTTTCTACTAAAACTTTTTTTCCAAATTGTCCCCAATTAACTCTATCAATGTTGCAAAATGAATATTTCAGTGTACCATTCAAACCTTCTTTTCAAACTCTCTGAAGACTGTATTCATTCAAGATATAAATTCATTTCCTTTGTCTGTTGGTTGTTTTAAGTTTAAACAAGGCTCATAATGCAGTTTAGTTCCTCAATTTAATATTTATACCTCAAGTAATTTTGTTTTATAATCTCATCTTGCATTACATAATCACACACTTCTATTCTAATAGCTAATTTATACATTTCATTAACAAACAATCCATATAGTTTGATAAATGCATATTATTCAAGATCAAAGCATGATTTTTTACAATAATATTCTCACATCTTTTCTAACATGCCTTCCTAAACACTATTTTCAGTACACGAACCTAACTTTGATTCTTCTTTTTTCTCCCCTCCTCCAGGAGAACAGGAAGCAGGAATCAATTTTATTCCACTTATCATACCTATCAACATAGGGTCTGTAGCCTTGTCTACACACAAGTTGCACTAGTTTAACTTTAATCAGTCTTTAAATTTATTTAAACTGGTAATAACAGATATAAGCTAAATACAAATAAGCATATTTAAACTTGAAAATAGGGTGTCTACAGGCAGGGACGGATTAAGGCAGGGGCTTTAGGGGCTGCAGCCCAGGGACCCGGCTCAAAGGGGGCCCCACAAAAATAAATCGCAGGCAGGGATCTCCAACTCAAGTCCCACGGTGCAGCAGAGCACTCAGGCAGGCTGCCTGCATGCTGTGGCACCATGCTACTCCTGGAAACAACTGGCTTCTAGCATGTGTCTGCAGCCCCTGGTGGGGTGGAGGGAGGCCAATGGGAGCTATGGGTGCGGCGCTTGCGGGTGCAGGCAGTGCACTGAGACGTGCTGTCCCCCTCCCCCCAGGGCCCACAGAGACGTGCTAGCAGCCAGCAGCTTCTGGGAGCAGCGTGGGGCTATGGCCTGCCTGAGCCCTGCTGCACTGACAGCCAGAGCTGCCTGCACCTAAACTCCCCTCCCAGAACCTGCACCCTCTCCTGCACCCCAATCCCCTGCCCCAGATCCCTCCTTCACCAAACTCCCTCCTAGGAAAAAGACTTGTATACAGGCCCCCCCCCCCCCTCGGGCCCACAGGAGAGTTAATCCGGACCAGTCTACAAAGCCTTTTGCATCATTTTAACTAAATCAATTTGCAATCCACAGTTTAGGTTAAACTGGAACAACTTTCATATATAGGCAAGCACTGAGCTGTCCTCCTTAGACGGTCTTACCTATTTGAGAAAGCTGAATTGGTTCAGCTAGCGGTGTGATTTTTTTTTTTAAAAAACCAGTTCAGTTAAACCAGTGCAACCCTTGTGTGGACATGCTTATTTTGGTTTAAACCAGGGTCATTTCAGCTTATCTTAAATTGATTAGGAATCTGTTTAGTTTAAACAGCAATAAACCACTCTTAAACCAAAATAGGAATGTTCACACAAAGGTTTGCATGTATTAATTGAAAATTGGTTTAAAAATCCAGTTAAGTTAAAAGGTTTCAACTTTCTCAAGTAGCCAAGGACTTACTCAGTTTAGCTGAAGTCAATTAGAAACAGATGTAAACTAAACTAAAATCACCCTTCAAGTCTAAATGAGAACGGCCCCACAAGGGATTGCACTGGTTTAAAAAAGAGTTTAAGTAAAACCAGTGCAATTTTTTTTGTCTAGACAAGGGCCTATATAGCTCTTTATGAATGCAGTGACAATGCTTAAAATAGATTTTTTACTTTATGGAGCAGACACCAGGTTATGTCTCTTACAAGTCAAAGATTTTCTGTGCTGGGGGAAGCAATCTCCAAGTGCGGGTCATTTGTGGAGACTTCTTCTCCCATTGCTCCATGCTGTAGGAGGAGATGACTTAAACCCATGCTAACTTAAAATGACCTCACTGTCCTAAACATGCCAGCATGTCTATTCTGCCCTCAAGCCAATTTGTCCAAGATATTTTAGTTGGTTGTCGTGGCTGTTTAAAAATGACAAGATTGCCACAAATGTCCTTATTGGTTACATATTTTATAGCATGACTATTTTTGAATACAAAGTAGCACAGCATATGGATATTCACTTTGGAGATGTATGCTCGGGGCAGACTCATTGTCTGACATTCATAAAATCAAACCATAGGATTTTTACTTTCATTTCAGAATTTTTACAATTCCAGATTTTCCATGTGTTTCCCGGAGCTGTTACAGGAATCCAGGGCTGCCCAGAGGGGGGGGCAAGTGGGGCAATTTACCCCAGGCCCCGGGCCCAGCAGGGGCCTCCACGAGAGTTTTTCGGGGCCCCTGGAACGGGGTCCTTCACTCACTCCGGGGGCCCCAGAAAACTCTCGCGGGGCCCGGGCTCCCGGAGCTTCTTCCGCTCCCGGTCTTCGCTGGCGGGGGGTCCTTCCTCTCCGGGATAGAAGGACCCCCCGCCGCCGAATTGCCGCCGAAGCGGGACCCACCGCCGGAGTGCAGTCGGATCTTCGGCGGTAATTCGGCGGTGGGGGGGTCCTTCCGCTCCGGGACCTGCCGCCAAAGTGCCCCAAAGACCCACGGTGGGGGCTGCACTTCGGCGGCGGGTCCCACTTCGGTAGTAATTCGGCAGCGGGGGGTCCCCGCTGTGGGTCTTTGGGGCACTTTGGCGGTGGATCCCGGAATGGAAGGACCCCTCGCCGCCGACTTACCACTGAAGCGGGGGCCCCCGCCGCCAAAGACCCCGGGCCCCCGGAATCCTCTGGGCGGCCCTGCAGGAATCTTAAAACACGTTGATCTTGAACTTGATCAGATAACATAAAAAGGTTAATATTTTTCTCATTTTCTCATGCTTCCATTATTCTTGGAATGTTGGAGTGCCAAGACACAAGCTATCCATACAGTATGTCCATCTCAACCAGGAGCATGAAAAGCTGGAAATCTCATTAGAAAGCCCAGTCGGGTGTAATTTTTAGATAAGCCTTGGCTAGGCGTCTGTGGACTTTTGGGTGTTTATCTAAACCAAACCTCTCAGCCTTTGAAAGTTTGCTGATTTACTATTTAACACCCTTTCATAGTACTTTGTTGGTACACATTTTCAATGGAGCATGATGATGATGTACTATATGCAGCATAGATTCGTGAGACATTACCGGTGACGCTTTTCTTGATGGGAGCTCTAATGCATTGGACACTGAAGGGTTAAATAATATTTTAAACTTTTGGATTCTTGCTGTTACCCAGCATATACCATACCTTATACTTTATTTTTACTAGGCAGTAAATGGAATGCTCATTTCTCAGTGATGGCTTTTGGAGGAGAGTATTTAGCAGCATTAACAATTTGTTGCTTTGGATAAATTCTTTGGCCTTCAGAGCACTGGATATTGCAACAACTAAAGCAGAAGTACTGGCATCAGCAACACTGTACTTCTCACTTTCACTGGTAGTGACATTGATGGCCAGTTTAGAGGGGGTTGGAGAATACCAAGTGCAGAGCCTGGGGACTAAAGTGGCAGCTGATCTTCCTCTTTATTGTAGGGTTTTACATTTTAAGTCATTGTTCACTGATGTTTGGGAGAGACTCTTATCAGAAAAATACACAAGAGAAACAGCAAGAGTTTTTGCAATACACAGAGCCAGAGTCCCCAGTGATGACAAGAAAATAATTAAATAAAACCAGCATGTGACAGTTTTCTTTCTGCTTTCAACTTGGCCTTTAAAAATGAACTTACTCTAGTCAGGCATGTGCCTTTGCAGAGATATAGAGTTAGAATTTCTGACAATTCATCACTGATTCTTTCCCACTAATTCTTCTGAGAAATCAGGAAAGGGCCAGAGATAATAGTATTCTTGACTTGCCTGTCTCTGTAACAAAAGCTCAACTAGAATATGCCTAAGTCTGTAGAACAGGTACAACTTTTTAAAAATTGACACAGATGACAGGTAGTAGTCTGGGCCAGATGCACCAAAGGCCTGTGTCAGCCAGAACCTAGGACAAAATCCAGTAGTCAAAAAGGGGAAGGGGACTGCCTTGTGGTTAAGGCCAGCCTTACAAAGTTCTACTCTCTCATTCACCTGGGGCAGATACTTTTTTCCTTGATAAACAGGACATTTTCCTTAGATGGTCAGGACTTTCAGTCCTCATGCCAATCAGCAGGAGAGAAGATTCTTGCACTAATTTCACAACAATTTTCCAAAACTGGATTAAGATACAGGTTTACCACTTGGGCAAAACAAGTTCTATTTCTATCTCTGCCTGAGGCCAGTTATTTAATCATTCTGTTTCCCTCTTTATAAAATGGGGGTAATGCTTATCTCACAGGGGTGTGAGAGGATTCATTTGTTAATGTATGTGAAGTGTTTTAAGAGCCTCTGGTGGAAGATGTCCCTTAGCACAGTAGTACTTTGTGCTTTTAAGGCCTTGTCTACACTAAAGGGGAAGATCGAGCTAAGTTACACAACTTCAGCTATGTGAATAAAGTAGCTGAAGTCAGTGTACTTAGATCTATTTACCGCAGGGTCCACACTATGCTATGTCGATGGGAGACCCTCTCCCATTGACTACCCTTGCGCTTCTCGTTCAGGTGGAGTACAGGAGTCGACGGGAGAGCGATATGCAGTCAATTTAGCATGTCTTCACTAGACATGTTAAACTAACTGCTGATGCATCAATCGCCGCACATCGATCCCCCGGTAAGTGTAGACAAGCCCTAAGGGACAAAGAAATGGAGTACACAGACGTACATATACAAATCCTCTTTCTAAATCTTTTTTTATTTGACTTGGTCACATGTTTTGCTACAGACCTCTGGATGACGCTGGAAACTTGGTCATGCTTTCTAGTGTCATTCTGTGCATAACTGAAGTTTAGCCTGTTTGCAGAATGCAGTGCCAGTGTAATGGCTGCCGTCTTAGCAGATACGGCAGAGATTGAACTGGGGCCCTCCAGAGCTAAAAGCATGAACTGCTTCAGCTTGAGCTAAACAGCTAACTCTTTACAGGTGGGGGCTGTAACAACTGAGAATCAGTGCCAACACACAGAGGTTAACTAAACCTGTCACACTGGGCTGAGTAAAAACATTACCTCTTGCCTTGCTCCAGCTACGGAGAGGAAGGAAAACTTGCCCTCACTTCTGTAGGTTGCGTAGGGAACTAGTTACACCAGTACCCCAGGTCACCTACAGAAGTGAGGACAAGTCTTGCTGCTTCTCCCCTGGTGGAGTAGGGCAAGAGGTAATGTTTTTACTCAGGGCTTGGCTACACTTGAAAGTTGCAGTGCTGGTGGAGGCTTTCCAGCGCTGCAATTAGTAACTGTCCACACCTGCAAGGCACATCCAGCGCTGCAACTCCCTGGCTGCAGCGCTGGCTGTACACCTGGTCTGGTTGGGGTATAATGAGTGCAGCGCTGGTGATCCAGCGCTGCTCGTCAAGTGTGGCCACACACCAGTGCTTTAATTGGCCTCCAGGGTATTAGGAGATATCCCAGAATGCTTTCAACTAAATTACTCTCTTTGTTTTGTTATGCAGCCTCTCTTTGTTTTGTTGTGAACTCCGAGCTCTTGCGGAGTTCCGTTGCCGGTGCTGCTTATCTAAAAAACAAACAGAGCTCCTGTTTGCTGTGATCAATCTGTACCTGGCTGTAAACAATCAAATGAGAGGCAGGCAGGGAGTGAGTGAAACAGCGGGGAGTTGTGTTGGATGCAGGCTGTTTGCAGTTAAGAGTTAAAGGTAAGGGATCGGGAACATGTTCTGATTTTTCAAGGCAGGAAGGTAACACACAGTGTTGGCTCCAAAAATCCACTCTCTCTCTCCCCCCGCTCCCTGTCACACTAGACCCCACTCCACCCCCCTCTTTTGAAAAGCACATTGCTGCCACTTGAACGCTGGGATAGCTGCCCATAATGCATCACTCCCAACAGCGCTGCAAATGCTGCAAATGTGGCCACACACCAGCGCTGGTAGCTGTGAGTGTGGCCACACACCAGCGCTGTTCCTGCACAGCTGCACGACCAGCGCTGTAACTCCCAGCGCTGCAACTTTAGTGTAGTGTAGCCAAGTGTAGCCAAGCCCTCAGCCCAGTGTGACAGGTTTAGTTAGTCAGTGACTGATAGTACTTTATAATTTCACCTAAAATGTTGTGGAAGCCAAATTAAACTCATTTTTGGTTTCACTAAGTGCTTCACTTCACTATTCTACTAAAATAGGGCATAATCTTATCTGATAGCCACATGGGAAGAGAAATGTGATGGCTGACCAGTAATCAGTAGTACTTCTAATATTAAACTTTAAACAACTTGCTTAGACAGCAAGGGTCCATAGTGCTGAATGTCCATAGTCACATTGCACGGCTTTATTCCAGGCATTTAAAATCTCCATTTGGTTATCAAATCTATCAGAGTGCTGTCTGTGGCAAACCTTTTTTTAAATAGTAAATTTTCAAATCTTACCTTTTGAGATCAGCAGTCCTTTCACATGTTGCTAAAACCTATTTAGCATGCAAGTGCTTTTACACTTGGTATTCTGATCAAATAATACAGTAGGTGTTATTTCCTTTTTTCAGGTAATTTGCTTTGGAAATTATGTAGAGTTGAGTTACTATAATGCTGCAGAAACCAGCTTTACATAGCTGATTTGCTAATTATGACAGCTGTCATGAAATTACTAATTAAGTCACACAAAACTTACTCATAGCAGGACCCAGCAATGTGAAGGAAATGAAGTGCTGTACTTTGTAGGCTTAAATATAAGAAAAACGATGTCTTTGGAGACGTTCTTGATTTGACCACAGAATCTGAAGCCGATCACTTCATGAATCAATATCATATAGAATAATTAAAGAATGATGAGCCTGATTATGTGTCCCTTACACTAGTTTGATGTTGGTATAACTCTATTTGCTTGATGTAGACATAGTGGCTAATGAGGACAAACACAGGGATGGATTTTAAGTTGCAGGCTGCAACTTATTAAACATTAACACAGGGGAGGGATGCTACTGACCCTATCAACCAGATTCTCTATCTACCCACCCTATCTACCGGGCATTTTAGGGTGTTCCAGTGTGGGAGTTACAGAGATCCTACCATATAACCCATAACTTCATGTAAACTCCCTCAGCCTACCCCTAGGACTCAGCTCAGTCCTACTCCCCCTCCTTCCTTGAAAGAGGGACAGAGGGTACTAAAAAGGAGGACCTCGACTTGTGAAGGCCACAAGATCTTTCCCTACCCCATGAGCACAGGGCCCATGAATAAAATCCCAGGTCTTTTACTTCTTGGGACCTTTTTTGTTTATCCTTTTAACAGCACAGGAAGCTGGCTGTAAGTTGTGACAAACTAATATCCTTACCAAGTACTATCACTAATTATTAAATCCTACTCCTATTTACCTTAACTATGTCTTCAGGATGCTCTAAGAAGGCGAAAATCTCCCCAAGCTCTGCCAGTTTGGCCCCTAGAGGAAGAAAAATTTTCTTCCTGACCCCCAAACAGGTGATTGGTCAGACCTGTAGTATCTGCAAAACACAGCTCTGAGGCTACCAGTATAGGGTAGGGAGGGTAGAGCTGCTGAGATGAAGGAAAAAGGCTCAGCATAGCCCAAGATATGGTTTAACTTAATGAAAAGGGAGGATGAAGGATCAATCAAACTAGCCAATGAGGGACTAGAGATGCTGAAGGGGATGGGCACCCCTGCATCCCTTCAGTGTGTTCTCTCTCTTTCAAATGGGGCTGTCCCAACTGTGGCCAGCCCCATCAAGATTTCCAAATGTTGCGGTGGGTGGGTAGCATTCTAGGGAGTTAGTCCCAATTGACAGTGTAAGTGAGATCAGATTCAGGCCCATATGTTTTATATCACTTTCCTGTCGTTCTGTTGTGTCCTGTAATGTGAGTGAACTACAACACAGTGCACAATAATCTAGGTAACTTTGCCCTTGACTACACTATAATTTGTGTTAACTAAAGCCATTGTAAATTGTAATGCAGAAAGGAATACACTTTTATTGCTGGTTGTGTTTAACTTCCAGGGTAGGTTCCTTTTTTTAATACTACAGTTTACAATCGTCTTAGTTATCACATGTTACCCCATGATTACAAGTTGTACTGTACAACTGGGTGAAACTTTTTTGTAGCACAGTTCATTCACAGTGTCAGTTGACCCGAAACTATTTGTGAGCGCGTTGAGTTAGCTGAATCACTTTGACCGAACTGAAAAAAACCCCTAAATATTGTGGTAATGTCAAAATGACTCTACAGCCTCCCATAGGCTATAGGAGGCCCAAGTTTCAATGAATATCTAGTCAGTTATACAAAGTGGAACAGCTCCAATGGGAGAGAGAGAGACCCATAGCTCAATGGCTAGGACACTCGCCTGCACTTTAGGAAAGCCAAGTTCAAATTCTTTCTTCACATCAGGCAGAAGCTGAATCAAATTTGAGTCTCCTACACCTCTCAGGTGCGTGTCCTAACTACACGGCTAAAAGTTACAAGGGAGAGGGGGATTCCCTTGTAACTACAAGGGGTGGGGGACACCACGATTTTGTGAATCCTGCTTTGATTTTTGTCAAAATGACCAAAATTGAAACCAAAAGTTCCGAGTCGGAAGGAAATGTTTCGTTTCTACCCAACCTAATATATATATTTTTAACTTTCTGATTTGCTTAAAATTTTGAGAAAAATCTTTTTGGTTCGTCCCAAAACAAAACATTTTCTGGAATTGTTAGTGAACTGAAAAAAAACATTATTTGCCCAGCTGTGTGTAATATAGCCAAGCCCATAGAATTTAGATAAAACTGAAAGGAAAATTTAGGAAACGCTGGGTCTGGTTGCCCAATCTGGTATGCTGGCTTTATATGTTAGGGCTGGGAACATTTTTTACATCAAAACTGTTTTTTTGGTGGAAAATTGGTCTGTGAAAAGTGTGATCTCCATGGAAAACTACCTTTTTGGTGGAAAGCCAAATCCCCAAATAAAAAGCTTTTTGAGTTTTGGTCAAAAGGAAACATTTCTGGCTGACAACCCAAAATTTGAGGCTTAGACAGAAAAAGTTGAAATATTCTGTGGTGACACCCCCCATGCACTCATACATGAAAAACACTTTCTGGCCAATGTTAGGCAGTGTAACTCCATTGAAGTAAATGGATTTGCACTACCATAAAACTGGTGTAATAGAGTGCAGAGTCAGGTACACTGTTTTCTAGTCAACATAAAGTACTGAAAACTAAATTTGCAAAGTAACCTTAAACAGAAGTTCAACACCTTTAACACCTCTGTAGTACATACCATAGAGGTTGGGAGAGCTTTGCTCCAAAAACTTTATTGAAGAACTTTACAAGCTTCCCCCACATAATACTCTGTCACACAACTTAATTCTGCAGGTACAACCATCCTTGCTATTCCAGCCTTGGGCCTTTTGGGAACCAAAGCTGCTAGTTGATACAAACTGTGTGCTGGTTCTGTGCAATGGACACACAGACTAAGCCCTAATATACAAAAGACACTGAGACACACATTCTGGAAATATCTTAGATTCTCTAGATGTGTCCATGTCTGTGCGATGGCTTCTGTTTGCTGCAGGAGTCTCAAACTCAATTTACCTTAGGACCAATGCTGGTCCTCAAATCTTCCCAATGGGCCAATAATGTCACTGAAGATGGTGTTCAAAAAAGAAAATGTTTATATTGTATTTTTTATTTAGAATTTCTTAGCAATAATAAAACTGTCATACAACTTTACACAATTCTTCGCCTCTCAGAGAGTTTTTAGTGTTTGACAGACGCCTGGCAACGCTTCAGTTCTGTCAGTTTGGCCTCAGTGAATGAGCACTTGAAACCTTCAAGATTGCAGCAAGGTGTGCATCAGATAGTTGTGTTCGGTATTTTGACTTGTTTATATTAATTGTGGAAAGAAGTGATGCTGCCTTCATGGCTGATTCTGCCTGACAACTAATGATGATATCTCTGTCCCTCTCCCTCAGCCAATGGGAGCTGTGGGGGGCGGTGTCTGCAGCAGACATTGCCAGCAGTGTGTCTGCTTGCGTCTCTCCTCCGCAGGCCACAGTGGTGAGGTTCTCGGACCGCAGATGGCCCACGGGCCGGGACTTTGAGACCCCTGATTTAGATGCAGCCCCGGATTCCTGGAGAAGGAGGAGAAAAAAATAGAGGAAGAAGGGAGAGAGATGGGTGACAGGGGCAATGGAGGAAAGAGAAAGGAGGGAGAAGTTAAGAAAGGCAGAAAAGAGATGAAGAAACAAGTAGAAGGAAATAGGATGTTGGGAGAGACAGAAGAGGAGAAAATTAAATGAACGCAATGGAGAAAAAAGGAAAGAAAATGCAATGAAAGAAAAGTGGCAGAAGTAAAGAGAGAAGTGAATAAAGCAATGGGAGAAAAGGAAGATATTTTAGGTTAATTAAATGTATGAATAAATTATATTCTACATGCCTGAACTCAAATGGTTACAAGTTGTATATTCTTTTCTTGGTCTGGGGCTGGATCCAAAACTCACTAAGTCAGTGTCATATTTTCCATTAACTTCAGTTGGTAGTGGACAGCTAATGTGGAGCATTCACATAACAGATCTGCTGCTTTCCAGTTCAGTCACTTTTCAATACATTGACAGTTTATTTGTTAAAAATTACCAATTTAAAAGGCTTTTCTTGTATTTGGCATGCATTTGATTCAGAGTACAAAGAATCTTCATTTAACAAGACTTTGATAAAGTGGCCAGAAAAAAGCGTTGTCAATTAAATTAACATTTATAACCTGAAGTAGTAACAGATGGTAGGAGCAAAAGCTGTATTGTCTGAGAACTGGGTCGTTACTTGCAGGACTTGACCCTGAAATTCACATCTTCGCTCTGTGGACATAACTGGCAGCCTAGCAGTGAGTGAACAGAATCAAGAAATAGGGAGAGTCATTCCGTCCAGGGAACTGTATTCTACTTTTTCCATCATCAGGCAAGTAATATTAAAGCCTTCTCATGGCAGCCACAGATTCCTGCCACTTACTGGCAGTGTTTTCAAATGTGACTGAGAATCCACAGAGATAAAATGATTTCAACAAAGGGGCAGAAACGTTATGCAGAAGTAAATTTTCTTACAGTGCTAAAAGCTATTTAATGCCTCTCTGGTATATGCAGTAAAGCCTCCTGGAATTTCATTAGAAGATGGATTTTGTTGTCATTATTGGAGCTTGTTAGGAGTCCTAAGGGGGAGAAACTTTTTAGCCTGTGCTGACAAGATGTTCTCCAACTGATATTAAGGTGCTTTAAATGGATATGCCTGACATGAGAATGATTGCCATGAAAATGAATATCCAAATTCCCCTGGGCGTGTGAGGTAAAGGTGGGTGAGAAGAGAGGAAACTTTAATTTCTGACAGATATAAAAGAATGAAAAGTGACTGTGTCAACTTGTGCTTATTTTGTCTGGTGGACAACTAAAAATTACTTGACTTGTTCTTTGCTTGTGTCCTAAATATTTTTACTCAAAGTAAAGGCTAAATTATAAAAATCTGGGTAGATATAAAAAACCTGAATACACGGCATGTAAAATGACAATTAAAATCTTTTTAAAAGTTAACATCTGGAAAACATGTTTTTCATGAAAAACTTTCACCATTTTTTGACTAGCTCTCTTGGTACAACAAAGTTACTTTGTGTGAGTTCTCAGAATGGGTAGGTCTTGCCTTCCAGATGATTTGCTCAAATAAATAAATACATAGACGTATGCATATGAAGTGAATAAGACTAACTCAGACTACTGTCTCAAATGCACAACATTCTCTTCCAATGGAAGATTATCAGTAACATTTGTTCTAGGTGACGAGTGTCACTTTGCACTGTGACAGATTTTTTCCCTGCAACAGATTTTTTACACTGTGACTGTTTTTGCTGTTCATTTTTCTACAAACAATTATTTTGCAGTCTACATTTTTTTAATGCTGTATGCAACCGTTGTACAAATTGCAACTCACTTGTGGTGCCCAATTGTGTGGCTAGCAAACTAGAGGCATACAGGTATGAATGGATTAACTCTAATACTTCTCTGTTCTGATACACATAACACATCTAATAATTAGAGGCAAAAAATAAGTGTTTGAGTTTAAAAATGTAGTTGTTTTGGCTGTGCTTGCTCGCCTTTTATATTCACTTTCTATAAACTTTAAGTGGCTGAGTTTTACTCACATGAATGCTCCCGGAATGAGAATTTTACAGTTGCAAGCCTGAGGATCCAAACAGGAAATGGTAAATTTTCATAAGATGGGACACTTCTTAATAAAGCAGGCATGTTGGGTTCTTTTTCAGAGTCCTGGCACTGGGACTACTAAATGAGCCAGACAAGGATCTGTCAAGTTATTCTGTTTGGGGCGAAATGCTAAGGGAAATAGAACTACAGCCCTATCCTAATTAGTTTACTATCCTAAACCCCAATAGGGCTGTCTCTTGTTTCTTCTGCTGCTTGCATGTGTGTACACATTCTCTCTCTCTCTCTCTCTCTCTCTCTCTCTCTCTCCTTTGCACTGGCTTTTCACAGGCAGGCAGCCATCCATTTTCTAATTATTCTCAATTTATTGCCAACAACCACTCCAGAACAAGTGAACTCAAAGTAAGTGAATGGTTACTGCAGTTCACCAGATAAACCAAATAGTCTTTGGTGCTTATGCCATACATACTACAAGGCTAATCTTTCCCTAATAGTCTGGTGCCATTGCTCCTGGATCCCACTAGTTTGGATGTGAAAGTCCTAGACTGTGATCGAGATCCAGGTCTTCCATATGGTATCAAGTAATATCAGTATCAGGCCACCAAGAACTTCATGCAATATTCTGTCTATTATATTTCTGATAAAATTATAGCATAGTACTGTACACTGAGCAAAATAGGACAACTGCATTATCGTTAACAATTCCTTGATTCATTGCTTATAATTTACACTGTTACATCTAGTTACATTTGATAAAATGGAGTGATTAAAAACATCTAGTTAAGTGAACCAGTTAAAGGGGAACAATTATTTGTAATGAAAAAAGATAATGAAATGCATCTAATAATTACTGTGTTGCTTTCCTATGAAGTGAGGCTGTTTTCCTTGGTTTTCCTGTTATTGGCAAACAGCTTTCTTAAATATTCTTACAGATGGTTGTTTGTTTTTTAAATTAGGTAAGAAATCATAAGATGCAGGTTTTTCTGTGAGTAATCATTAGCACTTTGCCTGAAATCTTGGTGTATAAACAGCAACCATATGTGATATATCATATCTTGAAGAAAAATTAACATTATGTGACTGCGGTAAAATGAGCAAGGAAACTATCATCAGAGAGAAGGTCAGAGCACTTAGGTATAGAAAACAATGCTTGTTTTAGAGGAGAATTGTGCAGTTTTACTAATTTTAGCATTCTGTTCTAATATTAATAAATTTTAGCTGCTCTGTCTGACTGTTGTGATTCCTTCTGGACTTTAGATGCAGATTTCACTGTAGGATTTATTCCTCAGCTTCTGAAACTAGTTTATTTCATCTTCTGCTCACAAACTTCCTTTTGGTTCCACTTAAAGATTGCAACACATGTAGTATGGGTATGTCTACACTACGGGATTATTCCGATTTTACAGAAACCATTTTTTAAAAACAGATTGTATAAAGTTGAGTGCATGCCGCCACACTAAGCACATTAATTCAGCGGTGTGCATCCATGTACCGAGGCTAGTGTCGATTTCCGGAGCGTTGCACTGTGGGTAGCTATCCCATAGCTATCCCATAGTTCCCGCAGTCTCCCCTGCCCATTGGAATTCTGGGTTGAGATCCCAGTGCCTGATGGGGCAAAAAACATTGTCGCGGGTGGTTCTGGGTACAACCTCACACCTCTCTCCGTGCAAGTAGCAGACAACTGTTTCGCACCTTTTTTCCTGGGTGAACTGTGCAGACGCCATAGCACGGCAAGCATGGACCCTGCTCAGCTCAAGATAGCAATCATGGACGTTGTAAACACCTTGCGCATTCTCGTGCAGTCTATGCTGAACCAGGACCTGCAAAACCAGTCGAGGAGGAGGCAGCTACGGCAGCGTGGCGACGAGAGTGATGAGGACATGGACACAGAATTCTCTCAAACTGCGGGCCCCTGCGCTTTGGAGATCATGCTGGTAATGGGGCAGGTTCTAGCCATTGAACGCCGATTTTGGGCCCGGGAAACAAGCTCAGACTGGTGGGACCACATAGTGTTGCAGGTGTGGGACGATTCCCAGTGGCTGCGAAACTTTCGCATGCGTAAGGGCACTTTCATGGAACTTTGTGACTTGCTTGCCCCTGCCCTGAAACGCCAGAATACCAAGATGAGAGCAGCCCTCACAGTGGAGAAGCGAGTGGCGATAGCCCTCTGGAAGCTTGCAACGCCAGACAGCTACCGGTCAGTCAGGAATCAATTTGGAGTGGGCAAATCTACTGTGGGGGCTGCTGTGATGCAAGTAGCCAAAGCAATCATTAAGCTGCTGCTACGAAAGGTTGTGACTCTGGGAAATGTGCAGGCATAGTGGATGGCTTTGCTGCAATGGGATTCCCTAACTGTGGGGGGGGGGGGGCGATAGGTGGAACCCATATCCCTATCTTGGCACCGGAGCACCAAGGCAGCGAGTACATAAACCAAAAGGGATACTTTTCCATGGTGATGCAAGCACTGGTGGATCACAAGGGACGTTTCACCAACATCCACGTGGGATGGCCGGGATGGGTTCATGACGCTCGCATCTTCAGGAACACTACTCTGTTTAAACGGCTGCAGCAAGGGAATTACTTCCCAGACCAGAAATTAACAGTTGGGGATGTTGAAATGCCTGTAGTTATCCTGGGGGACCCAGCCTACCCCTTGATGCCATGGCCCATGAAGCCATACACAGGCAGCCTGGACAGTAGTCAGGAGTTGTTCAACTACAGGCTGAGCAAGTGCAGAATGGTGGTAGAATGTGCATTTGGCTGTTTAAAGGCGCACTGGCACACATTACTGACTCGCTCAGACCTCAGCCAAACCAATGTCCCCTTTGTTATTGCTGCTTGCTGTGTGCTCCACAATCTCTGTGAGAGTAAGGGGGAGACCTTTATGGTGGGGTGGGAGGCTGAGGCAAATCACCTGGCCGTTGATTATGCGCAGCCAGACACCAGGGCGATTAGAAGAGCACACCAGGAAGCAGTGCGCATCAGAGAAGCTTTGAAAACCAGTTTCATCATGGGCCAGGGTACGGTGTGACTGTTGTGTTTGTTTCTCCTTGATGAACCTCCCCTCCCCCTTGATTGACTCATTCCCTGTAAGCCACCCACCCTCCCCCTTCGATTACCGCTTGCTTCCTAAGGAAATAAAATCACTCTAGTTTAAAAATCATGTATTCTTTATTAATTAATTATAAAAAGAGGGTGAGAACTGACAAAGTAGCCCAGGTGGGGTTTGGGAGGAGGATAGGAGGGAAGGAAAAGGCCACTAAAAACATTTCAAAATAATGACAGCCTTTTGGTTGGGCTGTCCAATGGGGTGGAATGGGCGGGTGCACGGAGCCTCCCCCCATGCGTTCTTAGTCGTCTGGTGGGTGAGGAGGCTAAGGAACATGGTGAGGGGGGAGGGCGGTTATACAGGGGCTGCAGCGGCACTCTGTGATCCTACTGCCATTCCTGAAGCTCCATCAGATGCCGGAGCATGTCCGTTTGATCACGCAGCGGCCCCAGAGTTGCATCCCGACACCTCAGATCTTCCTGCCGCCACCTCTCATCTCGAGCATCTCTCCTCTCCTCACGTTCGTCCCTCCTATCCTCACATTGGTCCCTCCTGTTCTCACGGTCATTGGCATCTTTCCTGTACTTTGATACCACATCCTTCCACTCATTCAGATGAGCTCTTTCATTGCAGGTCACTTCCATGATTTCCGAGAACATTTCGTCTCGCGTCTTTTTTTTCCTCCTCCTTATCTGAGATAGCCTTCGGGATGGAGGAGGGAGACTTGAAAAATTTGCAGCTGCAGGAGGGAGGGAAAAAAGGGAGAGAAGTATTTTAAAAGATACATTTTACAGAACAATGGTTATACTCTTTCACGGTGAACAACACTATTCACCTTACATAGCACATGTGATCTCACTACAAGGTCGCATTTTGCATCTTAATATTGAGTGCCTATGGCTTTGGTGTTAGACATCACAGGCACAGGTCTGGGCCTCAGAATTCGGCTTGCATGTGGCCATGGTAAGCCATTGTTTTTCGGCTTCTGCAGCCTCCATATATCCAGCGCCCTCCTTTCCCAATTAGCAAGGAAAGCCCGTTGAGTGCTGCTTCTTTCCTGTTAACGTGCAGCACCAGAACCACCCCCATCCAATTCTCTGGGATGATCGCTTTACTTCTCCCCCCACTGCGTGGCTGGTAGCAGGGAAGATCCCAGCTAGCCAAACATGAAAAAGCTCAGCGCCAATCACCCCTCTCCCCGCTTGGCTAAATGCAGGGAAGGATTTCTTTTAAGCCACAGGCAAACAGCCCAACCATCTCTGTCCCCTTAATTAAATTCCTGAATTTCAACCAGGATACCATGAACAATATCACTCTCCTGAGGATAACACAGCGAGATAAAGAACGGATGTTGCTTGAATGCCAGCAAACACAGGGACCATACGCAGCTAGGCTTTGTCATGCAATGATACCAGATTACCTGCTACATGCATGGCGTGGTCAAGTGTCCTACCATGGAGGACGAAATAAGGCTGCCCTGCCGAGAAACCTTCTGCAAAGGCTTTTGGAGTACCTCCAGGAGAGCTTCATGGAGATGTCCCTGGAGGATTTCCGCTCCATCCCCAGACATGTTAACAGACTTTTCCAGTAATGTTACTGGCCGCGAATGCATCCCAAGTCCTCAGGGCAAATTAATCATTAAAAAACACTTGCTTTTAAACCATGTTTTATATTTACAAAGGTACACTCACCAGAGGTCCTTTCCATGGCTTCATTGTCTGGGATAGTGGCTTGGGAGGAGGGCTGGGAGGGTAATTCCATCAGGGTGAGAAAAAGCTCCTGGCTGTTGGGGAGAACGGGCTGCTGTGTGCTCTCTGCAAGCTCGTCCTCTTCCTCCTCCTCATCTTCCCTGTCCGCAGAATCCTCAGGCATGGCTGAGATTACCACCTCCACCCCGGAATACACGGACAGGGGTGGGGTAGTGGTGGCGGACCCCCCTAGAATTGCATGCAGCTCAGCGTAGAAGTGGCATGTTTTTGGCCCTGCCCCGGACCTTCCGTTTGCTTCTTTGGTTTTCTGGTAGGCTTGTCTGAGCTCCTTAACTTTCACACAGCACTATACTGAGTCCCTGGTGTGGCCTCTCTGCATCATGGCCTTGGAAATTTTTTCAAATGTTTTTTCATTTCGTCTTTTGGAACGGAGTTCTGTTAGCACGGAATTCTCTCCCCATACAGCGATCAGATCCAGTACCTCCCGTGTGGTCCATGCTGGAGCTCTTTTTCGATTCTGAGGAGACTGCATTGTTACCTGTGCTGATGAGCTCTGCGTGGTCACTTGTGCTGGTGAGCTCTCCATGCTGGGCAAACAGGAAATGAAATTCAAAAGTTCGCGGGGCTTTTCCTGTCTACCTGGCCAGTGCAGCCGAGTTCAGACGGCTTTCCAGAGCGGTCACAATGGTGCACTGTGGGATACCGCCCAGAGGCCAATACCGTCAAATTGCGGCCACGCTAACCCTAATCTGACATGGCAATACCGATTTCAGCGCTACTCCTCTCGTCAGGGAGGAGTACAGAAATTGGTTTTAAGAGCCCTTTATATCGATACAAAGGGCTTCGTTGTGTGGACGGGTGCAGGGTTAAATCGATTTAACGCTGCTAAATTCGGTATAAATGCGTAGTGTAGACCAGGCCATGTAGTCTGCCTCTTCTCCCATCACTATTCCAAAGTTTCCATCTGCTATCCTGATAAATATGCCTCATAAAAGAGCATCCAGGATTTCAAAACACTTTTTTCATTAGCTGTGCTTGTAGCGAACTTCAGGATTTTATGCTGTCTGCCTCCTGTGTTTACAGCCCATTATCACTCTGCTTTCTTGAAGGTCTTCCTCTTGCAACTTTTATACAGCACTTTTCTGATCTTTTCAGAGAGTCTGCAAGGCTCTTATGTTATTGGAATTTAAACCTCCTTTGAAGACTATTGCTCATTCTTCCTTTTGCCAAGAGATATTTATGCATTTATATTCTTAGCCATGGAAACTTATATAGAATTTCTAATCAGATAGATCGGGGGTCTGATTCTATGTTGTACCTCCTGGAAGCACAGCCTCAAAGATGCAGAAGATGGGTGAAGATGGCTGTGAGCCACCTTTGCACAACCCAGATTCTGGGCTGACTTGGGGCCAGCATGGCCTCTAGAGTAAATTAAGCAGTCTCAAAGACTTAACTCATACCCAAAGCCTTAAGTATTATCCAGTATATCCACAAGGTTTATGGAAAAAGCATACAGATCACCACATTTATAACTGGAATTTGAGAATTAAGGCAAAATACCTTATTGCGATAATTGCAGCTTGACACTTTCAAAAATATATCAGATCATTTCAGGAAAAGCCATGAGTTAGGCCCATATGTTTTTATCACTTATTACACAGTAATCTGAACATTGATCTAACTTCTTAATAAATTGGTGTGTGAGTTCTTTGAACATTTCTGTGTATATTTATACTGCACTAAAATCTTTGTTACCTCACTTAAGAATGCTCAAGTATATTTCCTAAATATATTCATTAAAAATAATGGATATTACCAGTTACAGCAAGATTAACACTGTTCACATGCCTTCCTGCCAAAAGTACTCATGTACCTGTCACTGCCAGAACAAACTCCCTTTCAATTCCAATAAGTTACCACTCATGATCAGAACTGTCCTTTGGGTTGGCAAATCGGGGTGACGGCCCTGGGCCCCGCGCTTCGATAAAATCACGAGGAGGTGGGTGGGCGAGCCGGGTGAGGAGGTGACTGGGGAGGCGAGTGGCAGTCAGGCCGGAAGGGGATGACTGAGGAGGCAGCCGGACAGATGGACGCCGAGGAAGAGAGCGGCGGGCGGGTGGGGTGGAGGGAGGAGGTGAGTGGCAGCCACCAGCAGCCCCCCTACCAGAACCTTCCCCTCCCCCCAGCACCTCCTGCTCGCCAGCGGGCCCTGCCGATCAGCGCCTCTCCCTCCATATCAGCGCCTATCATCTGCCACGGATCAGATGTTTCATGACATCAGGAGGCACTGGAGGGGGAGGGAGAGGAGCGGGATGGAAAGAAGCAGGCGGGGGGACTTTGGGGGAAGGGGTGGACTGGGGGCAGGGCCTGGGCAGAGCCAGGGGGAGAGCACCCTCCGGCAGATTAGAAACTTGGTGCCTATGTCCCAGGCCCCGAGCTCCCTAGGATGGCCCTGCCCATGATACACAAATCCACTTCCCTTCAACCACTCTCAAATGCCCACCCTTAACACCAACTATATAGGAAGTTTAAGAAAATTTATTGACTGACATAATTTCAAATTCTAAAATGTTATTAGTACCTTTTAAAAAAAAGTGGTTAGTGGTAACATTGTCCATTTGAGTGTGTTTTCCAGGTATTCAGACAGCTTTTCTGAGCTAAGAAATTTTGACAAATTAGGGGAATACATATTTTTTCTATTTAAGTATAAAAGTTGAAAAATACCTTATCTGAGATGTTATAATAATTCATATGTGTATATAATCTGGCATTTGTAGGGATTGGGGTTGTTAATTTGCAGTAATCTAATTGTTCAAAAGCACACATTTTTAATTGCTTCCCTTATAAAAGTTAGTAAATATCTTACACAAAAAATAGTATAGAAATTCGGTTGTCCTCTGAAGACTTAATGTGTTAAAACTGGAGATTAAATCCAATACTTAAAGTGAGAAACAGAAATTTTAGTCCTACTTTAACTGCAAATCTCAGCATAGATTTAAGTGTGAAGGTAGTTACTGATGCCTCCGTATTATAGAATATTCTGTCATATATTGACTGCTTTACACACGAAGATTCAGACAAGGTTACAACAGAGACAAATGAGCAGATTGTGGAGGTAGGATACAACAAAAACAAGTGTCTGGCCTTGTTTGACAGAAGTACCAGTGTTATTTAGGTACAGAAATTCCACAATATCAAGGAAACATTTGTCTGACAGGTTGATTTTAAAACAATGACAACATAGTCTGAAACGGCTCAGATTTTGTATGTTAGGATTGTTCCAAAGAGAGATGGATTGGGAGAAGAGCAGAAGTGAAGTGGTCAAAAGGGTAGGATAAATGCAGTTTTTCACTGTTCTATCACTACCACATACAGTAGTGTGGGGTGAAATCTTGGCACCATTGACGTTGATGCCAAAACTCCCAATGACTTCAGTGAAATCAGGATTTTACCTATGGAATGTGTATATAAGTATTAATTGATAAGCATCAATGGAAAAATTATGATCAAATTATTTTATCCAGTTAAACATAATAATAGTTGGTGAATATCTTAATTTCTGCCAACAAGGCTATGTGTATAACATGTGGCTAGTTTAAGACAGAGAAAGGTATGTGATGGGAGTAGAAGGCCCAGGGGGCAAAAGGTAATGCCATGTACCTATTTACAAATAATCACAATCACATTATCACATTCCAATAGATAATACTAGAAAAGCACAGCAAAGTAAAAATCTATGTCCATAAGCATTTAAAAGCTGCCAAATAGACAATTTGTATTTCAGTGTGTGCTTTGAGAACCTGTAAGAACACATGGGGTAATAATATATCTACAGCCTGATTGTCTCAACAGTTTTACACTAGTAAATCTATTTATCTCTATACCTATATATCCATTGACCTCAGACTTAATCCTGAATTACACTAGTGTAAATTACAGGAGAATCAGCCCCTTGAATGTAATTTAAGATTAATGCGGGCAGGCCTGATGGGTTAAGCCGGGGTAGGCAACCTATGGCACACGAGTTGATTTTCAGTGGCACTCACGCTGCCCAGATGCTGGCCACAGGTCTGGGGGGGCTCTGCATTTTAATTTAATTTTAAATGAAGCTTCTTAAACATTTTTAAAACCTTATTTACTTTACATACAACAATGGTTTTGTTATATATTATAGACTTATAGAAAGAGACCTTCTAAAAATGTTGAAATGTATTACTGGCACGCAAAACCTTAAATTAAAGTGAATAAAGGAAGACTCGGCACACCACTTCTGAAAGGTTGCTGACCCCTGGGTTAAACAAACCCATGGATTGTTAGAATGTATGGTACAATCATTTAACATTATAAGAAGGTCAGTGGTCCCTTGAAGCATCCAGTCTGGGAGAGTTTGACAGCTGAGGCAAAGTGAGGGGAGATGGGGTTAGAGAGATCTGGAAGGGTTTGACAACTAGGCGTAAGGGAAGGAGAGAGAAGATAGGAAAGCACTAGATTAAAACAATTTGAGTTTAATAGGGCCAACAGGCAAGACAGCAATTAAACTCAGCTGACTATGTGAGGGAATAAGTTCAAATATTATTAGAGTTCCAGACTAGCTCTACAAAGCCAATAGGTTTCTATGACAGTAGGCGAGAGGGGAAAGGAAAAGGGGATATTATAGAAAATGAGAAGAAAGCGAACAAAAGCTCCAAAAAAGAAAGGGAATAGAAAAATAAGAAGAAAACTGGAGAAGAGTTAGAGAGAGAGTCCATCCTGCCAAAACAGCATTTCTTCTCAATCACACAGGAAGTACCATCCCTAGAAAAGACAATTCAGATATCAAACTGGCAGGAAGCCTCCTACCATGTATTGCAGGCAAACATTTATTGCATTTATATCAGATAAGAAACTCTTTAGCTTTAAAAAGCAGGCACTGCATATGACATCCACAGGTGTATTTAGAGTCCAGCATATCACCAATTATTTAATTGACATTTCCATAGCAACCATTAGCAGAATCCAGGCAGGGAGATATCACAAATCAGTGCTCAACGATTACATTATTGTATTTCCTTTGTTCTATATTTTCATGCAGTAATCCTAGGTTAAGAATATAGGGCCTGATTCTCCTCTGTTATTTATTTGTATTGCAGTAGGACCTAGAGGTTGCAGTTGTAATTGTACAAACAGGTAGAAAATAGACATCCCTGTCAACAACTCACAGTCTAGGATTGCAATAAGATGCAACAGGTGGGTAAACAGACTAGTGGGAATGGGGAGAGGACAATGTAACAGTTAAGGTGGGTTTGTTTGCATACGTAAGTGGTGTCAGTGGTCATGGGTGGCATCCAGCACACCCAATGCCAAATAAGTGATCTATCAGCATCATGGCAAGAATAGCTTTTCTTGGAAAAGTCATAAATGTGGGTCATGTACAGTGAATGACTTTGAATAGACCTGGTTAATACTTATGCTAGACTAGCTGGCTTTGCCCAGTCTTTGCTTGACATGTGTGTTGCCGTATTAATTTGTCCTTATGTGAATTTGCTCAATAATGCTAATAGCTGCTGTGTTGGACAAAGATGGTGATTTGATCACGAAATGTACTGTGTTGAAGGACATAGATAAGAAGAAGGTAATCAGTACAACAAACACACAAACAGTACTGCCAAAAAGTTGCTAGGGAAAAACAGAAAAGTCCTTATATGGTGTAAGGTTGTCACAGTGCAACAAATACGGCAAGTGGAAAAGAAACATGATGACATGAAAATAGTTATGTGAACTGAAGACCGCACATACATATTGTATAGGTTATGCTTAATGTTGATTAGATGGTTATTTAATATGAAAAGGTATACATTTACTAGAGTGTAAGGGGATAGTTGGAGACTCATAGGAGAAATCCATTGTGACCTGCCTAGGCCCCAGGAGAAGGTAGTTGGCCAATATCTTTTTCTGTATATCTGTCATTTGTTGCTTTAATAGTAATTGTAATTGCATGGTATGCTTTTGGTCAAAATAAAGGTTTGAATTAACAAACCGATATGTGGTATTCCTCACCCAACACTGTGAAGGACCAATCTAAGAGGATAAGGTGGTAGTTTTATGAATATTGGTGGGGAATTCTTTCTGTGAAGTAACCCTGATGTGAAACTGGAGTAATGGGCCCGGTCTACACTGCAAATTTAGGTCAACGTAAGTCGTTTTGCCTTGACCAAGTTGTGCATGAGTCTATGCTCAAATTTGTCTCAGACCAGTTGAAGCGTTCCATTATGGTGATGCAGTAATACCACCTTCCCAAACGGCGTTGAGCCATGGTTGACCAACTGTGATCAACACAGTGCTAGTATAGACACTCCATGACCTATGTTGACCCTAACAGTCCTCCAGCATCTGTCCCACAATGCCCAACACTGAGTTGTGAACGCCACTGCCCAGGGATCATGGAGACCGGACGCCACCTTCCCTTCCCATTTTCAAAAACCCAATAACTTTTGAAATGCCTTTTACCTGATTGCCCAGGTTGGCAAGTACACCCTGCGACTCTCCATTGTTCCAGAGGCACTCTGGCCTGGGGTAGACAGGAGGTATTTGATCTCTTGGGCCTGTGGGGAGAAGAGGCTGTGCAGGCACAGCTCCAGAGCTGTCGGAGAAATGTGGACATCTATGAGCAGATTGCAAGGGGGACGCTGGTGAAGAGGTGCCAGAGATCAGCAGCAGTGCCATGTGAAAGCAAAGGAACTGGGGCAGGCATACCAGAAGGCCAGGGAGGCCAGTACACCTATCTCTTTTACAGTGAGCTGTATGCCATACTTGGAAGAGACCTCACCAACACCCTTGAGAGTGCCATGGATCCCTCCAAGGAGCCTGGAATACAGACCCCTGCCATGAACAGCAAGAAGTAGCAGGATGGGTGATATGCTACAGGGGAGTGAAGGGGTCCAGCTATGCCACAAGCCAGGATCTGTTCAAGATTCCACCACAATGCAGTCAGTCCCAGCAACTGAGCACAGGTGAGTCTGATTCGGGGGAATGAACCAAGAGCGTGAATGCATTTCCCACTCCAATGTTTAACTGTACAGATGGTGCCTGACCCAGGCACAGCAGGGCACAGGTATTGACTTTTCATTAATTTACTCATTCTAGAAGAGGTAGCCAGTGATACAGCAAACAGAGGCAGAATTGTTATCTGCTTTTTCATTCTCTTGTAGAGTTTGCATGCTCCCCTGTTGAGCAGTTTATGTACATTGGGATGTCCTTTGAATCCCCTTGAGAGATCTTGAAGAAATTTTCATGGAGGTATTCTGCAGTCCTCTCCCATAGCTTTCTACAGATGGCAGCCTTATTTCTTCCTTCATGGTTGGACACTTTCCCAGTCTACTGCAATGGTGCCTGCCAAAGTCATCTTAAACGGGCTAATGGCATACAGGCCCAGCCAGCTTTAAGACGCCAGCAGCAAATGTGCTCCCTCTATCTTTGTTACCCTCAGGAGCGAGATATCAGCTAAAATCACCATCACCTGTGGAAAATAGTGTCAGTGCTCAGTGCCATGGGCCTACACTCAGACCCATGGAAACAGAGGCTGAAATTTTAATGTTTTATGCAATCAAACAGTTCCTTCCTCATTTCCCTGCTGAGCCATACTCACTATGGCTGGGGCTGGGGAGTGATGCAGAGCTGAAGAGCCTATACGATTGTCTTGTTTCAAACTTTAGGGGAGCAGAAGAAAGGAGTTCTGCAACTTCACTTTTGATTTCTGTTGTGACTACACATACAATTATACCTCTTATGTTATAGCTGCTGCCATTGTGACCTTAAGGGGTCCCCCCTCCACACTTATGAAATGCCTGACGCTGGTAAAGAAAAGAATGTGTTCAGTGAGAGCCTGAAAGCCAGTTTAAGGACCAGCAGATCTAGGGAGCTGCCATTCAGCAGCAGTTGTAACCAGCTTGCACTCCACTATCTATGACCATGTGTAGACACAGATCATGGTAAGCCCTGCCTCAAGGAGTCTGACAAGGAGCAGCCTCATGGCTCCTGATTGGCTCCCTGCCCTATATAAACCCAAAGGTCATTCCAGGAAGTGTATGAATCTCCTGTAGCTTCCAGGACCATTTCTGCTCTTTAACTCCTGTTTTGGACCTTGGGTTGATTTGGACTTTGGGTCCTGACCCAGATCCTGAGACCTGACTTGGACTCTGACCCTTGGTATTGACCCTGGCCTGGAACCTATGAACTCTTCCCAGCCTCAGGCTTGATCCTGCTCAGACCCTTCATCTTGATTGTCCTTGTCAGAATCCTGATGGCCAGTGCTGTAGCTGACTGTGAACAAATTGTTTTGAGGGTGAATATTGCAGACAGTATGGAGAGGGGAAGAGTGGCCAGGTGAAAGGGCCAGGAGTCAGAGAGGGAGATGCACCAGGACGTAAAGGGGCTTCCCCAGAAGCAAATATATATGCTGCAGACTCCTGCTGATATATAATTTCAACAGTCACAGCCTTGCCTTCTTTTTTAGTCAACGGAGAGCTCCTTTTTAGCACCTCCTACACCCCCCAACATCCATATGGCAGTAGGGGCCACATCCCCACCCTACCGCTCCATGCAGGGGGACAGTAAGGAGAACCACAGCTTCACATATGCTGACCTATGAGAGCTGGAGCTGGTGTATATGAAGCTGAAATGGATATCAATGTTCCTTCCCCTTTTTTTTAGGTTCTGTTAATTTATTCCAGCAGTCTTTATTTTGTTTTTTAATTGTGCATTGTTTTTTCCACTGGTTTTGGTATGCAGTAAAGTCTATTTTTTGGTAAATAATTCATCTTTATTACTTTAGAGCATAGTCTGCAGAATGCCCAGCGCTAGTGAAAGAACCCACCACTTGTTGTTGTACTGGGGGACAAAACTCATAGGATCAGTGACACAAACAGTGTAATAATTATACATGTATAGCAAGCAACATGAATAGGTGCATTAACAGGCAGTGTTTTATATTCATTAATATATATCAACGACCATACAATTCAAGGCCAGATAGTGCACAGTCCACCATGCCACATTGTGTCTCACTGTTAAAGTGTTCTTTCAAGGCCTTCCTTAGCTCATCATTGAGTTACTTTAATCACCCTTGTATCTGGCTGTTCAAACTCATCAGGCAGCCATTCCACTGCTGTCCTCCATCCTGGTGGCAGTTCTTGCCCCTTTGCCTCACAGATATTATATAGGACACAACGGGTGGCTAATGAGCTATAACCATTGGGATATTTTTCCCAATGAGATTCCATCTTATGAGTAAACAACATCAGCATCCCTTCAATCTGCCCCAGAATCAACATTGGCATTTCAACATCACCAGTGGGAATCCTCTGGTCAGGAAAGCACACCCTGCTTGCAACCTTCTGAACAAGCCTGTGTTCATAAGACATGGGAACATCATACACCATCCCTGACCATCCAACTCCGATGTCAGTGAAGTATCCCCACTGATCCCCCAGCAGTTGCCTAGCCATAGAAAAGTAGCCCGTTCTGCTGATGTACTCTGTGGCTGGGTGGGCTGGTGCCAGAATAGGAATGTATGTGCTGTCTACCACCCCACTGCAGAGTGGGAATCCCACTGCTACAAATCCATTCACTATGTCCTGCACAATGCCAAGAGTCACAGTCCTGTGTAGCAGAAAATGATTAATGGCCCTGCACACTATGCATGACTATGGTCCCCAGTATGGATTTTCCATCTTCAAATGATTTCCCACTGACTGGTAGCAGTCCAGCATTGCAAGCTTTCACAGAGTGATCGCCACTCAGTTCTTAACAGTCAGTGAAGTCTCATTCTGGTGTCCCTGCACTGGAGGCCTGAGGCTAGCTCGGGGTACAGATCCAAGAATGTGGCCTTTCACATCCAGAAGTTCTGCAGCCAGTGCGTGTCCTCCCAAACCTTCATTACAATGCAATCTTACCAATCAGTGCTTGTTTCTCAGGCCCAGAAGCAGCACTCCACCATCTTTCCACTTTCAAAAGCTTATGGGCCAGATTTTCAAAGTGACCTCTGATTTTGGATGTTTTTATTTTTGAGTTTCCTGCTACAGAGGGTCTGATTTTTCCAGATGTGCTGGGCAACTTCATAGCCCACTGAAGTCAAGGGTGGGAAGGGATGACAGTTCTGTTAAGAAAATGGCTCTGTAAACATGAGCATGTCCATGCGCCACCAGAAGTATCATTTTCACCTTCCTGACCACTAGAAGGAATAATTGCCTCAGGAAATGATGCGTACAAGAAGAATTTCTCACTGCTCTCTGAATATCACCAATAACACTTTACAGTGATTTACTGTACCTTGTAATTGGTTTTCTGAAAATCTGAATATTTTACTACCATTGTGGCAACTCTCCACAGCATCTATAATAGTGACATTCTGCAGGACTTGATTAATGAATTTTATTTTTTGCTCTGTCTAGAAGTAGAAAAGTCCTGTTTTTTTTAAGATACTTAACATTGGATTTGTTCAGTGAATAAGTAATTTCCTTGAGGGATGAGCAGCTGAAAAAATTCATGTGGAAAGTAATGCCACATTGGTGCCACATGCTTCTTTACAGCTGATCAGAGCTACAGCAATTATATCTGTGTGAGAGCATAATCTTTGAACAGTGGAACAGAGAATAGGTGTCCATGAATATTGGAGGCTGTTTCACTGTGGGTGCCTTTGAAATCTGTTAAGAATACATGTTGAGAAACGTGCATGACAAAACATGAAGGCAAGGCCAGCCACTGGTATATTGTACAAGAGCAATGGAGAACGAGTTTCATAAAGCACAATGGAATTGAGGTGACGAAATCCAACACAGTAGTGGTACTTTTGCCCTAAAAAGTATGCAACTGGCTGAAGTTTTATTACCTCCCCTCCCCCCACCCCATACACACACACACACAACTATTTTATGCAGTAAACTTTTTCGGCAAAACGTACTTACCTTCACAGTGTGTTGTCTAGACGAGGCAGCAGTAACAGCACAGAAGCTAGCTCAATTTATTCTTAGCTAAGATGGATTCTTAAAATAATAGGCTTCTAGAGTTTGGAAATGCCTTTTTGGTATTGTCTTGTTTGAGATTTAGAACAAACTTGTACAAACTTGCTTCTACTTTGGGCACTAGGTTAATGGTAGTGGTTTCCATCAGCTCATGTGTCACCTTTGTCCCACTCTCTGGAGTGGCTCATGACCATGGGTGCCAACCTCACGGCAGACTGTGAAAAACCAGGACATGAACTGGTTGTGTTCTATACTTAGATTTTACCAACCAAGTAACAAACGTGAATTCCTCAGGCACTATAACAGCATTCACAGGGAGCCACAAACACTCCCCTTTAGATATTTGGATCTGTCTTGCCACCCAGGCAAGCCTGTTTCTGTGGTAGATGGGCCTTTACACCAAAAATCACATCAATATTCAGTCCCAAAGGACTTGTGCCAGGTCAATTGTACTCAGATCTCAAACCAAAGACTACATTTTAGCCAATCCTGTAACAAACTAACTAAAGGTTTATTAACTAGGAAAAAATATATAAGTTTATTTACAAGGTTAAAGCAGGTAAACCTACATACACAATTGAGATACAATCTTAAGTTCAAAGGGCAATAGAAACTTCTATAGTAAGCAAGCTTTTGTGTCTTTTAGGGCTAACCTAAGCCAAGCAGCTGGGGGATCTCTTGCTTATGTTTAGGAATCTTTGCTCCTCAGAGTCCAGACAGCATAAAGAGACCAATTTCTCCTTAACAGGCATTTTTATTCCCTTTTCCCAGCATTCAAGCTGTGATGGGATGTGGGCTTGTGCATGTACCCTTTGCTTCCACCCCACTCCTGAAATCAACAGTCTTTTTTCTACAATGGCTTATCTGATGTCTGTAGACTTTCTTTTGCTGGGGAGGAGATAACACCTCTTGTGGTAAACTAGCATTTCACACTTGGTGATGCGTCTCTCCTGACTGTGGGAGATTTACAGTCTTAAGCCTGATCTACACTAGGCGTTTAAACCGGTTTTAGGAGCGTAAAACCGATTTAACGCCACACCCGTCCACACTAAGAGGCCCTTTATATCGGTATAAAGGGCTCTTTAAACCGGCTTCTGTACTCCTCCCTAACGAGAGGAGTAGCGCTAATATCGGAATTACCATATCGGATTAGGGTTAGTGTGGCCGCAGATCGACGGTATTGGCCTCCGGGCGGTATCCCACAGTGCACCACTGGCCGCTCTGGACAGCAATCTGAACTCGGATGCAGTGGCCAGGTAGACAGGAAAAGCCCCGCGAACTTTTGAATATTTCCTGTTTGCCCAGCGTGGAGCTCCGATCAGCACGTGTGGTGATGCAGTTAAAAATCAAAATAAAGAAAGAGCTCCCGCATGGACGATGCGGACGTGATCGCTGTAAGGGCAGGCAAATCTGTTCTATCAGTGCTCCGTTACAGAAGACGAAATTCAAAATCATTTTTAAAAAATCTCCAGACAGACGCCATAGCAGGGGCTCAGCGCACTGCTGCGTGACAAACGTAACGGAAAGCCCAAGAATCAAATGGACGCTCATGGACTGGAGGACTCAAGCTATCCCACAGTTCTTGCAGTCTCCGAAAAGTATTAGGGTCAAACACAGTGTCCGCGGTGGGTCAGGGCATAGCTCGGCAATTTACGCACCCCCCCACCCACCCCCAGAAGTGAAAGGGAAAACAATCCTCTCTTGACTCTTTTACATGTCACCCTATCTTTACTGAATGCTGCAGATAGACCCGATGCTGCAGCACTCAACACCAACATCCTTGCTCCCCCCCCCCGCCATGGGTGGCTGATGGTGCAATACGACTGGTATCCGTCCTCGTCATCAGCGTATTGGCACATGGGGCAGTGCAAAAGGACTGGTAACCATGCTGACTAGCATCGGTGAGGTCTATCAAGGGTGCCTGGCCCTAATTTTTCCTGGTAGATGGTACAGTATGGCTGATAACCATCGTCGTCATAGCAACAGGGGGCTGAGCTCTGTCAGCCCCCACCCTTCATGTGTAAAAAAAAGATTCAATTGCCCCTGGACTAGCGGAGGGATGCTGGGCTCCTCTGCTCCACACTCCTTACTGTCCTGTCTGGACTATCATAGCAGCTGGAGGCTGCCTTCCACTCATTTCTCACTAACAAGTCAGTGTGTCTTATTCCTGCATTCTTTATTACTTCATCACAGAATGGGGGGACAATGCTACAGTAGCCCAGGAAGGCTGGGGGAAGAACGGAATCAACAGGTGGGGTTGTTGCAGGAGCACCCCCTGTGAATAGCATACAGCTCATAATTTCTGCAGGATCTGACACAGAGCAGCTGTGCTCTCTGATACAGTGGTTCTCTAGTACACTTGCCCATATTCTAGCCAGGACTGATTCTATTTTTAGATACCAAAAAGGAGGGATTGACTCTGGGAGTCATTCCCAATTTTGCTTTGCGCCCTGGCTAAGAGCAGCCAGGGGCACTTATGACAGCAGCAAATGGTGCAAAACGACTGGTAACCATGCTCATCTTTTTACCAATTTATGGATTGGTAGATGGTACAGTATGGCTGATAACCATCTCTGCTGTCATGCAAAAGCAAAAGCATGCTGCTGTGTAGCGCTGCTGAATCGCCTCTGTGAGCGGCATCTAGTACACATACGGTGACAATCACAAAAGGCAAAACAGGCTCCATGATTGCCATGCTATGGCATCTGCCAGGGCAATCCAGGGAAAAAAGGCGCGAAATGCTTGTCTGCCGTTGCTTTCCCAGAGGAAGGAGTGACTGACGACATTTACCCAGAACCACCCGCGACAATGATTTTTGCCCCATCAGGCACTGGGATCTCAACCCGGAAATTCCAAGGGGCGGGGGAGGCTGCGGGAACTATGGGTTAGCTACGGAATAGCTACCCACAGTGCAACGCTCCAGAAGTCGATGCTAGCCTCGGACCGTGGACGCACACCACCGATTTAATGTGTTTAGTGTGGCCGCGCGCACTCGATTTTATACAATCTGTTTTTTTAAACCGGTTTATGCAAATTCGGAATAGTCCCGTAGTGTAGACGTACCCTTAGCAAACATTTAAACATTACCTTATAACATGGGATACAAGTATTATAAGTAGGATTAATGCAGGCAACATCCCACAAGCATTCCATAAAGTCTAAACTAATTCTTATAACTCTAATATCTATTTTAAGATTTTCAGCTATGCATTTGTCAGGGCTTGTCTACACTACAGGACTATTTCGAATCTACTTAAGTCGAATTTGTGGATTCGATTAAATAAGTTTGTAATTTGTGTATCACTACAAATACAAATTCGAACTTCCACATTCACCACCAGGCCAGCTTCGACTTTGGCGGTGCACTGTGTGAAGCTATCCCCACAGTTCCCGTCCCGCCGCTGCCTGGAATTTTTGGGATTGGATTTCACCCCAATGGGAAAAATGGGAAAATTGAACGTCATTGAAATCCCTCCCTCTCTCCTTTCCTCTGAAAGCGCGGGAAACTGCTGTTCGCTGGTCGGTTTCTTAGCGCGCACGCCACAGCACTGGCATGGAGCAGCGCATGCCCGCGCTCGCATCGCTGCACTTATGGCTCCGCCTCCAACTCCTCGCTCCGTTACTTCCACCCAGTCAGATGCTGAGAAGGGAGGCTCCGGCAGCACGGTGAGGAGAGAGAGTGGCAGACCTCTCTAGCAGACAAAGCAGGGCAGCAGGGGATCATGGGGGCAATGGGGGTGGTGGGTGGTGTGGATGGGGGATTGGGGGCCCGGGCGGACAGCACAGACTGGTGGGGACGCATGGTGCTGGCATGATGCTGGGACAGAGAGTGGCTGCGAAACTTCAGGATGTTATGTTTCCTTTTGAACTGTGTGACTTGCTGTCTGTCCCCCCCCCCCCCCACGCGAGCGACCAGCCCTGACGGTGCAGACTGTGCAGAAGCGAGTGGCCAGCCCTTAAAGGAAAGCCACCAGAGCCAACAGCTACCTCAGCACAACCACTTAAGCGGCGCGGGCACCGTGGTGGGTGGATTGCTGTCATTGCCCGCAGCTTCAGCGCAACTGAGCAAAGGCTCCCTGGTAGTCGCTGTCAGGTCCAGCTCAATGGTGCATCTTGGGCGCCGGCGCGATCAAATGGGGATGGCTTCGGGCGGGGGGACTCCTGGGGCTGGCATCCCCCATCCTGGCAGGCAGCAGCCCAGGCCCACCAAAGCAGCTACTTTTCAATGGTGCTGCAAGCTTTCAAACCATAGTGGGCGTTTGTGTTAACGACATGGGTGGGCGTGGGGCACGCGCTGTGGTCGTGGCGGTGGGGGTGTTCAGTGTGTTCAGGTCTCTGGGCAGCTGGAGTTCTTTACACGCTTCCCAGGCACTTTGGGGATGTGCAGGGGGATGTGCAGATGCCGGGGATGATCCCACTACCCCCCTACCCGCCTCCGCCCTCTGCCTACAAGCCCTATACACACTGAAAAGGAACTGAAGGCCTACACAGAACTACCGGAGAGCAAAAAGGCAGATGCAAGTGGAGGTGAGGGGAGGAGGCGGGGGGGAGGGAGCGGACCGGGGGACCTTATGACTACATCAGACATCAGTCATGACTGTGTCCCCGTAGTGCTTGCTGCTTGCTAATCTCTGTGAGAGCTGTGCTCTGACCTTTGGCCGCTTGGGAGGTTGAGGGAAATCGCCCCCAGCCTGCTTGGCTACGGATCTGCCAGCCCGCAGCTGATCCCATCAGGGCGAGAGAAAAGCGAAGCGATATGCATCAGGATAAGCCTAAGCTTCTTTCAGAAGCGAGAGTTTCCAGGAACTGACTTTCATTTTTTTTTCCACAATTAAAAAACCCCCAGTTCCCTTTTCAACCCTTTTTAATTTTAAATAAAGGATTTTTAAAAATAAATAATTTATTTTTCTTTCTATTTTTTCATTTTTTTATTGTTCATTTCTGTTTATCTTCGCTGGTTACAGTGTGCATGGGGGGGGGGGTGATGGGTGGGTTGGAGGGGGTGTTTTGCGGATGTGGGGGGGTTGGTTTGGGGCTGTGGGGGGGGGGTGGGGGGCTGTGGTGGGGGGAGGTGTGGAGGGGAGGGTGAGGGAAGGGGGGGCACTGGGGCTGGAGTGATCGGAGGAAAGGGATGGTGGGGGAAGGGAGAGGGACTTTTACGGTGCAAATGCATTGGGGAGCACCTGGGACAACACTGCACCACATACACCCACCACCTGCACAGACCAGCACACACACCACAGTCCTGACTGTGAGTGCAGTCTGTGTGTGTGGTGCCAGACTGTCCCTGTGACTGTGCAGTAGTCAAGTGCACTGCAGTGCACCCTGCAGCATGGCACAACAGATACCCCCCAACAGAACAACCAACACACAGACAGACAGAAGAAAACAAGACAACACACACAAAAACACAGAAACCACTTTAATAAATGTAATACAATAATAATACTTGAACTGGGATTTGGGACTACAGGATGGGGAAGAGCTTGTACAAATTTAAGAGCTTGTACACATTCCCCACTGGTTCTAAATTTATCCTGGCACAGTTGGTGTGCTGCTTGCAGTGTGAGTCTCCCTGCGCGCCCCTCTTCAGCTCCGGGCGTTGGGGGTCGGTGGGGGGGGGTGAGGGCGGACAGGACTTCTCTGTTGGCGGTCTTGCTTGCTTGCAGGGGGCTGCTCCCTCTGACTGCGATGCGCTGTCCGCTCTGCGGGCGCCGGAGCGCCGCTGCTGTGCCGCCCGCTCAGACTCGCCTCAGATGCTGCCTCTACTGCCCGCTGTCGCGCCACTCCCTCTCCTGCTGTGCCGCTGGCCTCTCGGCGCCTCCGCTCTGCCGCATCTCTCTCTGCTCTCCCGCCTCTGTGGCTTCTGCTTCCCATGGACATTCTCCTCCTGCGTCTTTTCTTTTCAAGGTCCTATCGGGAGGGGATGCTGGGCAAGAGATGGTGGAAGTCCGTGTGAGATGGGAAGCTGTGTGATGGAAAAAAAACAGTACATTCATGAACACACCAATGAGTGCCAACAGTAAACACACAGTAAACAAGAGCAGAGAGGACACAGTCAGAGAGGAGATTGGTCAGAGGAGTCCTCAGAAGAGCGCGCCATTGAGAGAGAGCTCCTGAGAGAGACAGCTGCATCCTCTTGCACAATGTCCTGGTAGACCTTACAGTACAGAGTTGCACTCAGTGTCCAGTCCAGCTGGCCTCTAGTGCTGGACTCCTGCTGCAAGCTATGCAGTGGCAATTATCATCTCCTCCTGCTGGCAATGAAGGAAAAAGAGAAGCAGAGCGTTATGCTCTCTTCCTGAATGTGAGGTGTGCTGAAATTCTTTAATGTGCTTGCAAGCTGCAGCTGCACATGTCATTGTTAAGTCATAAAACTCTCTTAAGCAAAAGTCAAAAAGTAAAAAAGTAAAGTCTAACATGCACTCTACTAAAGAGTAAGTCAATCACATGCACATGCAAACAGACCCATGCACACTCCACAACCCACATACACAGAGCACAACGAGACGGATGTTAATAGAGACCCTGCAGCACAGGAGGCGCCGCTTGCTCCCAGAGCCCTGCAGAGCCGAGGATGGCTGCCCGATGATGGCAGGGCGCCTGCCACTGCAGGAGATGACTTAAGGCGACTCTCCCCTCCCCTCATCTCTGAAGCTTTTTGCTCAACGGAGCTCTCTGAGCTGAGCTTTTTTGCATCTCTCCTTTGAATGCTATTTTTGTTTGTTTGTTTATGTGCAGTGGCTAATTTGTTTATTTAAATTTTTATATATTATTTTTGTTTTTTATTTAAAAATTTTTTTTATTTAAAAAAATATTTCTTTTTATGTGTTTCTTATTTGAAATGTTTCCCCTGTTGCCTTCCTAAATCCTTCCTTATGGCTGTGGGGATTCCTGATTCTGATTCCCTGAGGGGGATGAAGAGATCCGGGCGTGGGGAGGGATCTGGAGACGCCTCCAGGGGAAGGGGCCCCTGTCATGGTCTCTCGATCGCTCTCGATGTGCCCTCAGCCCCGTCCTCATCTCCCCCCCCCTCGAGTCCCCACCGGTCCGCACAGGGGTCCTACTGTCCGGCACTGGTGGGGTCCACCGCAGGGGCACTGGTGCAGGACCCAGGGCCGCCTGGCATAGAATGCAGATGTCTGGGTCACTTTGGCTTCCGCCTCTTTGCCGCTCTGACTTGTTTTTGCGCCTTTTGACTTTTTTTTTCACTCCTTCTCTTCACGTCTTCTCTTGATCGCCCATTGTCTTTCATGGCTTGCTGGACCTTTCTTCAGATTCCGCTTGCCGCGACTTTCCTGAGGAGCGACGCTGGACTCCTGAGAGCGACAGGGGCCCCACCTCGAGATCCAATCCTGGACTTGCCGACCTTCCCGCTCTCTCCTCTGCCACTCTGCATCTGCTGCGGACTCTCTCCCCGATGCAGAAGTGCTGAGCGCGCTCAGATGCTTGCCACAAGACAGGAAAATGAATTCACCCAGAGACGAGAGGTCGGAATTCTGACCAGAACAATTTTCACAAATGGTGCAGAAGAAGCAATCCCAGAGCTGGCACTGTTGGTCAGCCACGACTGCTGGCCAGAGTCACTGTGAATGCCTGCCCGAGGTGTTTCTCCATGGTGCTGCTTCGGGCTCGCTTGAGCTGCAGCCTAGTGTGAATTAGCCACACCGGAGCCTGGCCGGGTGCTAGACCAAAATGGCTTCCTGTTGCAAATGCGATAAATGGTAGCCCTCTAGTGGATTGCCTCAGTGTTCAGTAAGGCCTGGGTCCTTGGCATGAGCTGGTACTGGGTCTGCCAGGGTAACACCCTTCTTTCCATATTTATGGAGCTCTTTTATCTCAGAAAATGCTCAGTCCACATCCGTATGTGCCTTTGTGTCAGGTGTATCATCTGTCATAATAGTGTGCAGTATATCTCCAGGTTGTGGAGCAGTCTGGAGGGACTAATCAAAGACAGGAGACAGGTGTCTGGCGGGATTTTTTTTTTCCTGGCATTCATTATATGGCAAAGAGGTAGTAAAATTCAGTTTTTGCATCTCTTCTCTATTATTCTGATCCCGTGCACTGAACAGCCTGTGATGTTCCAAAGAACTGTAGTGAAAATAATAGTAACTAACTTAAGCATAAGTATAAAAAATAGAAGATCTCTCTGTTAATACCGTGAGTAAATGACTAGAGTTTGCATAACTATGAACAGAGTTTAGCATTAATCTTCCCTTATTCACTAGGTGTATTTTCTTCTCAAATCCAAATATTTCCTCAGATCAGACATTTCCTTTTGTTTGATAAATGAGAATCAGAATAAAAAGTGGTAATATATTGAGGTGTTTAGCTGAGAAATGGAGGGATTGACTTTGGGTCCCATTTTATCTACCAGATCCATTAATAATGTAGAAGTGGGAGTAAATTGGTTCAGGAAGCTTGCATATGACATTAAAGTGAGAGATGATGCAAATCAATTGAAAACACAGGAAAAATGCAAATATGCTGTTCCAAATGGAGCTGTGACAATTTATACCACCTGCAGAACTGCCCCAGTTGGAACTACAGAGACTAAAAACATTGAGAAAAAATAAGAAAACACTTTCATTTTGGAAGAATGCATGCCACTACATCGGGGGAAATTGCAAGATATTGGAAAGAGTAATAGCGCTCCCCTAATGGTGTTCAGTAAGCTACAGGAATATTCTTGTGAGAAGTTTTTCTTATTTGGTTTTAATTATGGTTTTTATTTAGCAAAGCAGGTAAGAATATGCTTAACTTTAAGCACATGAATAGTCCTATTAAAGTAAAAAAGGGAGGAACAATGTAGATATTTCATAGGCAGATACGTGGATATCTAAAAAGAGTTTTTCACAAAACGAGCAGAGAGATACAGGAAGGAAGCCTTCCTCAGATACCTGGACCTAAAAGTTAAAACAGATAAAAGTAGAAAATCCCTGTTGTTTAAACATCAATAGCAACAACATAAACATAACCCATGTAGAGAAAAAATGGGAACTAGGAGTGAGGATGCAGAAGACCTACAACTTTACTGAAGAATAGTAACAAGCTACAGGGGAAGGACATATATCCCTCTCAGCTGCTGCACCTATGAATACAGAAACTTAAGTGCCTCAGACACCCTCCTTAAGCCTCATGGTCTAGTCTTCATTAGTTCTTCTGCCTGAAGAATTGAGTAATTTAAATCCTTTCTTTTCTTCCATATCTGATCTATGTTTCTGTGGATAGCAGCACGAGAGGCAAAGAAGTTAAAGAATTTAAGAACAGAATTTAAAAATAGAATAATCTATTTTTAAAATAAATCTTCAAAAGATCAGCTCATGGTCACTTTGAGTAAATCAAGAATATTCAAAAACAGGCTAAAAATTCAAACCTTCAAAGAACATCTATTCTAACTTATCTTGTTCCAGATATGTTACATTATTTGATTCTAAACCTTGTACACTAAGGCTTACCATTGAAGTCAACAGGAGTTTTGCCAAAATAAGGACTACAGGATTGAGCCCAAACGTTATATGGGCCTTATATTTTTTAAAAAAACTGTGCATCTAAAATTAGGCACCTAAATCCATGTGGTTGTTGGCCTAATTGACAAAAATGCTGAACACCCAAAAGCTCTAACTGGAGTCAATGTGTCCTCAGAAATTTTGAAAATCAGGCCATTTAGATAGGCAACTTCTTCTTTTTCAATCTTGGGCTATATAGATTAGATATACTGGGAAAATAGCTTGATATTTTCTTAATCAAAATATTTTTTACTCCTACATCATCATATTAATTGCTGTAAAGATATCATATATTTAAACTGATAAACCCATAAGTATTTGCCCCCTCCAACCCCATGTAGGGCTGTTGCATAATTTGTCCTGAGGTAGGAGTGTCATTCAACAATGCTTACTGATACTGGGGCATACTAAATAATTCTAGCATATTTTAAATCAAAATGTGTCTGGCTATGCAAAATTGCTTTCCCAATAAAATGAGAAGTCAGAAGAAATGCTCTGACTCAGTCGTGCCTAAACAAAATGACATTGATGAAACAGAGTTGAATAATTAGCCCCAAATTGATTTTTTTTTTAAAAAGAGAGCATTTAATGCTGCTTTTAGAGCTATTTACATTCCATATTTTGTGAATTGAGACTGTGGGATGAAAAGATGTTTTTTTTTCTCATTATGAAAGCATCTTTATTTATATTCATAAATCTACCAGTTGATCAGGAGTTAAGCTTATGCAGTTAATTCATGTTAAAGTCCAGAACAGAATAAAAAGGATTTTCAAGCATCGGAGAGAGAATTGTGGCATCCTTTACCTGTACGTCAATGATATGAAAAATAGAGAATGTCACATAAATAGTTATGGACTCCTGCAGGCCATCTGAGCTGAGCTGCCTATGTCCCCTGTTAGCTGTGACAAGGGACACTGATCATGGGTGGTGGGTACAGTAGGCAGAGGGAGGCTGTGCCTCCTCACAAAGCCTGGTGCGGCCCTGCCCACTCTCCACCAGGCCCCCTCCTGCCTGCTGTTCCTTTCTATAGCCAAGAGCCTGGGGCAGGCAGGCTGGAGGCCATGGTGCGCAATACCCCCAGACTGGGGCCACCCCACCCCACCCGACCTCCTGGCACTGGGACCATGCTGGGCCTGGGGTCGCTCTGGAGGTGCCACCTGCCTGCACGCCCACCCAGCACTGGGGCCAGCAGCCACAGGGGGCGGTGTGCTCCAGGCTCCGGTGGGGGAGCAGAAGGGGCAGGGCCTCGGGCGGAGGGGAGGGGTAGGGGCTAGCCTTCCCCAAGGGTGCGTTCATCTGCCACCCACATCTGACCTGATCTGCCTATGTCCCCTGTTAGCAGTGAGAGTGCACACCATAGATGGCATGTTGTAATTAGATGTGGTCAACTTCTTTAAAGGTTTCAAAGTGGTAGCCGTGTTAGTCTGTATCAGCAAAAACAATGAGTCCTTGTGGCACCTTAGAGACTAACAAATGTATTTGGGCATAAGCTTTTGTGGGCTAGAACCCACTTCATCAGATGCATGGAGTGGAAAATACAGTAGCAGGTATAAATACATAGTACATGAAAAGATGGAAGTTGCCATACCAATTGGGAGGTCAGTCTAATTCAATTAACAGAAGGATACCAAGGAAGGAAAAATCACTTTTGTAGTGGTAAATGAGAGTGGCCCATTTCAAACAGCTGACAAGGTGTGAGTAACAGTAGGGGGAAATTAGTATGGGGAAAATTAGGTTTTGTAATGACCCATCCACTCCCAGTCTTTATTCAAGCCTAATTTAATGGTGTTGAGTTTGCAAATTAATTCCAGTTATGCAGTTTCATATTGGAGTTTGTTTTTGAAGTTTTTTTGTTGAAGAATTGTCACTTTTAGGTCTGTTATTGAGTGACCAGTGAGACTGAAGTGTTCTCCTACTGGTTTTTGAATTCTATAATTCCTGATGTCAGATTTGTGTCCATTTATTCTTTTGCGTAGAGACTGTCCAGTTTGGCCAATGTATATGGCAGAGGGGCATTGCTGGCACATGATGGCATATATCACATTGGTAGATGTGCAGGTGAACGATCCCCTGATGGTGTGGCTGATGTGGTTAGGTCCTCTGATGGTGTCCCTTGAATAGATATGCAGACAGAGTTGGCACTGGGGTTTGTTGCAGGGTTTGGTTTCTGAGTTGGTGTTTTTGTTGTGTGGTGTATAGTTGCTGGTGAGTATTTGCTTCATGCTGGGGGGCTGTCCTGTCGCCCAAGGTCTGTGAGAGTGAGAGATTGTCCTTCGGGATTGGTTGTAGATCCTTGATGCACTGGAGAGGTTTTAGTTGGGGCTGTACTTGACGGCTAGTGGTGTTTTATTACTTTCTTTGTTGGGCCTGTCTTGTAGTAGGTGACTTCTGGGTACCCTTCTGGCTCTGTCAATCTGTTTCTTCACTTCACAAGGTGGGGACTGTAGTTTTAAGAATGCTTGATAGATATCCTGTAGGTGTTTGTCTCTGTCTGAGGGATTGGAGCAAATGTGGTTGTATCTTAGAGCTTGGCTGTAGACAATGGATCGTGTGATGTGGTCTGGATGAAAGCTGGAGGCATGTAGGTAAGTATAGCAGTCAGTAGGTTTCCGGTATAGGGTGGTGTTTATGTGACCATCGCTTATTTGCACTGTAGTGTCTAGGAAGTGGATCTCTTGTGTGGACTGGTCCAGGCTGAGGTTGATGGTGGGGGGGAAATTGTTGAAATCCTGGTGGAATTCCTCAAGGACCTCCTTTCCATGGATCCAGATGATGAAGATGTCATCAATGTAGTGCAAGTAGAGTAGGGGCGTTAGGGGACGAGAGCTGAGGAAGCGTTATTCTAAGTCAGCCATAAAAATGTTGGCATACTTTGTGGCCATGCAGGTACCCATAGCAGTCCTGCTGACTTGAAGGTATAAATTGTCCCCAAATCTGAAATAGTTGGGGGTGAGGACAAAGTCACAAAGTTCAGCCACCAGGTTTGCTGTGATAGTATCGGGGATGCTATTCCTGATGGCTTGTAGTCCATCTTTGTGTGGAATGTTCATATAAAGAGCTTCTATATCCAGAGTGTCCGGGATGGTGTTTTCTGGAAGATCACCAATGGATTGTAGTTTCCTCAGGAAGTCAGTGGTGTCTCAAAGATAGCTGGGAGTGCTGGTAGCATAGGGCCTGAGGAGAGAGTCTACATAGCCAGATAATCCTGCTGTCAGGGTGCCAATGCTGGGATGGGGGATGAGATGATGGGGCATCCAGGATTCCCAGGTTTATGGATTTTGGATAGCAGATAGAATACCCCTGGTCGGGGCTCTAGGGGTGTGTCAATGTAGATTTGTTCCTGTGCTTCTTCAGGGAGTTTCCTGAGCAGATGGTGTAGTTTCTTTTGGTAATCCTCAGTGGGGTCAGAGGGTAATGGCCTGTAGAATGTGGTGTCAGAGAGCTGTCCATGCATCTGATGAAGTGGGTTCTAGGTCACGAAAGCTTAAGCCCAAATAAATGTGTTAGTCTCTAAGGTGCCACAAGGATTCATCATTATTTTAACTTCCCATGCAGAGCTGATCTCAGCATTTGTGTAAAGCTGCAGCTGGGTGTGTCCCTACTGCAGAGGGCTTGAGGGCCTGTCACAGCAGTACAGTGTAAAAGGGAGCCCAGGCTAGTGGGTCAGGTGGGCTCAATGCTCCGGTTCCAGGTGGTACCCTGGGGGGAACCCATCACTTTGTAGATTACATTATAAATATTTAAATGCAGGGAATCTGACAATAAAAGTTTTAAATAAGGAAGTACTTACTCACACAATGTACTTTCAGGCTGTGGAACTCATTGCTAGGTGATGTTGTGAAAGCCAAAAGTACAAATGGGTTCAAAAGAGAATTAGATAAAATTCCTGGAGGATACATCCATCAGTGGCTATTAGCCAATATGGTCAGTGATGCAACTCCATGCACTGGTTGTCCCTAAACCTAACTGCCAGAAACTGGGACTGGACGATGGGATGGGTCACTCAATAATTGCCCTGTTCTGTTCGCTCCCTCTGAAGCATCTGGCACTGGCCACTGTCAGAAGATAGGATAGCTGGACCATTGGTCTGACCCAATGTGGCCATGCTTATGTTGTTAAAGTAAGGAAAAATGGTTGGATTTAAGTATCTCTCTTAAGTGGCCTATCATGCTCCCATTCTAGTCCTTGTAAGTTTATGTCAGACATCTGATTTTAGTTTAATCTGGGAGGTTTAATCATATATGGAACACATTATCATTAAACTAATTTAAAATAAAAGTCTTAAACTGCAACAAAAATTATGTTCAACATATTTAGAGCTTCATCCTGAACTAGCTTTGAGTTAAACTTGCCTGTTTGCTGAAGGCCTGCAGTTGTATCTGAGTGCCTCTTCCTGCCCAGTTCCACCCCCTCCCCCGAGCATGCCATGTCATCGCTCCTCCCCCTTCCCACAGCTGATTGCGGTGGGCAGGAGGCACGGGGAGGGAGGGGGAGGCACTGATCTGTGAGGCCCACCAGTGGGTGGGAGGGAGCTGATAGGCGGGCTGGTGGGTGCTCAACATCCACCATTTTTTTCCCATGGGTGCTCCAGCCCTGGAACACCCCTGGAGTCAGCGCCTATGCATATCAAAATACTTGAACCACTTTCCTGCCCAATTTCTAATTACTAAACCAAATATCAGTAGGCCTCTAAAGGATGGTATTTCTGGGAGCTGCATCTCCATGCTGGCAAATAACTGTTGACATTATAACACACCACTCTCCATCTTGGAAATATCAGGTTCAGTTATAATACTTCATGAAGTGCTATAATTGAAGATGATGGTGTGTACCACCTTTGTGGTAGTCAGAATACAACTTAATCACAGCCCTCTAACTATTCTCCCCTACATTTTGAGAACAGGGAATGTATAGCCCAAAGCACATTTCATGGCTATTTAGTCCGGGTCAAGGATTTACAAGGACACTGTGTGGTGGTGACATTAAATACCACAGGCTAGTCAAGCCAGCCTGGAAGTTAGGGAGCTAAGAGGAATTACCAGGATCTCAGCCTGAAAAGAAGCAAACTGAAGATTAACTCTGGATTCACTACAATGGATTCCTCCCTTTTCTCTACATTGAGAGATCGTACAAGGAATATGGATTTTGCTGCTCAGCTCCTATAATCTCTGTGTATTATTTTGAAAATGTAGGGGGTTGTGTTCAAACGTACTTATGGCCTGGTCTTCCTCTGTAGCCCATCTGTAGTATTAGAATGTTTCAAAAAATGTTTTTGAAAACTTACATATATACACACATAATGTATATCAATCAAACATTCCTTCAGATGCAATTTTTAAGTTGTGAGAATCTCTGCAGTTTTAAAAACTTGTTTCATGATCGCACAGTACAGTTTGTACTCAAGATTTCCTTTGTTTTTATAATTACAAAAGAGGCAGTTTGATGTTAAATACCATAGGCCTGACTCTCCACTCTGCTGGGCTAGTCATTTACACCTGTGCAAAATGAACGCAGATCAGAATGGTGGCATTATACATTCACTTTGCCCAGGAATCAAGAACCAGGTAAGCAGTCTTAAAAAATGAATGTGGATTTAACTGACAGACCAGCAGGACTGAGGGAACTGGGATTGTTTAGTCTGCAGAAGAGAAGAATGAGGCGGGATTTGATAGCTGCTTTCAACTACCTGAAAGGGCGTTCCAAAGAGGATGGATCTAGACTGTTCTCAGTGGTACCTGATGACAGAACAAGGAGTAATGGTCTCAAGTTGCAGTGCGGGAGGTTTAGGTTGGATATTAGGAAAAACTTTTTCACTCAGAGAGTGGTGAAGCACTGGAATGGGTTACCTAGGGAGGTGGTGGAATCTCCTTCCTTAGAGGTTTTTAAGGTCAGGCTTGACAAAGCCCTGGCTGGGATGATTTAGTTGGGAATTGGTCCTGCTTTGAGCAGGGGGTTGGACTAGATGACCTCCTGAGGTCCCTTCCAACCCTGATATTCTATGATTCTATGATTATATGACTTCTTAAGTCAGATCTACAAACTATATATTAGCTTTCATTTTAAAAAATTGCTAGATACTAGTTTTTATTAAAATATTGCTTTTACACATTCATTCAAGCTGTTCCAGACCATCAAGTACATAATCTTTTGGCTCTCTTATAAATAACATACATTTTATAGCCTCTTTGTAGATTACAGTATAATATTTAAATGCAGGGAATCTGACAAAGGAATATTTGTGAAGGCCCAGTTAAAAAAAATAGAATTAGATAAATTCCTGGAAGATAGGTCCATCAATAGCAATTAGCCAAGATGGTTAGGGATGCATCCCCATGTTCTGGGTGTTACTAAATCTCTGACTGCCAGAAGGTAGGACTGGAAGACATGGGATGAATCAGTCAATAACTGTCTTGTTTTGTTCCCTCGGAAGCATCTGGCATCAGCCACTGTCAGAAGATAGGATATTGCCCTAGACAAACCATTGGTCACTCATAGTCTTATTAGCAGTAGGGCTCTTTTAGAGATTGGGGTTAGAGCTGGTTGAACAATTGGGAAATAATTAGTCAATGGAAGAAAATGTCAAAATCTGCTTCCTATATTCAGCCTTGGCATGAACCACTGTCATAATATATATTATAAAAAAAAAAAATTCAACATGACTTTATTAGCATAATTCAGGGTAGCTCTCCTCTTTTAGAGATGATTGTTACAATTGGTTGCAGAATGAAAATTGAAAAAAAATGAAAAAAAAAAACAATAAATCTGCAATAATATTATTCATGGTTGATGAAGATGGTTTGATAAAAAATTGATGAAAAATTGCCAAAATTCACAATGACTTATTTGCAAGGGATAATTCAGCCAGCTCTCAATAGGATTTGTATCCAGATCATTACTGCAGAATGCAGTATGAAAACTGAAAATGAAAAAATCAATTCATATCCACAGCAATCACTGTATTTCTTGCAGACTTGATAGGTACCTAAATCCCTCTGTAGCTCTACTCTTAGTCTAAATGCCTCTGGGCACCTAAGCGCAAAATTTGGATGCCACTGAGATCCTCAAAAGCCTCTCTCAGATTCCTCCTAACTCTGGTGGTGCCTAAGTTTCTGCCAGTAAACTCCCATAGGTGCCTAGGGTTCTGCCAGTGGGCACATGCAAAACCTCCTAAATCCTGGTGCCACCAAACTGCTCTGCAGCCCAGCTCATGCCTAAACCCAGGGAAATTCTCAAGCTAGGCATTGCCCATCTATCCAGCCTACAAGCCAATCCATTATGTGTGCTCAAAGCAGGCATGGCCCTCTCAAGAGACAGGTGGGGCAACCAGATTGGGAATTTTGGGGGCAGGCAGGCTGTGCTTGTGAGCACTCATGAGGGGTGTTGGAAACAGGTTTGAATTCCCATTCTGCCTCATTCAGTGCAAGGAAGGACTCAAACCCAGGTCTACTATCTCTATGGTGAGTGCCCTAAATACTGGGCTATGGAATATTCTGATTTGGGGCTCTCCGTTTTACCTTTTGAAGCTGTTCCACATTGTATAAATGATTGAACAGTCATTGGGCCAGAAAGTGCAAGCAAGACACTGGTCCTATAGCCTGCTAGTTAGGGGCACTTCTCTAAGGTATGAGAGAGTCAGATTCAAGGTCCTGCTCCAAATGAAGTAGAGCAATGATTTGAAAACAGATCTCCCACCTCCCAGATGAGTGCCCTAGCCAATGAGCTATTGTCTATAATGGGGTAGTGGGTGTGTCCCTCTGGCTTTTTTGAAAAATGCTGGCCTGGCTTAGATACCTAATTCCACAAGAGTGTTCATGGATGTGAATCGTAAGTGAAGATACCTACTACCTTCCCCTCTCCTTGGCTAGCTTAGAAGGCTCCCTGCTCAACTTACTGGCTTCATAAGAGTAACTCTCCCCATGCATTGTATAGGGAGCTTGTGAGCCTAATTTAGACCTAAGGATTCACTGGAGGGTAGAATGCCTAAAAGTTATGCATTGCAATGCGTATTTCCCATTGTGGGTCTAGTCCAAAGACCCTAAAACAGCAAAGCACTTAGAGACATGTGTCCCCTGAAGCCTGTGAGTAGTACTACCGCTTTCATCGGGCCTACTCATATGCTTAAAGTTACACACATATTTAAGTGCTGTGCTGAGTGGACCTACAAAATATCACTTTATTAAAACAAAGTTGTTACTAAATTAGGGCCTGATGATCCAAACACACATACATATGAATAACTTTGAACCCAGTTGCTCTACTGGCATGAGTAAAGTTACTTAGGTGCATAAATCACTGGCACAGTCATGGAACTATGATGTGATTGGAATAGCAGAGACTTGGTGGGGTAACTCACATGACTGGAGCAATGTTATGGATGGGTATAAACTGTTCAGAAAGGACAAGTGGGGGAGAAAAGGTGGAGGAGTTGCACTGTATGTAAGAGAACAGTATGCTCCAGTATGAAACTGGAGAAAAGCCTGTTTAGGCCTTGGGTTAAGTTTAGAGGTGAAAGCAACAAGGGTGTTGTCGTGGTGGGCATCTGCTATAGACCACCAGGCCAGGAGAATGACGTAAATGAGGCTTTCTTCAAACACTTAACAGAAGTTTCTAGATCACAGGCTCTGGTTCTCATGGGGGACTTCAATCACCCTGATATCTGCTGGGAGAGCAATACAGTAGTGCACAGGGAATCCAGAAAGTTTTTGGAAAGTGTTGGGGACAACTTCCCAGTGCAAGTACTGGAGGAACCAACTAGGGGCCGTGCTCCTCTTGACCTGCTGCTCACAAATAGGTAAGATTTGGTAGAGGAAGCACAAGTGGGTGGCAACCTGGACAGCAGTGACCATGAGATGGTTGAGTTCAGGATCTTGATAAAAGGAAGAAAGGAGAGCAGCAGAATGTGGACCCTGGACTTCAGAAAAGCAGACTTTGACTTCCTCAGGGAACTGATGGGCAGGATCCCCTGGGAGGCTAATATGAGGGGGAAAGGAGTTCAGGAGAGCTGGCTGTATTTTAAAGAAGGGCACAGGAACAAACCATCCCAGTGTGCAGAAAGAATAGCAAATATGGCAGGCAAGCAGCTTGGCTTAACAGAGAAATCTTCAGTGATCTTAAACATAAAACAGAATCTTACAAGAAGTGGAAATTTGGACAATAACTAGGGAGGAGTATAAAAATATTGCTCGAGCATGCAGGGGTGTAATCAAGAAGGCCAAAGCACAAATGGAGTTGCAGCTAGCAAAGGATGTGAAGGATAACAAGAAAGGTTTCTACTGGTATGTTAGCAACAAGAAGGAGGTCAGGGAAAATGTGGGACCCTTACTGAATGGGGGAGGCAACCTAGTGACAGATTATGTGGAAAAAGCTAAGCACTCAATGCTTTTTTTGCCTCGGTCTTCACTAACAAGGTCAGCTCCCAGACTGCTGCACCGGGCAGCATAGTATGGGAGGAGGTAAGCAGCCCTCAGTGGTGAAAGAACAGGTTAAGGACTATTTAGAAAAGCTGGACATGCACAAGTTCATGGGGCCAGACCTAATGCATCCGAGGATGTTGAAGGAGTTGGCTGATGTGATTGCAAAGCCATTGGCCATTATCTCTGAAAACTCATGGTGATCAGGGGAGGTCCAGAATGATTGGAAAAAGGCAAATATAGTGTCAATTTTTAAAAAAAGGGAAGAAGGAGAATCCGGGGAACTACAGCTCAGTCAGCCTCACCTCAGTCCCTGGAAAAATCATAGATCAGGTCCTCAAAGAATCCATTTTGACACACTTGGAGGAGAGGAAGGTGATCAGGAACAGTCAACATGGATTCACCAAGGGCAAACCATGCCTGGCCACCTGATTGCCTTTATGATGACACAGCTGGCTCTGTGGATATTGGGAAAGCAGTGGATGTGATATATCTTGACTTTAGAAAAGCTTTTGATATGGTCTCCCACAGTATTCTTGCTAGCAAGTTAAAAAAGTATAGATTGGATGAATAGACTATAAGATGGATAGAAAGCTGGCTAGATCGTCGGGCTCAATGGGTAGTGATCAATGGCTCCATGTCTAATTGGCAGCCGGCATTAAGCAGAGTGCCCTACGGGTCTGTCCTGGGGCTGGTTTTGTTCAACATCTTTATTAATGATCTTGATGATGGGATGGATTACACCCTCAGCAACGTTGCGGATGACACTAAGCTGGGGAGAGAGGCAGATACGCTGGAGTGTAGGGATAGGGTCCAGAGTGACCTAGACAAATTAGAGGATTGGGCCAAAAGAAATCTGATGAGTTTCAACAAGGAGAAGTGTAGAGTCCTACACTTAGGATGGAAGAATCCTATGCACTAGTACAGGCTGGGGATCGACTGACTAAGTGACAGTTCTGCAGAAAAGGACCTGGGGATTACAGTGGATGAGAAGCTGGATATGAATCAACAGAGTGCCCTTGTTGCCAAGAAAGCTAACGGCATATTGGGCTGCATTAGTAGGAGCACTGCCAGCAGATCGAGGGAAGTGATTATTCCCCTTTATTTGGCACTGATGAGGCCACATCTGGAGTATTGCATCCAGTTTTGGGCCCCCCACTACAGAAAGGATGTGGACAAATTGGAGAGAGTCCAGCGGAGGGCAACGAAAATGATTAGGGGCCTGGGGCACATGACTTATGAGGAGAGTCTGAGGGAACTGGGTTTATTTAGTCTGCAGAAGAGAAGAGTGAGGGGGGATTTGATAGCAGCCTTCAACTACCTGAAGGGGGGTTCCCAAAGAGGATGGAGCTAGGCTGTTCTCAATGGTGGCATATGACAGAACCAGGGATGGCTCTAGGGATTTTGCCGCCCCAAGCACGGCAGGCAGGCTGCCTCCAGCAGTTTGCCTGCAGGAGATCCACTGAAGCCGCGGGACCAGCGGACCCTTCGCAGGCAAACTGCCGGAGGCAGCCTGCCTGCCGCCCTTGTGGCACCGGCAGAGCACCCCCAGCGGCTTGCCGCCCCAAGCACGCGCTTGGTGTGCTGGGGCCTGGAGTCGCCCCTAGACAGAACAAGGAGAAATGGTCTCAAGTTGCAGTGGGGGAGATCTAGGTTGGATATTAGGAAAAACATGGTGAAGCTCTGGAATGGGTTACCTAGGGAAGTGGTGGAGTCCCCATCTTTAGAGGTTTTTAAGGCCTGGCTTGACAAAGTCCTGCCTGGGATGATTTAGTTGGTCCTGCTTTGAGCAGGGGGTTGGACTAGATGATCTCCTGAGGTCTCTTCCAACCCTAATCTTCTATGAGTCTATAATAAATGATTGCAAGATTGCACTATAGTTGATCTTTTTATTTTGATTTGCATCTCTAGCCTAAATGCAGCCAAATACAGTTTTCTTTTTTTTCACATTAAGACTCAATCCCTGTTCTGAGATGCTCTATTCCACATTTCAACCCTGGGTTGAATTTTACAGCCAAGTTATATTAAATCTCTGAAAATGGGTCTTTGTAATGAAAATGCTGACAGATCCTTATCTGTAGTGACTTTAGTGGGCACCACTTTAATAAAATGACCTTCAACTTATTTACTGAGAATCAGACCAGCTGACCACTTTTTAAAAATTCCAGTTAAATACTCAGTAATGCATGGGAATCAGGCCCAGATGGCCTTCCAATAAGTTTGTAATTTAGTTATCTGTCTGAGCACACTTAAGAATTGATGTAAAGTGCAAAATTTATATTAATTTTTTAAATGTTGAAGAAGCTGCCTGGAAAGAATCTTTTATTAGTTACAGACATAAATGTTAGGTTTGATTATTTTAAGCGCTTCTCAAACCTTTATTATTGAATTATCTTGCTAGTCTTCATCTACATTGTAACCTTTAATTATCACTGATACATTGATTTCTACAAGCCTTTAAGTCATGATTGACCTGTATATTTGAAGGAGACATTTCCTTACTCTGAAAAGAGAAAGTGATTATATTTATTATTAAATCACAAAAAAAAAAAAGTATCATTTAATGTTAAGGGTCTGACTTACATTCACAGAAGCAGAAAACATTGATAATAAAACTCCATCTTTAATCTATGCCTTTGTGTACCATATGTACATGGAGTAATAAACATAATGGGTCAGATCCTCAGCTGGAGATCAGTGGAAGTAAATGGATTTGTTGATTTACATCATCTGAGGATCTAGCCCAGTGGTTTGGGACAGTGAATCAGATTCTCTATTTATTACCAGATTTGAATGTATGAATGTTATTTTCCCATTCAGAAAAATGAAAACCAAAAAACCAAGCCTACTTTTAGAGATTGATTTGAGGATGTATATTTGGCATTAACTGTCCCGCTAACATTTATTTTAATTACACATGCATCGTAAATTATGCAAGCACAACACATCTTCTTATCCTGTACATTCCTTTCTTCTGGGTCCTTCTATAAGGGTTCTGGTCCTTCAACAGCATTCCCTGGGGGTGTTGGTGGGGTTGCATATGCACTCCAGAACCGGGCACTCAATGGGAGCGCTCAGGAGCACTCTGAAAGGGACAGAGTCTCAGCCCTTTAGCCATATCCTGTTGGATAGTCACCCTTTCTGGGATTTTGGGGGACTAAACAAAAAAAAAAAGAGGAGCAGGAAAATAAACAAAGGAAAAGGAAATATACAATCAATCCCAGCCAGGCTACTGGCCTCTCTTCCAGTTTTGGGGGGAGGCTATTTTCAGCATATTTATACACTTCTTTCATTTTCTAGTTATTGAACATGTGTCTCTCATTGGTATCTTTACTATTTTAATAATGATTAAATTGCTATGAACTACATAATTATATTATCATGAATTACGGTATATTAAAATAATTGCAATCACCTACAAGCTATCTTCACTAACATCCCTGTTTAAAGACATTATGTCTCACTGTAGCTTTCTGGATAACTGTCAGCAATTTTATTTACATCTAGTTCCCTGGTATGGCCTTGGTGCACGTTAATGACAGGTACGTTATTCAGTTCTGTCTGTACCGTTGATGACTGGAGATATTTTTTAAGTCTTCTGAAGCTGGAGAATGAGTTCAGGATGATGCAGGCACAGTGAGAAGGATTCTTATAAACTTGCAGTACTCTGGAAACCTATAGTGCAGGGATCGGCAACCTTTGGTACGCGGCCTGTTAGGGAAATCTGCTGGCGGGCCAGGATGGTTTGTTTACTTGCAGCGTCTGCAGGTTCAGCTGATCGAAGCTCCCACTGGCGGCGGGTCGCCTATTCCAGGCCAATGGGGGCTGTGGGAAGTGGCACGGGCTGAGGGATGTGCTGCTCACCACTTCCCATGCCAAAGGTTGCCGATCCCTGCCACAGTGCTTCCCGAGTACTGCAAATGACTCCAAGATCTCTTTCTTGACAGGCAACATCTAATTTAGACCCCATCATTTTGTATGTATAGTTGGGATTATATTTTGCCATGTTCATTACTTTGCATTTAACATGGAATTTCATCTGTCATTTTATTGCCAAGTCACTCAGATTTGTGAGATCCCTTTGTAATATTTTGCAATCAGCTTTGGACTTAAATATCTTGAGTAATTTTGTATCAACTGTAAATGTTGCTACTTCACTGTTTACCCCTTTTCCCAGATCATTATGAATATGTTGAATAGTACTGGTCCCAGTACAGGCCCTGTGCTGGGGGGCACAACTATTTACTTCTCTCCATTTTGAAAATGGACCATTTATTCCTACCTTTTAACTGAAGTGCCTGCCAATGCTTTCAGGACCATCTAAGGAGCCTTAATTTAATGTGATGACAAGCCTTCTGTTATCTTAATCACCCTGCCTCTGTTTATAAACAAACTCTCTGCCCCCAGGGCAGATGCTGTAAGCAGCACAGAATCCAGTTCCAGTCTGAGGCTAGGGCATGCCCTGAGAGCAGACTTCAGGTATAAAACTCGGAGGAGGGGGAAGGCAGGAACCACTATCGCTCATGGGTGCTGAGCACCATCTATTTTTTCCCATGGGTGCTTGAGCCCCGGAGCACTCATGGATTTGGCGCCTCTGACACTTAGCTACAGTGAGAGAGAGGAGAGAAGGTCTCCTTGCTCTCAGTTCCAGTGCCCCATCTCACCCTGCCCAGAGCAGCCTTTACAGGGAAAGTCTGGCTTCTGCCCATATCCTGGGCCTAGAGGGAGCGTGCTTAGTCACTCTGTGGGGATGGCACATGCACAGTGGTTAACACTAGAAGTGGTGAGAGGCTTGAGCATACTTAGTGAGGACAGAGGCTTTAGGGATTTCAACTGCTAAAATTAGGGTGACCAGACAGCAAGTGTGAAAAATCAGGACATGGGGTGGGGGGTAATAGGAGCCTATATATGAAAAAGACCCAAAAATCAGGACTGTCCCTATAAAATTGGGACATCTAATCACCCTAGCTAAAATTGAACAAGTCCCTATTGAAGTGCTATTTTTAAAAGGCTTATAATTTGGCCAAATTTGAGCAGATTTTCATGGACTTGGCAAAAGATACGTCCTTGACACAAACTCCGCTCTCTCTCCTGTCAAATTTCATGTCCCTGCTCCAAAGCAGGAAGACATTAGGGCAGTTCAAAGAAAAGGCTGAGAGAATTTTTTAACATAGTCAGAACAATGGATGTGTACTTAGTCTCATTCTCAGAAATGGCTGAACCATATTGGTTGAAATTTTCCAGAAATGATCAGCCTGAGGCAGATAACCAGCATGTAAAATTTCAGCTCAAATGCTAAAAATGTATAAGCAACAGATGTTGGGCTCCCTTGAGAAAAGGTGAAGTTACCAGCCCTGCATATAATAAACACATATATATATATTTCATAAATGAGTCTGAGCACCAAATTCACCTCTAGACTCGTGTAATAATGTCAAAGGTGAATTTGTATGTAGTGTAGATGTAGCCATGATGGTCTCAGGATATTAGAGAGACAAGGTGGGTGAAGTAATATTTTTTATTGGACCAATAAAAGATGTTATTACCTCACCTACCTTGTCTCCTCTAAAGGTGAATTTGGCTTATACACGAAGTTTAATCCCAGAAAGCAATCACTGTAGCTGTGCATAATTATCAGAATTAATGCCTTCTAAAGCAAAATATCGAAATTATAATATATTCTTTTTATGCAAATATACTCATAAAGAGAAAAATCTGCAGTAATGCAAAATATGAGACCTTTTCATGAAAAATATGTATGACTTATTAGGGAAGCTCCCTATAAATTAGAATTTGTATTCAAAGACCCAACAAAATTCAGTTTCTGATAAATGTATTTTATTAGCGACACCTGGTTCTGAATGACTGGCTCTGAGAAGCTGAGCTAGTTATTTAGAAAATGATGACATCCTATTCTTAGGTTAATTGTGCTTTTCATTGCCTTTAAAAGATCATGATTTTATGGTAATGAGATAACACTAATATTCTGAAATTCAGATCAGTTCCAAAGGAAATTCATCTTGAAAAGGATAATATAAATAGGGAATAAAGGCTTGTCTCCATTTCTAAACAAAGCATGTTTTAATTCCTATAATTGATAGGTGAAATGTAGCCTTCACTATCTCAGCATCCTCTAAAAATTGTCTAATATGGACTGTTCAGAATCTTCTGGATGACTTAGTCTGGTTGAGGGTGAGATTTTGAAAAGCTTTGAACATTGTCTTAACTCTGCTCCTAGTGATTTCAATTCACCTGACCGCGAATCAGGTCAACACTGAGAGCTTTTGCAAATCCCAACACGTGTGTACAGCATGTATTAGTGATAAGCGAAGCACCAAAAGTTCTTATGTTTGGTATGGATAAACAGCAAACGTTTGAATGCTCTACATATTGTAGGTCTGAGATATGATCAGCCCCCCATCTCCCATATTAAACCAGCCTTGGGTGAAACTCAGGGAGTTCACCCACTAAAATTGAAAAAAGAAATGTTCTGCTGCCGATAAAGCAGCCCCGCCTCAGGAATGTCCTCAATGAAAGTTATAACCACCAAGGTTTTAAAAACACTGGGAAATTAGGGAGGATATAGAAAGAGATTCAACAAATGGTAAGATGAGCCCTGACCAGCGTTTTATGCTGACCATCTGCACAAATAGAGAAGGTCGCAATTAAGTCACAATTTGGGCATGAAAGATAAAATGTAAAGAACTTGGGCAGGAAGGAGGACACATAGATACCAGTGCAAAATTGATTAACATTTTTGTTATTTAGGAGTGTGGGATAATGTGATAGATTTAGTAAATTTGAAGGAGGGAGCTAGTTTTACCTGTATAATGTAAATGAAAAACTATGCTATTTGGGAACCATTTCCAGACTGCAGTTCAACATCAAGCTGCTGGAAGTCTGACCCCTCTGCATGACCGTGACATGTAGAGGCATCACCGGGAACCCCCAGATGAATGAATCCTGATTGGCCCTGGGTGGAATTTTTCTGTATATTGGGAGTGGGGAGCATGAGAGATTTGCTTGGTATATTTATGCTGTGTGTGTTGCTAATAAATAGATGTTTACAGCACAACTGTGTAAGGCTATTTCACTGGGAAAAGGTTCCGCAGACCTGTAGAGCCCTGAGCCCTGAGGGAAAGGGTGAGTATGTAAATTGATCAGGTTTCTTCCTGAGCCCCATGGGTAAGGATAGCTGCCTTACACTCTGAGCCTTCGGAAAGGAAAGGTTGGATGTGCCTAAACTGAGCCCTCAGTAGGGAACAGGCGGTGCCTTAAATTGAGCGGGTAACAATATGGGTGAATTTCATCCATGGTTGAATTCTGAGCTTTAAGCTAACTCTCAAACCCATAATTTCCCAACACATTCCAAATGTGGCCAAATGAGTTTTCCTATGGCTGGAGTGAGTACAAACTTGCTCTGACTCAATACCATCTCCTGGGAAGTCTCAACACTTTCTTAGTATGCTGGATTGTATTTAGAAGCCCAAACATTTGAACTCTATCAACCATTAGATTTTATTCATAATAAGTCATGATCTTTTGTTGTCAGTACACATTAGGACATGTGTGAGTCCTTGACAATGAACCACTCCTGAGTGACATGCACAAAGGTTTTTCTTGACAGTTTTAAAAGAAATCTTACTCCTCCTCTATCTGACTTCCAAAGTAATTTCTAGTGATGTTTGCAGAATTCTAACTTTTGATGCAAGTGGCATCTGTAAGAGACTGATCATTAGAGGGCTGAAAATTCACACTCTTATGGAAGCTCATGGGAGTTATATGGGTTCAACCCCTCCTGATCCAGGCTTTATGGCCTAAAGTTTCTATTGTGGTAGTGATTTTGATGTCCTCAATTTTTGAGTGTCCAACTTTGAGATTCCCTTAAATGGTCTAATTTTCAGAGGGCAGATTTTCAGCACTTTCTGAAAATCAAGCCCCTTCAAGGTCTATCAAATCAGGTAGCTGAAACTGCTAGCCACATTTGAAAATTTAGAGCCATTTCTCTTCAGATCAATATGACCATTCTCTAGCATTGAGTGTGGCTCATCATCATCTGTACACATTCTGCTCCGCTTTTCTTCCCTTCTGTTCAAGCTCACTGTTGTGGTTTTGAATTTCTTGCTGTTGCCAAAACAGGCTTTTATATAGGTTTATACAGATCGGCTGCTACTCAGCTAACAGCTTTCCCCCTTTTTTCAGTCTAGAAAGACTTACCTTACTAGTGCCTCTGGCATTTTAGACACTGAGATAGAGAGTGCTAGTGTTGGCCAGGAGTTGGCAAGAGAACTTCTGAACGGATATAATAGGAATACAAGAAAACAAATTCCTACAGTGAAAAGAGTCAAAGGAAATGCCTCCATTTAAATATGAAGGAATCTCTTTTTAAAAATTGTATAGTGCTATTTTGGTACTGACTATTACAGTAAAACCACCAGTGCCATTGCTGCTATTACTAGGCCAATCTGCTCCCTGCTGCTCTGTGAATGCATAAGGTGGAGGAAGTGGCTATAGGAGCTCTTTCTCTTGTGCCCCAGGGTGGTTCATAATTGTTGTGCATGCAGTGTAGGGATCATACCTTCTGTGAGCTTCTTGGGATGCAAGACACGCAAAGAAGGTGGTTCAGGAGGCCCTGCATGCATTGCTTAGCAATAGAAAGAGTGTAAGGGTATGTCTACACTACGAAATTAGGTCAAATTTATAGAAGTCAATTTTTTAGAAATCGATTTTATACAGTCGATTGTGTGTGTCCCCACTTAAGACCATTAAGACAATTAACTCAGCGGAGTGCGTCCACAGTACCGAGGCTAGCATTGACTTCCAGAGCATTGCACTGTGGGTAGCTATGGGTAGCTATCCCACAGTTCCCGCAATCTCTGCCTCCCATTGGAATGCTGGGTTGAGCTGCAATGCCTAATGGGGCAAAAACATTGTCGTGGGTGGTTCTGGGTAAATGTCGTCAGCCCTCCCCCCCCACCCCCCGTGAAAACAACGGCAATAAATCATTTCTCGGCTTTTTTTCTGGGTTACCCAGGCAGATGCCATACCACGGCAAGCATGGAGCCCGCACAGCTCACTGTCACCAAATGTCTCCTGGGTGCTGCCAGGCGTGGTACTGCATTGCTACACAGCAGCAGCTCATTGCCCTTTGGCAGCAGATGGTGCATTATGACTGGTAGCCGTTGTCGTCATCTCCTGGGTGCTCTTTTAGCCGACCTTGGTGAGGTTGGTTGGGGGCATCTGGGCAGATATGTGTGCTCCTGGCTTGCCTCAGTGAGGTCAGCTGGGGTGCCTGGACATAAATGGGAGACGACGATGGCCAGAAGTCGTACTGCACCGTCTTCTGGTGAGCAGCCAGGAGACGATGATGGCCAGCAGTCGTACTGCACCTTCTGCTGCCAGCCTAAGATGTATAAAAGAGATGGAGTGGATCAAAACAATAAAGAGACCAGTTTTGTATTCATTTGCTTCCCCCTCCCTCCCTTCATGAATAGTAAGGGGAGGGATAGCTCAGTGGTTTGACCATTGGTCCACTAAACCCTGGGTTGTGAGCCCAATCCTTGAGGGTGCCATTCTGTATGCCAACCCTGTAAGCCGTGTTGTCAGTCACCCCTCCCTCTGTCAGAGCAACAGCAGACAATCATTCTGTGCCTTTTTTCAGCGCAGATGCCATAGCATGGCAAGCATGGAGCGTGCTCAGATCACCGCCGGAATTATGAACACTGTAAAAACCACGTGCATTATCCTGCAGTATATGAAGAACCAGAACCTGCAAAAGCAAAACCAGGCAAGAAGGCGATGGCAGCACGGTGACAAGAGTGATGAGGACATGGACACAGACTTCTCTCAAAGTACGGGCCCTGGCAATGTGGACATCATGGTGTTAATGGGGCAGGTTCATGCTGTGGAACGCTGATTCTGGGCCCAGGAAACAAGCACATAGTGGTGGGACCACATAGTGTTGCAGGTCTGGGACGATTCCCAGTGGCTGTGAAACTTTCGCATGCATAAGGGCACTTTCATGGAACTTTGTGACTTGCTTTCCCATGCCCTGAAGCACAAGAATACCAAGATGAGAGCAGCCCTCACAGTTGAGAAGCGAGTGGTGATAGCCCTGTGGAAGCTTGTAACACCAGACAGCTACCGGTCAGTCGGGCATCAATTTGGAGTGGGCAAATCTACTGTGGGGGCTGCTGTGATCCAAGTAGCCAACACAATCAAAGAGCTGCTGATATCAAGAGTAGTGACTCTGGGAAATGTGCAGGTCATAGTGGATGGCTTTGCTGCAATGGGATTCCCTAACTGTGGTGGGGCTATAGACGGAACCCATATCCTTATCTTGGCACCGGAGCACCAAGGCAGCGAGTACATAAACCAAAAGGGATACTTTTCAATGGTGCTGCAAGCACTGGTGGATCACAAGGGACATTTCACCAACATCAACGTGGGATGGCTGGGAAAGGTACATGATGCTCGCATCTTCAGGAACTCTGGTCTGTTTCAAAAGCTGCAGCAAGGGACTTTCTTCCCAGACCAGAAAATAACCATTGGGGACGTTGAAATGCTTATAGTTATCCTTGGGGACCCAGCCTACCCTTTAATGACATGGTTCATGAAGCCGTACACAGGTAGCCTGGACAGTAGTCAGGAGCTGTTCAACTATAAGCAGAGCAAGTGCAGAATGGTGGTAGAACGTGCAGTTGGACGTTTAAAAGCATGCTGGCGCAGTTTACTGACTCGGATAGACCTCAGAGAAACCAATATTCCCATTGTTATTACTGCTTGTTGTGCGCTTTAAGTGTGGGAGGACTTCATGAGCTCAGAGAACATTTCATCACGAGTGTGGTTTTTTTGCCTTTTTTGCTGGCCTCTGGGAAGGAGAAGATAGTGTGAGCATTGAAACATTTGCAGCTGGTGGAGGAAAAAAAAGGGAGAGTGGTAGTTAAAAAGACACATTTTAGAGAACAATGGGTAGACTCTTTCACGGTAAACCTTGCTGTTAACATTACATAGCACATGTACTTTTGGTACAAGGTCGCATTTTGCCTCTTTTTGAGGGTATGCGGGTTTGGTGTGAGAGATCTGTCACGCAGGGTCGGGCAACAGAATTTGGCTTGCAGGCAGACATGGTGAGACACAGTCTTTTGGCTTCTTTAACCTTCATAACATGTGGGAATGGTTTCAAACAGCAGCACCCTCATTTCCCATACCAAGCAGCCATTGGGTTGGCCATTTAAAAGGAGGAGGGGCTGCAGGTTTTGGGTTAACGTGGAGCACAAACCCAACTAACCCCCCCCCCATCCAATTCTCTGGGATGATTGCTTCACCCCTCCCCCCACCGTGTGGCTAACAGCGGAGAACATTTCTGTTCAGCCACAGGCAAACAGCCCAGCAGGAACAGGCACCTCTGAATGTCCCCTTAATAAAATCACCCTATTTCAACCAGATGTCCAGGAATGACATCACTCTCCTGAGGATAACACAGAGAGATAAAGAACAGATGCTATTTGAATGCCAGCAAACACCGGGACCATACGCTGCCATGCTTTGTTATGCAATGATTCCAGACTATGTGCTACTGGCCTGGCGTGGTAAAGTGTCCTACCATGGATGACGGAATAAGGCTGCCCTCCACAGAAACCTTTTGCAAAGGCTTTGGGAGTACATCCAGGAGAGCTTTATGGAGATGTCCCTGGAGGATTTCCGCTCCATCTCCAGACACGTTAAAAGACTTTTCAAGTAGCTGTACTGGCCGCAAATGTCAGGCAAATTAACCATTAAACATGCTTGCTTTTAAACCATGTCTAATATTTACAAAGGTACACTCACCAGAGGTCCCTTCTCTGCCTGGTGAATCCGGGAGGCAGCCTTGGGTGGGTTTGGGGGGTACTGACTCCAGGTCCAGGGTGAGAAACAGTTCCTGGCTGTCGGGGAAAACAGTTTCTCTGCTTCCTTGTTGTGAGCTATCTTCAACCTCCTCCTCATCATCTTCCTCGTCCCCAAAACCCGCATCCCTGTAGCGTGCTACTCCATTGATGGAGTCAAATCAGAGGGTTGGGGTAGTGGTGGCTGCACCCCCTAGAATGACATGCAGATCATCATAGAAGCGGCATGTTTGGGGCTCTGACCTGGAGCGGCCGTTTGCCTCTCTGGTTTTTTGGTAGGCTTGCCTCAGCTCCTTAAGTTTCACGTGGCACTGCTGCGGGTCCCTGTTATGGCCTCTGTCTTTCATGCCCTTTGAGATTTTTTCAAATGTTTGGGCATTTCATCTTTCAGAATGGAGTTCTGATAGCACAGATACATCTCCCCATACAGCGATCAGATCCTGTACCTCCCGTTTGGTCCATGCTGGAGCTCTTTTGCGATTCTGGGTCTCCCTCATGGTTGATGAGATCTTCACTCACCTGCAGATTGCCATGCTGGCCAAACAGGAAATGAGATTCAAAAGTTCGCCGGCCTTTTCCTGTCTACCTGACCAGTGCATTGGAGTTGAGAGCGCTGTCCAGAGCAGTCACAATGGAGCACTCTGGGATAGCTCCCGGAGGCCAATACCGTCAAATTGCGACCACACTATCCCATATTAGACCTGGTAAGGTCAATTTCAGCGCTAATCCCCTTGTTGGGGGAGGAGTACCAAAATCGATTTTAACAGCCCTTTAAGTAGAAAATAATGGCTTCGTCGTGTAGACAGGTGCAGGGTTAAATTGATTTAACGCTGCTAAATTCGACCTAAACTTATAGTGTAGACCAGGGCTAAGAATGGGCACACTCCCCCCTGTGTACCAGTGAATTGTGAAAAGAGTTCTGCTTCAGGGAATCCTCCTGGAGCTCCCCCTATGCTGGTATCACCCTATACAACACAAGGCTCAGCCTTAAAGGCAGAATTGAGTCCACATAATTATATCTTCACAAACATAAGGTTGGTACGTTCGTATTTTTTAAAAGCTAGGACTAACAACAGTTCAGGAGGGACGGGGACTGCACTCATACTAACCAGCGGTGTGTGTGTCTAGTATTAAATCTGAACGTAATGAGCAGAGCAGATTCCAACATTACATTGTGGCATTGTTACATGATACCAATTTTGTCTTGTCATTATACTATGAAGCCATCCCAGAAGAATCTGCTGACTGCAATGCTATCCCCAGAGCTTGGGAGCCAGGAAAGGATTGGACATATCTCCATCTGGCTGTCCCTATCCTGTTACCTGACTCCCAGCTCTGGAGTACAGGCTACTCTGTGCTGACACCATGTAATGGTTACATTACCTGTTATGATGGGGTGTTCTGACCCCACTGACCACACTGGCTTGTAAGGGGTTAATGGAGCCCTAGGGAGGCTATGCAGAAAGCAGCCAATAGGAGAGGGGCTGTGATGAGCAGCCAATCAGGGCCAGGCAGGCCAATATAGGAATTGCTGCAGGGCAGACCAGTTTAGGTTGCTCCCTGGAGCTCAAGGAGGGAGGACTGGCTGCCTTGAAGCAGAAGAAAGCCAGCACCCTGGACAGAGCAGTGCTGCTAGCAGGGAGTTAGGGAAGAGCTGGTTGCTGGGAGTAGTGTGACCAGATTTAATAGGGACAGTCCCAATATTTGGGGCTTTTTCTTGTATGGGTGCCTATTACCCCCCACCTTCTGTCTCGATTTTTCACACTTGCTATCTGGTCACCCTAGCTGGGAGTTGCAGGCTGAGGCTCTGAGGCAAGGGTGAAGAAGGTGCTGGGGCTGTGGGGAAGTGTCCCAGAGAAATAGACTGAGAGGTTGGAGGGGGCGCAGCATGGGGCTGCCATCTACAGGGTCCCTGGGCTGGGATCCAGAATAGTGGGTAGGCCACCACCACCAGTGGTGGTGCCAGTGAGGAAGCGGCTGGACTGTTAGAATGTGGTTCTGTTCCCTGGAAAGCAGGAGCACAGAATATGGCACAGCTGAAGGGCTACGTGGTCCTTGCAGCAACATGGGTCTGGAAGCAGAAATGATGGCGGCTGAGACACCACTGAGAGTCAGCATACTGATCTGTGGGGCTGATCCTCAAGAGCTCCAGAAGGAGGTGCTAGCTGGTGAGTCACACCCCATCACACCTATAAATGTCAGTGGCTATATGGGGCTCTGTATAGTGTTCATTAAAGACAAGCATATAAGGAGATAGTACCTAACTTCCATTTATGCCTTTGAAAATCTCCTTCCATGTCTAACTCTCTGAACCTGTTTGCATTCACTCACCCTTAGTAGAATCTTAAGCTTTCTATGTACCAATACATACTACATGTGTATCTGAGTGAGAGAATAGTATACAGGCAACAATGAGCTGTAAGCCAGAACAATAGAAATCTGAAAAGGCTATTCACAGAACTGTCCAGAATCTAAGCCTATACTTTGAAGATTCTTTGCAACCTCTAGGGCTTGAAGATTTTAAAAATGTAAACTGATGCACTGTTGCTTTGTTGAATCTTTACGCTTTGAGGTTTTAATCATGTTTGCAAATGAGCAAAACGAGTTTACCACTTGATATGAGCCAGTTTCAAACAATTTTTGAAAATGGTTTTTAAAACACTGGTCAGCAAAATCTTGTTAGCATGAAGGAGCATTACTTAGATTGCAAGCTCTTTGGGGCAGGGACTGTCTTTTTCTCATTTCTTTATACAGTGCTTAGTGCAAAAGGACCTGACATACATATAACTAACAATCAATATAATATTCTAGCTTAGACAGTTTTGCTGAAACAATGTTTAAAGCTGAAATTTGTTTTTCAAACATGTTTCAAACTCAAATGTAGACAGGGCTGCATCTGCATCTAAAGAGGCACCAGAACCACAAAATTCAGGTCTGAGTTTGGGTCCAGGTTTGGAACTCTTCCTCGTACCCAAATGTTATTGCAGGAATGGGGCGGGGGGAGGGGCGTGGGGGAGAGCACTCTGAAAGCCCCAAGTGCCTAAATGGGCCCCAAACACATTTTTAGGCTCTGGTTTGGGCACATTGCTAATCCTGACAAATGGGGAGGGCAGCAAGAATGGGTGAACTTTCCCCATTCATCTTAATGGGGTGTTGACTTTGGACCTTAGAACCTGAACTTCCAAGGCCCTCATGAGGATAAAGTGGGTGCAATGCTTATTGGTCATGTTACGAGAGCCAGTAAGGTCAATGACACTACTAATAGTAGCAAGTGCGATCAGGATCTGACCCTTAGGACAATATTACACCTTTCCCTCCAAGGCCACAGAGGAGAGTAAAAGGTTGTAAGGTACCTCCTTACTCCCTTGTGTCGACTATCTGCATCACAGGTCACAGGGTAAGGGGGAGAGCAACCTCCATGGGACCACTATATCACATCATGTGCAGGTGGATGGAGTCACTCTTCAACCTTCTTCTGCCTCCCCCCACCCCAATGAGTCACCAATGGTGCTATGTTGGCACTGTAGGGAAAGTCAGCTTCTTTGCAAGTGGAAGATCAGTAGCAGATGCTTGTCCTCACTGGAGCAAGGGGGAACCTGTGGAGGAACTGTGACTCTGAGCATTACAGTTCCTTCCTTGGTCGGCTCCTGTGGCAGTTCTACACAGAAGGAAAATAAACTCTTAATCTAGCCTTAATGATTAAGGGCCAGGTGCTTCTCTCCCTGCATGGGCTGAAAAGCAATGCAATTATATGAGGAAGTAGGCTGGGTGCATGGGCCCCCTCTCAGTCTGATTTCCCTTTAAAAATATATGTTTAAAACAAGATGTTGATGTAATATTCCACCAACACTTGGCAGAAACATCTGCAGACTACTGTTAGCCGCTGGTGAATGCTGTAAATGTAATGGTCAGTCTATTAAGTTAATGCATATTTTATCTGTGAAAAGTAGTTATGTTTTACAATGAGATCTGGTAGTTAATAACTAACAATAAGGCCAAGCACAATGTGTAATAACAAATCTTGGAAATTTCATGCACTTCGGAAGACAGTCCTCACTAGACCTGGCCAAAACTTGGGATTTTTGGTGTTTTATGAGAAATTTTGGCATTTAGAAATGTGGGTTATTTACGAATAGGACTGAAACCAAACTTGACAACACTTCTCACAAATGGGAAATCCTTCCCTCCCCAAATTTCATTTGGGAAATACTGACACACGGTGGTTCTGAAACAAAATTTGTTCCCCTGGATGGGCAGCTGCTGAGTGAAACCAACAAGAATATCAATTTAAGTCAGCGGCTGCTGCAGCTTCAGGACAGCCTTACTATGCAGACTGCCCTGAGGCTGGAGACCCCGGGGTTTCCAGACTCCTAGGTAGTTGCTTGAGCGGGCAGTCTGGGGAGCCAGCTGGCCCAGGAATCAAAGCTCTGGAGTCCTTTCCCTGCAGTGTTTGCATGGCAGGGCTGCCCTGGCACCACAGACCCTAGATCTCATCCCAGGGTCTCTAGGCTCCCAGCTCTGAGGCAGGGAGCGTGAGAGCCTCCTGGATTTCCAGGCTCCCTGCTGTGGGGCAGGAAGCCTAGAGTTTGAGAATTCCAGCTAGAGCTGGGTCTCCCAGGGCTTCCAGAGCCATAGCAAGGGGCCTGGAAACCTTGGCATCGAGAAGGCTGCCTTGGAGCTGTGGACCCTGGAAACCCTGATGTCCCTGGCCCCAAGACAATCTATATGGTGGAGCACCCTGTCAGAAGAGCTAACAGGGAAGCAGGTAGATTTCAGCCTGCTTTGCAGACAGGGCTCTGTAAGAACCCTGAGTGTAGTTTGTCAAAGCCAACTCCCATTTGCAAGAAATTTCAAGTTTGGCAAACCGGCATTTTCCAACCAGCTTTAGCCCTCACAGATTTTGTCAAATTTCTCTGCAGTTTCTAATTTTTGCCTATTTATAAGGCTACATGTACAAATCAGAGAATTTCTTCTGATGACACTAGATCAACCACAAGAGCGCTGACATAACTGAAAACGTTATTAAAAGTGTAAGTGTGTATTACCTTTTATTGCTTCACAGTGTAAGAAAATATTAACATACACTGTTTTGAGACCTATCTAGCCATATGAGGTTCCACTCTTTGACATTTATCTTCTCTTGCGAGGAAAAACAAGAATTCCCAAGTCCCTTGTGAAGATAAATGAGATCCCCTACCAGTTGTTGCTTATATCTTATCCAAAATTAACCTCACATAAACTATATAAATACAATATATACTTTAGTCTGCAATGAAATAATTATGTGAATTGTTTAAGTAGAGTGTGGGGCAAATTTATGTGTGCCAGCCATGAAAAAGACTCATCGCTTACAAATGAGAAATATTAATTGATGTACTATTCAACCGCAAGAACTTGTATACACTTGTCTATTTTAGAATTAAAAACTAAATATTTGTACGTCACCAATGAGGGAAAGGGCATCCAAATGGCAAAATCTAATAGTGCTGCTCCAAGTTTTTTCAGCTCAACCATTTCAATAAGTGTACCACACAGTAACTTTGTGAATCATTCATTATTTGAAAGCTGCTGGAGTTGGTGTTAGGGCATTCTCAATGGTTAATACTAGCCCTGCTAGAGTGGTGAATACTAATCTCCTGAATACTGGCCATATTTAGGGTAAGCAGTAATATACTCTTATGCCCAGGATTTATGATAACTGCATGCTCTTGCAGATCATGATATTTTTATCTGCTAGTTGCTCCTATCCATGATCATGGGAACTTTCAAGGAAGCTCAGTCAGCCACTTCGGGTATGCCTTCACTTCAGAGTTAATGTGGGTGATCAGCACCTGGGTTAGCTTAGTCCAAGTGTGAGCTGCTACACTGCAAAGCCCTACTCAAGTTACTATATCCTTACTGGTGCTGCACTCCTTCTCTGTGTTGCTAAAACTTCTGCGGACATCCCAGGGTTCTTTGTGCTGCAGTAAACTGAGCCACTCTGATTCTTTCTTTTCTCCCAGTGAATTATGGGAGAGCTTGTCTGTCCTGGGTACAAGTGGGGAATTGTGGAAAGGCATGGGCGGAAAGGGAAGTGATTTAGCCTGTCTCCTCACTGCAAGTGGGCGGATTACCAGCCTGGGTGACAAAGATACCCAGGCTTTAACTCATATTGTCAACTGGGCCAGCTATCCTGGGCTTAAAGCACCACTACACTCAGATGAAAGTTTTGTGTGTGAGTGGAGTTAGGAGAGTTAACTCTGCAGTGAAGACATGCCCTTGGAGGGTTGTGGAGTATTTGTTCTATAATCCTGTGGTGATACTTAGTTCTGTTCTTACTGGTGTAAAGTTTGTCTAGATGCCACAGTGATGAATGCCTTATAAATATGTGTAATTAATAATAAGCAACATGAGAAACCCTTAATAGAGGGCTCTTTTGACTAATAGTGCAATAACAAATCTACTCCTGAAAGGGGTTTAACTATTGATATAAATGATTAACATTGGTAGAATGAAAGAAGTAATATTTACTTTTAGGGTACGTCTACACTACAAGACTATTTCGAATCTACTTAACTCGAATTTGTGGAATCGACCTTATGAAGTCGAATTTGTGTATCCACACTAAGGACACTAATTCGACTTTGTGAGTCCACACTAACGGGGCCAGCGTCAACTTTGAAAGCGTTGCACTGTGGGAAGCTATCCCACAGTTCCCGCAGTCCCCGCTGCCCATTGGAATGCTGGGTAGAGCCCCCAATGCCTGCTGGGGAAAAAAATGTGTCGAGGGTGGTTTTGGGTAACTGTCGTCATTGAACCGTCAATCACGCCTCCTCCTGAAAGCGCCGGGAAATCTGTTCACGCCCTTCTCTGGTCGGTTACAGCGCGGACGCCACAGCACTGCGAGCATGGAGCCCGCTGCGATCATCGCTGCACTTATGGCCGTTGTCAACTCCTCGCACCTTATCGTCCACCTCTTCCACAGTCAGCTGCTGAGAAATCGGGCGAGAAGGCTCTGTCAGCGCAGTGAGGAGAGTGGCGCAGACCTCTCACAAAGCAGGGTACGCCGCGCAGTGGAGATCATGGTGGCAATGGGTCAAGTTCATGGTGTGGAATGGCGATTCTGGGCCCGGGAAACAAGCACGGACTGGTGGGACCGCATAGTGCTGCAGGTCTGGGATGAATCACAGTGGCTGCGAAACTTCAGGATGCGTAAGGGCACTTTCCTTGAACTCTGTGACTTGCTGGCCCCTGCCCTGAAGCGCCAGGACACCCAGATGCGAGCAGCCCTGACTGTGCAGAAGCGAGTGGCCATAGCCCTCTGGAAACTTGCAACGCCAGACAGCTACCGGTCAGTAGCAAACCACTTTGGCGTGGGCAAATCTACCGTAGGGCTTGCTGTGATTCAAGTAGCCCACGCAATCGTTGAGCAACTGCTCTCAAAGGTAGTGACTCTAGGAAACGTCGAGGTCGTCAGAGATGGCTTCACCGCGATGGGATTCTCAAACTGCGGTGGGGCTATAGATGGGACTCACATCCCTATCCTGGGACCAGCCCACCAGGCCAGCCAGTACATTAACCGAAAGGGCTACTTTTCTATGGTGCTGCAAGCACTGGTGGACCATAGGGGACATTTTACCAACATCTACGTCGGGTGGCTGGGCAAGGTTCATGACGCGCGTGTTCAGGAACTCTGGTCTGTTTAGACGCCTCCAGGCAGGTAGTTTCTTCCCGGACCACAAAATAACGGTTGGGGATGTGCAGATGCCTACAGTGATCCTCGGGGACCCAGCCTACCCACTAATGCCCTGGCTCATGAAGCCCTATACAGGCGCCTTGGACAGTGAGAAGGAACTCTTCAACTACCGGCTGAGCAAGTGCAGAATGGTGGTGGAGTGTGCTTTCGGACGTCTCAAGGGGAGATGGCGGAGCTTACTCACTCGCTCGGACCTCAGCAAAAAAAATATCCCTGTTGTTATTGCAGCTTGCTGTGTGCTCCACAATCTCTGTGAGAGCAAGGGGGAGACCTTTATGGCAGGATGGGAGGTTGAGGCAAATCGCCTGGCTGCTGATTACGCTCAGCCAGACAGCCGTGCCGATAGAAGATCCCAGCGGGAAGCGCTGTGCATCCGGGAGGCTTTGAAAGCTAGGTTCCTCAGAGAGCAGGGTAACCTATGACTGTCCACTTGACTTACAGAGAAGCTGAACCTGAGCCTGTTTCAGTGACTGTTGACTTCGATCTGCGGTTACATACCCCGTTCTCCAGGTTTCCCCCCTTCCAACACACGTTTTAAAATAAAGTTAATGGAACACTGATTATTAACAAAGTTTTCTTTAATTATGAATTCCTGTTCTAGGGTTGAAACATGGACGCAGACTGTGGTGGGTACGGTGTGCACTGATGTACAGACCGCTTCTACACTAGAGGAATGACAGGCTCCTGCTCCTACAGCGGTCTCTGGGGGGAGGACGGTTGCGGGTGGGTGTGCAGGAAGGGGTGGGTTTGCAGGAAGGGGTGAGGGGTGCCGTCTTTGGGACGGAGTTTGGATGCAGGCTCTGGGCTGGGGGTTGGGGCGTAGGAAGGGGTGAGGGGTGTGTGGGAAGGGTGAGTATGTGTCCGTGGATGAGGGCTCTTGCTGGGGCTCAGGGCATTGGAGAGGCTCGTGGCTAGGGTGGAAGGGCATGGTAAGGGCAGCCTGCCTTGCCATTTGTGGATGGCAGGCGCTAGGACCCTGGGGCAGCATACACCTCACAGACTGACCCGGGGCAGCATACACCTCCCAGACTGACCCTGGTGCCTAGTGACTGCAGTCTGTGTGTGTCCTGCTGTTGATCCTGCCCCCAAGTCTGTACCCTGGTAATGGAGGCTGTCCTATGCAATTAAAAAACCCCTCCCCCCCCTTCACACAAAGTCTTCTGACAAGAAAAACGGGATGGAAACAGTGAATAACAACAAACTACTTTTAATACTCAACTACACAGTGGGGGGATGAAACTTGGATTTGGGACTGGGTGATCCAGGAAGGGAAGCACTTCTCAAAATTTATGGCATCAGAGCTGTATGGTACATGAGCGCTCTGCTGGGGTGCAGTGCCAGTTTTCACGGCCCCTAGCGCCCCTCCTTCTTGTTATTTTGGGTGAGGGGGGGACAGGACTTTGTGGCGGGGGATTGCGGTTGCAGATACAGTGCAGGGGGGCTCTCTCCTCCTGCCTGCGGTCCTGCAGAACATCTACAAGGCGCCGGAGCGTGTCCGTTTGCTCCCTCATTAGCCCAAGCAGCGTTTGAGTCACCTGCTGGTCTTCCTGCCGCCACCTGTCCTCCCGTTCTATGTGTGAGCGCTGGTGCTGACATAGGGTCTCCCTCCACTGTCTCTGCTCGGCCACCTCGGCTCTGGAGCAGGCCATCAGTTCCGAGAACATGTCGTCCCTAGTCTTTTTCTTTCGCCGCCTAATCTGCGCCAGCCTCTGTGAGGGGGATGGCGGGGCAGTTCGTGAAAGAGCCGCAGCTGTGTGATGGGAAAAAGGAAGTGATTTCCTTGAAAAGATACATGTTTGCGAACACTGAACACAGTCTACTCAGTTTCTGTGAACAAGACCATACAGTGAACCTAGTCTCACGAGCTCTCAGGACAAGTTTGAGATTTCGGAATACGCTTTCAGTGGCTGCGGTCTTGCACCGGAGATCGGACAAGCGGGGCGGTACAGCTGAATCCGTTTATCAGCCAGGCCTGGTAAGCCCTACACTATAGGCTGCTTAACAGTTAATGGGTAGCTGTGCCCTCCCGCAGAAGGCAATCTGGAAAGCATAAAGTCCGACCCTGTTCCAGTCCCTCGCGGCTGTGCCCGGGAAAGATCACTGTATGCTTTTCCTCTGCGGCCTCCAACACGTGCCTGTTGAACGAAGGTCTTTGCTATGCAAAGTAAAAGTCAAGCATTCACAATAGTAACAGTACACTAATTGCCCTACTTAGATGCAGCAGTCGCCGAACGACATTACCCTGAGGCGGGTCACTCGGAGAGAGAGAGAGAGGATGCTGCGGGAATCCCTGCACAGACCAGGACCGTATGCAGCCATGCTGGTGGAGGCAATGATTCCGCTTTACGTGATGATGGCCTGGCGCGGAAGAGTGTGCTTCCACGGAGCACCAAATAAGGCACCTCTCCCCAGGAACCTCCTGCGGAGGCTTTTCGAGCATCTCTACGAGAGCTTCGTGGAAGTGTCCCAAGAGGATTTCTCTTCCATCCCTATATGTGTGGACCTTCTTTTTATATAGTTTTATATGGACAGCTTTTTAGCTAGTTTTTATATACTATATATTCCTGTTTTTTAAGAAATAAATGTTTCCATGTTTATAACACTTACCGACTGATCCTTCCCCTGATTCTGAGTCATGTTAACGGCCGGGGAGGGTTGGTAGGGGATCTCTGTGAGGGTGATGAAGAGATCCTGGCTGTCGGGGAAAGCGGTATTGTAAGCGCTGTCGCCTGCGCCGTCCTCCACAAACCCTTCCTCATCTTCCCCATCGGCGAACATCGCCGAGGAACTGCCCGTTGACACTATGCCATCCTCAGAGTCCACGGTCACTGGTGGGGCAGTGGTGGCAGACCCACCTAGAATGGCATGCAGTGCCTCGTAGAAGCGGCATGTCTGTGGCTGGGCTCCGGAGCGTCCATTTGCCGCTCTGACTTTTTGGTAGCCTTGTCTCAGGTCCTTGATTTTCACGCGGCACTGCGTTGTATCCCGGCTGTATCCTCTGAGTGCCATGGCTTTGGAGACCTTCTCGTAGGTCTTTGCATTCCGTTTGTTGGAGCGCAGCTCCGAAAGCACAGACTCATCGCCCCACACAGCGATCAGATCAAGGATTTCACGGTCTGTCCATGCTGGGGACCTCTTTCTATTCAAATTTTCCCGGGTCGTTTCCTGTGTGGCTGGTCAGAGAATCCAAGCTTGGACTGCTGTCCAGAGCGTCAACAGAGTGGTGCACTGTGGGATAGCTCCCGGAGCTACTAAGTTCGATTTGCATCCACACCTAGCCTAATTTGAGATAGCCATGTCGAATTTAGCGCTACTTCCCTCGTCGGTGTGGAGTACCGAATTCGAACTAAAGGGCCCTCTAGGTCGAATTAAACGGCTTCCTGGTGTGGACGGTTGAGCGGTTAATTCAAATTAATGCTGCTAAATTCGATTTAAAGTCCTAGTGTAGACCAGGCCTTAGTGTGACAACAATGCTGGGGTGATATGCATAAGGTGTCCTGTACTGAACATTAAAGCACTCAGATCTTTGATTACTATAGTCCAAGGATTGGCAACCTTTCAGCAGTGGTGTGCTAGGTCTTCATTTATTCACTCTGATTTAAGGTTTTGTGTGCCAGTAATACATTTTAACCTTTTTAGAAGGTCTCTTTAAAGGTAATAATTGGATATATACCAATCTCCTAGAACTAGAAGGGACCTTGAAAGGTCATTGAGTCCAGCCCCCTGCCTTCACTAGTAGGACCAATTTTTGCCCCAGATCCCTAAGTGGCCTCCTCAAGGATTGAACTCACAACCCTGGGTTTAGCAGGCCAATGCTCAAACCACTGAGCTATCCCTCCCCCTCTTTCTATGAATCTATAATATATAACTAAACTATTGTTGTATGTAAAGTAAATAAGGTTTTAAAAATGTTTAAGAAGCTTCATTTAAAATTAAATTAAAATGCAGAGCTCCCCAGAGTGGTGGCCAGGACCCAGGCAGTGTGAGTGCCACTGAAAATCCGCTCGCGTGCCGTCTTCAGCATGCGTGCCATTGGTTGCCTACTGCTGCTATAGTCTAAATGCATAATTTTAGGGAAAGGATTTAGCAAATCAAATATTTTGGCACAGGTAATACAAAAACCATGACTTTATTGTGACATATGGTAGAAAGGAAAAGAGGAATAAATAATATCTTGGATGAACAGTATTGGAATGAATCTCTAGATATGTATTTGTGAAGTGTTGCAGTTATACCCACCATGAATGTTTTTGCATTGTACACAAACCCATAGTGCATCTGTATAAAAATTCTTAACTGGCATTTAGGTTAGAAATGTTTATAAAGTTCTTCAAGTATGTTAAGGTTAGTTAACTGTAGCAGATGAGTTAAATGTAATGGGCTAAATCTGGCCGCTGCTCTCCTGAGCACAAGGACTGGTCCAGGCTAGTACCACCCGCTGCACTGGGCCCTTCAAAGTGGGAAGGGCAGGGCAATAGCCCCGTCCCTTCTCCACTGGCCAGGAAAGCTGGTCAGAGCTGACTGGAATGTTTTTTTTTTTTTTTTGGAATGAAAATGTTTATGACTGAAAAATGTCTGCTTCTTCCAAATGTGAGCTTTTGGGAACAATTGTCACCACTGGCACAAATTTTTGTTCACTGAGAACTCAATTTTCTGTAAACAAAAAAACACCCGTAACCATTTTGATATAAAAAACACCCAGAATAAAATAATTCTATTCTGAGGCACAAAAACACCTTCAAAATTATTCATGCAAATGGTGTTTTCATTTTCCAGCCAGACCTGGAGCTGAGCCTTGTCAGGGAAGTACTTGGACTCCCCTCTGGAGTAGGGTGATGCAGCAGATCTTCTCTCCTCTACAGTAGGAGCTCTTCTCTCCTAGTGTCTAGGGGTATGTTGACAATGTAGTTAGACTTATGTGGCTGGCCTGTGCTACCTAACTAGCGCTTGCTGGGCTCAGGCTAAGGGCTGTTTAATTGCAGTGTAGATATTCAGGCTTGGGCTGGAGGCTAGGTTCTAGGACCCTGCAAGGTGGGAGGTATCAGCAGCTGTGGGTTTTTAATTGCACTGTAGACATACACTAAGAAGCATTGTACCTGGGTTAGGTATGGTGCCCTAGGAGGTCCTGCTGGCGTGGTGCTCCTCCAGACCCTGCCTTACTGAGGGACTTTGTCTTAAAGCCAAAGTTTTTCCCTAGGTGTAGTTTAACATACATTAAGAAACATAATTCATAAAACCTAAGGGCCTGACCCTGTGCTCACTGAAGTCAGGGGGAGTTTTGCCAGGAACTTCAATGGAAGTAGGTTCAAGCGCTAAAGGAATGACTTATTTTATGCATCCAGATGTCCGTCTCTTCTCTGATTTAAATAAAAGAACGCTTTCAAGATTGCTTTGAATGCAGCCTTTCTTGTTAAAATCAGTAACGAGGCTCATCTAGTTAGGTCAAAATGTAATCAAGGGATTTTTGAATTGTCAAGCTTTTGAAAAAAGTAACTAATTTAAAAATGGCATAAACCCTGAACTAAACGTATTTTTATTCAGTATTAAGTCAGCGAGTTTCTTTCAATTTAGAGTCATGTCAATGCCTTCTGGATATACAGGTATATTTTGACAGGAGAGCAATTTCACTGCTATGTTATTAAGTTTCTTCCTCAATAAACTATCGCTCACCACTACATTCTTTTTAAAAATACCTGATCTTACTGCTTTAGATGATTGCTGTTAGTTAGTTTTGTGCATCTACTATTTCAGCTCAACCAACAAACTGGTGCAAGATTCAAATGCTCCTGTTCTTTGTTTGGCTCCCTGCCTTCTCTTATTTAGACATCAGCATCATTGTGCTATGTCGCTCCTCACTGCTCTAAGGTTAAAGCCTATTTTGTGAAAGTGGCTTTTCCATGCTCCTTTGTAACTGTTCTCCTGTTGGGTGTTATGGAGATAAAACTTACGCAGTCCCCTTTCCACTTACTTTATCATGCTTCATGTCCAATAACACAGTAGACAACCTGTTGGGCAACCTATTTATCTATGTCAATGCTGCAGTTTCAGACTCCTATTTTAAGGTGTGTAACTTCCTGAATTTCTTCAGGTCTATATGCCTAGAATTTACTTAATTTTATTTCAATTTGCTTTAGCTTTCTGAGATTTTTTTTTATTTAAAATCCATTCAAGAATACTCTTTTATGGAATATTTCAGTATTTTCCAACTCAGGAAGAAATAATAGATCTTGTTCCCTAATTGAGATTGTATTTTGGATTTATTACTACACTGTCAGATTACGAAAGGTAGGATTTCACACATGGAAGTATTGGATGCCATAGCATCCAGATTGTTTATGTGTTGCCATGCAGCTGAGATTAACTAAATTAATTTAATTTTTTATTCTTTTAAACAGTTTGGTTATAGTGATCATTTAGTTAAAAGATTCTCTCCTCTAGGTTTCTTCTGCTGAGAAAATAATGTGCTTTTTCTAGACAATTACTCACTTGTGCTACAGCTTCCATAGCAGGACAAATCTTGGGTAGGGATGGCTGAAAAATTTTCATTTGAAACACTTTTTTTATTGAAAATTGTGTTTTGACAAAAGAAAATCTTTCACCAAGTGTCTGTATGGAAATGCCTTAAGTTTTCTATGGCAGACTCCCCCCACCATCTGAATGCCCCCGAAAAGAAGCAGTTTGATTCTAAGCCACTACCATAATACTTCATGGGAGTTGTAGTTCAGATACTTCTAGCTTCCATTCTTCTCTGTGCCAGGCTCCCCAGACGGACTTCATTTCCCAAGATGTGCCATGGCTGTCTCACTGCTATGATGCACAGTGGGGTGAAGGTAGGCTGTGGTGCATCATGAGAGATGCAGTCTAACTATCAGCACAGCCTACAGAGGAGAATGGGAGTATGAGGCACTCACATACAATTCCTACAATGCACAGCAACAGCATTTCAACATCAAAATATTTTCGGGTTTGAGTTTTTTTGAAAAAAAAAAATCTTCAGGGAGGGAGGAACCATTTTCTGACTAGTTCTGCTTTTTTTGTCTAGTTCTGCCCTCAGTTATATGGGTACAACTCCTGCTGTACTGAGCATCTGAAGGTACAACTGGCAGGGGCGGCTCTAGCCATTTCGCCACCCCAAGCACGGCGGCACGCTGCGGGGGGCGCTCTGCCGGTCGCCAGTCCTGCGGCTCCAGTGGACCTCCCGCAGACGTGCCTGCGGATGCTCCACCGCAGATGTGCCTGTGTCTCCTCCCACAGACGTGCCTGCGGATGCTCCAACGTGCCTGCGGATGCTCCACCAGCGGACCCTCCATAGGCATGCCTACGGGAGGTCCACCGGAGCCGCCTGCCACCCTCCCGGCGACCGGCAGAGCGCCCCCTGCGGCATGCCGCCCCAAGCACGCGCTTGGTGTGCTGGGGCCTGGAGCCGCCCCTGACAACTGGACCCTCAAGTTGCTTGGGAGAGTTTTCTTTCTTCCAAAAAATTGTATTCTGAAGAGCTATAGAGCAAGATGCATAGAACTTCCCTTTTGCTGTATTCTGTTCTTCTGGAACATAAATTTAGAAGGAGCTATCAACTTGTCCTATCTCCTGAAAACAAATTAAATGTTAAAACAAACAAACAAACTAACAAAAGCACCTTCTTCTCTTGGTGTCTGTCCTGCTTCGAGGAACATAGCTCTGGATCATCTTACTTTAGAGCCTCTTTCTTTCAAAAACTTACTTTAGCTTTTTCATTCCCGTACTATTACTTTAGTCATAGATTATTCTATTGAAGGACTCCTAATCCAGTAGCTCAAAATGACTTCTCTTACAGCTGTGCTATTGTCGGGGTGTATTGCATTATTCAGTAATTTACTTTTAATCTTTATCAAGTAAAAGCCTCTATAGGAACACTTTGTTTACCTGGCTCTATAGTATAGCTTTATTCAATTTCAGACAATCTGAGAAATAGCAGTTTTACCAAATTTCAGTGTGACACCTCGACAATGACCACTCAGTATAGTGGTCTAGCAGCTCATAACACATTCCATTCTTTCTCTCTAGAGACATTTAATATAATTTCTAGACAGCAGTCAAATTGTGAGGACCATATTGAACAACTTTCTTTATTTTTAGCATTAATTTTTTTAATCTTCATAATGTCAGGGGACTGAGTTCAGTCCTTGTGTATGTGGGTTGAACTCAACAGAGTTGTGTCTAACTCTATCAGGGCTGAGTTTAACCCTAATAATTTTTAGCACTATACCACAAGACATCTGAGTTTGGCTTGTGGGTTTGGGAGGGTTTACTGCATATATGAACCACTCACTTTACCTCCTGAGCTAAAGAACACTGGCCAAAGTTTTCAAACTTGGGTCATACGTAAGCTACTAAACCCATGTTTAGGCACTAAAATAAGAGATCTTTTCCTTTAAGATTTTTTTAAAGTAATCTTAGTGCTTGTGGAAGGCTGACTGAAGTCCTTACAGTACACACTTAACAGGTACATCCCGTGCAACATCAGTTCAGTGCTCTCTACACTGTCCCTCTAATGTATTTCAGCCTTAACCAGGAGGGACCATCTGTAGGAGAAAGAGGGCAGTTGAATCTCCATATTTACATACAATCCTTGATTCTTTCACCGGGATTGGCAAGTGTGGTGGTGATTTTTGAGCTGTGCACACCCATCTACTAGGAAATAGACTACAAATATTGTTTCAGTATTTTCCTGTGGGCAGGGCCGTACCTCCACTTTGTTCTATACAACACAGTCAACTCTTAATAAACACTACATCATAATCGGGCAATATTAGTCACTTTTCTCTACATTAAAGATCTTTCATTGGCACTATATAATTGGACTCAATGCAAGCTAAATCGGATTTATGCAGCTAATATCAGTGCCATCTGTTAATGGAACAGATATCCAAGCCCTTTGATTGGGAATCTATTCAATACCCTTTTAGATTAGGCTCAGCAACCTATTTTGGCATGTCTTGCATTATGAAAAGAACCTTTAAATAGAGAACTGTTGCATTGCTAAAGGATTCCTATTGTAAAAATGTTACAGTATACCACATACAAACACTTCATCAGAATCCAGCCTTGGTCTTTATCAAACGTCATGCAGAAATATTTCACCAAAAGGAAGTATTAAATCCTATATCAGACTTGTCAGATCTCTCAAACTCTCTCTGACTGCACAGATGAACCTTTTTATAGTGAGAAACAAACATATTTTCCAAACATTTACTGTTTGTGAGATTACATATTTCACACATAATAGTGAGGCATATGTATAAAGATTTTATCAACTTAATTGGTGGTGTGAACATTACTTGGAGATGATGAAGCCATGAGTAAATTAGATAGACCATCCCAAATGAATGCTAATAAATCCTATGTAATACAACACACCATCATGTATAAGCTTCATCTTACAGACACTATTTAAGAAACATTTTAAAATTACACCATTTTTATACTTTTTTTTAAATTCCTCTTCTTATAAAAGCCACGCTGACTTAGTCATCACTTTACCAGCCGTGAAAAGAAAACATAACTAAAATTTAGAAACCTCTAATAGCTTTCTTATGCATTAGAGTGTCAAGGTTTTAAGGGTCTGATATCTCAATCTACCAGAAAAAGGATTAAGTGTAGTATTGCTGATTCTTGTGATTAGTTGGTGTTTTTTCATTAAGCTCCTGCTTCTGGAATCACATTACCCCAGAATTTGAGCTTTGGTTTTAAAAAAAGAGTAATATTCTAGCCCTCCTGGTTGGCTTCTATGTGCCTTATACTAATGGACAGATAGGGAAGCATGCCTGGGTTTCTGGTCAGCTAGAACCAGGGGCGGCTCTAGGTATTTTGCCGCCCCAAGCACGGCAGGCAGGCTGCCTTCGGCGGCTTGCCTGCGGGAGATCCCCGGTCCCGCAGATTCGGCGGCACGGAGGTCCACCAAAGCTGCAGGACCAGCGGACCCTCCGCAGGCATGCCGCCGAAGGCAACCTGCCTTCCACCCTCGTGGCGACCAGCAGAACCCCCCCACACCCCCCGTGGCTTGCTGCCCCAGGCACGCGCTGGTGCCTGGAGCCGCCCCTGGCTAGAACCCATATTTCCTGACTCCTATCCCACTAAAGCTATCCCTAGCTGAAAGGTTTCAGGGTGGTAGCCATGTTAGTCTGTATCAGCAAAAACAACGAGAAATTTGTTGCCCTAGCCGAAAGGTTTGTTTTCAAATGTGACTAGTGATTTTTGAATGCATCGATTTCTCAGTGCCAACTTGAAACACCTTAAAGGGGTCTCACTTTCAGAAGGTTGTTGCATGGCACTTTTTGGCACCCTTTAGGTGAACGGCAAATTAACTAGTCGCTTCTGACTATTAAAGCCTAGATTAATGGGAGCAGGAGGGAATAAAATGCTATTGTTTGTGGGATGACCCTTGCAGCTGCAATTTTTCAGAGAACAGTCACAAGAGCCCAGTACAGAATTTTAGAATGAACCTGAGATCTTTTTAATAATTTAACAATGTAAGCAAAGAAACTGCTGCAGGAAAGGTTATTTTCCCAGTAAAATACTTCTGCTGTTTCAGCATTATGCTTCTGATTCATGGATAACATTTTTAAACAGGAAAATGTAATGTTGTAATTGATTTTTATGCTGATAGTTTAGGGCTGCAACATGAAAACAATCAGGCATAATTAGGCAGCCCTGAATGAAAATAATAAAATAAACAAACATGATATTAAACAGTTCCACATTAACTTCCAGATTTTTCTGGCACCAGCTTCATTGTGATAGAGCACTTTTGCTTTTGAACGACAAACCTCCACAAAAGTCAAATTAATTTTTTCACATTGTTGTCATGCTTTCTCTTAAAGTATTTCTGCAGCATCTCTTCTGTTTCCAAGCAAAAGGTTGGACCTGGATTTATTTATAGAAAATGAGAAGTGCCTTTCTCATCCTCTTTGACATATATTCCAAATTCCACCATATAAATAGAACCAACAGCCTCTTTCTATCCTCAGAAATTTTCAACCAGAAAAATAATTCTTAGCATTGATCATTTGCCTCCTCTACCCACAAATGCCAGTGGGTATCATCACATCCTTCATTCCAACCTTCTTTCCCCAGAAGAGTAAGAATATAGATGGGATAACAGCATGCCCTGAAGATCTACAGAGTCAGGGTATTTCAGACCAAATCTGGGATGACAAGATCTCACAGGTGAGACGCCCTTATACAAAATACTATGTGGGAAACCACTGATCACAACTGCGGTGGTATAATATGGTGGAGAGATGGCATTTCAGGTTGTAAGGTTCCAAAAATGCTCAGGCTTTATAGGTAAAAATTAACACTTAAAACTTCATTCAGAAATCAGTAGGTAGTTAGCATAGACCCTTGAGCTCTAGTGTAACATGCACCCTATGAGACACACTATTCTACAAGTAGACCACTACTGCTTCACCTTACATACTTACAAAAACTATAGCCCAGCATAATGTGTGTTTGTGGTGTGAAGAGAGAGGCCAACATCTAAGATAAAAGCCCTGAAATGTCTTGGTCACCACTGCTACCTGCTTATCCAACAGTTGACGGGAATCCCTACTAGCCATCACAGTTCTCACCATGAGTAACAAAAGCAGTCTTACAACTTGTACCAGAGGAATAGCTGTAATCTGTGCCCTATCCTGCCATTCTATCTAGGTACTTATATGGCCCCCATTTCCATAGTATCTGAGAGCCTCATAACCTGTGATGTAGTTATCTACACGCAACCCCTGGGAGGTAGGGAAATATTACATATCCAAAGCACAGCTCCCAGGGACTATAGTTGCAGCTGTGAGTACTCGGCCCCAGAAAATAAGGAGTGCACAATTAGTGGTCACTTTGGAAAAGTCTAGTCTAAATGACTTGTCTTGCATCACTTAAAACTCTATGGGAGTGAATGGGATAGAATCTTGTTCTCCCAGCATTCAAGTGCCTTAACCATAAGACCATCCTTTCTCTTTTGGCAATCTCCTTCCTCATTAACTACATGCCTTTCAACTTCTGCAACAATGAGGCACAAGTCCTACAGACAACCACCTCTTTTACTACACAATCCTGATTCAGACCCAGAGCATGGTCTGCCCTGGGCAATTTTAATTCTGGCATTTCCTAACTTTTGGGTTCTTGACTTTACAATCTGTACATTCTTTTAAAGTAGTTTTTGGGTGTGCTATTTCATGGTTTATTAAACAAGCAAACCGATGGATTCCATCATGAGATATCATTGACACCCATATAGGTCATCAGCATGGTTGGAACCTTTAAACCCACCACAGACCTCTGCCACTTGAGCTAGCAGTTACTGGTAGCAGTAGTAGGTTGCCATTCTGTATATGGACAGCACTAGAAAGAGATGAGATACACACTTTGCCAGTGGGCTTCACAGATATTTGCTGCCAGCAGAGGAATGATGAGGCTGAGAACTCTTGGGTTTCAATTTTGGTTTTGGAGGGAGTGTGTTGTAGCGGTTAATGATTCTTCTGCCCTGTTCCTGTGTCTTGTGAGAAACAAAGGTTTACTTTAGTGAAAGATCCAATTGGCTCTCAAATAATTTGGCTAATTTACCTGAACTCTTGAGGATTCTGGCCCAAACTGTTACTTTGAAAAAAAACAGCTGCTGTATACTTTTATGGTTTTTATTAAAAGTTAATAAACAAGCAAACTTCAAATCAAATAAGCTTATTGCTGTGGATAACTACTATAAACTTTTACTCAATTAACTAAGAATTAGACAGTACTATTATTAAATCAAGGATACAACTGAAATCAAATCAACAGATTTACAATGGAAATCAGATTAACACAGCCAATAATCAAATTATAAAGTTAATACAGCAAAGAGTAAATTTTCACAAGTGTGGTGCACCCCTCCCACTGACCAGAATTGGAATTTTTGCCCAACTGCCCCTCTGTCCTCTCCTGACATAGGGGTGGCTGGGCCAAATCTGAGCGGCACTGCAATCCTGTGCACCTGCTTGGCCCCCCACCTTTGCAGTCCTTCCAGTACACGTGGGCACCAGGCACTACCTGCCCCCAGGGAGAAACATAGCAGGGGGCACTAGGAACCCCCAAGGGGCTGGGAGGACTGGATTCAGCTTTTGGTGCTTCCTGAGGAAGCAGAGATGTAGAAGTAGGATGGGTCTGCTGTGCCCAGAACTGCCTGGTCCCTACTGTGGATGGTTCTTTTCAGTCTGACCACCCCTCTGAACAATAGCAGGGAGTCTGCAGGGCTTGGTGGAGGGCAGTGTTGGGGGAAGAGCTCAGGGCTGGGTGTGGGGCAGCAGGAGGGGACTCTGTGTGGACCTCGGTGCAGAGTCAGCATGAGAACGCAGGACTGGATATAGGGGAGCGGCAGGGGGAGAACTTGGGGCAAAAATGGGGAGTGTGTGGAGGAGAAATCTCTGGAACGGGGTGGGCCCCTTGTTAGGAAAGGTCTGATTGTGCACCTGCTAACCCCAAGAATTGAAGGAGGTAGATGTCCATTTATTTCCAAATCCCAATTACAGGACCTTGCCCATGGTAAGGAAATCTATCGAACTGATTGAACATTTTAGAATCAAAATAGTTTCCCTTTCAGTCCATGAAGTAAGGTTAAATTCCTCCTAAAGTTACCACATGTTTAGAGACAATTCTGTGTGCTCCCCTGGCCTGAGTATATGACTTTTGATTCAGTAATAACACCTATCGCTTAGTTAGTACTTATCAGTAGAGCTCAAAGCACTTTGCAAAGGAGGTCAATATCATTACCCCCATTTTACAGATGGGCTCAGAGAAGTGCAAGTTTCTTGCCCAAGGTCTCCCAACACACTTCTGGCAGAGCTAGGAATAGAACAGAGCTTCTGTGCTCTAGCCATTAGGGCCACACTGCCATCAGCTTTCACTTCCTCTTATAAAGTATAGCTTAGTCTCACTGATGCTTCTCCCTAAAGCAGGAATACACTCAGATGATTTTAAAAACAGGACTAGCTTAGGATTTTAAGTTTAGGGAATTATTTCTATGTCTTTATATGCACGTGCTAGGATTCAAACACACTCATTTGTGTTCACACCCCAAAAGAATTAGAAAAAAAAGATTATAAGGGATGTCTCCCTCTCTCAAGAGAAGAAAAGATACATTAAGGTAAAGAAAAAAGGTTCAAACTCCATGGCTTCCATGGTCTTTGGATTTAACGAACAGTCACTGTCATTTGCCCACTCATATCTTCATGTGTCCTCTTAGTAGTCCCTAAAATACATGGGATGCCTCCTGGCAACTGTCACATCACCCCTTCACCAGACAAGGAATTGGGAAACTAACTTTTACTGGCTTTTACTGGGTGAAGGGTCATGTCTTACTCCTGGCAACTGTTCATCCAAAAGCAGAGAGCTGTTTTAGATCTTGTCATTATAAATTCTATTTAAGACAAAGAATATTGAAGTATATGCCATGCCAAAAATATCGTTTGGGTTATTCTTTGTCTTCACGCCCTCCTGGCTTCTTATCCCAATCCTAATCTCCTTGCCCAGCCAGTCACAACCTCCCCCTGCCTCATCCCATGAACTACTAGTCCCAGTCTCCCCTTGCCCCTGCTTCTTGTCCCAATCTACTTCCTCATTCTCTCCCTTGTCCATCTGTTGTCCCCCTCTGCACTCAAATCAGGTGTTTTCATCTTCCATGGTGCCGGATCTCCAACAGGGGGAGTATTGAGAGCACAGGAGAGATAGGAACAAGAACAATGGCTCTGCCACTCAGAGCAGCCAGGAGCAGCAATTGGAAGGGAAGTCCTGCTCAGTGCCTGCAGTCAAAGTTTGGCAGTTATAAGCAAGTGAAAACAAGATCTTATAATGGAAAACATTGAGAGCAACCTAACCTTAACAATTAGCCCAACCCTGCCTATAATAGAACCATATGGGTATCTCAGTAGAGAGCAGGAGACTGCTGATGTATGCCACTTACATTACCTGTTGTAGTGGTCCCTCACTCTCAAGTGGGGTGGGAGACCACTCCAACTTATGGCATCAGGCAGCAGTAGTCGAGCACAGGTACTCCTTGGCTGGGGACGAACAACAAGCAGTCTATAGCTTGTAGCCTCCTGGCAGGGGCAAACAACTGTTAACAGTCTGGAGCTCTGTCTCCTCCAGGCAGGGCAGAGCAATAAGCAGTCTTTTGCCCTGAGCCTCCTGGCTAGGGCTGACAGCACTCAACAGTTTAGGGTTCTGGCCCTCTAGGTGGGGCAGAGTAGGGTGCAGGCTTTGGCCTAAGCCTCCGAGCTAAGGCAACCAGCAAACACAGTTTGGGGCTCCCCTGCCTTCTGGCTGGGGCAAGCCAAAAACACAGCACAGGACTTCCAGCCAAGGGGGAGTCAGTCACCACCACACGGGTGTGGCTGGTGGCAAGGGGTAGGGGGACCCAGGCCCACCCCACTCCACTGGGGTCAGCAGGGATCCCACTGAAACACACAGACTTGTTCTCTTGCAGAAACCGGACTACAGTCGGGTCTCCCTGGGCTACTTCCTACCACAATCTGAGTGTAGAGCTCCATAGTCATTAGTCCTCCATCTCCTTGGAGTACATGGCTGACAGCAGTCCTGGCAACCTCTCTCCAGAGTCGGTCTTCTCCAGGGGCAGGGCACTGCACAGCACAGTTTTTGCTTCAGAGTTCTGCAGTAGATTGGTGATGTCTGCCTCATTCCATGGCTCTGATTCAACTGAGCTGCATGGCCCTCCCTTTATAATTTCTGCCCCATCCTGGTACCTCTGGTGAGGGGGATGGGGCAGATTTGGCTCCACCCACCAGGTGGAAGGTCATGGTCCCTCGCTCTCTAGTCGGGAGGGAGGCAACTCCTCCTGACTGCACCTGTCATTGCACAAAGAAAGTAAATTGCAAAAGAGCCAGCTTTGTCCATTTCATAGCTGGGGAAATTACACAATTTCTGCTGCTTATCTCTAGCTCCTGGGGAATAGCTCAGTTTTAAGGCTAGTCTTCCTGTAAAGATAGAAACAGTTGATAAACAGCTGATCTGTCATACCATTAATGTTCAAACAGGATGTAAAACATTCTCTCACTCCCACTAATCTTCTATTCATCAACAAAACTAAGGAAGATAAGGGTTTCAGCATTAGACACGACAGCATTTAAATATCTAAATATCTACCTGGTTCTATCTACCAGTTTATTTATCTGACAGTCTCATAAAATATCTCATCTTTAAATCACTCTTGCTGCAACAGAGCTGTTCTGTTTATTGAGAACAAACATTGCAATGATGAATTCTTCAGTAGGATTTGTGCATTGACATATTACTTTGTACTGTTACTAAATTAAAATTAATGATATAGGCATACTGATTTGCTGAGCAAATCCAGACATTGTCAGATACTCAGATGCATTAAAGAGTCCTATTGAGGTGGACAAATTGGGAGTCGGCCTGTGAGCAATGAATCCATTAAACTTGACACTCCATGCTTTTGAGAATGATCTGTGCTTTCCGAAAAGTAACAGATCACACTTTCGGGAACCATGACAGCGCTTAGATAGTTCTTTCCCTATTAGGGAACATGTTAAAAGGAAATGATTGGGCCAGACATGACAGCTCAGAGTAGTATTCTGACAACTCCTGTAACCACAGAAAATTTACTCTAGACTCTTTAGTATAAACCAGGGCTGTCAAGCGATTAAAAAAATTAATCATGATTAATCGTGCGATTAAAAATAATTATTGCATGATTAATCATGCTGTTAAACAATAATAGAATACCATTTATTTAAATATTTTTGGATGTTTTCTGGAACTCTGTGAGTTGTTTTCCTCCACCCTGAAGAGCAGGAATACCAAGATGAGAGCTGCCCTGACAGTTGAGAAGCAAGTGGTGATAGCCCTGTGGAAACTTGCAACACCTGACTGCTACTGGTCAGTCGGGAATCAATTTGGAGTGGGCAAGTCTACTGTGGGAGCTGCTGTGATCCAAGTAGCCAACGCAATCATTGACATTCTGTTATCAAGGGTAGTAACTGGGAAATGAGCAGGGCATACTAGATGGCTTTGCTTCAATGGAAGGACAAGGCCACATTGTTTATTGTAGCCACACTAAAAATCAAATTGTTTGAATGACAGCCTTCTGTTTGGGCCATCCTCTGGAGTGGCTGGGTGCCCGGAGCCTCCCCCCTGCATTCTTGGGCATCTGGGTGAGGTGGATATGGAACTTGGGGAGGAGGGCAGGCGGTTATACAGTGGATGCAGTGGGGGTTTGTGCTCTTGTTGGCTTTTCTGCAGCTCCAACAGACGCTTCATCATGTCCATTTGCTCCCCCATTAGCCTCAGCATTGCATCCTGCCTCCACTTTTTGCGCTCACTTAATTCTTTCCTGGCCTCTGCCGCTGAATGCCTCTATGCATTAAGCTGTGCCCTATCAGTGCGGAAGGACTGCATGAGCTCGGAAAACATGTCATCGTGTATGCATTTTTTTCGCCTTCTAATTTGCGATAACTTCAGGGACAGAGATGATAGAGGGAGCATAGAAACATTTGCACCTGGGGGGAGATAAAAAGAGAAAGTAAAATTTAAGATGATACATTTCTGAGAACAAAAGAGAGACTCTTTCACAGTGAAGCAAGCAATTCACAGCAGACAGCACATGTGCTTTAGGTACAAGGTCACATTTTGCCTTTTATATTGAGTGCCTGCTGGTATGGTGACACATCACACATGACTGGGCAACAGAATTCAGTTTCCAGGCAGCCATGGTAAGCCTTTTGGTACGTGGGGTTGGCTTCTTATGCTTTCAGAACATGTGGGAATGTTTTCAAACTGCAGTGCCCTCCTTTCTGAGACCAAGCAATGGGTTGGGTTTCACATTTAAAAGAGGGGCTGCAGTTTTTGGGTGGATGTGCAGCACACACCTACCCCCACCAGATGTCCCTGGAGGATTCCCGCTCCATCCCCAGACATGTGAACAGACCTTTCCAGTAGCTGTACTGGCCGCGAAGGCATCCCAGTTCTTCAGGGCAAATCAAACATTAAACACTTTTGCTTTTAAACCCTGTAGTTACAAATGTGCACTCACCAGAGGTGCCTTCTCCACCTTCAGGGTCGGGGATCCCGCCTTGGGAGGGTATTAGCTCCAGGGTGATGAAAAGGTCCTGGCTGCCAGGGAGAACAGATTCACTGCTTGCCTGCTGCGCATTCTCCTCCTCCTCCAACTCCTCCTCCTCATCCGCAAAATCCTCCTCCCTGTTGCATGAGACTCCCCCCCTTTCAGGTGTCCACGGACAGTGGTGGAATAGTGGTAGGGTCCCCCCCTAGAATACCATGCAGCTGATCATAGAAGCGGCATGTATGGCGCTCTGACCCGGAGCGACTGTTTGCCTCCTTTGTCTTTTGGTAGGCTTGCCTGAGCTCTTTAACTTTCATACGGCACTGCTGTGTGTCCCTGTTGTAGCCTCTGTCCAACATGCCCTGTGATATTTTGGCAAATATTTTTGCATTTCTTCTTTTTGCTTGGAGTTCGGCCTGCACAGATGCTTCTCCCCATACAGCAATCAGATCCAGTGTCTCCCTTTTGGTCCATGCTGGAGCTTGTTTGTGATTCTGGGGGGACTCCATGGTCACCAGTGCTGCTGAGTTCGCCTTGCTAACCAAACAGGAAATGAAATTCAAAAGTTCCTGGGGCTTTTCCTGTGTACTTGGCTAGTGCATCGGAGTTCAAAGTGCTGTCCAGGGCGGTCACAATGGAGCACTCTGGGATAGCTCCTGGAGGCCAATACCATCGATTTGCATCCACACTACCCCAAATTCAACCCAGCAAGGTCGATTTTAGCGCTACTTCCCTTGTCGGGGAGGAGTACAGAAGTCGATTTTAAGAGCCCTTTAGGTCGATGGAATGGGGTTGGTTGTGTAGACGCCGTCATTCTAAAATCAACCTAACCTGGCTAAATTTGACCTAACCCCGTCGTGTAGACCAGGCCTAAGACAAACAAGTTTGTTTACTTTTGCAGGAGATAGTACTGCCCGCTTCTTGTTTTACAATGTCACTTGAAAGTGAGAACAAGTGTTCGCATGGCACAGTTGTAGCCAGTGTCGCAAGATATGTACGTGCCAGATGCTCTGAAGATTCATATGTAACTTAATGCTTCAACCACCATTCCAGAGGACATGCATCCATACTGATGATAGCTTCTGCTTGATAATGATCCAAAGCACTGTGGACCAATGCATGTTCATTTTCATCACCTGAGTCAGATGTCACCAAACAAAGGTTGATTTTCTTTTTTTGTGGTTCGGGTTCTGTAGTTTCCACAGTGTAGTGTTTCTCTTTTAAGACTTCTGAATGTATGCTGAACACCTCATCCCTCTCAGATTTTGGAAGGCACTTCAGATTCTTAAACCTTGGGTCAAGTGCTGTAGCTATCTTTAGAAATCTCACATTGGTACCTTCTTTGAGTTTTGTCAAATCTGCAGTGTAAGTATTCTTAAAACTAACATGTGCTGGGTCATCATCCAAGACTGCTATAACATTTAATATATTGCAGAATGTGGGTAAAACAGAGCAGAAGGCATACAATTCTTCCCCAAGAAGTTCAGTCACAAATATAATTAACATTAAATTATTTTTTTAATGAGAGTCATCAGCATGGAAGCATGTCCTCTGGAATGGTGGCCGAAGCATGAAGGGGCTTATGAATGTTTAGCATAGTTGGCACATAAATACCTTGCAGTGCCATCTACAAAAGTGCCATGTGAAGGCCTGTGCTGACTTTCAGGTGACATTGTAAATAAGAAGCAAGCAGCATTATCTCCTACAAATGTAAAGAAACTTGTTTGTCTTAGTTATTGGCTGAACAAGAGGTAGGACTGAGTGGACTTACAGACTCTAACATTTTACATTGTTTTGGTTTTGAGTGCAGTTTTGTAACAAAAAAACTACATTTGTAAGTTGCACTTTCACAATAAAGAGATTGCACTACAGTACTTGTTTGAGGTGTATTGAAAAATACTATTTCTTTTGTTTATTATTTTTACAGTGCAAATATTTGTAATAAAAGAATAACGAACAATGAGCACTGCACACTTTGTATTCTGTGTTGTAATTGAAGTTAATATATTTGAAAATGTAGAAAAACATCCAAAATATTTAATAAATTTCAATTGATTATTCTATTGTTTAACAGTGCAACTAAAACTGTGATTAATCATGATTCATTTTTTATTGCAATACATTTTTTAAGTTAATTGCTTGAGTTAACTGAGATTAATCAACAACCCTAGTATAAACCCCTCTTTCTCTCTTCACTCTTCCAAAAAAGTCTCCATCTTTGGCTCTTGAAGTATTAAATTAGAACATAGGAATTGATATACTGAATCAGAGCAGTGATCTGTCTAGTCTTGTCTCCAACAGTGGCCAGAACTAGATACATCAGAGGACAGTGCTGACAGTGCCCTGAAACTGACAATTATGAATTCATCTGCCTATATCAGAAGTTACTTCCTAATCCCCTTTTAGTTAGTACTTGAATTATGCCCTGAAGCATGAGGATCTGTATACAAAACAAAACCAACAACGCTTTTTTTAAAAAAAAAAAAATCTTTTATCACTTTTAAACATGTTGTCTTTCAATTTCATTAAATGTTTTAAAATATATGAAATCATCGCTGATAAAGTTTGCAGATGACACAACATTTAGGGAAGTGATAAACAATGAAGAGGGTAGGTTATTGATTCAGAATGATCCGTAGCACCTGTTAAATTGGATGCAAGCAAACAATATGCATTTTAATGTGGCTAAATGTAAATGTATCCACCTAGGAACAAAGATTTTAGGCCTTACTTACATGATGGGGGACTCTATCCCGGAAGAAGTGACTCTAAAAAAAGACCTGGGGATCATGATGGATAATCAGATGAACATGAACCCCTAGTAAGGACACTGCAGTGCGCACTGGGTGTGCGGGAGCCGACCCGTTCTTACCTGCTGTCCCTGTCATAGGCGTGGATTCCATGAGTGGGTGCTCCGGGGCTGGTGTACCCATGGGGAAAATTTAGTGGGTGCAGAGCACCCACTGGTGCCAAGCTCCCCCCCTCTGTACCCTCCCCCCATGCCTCTTGTGTGCCAGCAGCTGTGAACTTATCAACTGCTTCCCCTCTCTCCCAGTGCTTCCGGAGCGCTGTGAACAGCTGATTTGTGGCATTCAAGCTCCGTGAGGAAGTGGGAGGAGCAGGGATGGGGCACGCTTGGGGATGGAGGTGGGGAAGAGGCAGCGTGAGGGTAGAGCAGGGGTGAGAGGAAGAGGGGCGGGGTCTTGAGGAAAGGGGTGGAGTGGGCGCAGGGCCTGGAGCAGAGGTGGGGGTTTGAGCATCCCCCTCCAGCAGGATGAGAAGTCGGCACCTATGGTCCTGGTGGTGCCCCAAATTTTCAGGTGACCTACGCAGCCATGTATACTGTGTATGCCTACGGATGACCCTGCATACCAGCATATGCTAGGTTTCCTAGCGCCTTCCCCAGCTACAGCTGCTCTAGCCCTTTGTTTGTGGTGCACTGTGGGAAAACTTTGCTGTGCATCCCATGACACTTAACAGGAAGTTTTTGTAGTCCATCAGCACTTGCAGATGAGCAGTCTTTTGAGTTTTCATGCTTCCAGCAGCCAGAGCCATCAATGTGGAGGAATCACCATTTGAAGAATTTGCCTGGCTTGAGCTTCCACTCCTTTGTCAGGAAACGAGTATAGCATCCATTAGATGCTGGTGGACATTTCGGTGGTGTTTTCTGACTTATTGAAGGCAACTATTGGAGGAGGAGGATGATACAGACATGGCAGACTCAAACTGGCTGATGCACCTCCTGACGCTTGGTGTAGCCGTTTGATGTCCTCTATGTAGACTGGAGCTTCTGGAGCAGGGCCACAAACACAGACTAACAGGATCACTTCCTTGTGTGGACCTGTGATGACCCGGCAGTGGGTCCAGAACTTTCGCATGAAGATAACTACACTTCTAGAGCTTTGTGAGCAACTTGCCCAAGCCTCCAGCATCTGGGCACACACATGAGGGCAGTTGTGCTGGTCCAGAAGTGGGTAGCTATAACCATATGGCTATGACTTCAGTGGAGCCAGGATTTCAACCCCTAGATGGATAAATGTAACAGAAAAATCAAGTAAGAGTCCCATGTGAATACTCACATTGACAAATTAAAAACTTGCTTTTCATGAGTATTTTCTAATATTGTCTTAAAAGCTTTTCTGCAAATATTCCTGCTCTAAATCAGTGTGGAAAGTATACACAAAAAAGGTGTAAACATAGGTGAAATGAATTCAATTCTGTATTCAACTGAATAGTCACAAAAACATTTTTGAGACATTTCCTTGTCTCCTAGAGCAGTTATAAGGCTTAATAGTGTAAAATATTGTTATACTAAAGGCCTAAAAGACATCAGATCAAATCCTTAAAAACAAATAATCTAGGATTCCAGTACAGTGAAGGATAGGCTAAAATAGAAATCATCTGCCCATGGCAATGCCATAGGACATTTATTCAGAAGTCTGTTCCTCTGTGGAGAGGAGGATGCAGAATGTTCAGAATAAAAACAAATGCAAATGAAATTGACAGCATGCAGGAGGAGAAAGTAGCCTGAAGAACCCAAGCATGAGATGTGACACAAATTTATAGAATCCTCAGCACTGCAGTAGAGCTTCTCTCCAGTGGGACAGATGGTAGGAGATTCAGCAGTCAGATCTGGTTAACCTGAATTCATTTATAAAATCAGTATTACATATATCCCTTTAGACGGGTTATCCCTTTAATCTTTCAGATACTGTGCCCAGACATATTGATAAATCAGGCCTGTCCCAGCTTTATCTGACTCTTTCATAGATAAGGAAGCTGTGTTTGGGATGTCCACATAATCCCACTGTGCAGACCTAATAATTGTATCACTTCCACTACTGGAAGAAACAGAGGAGGCATAAGAAAACTCCTTTAAAAATGACTGTTTCACAATAAACCTATTTGCAAAAATGTTACCTTCAGTCAAGGCTTGCTTTTTTACAGCAATTTTATGCAATACTAAAAGGATAAACCCCAAATGTTGTTATCCTTATTTGTGTCTATATGATAGAGTTGGGTAAGTACTCTAGGAATTTTCCAGCTCAGTGAATTTAAGATGGAATCCCCTTTGGCCATGCTCATGTCCCCACCACCCACCCCTTTTTGTGGTCTCTTTCTGCAGATGTTGAGTGATAGAAAATAATACTCACAAATGGTCGGAGAAACTGATTTTGAGATTTAGTTGCATGAATGGTCATGGAAAGCTTGCATATCTGAAGCTAGCGATTTTTAAACATGCATAATGAGAATGGTATTTTTCAGTACAGGATGAGTGAAACCCCCCATCCCCTAGCTGAGGTGCAGAAGCAATCACATGAGCCAGATAAGGTTCTGGATTGCTCTTTCACAACTAAGGGCTGGCCTACACTACAGGTGGGGGGGTGAGGGTGTCAATGTAAATTACGCAACTTCAGCTACGTGACATAGCTGAAGTCGACGTACTTAGATCTACTTACCGCTGTATCTTTGCTGCGGTGTGTCTCCCGTCGATTCCCCTTGTGCTTCTCATTGAGGTGGAGTACCGGAGTCGACGCTAGAGCGATCGGTGGTCGATTTATCGCATCTATACTAGATGTGATAAATCTACTTCTGCTGGATCGATTGCTGCCTGTCGATCGGGCCGGTAGTGTAGACAAGCACTAAGAGTACACATACCATTATTGTGTGGGAATATGAGGACACAAAATTAAATTTAAACTCCACACCCAGCCAATAAATTGTACACTAGCCTAAGTCTTCTAGGAATGATGCCTTGGGCAAGGTTTATGTAGTTCAGAAGGGAAAAGATTTAACTTTCAGAAATTCCCTATAGGTGCAGAAGATATGATCCACCTCTCGTTTACACGAGTTTTAATCCAGTGTAACTGCACCAACTGCATCAGGTGTAACTGCACTACGGGTGCAGGTGAGAAGAGAAGCCAGCCACCCTTTGTGAGTCCTAAACCAAACCCAAATAGTAATCCTTGTCAAACTCCTCTTCTTATGCAGCTCCTCTCTCTAGCCTTTCCCTACCACCAGACACAAAGCTTTTTCCCCCTAAGAAGGTACTTACACTAACAACTTATATAGCTGAATATCTGTGACCCTTTTCATGGCTAACTAAGGTGTCCGGGGTGAATTGCTACCACTTGCGCACTGTGGGAGGGAGCCTTGCTGTGCCCACCTGGGGAAACCCTCCCCCACTACCAACTGTTGGCAACACAGGACCACCCCACTCTGAGCTCCACAACCCTGCTCTTTCCCAGTACAGATTAGCAATTTACACATCTGTCTTTATTACACTCAAGTGCCCAGACCTTTGTCTTCTGGACAGCCACAATATAAACCAATCTACTGCCTCTGTGAAAGCAACACACCCCACTTCACTGGTTTCACCTCAGTTCAACACTCTCCTTCGCACAAGGCACTTCAATGAGTCTACAGTAAAACCAAACTGAAGTTTATTTACAGAGCTTGATCTAGATTCAAATAAAAGCAAGTATAAGGGTTTGGAAACTTAAGGTTACAGGTAAAAGAAAAACATAAAACACAACCTATCACCTGCCATACACTTATAAATAAGTTTATTTCCTGTCTAATGAGGATTTCTCACTCAATGATCAGTCTTTACGGTGCTTGTCCTTTCCAGAAAGCTGGGATCCATCTTCCATGAGACACTCCCGCTGGCAGGGATTCTCCTCTGTGATGGATAACATCTTGTGCGCTCTCCTCTTCTCTTACACAGTTACAGACTATTTCTCTTAGCCCAGTGTGTCACCTAATCACAGACTTTTCTTGGGGTTCTTTTGTCTTTGTAAATGCTCAAGCCTGTTCCTGGCTCCATGATGTTAATTGTTTTCAATGTTGATTGAGTCAGCTCTGAGACTCCTGCGCCTCAGGTGACAAGTTTCACTCTCAACAGTTTTGGAACACAATATCCTACATGTTACATAACTCTACAGGTTCCTCCCCCCCCATATAAACATTGCACAATAACCATGACAATCACCTAGTTCGTAGCTTTTGGCAGAGGCGACACATGACCCCCTTCAGTGAAATATTAAGAAGATGGTTGGACACAGTGTAATATACCTGCTGGGGCATGTCTGGACCAGCTCCAGGCACCAGCACAGCAAGCAGGTGCTTGGGGCAAACAACGGAAAGGGGCAGCACGTCCGGCCCTTCGGCGGCAATTTGGCGGTGGGTCCCTCAGTCCCTCTCGGAGGGAAGGACCTGCCGCCAAATCGCTGCTGAAGAATGAAGCTGTGGCAGTAGAGCTGCTGCCGAAGTGCCGCCGATCACGGCTATTCCCCCCCGCCCCCCCGCCGCTTGGGGTGGCAAAACCCTGGAGCCGGCCCTGCCTGTCAGTGTCACAATCTCAAATAGATTCCTGACAACCCGTCACCATTTTATTCCATACACAGGCTGACATTTCTAGTTCCTTCTGATCGGTGCCATTCAGTCCAGAAAGCACTGGGATGGGAACCAGGATGCCCCGAAGACCCCCTCCACCTTCCCACAAGTCTTAGCAGCAGAAGAGGAAAAGATGCTCTGTGGGATAGCTACCCAGAGTGCACCGCTCCAAATACCACTGCAAGTGCCACAAGTGTGAACACACAACAACAGTTTCCCTTCAGTGCTCTCTGAGCGGCGCTGTAACTGCCGGAGCTGTAACTCTGCCAGTGTAGACATACCCTTAGCCTGGCACCTGCCTGCAGGAAGCTGCTCTAGTTAGTATCTCTGAATTTCAGTCTAAGCAATAGATTAGACATTAACAGAATCTCTTTATTTTAAAGGAAGAAAAGACTGGACATTTAAGAGACAGGGAAGCTTTGTATGCCACAGTCTTAAAGAACTGCACCTTTTTTATTGAGGAGGTGGAAACTCTGCAGGGGACAAGGACCTAGCCAGAGAATTTACTCTAGTCTTCACATTTTAAAAAAATCTGGCTCTTGCTCATGGGGAAGAGAAAAGGATTAAAAAAAATCTTACTTCTGACCTAGACGGCTGTACAAGGAATTTCACATTTGGTGATTTAAGAATGTACTGTTTGAACTGCTAGTGCTGTCTTTGCTGCAGTGTGAGTGGGGTCAAAACAGTCAAGATGTTACAGAGCTAAAAGAGAAGGGGGAGTTATGATCAGTAGCACTTCATTTGAAAGGAATGGGAAAGAGTTCCACTGATCTCTTTATACAGCCTCACAAAGTATATGGTCTCCAGTTTGGTTAATGTTCTGCTTGCTTAGGTAGGAATTTATCTCTGTTCATTCCTTCAGAGTGTTAATAGTAGAGCTGGTTGGAACTTTTTCATCAAAATGGTTTAGACTAAAAATGATGTTTTGGTCAAAATGTGTCAATTTTGACAATTTTGTGTAGGAAAAAACCTGAAACGCAGCATTGTGATAATATTGAAACATTAAAACATCTCATTTTGACTTTTTTCAGAATGGAACATCTTAATTTTTTTTGTTAGTTTTGAAACAAAAATAATTGTTTCTATATATTTTTGATTTGTAACTTTTTAAAATGTTTCAATTGCCTGACACTTTTTTTTAATCTCAGTTTGTGGGAAATTTCAATTTTTTTCCATCTTGGAATGGAAAAAAGTTCAAAATCACAATGAACTGCTACATGGAAAATCCAGTTCCCACCTGGCTCTAGCTAATAGTGGTAAAGGAAGTGTCACAAAAAAGGTGTTTCAAAATAGTTCATCTCAGAAAGGTGTTGGGGGGGGGGGGATTGTCCAATTAAAATTAATTTCTGCTCTTAATTTTCTGACTTAAATAGAGATAGAGCATGGATAAATTTGGTCCAACTGCATAGTACAGTAACTCCTGGAACTACACACACTTACGTCTTGGCACGGGCAAGGATGTTTTCTGAGCAGCAATCTTTAGGCTTTAAGCAGGACAAATGGAGCTACCAGAAACTTGTGGTGGGAGGATTCTCCAGGAGGATAAATCTGGTACCAGATCTTCACATCACGACTGTTTTGTTTCCCCAGGAAACTTGACAGGGAATTTCAGAGTAACTCACATATCATGATAGGAGTGATGCTTGCAATGTAATGAGGTTACAGAGAGTTTACAAGTGGAAAGAAATAACACAGGGAGTGGGCAGTCCACCCTGAATGGTTTTATTTAAATTAACGAGGAGGAAAACTGAAAGGAGATGTAGAAGTGGAATGCAAATAGTCCACTACTATCAAATCCCACAATACCCCTACTGAATAGATCCAGTGGCAAAAGGACTAACTCCCTTCCAGCACCCATTCGGGTTAGCTTTGGATGCTGAGTTCTTCATTATAAGAACATAGTCTTAAATGCACAGGTGTTGGGTGGCTTGTATACAGTGGGGCTCATTGCTTCATGCCAAAGACTCTAGTGATAAACTAAAAGGATGTATGCAGGAGCGATAGGATGGAGTTCCCTTAGGAAACATTGAGTCTCTGGGTATCACTGAGGCTCTGGAACCTATTCCAATGACTATTGTCAGACATTACTCAGGGCCCTTAGTTTCCTGATTTCTGGCTCGTGAAGGGATGCTGGTGCTTTCTGAGAAAGCAGCATAAGACAGACACTTTCTCCTTGTAAGTGTCTCTCCTCTCTTGATTCAGAGCCAGGTCTCTAGTCTGGAATTTGCTCTGGGTCTTTGCCAGAAGTATAATCCCTTATGTCAACAGCCAGGTCTGCTTGGCAGGACCACTCTGAGTAGACCTTGCAGTCAGTAAGCTGAGAGACCTGGCTGAGCCCTCTACTTCCTTGGAGTTCACCAGGCTGACTCTCCCAACCTTCAGGACTGCCTCGCCTCAGTCCGTTACTCCCTGGGGAAGAAATACATGGCTTCACCATGTTCCAGATGTTTCTAGTGATCTTCCCCAGACTACACTGACTGCATTCTGAAGAAATGGGGTTTCATTGCTAAGGAATTTGGAGCCAAAACCTATGCTCCAATTCAAAGGCTCTGGGGACATTTTGGAGTCTTCCCTGCAAGGTGATCTTGGTGGAACTGCTGAAAGCAAGGGAATTTGGGACTTACCAGAAATGCAGATCATTGCTTATGATTTTTTTTATCTTCTCTGAATTTGATTGCATTCCCTTTAGCTGTTGGGTATATCATCTTTTCACTTAGAATTATTTTCTTAAGTGTATCCAGGGGGCAGGACAAGGCTTTTAGTACAGCTATGTTGCATGCTTCAGTGGTACTGTATGAGGGCATTCATTCAGTGGCTCATTTAAGAAGAAAGCAGATGTTGACATGTCAGAAATGTAAGAACATTTTTTGTCTATAGTTAACTGCTTCTATCAGTTCAGACAAGCTTAATTCACCTTTACATTTCTGCAAACAAAGGGAGAACATTCACAAAAAGCAGAGAATTTCTCCAGAGCTCTTCAAACTGCTTCCCTGGTAGAGAATCAGACCATCTCTCGGTGTTTATTATTTAAAAAAGTTTTGGGTGAAACAGGCATTGGAATCTGTTGTGTTCAATTGATTTTAACTGAATGCATTCTTAAAAATGCACCAGCAGTGGCTTTAAGTTAACATGATGTAAAGATCAATTGTCCCCATATTTCCTCAGAATAGTGATGCTTTCCTTGTGACCACATAAAATCTTTCATGTTCCACTCTCTCCCTGCTCTCATCATTGTTAGACTAACATTTTATACTTTATCTGTCTGTTTGCATTATGCTGCTAAAGTAATTTGAACTCCTCTTTCTGCATGATGATTATAGAAATGTCAAAAGTATCCGTGTAACATTAGGCTTTTTTCTCCAAATTTAATGAGTCCCAATGTAAAACAGATTTGTTTTGCTTCTTAGCCCACTCCTAGCTGCATAAAGTTGCATTTTCTGAATTATTGTAATGTTTGGGGATAATTAATGAGTAATATGGCCTAACTGCACACTGTGTCTCATATCCTTATTTACATGCATGTAAACGAGTAAGCCAAAAATGAAGTTTACATGCCAATGTAACCATTTCAGAGTTGCATACTATTAAAAACAAACAAATAAGCTGACCCCTGCTAAGCATTTGTGCTAGTGGTAGAAGAGGGTACAGGATTCTTCTCTCCACTCCAACCCTTTTCAGCAGTAAGGTGATTGACAGGCTACCACCCAGCTGGTGCATCAGTCTCAGCAGAGTGTGGTCAGGTCCCCTGAATCACTAGTGCACATACCATAGGATGCTGCAATTGCCAGGTGTGTGCATGCACTACCTCTTAAAGCATCAGTAAAGTGACACATTCACTCCACTCTCAGTGTGAACCATACTGGCCTGATGGCTCTGGCGCCTTCTAAGCAGCAAGTACCCCTCCACTCCCCCTCACAAAATAGCTCTGTATATGAAAAGGAGTATTTTACTGAACCCGATGGCTCATTACAGAGCACCGTTACCCCCTGCAGTTCAACATCCATTATGGAGCAGAAGGCTCCATAATTCCGACTGTACAGAAGAGGAAAATTCAAACTGAGTGTGTGCGTGTGTGTGTGTGTGTGTGGGCAGGGGGAGGTCAGGTTCAGAAGCGAATCAGAGGCTGTGTGAAAGCAGGAGCAGTAGGCTGGAGGTATCAGCCTGGGAGCTGGTTGTATGTGGGAGGCTGAGCAGCAGGCAGCCTGAGAGCTGTCACTGAAAGTCAGGCAAGGGAAGCAGCCTTTTGCCTACTGCCCACAAGGGACTAGCAGTCTAATCTGCAGGAGCACCCATGGCAGTGGCCTGAGTAGCCCCCAGGGTGTGGTATTGTGCGGATAGGGAGATGACTGTCTCAAGGCCCAGCAAGGAGTCAGATGATAATAAAACCCTTGTTCACTGTTACAGCATTAAGCAGTGAGATGTGGTCTGGGCTTTCATGCCAAGCTCACTTAATATATATAAAAATATATGGAGATATACCTATCTCATAGAACTGGAAGGGACCCCAAAAGGTCATTGAGTCCAGCTCCCTGCCTTCACTAGCAGGACCAAGTACTGATTTTGCCTCAGATCCCTAAGTGGCCCCCTTAAGGATTGGGCTCACAGCCCTGGGTTTAACAGGCCAATGCTCAAACCACTGAGCTATCCCTCCATTGTTGCAAGGAGTCTTAAAATCTTTAACCTTTCATTCAACACCCAGAAGAAAGAGACAGTTACATGCTTAAAGCAAGTATTAAGGAAGGGTTTCATTTTAATAAGTTCACTTGTTCTCTTTTCCTTGAGCCGCCTAGAGCCTTTTATGTGTCTTTTTATGTGATATTAGCCATTAATTTGGAGGGGAAAGAGAGAACTTTTAGACGGTCTGGAGCTGTTGTTGGAAACTGATCCTGTTTCCTTTTGACAATACAAATGCACAAAACGGGAGAGGAAAGAATTACCAAGATAGAAAATGCAGCTTCTGTCTCTGGTGCTGACTTTTATTTGCATCCTTGCTATTGGAGAAATACAGCCCAGCACATGACCTTATCAGCCACTTCCAGAACTGGCAAACATTTACCAGTGTCAGGCCGTTTGAAGCATTGCTTTTAGCTAGCCTCTCCGGTCACAGCCTCACGGAGCTGTTGCAGAAGTTGTCTTGACAGCTAAGCCAGACTTTTATTAGACAGAAAACAAAAAGGAAGAGACAAGGAGGGGAAAAAAGCACAAATAAGGTGGGGAAGGAAAACGACACATCAAGGTGGGCACAGCAGTAGGAACCACAGGCTCACATCCCAGGTAATGCTCTGGCTTTAGCCAAAGCTGGTGGAGGGGGTGATGTTGTCTAGTTCCCTCTCTAGCCAGGTCCAGTCAGGGTGTCTTCCAGGGTCAAGTTGATTAATGCCTGAGGTGTTATGGTGGATTCTGGGTCCCAGGAGATGATGTGGGTCATAGCCATGGTTGTATAACTCACTTCTTACAGCCCATTCCAGGGCTACCCAGAGGAGAGGGCAAGAGGGACAATTTGCCCCAGGCCCCACAGGGCCCCCCACGAGGGTTTTTTGGGGCCCCTGGAGCGGGATCCTTCACTTGCTCCGGGGGCCCCGGAAAACTCTCGTGGGGCCCGGGCCCCCAGAGCTTCTTCTGCTCTGGGTCGTCGTTGGCAATTTGGCGGTGGGGGGTCCTTCTGCTCTGGGACCCGCGGCCCAAGTGCCCTGCAGACCCGCGGCAGGGGGTCCTTCCTGCACTTTGGTGGTGGGTCCCGGGGCAGATCTTCGGCAGCAATTCGGTGGCGGGGGCCCCCCGCCAACGAAGACCCCAGGCCCCCTGAATCCTCTGGGCGGCCCTGGCCCATGCATCCCATAATTAAGTCCAAGAAGGGCTGGCAAACTCATCCTATTAAAATTAATCAAAACACATTGTGTTGATTAACTATAAACATTTCCTCCCATTTCCAAACCTTTTCATCTCATTGTTATGCCAACTTGTAACTTTACCAGGAACCTTGAAGATCCCTTATCACAGTTCTCGTAACTTCAGTAATGCAGTTTGTACCAGGCTGTGTATTTGTAACGTTTGCTTACTTCTATAAACAACTTTACATAGCCTGCTGAGTTGGGCTTCTTTTGCCTTGGACAACTTAAGTGTACAGGCCTCTGCACAACAGCTCTTGTTCTTGTCCCCAGCACTGAGCAATCCTTAGGGACTGGGTTAAGAACTGGTGGTTTGAGCCTATTTTTAACTATTATATCAATTGTGCCTATGGCATCTGCACCTCTTACTTTTTGGCAGCCTTGGTAAAGCACTCGTGTGTTACCTGAAGTATGTTAGTGTTTATAGGAACCTGCCTATGGCTAGAGACTGAGGGACCTAATGCGCCGAGTGCTTTCAACACTTGCCTCCAAGCTTACAGTGCACAGAGAGTGCTATCAAGCAACCAAAGGCATAGAGGAAACCAGTGTACTGCAACACTCACATCAATTCCCTGTGGATTCAGTTAGTATTTTGCACTGTGTGAGGTACTCCCAAATGTTCAGCTTAAACCTGGGAATTCCCTGCAGAGTTCTGGATGAGGGGAGAAAAAAAGAGAAGAGAAAATCCTATAGGATTTTTACTATCAATTTGACAATTTTCTAATGTGCTGGGACAGAATCATAATATTTAATGTTGCTTAGGTGAGTTAATGGGAACACTCTATTGCCTTCATAACAGGAAAGAGGTTTAAGCAGAAACGGGAAGAAGCATAAAGAGCTACTGAGCCAAATTCAGGCCTGTTGTAAATGGGTTCAACTCTGCTGAGTTCGGATAACTATTCATTGCCCATTTATGGAGGCAGTTACTGCAGAGAACTACAATATTGCTCAATGTATTGATTTTTGAGACATTGGATCCACATAACCTTGGCTGCAATAGCTCCACTTATAAAATGTCTTCCACACTGACCTATTTGGGTTTATTCCTGAAAGACCGCTGCACAAATGCTCTACCTGCCACTCACCCACTGCACAGCATAACCACAGCACTTAAGGAGCAAAGATGGTCTTATGTTCAGATCTCTAACCAATTTCTCCCAAGAGCTTTAAGGAGAGTATGCCAATTTTGTAAAATCTCCACATTTTCCAGCTGATGGACCTGTAGCTGGGGCACATTCATAGACTCTTCTCACAGCTACTTGAAAACTTCATTGCTAACATAAAATATTATTTCAATTTTGTCAACTGCATTTGCAGCAGTGCTATAGTCTAATTGTTGACAAGATTTTTTAAAGTTTGCAGATACTTTCCTTATGTCCTGGAGATATTCTGTATGTTTTTTTTTTAAAATGAGGTATTTATTCATAAAAAGATATGTCAGACTCAGTTTTGCAAAGAATCAAAGAGCTTCTGTACTGGAGTGCCTGGGGAGAATTTTAAAAACTAAAGCGTGCCTAGAATTAAAGCTCCTGGTTAGATGGGTTAGCCTAAAATGCAGGTTAAGCATCAAAGCTTTCTGTGCACATGATAAAGGATGAGCTATTTTCCCCTGCAGAAAAAATCCCAGAACGAGTAATAAAATTTGATTAATTTAAATTCGTTTTGTTACACTTCTGTGTTCAAGCTTGATAAAGATCCACTGATACCTTGGTTATGTTTATATTGTTGAGAAGTATATTGATTTCTTTCCTTATCTGAAAATCAAATGTATAATTCTGGAAACCTGCAACCATACCACCTCAGGCTGAGATCTCATCATATTTCCCAAGCTTAACAGGCTCAGGTCTTGTTTAGTTATTGGTTGGAAGACCTCCAAAAATATCTAATGGATAGAGGCAATGCTATTAGTGATTCAGAAGGTGGCACTCTTCCCCATGAGTGAAATAATGTTCTTAAATTGAGGTAGGGGACAACATATTGCTGGAGTTGCGATCTTCTGGGTGACAGGGCTCAGCTGCCCTGGAGGTCCCTTCCTGTTTATATCTTACATTCCTAAAATATGCTTCAGATAGTAACCTGCAGCAACTAGGAAGGGATTCCCCCCTCCCCAGTCTACCCTGGGGTTGTTGTGGCTTCCCCGCTCTTTCCCTGCCCTCTGAACATCAGAAATGGCCACAGCTAGAGATGGGATGATGGGACTCTAGACATGGTAGGCTAGTGCTCTGAAATGTTACTGATCATTCTTGCTTTCTCTCAGGTGCTTGGCTGGTTGATTCTTAGTCACATGCACAGGTCTAACTGATCGCTATATGTTAGGTTGGGAAGGAATGTTTCCCCCAGGTCAGATTGACAATGACCTTGGGGTTTTTTGCCTTCCTCTACAGCATGGAGTGTGGGTTGCTTGCAAGGATCATCTGGGTATATCTTAGTTAATTCCATGCCATTTAAGGGCCTCAGACATTGGCCCACCTTGATGCCTCCTGTTCTCTGCCTGTGCCAAACAATAGTTTAGTCTCCTGAGGGCTGTAGTCTTTGGTTGCTGGGTGTAGAGTGTGGGTGGCTGTGTGGTGTTGGTGACCTGTGATATACAGAAGCTCAGACTAGATGATCAGGTGGTCCTTTCTGGCCTTAAATGCTTCAACAGTGAACCTTTAAAAGAGTTCATTCAGGGTTCATTTCTGCAAGGTACTGAGCAGTCTAGCCCTGAAAAAATGAAAATTGATGAAAACGGGACTGCTTATGTGCTTAAAGTTAAACATGTGCTCAAGTGTTTTGCTGGAGTGGGGCCAGAGTGTTTAGTACCTTGCAGGATGGAGCTCATAATCCCATGTCATTTTTTGTTAGACTAGGGTACCTAGCCTTGATGTTCTGGCCAATTTCCAATTTGGGTGACATTCTACTTACTTAAATTTCTCCGGCAGTTCATTTGGATTTTTATTGTTATAGTTTGTTTCTGGTAGCACCCGTAATGTGCTAGACACTGCACAACTACAAAAAAATAAAAAGGCACAACAACCCCTGGCCCAATGCTTTGCACTGCAAAAAGAGACCAAACAAATAGACAGAGATGGAGGGTCGGAGAAAGGGGAGCAAGAAACAAGTAAGGCAGGCAAGAAGTGATATACAGATGGCCTATATTTCCAAAAGAGATGAGTGATATTGGATGTCTTCACTTGCTGGGTGCTCAACTTGAGACACCTCATTTTCAGAAAATGCTTTTCACCCACCCTCTAAAAATCAAACCCTTTTAAGGTGCCTCTAGCTGGGCAACAAAAATCGATAGTCATCTGGAAAATTTAGTCCACCTATACGTATAGACCAGCACCAATTACTGTACAACTATGCTGTTACGGAATTTGAGAGAATTCCTTTGACGCTCACTATATGGCTGACTTTGTGGGTATACCATAGGCTGATTCATTTTTGAGAGTAGATATCCTCTGCTTAGCTGGGACTGATGGCCCTGGGGAGGGTACTGTGGTCTGGAGAAACGATTATAGCAATGGGATTTAGGTGGCATCCTAACCCTGGTTCTGTCACTAGCTCACTGTGAGACCTTGGGAAGTCACTTCACCATCTCTGAAATCAGCATAATATTTACCCATCTGACCGTGTTATGAGAATTAATTAGTTAATGACTATGAAATGTTTTGAACATGTATATTTTTATATAAGTGCCAGTTTCCTGCAGATAGGGAGGTTATTTGCTGACCTTGTATGCAGGCTGTGGGGCTTGTGAAAACTCAAAGTCCATCATGGGAAAATTTGGTGTTATTTACAGACTGTAAAAGAGGATTTTTCTCATTTATTTTATGTACTACCCATCAAATGTGCTTTTAGTGTCTTTTGTGCAATGGAATTATTGGTTTATAATTGTACCTGGGGCTGTCAAGCAATTAAAAAAATAATCACGATGAAAAAAATTTATTGCACAATTAATCACGCTGTTAAACAATAATAGAATACCATTTATTTAAATATTTTTGGATGTTTTCTACATTTTCAAATATATTGATTTCAATTACAACACAGAATACAAAGTGTACAATGCTTACTTTATATTTATTATAAATATTTGCACTGTAAAAAACAAAAGAAATAGTATTTTTCAATTCATCTCATACAAGTACTGATGCAATCTCTTTATCATGAAAGTTGAACTTACAAATATAGAATTATGTACAAAAAAACCTGCATTCAAAAATAAAACAATGTAAAACTTTAGAGCCTACAAATCCACTCAGTCCTACTTCTTGTTCAGCCAGTTGCTCAGACAAACAAGTTTGTTTACATTTGCAGAAGATAAATGCTGCCCGCTTCTTGTTTACAATGTCAATTGAAAGTGAGAACAGGTGTTCGCATGGCACTGTTGTAGCCTGCGTCGCAAGATATTTACATGCCAGATGCACTAAAGATTCATATGTGCCTTGATGCTTCAACCACCATTCCAGAGGACATGCGTCCATACTGATGACGGGTTCTGCTTGATAACAATCCAAAGCAGTGTGGACCAAAGTCATGTTCATTTTCATCATCTGAGTCAGATGCCACATCAGAGTGTTGCTCTTTTAAGACTTCTAAAAGATGCTTCACACCTCATCCCTCTCAGATTTTGGAAGGCACTTCAGATTCTTAAACCTTGGGTCGAGTGCTGTAGCTATCTTTAGAAATCTCGCATTAGTATCTTCTTTGCATTTTGTCAGATTTTCAGTTAAAGTGTTCTTAAAATGAAAAAATATGTGCTGGGTCATCATCTGAGACTGCTATAACATGAAATATATGGCAGAATGTGGGTAAAACAGAGCAGGAGACGTACAATTGTCACCCAAGAAGTTCAGTCACAAATTTAATTAACACATTATTTTTTTAACAAGCATCATCAGCATGGAAGCATGTCCTCTGGAACGATGGCTGAAGCATGAAGCTGCATATGAATCTTTAGCGCATCTGGCATGTAAATATCTTGTGACGCCAGCTACAACAGTGCCATGCGAACACCTGTTCTCACTTTCAGGACATTGTAATTAAGAAGTGGACAGCATTATCACTCGTAAATGTAAACAAACATTTCTCTTAGCGATTGGCTGAACAAGAAGTAGGACTGAGTGGACTTGTAGTCTCTAAAGTTTTACATTGTTCTGTTTTTGAGTGCAGTTATGTAACAAAAAAAGCTACATTTGTAAGCTGCAGTTTCATGATAAAGAGATTGCATTACAATACTTATATGAGATTAATTGAAAAATACTATTTCTTTTATCATTTTTACAGCACAAATATTTGTAATAAAATAATAATATAAAGTGAGCTCTATACACTTTGTGTTCTGTGTTGTAACTGAAATCAATATATTTGAATATGTAGAAAAACATCCAAAATATTTAATAAATTTCAATTGGTAGTCTATTGTTTAACAGTGTGATTAATCATGATTTATTTTTTCAATTGTGATTAATTTTTTTAGTTAATTGCATGAGTTAACTGTGATTAATCAACAACCCTGATTGTAACTCCTGCAGTTTTTTTGGCAAGGTAAAATTAAAAGCACCTGGCACTTTCCAGACTTTTGAACCTTTAATTTTCGTCCGTCTTTTCCTTATCTTGACATACCAAAATCACTGTGGACTTCTTCTTGTCTTATAGACAGGGACAGCTCCAGGCACCAGCAAACCAAGCAGGTGCTTGGTGTGGCCAATGGAAATGGAGGTGGCACATCCAGGTTTTTGGTGGCAATTCGGCGGCGGGTCCCTCGGTCCCTCTCCTCCTCTTTGAGCTGCTGCCGAACTGCTACTGAAGAGGAAGAGAGGGAGTGAAGGGCCTGCTGCCGAATTGCTGCAGAAGAATGAAGCGGCATGATCAAGCTGCTGCCGAAGTGCCGCCGATCAGCTTTTTTTTTTTTCTCCGCTTCGCCGCTTGGGGCAGCAAAAACGCTGGAGCCGGCTCTGCTTGTAGAATTACTGCGTGCTGTTAAAAAAATCTGTTTTGTTCCATACACACTCACAGTCCCCCGCAACCAGAATAGGTGCAAGCCTGCCCCTAGCTTATTACTGTTTTGGTAATACATACATCTTGTGCATTTTCAATCCAGGTTTCTCCTGATCCCAACTTTTCTTCTGTTGCACCTCTGCCCAGTAATCAGTGTATTTCCTGGTATGAACTTTATGAAGCCATGGGATTCTTTAAAATGAAAAGCACTACAGAGTGCACACTTCTTATCTTTAATTCAGTGATGTTGCACAGTTTCATAAAATATTTTTAGTTTTATTACTTTTCTCTTTTCAAATTAGAAACATTTAATTTCTTGAGATGGAGAAAAAATCTACAAAGAAATAATTTCTGCTCTGGACAGCACTATCATATTAAAGTGCTGTTGCATAAATAAAATGGCTTCACATGAGCGCTAGACTTGAAGGGCTCTAAAAATGATTAAATGCATTAACAAAATGGAATGCTCAGCACCTGACCAAGACTGCAAAGCATTTCAAATATCGACGAGAAGGGTTGTATGTGTTTATTTTGTTAAACTTGGAGCATCAAATAACATGGTCTTATGCATCTTACAGATTGCATTTTTTTTGTTTCCTTACAAGTGGAGCATCAATGCACGTAAACAAAACAGTTCCACTCAGAAAAGCACATAGCTCAGAGCATTCTGTCCCATTTTCAGTGACCTGGAAAGCACAAAGAGCGCTGTGCTACAAAAAATGGCTTTACTAAGATATTTGTAGACAAATAGTACCTTCATTATCAACATAAATTTAAAACCTATCAGTTTCCTTGGAGAAAGCTATTACCAGGAAAATGGGAGCATGGAGCTGTATCATACCATCGTTTCATTTGGGAAATGTTGAGAAGCAGCAATGATAATGAATTTGAAAAGCAGCATCTCTGTCAGTGGCAGGGTAAAATAGTAAGAAATTAAAGACTGAAAAATAATATTCTCCAAACAAACTGCTTGGACAGTGGCTCACAGAATGAAACTCTTATCACAGAAGATGCCCCAGCAAATGCATTATTTTATTACATTATTTTCCTGTGCAATATTACACAACATAATGAGAGACAAGGCGGGTGAGGTACTATCTTTTATTGGACCAACATGTGTTGCTGAAAGACATGCTTTTGAGCTCCACAGAGCTCTTTAAGTCTGAACACAGCTACAACAACAGTGGAAACTGTTAATAATAACAAGGTATTATTCTAAGTATGGAAAGTCAATTGAAATAAATTATCACATAGTGACGGAGATTATGGGTCTCAAACCTTGGTCCACAGGGCTCTGACAAGCCAGTAAGCTCCAACTTGCCAACTGTCACCAGAACTAAATGCTGAAGTCTGACAGGGCTCCAGGCCTGGGGTCTGAGAGGCAGAACTCTGGGGGGGGGGGTTCCTGATTGGTTCTCTGCTTGTATTTAAACTAGGGTGACCAGATGTCCCGATTTTATAGGGATAGTCCCAATTTTTGGGTCTTTTTCTTATATAGGCTCTTATTATCCCCCACCCCGTCCTGATTTTTCACATTTGCTGTCTTGTTTTTCACATTTGCCTAATTTAAACTGAGCACAGGAACGGGATGTTGTCCATGCAGCTGGGTTTTCCAGACTTAGGACTGCTTCCCTTGTGCTACAGACTCCTAGTGCCTGATTCTGATCTTCTGGTAACTTGACCTTTACTGCCTCCTGAAACCTGACTCAGTCTTTCCCTCTGGCATATATCAGATTCTGATCTCCTGGTATCTGACCCAGCCTGGCTCCTGAATGCCATGCCGATCACTAGGTCAGACCGCTCACATCCTGGTTGTGACACATAGCCATTAAAATGAAGCAAGGGGTACGACACTTCCCTTTGCTGCTGTATACATGCTCTTTTCTTTGAAGTCTGATTAATATGGCCAGCCTGCTGTATACCTCGCCACTTCCTCTTCACTCCAGTTCAAGTCCATCTAATCCACCTGCTGAATGACTGCTCACTGGCCTTCAGAGCAAGATATAGGCCAGGGAGCGGATGGGTGCAGCAGGCAGTAGGGGTTTGAAGGAAATGGAAGCTTTGCCAGTGAGAATCTAGGGAAGGAAATAGAACTCACATGTGGCAAAAAGACCATTCAGTAGGTAGGATGTGGAAAGAATGGAATCTTTGCCAGCATGAATAAATGTGAGGCAGGCAAAAGAAAGTGGGGCTGTCATTTGGGGAATAGACCAGAGCACAGGTGGGATTGCAGTTATGCCTATGAGAATTAAGGTGAGGACAGTCAGGTAGGTGAGTGCAGGTAAGGCAGTGCAGTCTAGAAAAAGGGCTTATCATTTCTCTTGCAATGATTAATCTCTGCATCATACAATACCATCTATTTTTAACCAGAATTCCCCATTGGTGGTGGTCTATTTAAACACTGACCACTCAATCTGACTTCAGAAGAGCATTTTATTCATTAGGCAAGAAAACAAATGTGGCAGAAGAGGTACATTTCCAGAAGGGTGGGATCACTTCTGAGGCTGCAATTTTTGCCGGCAAAACTTATATCTGCAGTTCAATTCTGAGTAGCTTCCCTTTGGTTACCAGATTGCTAGAAGGTAAAAAATCAATGTTTTAGAATTACAGGTACTCAGATTGAGCACTCAGTTCAAAATGTGAACTAAATTATGCCTGCATACAAGGTGGGTAGGCCTTGGTCTGGCTGGAAATATCCATCTGAATGACCAAACACTCAGTTATAATTTGTTCAGTGTACTCAGTCCAAAGACAAATATAAATCAATATACAGTCCTCAGATTTCGATGACCTTTATGTAGCAGTGTTCAGAAAATATTATTCAGGATGGCACTAGTATCCTGCAGCTCAGTACTTTGCTCTTATCACATGATTAATTGCAGAAGATTCTTATTATAATTATTTGTATTAAAATATGTAAGACAGAATAATAAGACACACATCAGAAGAAATTAGCATAAATAAAATAATACAATCTCATGAAGTTTAGTAGAAGAATGGTATTTTTAATTTCATAAACCTTACATTAACAATGTTCTGAAATTAATATGAGATATAATAGTACTTGAATTAAATTTAAAATTAAACAAAATAAAGATCTATCTTTCTTGCATTTTGCCTGTAGAGTGATTGAGAAATTTTTTTAAAGTAGTATTTAGAAGAAAGTTGGCTGTAAACCCTTACACAATGCAAGTTTTATTATATTAAACATGTATAAACAACCAAAACATAAATGGCTCATTAGTGCTTCCTACCAAGAGCAAGTGTTTCTCATACACAGATAGTCCTACTGAAGACTAAGGCATAGCACACAGAGAAATATTAGCATAAATAAAAGTTATGTGATATAGTTTTAAAAGTAAACCTGATATATTATGGATATATGGTGCTGGAACAATGTCATTGAAGATATTGGAAGGCTAGCTAAAGCAATGCTATAAAGTTATATTAAACTGTAATATTATGCTGTAATATTAACATAATACAATTAAGGACCACTGTATTTTAAAATTAATTAAAGTGTTATGAGCTGGATTTAAGGGGTTGGGGGGAGGGATTGCTCAGTGGTTTGAGCATTAGCCTGCTAAACCCAGGCTTGTAAATTCAATCCTTGAGGGGGCCATTTAGCGATCTGGGGCAAAAATCTGTCTGGGGATTGCCTGTTTTGAGCAGGGGGTTGGACTAGATGACCTCCTGAGATCCCTTCTAACCCTGATATTCTATGGTTGAGTTGAAACTGATGTGTGAATGTGCTCTTCATTTAAGGTAGTTGTAAGAGACAGTTAAGGGGCCACATCTAAAACAAAGTATACTGGAGTTTGCATGGAAACTAGCACCATGTGGGCCAGGGGCAGCTCTAGCCATTTCGCCGCCCCAAGCACGGTGGCGTGCCGCGGGGGGCACTCTGCCGGTCGCCGGTCCCGTGGCTCCAGTGGACCTCCTGCAGACGTGCCTGCGGAGGGTCCGCTGGTCCCGCGGCTCTGGTGGACCTCCCGCAGGCGTGCCTGCGGATGCTCCACCAGAGCCGCGGGACCAGCGGACCCTCCGTAGGCACGCCTGCGGGAGGTCCACTGGAGCCACCTGCCGCCCTCCCGGCGACTGGCAGAGCGCCCCCCGTGGCATGCCGTCCCAAGCATGCACTTGGCGTGCTGGGGCCTGGAGCCGCCCCTGATGTGGGCAGAGGGTACTGTTCTGACCAGGGTTGTGTGTACAGAAACAGAGACTCTGAGGTAGAGCAAGAAAACCATGGAGCAGCTTATAAGCTTGGTGTGACACTGGGAGAAGCCCAGAGAAAGTTTGTGGGGTGGAGGCTTTGGCTAAAAGAAGCTAGGGCTGCAAACTGAGATACAGCTCCATTTTGGTTTTGGTTCCCCCTGTCCTTGGAGAAGCAGGAAATTGCACATTCTTTGTTAATAAAAAAGAAAGAATCAAAGAAAATACCAGACTAGTTAAGATTTTCAAAACTGTCTACAGGATCTATAAGTATAATTTGGAGAAACAGTACAGCCCAGTGGACAGGGCACTGGCTGAGAAGTTGGAAGACACTGGTTCTATTCCAGTGGTGTTAATGACCTGCTGATTTGGGAGCAAGTCACTTCACTTCTCTGTTTCCCCTTCCCGCCTGCCCTTGTTTGTGTTAATAAGCCTATGATCATAGAAATAATGAACAAAATATGCTAGTCAGTGCTAATTAACATCTTCAGAATTTACATAGGAGGAGCAAAGGAGGAAGAGTGAGGTGAGAAGTTGGAGGAAGTGTGATGCAGTATTGCTTTTGGCTCACTTTCATGGTCAGCAGCCATAAATCCTGTGGTATTTACTGGGGCTGCACAGAATTTATTTTTTTTTAAGTGAAAGCTTTATTCTACATTTTTTTACAAAGATTAGCCAAATTACACAAAGCCTATGTTACACTGTCAGCATGGCTATTTAGTCACTGGGACATTCTTTAACTACATCTGAAAAAGAGTCCATCCCCAAAACAAAGCAAAGGAAGCAGCACTTGTCGATTAATCAAACTGTTAAAACAAGGCAGAACAATAACATTTACATTAATCATATACAGTATTATTATTTTGACTCCATTGAAATCCATAACAAGATGCAAGGCTCATAATCTCCCAGACGGAGAACAATTCTATCTCCCCCAAGCAAGGTGATTGCAGCGTTTCTGCTGGGGATGTGCAGAAGAGGGCTTTAGAACATAAGTGGCCTCTTGATCAGAGGCATGGTGTCTGAGAACCAACAGCATGGGAGAGAACTGTGGAGTCTTTCCAGGGTAGGAACATGAAGTCTGCTTTGATGACTCAGCAATCTGTAACCTACTTCAGTACTGTGTGATTTATGCACATCATAAATGCCCCATCTGTGAAACCAGACAAAATAAAGAGAACTGGCAGGCCATGTACTTGTGTAGCTGCTGGTGGAAGAGGTAGACAGCATGTGATCAGCTTTATAGTGAGAGGCTATCTGCAAGGCCTAACAGCTAGGGGAGACCCCCTGCTCTGCTAGCAGGGAGTGGAGTAAAGAGCCAGCATTGTCATGGAAACTCCTGAAGATCTTGTATCTCTCTTAGCAGGTTGTTTCCTCCCAGGGGTGGCTCCAGGCCCCAGCACGCCAAGTGCGTGCTTGGGGCGGCAAGCCGCAGGGGGTGCTCTGCTGGCGCCGTGAGGGCGGCAGGCAGGCTGCCATCAGCAGCTTGCCTGCGGAGGGTCCGCTGGTCCCGCGGCTTTGGAGGACCTCGACGGGACCAGCGGACCGTCCGCAGGCAAGCCGCCGAAGGCAGCCTGCCTGCCGTGCTTGGGGCGGCAAAATTCCTAGAGCCGGCCCTGTTTCCTCCTCCTTCCTTTTCACATGACCTGCGTCTCAATTTGTTGGTAAGATACAGACCTCCAGGAGGCAAATTATTGTCTTGAAAGGGAGCAGAGAAGGAGGCCCTTTCTTAGTCCTGAGTAAAGCAGTAAATGGCCTAGCAGATTTCTTCCTGCCCGGGTTATGGGCTTAAATGATGGGGATCTCTGGGCTTGTTTACTGAAATCAAAGCCCATGGGATATAGGCCAAAATGTCAGATGGTTTACTTAAATCCATTCTCACACACCATGCATGGAGTGAGGGAGATGAATATTCCCCATCCTGTGTGAAAGAGGGGTTCATATGATTCTAAGGCACATCTCTTCCTCTGACCCCCCCACGGGTCTCATTGCATGGCAGGAAAGTCGCAGGGGGCCAGACAGGCTGAGGAAAGAGTGGGAATCTCTTCTTCCGTGGTGCTTACAAGAAACAATGAACACCGCCTGAGGCTTTATGGGAGGTCCCAGAAAAGCCATGGCCAGAGGGAGACTCTGGGCAGGCAGCAGGGATCAGAGTTCTATCTAGGTATTTATATGGCCCTCATTATAGTAGTATCTGAACACCTCTCAGTCTGCAATGGATTTATCCTCATAGCCCCCCTAAAAGGTAGGGAGGTATTATCCCAATTTTACAGGTCAAAAATGAAGGCCTGTGGTAGAATACCTGATTTGCTCGCAGTCACACAGGAAGCCTGTAGCAGACCTGGGAATGGGACTCAGGAAACCAGTGGTTTTAATGCACCACTGCACTAGACCATGCTTCCTACCCCTGTTGTTCTGGCTTCCTGTTTTCCCTCTACAATTCAGACAGATCCTGGCCTGGGGGCAGACTCTGAGGCCTACCCCTCTACTCACCATGGAATGATGTTGAGTATCGCCATGAGTGGAAACTTGTGGAGATTCCTCTTTGTGCAGGTTTTACCATGAGATGGAAGGGACAATCCAGCCCCTAATTAAGTGGGCTGAATTTCAGAGGTACTGCAACTCATTACTTCAAAGACGATGGTTTCCACAGACCTCTCAGACTTTTTATTTGGATGGTATTATGTGATTTTTGTATTTTTTTTGCAGACCTACATAAAACTCAATTTATAAGTAATTTCAGGGTGGCTGACCAGCAGAGTACAATTTTCTGTTATTCAAATTGTAACCAGTTCTTGACTTCCCTGAAGTTATTTACAGCTAGATTATTGATATAACAGAGTGGGCTCATGAAAGTTAGAGAATATCCTCCATAGCAACTCCTTTTCCATCTAATACTTGTTAGAGTAGGTGATAAACTGCCTTGCCTCAATGCTATTCAAGGGCTGAGACAGTACAACAGTTTTGGCAATGTCGGCATTTTAATGAAAACAGGTCTGACAGATAGATGGTGCACCAAAGAGCTGGAAAAAGGTTATCAAGTAGCTTGGGTTTATGAAGAGTGGCATTTTAAGCATAGCTTCGATGCATTTTTTTCACAAAATACATTAAGATGCATCTCAAGTGGGTTAGGGGTACTAGCTACCCTGCCTTGCGTACAGATGAAGAATCTCACAGTTAGCATGTTCAGATTTACAATAAAGTGAAGGTTTCTGTGCAAGGTCATTACACAGCTGTCAAGCCAGCCATTAGACTCCTGGACACTGCATACATTTATTTTGTAGAAAACTGAATCTAGCAAACACCCAAAATACCATTAGCCTAAAAAGCTATTTGATTAGTCCACTAAACAAATAAAGAACAGTCATTCCCTTCGTAAATAAGGAAACAGAAGTTTTACAGAGGGCTGCATTCTAAATAACTGTGGCCAAAGAATCCCTTTCTGTGGTACCTATAATATCCAAAAATATACTTGACCTGCAGGAGGAAATGGACATATGCAAAAAGGCTCCATATCTCCACCTTGGCTATTGAACCACTGGCTATCTATCTTAGGGTTTTTTGCTGCCCATCACTGTAGTATCTGAGCGCCTTCTTCATAAAATCAATAATGAAAGTAAAATCCCTGGTGTGCTTCATAGAGTTTGTTATTTCTCCCTTTTGGGGGTCAGAACTCTGCTTGGGGTAGGTGTGTTTCTTGAGGGGGTAAGAGGGAGTTGGTAGGAGGTTGCCATGGTCTGAACCCTGATTTTGAGGCATCCAGGATGTTGGCTGACCTCATATGGTGTTGGAGGTTCCTATTTTTTCAGTTATTTTGCCCAGGAATGGGAGGTGGGAGATGGGAAGGTAATTGGAGAACTCTTCAGAGTTGAATGTTGGCTTCTTGAGGATTGGGCAAACTATCTCATTTGTCAAGGAGTTTGGTAGGTGTGCTTCTCTGAAAGAGGCACTGATTATTTCCTTCAGTATTGGGCATAATTATTTCACTGGCTTTTAACAATCAGGAGGAGCATAAATCCATTTGTGGATCTAATATTTTTCAGGGCTTCTTGAACTTAGGCCTGTGGGAGGGGGCCCAAACTCAGTCAGTGGTGGTGGGATGGATAGTACAATCTGATCAGGGTGGAATTTTATTTCCCAGTTACATCCATATGTATTCCGTTGATCTTATCATTGAAGTATCACTGACAGCTCCTCACAGCAGTTGATGTTTGGGTCTGGTGTCTGGGCCATGTAGTCTGGGTTGATTAGTCAGTTCACTTTGCAAAATAGCTCTATAGCCATGATTCTGTTGTGTTGATTGCAGAGGAGGAGATGGCTTATTTTGCTTCCTTTACTGCAGTGGCATAATCCTGTAAGTGTTATTTTACTGCTGGCAGGGGCATTCAGAGAGGTTTTTGTACCACTGGCACTCTAACTTTCTGCCTGTACACTTCATGTGCGGTAGTTCAGCTCTGAATCAGGGTGATCTTTTTGGTTGGGGTGGAGCGAGTGAACGGCCTGGGGCCAAGACATCAGTGGTAGTGGACATCAGGGGACTGTACTATTGAATCAACTCAAGGGTGACTGGGCCAGTTATTTGGGTGGCTTGTTCTCCAAGGGTGAGAGGAAAACTTAGGGAGTTCAGGCACCTTTGGGGGCAGACCAGGTTTGGCTGCTCACCATCCACTTTGGTAAGGAAGGGTCTGATCCAGTGGTGAGCGGGAGCCGGTTCCCACCGGTTTGCGGGAACCGGTTGTTAAATTTAGAAGCCCTCTTAGAACAGGTTGTCCCATGCGGGACAACTGGTTCGAAAAGGGCTTTTAAATTTAACAACCCGTAAAGCTCCAGCAGCTCCCCACCCCGGGCCCCAGCTCACCTCTGTCTCCTCCCCTGAATGCGGAAGCCTGGGAGCGCTGAGAAGGGCGGCTTTGCACAGGTGAGTGTGGGGGGAGCGAGGAGGGCTCTGGGGAGGGGCAGCGTGGCCCAGCTCCCTGGCCCCGGCCGGGCGGCGCGCCTCGGCCCCGGCTCTGGCTTCGGTCCCGGCCTGGTGGTGTGGCCCGGCTCTGGCCCAGGTGGCGCGGCTCGGCTCAGCTCCAGCCCCGGAAGCTTGGCTCACCTCTGGTCCCGGCCCCAGCCAGGCACCCCGGCTGGGCGGTGCATCCCGGTCCCAGCTTCGATCCCGACCAGGCAGTGTGCTCCAGCCCTGGCTCTGGTCCCGGTGGTGCGGCCCGGCTCCGGCCCTGGCAGCGCGGCCCAGTCCCAGCCTAGCTCCGGCCCTGGCCCTGACTCCGGCTGACCAGGCAGCATGGCTCCAGCCTGGCTCCGACTCTGGCCAGGCACCCCCAGCCAAGCGGCCCCGGCTGAGCAGCTCTGGCCTGATGCAGCACTCCTGGCTTGGCCTCCAGCGCGGTAAGGGGGCAGGGAGCAGGGAGGGGGTGTTGGAAGAGGGCAGGGGAGTTCGAGGGTGGGTGGATAGGGGTCTTGGTGGATAGGGGTCGGGGCGGTCAGAGGGCAGGGAACAGGGGGATTGAATGGGGGCAGGGATTCCGGGGGGCCATCAGGAATGAGAGGAGGGATTGGATGGGGCGGCGGGGGGCAGTCAGGAGACAGGGAAGAGGGAGTGGATGGGGCAGAGGTCCCGGGGGGATGACGTCAAGGAACGTCGGGGGTTGGATGGGACAGGAGTCCCCTGGGGCGGGGGGGCATGACCCCCCTTGTGGGGTGAGGAGGAGGGAACCGGTTGTTAATTTTTTGGCAGCTCATCACTGGTCTGATCTCTGTCAGGATGAAGATCCGGCACACTATGCTGGTAGGACTTCCCCAATATGTAGCTGCTGTAGCTCCCCTCCACCCCACTTCCCCCCCAAAACCCACACACTTTCAAGAGAGGGAAGCATTCCCAAGAATAGAGGGTCTCTGTGTTGAAAGTAATACAGACTAGAGCTGTATTTCCATTCCTTGTATTCTGCATAGCAGTCACCCTGTCCAGCCTGCGTCTTCTCACAGCATGAATCCTGGCCTCACAGAGAGAGCTAACCATGGGGTTCTAGGAAGTGGGAGGGTGCAAAGAAGAGCATGAGCCACTATGGGGATGAGCTCAGAACTGATACTCCATCCTCCTCTTCCTTGACTTGTCAATCCACATTTGACACTGTTAACTATGCTCTCCTTTTCTGAAATCTTGTCTTCCTTTGGCTTCCATAACTCTGTCCACTCCTGGTTCTCCTCCTGTCTCTCTAATCACTCCTTCAGTGTGTCCTTCATAGGATTCTCTTCATCTGCCCTCCATCTTTCTATGGACATTGCACAGGGCTCAGTGCTTGATCCTTTTCTCTCTCTACACCTTATCTCTGGCTAATCTCATCCACAAACAAAACTACCATCTCTATGCAGATGACTCATAGATCTATCTTTCTATTCCAGACCTGTTTCTTTCTGCTCTTTCTCTGATATCTCATGTACTGCTAGCTCCTCACTTCCAATAGTCCTGGTAAGCTGCCTACTGGCAGCCAGAGTGTGAGGACTGCCTGGGAACCCATGGGCTCAGATTCAAGACCTGCAGACTCTTAGACTTGTGTCTCAATTACTGCAACATACTTTTCCTCTGACCTTGATACATACAATCTTTTGCCCCAGTTATATCTAATCAGAATGTTGCTGCAGACAATATTCCTAGCCCATCACTTTGGCCATGTCACACCCTCTCTTTGCAGTCCTCCACTGACTCCCCCTTCTCTTTTGCATCCAACACAAGCTGCTTGTCTTCACTTTCAAGGCCTTTTCCTGCCTAGCCCCACCCTAACTATCATCTTTCATTTACTATTAAAATAGTTACTCCCATCACTTATTGGCCCATGATGCCAGCCTTCATTGTCCATTTGTTAAATTTTCGAACCAGCATCTTTGTGCTTTTTCCCATGCTGCCTCTCATGGTTGGACAGAGCTCTCTGTAAACATCCACAAAGCCACCTCATTATCATCCTTCTAATACTTCCTTAGAACGTTCCTTTGTCGGGATGACTACAATAAACTATCTTCTGGTATGCTGACCGCACTGCCTGTCAAGCTGAGAGTACAACTATCATGCTGTCCAATACTGCCACATTGTTTCCTTGTGATCCCCTAACTGTTTGTATCCATCTGTTGTCTCCTGTCTTTAGATTGTTAGCTCTTTGAGGCAGGAACTATCTTCTATTTTTTCTGTGTTTGTACAGTATCTAGCGCAATGGGTTCCTGGTCCACAGTTGGGGCTTCTAGGTGCTATAGTAATAGACATAATAATAATGATTCCAAGATGGACAGAGTGTGAAGATGGCCTGGTACCACCCTCTCCTTACCACCCCCATCCCTTTTCACCTAGAGATGGTTGACTCCACACATTAGTCTGGGAAGTAATATCTGGCCATGTGCGTTTAAATTATAATACTAAAGAGCATGTGATCCATGGCTAGTGTGCACTAAAGTGTAGCAAGTCTGTTACTTGAGATGCTGCTATGCCACTTTGCCACTCATAATCTAGATACTCCAAAGAGTTGTAAACTTATCATCCTTTTAATGTCCTCTTGCTACAGATTTTTCCATGTTCATAGTGCCATACCCATCTTCCAACACAATATCCACAGTGTTACCATTTCCTCAGCAGGTGTTTCTAGCCAGGTCCATTGCCAGTTGGCAAAAACGTTTATTTCTTTTCTCATTACTAGTTGACAGAATGAGTATTAATTTATGCAGCTCAGTTTTATAGAAACATGGTGATGATCTTAGCAGTTTCCATCCCTTTTTACTACAAAGTGGAGCATATGGCCCAATGTAAGGATGCTTCCCTTCCTACCTCTTCAGAGTGGGGGAAGAAAGCGTGTCAGATTGTAGTTGTGCTGCCCTCATCAGGGTACAGACAGTGCAAGCTTTGTCAGCATATCAGTCGATTAGCTCAGAGAGCCAATCAATGCATTTCCATCTCATGAATACATGGCCAAACTTACTTGAAAACAATCATTTTTTTTATAAAACAATCATTTTTTTTATAAATCAACCAATGGTTGATTGGAGGCTTCAGCACAACCACAGACCAACTGGTGGAAATCTGCTGTGCTGGGGAGGGACCAAGCTATGCCACAGCATACACATTTGTTTGTGTGTAACTTGGGAGGGGCTGGAGCTAGTGGCTCTACCACCCATATCCCTGCAGAAAAGGGGAGGGAGCCTTGTGGGTTTGCAACCCACATTCCCACACTGCATGAAACTATGCACAGAAAAAAGCCACTCTCTGTGGTGCTACTATATGGGCGTGATCCAAAGTCAACAAGTATCTTTGCGTTGCCTTCAGTGGGCTTTGGATTAGGCCCCATGTGACCAAGAAGTGGACAGCGGAGAGCATTCCGAGTGAAAGTTATAGCACAGTATGTGAAGAATATGTGTATTCCACATGAAGTGCCTACAAAAGAACTTTGCAATTTTCTGTGGATTTTTTCCCTCCACTGATTATTTTTTAAAACTTATTCTTGATTATGATCAGCATTGCTTTATCAGCTATGTTAAGTTCCCACCAAAAGCTGGACTCCTTCACTAGGAAGAACTACCTCCCCAAAATACAAATCTGTTATATTATTAATATTATAATGTTATATATTATTAATTATATGATGGAATTTGATGCTGAAAGCAGTGATAAAAAGCATTTATGCAATACTTCCAGAATGTTTTTCTTTCTTTCAAAGCAAAATTATAACATTATTAATTTAAAAATAAATGGCAGAGTCTTGTTTACAGAGTCTAGAGACAAAGCCAGAGATGGTTACATTGACACAGACAGCTGTATTTAGGAAAAGTTAGGTTCTTTGTAAAAACACCCTAACAGTTCATTCAAAACATGCTAGTGGATTTAAGAGGGCTCTCATTTCCCAAATAATTAATGCTTTGAACCAGCTTTCTTTCTCCAGTATGACAGCAGTTTATCCCTCATTTAAAAGATTGCAGTTAGCAGACGCTCAGTATAAGTGTCATTTTAAAGCTCACATTTTAGCTCTAAACTATCAGGTTTGGGTAAAAATTCCATGTGGTTGCAGAGCTAATGGAATGGTATTTGAACAGATGTTAGCAATTTCTTTATTCAAGAAAATGATTCAGCGATGCAAATAGTGTAAATTAAAGTATTGACTCTGGAAGAGATAAAGATTACTTAGAACTCTGGGGTAAGATAATAGACACTCTAGAATATTTTCAGAACCTACTTAAAATTTTATTCACATTGGAGGTAGTTCTAAAGAGGGTGTCCGAATGATTTGGTGGGTTGTCTGTACATGGGCCTGATTTTTCAAAAGCACTGGGCACACAACAGTTCCCACTGGGGAAATCAGGCCATTCAGGTAGGTCCCTAAATATGGACCTAGGAGCCTTACTTTAGCCACAATATTCACATGGTGCAGTGAAGTGGAGATTGTCTGGAATGCCTGATAACAAGGAAAGGAATGAAGTATAGCTGTATTAGATGGCCATACATTGAGGTAGCCTGGACTTAGCACTTGAAGTGTCCTGTAGATCAGGCCTAAGACTTTGAATTAAATTTGAGATGGAACGCAGGATTTTACTTTAAAAACAGAGGTCTCTAACACTCGAGTTAAAAGAGTTATGGATACATTTTCCCTTTGTGAGGGCTGAGGTAGGGAGTACACCAGGGAGACAATTGTAGTTCTCTATCCTATAAGCTGGTTTACACTGACCTAGCACCACATAAACTAGAGCAGTCTTCAGGTTAATTTATGTCACTGCAGTATGGGCCCTGTAGAACCTTATGGCAATGGGGGATTGGGCATAGTGGAACGGAGCTCAGCCACTCCCCACATCTTCCCCTAACATGACCCTTCCTTCCTATGACATGCACTCAACATGAGGAGAGGGGAGAGCAGCTGTGCAGGAAAGGGCTGTGCCACCTTTTTTTTCCCCAGCACTTTCCCGCTCACAGAAATTAGAATCTGCCCTATAATCTCTATTAGATGTACTAAGATTAGGGTTTAATTTCTGTGTGGAGCAGCCCTAGGGAGTGACATAATCACACACCCTTGAGAGGTCTGACATTCCATCCAGCAGAGGACAGTACACACAACAGTAAGTTACAAGGTTGTGGCTATCATAACAAAGAGCAGGTCTTAAAGCATCAGAGGATGGTGGGTACAGATTAAAAATGTTTAACTAGTTCACCCTGAGTGGTGAACAGCTCTGTAAATTGGATCATCCTGGGCCCACAAACCTAGCTTGGGAAAGAGCAGATAAGAGTTACCCACTGGGAAGGCAGTTTTAGTTCAAATATAGGCTCTAAAATAGCTCTAATAGTGGTTGACATAAACTCATGGGAAACTCAAGCCCTCAACCAACCAAGGATCCCAATACTTCAAGATCCAATGGCGACAACAGGAAATGGAGAAATGGAGATGGAGGAAAGAATGTGCCGCAACCTGACTCAAGAATCCAGATCCACTCCTTCCACTGGGAAATGTCTGCCCCAATTGTGACAAGATCTGTGAATCCCAGATCAGTGTCATTAACCATCTGTGGATCCACCAGCGATAACTGGCTATCATTTTATTGAACTCCTCAAACTCCGAGGGATCGTCAATGATTTAATTGTAGCAGTTATGAAACTTGGCCTGCGAGAACACTGTGACAGGTGTGGCAATTTCCTGCAATGTCCTGTACGAACCTTACTGAATTAAGTAAAACCTACTGAATTAAATTTAAGTATTTTAGGAGTTCATTGTATTAAGAATGCAAATGTTTATGTATTATTCTGGAATTGTATGTAACTTCTTTAAGGGGAGACATGGCTAATATAAATGCTGAGGAGAATTATAAGCTTCAAAGTACTCTTTGAAACAGTGTGCTACACAAATAAAGTTAAGTGGGATTCCTAGGAAATACTTGGGAGGGGAGTGCCAATGACCTACCTCCTGATATATCCTTCTGAAGCTGCATCTTGAGCAGAAACCCATTGTCTGCCTAGTCACAGTTTCTTCAAAGACCCAAAAATGGATAAAGGAGTGACTCTCACATTCATGAGGGTTCTTGTTCTCAGCCAAAGGAATTGTGAACTTGTAACCACAGGAAAACCTCTGGGTGGGGTTTGAAGGACTGTTCACTGGCCAGAACCCTTGTTAGATTCAGGGATGATCTCTGGTAAGCTTATTAGCATGTGTGTAGGTTCTTTTATTGTTTTAATATGTTTTCTCTGTAATTCTTTTACCATAAGAATAAATGTGTTTGCTTAGAAGGAACTGTAGCCATTACACTGTTTACCACCTTTGAGGAGAAAAGTAAAGCAGGCCTGATGAGGCAGTCTGATTTTGCTAGGGAATGCCCAGTACAGTCAGAAAACTGTGCAGCCCACTCAGGAGAGAGATGTGTGTCTCCACCCAAAAGAGCAGCAAAGAATCCTGTGGCACCTTATAGACTAACAGACGTTTGGGAGCATGAGCTTTCGTGGGTGAATACCCACTTCATCGGATGCAAGTCTTGCATCCGACGAAGTGGGTATTCACCCACGAAAGCTCATGCTCCCAAACGTCTGTTAGTCTATAAGGTGCCACAGGATTCTTTGCTGCTTTTACAGATCCAGACTAACATGGCTACCCCTCTGATACTTGACACCCAAGAGAGGAGACACTTGGGAGCCAGAAGTCTAAGAGTGAGTACCCTTGCTGGACCATATAGTGGGAATCCAGGTGCAGTTGCCCTGAACTTTGACAAATGCATTATAATTACATTCACGAACATTACCTTTTGCCATTACTACATTCTGATTCAGTGTCTCCTGAACTGTCTGACACTCTCTTAGCTGAGAGGATTGAGATGATGATCTTTAACAAAAACAAGTTTCTTCCAACAGTTTATAGGTGTTTTAGGTAAAAATCACTTCCTCACTCAATTAATAATTCCATTTCACTTGCTTGATATTAGTGTAGTCCTAATCCTACTGGTTCTCTGACTGTCTATAAAGACTTCCAGAAAAAAAAATTGGCAATATCTATCTTCTGTAGAGACAGAGAAGGGGATGGGAGAAGCCCAACAACCACCAACCTTGAAAAGAAAAACATCCATTCAGTCCTGCTTTATGTATCATTAAGAAGCAAACAAAACAAAACAAACAAAATCACGAAGCCAATTTATTTTCCTTTGCAGGTCACTTCACTGGGTGCAGGTCACTTGTCATGATGTCTAGTATGTGTCTCACAACTGAGAGTGCCAAACTCAGGTCAGACTGTCAGAAAACAAGGCAGTCATCCCAAACTGATGGTATATTCTATAATTAGATTTTACCAAACCAGTAACAAGCCTGCACTCCTGGATTACTATTTTAGCCTTACCATGGCCACAGACTGTTCCCTTAGACTCTCCTGTGCATCTTGCCACTCAGGCAAACTGGACTTCTGTAATGAAAGGTTATTAAAACTAAAAATCACCACACATTAGGTTATTCTCAGTGCCAAAGGGCCAGTCACTTACCCCAGGTCAGTGGGTGCTCTGGGTCTCACACCAAGAACCATGCTGATAGCCAACCCTTTAGTAAACTAACTAATGATTTATTAGCTAAGAAAGAGAGTTATTGAGAGGTTAAAGCAGGTAAAATATATAACAGGTGAGTCAGAGTTTGTAAGTCCAAATGATAGCAGTGATGTGGGATCAGCTATTTTCTTAGAGGTCTCTCAGTCAGGGTTGCCCAAAATGGCTTTGGGGACCTCTGTCTTGTACCTTGAATGCCCTCTGACAGCATCCAAATAGATCAGAGATGCAGAATCACTCCCAGGGTTCCTTTTTATAGTTGAAAACCGTCTGGTGAGTGTTATCAGCACAGCAGGGACTTCCCCTTTGTTGACTAAATGCAAAGTTTATGGATCTTCCACTGATGAATGAAAATATCTATGTTTAGAAGTCAACCACCTTCTTCATTTACATTTCCAAGGCTCCAATCTTCAATGGGTAAATGTAATGTAAACACAACGTGATATCCAGAAACAATTCTTCATTAGTTTTCATGCAGTTTGACACATCAAGTAAATTCACATTTAAACCTTAACACCCATTTCAGTCTAAGACAAAATAAGTACAGGATACAGACAGACAAAAACAATATTATCAACATCTCTCTTGATTTCTGTCAGCACAAGTGAATTGGCCTGGATACACGTTGACACTCTCAACCCTTCTTTGATATTCATACACAAGTGAATTGCCCTGTTGCTCTGATTTGAGCTGGTCTTTCTTCATCACAGAGCTGGTCACCTGTTTAGACATCATCACAGACCCGTAGGAAACATACGTTAATCATATTGCTTAATGCATATTAGGAGGTACTCTCCATGGTGATGGGCATGATATAATAATCTGAATAGAACAGAACACTCGTTTTTCAATACTTGCAAAAGATTCAATACCCTACAGTGGTGTGTGAAAATTTTTCCTACTGTTGCCCATAGCATTATCAACAAATGGAGAAATTTGAAGCTAGCTGGCATAGATTGGGTGAAAATGAAATGACTGATGCAGCATTATTTGACTGGCTACTTAATATGTTATGGAAATACCTAGCTACTTCAAAGCTAAGTACTTCGCAAATATCATTATAGCAAGCAAAGATAGACCAGACTCCCTTTTTTATAAAGGCTTGGTTCAATGCCCATTGAAATCAATGGGAGCCTTTCTATTGACCTTAATGGGTTTTGAATCAAGTCCTTTATGGCTAGCAATATGAAAACTCTGGAGTTCTAGAGAGTATTGCTAAAGCTTTTATTATTATTTATTACTTATATTACAATGGCTCTCAGATGACCCAACCTGAATTGGGCTGGATGCTGAAACATTTGCTGTGCCAATGTTAAGAAGAAACCAGTGTGCTAGATGCTGAAGAAACACCCAGGCAGGCATGATGCCTGCATTAAAAGCTTGCAATATTTCACTGCTACATCAGTATGCCTATTTTATCCAAATCCATAATCAGTAGCATTCAAGACAAATTGACTTTCTGTAGATGGTCAAAGATGGTCAGAGTACAAAATGATCACATAAGCATCTCAACATTTCAGTGATTATTTGAACTCTCAAAACTGGAAGTCTATAAAACCCATCTGGATTCTTTCCCACTGTTTTTAATGTGTAGCCTAAGCATTACTGAATATGACGCATGCAGATTGGGCACTGCATACAGTTAATCACAAGACTGAAGGCTAGCAAATTAAAGTATAATAAAATAATATCGAGCAGAAGTAGCAGCAGCAAATAAGCCCATCTCTACAGCAGCATACCACACATGTTTTAGAAAATAAATAACATTCAATTATAGGCCATATGTGTAATATTATGGAGTTGTGCTAGCCAGGTTGAAGTTAGTTTCCCATTATAAGCTCATTCACAAGCCCTTCCTCGGAATCTCCCCAAAAAGCCCCAACCCCTCCTGATATTCTCCATGTTACCTCTCATTGCAAGTAAACTTGAAAATAAATCAGAAAAGAAGTTTTATATTATTAGAGCTGGATTATGTCCTGTCTACTCTATGGACTTTGCATTGCTCAGACAGTGCAAAGTGGTTGGATTCTGGCCAGAAATGGTCACTGAATATCCCTCACATATGGGTGATGGAAGCAGCTCCTGTGCCAATCTCCCCACCAGCACCAAGTGCATACGGAGGGGTAGGGCCAGAGTGGACCAAAGCTCTGCTAAGCTAGTTCTCCACTGGTGTGAGTTAGAGCTAGTGCACAGCTGCTCTAACTCCCTTTAGGGCTGATTCATAAACCACAAACCCTCTTACCTAGGGTGGGTTTTTGTATGTGGGGAGGATTGGTAGCTTGATATTCTTATCCAGCGCCTATTCCCCCACGTGTATACACTTCTACCTCGATATAACGCAACCCGATATAACACAAATTCGGCTATAACGCGGTAAAGCAGTGCTCCGGGAGGGCGGGGGGGGGGCTGCGCACTCCGGTGGATCAAAGCAAGTTTGATATAACGCAGTTTCACCTATAACGCAGTAAAAAATTTTTGGCTCCTGAGGACAATGTTATATCAGGGTAGAGGTGTATTTGAGGCTCATATCATCTCCATCCCATGCAGGCATGAAAAAGCCAGTCTTATAGGCCTCTACCATCTGGTCTGAGAACTTCGAGTAGAATCAGCCAATTAGGGAACCCGAAAAGTGCCATATGACTAAACCCAACCATCAAACTGTCTTGACACTCCAATATCCCATGAAAAACTGTACTGAATTTTTCACTGATGTCCTAACAGTGCACAAAAATGTAACCGTCTTCAACTAATATTTTGCCGATGCTAAACATTTAACAGGAAACATATTTTGGAGAAACTCCACAAAGCTGAAAAAGGACAAATTTCAAATGTTTGCACTTGCAAGTTAAATATTTTGCACGGCTATGCATTAAATGAAGATGCCATAAAAGCAGTTTATGAGAAAATATGTTGGAATAGTTCTATAGCTTGGGTCCATGGTTGTCAAAATGAGTTGTCCCAGTAACTTTAATAGGAGCAGAATCGGGCCCCATATTTTGCATTTTAAGGATGATTCGATCTTTTGACAATAACATCTATTATTGAAATGTAAATAGTTTTGCACTGAAATGTAAGCCTGAGGAGTTATTTTTCTTACTTAGAAATGTTCTGATTTATACCCTTTCCAAAGGATGCTTTTAGAAGGTCCTACCATCTTTTTTTCCTTCTCTTTGGTTTTTAGTACGTAAACCCCATGATAATTTGGACAGGATTGCAATACATGCTAAAATGAATTTTGCACCTTCTTTGTCTTTGACTAAAATGCACACATTGACTCAATTAGCAGTGTCAATACTCTTTCTGCCACCAAGTTCACTGTAAATGATTTTCTGGCGTTTCTGTGGAGCACATATGCTTCCTCTAAGAATAACTAAGGAGCAATCTGTTTATAAATAAATTCTCTACTCCTGCCTCTGTAAACTGCAGTACATCCATACTACCAAAAATGACAGATGGCTCTAGCTTATTTTAAAAAACAACAACAACAACCACAAACCTCCCTTTTTCATCGCTCAGACACACAAAAGAATGCAAATGTTATAACAAAATTGACTTTGTTTAACCATTCTTCCATGAAACACTATTATAATTTAAGACAATAGTATTATAAATAATAGCTTTCAAATACTTATGCACATTGCTGACTGTATAAATAAATAAATTGTGCTATTCTCTCTCTTTCACACACATTACAAAAAAAATCAGGAGACATCTATCACAACATTATAGCAATCAATCTTTAAGGGAATCTTAAAAGACTTTAGAACAAATGTTAGCAAGATTTGGCAGTGAATGAAGTTGCTTTGACACAAAATGCATAAACATATAAAGGCTACTTTCTAAATCAGTGTGAGATAGAATTGTTTTTAAATTACAGTCAAATTAGAAATCAGTTTAAAAGTTTTAAGTGCACTTGTTCCATTCATTTCTTATTTGTGTACGTATCAAAGAGTTTCTAAAGTGATTTTCTTTTAGTGCTCTCGTTCTGGCTGGATTCTTCTCCTAGTTCATTGCCAATGTCATTACCATCAGAAAGTAGATTATGTCTATCTGACCATGCTTCACAAAATCTAAAGGCACATGTTGCAGTATTTCCATGAACTAATACATTTGCTTATATCTCCCGTGATATGCCCACTTTTGAAGGAACAACTTGAACAAATTACTTTGGGGGAGATCCTCAGCTGGCCAAATTGTCCTAGCTCGACTGAAGTCAATAGAGCTATGACAAATTCACACTAGATGAGGATCTATCCCTTTATTTTTTATACTCTGCAGCAGGGGTAGGCAACCTATGACATGTGTGCCGAAGGTGGCACGCGAGCTGATTTTCAGTGGCACTCACGCTGCCCGGGTTCTGGCCACTGGTCCAGGGGGCTCTTCATTTTAATTTAATTTTAAATGAAGCTTCTTAAAACATTTTAAAAACCTTATTTACTTTACATACAACAATAGTTTAGTTATATATTATAGACTTATAGAAAGAGACTTCTAAAAATGTTAAAATGTATTACTGGCATGCAAAACCTTAAATTAGAGTGAATAAATGAAGACTCGGCACACCACTTCTGAAAGGTTGCTGACCCCTGGTCTGCAGTTATCCCCATAGATGAAGAACTTTATGGATTATTTCAGAAGAGTAGACTTACAGAGTCCCTGACCTAAGTAGATGAAGCAAACGTGATTGAGAAAAAATGGTATATGAATTTTTAAACTTATTCCAACCAATAATGTGCCTCCCTTTTCAACAGAAGTCTGTCTTCTACATCTTGGGTGATAATGTTCATAGTCTTTTAAAATGTATGTTCCAAACTTTAATAAGGTGCTATATACTGTATTTTTGCCATAATTTGGCATATTGTGGTGGAACTGAGTGAAGATTTCTGTTCCTGGTCACTAGTTAGGTTCTAGAATAGTGGGCTGCTGTTTCATAGACTCATAGACTTTAAGGTCAGAAGGGACCATTATGATCATCTAGTGTCTGACCTCCTGCACAACGCAGGCCACAGAATCTCACCCACCCTCTCCTGTAAGAAACCCCTGACCTATGTCTGAGCTATTGATGTCCTCAATTTATGGTTTAAAGACTTCAAGGTGCAGAGAATCCTCCAGCAAGCGAGGATTGCCCCACGCTCCGTGCCCTCCGTGCCCCACGCTCGACAGGAAGGCGAAAAACCCCCAGGGCCTCTGCCAATCTGCCCTGGAGGAAAATTCCTTCCTGACCCCAAATATGGCAATCAGCTAAACCCTAAGCATGTGGGCAAGACTCACCAGCCAGACACCCAGGAAAGAATTCTATGTAGTAACGCAGATCCCACCCTATCTAGTGTCCCATCACAGGCCATTGGGCATATTTACCACTAATAGTCAAAAATCAATTAATTGCCAAAATTAGGCTATCCCGTCATACCACCCCTTCCATAAACTTATCAAGCTTAGTCTTGAATCCAGATATGTTTTTTGCCTCCACTGCTCTCCTTGGAAGGCTATTCCAGAACTTCACTCCGCTAATGGTTGGAAACCTTTGTCTAATTTCAAGTCTAAACATCCTGGTTGCCAGTTTATATCCATTTGTTCTTGTGTCCACATTGGTACTGAGCTTAAATAATTCCTTTCCCTCCCTGGTATTTATCCCTCTGATATATTTATAGAGAACAATCATATCTCCCCTTATCTATCTTTCCTTATCTATTTCAATCTCATCTAGGTTTCAGAACACACCACTAATTGATTCAGTGCCAGTTGCAGTAGGTTGTCTTTAGATTTTTAGACTTATCCAGTTATTCAGTAGTTGACAGAAAATACTTTTCTGTGTTAACTTGTTTATCCCAGTCTCAAGGCTACAGCTTTCTTCACCTTGGATTGTAACACAGCAGTATTAACTGTTTTTAGTGAACATTTCATTGATGCTTATGTAGATATTTTTTGTTCATTACAATAGTTCACACTGTTGGTATGTCAACAAGAGACATACTGTATATGCATAGATATTCAGAAATGACATTTTTCAGCATATTTCACTATGCCACATAAATATTTCTCTTAAGAATTATCTTCTCTTTTATGGAGTTTTGTGTTCCTATGTATGTCTTCATTATGATAAAATACCCTAATGCCTTAGAATATTCTCTGCAGTTTGCTATCATATGCTTTATTTGTTAACTTTCACCACTGTTCAACCTCTCCTTTAACCTATTTTTTATAAGTCTGGTGCACAACCCATGACCTGCTGAGGTGGTTCAGTGGCTTGATTTTGTCCTTTCAGTCTTTGCACAATTTGAGCTTTCATTAAAATTATATAAATAAATAGGTCATTGTCAGAAATAAATGACTATATAACGTAAGCGTTGATCCTGCATTAATGAACTCAGGTAAAAATTTACTCCTGATTTTAGTGGCTAGAAGATCAGGCCCTTATGGGTCACATGATTAAAAATTTTACTCATAGTAATTGGCTTAGAATATCTGACTTTTATGTGCATATACACTGTGGTTGGATAGAAGTGTGGGCAAAATAGCCCCAATGATGCAAATAGTCCTCCCACTACCATCCTACCATGCCATGGTTGCCACTTAGGTGGCCAGACTGATGTACTCTGTACAGTCTAGTGGCTAGGTATAAAGTTTGCTGCAAGCCTCATAGGAGAAAATAAGCAAGTGGAGCATGATTCTGTCTCCCTTCTCATCTCAGGACAGTGAGAGGTAGTTTTGTGGTTTTGATTTTTATTTTGCTTTACTGTGGATGGAAGGCTGGAGTGCAGGCAATAGTTACAAAACCCATCTTTGACAGATCCTTACTTCCATCTCCCAATGCATAGGCCTCTCAATAATAAAGCTGACGAGCTGGTTTCAGGGATAGTGCTGGTGTTCCTAATGACCTACTGTCCTTGGCAACCCTTCAAGTCGATTTTGTTTTCCCACGCGTTTTATAAAGCACTGTGTACGCGTATAGTGCTTAATAGTTAGAGAGGGCCCAGACTACAGTCTTGGATGTCACATTGTGATGGGGCGTATCAGGACTTTTTGGTCTCCTGCTGGAGGCTGTGCTGCACCCTGCCTCAGGAAACAGTTATTTGTGGAGAAAAGAGCAGCCCTTTTGTGAACCAATGAGATCTGGTCCTCAAGCAGCCAGAAGGGCTGGGGACCAGCAACAGCCAATCAAGACCCAGCAAGCTGAAATAAAAGGAGCTGTCTGCTGTCCAGAACTGCTGTAGACAGAGGTGTGAGGAGGGATGATCTGTAGACTACAGTCAAAGGGTATGTCTGTACTACGGGATTATTCCAATTTTACATAAATCGGTTTTGTAAAACAGATTGTATAAAGTCGAGTGCACGCGGCCACACTAAGCACATTAATTCGGCGGTGTGCGTCCATGTACCAAGGCTAGTGTCAATTTCCGGAGCATTGCACTGTGGGTAGCTATCCCGTAGCTATCCCATAGTTCCCGCAGTCTCCCCTGCCCATTGGAATTCTGGGTTGAGATCCCAATGCAAAAACAGTGTCGCGGGTGATTCTGGGTCGTCACTCAATCCTTCCTCTGGGAAAGCAATGGCAGACAATCATTTCACACCCTTTTTCCCTGGATTGCCCTGGCAGACGCCATAGCATGGCAATCATGGAGCCCGTTTTGCCTTTTGTCACTGTCACCATATGTGTACTGGATGCTGCTGACAGACGCGGTACTGCACTGCTACACAGCAGCGTTAATTTGCCTTTGCAAGATAGCAGAGATGGTTACCAGTCATATTGCACCGTCTGCCATTGTAAATTGGCGATGAGATGATGGTTATCAGTCGTTCTGTACCGTCTGCTGCTGTCACGGGTGCTCCCGGCCGGCCTTGCTGAGGTCGGCTGGGGGTGCATAGGCAAAAATGGAATGACTCCCTGGATCATTCCCTTCCTATGTTTTGTCTAAAATAGAGTCAGTCCTGCCTAGAATATGGGGCAAGTGTACTAGAGAACCAGAGAGCACAGCTGCTCCGTGTCAGAGCCCCAGAGATCCCGCAGAAATGATGAGCCGCATGCCATTCTAGGGGCTGCCCCTGCAACAACCCCACCCGTTGCTTCGCTCCTCCCCCACCCCTCCTGGGCTACCATGGCAGTGTTCCCCCATTTGTGTGCTGAAGTAATAAAGAATGCAGGAATAAGAAACACAGACTTTTTAGTGAGGTAAAATGAGAGGGAGGAACCCTCCAGCTGCTATGATAGTCCAGGCAGGACAGTAAAGGGTAGGGGGGGAGAGAAGACCAGCCTTCCGCTGCTATGATAGTCCAGGCAGTACAGAATCTTTTCTTTAGACATGACGGGGGGGGGGGGTTGATAGAGCTCAGCCCCCAGTTGCTATGATGAGGACGATTACCAGCCATTCTGTACCATCTGCTGGGAATGACCAGGAGTCATTCCTATTTTTACCCAGGTGCCCCCGGCCGACCTCACCGAGGCCAGCCAGGAGCACTCACAGGTTGATGACGAGGACGGATACCAGTCCTTCTGCACTGTACCGTCTGCCACCGGGGAGGGGAGAGGAGAGGATGCTGCTGTTTAGCACTCCAGCACCCTGTCTACCAGCAGCATGCAGGAGACATAGGGTGACATTGAAAAAAGGCGAGAAATGATTTTTTCCCCTTTTCTTTTGGGGGGAGGAAGGGTGTAAATTGATGACATACACCCTGAAACATCCGGGAAAATGTTTTTGACCCTTCAGGCACTTGGAGCCCAGCCAAGAATGCAAATGCTTTTCAGAGACTGCGGGGACTGTGGGATAGCTGGAGTCCTCAGTCCCCCCTCCCTCCCTCCATGAGCGTCCATTTGATTCTTTGGCTTTCCGTTACGCTTTTCACGCAGCACTGTGCTGAGTCCCTGCTGTGGCCTCTGTCTATCATAGCCTGGAGATTTTTTCAAATGCTTTGTCATTTCATCTTCTGTAACGGAGCTCTTATACAACAGATTTGTCTCCCCATACAGCGATCAGATCCAGTATCTCCCGTACGGTCCATGCTGGAGCTCTTTTTGGATTTGGGACTGCATCGCCACCCGTGCTGATCAGAGCTCCACCCTGGGCAAACAGGAAATTAAATTCAAAAGTTTGCGGGGCTTTTCCTGTCTACCTGGCCAGTGCATCCAAGTTCAGATGGCTTTCCAGAACGGTCACAATGGTGCACTGTGGGATAGCTCCCGGAGGCCAATACCGTCGATTTGTGGCCACACTAACCCTAATCCGACATGGCAATACCGATTTCAGTGCTACTCCTCTTGTCGGGGAGGAGTACAGAAACCAGTTTAAAGAGCCCTTTATATCAATATAAAGGGCCTCATTGTGTGGACGGGTGCAGGGTTAAATCGGTATAACGCTGCTAAATTCGGTTTAAACGCATAGTGTAGACCAGGCCAAAGGAACCAAGGGAGCCAAGGCCCATTTCTGGGCACAATCAGTGGCAGGAGTTCAGAAGGAACCTTGTTTTTTCATGTCCAGAGGAACTTAGCCAAGAAAGGCAAGAAACTGTCTTGTTTAGCATTGGCCCTGAAAGGCAAGAACTGCTTCTATTTTGAGTTTGTTATACCGCAGAAGGCGTTTTAGACTCTGTGGCCTGGCTGGAGGGCTGAGTGACAGAAGACCTGCAGAGGTAGGCTGACAGCCTGCAGGGGCTGCTGGGAGCTGGAGAGAATGAACCATGCCTGGATGGCGAGGGGATGCTCAAGAGCTGAGTGCAACCCATGATGCACGTACTTCCCATTCGATGAAGTTTAGATCCAAATTCAGGATCTATGCTGTTTGACCCTATTACTACCACAGATTACAAATATGTGTCTTGATTTGTTATCTCCCATAAATGTCTATATCCAAATTAGGCATGGGCTTTGATGGCTCATTGAGATTGCATCCCTTAGTGTTGCAAAGGTCATGCTCACTGTCTTTCAGCATCTCTCTGTTTTGCAATCCTTCTCCTTTCCATTTAACAGGTAAACCCTACAATGCTGATTGAAGAGGCATTTCCTGATACTAGATATATCTAAGAGGTCATTATTACTCACTGGGAGGAAGCCGATCACATTCATGGGAGCAGGATGGACCCCAAGGTCTTGGAATTGTCGGTAGCAATTAGTAATCCTTCCCTTTTCCTCTTTCCTTTCCTACTCTACACTGGACTTTCCCATACCATCTGGTTATTTTCCATAGCCATTTTGGTAATCTGATTTTTGGATGATGTTTGGGACTAACTTTTGGAAATATTAAAAATATTCTGAATTTTGCTTTTTACATATAGCATATCTCTCTATTATTATTATTATTATTTTAAAGTGAACAACTGGATTCTACTTAACTGCTTTAGCTAGTTACTAGCATTTGACCAAAAAAAAAAAAAGGCTAAGACAGAAAAGCAACACAAAAGTGGCAATTTTACACCTACACATAATTGTTATTGGAATGATGAAATGAAGATTTAGGGCCTAGAGTTCACCCACTACTTTTGTGTCTCCCCTGTTTATGGAAGATGAAGCCTACATAATCCACACATCAATGCTAATGACTTCTTTAGTGTCTTCTACCTTACAAAAAGATGTCCAGGAAATATTTTTTCCCAACTGTTCCTGATCTCTCCTCCTCTAACTTCATAAATTACTCCCTTCTCCCCATCCCTGCATCCAAAACACTGCTTTCTCAGCGAAAGCAGCAAAGAATCCTGTGGCACCTTATAGACTAACAGACGTTTTGCAGCATGAGCTTTCGTGGGTGAATACCCACTTCTTCGGATGCAAGCAGTGGGTATTCCACTGCTTGCATCCGAAGAAGTGGGTATTCACCCACGAAAGCTCATGCTGCAAAACGTCTGTTAGTCTATAAGGTGCCACAGGATTCTTTGCTGCTTCTACAGAACCAGACTAACACGGCTACCCCTCTGATACTTTCTCAGTGAGTATTTTCAAGCATTCACGCAAAATCAGTTCAAACGGCCCTACTTCAATGCCCTCCACTATCTGCAAAGCATTTGTTTGCTTCCTATGAAGCCACATTATCTCCTACATGACAAGAAAGAAATATAAATATTGTTCTCTGTGACATGCATTGAACATGGAAAGCTAGAAAGCTGCAAAAGAAATCCTCTGTTCGTGGCACACCTGTGACATAGTGAGGGTGAATATTCTCACTTTTCATTATAATGGTTAATGCCCATCAAGCCAATCTGTCACCAATGAACAGAAAAATACAATATGCAAGGGACAACACAGATTCGAAAAGTCTTCTTGTCATCTAAAACGCAACGTTGTGAAACCAGACTAGTCAGTCTCCCACTTCTTGAGGCTATGATAATTATTTATCTGCTTCTTTTGCTCTAAAAGCGGCTTATAGGACAATAAACCCCTACTTACACTCCCAATAGGAAAGAATCTGGTACTGTGGAGAATTCAGAACAATGATGCCGTCTCTCAAAGACAGGTGTTAATTAAGATATTGCAATTGTTTCAAAATTCCTCCAGGGATCCTGTTTGTGTCATTAGATTAATTATAGGTGGAGCTGGCAGTGAAATCAAGAATGACTTTAAACCAACCCCTACTGATCCTTGCCATACAGTTTCCCTATTAATTTAAACAAAAAAGGAGATAACTAAAGCAGAGACCTGATAGCATCAGCTATGGTAGTTAAGGTTACAAAACAGTTTCCATTATAATCCTTTGTGTTCACAGTTTCCTAATTTTATATTTGGAGGGGACAAAGAGAGGATCTCTCTTTGGAGTGATTTTTTCCATGTTTTCCTCTTCACAGAGATGACCTGTTCAGCCATTTCTAAGCGAGTGGAGAGGGGGAGGAGGGGAAATACATGCTTTTACTATTAACAATTTATATTTTCCCCTCTGTGGCTCTGGCTTTCCTAGTTTTTGCTGTAATGGAAACAGGACTTGCACAATTCCTTTTCTGTTGTCTGAAAACTTAAGCAATTTGTGTGAGAGTGGCTTTTCATTCAAGAATTCCAGTCTGATTTCCTCACAGTTTTTGCCATTCTAGAGTAAGGGATCCCAATCTTTGCAGGTGGCTAGGTCACATTGTTCGCATGTATACATTTTAGAGTCACCCTAAAAAGGAGCCTAGGCAGTTCCAGCATTAATATGTAAATGAAGTTATAGCCACAGCTATGCTGCTATAGCAACAGAATTGTACGGCCTTTCATGGCCTGCTCTCAACTAGAGCCAAAAGGCCCTGAACTAAAACTAAAATTCTGGTTTTAAATGGAGCTTTGTAGTGTCAATTAAAACACCTCACAAACAAACAAACAAACAAACAAACCTGATTTTAAGAAGGCAGCACATAAGCACCATAAAATCCATGACACCAGTATTTATTGCATAGGAGGAACCAGCGGCTGCAGATAATGTAACATTTATGATAGAATTCTATGGATGTACAATAAAAGTGTTGCCATTTTGAAATGGGTTTCTAGTACCATCCATGAAATAAACAGAGAAACTGATGAGCAAAGGCTTTATTCCACAGTGGAAGGGCTCTGTCAGTGGGGAATCATTCAGAAAACTCTAACTTGACAAATAGAATTTTCAGGGATTTGCAAGTAATACAGGTGAAAATGAAACTGATGGTGTTATGAGTGGACGAGGCCCAGAGGCCCCCTGCTGATGGCCTCAGGATCCTACCACACCCCAGCCCAGAAAAGGAGCAGAAGAAAAGTCCTCCAGGCTGCCTAGAGTGGCGCGGGGGAAGAAGACAATGCAAAGATCTTCAGCGATCACCCAGTCAGGGCCCAGGAGTGCCATATAAAAGAAGCTGCAGAGCCAGAGTCAGGCAGTTGCTGCCTGGAGCTGGAGTAATGAAGACTGCATTCCTGGCTGGCTGAAGGAGCAGCAGGACTATGGACAGATCAGTTCCTGGCAGGGACTAGGGGAGCAAGAGGGAGCTCCTGGCTGACTGCTGGGACTGAAGATAGAAGAACAGCTGGGGTCAGAAAGGCCCAGAGAGGGTGAAGAGTCTCCAGGGAGGAAGCACTGGGAGGCACGGCCCCATACCAGTGTCAAAGGACTATTTGAAGGCTAGCCCAGAAGGGGTTGCAGGACTGATTAAAGGCTGAGCCCAGAGAGGGCTTCAGGAAGACATTGTCTATAGGAAGGAAGTCCTGGGGGCAGGGTACTACCCCATACCAGGGCCGGGACTATTTAAAGTCTGACCCTGGGGAGAGCTACATCAATGTTGCCAAATGAGGGGTACTGACATAGGCCCCCACTGGACTTTAAACCCCGGAAGGAGTCTGTTTGATTTCACATACAGACTGTGTATGTGACTTGGCTAGAGGGCTGAGTCATAGAATCATAGAATCATAGAATCTCAGGGTTGGAAGGGACCTCAGGAGGTCATCTAGTCCAACCCCCTACTCAAAGCAGGACCAAACCCAACTAAATCATCCCAGCCAGGGCTTTGTCAAGCCTGACCTTAAAAACCTCTAAGGAAGGAGATTCCACCACCTCCCTAGGTAACCCATTCCAGTTCTTCACCACCCTACTAGTGAAAAAGTTTTTCCTAATATCCAACCTAAACCTCCCCCTCTGCAACTTGAGACCATTACTCCTTGTTCTGTCATCTTCTACCACTGAGAACAGTCTAGATCCATCCTCTTTGGAACCCCCTTTCAGGTAGTTGAAAGCAGCTATCAAATCCCACCTCATTCTTCTCTTCTGCAGACTAAACAATCCCAGTTCCCTCAGCCTCTCCTCATAAGTCATGTGTTCCAGACCCCTAATCATTTTTGTTGCCCTCCGCTGGACTCTCTCCAATTTATCCACATCCTTCTTGTAGTGTGTGGCCCAAAACTGGACACAGTACTCCAGATGAGGCCTCACCAGGGGGATAGAGGGGAATGATCACTTCCCTCGATCTGCTGGAAATGCCCCTACTTATACAACCCAAAATGCCATTAGCCTTCTTGGCAACAAGGGCACACTGTTGACTCATATTCAGCTTTTCGTCCACCATAACCCCTAGGTCCTTTTCTGCAGAACTGCTGCCCAGCCATTCGGTCCCTAGTCTGTAGCAGTGCATGGGATTCTTCCGTCCTAAGTGCAGGACTCTGCACTTGTCCTTGTTGAATCTCATCATATTTCTTTTGGCCCAATCCTCTAATTTGTCTAGGTCCCTCTGTATCTTATCCCTACCCTCCAGCGTATCAACCACTCCTCCCAGTTTAGTGTCATCTGCAAACTTGCTAAGGGTGCAGTCCACACCATCCTCCAGATCGTTAATGAAGATATTGAATAAAACCGGCCCCAGCACCGACCCTTGGGGCACCCCACTTGATACCGGCTGCCAACTAGACATGGAACCATTGATCACTACCCATTGAGCCCGACCATCTAGCCAGTTTTCTATCCACCTTACCGTCCATTCATCCAGCCCATACTTCTTTAACTTGCTGGCAAGAATACTGTGGGAGACTGTATCAAAAGCTTTGCTAAAGTCCAGAAATAGCACATCCACTGCTTTCCCCTCATCCACAGAGCCGGTTATCTCATCATAGAAGGCAATTAGGTTAGTCAGGCATGACTTGCCCTTGGTGAATCCATGCTGACTATTCCTGATCACTTTCCCCTCCTTTAAGTGGTTCAGAATTGATTCCTTGAGGACCTGTTCCATGATTTTTCCAGGGACTGAGGTGAGACTGACTGGCCTGTAGTTCTCTGGATCTTCCTTCTTCCCTTTTTTAAAGATGGGCACTACATTAGTCTTTTTCCAGTCATCCGGGACCTTCCCCGATTGCCATGATTTTTCAAAGATAATGGCCAATGGCTCTGCAATCTCATCGGCCAACTCCTTTAGCACCCTCGGATGCAGCGCATCCGGCCCCATGGACTTGTGCTCGTCCAGCTTTTCTAAATAGTCCCGAACTACTTCTTTCCCCACAGAGAGCTGGTCACCTCCTCCCCATACTGTGCTGCAGAGTGCAGCTGTCTGGGAGCTGACCTTGTCTGTGAAGTCACTGAAACCCACCTGACAAGCCACTGACAGAGGTCACGGCAGACTAAGAGAGTGCAGGCACATGCACCCAGTTAGGGGGGCGCTCGCTTGAGGTGAGTGCCACCCCTTTTCAGCTGGTCATTGAAGGCTAATTATCTTCATCTAGCAAATGGCCGTTAGGTAATCTAAGCCACATTAAAGGAGAGAGACTGGAACAGCCCCAATGGGGGATTTTTTTATGGGAGTTGTGGGGGAATTGCTTGGCAAGTAGATAAATATTTTCTTTGGGAATGAAGGCCCAGATCCACAAAGTCACTCAGGGTACGTCTACACTACGGGATTATTCCGAATTTACATAAACCAGTTTAACAAAACAGATTGTATAAAATCGAGTGTGTGCGGCCACACTAAACACATTAAATCGGTGGTGTGCGTCCACGGTCCGAGGCTAGCATCGATTTCTGGAGCATTGCACTGTGGGTAGCTACTCCGTAGCTATCCCATAGTTCCCGCAGCCTCCCCCGCCCCTTTGAATTTCCGGGTTGAGATCCCAGTGCCTGATGCGGCAAAAATCATTGTCGCAGGTGGTTCTGGGTAAATGTCGTCAGTCACTCCTTCTGCTGGGAAAGCAACGGCAGACAAGCACTTCATGCCTTTTTTTACCTGGATTGCCCTGGATTATGCCATAGCATGGCAATCATGGAGCCTGTTTCGCCTTTTGTGACTGTCACCGTATGTGTACTAGATGCCGCTCACAGAGGCGATTCAGCAGCACTACATAGCAGCATGCTTTTGCTTTTGCATGATAGCAGAGATGGTTATCAGCCATATTGTACTATCTACCATACCATAAATTGGTAATAAGATGATCGTGGCTACCAGTCCTTTTGCACTGTTCCATTTGCTGCTGTCATAAGTGCCCCTGGCTGCTCTTAGCCAGGGGCGCAAAAGCCAAAATTGGGAATGACTCCCTGAGTCAATCCCTCCTTTTTGGTATCTAAAAATAGAATCAGTCCTGCCTAGAATATGGGCAAGTGTACTAGAGAACCACTGTATCAGAGAGCACAGCTGCTCTGTGTCAGATCCTGCAGAAATTATGAGCTGTATTCTATTCACAGGGGGTGCTCCTGCAACAACCCCACCTGTTGATTCCGTTCTTCCCTCAGCCTTCCTGGGCTACCGTAGCATTGTCCCCCCACTTGTGTGATGAAGTAATAAAGAATGCAGGAATAAGACACAGTGACTTTAGTGAGATATGAGTGGAAGGCAGCCTCCAGCTGCTATGATAGTCCAGACAGGACAGTAAGGAGTGTGTAGGAGAGGAGCCCAGCATCCCCCTGCTAGTTCAGGGGCACTTGAATCTTTTCTTTACACATGAAGGGTGGGGGCTGATGGAGCTCAGCCCCCTGTTGCTATGACGATGATGGTTATCAGCCATATTGCACCATCTACCAGGAAAAATTAGGACCAGGCACCCTTGATTGACCTAACAGATGCTGGTCATCATGGTTGCCAGTCCTTTTGCACTGCCCCATGGGCCAATAGGCTGATGACAAGGACAGATACCAGTCATTTTGTACCATCAGCCAGCCATAGCGTGGGGGGAGCAAGGATGTTGGTGTTGAGTGCTGCACCATCGCGTCTATCTGCAGCATTCAGTAAAGATAGGGTGACATGTAAAAGAGTCAAGAGAGGATTGTTTTCCCTTTCACTTCTGGGGGTGGGGGTGTGCGTAAATTGCCGAGCTATGCCCTGACCCACCGCGGACACTGTTTTTGACCCTAGAAGCATTTGGAGCTCAGCCAAGAATGTAAATGCTTTTCGGAGACTGCAGGAACTGTGGGATAGCTTGAGTCCTCCAGTCCATGAGCGTCCATTTGATTCTTTGGCTTTCCGTTACGCTTGTCACGCAGCAGTGCGCTGAGTCCCTGCTATGGCATCTATCTGGAGATATTTTAAAAATGATTTTGAATGTCGTCTTCTGTAACGGAGCGCTGATAGAACAGATTTGCCTGCCCTTACAGCGATCACGTCCGCATCATCCATGCGGGAGCTCTTTCTTTATTTTGATTTTTAACTGCATCACCACCCGTGCTGATCAGAGCTCCACGCTGGGCAAACAGGAAATATTCAAAAGTTCGCGGGGCTTTTCCTGTCAACCTGGCCACTGCATCCGAGTTCAGAATGCTGTCCAGAGCGGTCACTGGTGCACTGTGGGATACCGCCCGGAGGCCAATACCGTCGATCAGCAGCCACACTAACCCTAATCCGATATGGTAATACCGATACTAGCGTTACTCCTCTCGTTAGGGAGGAGTACAGAAACCGGTTTAAAGAGCCATTAAAATCGATATAAGGTGCCTCCTAGTGTGGACGGTTGTGGCGTTAAATCGGTTTTACGCTCCTAAAACCGGTTTAAACGCGTAGTGTAGACCAGGCTTCAGGCTCCTAACTTTAATTTATTTAATCATTTGTTTTGATTATATTTCTCACTTAGCATAGGAAGCTCATCTGTTAGGCTGGCAAGAACCAATACAAAAACGTTATCTGGATTTGCAGACAAAAAATGCTTGTGCTTGTGTCTTGAAGATGTTTTTCTGAATTCTTGTTTTTTCAACATTGTGTTTCACAGCTCCCTCTGACCCCACTCGGACTGGCTTGTGCTCCAATTCATCTGACATCAGATAATCTGGACCATTACACAACCTTAAAATGGTCATATTTTCAATTGTGTGGTCTGCTTTCAATATACAGTAAAATATTGAAAAGTTTGATGCGTCATGATTCTATGAGGGAAATATTGATAGGCCACTAACCCTAGGCTTGCTCTCATAGAAGTTTAATAGACCACTCACTAAGAATCATGGGGATGAAAAATCTGTTTGTTTAACTTCACTGCTCAATCACCCCCCCCCACACGCACACACACTTTTTGTCCCATTCCTTGTTTATATGTCTGTCTATTTAGATGTCTAGTTTTCAGGCAGAGACCTTGTCTCCATTTTTTGACAATGAAGTGACATATGGCAAACGATAAATAATCAAAATCATCGCAGGGAGCAAACAGGGCAAATAGTGTCCCCAGATCAGTACTTAAGCATCTCCCCAGTGAGACACAAGTCTGACATCTTTTATAAGCTGATGCTAATATTTAGTTGTTACTTCAGTCTGAAAAAAACTTGAACCTGATAAAAGGAACTGCTTGATTAACTTAAGGAACTCGTTGCCACAATATCAGCTGAGGCCAAAAGTTTAGTAGGACTCAAAAAAAGTTTATGTGGATAACAAAACCATCCACTGTTACATTAGAGAGGATAAATACATATATGTAAAGGTTGAACACCCTCATGCTTCAGAGGGCCTAAGCCCAAATGACAAATTGGCTTCAGACTACACCTATTTTTTTTAAATCGAACATTTGTTTGATTGTCGTTACAACACTTTGAAGTACACATACACTCCATCCACAGGTGATGTTATGGCTACAGTCAATTAATGTTATTGTGAAACTTGTATAATTAGATCTGAACCACATTGAACTCACTGCATTCAACTGAGCTTTGTGACATTTGACCATCACACTTCCAAAGCCATGAGCATTGCCTTCTCCTATTCATTATTATTTCTATTGCGGTAGTGCCTAGCAGTCCAGTATTCTAGGCATTGTCAGTGGTGAAAGTAACTTACAGGACTTACCAGTATTGCCGGAGTCCTGAGGGGGGCGTGGCCTCATCTGGAAGAGGAGGGGCCTCTCAAGATTTAAAGGCCCTGGGGCACCCGCTGTGGCTGGGAGCCCCAGGGCCTTTAAATCACCCCAGGGCTCCCAGCTGCAGAGGTGGCTGGGAGCCCCCAGGGCTCAGGGGCAAATTAAAGGGCCAGGGCTCCGGCCACTGTGGAGCTCTGGGCCCTTTAAATCTCCATCGCAGCTCCGGCAGCCGGGCTTGGGCAGAGATGTAAAGGGCCCAGAGCTCCCTCAGCTGCAGAGAGCCCCGAGCCCTTTAATCTTCCCCCTCCCCTGCCCCGCAGCTCCAGCAGCTAGGCTCAGGCAGGGATTTAAAGGGTCCGGAGCTCCCGCCACTGCAGGGAGCCTCGAGCCCCTTAAATCCCCGCCGCCAAAGCCGGTGCGGTCTGGCACAGCGTACTGGCTCTTGCCGGTATGCCGGACCGGACCAGACCAGCTTACTTTCACCTCTGGGCATCGTGCTAACATTTCGTGCCCCAAATTGATATGTCTGAATTGACAAGACAGACAAAGGATGGGAGGGAAAAGTCACACAGAAAGTCAATGTGACATGCAGGGAATAGAACCTACATTTCTGGAGTCCTAATTCAGTGGACCATGTTGTCTTGTTTCTAGTCAGTCATTCTAGAAGAACCATCGCCAAGGGAAAGAATGCCATCAGAGCAGTGAGGTATTATTCTAAACACACCCACATCAATCTGTTGAAACTATTGATTAATATTAACTTATTTTCAGGTTGTAACAAAGTAGCCTTTGGCAGGATGCTACTGAGAGTATCAATTTAGGACAAATTGCTTAGAACAAGGCAGTCACAGCCCAAAGCGGGGGGTCTTTCACTACTGAGGCACACCAAACCAGCCAAACAGAGAGGACTTTGGTTTTACCCCACTGGCTAACCAGAAGTCATACAAGCAATTCCCTCAGACACTTCAGTTTCCCTGTATCACCACCAGCGCCACTCCTTATGGGAATGAATAGTTATGAAAACCAATACCCCAATAAAAGAAAAAAGGTTCTCCTGATCCCAAAGGATCAAGCCCCAGACCCAGGTCAATATACCAGTCAGATCTTACCCACAAATCACGCTGTTGCCAATTTTTTAGAATCTAAAATCTAAATGTTTATTCATAAACAGAAAGAAATATAGATGAGAGTTAAAATTGGTTAAATGGAATCAAATACATACAACAATCGCAAAGTTCTTAGTTCAGGCTTTTTCAGGTTTGTTTTAGGTTTGATGGGATTACTGCTGATTTAAACCAATCATGTCTTTAGAGTACAAACATCTCATCTTAGATGGGTTGCTCAGTCCTTTGTTAAGAATTTCAGTTTCAAGCACAGTTAGAAGCAGGATTGAAGACCAAATTGTGGAAGGAAACCCCTTTGTTCTTACTGTAGAAAATCACAGCAGCAAGATGGAGTTTGTAGTTACATGAGCAAGTCACGTGTCCATGCATGACTCAGGTCTTTACAGGTAGAGCAGCCATTGGTCACATGCTACCTTGAATGTTCCGCATATGTGGATTGGAGTCTCCCAAGTTCCATTGTCAGTTAAGTGTTTCTTGATTGGGCACTTAATCTGAAGAATTCTTTCTCAAGAAGCTGACCAAATGCTTCGCTAATGTTACTTAGAATCCAGCAGATTGAGATACAAGTACATAGCCCATATTTATAACTTCACATACAAAAATGTTACACACATATAGACAGCAGTAATCATAAGCAGTAAATTACAACTTTTTCATAGACATCTTACTTGACCTCCTTTGTACAAGATTTGGTGCAACTATAGGACTTTGGTTACCACAATGATCTATATGGTCACAGTTCATGTTAATAACGTCACACAGGTGGACCAGTGTGAATCACCAGTATCCATTTCTTCTTGGTCCCAGGTCCGAGGTCACACATTTGATGCCAATAACTTTCTGTCTAACAATCCAGACTTCTCTAAATTCAGAAAATAAAAAATATAAAAATTAGTGATCACTAACCAACTAAACAAATAACATCACCTGTTCAAATCACTCATTTTTGTTTAAGTGCCAGCTGCTTTACTGAAACCCAATGTGAACTTGAGAAAAGGCAGGGTGGTCAGATCCACAAAGGTACTTGGTTGTTGCTCTGCTTAGCATTGCAATGCCTAACTTGTAGGCACCCTGGAATCCTCAACCCTGAGCTAAGCACCCAGGCTCCCCACATATAGAAGAGTTAGGTGCATAAGAAAGGGATCGTCAAAAGCCAGCAAGCTGAACAGGGAGCTGCCTAAACTAGTCAAGAGTGAAATGCAGAGGAAAGGAGTAGCTCTGCTGGTAAAATAGGCTGAGGGTGTGTGTGTGCCTAATTTGAGAATCTCTCTTTGGAATTCATCTTAGAAGCATAGAAATGTAGGGCTAGAAGAGACCTCAAGAGGCCATCTAGTTCACCCTCTGCACTGAGGCAGGACTAAGTAAACCTAGACAGGAATTTGTCTAACCTGTTCTTAAAAACTTCCAATGGTGGGGATTCCACAGCCTCCCTAGGTAACCTGTCCCAGTGCTTAACTATCCGTATAATGAGAAAAAACTTCAATATCTAACCTCAACTTTCCTTGCTGCAAACAAAGCTGATTACTTCTTGTCCTACCCTCCGTGGACATGGAGAACAATTAATCACCAAATTCTTTACATTTTACATTTTTGAAGACTGTACCATGTCCCCCACACCTCTCAGACAAAATGTGCCCAATTCTTTCAACCTTTTCTCATGGGTCATGTTTTCCAAATCTCTTCTCACTCTCATTGCTTTCCTTTGGATTCTTTCCAATTTGGATCTTGCTTCAGAGTGCCTCTTAATTATAGGCAAGATACAGATTCTATTAGACAACTTTCAAGCAAGTTCTCAGAATATTTTCCTGGTCAGTTTGAAAGGTAATTGTCAAACATTTTCTTTAACCAGCATTGCTCACCTTGAACAACTGCAACTTCACTGATAATAAACCATAAAGCTGCAATCTCAGCAGAACCTGTGTAAAGGAATCCTCAGGGGGCATAGAGCCCTGGTAGTGTTTTCTATACCACCTTTACTCCCTGAAGCTGAAGAAGGAGTGGCTAGAAGAAAAGATAATAGCTGGTACATTCCTGCACCCAGTAATCCTCAGTTGCTGGAACTACCTCTTGGGGGTACATGCAGTTGGCAAAAGTTAGAGTGGACTGCACTAAATTGTGTTGTGGGACTGGATCACTGCAGAGGAACTTCAGGATCAAGGAAATGTTGGTGTAGCTTAAAGCCACCTGGCTCTATACCCCATCTCAGCTGTGTTCTACATTCCCTGAAGGCAGCTGAAAATCTGGGCCAATAATTCCATGCTGCTTAAAACAGAAAAGGTACATACAATTTCAGTGAAGTTATTGTAATTGATATGAGTTTTTCACCTTTGCTGGGAGAAAGAGGAAAACATTTTGAAGAACTGGAAGGAAATACGACCTCACCCTCTTTTGAAGGCATTAGTCTCCTGTTCGACAAAGTGGCACATAGTCTTGTGGGGTCTGACTGAATTCTGTGCTGTTTCTAGACACTCAGTTAGCCAACAAGAGTTCTACCTGAATAAAGACTTTGTGTTTAAAGACCACTCTTATTATATAACACTTAATCTATCTGTATTCCTCTCATGGCACTATACAGAGTACAGCATATTAATAGACATTGAAATAAAAAAGGGATTATTATCCTGTCTTTGCACTTTATTTCAGCTTTGGCATTGGTTTAGCATCCATATAATATATTTTGTGTAACATTTCTATGATATGCTGTTCTCATGCTCTCTCCATCTTTCTCCTGTAATATTGGTTTTTTGTTTGCTTGTTTCTTGCTCATGCAAGCAGAGCCCAATAGGTCATTCATCCAAATCCTGTTGCTGTAGCACTAAAGCTATCTTTTATCAATGGTCAGGGGACATGTCTTCTGACTTGGCAAAGCTCTGCTAAAGTATCTTTGATATACTGTAACAAGCTTTTATCATACAGTAAATTCTGTGCACAGCTTTCTGAGTGAAGACTTGAAACCAGTTAATCATTGTTGTCCATGGCCAGTTTGCAGTAAGATTCTAGGCTAATGTTTCTAAATCAGGAAGTTAATCACCTAAATCCATATTTAAGCACCTAATTAAAAACTTTCAGAGGTGCTAGGTACCTCTGACTTCAACAGAATCTCAACAGCTCTGAAATTCAGGTCTCTTTTATTCACCTAAATGTGTATTTAGGATCTTAACTTTAAGGCACCCAAGTTAAACAATTCTGACACTGATAAAAAACTGCCAGGCTTTGTGGTTTACCTGTGCAATGAGACTCCGTGGGGTTCCTTGGTCTGGTACTTCTGGAGTTTCCATTGGTTTAAATGTTCAGACATAACAATCCTGACAGCCAAGGACAGTTCTTATGTTCCCTCTCATCACTTCAGCTGCTGTAGCTTTTCCTACCCCTTATCTTAATTCCTATATACAATATAGCAATTTAGTATAGTAAGAGGATTCCATAGATTACATTAAATCAATTTATGGAGTCCCCTTGTTTTCCTTATGTTAAAGGACCTTCTACTATGTGTGGTAAAGCATCCTTAACTAGAAGCTATGGTAGTCATTCTGCATCCATCCTGCATAGCAGTGGTCACCAACTGCTAGATCGTGATCGACTGGTCAATCCTGGACCTCTGCTAGTCAATCGCAATCTCCAGCCACTAAAAGTCCGGTGGCACAGCAGGGCTAAGGCAGGCTGCCTGCCTGCCCTGGCCATGTGCCGCTCCCAGAAGTGGCCCCAGGGAAGGGGGTGAGGCATGGGTCTCCTTACACTGCTCCTGCCTTCAAGCACTGCCTCTGCAACTCCCATTGGCTGGGACCAGGGAACTACATCCAATGGGATCTGCAGGGGTGGTGCCTGCAAAAAGGGGAAGCATGCTGAGCCACGTGCCCCCCGAGGGGCTTCAGGGGTATGATGGCCACTTCTGGGAGCGGCATGGGGCTGGGGCATGCAGGGAGCCTGTCTTAGCCCTGCTGCATCACTGACTAGGAGCTGCCCGAGGTAAGTGCCACCCGGTGGGTGCCTGCACCCCTCCTACACCCCAGCCCTGAGCCGCCTCCCAGAGCCAGTACCCCGTACTCCTGCCTGCACCCCAATCCTCTGCCCTAGGCCTGAGCCCCCTCCCAAAGCCAGCACCCAATAATCCTCTTGTACCCCGATCCCCTCCCACACTTCAAACCCCTCCTGAACCCAAACTCCCTCCCAGAGCCCACATCCCCTGCACCTTCTCCTGCACCCCAACCCCCTACCCCAGTCCCAGCCTGATGAAAGTGAGTGAGGGTGGGGGAAAGCAAGCAACAGAGGGAGGGGGGATGGAGTGAGTGGGTTGGGGTCTCAGGGAACGGGGTTGATCCTGGGTTGCACTTAAATTAAAAAAGTGATCTTGTGCATAGAAAGGTTGGAGACCACTGCTCTATAGTCTTCTTCAGTTTCCTAATGCTAAAACAAAACAAAAAAGAAACGCATACATTTTAAAAGCATGAAGCATGCCATCATGTGGAACTTGGGCAGAAAGAACATATTTTATTGGGTTTCCATGTTCCATTCCACTCTTTCTCTACCTTTTCCCTGGGTCTGTTACATGGGATACAGGACTGAAAGGAATAGTCTGGTGGGTCATGAAGTCCAATTCCCCATTACAGGAGGCAACCCTGTTATATAATCCCATTCATAAATGTATGAAGCTTAATCTTAAAACTAGCTAGGTTGTGTGCCCGACTACTCCTATTGGAAGGCTGTTCTGAAACCTCATGCCTCTGATGGTTTCCAGTCTAAATTTATTCATAGGCAGTTCTCACCCATGTATTCTTGTGCTAACACTGTCTTTTAGTATAAATATCTCATCTTCCTCCCTGGCATTTATCCCTTTAATGTATTTATACAGAGAAATCATATCTCCTTTCTAATCTTCATTTTGCTCTGCTAAACAAGTAAGCTCTGTTAGGTTATGTCTTCACAGGGATAAAAAACACATGGCTGGCCAGGGTCTGCTGATTTGGGCTTGGGCTCTGGGGCTGAAAAACATCACTGTGTAGACATTCAGACTCAGGATGGAGTCCAAGCTCTGGGACCCTGTAAGGGTGGAGGGTCCCAGAGCGCAGATTGTAGCCTGAGCTCAAATTTCTACACAGTGATTTTTAGCACTGTGAGCTTGAGCCCTGCAAGCCCAATCAGCTGACTTGGGCCAGCAATGACCGTGCCTCTTTTATCCCTGTTATAGTCATACCAAGAGTCTCCTCTAGTAAGATAGGCTCGTCATCCTCCTGATCACCCTAATAGACCTTCTCTGTACCTGTTCCAGTTTGAATTCATCTTTCTTGAACATGGGTAACCAGAACTGTACAATGTTCCAAATAAGGTCTTACCAGTGCCTTGTACAATGACATTAATGCTTCCCTATGTCTACTGGAAATACCTCACATGATACATCCTAAGTTTGCATCTGCCTTCCCTTTCCCCCACTTCTCCACCACCAGATCACATTGTTGGCTCACAGTCTTGTTCTCCTACTCTGCTGTTTCCAACAGCACAAAGTTAGTCCCAAAGTGCACAATCTTGCACTTTGTACTGTTAAATTTCATCCGATTTCTATTGTTCCAGTCCTCTAGATCTTCCAGTTCATCCTGTATAATTATCCAACTCTCTTCTGTATTGACGATGCCTCCCAACTTTCTGTCATCAGCAAACTTCATTAACACACCCCTACCTTTTGTGCAAAGGTCATTAATGAAAATTTTAAGTAAAATATCCCAAGATAATACTTGAGGAATTCCACCAGTAACCTCCTTCCAGACCTTCAATGAAAGCTCTCCTTTCAGGACAACCTTGTTGTCTCCCTTTAGCCAGTTCTTTCTCTATTAATCCCTGTCTTCAGTTTATCTAATTTCTCATATGGTACCATGTCAAACGCTTTACTGATGTCCACATAGATTAGCTCTGTTGAATTTTCCTTGTCTAAGGAATCAGTCATCTCAAAGATAGATTTCAGATTAGTCTAGAACAATCCACCTTTGGTAAACCCCTGTTGCATTTCATCCCAGTTTCCATTTACCTGCATGACCCAGATTATTATTTTCTTCAAAAAAATTTCTACAGCCTTGTGTTTTACTGAGGTCAGACTAACGGGTCTGTACTTGCTCAGATCACTTTTTCCCTTTCTTAAATATAGGTTCTACCTTTGCTATTCTCCAGTCATATGGTATCACCCCCAATTTTATAGTTATTAAAACTCCATTGCTACGAGACTTGCAGTTCCAAGTATTCTGGGACAGAGATTGTCTGTCTGGTTTCCTTGATTTCAGAGCATTAAACGCTGGGCTTTTTTCCCCACATCAAATGTGGTAATTTCCACTTCTATACACTCATTCTCATTTGCCATCCTATCTTTGCACTTATGTTCTGCAGTATAATTTTTACTGAAGACTGAGGCACTTAGATTTTCAGCCATTCCTACATTTTCCTTGCTCTCTACCCCATCTTGGCTGCATACTGGCCCCACTTCTTCTCTTTCTATTGTGATGGGGCAAGGCCAGATGGCTACAGTAAAGTACTGAGGAACAGGTATGTTAGCCCCAGGCTAAACAAATCCCTATCACTGTGGTAACCAAATGGCAGTTGCTCCAGGTTAATCAAGGCACCTGGGGCCAATTAAGATCTTTCTAGAAGGCAGTGGAGAGAGATACACTGATTAGAACACCTGCAGCCAATCAAGGCAGGCTAATCAGGGCACCTGGTTTAAAAAGGGAGCTCACTCCAGTCAGGAGAGGAGGAGCCAGAGGAGAGAAGTGCGCGTGAGGAGCTGGGAGCAAGAGGCACAAGGAGCTGAGACTGAGAGGGTGTGCTGCTGGAGGATTGAGGAATTATCATACAATCAAGCATTATCAGACACCAGGAGGAAGGACCTGTGGTGAGGATAAAGAAGGTGTTTGGAGGAGGCCATGGGGCAGTAGCCCAGGGAATTGTAGCTGTCATGCAGCTGTTATAAGAGGCACTATAGACAGCTGCAATCCACAGGGCCCTGGGCTGGAACCCGGAGTAGAGGGTGGGCCCGGGTTCCCCCCAAACCTTCCAACTCCTGATCAGACACAGGAGGAGTTGATCCAGACTGTGGGTTCCACCAGAGGGGAAGATCACTGAGGTGAGCAAATCCGCCAAGAAGCGCAGAACCCACCAAGGTAGAAGAGGGACTTTGTCACACTATGTATATGGCTAAAGAACATTCTATTATTTGTTTTAATTTCCTTTGAAAGGTCTAACTCAGAATGGCCAAACTCACTTTATCCCTACATTCTTAAACCTCCAAGATGTCGCTTTCTTTACTGATCAATCTCTTCTTCCCTTCTAAGCAATCTGCTTATACCTAATATTCTTTTTGAGGTGATTATTCATCCAGTTAAATCTGGAGCTCTTTCCTACAAATTGATTACTTTCTGACTCAACCAGACTGATGTGGAGCCAGTTTCCACAGCTTCCATGGTCCTATGCAGGTTTCTTCATTGCAAAGAAGACAAAAGAATAATAAGTGAAGGAAACCCATAATAATCACCTAGAATAAGCCCCAGAGTTTACTACTTAGCATATATAAAAGCAAACTTTACTCAGCTAAAAACTGTCAACAAAGTAAGTTACACATAGTGGTAAATGATAAGATCTTGTTAAGCCATGTGATTCATTGGATTATGAAATGCAGAATGTTAGGGGGCTTATTCCTTCACCCTCTCACTTCCCTGGTCCTTCTCGCATGAACAGAGAGCAACAATACCTAAAGTCCAAAGGCGCAAACAATTCGATGTTTATTGGGGTGAACTTCCAGCAAGCATGATTCCAGTTTCCTTCCTTAGTGTCCCCCTTCCCAGCTCTGACACCACAGAGCCTTGCCTGTGTCCCTCTTCCTGTTCCCATTCCCCCCTTTAGCAAAACATGATCCCAATTCCCGCACCCCCATCCCCAGTCCCTGTTCCCATTCCCCTCCCCCCTTACTTCCTGATTGACTGCAGACTATATAGTAAAACTTGAGTTCTGCTTAGCTATACCTTAACCAATCATTTTAATGAAATTTAAGTAACCAATCCTAACATATTGTAACATGGTTATTTAACCTATCCCACCACCTTAATTGGGTTACACCCAACAAAATTAATTATACAGCAGACAGAAACAATCACAGAACCAGACAGAGATTATACAGACAAACAATAGGGAAGTGGAGACTACAGTGATAGAACAATACAGAAATGAGGATTTCACATCCCAGCTACTGATAAGTGAGTTCTTGCCAGACAGGATGCTATCAAACTAAGTTTCCTTTTACATCTTCTAGGCTCTTCCCTTTCTCTGGAGGTGATAGGAATATCAGGACAGGATTGTATTCCTAACAGCCCAATAGCACCTTATTTCAATGTGACTAGTTTGGAATGTGAGGATGTGACCATACACTTCCCAGCTTATGGCAGCCTCTGCTGCTTAGCTGAAGGCCTTAGCCTGTCACAGTAAAAGAAGGCCATTACACAGACAGACAGTGATTTTGATTCTTTCTTTTATACCTCTATAGCTAAGTGATAAGAATACACCTAAATTCTTAAAGTATAGGCCTTTGCAGACAGGCCTGAATATCTATATCCTAACACAGAATTCGGGTACAGATCAATCCATTTTTATCTTCTAATATAATTAATTAGACCTGCAACTGCAATATTTTAAAGAGACAAAAAGCCTGTGTTATTTCACAGTTCTTATACTTTAAATGGTAATCACCCACACGGCCATTGCAGGTGTATATTTCACTAATGAAAGAAAGTACTTTTTTCTATTTTTAGTCCAGTTGCTATTCTTTAGTTGATTTTCCCCTCTACCCTTCCATCCATCAGCCAATTACGTTGCCTTAAAAAGAAATAAAAACCTGAAACTACAGTATCCCCTGTGTTCTAAGAATGAATGATAGTTTTATAGATTTTAATACAGCCAACCTGTATTAATTTATGAACAAGTTGATCCTGCAGTGAATCTCAGAATACATGTAGTTTTCAAAGCATAACAAGCATTGAAAGTGCATGTGCAAGAGGCCAAGTGATTTAGTATGAACCAACTAGTGGCAAAGACTTCTGTTACTTTTTAAACATCACTTAATAAAAGCACAATATGTAATTCCATAGAAGTATGAAATGTAGCCAAATAGATGTAAGTCAAAGCACTTAACTAAATTATAGCTAATCAGATTATTTCTATAAAAATAGATGATGGGTTTTTTTAACAAAATGTTTGGGTTTAATAAACACTAGATTGGAATAGTATAAAAATAGTATAAAAACAACAATATTATATAAATTGTTGAACAACTAACACCACTCAGCACTGAGTTTAATTTACCATAGTTAAAAAACTTTTTTTTTGGTATCCTAGTATTTCGGGTACAAATGGAAATTTATCTTTTGCTATCTGGAGATTGTCTTATGCTTATTATGTACTTTAATGTCTTTTGTAGACTATATTTAATTTTTCTACAGAGTCCAACTGTCAATTTCATGCAGTAACTAAAGCTTCTTTTATGTGTTCGGCTTGTATCAATTTGGGGAAGATGAAGCCTTTCAAGTTAAATTGCTTTTCAGGCAATGCAATAAAGATTGTCAAATTCTCTAGACTGTGCCAAAATTTTGCTCAAGACAAGAGTACTCTAAACTGTAATGCTGGTGTATTATCATACTATTAGAAATCCTACCAGCACCTCCAAAAGATAAGGTACTTTAACTTTCTGAAACTTGGGGTTTGTTTGTTTTAGACATTTTTCAGACCTACTATTTCAGAATTAAAAATACATAATTCTATAAACTGAAAAAATGTTACCTAGGCACAAGTGGCACTTTGGAATTAGATAAGTTTTTTACAAATTATATCAGAATGAAGATATTTTTAGAACAATCATATGCTTGATACATGACCATTTTCTCTGGGATCCTATTATAAACTCTTCTAATGAAAAAGAACACTAGTAACCCATTTATCTGTATATTTTAGTTAGATTTTAAGACAACTTTTCATCATATGGCTGTGTAAATTGCATTCAACTTTATGTTAACATCTTTCTAGAAGTTTAACATGTTTATCTTATGCATGTATACAAAACACAGACTGCATATAAGGCCATGTCTACAGTACAAAATTAAGTCAACCTAACTTACATTGGCATACAGTCACTGCAGTAACTACATTGCTTGTGCATGACTACGGTTTGCTCCTTGTGTCAAAGGTGCATGTCTTCACCAGGAGCGCTTGTATCAATTAAACAATCAGTGTGGGGCATTGTGGGATGGCTTCTGAAAGCCAGTAACAGTCAATGTAAACAACACAGGGTCTACAATGACACTGCATTGACATAACTACATCAACCTTGACTCTACACTGCTTGTAGAGGTGAAGTTATTAAGTCAGTGCAGCAGGCCAGTTACGTTGGTGGCAGCAAAATTTAAGTGTATACACATCCATAGTTAGGTTGATGTAAGCTGCCTTGTGTCAACCTAATTCTAGTTTAGACTAGACCTTAGTTACCCAAAGGCATTACTACCATCATGAGAGGGGTGAAAACCTTGCTATTGGTAGAGATAAAACCTCACTGAGACTGATCGGTGAGAACACATCCTTCAAATAGCATAACTGTAAGGGTAAGTAAATCACAAGCTCCCACCTAAGACAAAAGGAGTTGTGAACCCACCCAGGAGTCTTTGAACTGAGTGTGTGAAGAGGTTTTGCTGAGTGTTTGGGTGGAGGAGAGTGAGAGGTTAGAGAACACTCAAACTGAGACAAGACAAGAACAGAGAGAGAGAGCAACAGAGCAAAAAGCAACCAAGCCAAGCAATAGCTACTGAGCATAGTATGACCCTGGAAAATGCTGAGAGAGCTTTTGAGTATGGTGTTGGTGAAGAGGCATAGGGCTGAAGAAGAAGTTAAGAAACTGATCCTTTTTGTTCTTGGGTCCTCCTACATTCAGAGAATCAAGGTTTTGTATATTCCTTGTAAATAAACAAGATTCCATCAAAGACAATACCAGACTCCTTCGAATTCAAAATTTGAATAGCTATTTGGGTAGAAAGGGGGTAACACTACTTTACATAGGGATTTGGACTGTAAACTCTTTGGAGTTAGGAACCATATTTTTCTCTTGTCAAATACCAAATACACTGTTGGTATTCAATAAACAATGAGTGCTCAAGTCCTTGCAACAAAATCAAATTTGTCAATAAACCACTTTACTGAGCAGTTGAAACAGAGCTTGTGTGTCAAAACCATTCTCTTAGGAACTTTTAATTCTATGTTTTCTATTCTTTAACTACTAGTAAAATGATACAATAGTATGAGGCTGAAAGTGCCATTAGGGCATGACTGATACTCCCAGAGGAATGGGCTGTCTTTTGGTGAAAATGCTGAAGTGGGCCTCAGGAGATCAGGGCTCTATTCCAGGCTCTGCAGTCTTGGATGAGACAAAAAAGGCCAGGTGCCTGAGTCCTGTTGATTTCAAATGCAGTCATGAGTGCTCAGCTACTCCGAAACTCAGGACATAATTAATTTCTTTATATCACTATTTCTCCATTAAATGGGGATAATATTTTCCTACTTCAGAGGTAGTATGAGGATGAATTAAGTAATGTTTTGAAGTGCTCAGATACTACAACAATGCATGTCATAGAGAAACCTATAAATCAATAATCTGAATGCTGCTAGTATGAGACAAAATGATAATAGGTGAAAGTCATACCTATTATATGATAGACTCTCCAATCCTAGTTTCTGAAGTCCAGGATGAGATTGTGCCTGCTCCTGCATGAGTGTTCAAGGACAGGGGATGAGTGTACAATAGGCCAGCATTAAACCAATGTAGTATGAAAAGCCACAGGTGCCATCTTTAAATTTAAAAGTATAACTCACTAGTCATTGAAGTCCATGGCACTTCTACGTATAGATACGTTTCTTCACTTCAACAGCCTATAGCAAATCTACACAACTGCCATGTCCCATCTCAGAGGTCACTGCATTTCAGTGATGTGTCCAGTGACTTTTGCAGGAGTATTAGCATGTGCTTCTGCATACTTTTATGGGGCGTTTGGGTATTCTTTTGGAGGAAGGTACTTCCTAAACATAAGATAGTAAAATTATTTTCCCAAGTAGCAAGTAGCTTTTGTATTCTTCACAGTTGATAAATGGTTCAGAGACAGTAAGTGTTCTGCCATCATGAATTTATGTGCTATTTATTATAAATAGCACTGATAAGAGGCGTTCATTTTATATTCATGCAGATGCCATGTGTACCGCTATGGGTGTTCCATTCTAATTTGGGGCAAGTCAACAGATATAATAAATAAAGGTGTTACTCATCAAATCTTCAGCGCCGATATTTGTGCTGCAGCTAAAGCACATGGAAAATGGAAATACCTTCACTTCACACTGACATTAATATGTATAATTCCATGAATTATACATATTATGAATCACAAGATAAGAGTCGGGGAACAAGACAATTAATTTTATTGCTTTTTTTTTAAATAGACTCTAAACTTGGCATGTCAGATGGAACTAAATTTAATTCACCTGAGTACCATCAAAAAATATCTAGGTTTTAAGCTTCTCTAACAGGAAATGTTTTCATCTGTCTACTTCCCATTATATTTGTAACTTCTGTGAATTGCAATCAAATTATTTTCTTTGTTTTGATTTCACTTTATAAGACACCTATCCTAGGCTCTAGGCATCCTGCCATCTATAAAAAACACAAGCCATAAAAATAAAACAGGAGTAGATTTCCCACACACCCATCCTCATCATAAACCAGTCAGTTAGTAAGGAACATAACCAAAAAAATCTCCCAAACCCTCACATTGCCAAAAGAAATCCCCTCACACTTCAGCCTTCCACAAAGACATGTTCAAAAAGACATTTTTGCAGAATGTCCTTTGGGTCAACAAATGCAGGCTATTTTGGATCCAGGAAAGGGGAAGTGAGGGGATATGCAAACTGCACACCAAGCCCGAAGGGGTTGAAAGACAATACTGAACCCAGATAGCCCTGCCCCTCTGGGCCTACCAAGTGTGCTCTGACTGTAAGAGTGAGTTAAAAGGTGCTCAGAAGCCTAGACAACAGGTCATGGACAGGCCTAAAGAGAGAAGAATCCTTCTCAAAGAAGCCAGATAGAGGAGTGAGCCTGAGAGGTTATGCCCTCAGGCAGAGCCTTCTCTAACCACCACCCATTTGAGAACTCCCAGTGCCCTGCTGCTTTGAAATGTATTGTTGTAAGGCAATTGACTGCTTGGGCTATATGAGCCATGCCCCAAACTGAAGGGATCTATAGGTAGGAAGTAGCCCAGGAAAGCAATTTAGAGCTTCCTATCCTATTTGGAATTAAAGCCAAGAGGCCCTCTCAGAGAACACCCTGGGGCAACAGCTCCCTCTATTTTAAACCTAGGAAGCTCCAGCTCAAGTGTCTCCAATGGTTGTAACACTGACAGGGTCACCTATGGATATGTAGTCTCCTGGGTAGGCTAATCCAGGTCATTTAGGTCTTTATCAATTGTAAGGGATTTCTTGGACTGTAAGTGTAAGCAGGATCTGAATGAACTGAATGATTTCTTCCCTGACAGCTAGCTGGGAGGGAGAGAGACTTCAGGAGCAAATTGTATTTACATGAACACACCTACTTTGCTTAGATATCCAGCAGATAGAGTGGTGTTGCTCAAAATAATCAACTTTGGCTGGTGTTGGGTTACAAATCACTTTAGTACTGAATGCAGGGGTAGTGAAATGCTGTTATCAACATGTTGTCATTATGGTACAAATGAAGGGGAGCAGAACTGTGCTTTACCTGTCCAAAATGAGGGAGTCACCCTCAGCTGAAAGGACCTTGTTAAGCCAGGGGCTCGAATGCCAGAGCTCTGTGCAAGTAAGAGAGATGGGACAGATGACCTAGCTAGGCAGTGGACTCTCTCCAGAGGTCCCTGGACTGGTTTAACCTGTTCCTCATCACTGCTCAAAGAAAGAGCTATATAGGTTTCATTAGGAGTCTTTGTTATTTTAAATGCTTAATGAGAGCTGAAATCAGTTGTGGTGGGATTGTGTTTCTGCCCAGCCTGCTAAGAGCTAAAAATCACTGACTGCTGATGTGCAGAGGTTGAGGCAGATGGGGGCTGACAGTTGGCCACTGAACAAGTGGCTGGTGAGGCGGTGGGCAGACCAAGCGGCTGGTGAGGCAACGTGGCTGATGGGGAGGCCAGCCAAAGCAAGTGCTCAGCTCATAGAATATTAGGGTTGGAAGAGATGTCAGGCGGTCATCTAGTCCGATCCCCTTGTGACGGGTTGGATCACAGAAACCCCCTTGGGAACTGCCAACTGATGTGCCAGGACTACCCTGCCCTGGCAGCTTAGGACTCCAGCACCCTGTCTTGTTGAGCCAGACTCGCCAGTCTGCTCCAACACAGACCCACGGTCTGAATCACGTGCCCCAAAGCTGCAGCCTTAACTGAAAGCAATTTACAGAAGTGTTCCTGTCTTTAACACTCAGATGCCCAACTCCCAATGGGGTCCAAACCCCAAATAAATCCATTTTACCCTGTATAAAGTTTATACAGGGTAAATTCATAAATTGTTTGCCCTCTATAACACTGATAGAGAGGTATGCACCGATGTTTGCTCCCCTCCCCAGGTATTAATCCATACTCTGGGTTAATTAATAAGTAAAAAGTGATTTTATTAAATACAGAAAGTAGGATTTAAGTGGTTCCAAGTAATAACAGACAGAACAAAGTGAATTACCAAGTAAAATAAAATAAAACACAACACACAAATCTAAGTCTAATACAGTAATAAAACTGAATACAGATAAAATCTCACCCTCAGAGATGTTTCAATACGTTTCTTTCACAGACTGGACGCCTTTCTAGTCTGGGCACAATCCTTTCCCCTGGTACAGCCCTTATTCCAGCTCAGGTGGTAGCTAGGGGATTTCTCATGATGGCTGCTCCCTTTTATCTGTTCCACCCACTTATATATCTTTTGCATAAGGCAGGAATCCTTTGTCCCTCTGGGTTCCGCCCCCCCTACACACACACACACACACACACACACACACACACACACACACACACACACACACACACACACACACACACACACACACACACACACACACACACACACACACACACACACACCCCTTCTCAATGGAAAAGCACCAGGTTAAAGATGGATTCCAGTTCAGGTGACATGATCACATGTCACTGTAAAACTTCATTACCCACTTGCCAGCACACACATATACAGGGACACTCACAAGTAAAACAGAGCCATCTACAGACAATTGTCCTGGGTTAATGGGAGCCATCAAGATTCCAAAGCACCATTAATGGCTCACACTTTGCATAATTACAATAGGCCCTCAGAGTTATGTTTTATATTTCTAGTTTCAGATACAGAAGTGATACATTTATACAAATAGGATGACCACACTCAGTAGATTATAAGTTTTGTAATACCTTACAAGAGACCTTTTGCATGAAGCATATTCCAGTTACATTATATTCATATTCATCAGCATACTTTCATAAAATCATATAGAGTGCAACGTCACACCCCTGCTCAAAGCAGGACCAACGCTGACTAAATCATCCCAGACAAGGCTTTGTCAAGGGTTAGATGGCAGATCAAGCAAGGTGCCTTCTTCCCCCAGTGGGAGGTGAACTCACATAGATGCACCTCTGAACCCTGGGGTCCTCTCTGACCAAAGACACCCACCATGAGTGGGATATGGTGAGGTAGAAGAGAGGGGCACAGAAAAGGAACTTTTGGTTGTAGCACTCAAGAACATGAGGCTGAAGGCATCATCCAACTCACTCTGGGGTGGGTGTCCTGCTCACAGTTTTATGATTATGAATCCTGCTTGTGGCATTTTCCCTAATTAATGTCAGGTGATTTCCCTCCTTTCATTAAAAGTTTCTTTTCTACACTTCAGGTCTGTGCTTGCGAGTGGGGATGTATTGCCTCTCAGAGGCTCCATGGGATGGTGTGTAATTTTCCCAGGTTGGATGGGGGCTTGAGCCAGTTCTGTGTTGTATTGTTGAAAAGGAACCTCTAGATATTGAACCTAACCCTGGTTGCTGCTGGTTCTGCCTGGCAGAAGGGTTACATAAGCTAGGTAAATAGCTGAAGGGGCATGGGCCATCTCTTTGTATGTATTTGTACAGCACTTAGTACTGTAATACAAATATTAACAATAAGTCAAATTCAACACTTCAAACTCTATCCAGAAACAACACACAGCCACTCCAGCTCCCAGATCAGTAGTTTCATGTGTTCATCATGACGCTATTGACTACAATGGAGTTAAGGACAATACTGTACCATCTGAAGACCTCCTCTTAACTCCATTTCTGAACTGATTTTAAAGTGAAGCCACATGAAGAGCACCTTTCAATAATCTAATCTGGAGATATGACAGGCATGGTTTATAGTAGTGAGGTCTGAAAGCAAAACAAAAGGTCAATGTCACCTGCTCAAATGCAGATGGAAGAAAACTATCCCGGTCACTGCTGCTACTTGCTCATCTAGAAGCAGATGGGAATCCAAGTAGTCCCAGATGATGGACATTTTGATGGACATCCACGCTTAGTCAGAGCAGCTCTTATCTCAGGCCCAGCCTCCAGCTGCTTTCTCCTGACCATCATCACCTGCTGCCTTCTGAGCATCATCACCTCTGGATTGAATCGCAGTCAACTCACTCTCATCTAGGTCCTAAATTCTAAAAAAACCAAAACACGGAGAAGGAGATTTGGTTGCTGCTTCTGAAGAGGACAAGGTGGACAGCTAAAGCAGGATATTCTCAGCATACAGAAACCTAATTTCCTCACTAACTCCCCTGATTGGCCTTGGAGCTCTCTTAAAATTCATAAAAAGTAAGCCATGTGCCACATCATTCTCTGACTAAGCTGTGCTTTCTCATCTAGCTTCTTCCTTTTTATTGCTTATTTGAGTGATATGAAAGTCAAAAAGACAGCAAGCCATATTCATCCCTGCTGTAAATACATTGACTTCAGAGGAGTTCCATCAGGAGTGAATTTGGCCTGATACCCTACCCTAAACATTTTCACATGATACCGTTGTGCATAACACGTCATTTTTAAAGTGTAAAGGAACCTTTTCTCCCAAGGCTAGTCTTAAAATGGTCACAACAGTCTCCCTTTGCTCAAATGCTTTCCTTTTTTGAATATTTTTCATGTCCCAAGTTTTGCCCTTGTCATCTAATCTCCAGAAAAAAAGCATCATAAAATATGTTTTACTGGAGTGACTCTTTGCTCAAAGTCATTTTTCACCGATTTATATCAGACCACATACTAATAACATATGCACACTCACTACCAGCTTGTCTGGGACAAATGATAATTTTGACACTCACTAATGCATCACTTTCACAGCGTTTAAGGATTTATTATCTTGGAAATGTGCATGGGCATTGTAGAGGAATCAGAGCCTACAGCCTTTTAAATAATTTTCTGAAATCTTTTTTCTGATCAACATTATGTTCATTCTATCATCGTTAGGGAAACCATTAATGTTAAACAAAGAGCTATGCAGATCTGTTGTTATCTCTGTATAAACTGTTTTCACTTCGTGTGTTGAATTTTTCTGTAGGCTTCACTATATTTCTGTATCTCACATTATATCAATAAAGTAAAACAACTGCAGAGTTCAAAATGTTGATAATGTTGATTCCTAAGCATCTTTGACACAAAATACAGGAATTTTTGCAAGATCAGATATGTATTCCACCCTCCACCCTCCCCACTCCCCGCTACACACTGTACCATTATATTGGCCAATGAAATAATCGAGTTTAGGCTGCAAAAAGGAGTTATATGTTTAAAAACTTGGGGCCTGGACCCAGAGTCTAACTTACTCAGGCAAAACTCCCACTGGAGTCAAGGAGCAGAAGTCAGTCACCCACAGTCATGGGCCCTGATCCTGAAAATGTTTAAACACTTGTTTAACTTTACTTATAGAAGTAGTCCCTTTGGATCCAAGTTTGCAGGTTTCAGAATTTTGAAACTTGCTTCTATGGCCACAATGCGAGATTAAAAAGTCTAGTGAAACCTAAAGAGAAATGGAGTGTAAACACACATTAGTGGGACTAGCATGTGAGTTAGACACATGTGGGTACATTACCTGAAGGATCAGGACCATGGTATTTATCAGCCTTGAACATTAGAGAATTATTCCATTATAGAAGCAGTATTGACTTGCCTTACTCTCCGGTTTTGCTTTTTTCGTGTCCCTTTTGGTATTCTTTGTTGACTTCACATGCTGGCTTAAATGAAATGGAAGCAACTTTTCTGCTCATTGGAAAGATGAAAAAAAGGGTGGTGTCACTTTTACTTATCACATTTAAGGAAAAATCTTTGGGACATTCTTCACACCCTCCACACATCAATGCAAAATGACAGCAAAGCAGCAGAAAGCTCTAACACTAGTAATTGAAAACTGCAGTTCTCCCATGTTTAAATTCCTTTAGGCATTTCATGGTTATCTCTATCAAATTATACCATTGCACAGTTTTATGTATTAAATCTTCCTCTTTCTCCCTCCTCCTCACCCCCAATTTACAATACAACAAATAGGAGGCTCAGATACTTTCATAACTTATAAAATTAAAGTGATTGATGATAGGATTTTCCAGATGCCAAGGTATTTCAAGTGAATGATAATTTTTTGAATGAAATAAATGTTGACTCAGCTGTAATAAAAGTTGATCTGCTTTACCATATAGCTGGCCTTAGATAGTGAAGTGAACATTCCATAAAGAATCAGTCTTTTCAGACAACTACCATCTAAAATAATTCTGCAAAAGAGAAATAAATTTTGGCCACTCTGCCAATTTTTCTATGAATATCTAGTATTTTTATTTGCTTATTTAGTACATCTAATTAAGAAGTCACCCGCAGATGAATTGATTGGTTACATTTTACCAAAATCCTATTGAAATGTCATATCTTTCTTGGTCTATCCTTTCTCTGTACTGTTGATTTACTAATAGAAACCCCAATTCAGCAATAAACTTAAGCACATACTTAGAGTGAAGCATATGCTTAAATGCTTTGTGGAGTCACAGCCATACTGTGGTATAAATAAATGTATCATTTTATTTTAATCAGCCTGTTTGACCCACTCAGTGATGTCACAATCCAGTGTTTGTTTTGCCACTGTCACTGCTATGGTAGTGATTTATTATGACATGGATACTATCTTGGTTTAGTGATGGGTAACTCTTAAAATATTTGGATATGTATCCTTAAAAGAAATGAAGTAGGTTTGCATGTCTAGAAGATAGTGGAGAAGCTCAGTGCAGTAGACATGCTGGCCCTCTGACTTCAGGTTCACTGGGTCCCACATTCATTTATTTGGCATAATAAGGCTATCAAAAGAAAGAAATCAGGGGCACCCACCCCTGAAAACACAGTAGCCCAGGTGGGACTCCATAAGAGAATTGCATCATAAGATACAAACTATTCTTGGCTTACTTGGCTTATTCATTGACCCATATAAATCAACTTAATGTTGAATATCTTTTGTTCTTTTTTTGTAAAAGTTCATACATATTAAAAATAGCTACATGTATTAATAGGCCTTGTTTCGTATGCTTAGGTATCTAGTCTTATGTGAAAATTAACATGTACACATCTGTAATCTCATGCATAACACATGTGATGGTGATGAATTGTAGTGATGTCATCAAGATCAGAAATATGAAAAAAATCAAATTACTATTTTAAAATCAACTTAATCTTATGTGGGATTACAAACACAAAAATGCTTTAATCATAATCATGGCATTGCATGCATGGCATTCCTGCGAGACAGAGTTAAGACTGTAATGCCTTAACTGTGCATTTCTTAACATGTTTGGATTTATTTTACGGGTATCATTAACTCTAAGTTTCCGGAGTAATGCGTGATTTGGGGGTGATTATAGCATCCCTTTAAGGTTTCTATCTTTAAATTTGATACATACCCTCAGCTGTAACCCATGAACCTCTTCATGCCAACTGATAGAGGGCACCAAGGGGATGGATGGGGTTTTAATTCTATGTTAAGACAGTGTATGTGCACATGCATTTATATGGATATTGACACATGTTCAATAAGGGGCCACAGCTATTAAAAATAGTTTGAAAAGGGATTAAGGTTGGGTAGGTATGACATCTTCTCAAGGAAATGGCAAGTTATGGGACACCTCTTAACTGTACCCTAATGCACCTATAGTTCTTTCCCACTAACAATAACAACTCAACATGTTCTCAAGGTACATCTTTCTGCCTCCAGCATGCAAGAAAATAAATACCATACAAATATTAATCTCCCTCAGAGTGTCACGCAAAACCTGAATTGTGACCACCCTACTTCCATCACACACAATTAACACACCACGCACTTAACTAGTGCATGTCAACATTGAATATCTGCTCATGTTGCTGTGGTTGTAATGCTTTTGTCACCTGTTGGCAGATTTGAAGGTTGAGAGGCTTTGGTGAAAAGGTAGCAGTCTTCAATCAGGGAACAATGGGAAATGTTGCCACCTTTGCTGGAGGTAGCCTCTTGGTCACATGGTAAGACTTTAGGGATATGGCAGCCCTCCAGCCTGAGGGCAGAGTGTTGCTTCAGTTTGGAAGCAGTAGGAAATGGCCACCAGCCCTACTAGATACATCCAATCATATTTCACCACCTGCTCAATTTAAAGGTATGTCTACAATGGAGCTGGAGGTGCAGTTTCCTGTCCAGGCATGGGCATGACTACCTGAGCTGGAAATTACACCTCCATCTCCAGTGTAGACATACCCTCACGTAGCATTTCCAATATGCACGTATTAAACTCTCCAGTATATGATGTACAGTTTATTTCTTTGCCTAGAGACTGTTTCATCCAGAGAACAAGAACACCTATTGTAGTGAACAATCTGTTCTAGCTAGAGGATAGAGATGCACAATTCCTGTTAGGTCATTTAGGATAGTTTTCATTCTATGAGTCATGGTCTGTCGTCTCCCTTCAGTACAGAAATGACCTTTTTATAATAAAGTTGTTTTGTTGACTTTAAATCTATGCTAGAAGGGTTCACTTTGTTGTGCTTCATAAGACAAAGTGTTTTCTCCACAGGAGTGAGAGGAGATCAAAAAGAGAAGGGATCTCAAAGTCCTCCTTTAGGAGAACAAGCAGTCTAAGGTTTGGTACTAGGTTTATATTAAAACCACTGGAGGGAACTTCTATAAAGTGTGAAACGATCCTTCACCTTTTCCATCATCCTCATTCACACTTCTATTGGCTTGGCTTTAGAAAGTCACTGTTTGCAAGGCCTAATGCAGGCTCATACATATTAACACAAACTTATGGAGCCATACCTGTTATTTACTTTAGTGAGCCAACAAATCCTTTTCTTTCTTTCATGACTTGAGGTGGAAGGTAGTGTGTAGCCCTATCTGGGCTGACTGCTGCCTTACTATAGGACACCAACCATTCATTTTGAACATAACTGAAGTCAGAGGAAGTAAAAGCAATAGTACTGACTTTGTCACCTCATGGCCCTGATTAACTTTGAATTGTGATGATCACAATTAAGATAAAAAAGGCTGACAGGATTCTTTTAACCATAAAATGTAAGCTATGAGACTGTTCAGCTGGGCCAATTTAAAAGGTGTACTTAATAGATTGCAATTTGAGTTCCATATTATTTAATATGTCAAAGGGCTAAGAGAATGTCATGGTTGATGATGAAATGTGTACTCTGTCTGTACTGAAGTGTGATGAATATCTTTATTGTAAAGAGAGAAAGTGATTCATAACAATTTTTTAAAGAACTATATAATGCACTAAATTGGCCTTTCATGAAGCCTCTGGTTCTAAAGCAACTAACTGAAGAAAATAGGACCTTCAGCTGAGATGGTGTGCAAATAGTATATATCTATTAATTCCTTTAAATTTGTTCTAATACCTAATGTTAGCAGCACTGCTGGGAGATAGAAAACAGCTATGAGAAGTTTAGATTTTGATTTGTCAAACATTTCATTAGGTTCAATACAAATCACATGCAACTTGAATACAAATGCCAATCAGTGCTCATCAGTGTTTGAGAATGAAATTCGTACAGCATGAGAGGCTAATAATGTTATTTCATACAAAATGAAAACTGACTCTACTGTACTAGTTAACAGGGAAAGAAAAATCATAATATAGTAATATCAAAAATTTTGATGTTAGAACCTGGAAAACGATTAGTCTTTCAACAGGGAAGGTCACACTGAAAAAAATAGTCTAATTCATTTTGTTTCAACAACAAAGAGCATTATACACTGGGGATATATCTATTGGCCCAATTCAGACCTGGTGTAAGAGGATGCAACTCCACTGACATGTGTAGACTTCCTCCAGCTCTAATTATGAGCCACTAATTTATACAATTGCTGTTATTTATTTGTAAAATGCTGACAGTTCTGGAGGATCTGTACAAGACACAGATAAAGACAAAATGTCTGCCCTGAAGAGCTCACAATCTAAGGCCTGGTCTACACTAGGGGGGGTGTCGAACTAAGGTACGCAAGTTCAGCTACGCGAATAGTGTAGCTGAACTCAAACGACCTTAGTTCGAACTACTCACCTGTCCAGACGCCGCGGGATCGAAGTCCGCGGCTGCCCCATCGACTTTGCCACTGCCGTTCGCGGTGGTGGAGTTCTGGAGTCGACGGGAGCGCGTTCGGAGTTCGAACTATCGTGTCTAGATTAGACGCGATAGTTCGAACTCCGAGAAGTCGAACTCTACATGTTGACCCGGCAGGTAAGTATAGACCTACCCTAAAAGCGAGGCAAATATTACCCAAATCTAGAGCTGTTTGTAAACCAGAATTTCCATTCCATGGGAAATTCTGATATGCTGTGGAACACACTACAGTAAAACATAAAGGCTAGATTATCTGAGACCCTTACATGGGAATGTGAGATAAGGTACAAAAAGAGTCCCTCAGCTGATGCATCCCATATAATGGTCTATCATCACTGCAGTTCTGGTGCTTTTTTATATTTTTATGTTTCAAATTTTTTTATATTTATATATATATATTTCAAATATTTTTATATTTATATTTTATATTTATATATATATATATTTCAGTCCCAATGCTGTATGTATAGATTCATAGGACTGGAAGGGACTTTGAAGGGTCATCTAGTCCAGTCCCCTGCACTCATGGCAGGACTAAGTATTATCTAGACCAGCAGTTGTTAAACGTTAGCAACCTGAGGACCCTCATTTCCATTTAAAAATGTTCACAGACCTCCACCCCTTCCCCCATGGCCCCATCCCACCTCTTCCCATCCCCACTCCACCCCTGCACGTCCTCTTCCCCACCTCTTTCCCCTCCCCTAAGCATGCCCCATCCCCACTCATCCCCCTCCCTCCTTCCCTTCCAGCACCTCCTGTATGTTGCTGAGGAGCTGCTCCCTGGCATGCAGAAGGAACTGGGAGGGAGGGGGAGGAGTTGATCAGCAGGGCCCACAGACCCCCTGGAGTACCCTCATGGACCCCCCAGGGGTCTGCAGACCCCAATTTGAGAAATGCTGATCTAGATCATCCCTCACAGATGTTTGTCTAACTTACTCTTAAAAATCTCCAATGATGGAGGTTCCATAACCTCCCTAGCAATTTATTCCAGTGCTTAACCACCCTCACAGTTAGGAAGTTTTTCCTAATGTCTAACCTAAACCTCCCTTGCTGCAATTTAAGCCCATTGCTTCTTGTCCTATTCTCAGAGGTTAAGAAGAACAATTCTTCTTCCTCTTCCTTGTACCTTTTATGTACAATTACCTTTTATGTAATTGAAAACTGTTATCATGTCCTCTCTCAGTCTTCTCTTCTCCAGACTAAACAAACCCAATTTTTTCAATCTTCCTTCATAGGCCATGTTTTCCAGACCTTTAATCATTTTTGTTGCTCTTCTCTGGACTTTCTCCAATTTGTCCACATCCCTCCTGAAATGTGGCACCCAAAACTGGACACAATACTCCAGTTGAGGCCTAATCAGTGTGGAGTAGAGCAGAAAAATTACTTCTCATGTATTGCTTACAACACTCCTGCTAAAACATCCCAGAATGATGTTCACTTTTTTTGCAACAGTCTTACACTGTTTACTCATATTTAGCTTATGGTCCACTATGACCCCCAAATCCCTTTCTGCAGTACTCCTTCCTAGGCAGTCATTTCCCATTTTGTATGAGTGCAACTGATTGTTCCTTCCTAAGTGGAGTACTTTGCTTTTGTTCTTATTAAATTTAAATTTCATCCTATTTACTTCATACCATTTCTCCAGTTTGTCCAGATCATTTTGAATTTTAATCCTATCCTCCAAAGCACTTGCAACCCCTCCCAGCTTGGTATCATCCAGAAACATTATAAGTGTACTCTCTATGTCATAATCTAAATCATTGATGAAGATATTGAACAGAACCAGACCCAGAACTGATCCCTGTGGGAGTCCACTCATTATGCCCTTCCAGCATGACTGTGAACCACTAATAACTACTCTCTTGGAATGGTTTTCCAACTAGTTTTGCACCCACCTTATAGTAGCTCCATCTAGATTTCATTTCCCTAGTTTGCTTATGAGAAGATCATGGGAGACAGTATCAAAAGATTTACTAAAGTCAAGATATACCATGTCTACCACTTCCCCCCTATCCTGAGCTTCCCAGAGACATGTCTCTGGAGTGTCCAGCCCTCTCCTGGAACACTTGCAGAAGTTGTTTGTTACTCCTTTAAAGAGTCAATGCACGGCAGCTCATTAGCTCAACTGGGGTTTAACACACTTACTTCAATTACAGCGCTGAATTGGTTTATAGTAAAACAAGTTTCCTTACCAAAGGACATAGGATTAAGTGATATCAAGTATAAGAAATAAAGATAGAAAGGGTTACAAACAAAAGTAAAAATAGACTTCTAAGACTAAACCTTAATTTCAACAAGTTACAATCTTTACCTAAACACATTTCTTACCTAAACTCAGTTCCTGGAAACTTCAACACCCTTGGCTGAAGGATCCAACATTGAGTGATTTCAAGAGCTCTAGCCCCTTGAATCCCTCAAGTGATGGATTCCAAAAACTGGCTGTCTGTTACTGCTTATACCTCCCAAAGTTCATTGACCCCATTAAGAGGCAAGAAGACTTCCTATGGTTCTTCCCTTCCTGCTGACTTCCCATTCCCCTGCTGATTTTTTTGTAAATGGGGCTTCCATTGTTTTGGTTCCAGAATGCTTAATTTACACTGGGGACAGGTAGATAGTCACTTTCCCTCCTGTCTGGGAGAGTACCTGTTTCTCCCTGTGTTTTGTCAGACTTTAAGCGTAATATCAGTGAGTATCCATAATTCCTCATAGTGTTGATACAGACAATTCACAATGATATTATCACCACTGTGTCACAGCATTTCATAAAAGATTTTACTCAATATGCTTTTATAGAACAGTAATATTATATACAATCAGTTGATTCAACTGCTTATCATTTGAGTTTCAGATTCCCTGTCTTTATAGCCCAGTAAACCATTGAAGTGTATTCTCAGATAAAATTCCTGTTCTCCTGCTGGGAAGAGATGCCATGCTCCATGCTGGCTCCTCGGCTGCTGGTGATAGTTGAGTTATTTCCTCCTGCCTTTGTTAGCTTTGTTTACCTTTTATGCAAATGCACCTTCATTGTCTCTGCCTGACTCAGACAAGCAAGTACATTCCTTTGTTTAAGACAGAATGTGATTCGCATTCCTTGCTAAACAAATTTTCAGAACATAATTTTAGCACATATTTATAATTCTTTGTACACATGCCATATATACATTATGCAACAATATTAATGATCAGTGAGTTATTATTTCTCCAATGATATTATTTCTCCATGCCACATTTTGGGTATCTGTTGTAACTGTGTTCAGCATAGTGAGTATGTCAGGCCTGACTAGAGTTGCTGATGTGGGGGGATAGCTCGGTGGTTTGAGCATTGGCCTACTAAACCCAGGGTTATGAATTCAATCCTTGAGGGGGACTATTTAGGGATCTGGGGCAAAAATCTCTCTGGGGATTGGTCCTGCTTTGAGCAGGGGGTTGGACTAGATGACCTCCTGAGGTCCCTTCCAATCCTGACATTCTATGATTCTGTGCTGTACAGGAGGTTGGGCTAGATGATCAGAATGCTCCTTTCTGGCCTTAAAATCTATGGACAATCTCCATGCAAGAGCTGAACACAGTAGCAGTCTCTGGCAGCAGGGGCTGCTTGGTTCTATGAAAGAAAAGGGGGGGAAAAAGTTGCTGCCAGTAGTGACCAATGGAACACTTTCACACTGGAGCTGAAGACTTTTTGAGGAGGATGAGATCTTCTGAATTTGTCCCTCCTGTTTCTTATATTAAACATGGCATGAACTGTGATATCTGTCACTTGGTAGAATATATGTATAGAGGACCAATCATAGTATCTTGGTGCTGAATTTACAGGAGCATCTAATTATTATCTGTTGTCATGGACAATGTGCACAATGTTGTACAAGATGTAAAGAAAGCTCTGGCTGCTGCTCAGTAGGGCTTACATTCACAACTGTTTTAAAAAAGTCTTTCAAAATACATCCAGTTTAAAAATCTGTAGGAACTAATTGGTTTGCTTTAGATTAAGCTATTGACCCTCGATGCTATGAGCCACACCAGCAACACTTCCATGGAGGCTGCTATTAAGTAACTATTTGGTCTCATCCACAGCTGCATTTCTATGTTTGCATTTCTGTATCTGCCCACAATATGAACTCTTTATACTGTGCCAGAACCAATTTACTGAAATATGCTTCAACCCTACCAAGGCATGAGCCTTAAACAAGATTCTGAAGTTCCTATGCTGTTTAAGTCCCAGTCCTGCTCTAGTCGAAGTCCCAGTGACTTCAGTGGAGCAGGACGAGGCCCTCAGTGTACTACTGCCACCATCAGAGACCAGAATATGCTACTATGCACATGCCAAACTGATTCTGAAAACATTTTAATTAACATTGTTTTGAACTCATTTCCAAAACCATTTGAGTTTCAAACCTATTGTCTGTTGGACTTTTAGTTTTGATAGGTTCTTTCCTCTCCACATTTAGAAATGACCCTATGACTAGTGTAAATCGGAAGGAAAGTAAAACTGGAGTAGAAGATAATATGGAATCCTATAGCTATATGGATTGTGTTGTGAATGCTAACCAATGGTCTTGATGTGTACCAAAAGGAAATGTTTGGCTTCAAATCCATCTGGTATAAAACATGTGTTTATACTTATCTCTTACTTTAAAAAGGGAATTTAAAATATTGTTTTGTAGATGACAACAATATTAGCTAAAGCTACATCTCTCTTAGTTATATTCCTTTTTTCTTCTTTGTCTGGATAAACTTTATACAAATCCCATCCCTTGACCAAAACAACAAACAGGAAGGAAAGAGCCTTAAATCGCCTAGACGGTGGAAAAAATATTGGCATTTTACTGTAACTGATTGTGCTACTGAGATTAGAATGTAGAATTCAGAACTGAAGCCTTCATTTATCAGACAAAAAGCTAGTGGGATGGAAAGGAACTAAGTAATTACCTCAGCAACTCATCTGTCAGCCCTCTCACAATTCTTCAGCTAGGATTTACTGAAAGAAGATTCCATTGCACAGCAAAGAGTAATTGTAACATGGGGAAGTGAAGCTCTTTTTGGTGAACCTGCATTTAACAGAACTACATCTTATTAGGCTGTCATTCCATATTTGGTTTTCTTCTTTATTCTGTATTGTCCTGAAACATCTAATCAAAATAGACTTAAATTCTGCATGAATTAGAAATCCCTGTAACTCCAGTCAGATTATCATCCACAATCAACACTAATACATAACTAGCAATCACCAAAAATTCTGCATCTCTTTATTATAATCGCTTCTTTTCAGAACTTCATTACCATTCTCTCCCTTAAACATAAAAGGGGGCTACTGCCTTTTGGATGTTCACATGTTACTTCAATTTGTGTGGGAGTTATTCCCATATCTTGGTGAGAGTGAAGAAACCCACAATCTGTATGTTTAGAAACCCAAATTCAAAGCATAAGTGTAAGGGCATAGCAGTTCTTTTCAGGAAGTGTCTGACCTATGTTATCTAAGATGTTGCCATAAGCCTCTTTGCATCACCAATCTTCAAACAGAGTAGAACAAAAAGGGCTTAAGTCTTGGAGAAGTTAGAGGGTGAAAGTCCTCCCTAATGTAGGTAATGTTTTAATAAGTGCTCTGGAGTCAGGTTTGCCATGAGAAAAGTCATGTTTATTAACTATATATACACATAGGTCATGGCAGGTCAGGTGCCTTGACACATCTAGCTCTCAATAGGGATGCTTTTTACGGACATTTGAACTGTCTCTCCCATACTAACATTACATCATCTCATTTGCATGGTAACTCCTCTAAATAAAACTTTATTTTATTTATTTAGATTTATAAGTGAAATAAAGGCATTCAGGCTTCGATAGCTGAGTCTTAAATACTATCCTAGACCTTGCAAATAGTGCAGTCGCTGCAACAGTTTCTCTTCCTAATGAAAGTTTCCTTTCCAGTAGCTTTTTATCATCCTAGTTCTAATGAGCTACCGGCTGAGGCCTCATCTCATTTTCTCATGGAGGTCCTTCTGCAGTCTTTGCAGTGAGAACAGACATCTATTTCCTCCATTGCTCAGTAAGACTTTTTTAACCATTTCCCTACCAATATCCATTGTAGTCTATTCAGCTAATCATAATAACCAAAATTCTTATGTAACACTATTTTGAATATGCCTGTTTCATCAAAACTCCACAAATACAGAGAAGAGAGAATAAATAAAAAGATTAGAGCTGTGCACATAATTCTTTTCCTCTCCCCTCCCCCAATTCACCGGTGGTTCTGGAAAAATGGGATGGGGACAGAGGAGCAGAATCATTTCTGGGTGACCTAAAACACTTTTTAAAAAATCAGTGAACTGAAGGGTTAAAAATAGTTTTGTATCAAATGGAATATCTCATTTTATTTTGAGCTTTTTAAAACATAATTTTATTTTAAAATAAAATTGAAGTAATATTTGAAACAAAGGTGTTTTGAATCAAAATGTTTCAGCTTGAAAACATCAATAAAAATTTTGATTTTTTGAATTTTTTTTTGTATTTACCAAAACAATTTGAAATCAGTATGAATTTATAAAATGTTAGATAACCCAAGTCTGCATTTTTCAGCAAAAAAAAAAAGTCTGAGATGAAAAATTCACCTTCTAGTGAGGATTCCCTTTCAGTTAGGGGAGGAGGAAGATAAACTTCAGTAGGCTTTTGGAGCAATAATCTTTCAGGAAGTTGCGGGGAGGGGTGTCATTGAGTGGAGATGTTCACATATATATTCTAATGTAAGGTACTTACACCCGGAGGGTTTTCTTTGAAAATAGAAGAGACTAACCCTCAAGGATATTGAGTTCTGTTAGAGAGAGAATGTTTTCTTTTAGTTCTTAATTTTTGGAGATAATGGCAAGTAACTAATGTAACAATTCCACACAACATAGTCTAAGCAAAATTAAGGTGTTTGTTTTTACAAGTGACCTTTTTTTTCTTTGAGAGGAACAATAAGTGTCCTTGTTTTGTTTTTTTTCCCTTCTGGCACAACAGCCCAACATGCGGTGAATCTGACTGCAAGACCTGAGCACCTTCTGCTAGCAGGATTTAAGAGCGCTACAGAGGCAATTTTCCCCCCTAAATTGCTTATGAAGAGATTAAGATTATTGGTTTTTGAGATGGGTTTAATGGTGCATCTAGCTCGCGCACTGAAAAGCGATGACTGATCTAAAGACATGGGAAATAAAGGGGAGAAAATGAAGGGGTGCTCAAGGATCCCACTGAAAAGAGGGATTTGATTAAACAGGTCAGAATTCAGCAAAGTACTCAAACATGTGCCTTTTAATCAGGGCCGGCTCCAGGCACCAGAGAAGGAAGCAGGTGCTTGGGGAGGCCAATGGAAAGGGGCCGCACGTCTGGGTCTTCAGCGGCAATTTGGCAGCAGGTCTCTCAGTCCCTCTCTTCCTCTTTGAGCTGCCGCCAATGTGCCGCTGAAGTGGAAGAGAGGGAGCAAAGGACTCGCACGATTGAGCTGCCGCCGAAGTGCCGCCGATTGGCTTTATCTTTTTTTTTTTCCCGCTTTGCCGCTTGGGGGGCAAAAAAGCTGGAGCCGGCCCTGCTTTTAATCAATGGGACTATTAATATGCTTAAAGTTAGACACATTCTCAAGTATCTTGCTGCATCAGGGCCTAACTCTTTCAGAGTATTAGTGGCTAATAATGTGTTTCACTATTGCAATAAGTAAAGTTGTTAAATGGCTGAATAACTGAAGGATGATAGTTTAAAACTGTGAACTAAATCCTACCTGCTAGTAGTCCCAACTGACTTGATTGGGACTATAATCGAATGTATTGGCTATACATGCATGAGTAAGACAAGCTTGCTTTGGCACTGTGGCTCTTGTACTGAAGAAAAGGGTCCAGTTTTTGAGTTATTTATTCATCTACTTGTAGTTAGAGCATGATTTAACATTACTTTCTCATTTTAATTATATTATTTATGGTCATGTTGTTTTTAAAAAATGCAGCACTCTTCCATCTTTGTAGTTGTTTCCATCAACCTAGGGCTAAGCATCATCTAGTTATGAGTGCCACTTACAGAGCAGTTTGAAACTACCAAATTGGAATCCTGAAATGATCACTAGTACAACACGGGTGTTTCAAAATGTTTGAAAATTTCAGCTTCTATGAAATTCCTATTTGCTCTTTGAAATTCTTGTGAATTTTGAAAAATCTAGTAATTTTTACTATAAATATGCACTGAAATCTACATTTTTCACCTCTCTTTGAACTGGCTAATGGAATGCTAAGTGGAAAACATGTTCAATTGTCTGTACTAATCTACAGAATGATTCTCTAAAATTGGACAAATCATAATAGATGGATTGCATGCCATGAATTATATGCTTATCTTGGTACCCACACATTCTGGAACCTATTAGTCTATTTCCTACAATCTTACTGAAATTGTTACTGTCGATCTATGATGCTGAGAAGAGCAAAACTGGTGGTTAAACTGTGTTCTTCCACATGCCCTGATGAGTATCCCCTGGAATGCATTGCGATTAGTATCAATGGCTAGAGTAGTAAGAAAGGCCAGACTTGTTCTAAAGGCTGGAGGCCAGTTATTTCGGAAGTTCCTCCTCCACTGTCTCAATCAGATGTCTCTGAATAATCTCTGTAGTTTTCTCAGTGTTCCAATTCTGGGGGAATATCATCAAAGTTCTTAACTCCGACATCTGGAGTCTTCAGGTCTCTTTGACTCAAGTCAGTATCGGTTATGGGTACAGTGTAAAATCAGATAATTATCTGCTTTTGGCAAGGGATGAAGATCACTTATCATTTGCTTTGATACCTTTGATTACAAAGTGTTGCTGATTATGTCTGAAGGTCCCTGCCAGAGATTGACAGATCATCCGTTTGAATGGCTCCTCTCCTTTCTGCAACACTCTCTGCATGGAGCTACACCTTACACCAGTTGGAAATTAAGACTAGTGCGTATTCAGTGGCCCATTGAATACTGAGTGTTTCTTACTAGAATCTCCTCACAGACATGCTACACAGTACCACAAATATCCTCCATACACCTCAGTTCAGCCTTCCTTTTGTATTTTGTTCATGTTTCTCCAGATAGACCAACAGGTGTCTTGAGTAACAAAAATGAGAACTACCCTTCTTTGTTACGGAGTCTTAGTCCAGGATCTAAACTGGAAATATAAACTATGTTTTCCTAGTACATTTTTTACTTACCTTTCTTTTTCTAAGTCATAAATAATATTAGCCCAGATTTTTGGAAGTCTTAGGGTACATCTACGCTGCAGCTGGTAGCGTACTTCCTTGCTCAGCTAGACAGATGGGCACTAGCTCTGCTCAAGCAAGCATGCTAAAAATAGCAGTTTAGCCAGGGATAGCATGGTTGGCAACTTGAGCTAAGTATAAACCCACCTGGACTTCTTGGATATGTACATGAACAGCCAACCTGAGCTACTGCCAATGCTACCCCCAGCTGTACTGCTATTTTTAACATGTTCTGTCAAGCAGCATGTTGATACAGCATGTATCTATCTACCCAAGCTGGGACACATGCTCCCCGCTGTGGTGTAGACACACCCTTAGTGTAAAGACCAATGACTGAGTGGATATCGAAGCTGAATGACTCTCTCCCCCATAGACATGGTCTATCTGCAGCACAGTATAGTGGGGAGAAAGTGAGGACTTAATAGGCAATAGAGAATGAACGCCCCTCTCCAACAGAGGTGGTCCAGCTTTGCACAGGATAACATATAGAAACAGTTTTTTCTTTCAGAATGTCTGAGAGCCTTAAGGTATTTGTTTAAATCTATTTCATATGTTTAAATAAACAGCAAGAGGGGAAAACATACAAAGCTGCTTCCTGTACTGTGCAGATACTCTCTGAATAACAAGTAGGATGTCAATCTAGAGCTGTGAGTTCAACAACTTTCTTCACTTAACAAAATTTCAACATTTTCTAGTCAAAATGACTTTTACTCACCCATGCAGGTGGATAGCTTGGAAAAAATGTGAATCTTGATAAATTCCTAAAATTATTCTAAAGATCTAAAGTAAGTAACACATTACTGAAACTGATGGAATGACGCTGGATTTAAAACCAGCATAAGAAAAACTTGGCCCATCAAGTTTAAGAAAGTTCTTTTTTTTTTCCTGAGCCATCTCTGGCTGCAAAACTTACAGCTTTTTTTGCATTGTTGAACAGAATGAGGAATAAGTGGAGCCACTGTAGCAACTTTGTCCATGTCATAGTTCTGTCTTCCTGGATCAGATTTCCTCCAATAGGTTGGATATTCCTTGAAATTATTTACATGACCAATAGCGTGAGATGCTTCTTGCTTATGAGTGGTTCACCTACAGGCATTTTTTGGATGCAGAGAAAGGTTACATGGTCTTTGTTACACTGATTCCCTTTAATGGAAGTCAATGAAGTACCAGGCATATAATATTTAGTATTAGCCAAATAATATTTATACAAATGTCATGATATTTTAAAAATAAATCAGTAAATATTTGGATGATTATTAGATCCAGAACTGAATGCAATTTTTTGAAAGGCTTTCAACTCTTGAACAAGACTCTTTCTGTCAAATCCAAGTTCTCCATCTTTGATCTTTAACACCTCTCCTCCCCCCCATTCCTCTTGTACTCTTTTACCAATTGGGCCCAAAGATTTGATGTCTTCACTAGAGAGCTAGGTGGTGCTTTGAAATGCAGTGAGGAGCTAGATGTCTCTTCTAGTTGTGCAGAAGGAGCTCAGTTCTGCCACTGTAGTGCATTTGCTAGGGCTAGACTGTGACATAAGAGTAGGAGTACTTGTGGCACCTTAGAGACTAACAAATTTATTTGAGCATAAGCTTTCGTGGGCTACAGCCCACTTCATCAGATGCATAGAATGGAACATATATTGAGGAGATATATATATACACATACAGAGAGCATGAAAAGGTGGGAGTTGTCTTACCAACTCTGAGAGGCCAATTAAGTAAGAGAAAAAAACTTCTGAAGTGATAATCAAGATAGCCCGGTACAGACAGTTTGATAAGAAGTGTGAGAATACTTACAAGGAGAGATAGATTCAATGTTTGTAATAAGAGTTAATAAAGAAGATGAGATTGCTAAAGCACAAACAAAGACTTCAAGTTGTATTTAGTACTGGGAAGTATAGTTGAAATCATGGAAAAAACAAGATAGAGCACACTAAGTAAAACAGAATGACTCCCTGGATCATGCATACTTACAGCCTCATGACTGGTGCAGGAGAGAACAGTCATCAGTGTTGACATACCTACAACATTATAGAGACTGGCAACAGGAAAGATGGAAGAAAATGTGGAGCTCATCACAACAGGAAGTCACTATTTGAGTTGCTGCCTACTCTTGTCATTCCCCAAATCCCATTTGTGAACATTCATATATCAGTCTTTATATCCCCTTTTCACACATTTACATTGTGTGACCCTAAATACTTAGGGCTTGGCCCTTTTTCCACGTGTGGCTTCCCGGCTACCCGTAATCGGGATTGCTGACATGAGCTATTTGCGTCAATAGTGCACGAATACATTTCCCAATGTTTCCAAAATGTTAATGCGGTTAACCCCACACATGCTAGAAATCTGCTAGTTCAAGTATAAATTGTTCTTTTGTGGTGACCTTGTCTTTCACAAAGCACTTGTTGCTAAATCTTAGACCCTTAGGTTAAGCTACTTATGCAACCCTTTATAGCAAACACTTCTAAATATTGAACTACTATAGACTGCACTGGCCCTTAACTTATTGTCAAGCCTACCTAACATCAGTATCCAAATTGTATGTTCTCCAACACGCATTTCAGCTGTATTGGCTTCACTCATAACTATTACAAAGCAATTTTACATGCACTATGAATTATGCTTGTCTCATGTCCTCGCCAGGACTAGGTCCTGTGTTACAGATCAATGATATGCAGTCCTGCTCTTCTCCAAACTCCACAGAATTGCCCAGTTACCTTAGTTTGAGGCTTGGGGGCAAGGGGATGGAAATGATTTTGCCTTTCCGATAAATGGCTGTCACGAGGAATCTGATCACCTTGCTACCCAGTGCTAAGTGGAGGAATGTGCACACATCCAGCATCAGCCAGGCATGCATCCATTGCCTGGCAACATGCTCTACCTTCACCCAGTTCCCAAGGCCCCCATAGTGCCATTCACTGTATTATATCTTACAACATCTGGTCCGTATAGGTCAACATGAGACTTAAATAATTTATATTTTTAGGCACAATATATGTCCTTTCCTGCTGTAAAATGCCCAGTCAAACGGAAAACACAACAAATAACCCCCTACAGTGAAATAACTGCAGTAAAGTTAATTTCACCAGTGTTAAAGAAAATAGTGATTGCCACATTTTATAGCTGCTGTAGAGTTGTACTGCATTTCGGTTTTATAATACGGTTCTGCTTTCTGGCTATTGAAAATATATTGTCAATGATAAATGCTGTGATTTCCCACTAGGCTGACCAGATGTCCCAATTTTATGGGCTTTTTCTTATATAGGCACCTATTACCCCCCACCCCCATCCCGATTTTTTACACTTGCTATCTGGTCACCCTATTTCCCACCTCTTCTGTGTAGGCCATGTGCTCTTCCTTTCCTGGTTTTTTTCCCCTGCATTGTAGGCCATGTGTTCTTCCCTTTCTGCATAGCCAAGAATTGGGGATGTCAGCTGTGGGATAGCCAGTTTTTAAAGTAGATGAGGGGCGGGAGACTGTGGTCTATCTTCCATTTTATTAGATAATTAAATAATTGCATAACAGCAGGATGGCTGTAGTGGGACTGTCCCCTTTACCTACCCATGTTTTGGACTTCCTTCTTTTTCCTGCTACTGTTTTCCTTTCCACCCTTGTCCTTCAGCTTACACTGATGAGGCATTCTGTTGCAAAATGAATGGGAGTTTAGACTACTAGGCTATTTACACTTGATAACTAAACGACACCCCCAAATTGGTCACTCATGAATGTTGAACCCAGCAAACAAAATAATCTGTGATCATGGTATATTAATCCTTGGTCTGAGCTCTTATTTACAGCTATGCAACATAATAGGGTCCGATTCTGCTCTCAGTGACACTGATATCAATGTGAGCAAAATCTGGCCAAGTGACTCCAAACTACTTCTGATTATCCCGAGGCTATGGTCATGCTAATCCAACGTTGTTAGTGTTAAAGAAGAGTAAAATTCACTCCTGTGCAGAGACGTTAAGTAGGGCATAGGTCTTTTGGCGGATAATTCCCACTTAAATCCTCAAAATAAGGCTTAAGTGGCATATCGGCCTAAGTGCAAATAGAAAATGACCTGATATTAATTCATTCACTCTGTCTCATGCTCACAGAGTTTGTTTAGTCTCTGATACAGTCACTGTTTTCTTCCCTGGGCTAATTCTTTCGAAGCCATAATAACGCTTATCAATTAATGGTAGGGCATTCCGAATTTTTTATAAAGTCTCTCATGTACATTGTTCCTTCCTTGATCTGAAAGAAAAGCTGTGATACAAAATTGTCTCTTGCCTCAAGAGCAGTTTAACAACGATCAGCTTAAGGGAGGGGGGAGGGGGAATCTGTTTCCCAAATCTCTTTGTTTGGAACCTGCAGCATTTACACTAGTTAAAAAAAAAAAAAAGAAGTAGTTCTACATGTTCTACATGTTTTCAATTAATTTTCCATGAGTGCCTGAAGGAAGTCTCTTGCAAGATACATAAGGATAGCAAAATGGAAAAAATTCTGTTGAAATCCTCAGCATTCAAAATATTTATTTTCTAATTGAGTGTCAACAGATTATTAAGAAAACATTTTTTTAGCACAACTCATTTTTACAATTATTTCTCTTAGGATTGTTTCTTTGACATATGCCGACAGTAATTCAGGTTCCTATTGTGTGGTACCACACCCCCACTATTCCATTCCTAACAGCATCCAGACAACTACAGAATGTTGACACTTTTTCATCTTAAAGAGATGTCTTGTTGATGTCCAACAGATGCATTCCATTTTCTCTCAGGATGATTGTGGGACTACTATTATTTATTTAAAAGGATGAACAGCAGGGAGAAGAAACCAATTTGGGGGCCTGATATAACTGTTGATTTCAGTGGAGTTATGCTGGCATAAAACTGGAGCAACACCACAGTGAATCAAGCCACTTAATGCTGAATTCAGTTCTGACTCAGCAAATATGAATAGAAAATATGAATTTATAACAATGTCTGGTTTTCTGCCATGGTAGATGGGATTAGAATGGGCATCTTCCTAGTCTCACTGAAGTAAAGTCCAAAATCTTCATTGGGAGTAGGGCTCAAGGGAGCCCCTGAATTTAAAATATATATGGAGATATACCTATCTCCTAGAACTGGAAGGGACCTTGAAAGGTCATTGAGTCCAGCCCCCTGCCTTCACTAGCAGGACCAAGTACTGATTGTGCCCCACATCCCTAAGCAGCCCCCTCAAGGACTGAGTTCACAACTCTGTGTTTAGCAAGCTAGTGCTCAAACCACTGAGCTATCCCTCCCCCACTCATGATTTTAGGTCAATGAGGGTTGGGAGTTCTGTGTAGGCTGTATACAGGAAGAAGTGTTCACATCTTGCAACAGCCACTGTCCTCTCCAGTTGACTAGAGGAGATTCTAATGGACCGAAAGGGCCTCATCTGATGCAGAATGATGATAATGGTAATTACTATTTGAAGTTCCTATTGCTGCAGCACATAAGAACCCCATTGAAGGAGCAGAGCCCCACTGTACAAACATCACAAGGATAGTGCCTACCCCAGAGAAATCCTCCTTTGAGTGAGAAGGTGGCTGCACAACAGGCTTTGAGGGAGGTCATAAACAGAGCAAAATAGGGATCCTACTGTCGTAGAGAAACACGATACATCTCATTTTTGCTTGTCAGGACAATCCCACCCTCCTGCCTCAGAAGGTGGAAAATTTGATGGGGCCTGCAGTAATTGGAGACAGCCTCAGTTGAATGGGGTATGAGAGCAGTTGATTGATAGGGGGGAATGAAGGGGTGGCTCCTCCCACTCCAGAGTCTCTAGCTACTCCTTTGCCAGGTGGGGGAGGAAGGCAGATGATTCGTCCCTTGCCCTCTGTTCTCATTTAAACCTTAGCCCGTGCCCCATGGAGCTTCTTTTTGCTTTGTTTCAGCAAAACTTTAGGTTCCCTGATCCAGGATTCCTTACACCATTTTGTTTCCCAGGATTAATTTAGGTTCCCTGATCCAGGATGCCAGGACAAGGAAAAATTTAGGTGGCTTTTACATCCAGGAGATGCAGTGCCCAGAAGAAAGGTAGGAGCTCTGGGACACTTTCCCTGCTTGTGGGAGGTGCACTCTGGCAGAGGGATCTTAGTCCTGCTGCAGGGATTGCACCACTGTTTCCCAATCTAGTGGCACAGCCACTTGAGCTGCAGGAGTCCTGTTGAGGGAGGGTTTGATGCAGTTGATTTCCAGAACTGCAAAAATTCAAGCCTGGGGGATGTTGCAGGGCCTAAGTGAGGTGCTCCTGCCCTCCCTTGTAGGGGTGGGAGTTGAGGGACATGAGGAGCTGCCATTGCAGCTATAGGAGCATCTGGCTTCCTGGTTCCCACTGCCTGGACCAGCTACAGTTCTGCTACCGCTCCCTCCTCCCTGCATCCCCGCTTCCTGCTCTTGTGAGGGAGGGGGACAAGGGACATGTGGAGCTGCTGTTGGTGTAGCCTCAGGTAACGAGACTAGTGAGGGCTTTTGTATTGCACTGCCTCTCGTTTAACATATGTTTTTGTGCAGTGCATGTCCCAGTAGTAGACAATGGCTCATTGGTGATGCTCTGTTTCAATTTCAGGATGACAGATTCTGGGAGCTCACCCCATTTGCCAAGAGAGATCTATGATGATGCCCCACCAACTGTGGAGCCTTGGCTCTGGACAGCCATAGGGCTAGTCGAGAATGCAGCTGCCCTGACTATGTTCAAAGCTGATAAGTCCTGCCTTATTGAGCTCACAGAATTTAGAGCTCAGGAAGGGCTCCAGCATCTGTGGCCCATCCCTAAGCACTGGATGGAGAGATATACAGTGTAGTTTATGCATCACGAGTTAGCTCCTTCCACTGTAAAAGGTAGACTAGCTGGCCTATCTTTTTGGTGTAAGCTAGCAGGTTTCCCAGACCTTTGCAGAGATTTTATAGTGCAGGAGCTCTTGGAGGGATGCTCCAGAGGTGACGAGCACAGGAGCGATTACAGGCAACCCATAACCCATACAGGGTTGTTAAATGCTCTACCCAGGATATGCAGTTGTGGGAGGGAGCCATTTCATTTAAGGCAAAATTCATTGTGGTCTTCTTTGGCACTTTCAGGGTAAGTGAGCTAGTGCCTCAGGCAATCACAGACAGGTCCCGGCAGGCACTGGAATTACCAGATGTACAGTTGTCACCCAGTGCAATGTTGCTGTCCCTCGGATACCCTAAAACAGACTAGAATGGGGAAGGGGCCTTGTTGGTAGGGTGCTGGAAATCATATTGTTACAGGATGTATGTCTGCCCCAGCGGAAAAGTTGCTGGGGCTGGCAAGAAGTGTAACTAACCCTGTCTGTTTCTGATTCCAGCAGACATCCAGGAGATATCTGGATTTGTGGGAACTCGGTAGTGCATTAAGCCAACAAGAAGACAGCCAGATACACAGGTGGGTCACAGCTGGGCTTCATGGCCAAAGCTACACGCATTCAGTGGTTCAACAGGAGACGCATGCTGTGGGATCAGCTTATGTCTCTTCTGCACTCACTGATGAACAAACATAGACCCACCTAAAGCCCTGGTTATTCATCTTGGGGGTGGGGGAAAATGATCTTGGGCCTGCACTGGAGTCAGTTTGAGAGATAGAATTCACAGGGATATTGGATTGATGAAGCAATTGTGGCCTGGCATTTAGGTTGGTCAGGTCAGAAATAAGCACAAGGTGGACTTGACGGGGAGCTGTGAACCCAGCCCATGTGGATAAGGCTCAGAAGAAGGTAAACTATGAGGTTGCCAGGATGTTCTTGGAGACTGGTGTTCTGTGGTCCAGCACAGGGACCTCTGGGATAATCAGTCTGGGTTTTTCATGGATGAGAGAGTACTTCTGTCAGACGGAGGGACTGACATCTGGCTCTGGAAAGCGAGGGAATAGATTGGGGAGAAGTTCTGATGCCAGGTAGGGCAGGTGAGAGGTGCAACCAAGCTAGTCCCTGGTGCCCCCTCAATGACCAACTTCCAATGCAGTTAACAGGATAAAAGGAACAGTCCCCAGAAGTAAAAGACCTGGGATTTTGCTGATGGGCCTTGTGCTTATGGGAAAGGGGGAGACCTTGTGCCCTTCATGTGCCAAGGTGCCCCAATTAGTACCATGTGTTCCCCCAGGGGTGCTGGGAGAGTAGGACTCAAAAGAGCAAGCTGAGTCCTAGGGGTAGGCTGAGGAGCGTTTACTCCAAGTTATGGGTTACATGGTAGGAGTCCTTCAACTCTGTACTGGAATCACTTAAAATGCCTGGGAGGTGACAGTCTGAGTGATCGAGTGGGTAACCTTTTCCCACTGTGTTACCTTTAATACGGTTGTGGCCTGACACTAAAAATCCACGCCGGTGTTTGTCCTCATTCAAGGTCAAAGCTAAAATGTGAAGATTTGTAGCCATGGCTTTCAAGTTAGATATGGAACTGGTGGAAACTGATAAGAATTGAGATTTTTACACTTTGATCATTTATGTTTAATCTTAGAGTGTAGTTCAGGAATCTTAATTCCATTCTGGTTGAGAAAAATGCTTTGATTTGCATCTGATTTACAGTAGCATATAATACTATCATGAATCCTTTTGTGTCTTATAAAACACTAAAAATAAAATTACAAGCAAACACAACAAAAACAAACCCTGCCATTCAAATTACTGACGACTGTGTTCTGCTCATCATTCTTCAAAACAGAAAAAGACTGACTGATGGAATTAGCAATTTTCTTCCTCAATAGGAAATAATGTCAGGGTAAATCTTATATATGTTTGGTGATACGATTTGACTAGAGTCCTCTTCCGAGGACGTTTTTCTCAGAGGCTTTAATGATAGCAAGAAATATTGAATAACAAGTTGCTGTTTGCAAATGGATGAGCCTTGCTGTTAAGCCTAGTTTAACGGTTCAGGTAGTTTAAACCAGTTCCTGCCCTTAAAAGCCTAGGAAACTAGTAGGAATGCAATCCCTCCCTCCCCCAGCTCCTGTTGACTGCATAATATCCACTGGATTATAGTTCTCCTCCTAAAATCAGCAGGAAGTGGGCAAATGTAGTTAATAGATGTCTTAGGGGTCACAGAACTGGTATGGAAAAACTTTCCTGCTGTTGTTTCTACTGCTTTCTAACCCTCCTGAACAGGATCAAGATACATAAAGAACCCTTTCCTTGCTCTCTCTGCTGCCTCCTGTGTTCCCCAGGATTTGGAGAGGAATTCCTGGGAACTGAATACTTATTCTCTCTCCCACTCCCCAGGCCCAGCATCGCTCAGGATTAGGGCTATAATTGGTATGACAGGTTAGAGCTGTGTGCAGAGCTCAAAGGGATGAGCTAAGGAGATATGCCTACCTGTAGGAGGTGAGGAAGAAACTGAATGTCGCAGTAGGGCTTGCAGTACAGCAATCACAGGGCTACAACCTGACAGAAGTACTGCAACCATCAGATTGTACCATACTGCAATAGGGTTAGAAAATAAAGTGAACTATCCTCCCCCAGAAATAATAACTTTTCCATCTAGAAAGAGCATGGATGATTTCAGAGAACTCCGAGTATTCTCCTTGGAAATCTGTGAAAATGTAATACATATTGGTACTCTAAACTAGGTTCCATGGCGGTGACTTACCTTGGATACTTACCATTTTGAGCAATACGACATATGCTGAAAATATCAGTGCTTAAAATATTTCCTATCATTTAGTATTCCTGCTGTGCTAGAAGATGTGTATTTGTGTCACTTTCCTCTTTTTTTCTTTCATCTGTGTAATGTGTGTGTCACACTTTATATTGTAGGATTTTTTTAAACTTTAAGCATATAAAAATGTACAACATCAATTTATATTGTTCTTCATGAAACTCAAGCTTCACCTAGTTCTTAAATCTTCTTCCTGGATCATGCAAGAATTTACACCTAACTTCCCTAAGCAATCAGCATTACATCAGCTATGATGCTTTTGTGGGGTGCCCAAGACTGAGAATCCTTGTTACCCTCCTGCCTCCACAGAGAGAAACTTGTTGGGTTTAACTGGGTATTGGCTTCCTGACAACACCAGCATCTTAGTCACCCAAACAATCTCTTTAGGGGAATGCTAGTCCTTGCTTTGCTTTGCAGGTGAACAATCATAGAATCATAGAATCTCAGGGTTGGAAGGGACCTCAGGAGGTCATCTAGTCCAACCCCCTGCTCAAAGCAGGACCAAACCCAACTAAATCATCCCAGCCAGGGCTTTGTCAAGCCTGACCTTAAAAACCTCTAAGGAAGGAGATTCCACCACCTCCCTAGGTAACCCATTCCAGTTCTTCACCACCCTACTAGTGAAAAAGTTTTTCCTAATGTCCAACCTAAACCTCCCCCTCTGCAACTTGAGACCATTACTCCTTGTTCTGTCATCTTCTACCACTGAGAACAGTCTAGATCCATCCTCTTTGGAACCCCCTTTCAGGTAGTTGAAAGCAGCTATCAAATCCCCCCTCATTCTTCTCTTCTGCAGGCTAAACAATCTCAGTTCCCTCAGCCTCTCCTCATAAGTCATGTGCTCCAGCCCCCTAATCATTTTTGTTGCCCTCCGCTGGACTCTCTCCAATTTATCCACATCCTTCTTGTAGTGTGGGGCCCAAAACTGGACACAGTACTCCAAATGAGGCCTCACCAGTGCTGAATAGAGGGGAATGATCACATCCCTCGATCTGCTGGAAATGCCCCTACTTATACAACCCAAAATGCCATTAGCCTTCTTGGCAACAAGGGCACACTGTTGACTCAACAATAGGTGCACCCTAATCCCTGAGCCCCTTTGAAGCATTCCCCTGTGATATCCAAGTCCTGTCACTGGCTCTTCACAGAAATACCAGGTTTGCTGTCCCTGTTAGGACAACCTACACACTAGCTTGTTTGAGGATCAGCTCCCATATAACCCCACAGCACTGTGATATTTATAGTGAAAAGAATAATAAGTTTATTATCAAAGGCTAAGCTGTAAGAGATAGTGAGTAAGGATAATAATGGAAAAAGAGGTTGCATATAAAACAAAATCATAACATGCTTTCTAGAGATTAAACTTAACTTTAACAGGCTAACTTCCTGTCTAAAGCAGTCTATTCTCATCTAATGCCTCCTTGCAGCCTTTCCAACCAGGGCAACTTGTGATCCCATTTTCATGGATGTAATTGCACTGCCTGATTATTTCCTCCAGTGCAGGATAAAAAGGTATCCTTTCACCTTCTCCTTATATCCCCCAAAATTCATTGCTGTTCCCCAGAGACAGAGTTTTTGGTGTGCTGATTTCATGTTGACTTTGTATGCAAATAGGGCTTCTATTGTGTTGGCTTACAATGCTTAACTTACATAGGAACTGATGCAGATAGGTGAACATTCATCTTTTATCGTAGAGAAATCTGTCAACCCTGCATTGGACACCAGCTTTAAAACATATTGTCAGTGTATATATACAACTCCTTAAATATCATCCATCTGTACATCGTGCAATGATTGAGGATCAGAGACCTCACATGACCGTCTTTGGATAAACAGGAAGACAGCAGAGTTTGTCAGGAGTTACTGTTACAGAACCCTTTGTCAGCTGGCATTGAGGAGTTCTTAGGGTGTCACATCCCTTTTAAAACAGATCTATTTATAAGCACTATGGCTATCACTGAACGTTTAGACTTCCAAATGGTGCTCGATATGCCAGCACTGCAGGTACCAGTGCAACCTCTAATGAAGACTTCACTTACAGCTAGACAGAAGTGAATTTTGAAAAAATAGATTAGCCACAATATTAAAAAGATATTGGACATTTAAGTGTAGCCCTAGTAAAATGATAGCTCTTTGGGGAGTGGGGGACGTGAAGTGCTTTACCTAAAGTAGTGTATACTACAGAGTGACTTAAATCTGGATTATAAGCATATGACCACTGGCATCCTAACTGCAGATATGACCTTCCTAAATGTTATCCTTCAAAATACCTTGTCTTAAAAGTTATAGTGCACCTCATTACTCTGCAACAAAGAAACTGCCTATGGCTTATAATGAGATTACTGTCACCAGTAAAAATTAAGCACAGGGAAAGCCATAAGATGACGCCATACAGTTGATGCTTTGGGACCTCCCATACTTGGCACGCATGGGCTAGAGAAGGGACTAGACCAATGGTACTCAAACTTGTGTACTGGTGACCCCTTTCACATAGCAAGCCGCTGAGTGTGACCCCCCAAATACATTAAAACATGTTTTTAGATATTTAACTCCATTATAAATGCTGGAGGCAAAGCAGGGTTTGGGGTGGAGGCTGACAGCTCGCAACCCCCCATGTAATAGCCTTGTGACCCCCTGAGGGGTCATGACCCCCAGTTTGAGAACCCCTGGACTAGACAAAGTTTTACTCCTCTTTAGCAATGGGACTGATAGGGGAAGATCAGGCAGTGATTTCTCTCCAGCCTCATGTCAATCTCACCCACTGGTAATGGAGGCGAATATAGGAAACAACCCTGCACTGGCAGAGATATGGACTAGATGGCCTGCAAACTATTTTCCACCTCTATTTTCTATGCTTCTGTCATTCTATTTAAGTTCCGTAATACTACAGATGTATTTTATAAATAGGAAGAACATGTTCCTAATTGTCAAAGTATCTTTTGGGCACAGATGGAAATACAATTTGTCCCTATTTCTCTTTTTTAAATAAAGGTTATTTTGGGCATCTGACAGGTGTGTGATAGGTACACTTTAGTTTCTAATGAGGTCAATGAAATACCTAAATGCAAAATTGGCAAACAGACTCCCAAGATATTTAGAATTGCCAGTTTCTTCTTCCTGCCATCTGAACACCTGAAACCATGTATCAGCTGCTAAATATTACATACTAGCATCCTCCAGCAATACGAATATGGCATCTTGGTAGGCGAAGCTGGTAACCTATTAACACCTGTACATTGCATTTCAATTGAGGGGCTTCTTACTGAAGACAGTGAGACTGTAGCCTTGTCCCTATGTAGAAAGTAGGAATCTAATATACAATTTTAAGTGGGCATAATTTTAACACAGCGATGCAGCATCATTCAGCTTGTTGTCATTCTGTGGTCAGTGCCCCAATAAAGCAAAATTGGGAAGGAAAGTTAATTTTGCTGCAATGAGATTTTCACAAAATGATTCATTTTAATATGCATGTCAGCATAGATTTTAGAAATCTGCTCAAGGCTAAATCCCTTTGATACACTTAATGCTATCTCTTTTGAGACCTGAAGATAATTTTCTAGGGCACCAAGCTTATGTTTCTTCCAGAGGTGATTTCAGTAGTGATGTCATGACATAAACTACTTAAATCCACAGCATCTGCTTAGAAGTGTCATCAGTGGATGTTCTGAGTCAGATGGTGACCCAAAGCAGCACAGCTCACATATGAATCCTGCAAACATTTGTTATGTTTCTAACAGCCAGACAGGAAGAGAGAAAGGGTTCCGATATTTCAGCTCTAAAATCAAAAGGATAATTTAATTTTCAGTAAATGTCAGACGTACATCAGAAAATATCCCTCTTACTGAGTACCTCTCAGTTTGTACACATGTTCGTCTCACCAGTGACAAATCTAATTTAATTTCTCATTGGTTCTTTTAAACCCACTTACTAACTGGCACTAGAAATGAGTTAAGGAATTAGCAAGTAAGAGAACAAATGCAAGGAATCAAGGAAACTGTATTGCAAATTGTACTTTGTTAATTTATGACACGTATAGCATAATTGTAATAATTTAGGATAATACATCATAGTATGCTAGAAAATGTACTGTACTATGTTTTATAAGCGTAATGAAGTCTTTGGAACGTGAGACCTTGCTACAAAGTAACATGAAACCTCACTTGGCAGAAATCTGGGGTGCAACTTGTTACTTTGGTGTGAGAATTAGACTTAGGGGCCACATTCTGGTCTCCATTACACTGCCTTTAATCTGGAGAAGTTTCATGTCAGCCAATTGAATTAGTCTTGACTTACACCAGTGTAAATTACATCATAATTTGGCCCTGGGAGTTTAAAATGCAATCACATTGCAATAGAAAACTATAGAAAGATGAGGGATCCCTTTTGACCTGATGAAATGCATGTTGCTACAGTGCTATTATAATATTTTTTCCTTCCTTTATAAGCCCCATGCTTCCTTGTGCAATTTGCGCTTTACTCTTCTTTTGCTCCTTCTGAAAGCAAGGCTGAGCAGCTGGTGCCTTTTCATACCTGTTGGCAACTCCTCGGTGACATTTAGGAGTAGGTAGTGACATTGAAAACCCACCAGAGCTTGGCTTGTGTTTAGTTGCAGCTGACTCCAGCTTCCATATCTGAAACCAGTTTTTAAAGTGTCTAGGGACACTTGATGATAATAAGGTCTGATTTCCCATTAATCACTGTTGTTGTTGTAAACACTCGTCAATTATTATTTCTCTATTAGTTAAGAAAACTCTGCAACATTTGCAGGAGTTTTAGTTGTTTATATTTAGGTCCATCTAATTTTAGAAGGTATTTTTCTGGCTGTGCTTATTGACAAATATGTTATGCTGTCAGTTTCTACTCTCTCCTTCACAAATGTCACCTTAGCAAATAAATTGTCAGCTTGTCATATTGAAATAGAAAATTCCTTCAAGTGCCCTCTGCCTTCCATGCAGCACCATCAGAGAAAAGCCATTTTAGTGCTTTATGGCTGTGCTTACTCCAGGGAACTACGCCCAAAAAACAAACTGACTTCAAAACCAGTTGGGCTGGACCTCTTGGAGCTGCAGCATAAGCAAGTTCCAGCCGTCAGAACTGTTTTTGTAATGGCTAAAACTGCTTCAAAGAGGTTTTTCTAAATTAGTTAGAAGAGTGATTCCCGCTGCTAGAGACTTGTTCACAGTGTGGTTCTGATAGGTTTTTAAAACTGGTTCAGAGAAACAGGCTTTTAGAAAGAGTCCTAGCACAACAGGCTTGATTGGTGTTTGTAGTCACCACCATAATACTACTGCTAATAGGAACACAGGAATTGCCATACTGGATCAGACCATTGGTTCTTCTAGTCCATTATCCTGTTTCTGACAGTAGCCAGCAAGAGGCACTTCAAGGAAAAGTCCAAGAATTAAAGAGTAAATCGATGTAGGATAATTTAATCCAAACAGCCGTCATCCTAATCCTAATAATTAGAGATTGGTTTAAAACACTCCTGTGAGGAGTGCAGAAAGGTGCAGACAAGCCCAGAAGTTTAGGAATTCTGTAGAAAACCTATTTCCTAAGGCTCTCTTTGAAGCATGGAGCTGAGAAGCACTGCAGGGTCTGTGGTTACCACTGGTTCACAATGACCTGTGAAGTTCTGTAGTTCCACTGTTTAAGAAGCTCCCACTAGCTCATGTGTATTGCAAGTTCTGTGTTCCTAGCTTCCTTTTTTTTTAACCTTATGGAGCTTTGGCATTCCACAGCTGACTCCCACCCAAAATAGCAACGCAGCCACCGCTGCATGTTTCTTGGACTCCTAAAGCCAGCCCTTGGCGGCTACTAATCATAAACAACTCATCATGTTTTAAAAATTAGTTTGTTTTTGAAAACGTGGCTCACTGCCAGTTAGTCCCCCAAAACTGGGACCCAGGACCACAGGTTTTGCAGGCTCCAAAGACTGGCCCAGGTGGGGGATAGTTAGGAAAAGAAGGAGGGAAAAGAGGTCAAAGAAAAAGGAAAGTGAAGTAGGAGAAAAGGTTAGAAACAGGTTAGCAGCAACACACCAAAGGGATTAAACTTGCAATAAGTTTAAACTATTAAAAAAGTTGTAAAAGAAACATATTTTCTGCTTCAAGTGATTTATCCTTAGCCTTCAGTCTAAATTGCTTTTAAATCATCTTCATCATCATAAAGATTCATATTACCTTAGAACTAAGCCCCTCTATATATTTTAAGGCATGCTTTAGGAAGAGGTCATAAAATAGATAGCAGATTGTGACATACCAGACCATTAGTCTAGAGACTAATAAGCAGCTACATCAACCCTGTCCTGCAACTTTGGGTGCCTTACAATGCTTTGCTAAGGTAGCTCCCACCAGGGTTGCTCACAAACAAGCTGCCAGGGTGCAAGCCTCACTCTGAGTGTCTGTAAATAACTGCAGCCTGCCAGCAGCACTTGGGTCACACTCGGGTTCTCACCAGCCCTGGTTATATTGCAAAGTGACCCCAACACACTTCCCAGAAATGTATGTCCTGTACTGCCCAGCCCTTTCCTGGACAATACAGGTTATATAAAGTACAATATTTCTTTAATGAAATGATGTGCACACAACTTGCCACCCCAAATGGAGTTTCCCAGACACTTCAGTTTAAACACACTGGATTAGATAAAACAAGTTAGATTTTACATGAGTACAAGTACTGAGCCATAAAGGGTTACAAGAAAAATAAAGATAAAATGCTACTGATACCTAACTTAACACTTAAATTCAAAGTAAAGTTTTCTTACCACATGCTTTCAGTAGTCTTACTGACTAAACTTCTTATGTCAGGATCCCTCCCCTAGTCCAACAGCTGCGTCCTTTGTCCCTTCAGCAGCAGTGAATGGACGGGCAGAAAGAAGGGTGGGAGGTGCCTTGAGGTGTTTGTCTCTCCTTTTTATAGGTTCAGACCCCCTGTTGAAAAACATTTCCAGCTGGGTACCAGGAAACAAAAACTCTGTGTGGAAGAATGTTCCCTGCTTCTTTTTTCTTACCTGTTTGAGCTTCCTTTGTTTCCCTCCTTGACTCTTTACTGCTTATATGCAAATTAAGCAGAGCACCTATTCCTTTAAGATCAGTTTACCAACTTCAATTTGGAACCTGTGCTAATAACACCATACAGTGGAATATTATAACATCACATATAATGTTGCCACACATTTTACCAGGACAATAATGATCAGCAAATTATGAGTTTTCAAATGATACCTCACAAGGCATACTTTGTACAAAAATTATTACAATCATGCATAGGGTGTGAACACGGATATATTCTGTCATGCAGTTGTATTAGGAGACCACTAAAACACACTGTCACTTTTAATATTGCATTAATTTATTGTACAGCAAGCATTTTTTCCCATATGCTCAGGCTGATGCTTATTTACAATACTTTGCATTTTTTTCAGTAGCACGGTTAAAGCAATTCAGCATGTAGCAGGTGGTTACGTCACTCCTGCCCTGAAGGACTTGAAACAGCCCTGGGAGAGGGCTGTGGCAAGGGAAAGGCTGGGCTGATTGGAAAGCAGCCAGAGCTGTGGCTGGCTTAATGAGGGCCCAGCTGGCTCTTATAAGAAGGCTGTGAGCCTGAGGCCCAAAAGAAGTCTTTCTCCAGGCTGGAAGAGAGCAGGGTCTGGCTGCCTGCAGCAAGGGTACTGGAAGTAAAGCAGGGCTGGGGAAAGGCCAGAGGAGCAGGGGAGCTCCAGGCTGCAGGGCCTGGTCCAAGACCCATAGAGGTACTGGGAGGCAGAGGAAGGCAGCAGGTCCAAACCCTCTTGCCTCTGATGAGTGGCTTTTACACTGCAGTCTGCCCCAGGGAGTGGGGGCTTAGTGATGACTGGCAGTAGCCCAGACTGAGGCAAGGTGGGGATTAGAGGGTTGGGGGCTCCCCTGAGATGGGAGACCCATAGAGACTTCTGGGGTATTGCCAGGGGCAGCCCCAGGGTAAAGGGGCACTGGAGTCTGGGAGAGACATGGAGCCAGCTACAAGTGGGACACTGGCCTGCAGAGGGTGCCCAGGCTGGAAAAGAGCTAATTCCCTCTGATGACCAGCAGGAGGCACTGCAGTGGTGAGTCACACACCGTTACACAGCACAATTGTAGAAGGAAACAAAAATTAAAATACACAGTATTCCCAGGCTGCTAATAAGAGCAGACACAACACACTGTATGAGAAATTCAGTGCAAAGGATTGAATATCTCTCACGGTGCTGTGGTTGTGCTCTGTGGTGCATTCCTAGCTACTAAGAAAACAGCATTTAGCGCTAAATGTAGATAGCACTGATGGGGAGGGTGGCTTGTGAGGATCCCTTACTTAATAGAGCCAGACATTGGGCCCTATCAAGGTGAACAGAAGCTTTCACTTTGGGAAATTAGTCTCTTTGTAAAGATTACCTGGAAAATGCAAGCCAACTGATTGAAAAGAATATGGAACAGGGCACCACTTCTACAGCAGAAGGGGGAGTCCTAGAGATTCCCTCCTGCCCTCTCTTTTATGCAAAGGAGTCCGTTTTGAATGTATTGCATATTCCTAAAGGATCATCTCATTTAACCCCATTTGAAAATGATGGCCATAATTTTTAATTGTTAGGGGCCAGAGTATGCCACAGGGAGAGGATTGGGGATATATGAAATTGCCCCACCCCAGAGGGTGCAGCATGCCTGCTAGATAAATTGGCTGGTTAGCAGGGGAGGAAGGTGGCCCCGTGGCTCTGCTGTCCATTTCTCAGGAGTGTGCAAAACCCGAGGGAGACAATGGAGAAGAGACTGTTCCCTTGTACACTTGTTCTGATGCTGGCCACGCTCTGGCCTTATCCTGTATCCTGCAGGAAACTATAATCACATTTAGTTGTCTTCTTAGGTTCTTTCATAATTTAATGTTATGGGTTAAGGAGATTATTAGATAGAATAAAAAGGAAAAATATCAATTTATTTTAATCCTGTACATTTTGCATCAGCATCCTCAAATGACCTATGCTGCTACTGAGTCACGTCTATACAGGGATCAAAATCCCATGGCTGGCCCAGGTCAGCTAAGTCGGGCTTATGGGGCTTGGACTCTGGGGCTAAAAATTGCTGGGTAGACCAGAGGTAGCCAGCCTGAGAAGGAGCCAGAATTTACCAATGTACATTGCCAAACAGCCACAGTAATACATCAGAAGCCCCCCATCAGCTCCCCCTCAGTCCCCGTGCCTCCTGCCCACCAGCAGCCCCGCCAATCAGTGCTTCCCCCTCCCTCCCCGCAGCTCCCAATCAGCTGTTTCATGGCATGCAGGAGGCTTGGGGGAGGGAGGGGAGCGAGGTCATGGAAGGCTCAAAGGCGGGGTTGGGAAGGGGTGGAGTGGTGGCAGGGCCTGTGGCAGAGCCAGGGGTTGAGCAGTGAGCACCCCCTGGCACATTGTAAAGTTGGCACCTGTAGCTCCAACCCCGGAGTTTGTGCCTATACAAGGAGCTGCATATTAACTTCTGAAGAGCCACATGTGAGTAGACATTTGGGATTGAGTTGGAGCCGAGCTCTGGGACCCTGCGAGTGTGGCTCCATCCCAAGCCCAAATATCTACACCAGGGCTGGCTCCAGGCACCAACCCAGCAAGCAGGTGCTTGGGGCAGCCAACGGAGAGGGGCGGCACGTCCGGCTCTTCAGCGGCAAATTGGCGGCAGGTCCCTCACTCCCTCTCGGAGCGAAAGACCAGCCACCAAATTGCTGCCGAAGACTGATGCGGCACTGGTAGAGCTGATCGCGATCACGGCTTTTTTTTTTTTCCTGCTTGGGGCGGCAAAAACCCTGGAGCCGGCCCTGATCTACACAGCAATTTTCTAGCTCTGTAGCCTAAGCTCTGCAAGCCCAAGTCAGCTGACACAGGCCAGCCGTGCTGTGGGTCTTTTATCCCCATGTAGACGTACCCTGTTTCCTGAGGAGGGCCAAACAAGAGTTGTCATTAAGCTTCTGTCATTACGACTTCCATGCTGAATCACTAGCCCAAGAGCTTTTTTTTATAATTATTCAGCTGTGGTCCAAGACACACATCCCTTTGTTGAGAAAGACAAAACTCAGACCACAACACAGCTGATTAAAATGTCACTTGACAATTTACTGTCCAAATGAGTGACCCACAACTTTGAACTTTTCATATTCATACACAAAAAGTACACTTTTTTTTAGTATGAATTGTGTTGTCCTCACCTGTTGTAAAATATTCCCAAATGAATGTTTAGCTTCAGCTCGCTTTTAGAGCCAATAAGAAAATATGTGACTTGGGGAATCTTAACCAGTTTTGCAGAGAGGAAAAGGAAGTGTAGAGCAGACTGGGGCTCCTGGGCTCTGTTACTTAGTCTCTGAATGACCTCACGTAAATTGCTTAGGCCAAGATTTTCAGATGTGAAAAATTAACTCTCCTACTTCCAATTGCTCACTCCGTGACATCACATGAAGCAAAGTCATTTCAAAAGCTTTCTTCTCAATGGGTAGGAAACAGACTACCAGTCATAAAGAGTCAATACCATTGTAGTCACTGTACTGTGTTTGATTGCTCTCATGTTAGTGTGTTACACTGTGTGATGCAATGTAAATGTGGAATGTCCATGACCTGATACACCATGATGGTTTAAATTCAAATATAAGCACTTGTTCTTTTTAGGTTAGATAGCAAACTATTGAATGTTGAGTGCTATAGGCGTAGCAGGGCATACTAAAGCTAGTGGAACTGGATTAAACAGTAGAGTTAATTCTCATCTCAATGCATTAGAATTTAAGCCCAAATCCTCAAAGATACTTAGACCCCTAACTCCTATTGATGTCAGTAGGAGTTAGGCACCTAAATACCTTTGAGGGTCTGGAACTTATTGTTTTCCCTTTCTATTGCATTCTCACCCTGAGTGTGCACTTGGAGGTTACAGCTTTAGCTCAACATAGAACAGATGTAGAAATAAGTAAACACTGAACAATTTTGGAGGTTATTTTTTTCCAACCTAGATAAGAGATGGACTTCCCCTTCCTGCTGTAGGAGATCAACCTTCAGAAACCAGGTTTTGTCTAGCAGTAACTGATACCTAGACCAGGTAGGACTTAATCTGGGGAACCATAGGCATCATCTTTATGAGTTGCCGGGAGGTGCTCGACCCCCGCTCCACCCCAGCCCACGCCCCCACTCCACCTCTTCCCCCAAACCCATGCCCTGTCTCTTTTTGCCCCACCCCAACCCATTATGTCCTCTCCCCCGAGCGTGCTCCGCTCTTGCTCCTCCCCCAGTGCCTCCTGCACACCCCTGAACTGCTGATCCATGGCGGGCAGGAGGAACTGTGATGGAGAAGGGGGAGCTATTTTTTCATGGAGTTGGCACCTATATAGGGAACCAGCTGGAGTATCACTGGACTACAGCACTCAGAAATCCATGTTTAAAAACTGCATTGGAGGAAGCTCTGACTTCCATACAATAAAGGCACTGGAAGATATCTATGGAGAGCCAAGAGGTCACTCTGCAGATTGCCTATATTGAAGCAGTTTCTCTCTCTGTCCAGAAGGAGACTGTGTTATGAAAGGGAGCGTGTGATGTTGCACCCCATTATGCTTTATGGAAATATGCTTATGAATGTATATATGACATAACTGCAATATGTTTTATGCTACATATGCCATGTAACATATCTCTGTAAAATATGCTTCACTCATACACAAATTTAATTAGCAATAGCCAGTCAGGAAGTGGACTGACCTTTTTTAAGGCCATAATATAGTATAAACAAGGCATCTGAGATCTTGATTTCCTCAACTCTGTGTAGGTAAGCCTTTAGGGCCCTAAAAAAATGCCAAAATGCAAAGCTTTTTTTCTATCTGAAGCTATCCAATGTGAAAAGGAAGCAAGATTAATGTCCAGATTCCTTTGGAAGTTGGAATTAGTCTTCAGGATAAAACTTGGAACCAGACCACAAGCTGTTTTATTACTGTGGAAAGCCAGGAAGAACTGGCAGGAGACGGCTTCTAGATAACCTGCTCTCCGTATGAAGGGAATGGCCCCCCAAAAGCCACTTCTATTCATACCTCAAATAAGGATTGCAATGCCAGGGCCTCAGAAGGGATAAGTAGAGAGCCTATGAAGCACCACATTTTGATATCAGTGACTGATAATCAATCAATTTAGATGTTACTGAAATCTGATCTACTGCCCTAAATATTCTGGTTCTCGAGGGATGACTATGGAGCTCCCTGATTAAATAAAGATGTTGGAGTAAACCCAATTTTGAGATTATTGGAGCACCAAAAGCAGAAAACAATTTTTCCTTACTAACTTTTGAGAATTTTCTGGCACAGCTCTACTACCAATCATATACCCAGAAGTCCATTTCACTACTGATTAGACTGGGCTTGGAGACTCAGCCAGATCTGAGAATCAGGGTCTATATGATGACATCTTTTCAGCCTTCCTTTCTGCTTCACCTTCATTGTTTTGTGCTGTTCACCTCCTTCTCCTCTACATTCTTGATCTCTCCATTGCAAGACTCCTTCAGAGATCGGGTATTTGCCCAGTAAGTTTCTCTGTCTTACCAGGTCCCAGAATGCAGCAGAGACCTGCTCAACCAGGGCATCAGAAGAGACTGATCAAAAAAATATTGTTTGTGCATGTCATATAGCTGCCTGCTTTGAGCTCTGAATGAACCGACTCCTACTCCTTCTGTTAATTTCAATGAATCCAAGAGCTGGATCCCAAGGTAACATAATGGCAAAAAACAACAACCTGCATCTGGCTTTGCATGCTGAATTACATTAAGAACAACTTAAGCCCTGATATTGAGTTTTGATTAAATACATGGCTAAATTCAGTTCTAAAGTGACTCTATAGAAAACTTTGGATGTATTAAAAACCCACTTTTTGTTATAAAAAGAAGCAAAAGCTTGCGGAATAATGTAATGCACTAAGTAATGCTAAGCTAAGTAATGTACTCTGCCTAACATATGTCCTCAAATACTTAAGTACAATAGGGTGCAGGCATAATATTAGTCTACTGATCTGTGTATTGTAGACCATATGTTGCATCTGCAGACCACTTGGAAGCTACGGCTGGCACAGAATGAGGTTCCCAGCTTGCTTAGCAGTGTTGGTAGTAAGGGAGCACATTTTATGAGTGCTTCAAAGCCTGTTCTTCTTTTCTGTGTGCTTCCAGGTGCAATTCAAGCTGTTTCGATTGATCACTAAAGTTCTATATGGTTTTGGTCTTTACTACCCGAGCAACCACTTCTTTCTCTGTGCACTGCTAAAGCATCCGAGAAAGCTGATGTCATCAAGTAAATAATCCCTATATATGATTGCTGAAAAGCAGGTGGCAGGGTGTTGTCAGTGGTGGGCTATTGACTCAGACATTCACTTTTGTATTAGTCTGACAAAGGTAGACATAGTCTTCTGGGTATAGTATGAAGCCCATTTACTCTCAGTCACTGGTATAACCCCAGATACCAATGTTATATCTAGTACTGTGTCTGATTTGTTGGGTAGAGTGCACCATTGGATTAACATTAGTTAACAAATTGACCTAATTGTGTACTGCCTCTTTTCAAATACATAAATGCACTTATTTGTGATAGTGCATTGTCAAAAAAATTAAAATTAATAAAATAAAGAAAAAGAACATGTTTTAATTGCACTCCCTGGCTTGTTTCATAATGTTAATGTAATTTAAATGTGTTTTCTTTATGTGATGGTATCTTTGATTTCATGCACAGAAAGTGAATTTTCTAATATGTTTATTTTATTTACTGGGTTTTCATTGAAGTGAATGCATTAGTGGATTTGATGTAATTTTTCACAGGCTACAATTCCACAGAAAATCCTTTAACTCCTACATCATTACCTTCTCAGAGTCAATGATCTGTTGTTGTTTTTTTAAAAAATCTTTATTTGAGAACATCATTCATAGCTACACATGCATATAAGGCCAGAAAATATGCCATTAGGCTTCAAAATGATAAAATGAAATAAAAAAATTCTTATGTATTTTTAGCATTTCTGATGCTGAAAACAGCATTCAAACTACATGTGAAAATTTATGTGTGAAAAGTGCCAGTTATATGCAGTTAGATTTAGTGATTTTAATCAACCATAACAACAAAGAATGAGGTTAATACTCAGTCTTGCTCATCTCTTTCATTGTTATCTTTCTTTTCCTGTGCTTTGCAAAATTGCATATATAGATGAATAGAGTCAAGAGTGATGAATTGTTCTTTGTCCAGTTTAAAAGCGAGACACTTAAAACATATGAAAAACATTAACTTATTACATGGCAAATTATTCAGAATGCAATAACATGCTACACAGCAAATTAAATCAATTGTTTTACTTCATGTGGTAAGTAAAAAAGTAATAATGAATAAAGTTGACTCTGTATCCTCTCATCTAATCCGATCTACTTGTGTTTGATATTTATGCCTGGCACGACACGTGATCCTCACAAGCAGGGGTGGCTCCAGGCCCCGCCAAGCGCGTGCTTGGGGCAGCATGCCGCGGGGAGCGCTCTGCCGGTCGCCGGGAGGGCGGCAGGCGGCTCCGGTGGATCTCCCGCAGGCGTCCCTGCGGAGGGTCCGCTGGTCCCGCGGCTTCGGTGGAGCATCCGCAGGCATGCCTGTGGGAGGTCCACCAGAACCACGGGACCAGTGGACCCTCCACAGGCACGTCTGCGGGAGGTCCACCGGAGCCACGGGACTGGCGACCGGCAGAGCGCCCCCCTCGGTGTGTCGCCGTGCTTTGGGCAGCGAAATGCCTAGAGCCGCCCCTGCTCACAAGTAACTCAGGAGTTATCTTCCCTATGCTGTTTCTGTAGGTCTCTTCTCATTGTGTCGAATTCTGCAAGGATCTCTCACAGTGTTTGTTTAGGTCTATCACTCTTGATGTTTGGACAGCGCTTCCTTTAGTGTCAGGATCTCTCCTCATCTCATTGACACTTATTGCCAGACTCCACTTCTCAGCAGCTTGACCCCTTATTCTTAGAAGAGCTTTTTGAAAAAAAGACCTCAAATTTTTGATTGAAGTTTGTCATTGAAAAATTTCAGGGAGTTTTGCCCAAAATCTATTTTTGATGAAAAATTTCATTAAAAATGAGAAATTTGGAAAATTTTGATAAGCACTACTTCTCAGTTACTAAGGCTACAGAGCGTACAGTGGTGCAGTAAGAGTTCTCCCATCGATTTAATAACTCCAGCCCCAGCAAGTAGCAGTAGCTATGTTGGTGGGAGAAACTCTCGTGACAACATAGCACTGGTGCTTAGGTTGGTGTAACTTACATCACTCAGGGGTGACTTATTTATACCCCTGCGTGACATAAGTTATACCACAGTAAGTGGTAGTGTGTACAAGCCTTCAGTGTCCTATCTTTGTGCCTCATCTTTTTAATTAGCATATTCTTCCCTTCAATTTGTAAGCTCCTTTCTATCCAGGACTCTTTCTCATCTTCCCCCCACTGAAGCATGGAGGAGTTCTCCATCACAACCCCTGCCCCCACCAAAACATTCAGAAAGAGAGAATGATATCCATCCAATGTTACTGGTGTCTTCAACCTGTCTCCTTACTAACATGTCCAGTCACAGAAGAGTACTGCTGTGAGGCAGTAGCATAGTTAAAATGCTTCATTAATATACACTAGTATCTCGGTTTTTACAAAAGCCAGTCTTAAGAATGACCAGATATACGAACCTGACCAGGGAGAGGGCTGGAAATCACATAACAAAAGTAATGTCCCTGAAGACCAGGACACCTATCCCTTCACATTCTGATGCCTTCAGTGCATTGCTCTGTAGTGGTTTGAAGGTCAAGAAGATAGTGATGTAGTGCACCATTATGCAATGTATGTACCATATCTACTGTGATGTGTTGATTTACATCAGTTGAGCATCAAGTTAATTCTCTCTCTCTGTCCTCTGATGCTTTCTGAAATCACTGTTGATTTTTTAAAAGGGTTTTCCCTTATTTCAGAAAAATGGGATAGTGCTGAAATTTTGCGAGACACATCTCTTACAGTAATTTGATACAGAAAGCTCAACTCAAAGAGCTGCCGGTTACCCACTATCCACCATAATGACCAACCATAGAGAAAATCAATAATGATCAACCACAAAGACAAAACATTTTAAGATACAGTTTCACTCTCAAGGATTAGGCAGAAGATTCAGGCTTTCTTGATGTCATTATTTTCATTTTGTGATACCTTATTTAAAGTTATAGTTATGCAATTTTGAATGAGCAAGGAATAAATCCTATTCTTATATTATACATATATTTTGTTATAGAATATTTTATCTGTGATATTAAAGTAGTACTTCTAGATAAGCCCTCAAACTACATGGCGTACACATAGTGTACTAGTGCAAACACGGCTTGCTTATATTGCATACTTTCTATAAAGTATGGCTCAGTTGGTAGCACACTTACCTTTGGGCCAAAAGGCCAGGGTTCAAGTTCCACATCAAGATTTGGGCTCTTTTATGTACATTGAAACTGACAGTAGATATAGTACTGTCTATGCTGACACTTCAGTGCAGTATTAGGCCCTGTTTCAGCAAAGCACTTGCACACATATTTAACTTTAAGCATGTGTTTAAGTCCATCTGATTCGAAAAAGTGCATAAGCACTTTGCTGGCTCAGGGCCCAGGTGGGACATTGTTAAGCCGAAGGGGTTCACACATGCTGTAGGAGACCACTTAAAAATGAAGTTGGCATTCAAGGGTTAACATGCAGTAGCATGTGTTACAAATTGTTGTAATGAGCCTTAAAACCAGTGTTCTCTTTAGTCCATGGTTTTTAGTGTCCGACAGTGTTATGAATTTAAGTTCCCAGGCTTGTCTTTTGAACAAGTTGTGGAGATTTCCTTTGACTGAGAGGTCAGATATGAAGTGATCTTTGGTGAAAAGTGTTCACCCACCAACGAGATGGTGTTTTTGTCTTTTATCATTTTTTGTGTGAGTTCATTCAATAGCCTAGTGATTGCCTGGTCTCAGCCATATAGTTGTTCTTGGGACATTTGATGCACTGGATGAGGTATAGCACATATGTGATAGGCATGTGCATGACCTATGGATCTTGAAAGGAGTGTGAGAGGGGGTGGTATTGATCATTGTAGCAGTGGAGCTATGTCTGCAGGTTTTGCATCTGTTCTTCTGGCAGTTTAGTACCACTTTGCGGTGGCGTGTCCTGGACTGTAGGAAACTTGCTTTTCACAGTATGATTACTCCATATCTGACCTCTCAGTACAACAGAAGTTGGTCCGATAAAAGATACCACCTCACCTCCCATGTCTCTCTCACGTTCTGGGACCAACATAGCTACAACAACACTGCAAACAGAGTTTAACATGTGTCGCACCAGTTTTATTTTTTCAATAGTTCCGATACCCAAAGATATAAAGACACTTTTTCTGAATGCTTAACAGTTATGGCATCTGCCTATGCAGTCACAGTTCTACCAAAATTGAATTGCTTTGTGAAGGTTTTTGAGGTGCCTTGAGTAGCAAAAGCCTGATATAAAATCAAATTCTATTCTATTACACTCTCTGTTTACAAGGGACTCTGTGCATTACCCTTTATTTTAATATTCAGCCCTCAATTTTCAAAAGCAGTCTTTGTGATTGCCACTACAGCTGTATCCCTGCATTTTGATATGTCCTTTTTTACAACACAAAGACTGAGCTGTGTGCAGGATAACTATCAAAATACTCAATGTATATGTTTCTGTACAGATTTTGACTGCACAACAATGTAGGATTGAAAAAATGTAGGTGCAATTTGAAATGCCACATTTTAGTACTCTTTGAAATTTCACCTGAGGTATTCAAGTTCTGAAATACAGGTTTTCCAAAGCCACCTTGGTTAAAACTTTCTGTTCATTTAGTGCTATGTTATGCAAACAGCACACAAATGCTTCATAAATTCCCTTATGTACATTGAAACCGACAGGCGATATGGTACTGTGCTGTATTTTTATGCACACTGCTCACTCTGAATTTGTATTCCACTGCCCTCTGCAGGAAAGAACACAGAGCAGCACAAAGATTATTTGCAAACAGAAGGCTTCTAAAGGCTGATATTGGCCCTTGCCGCACCTTATTTGCTATGTGCTATTTTACATTTAACTCCTACCAATAATTCATGTAATTTCAATATCATTTTAGAAAGATGCATATTCAACTGAAAAGTAACATTGCAGGATTTAGCAATTGTTATGCAAGTGTTTTTCACATACTTAAAATAACAGGGATGCATCTTTAGGAGGCTCCAGGAGTTTTAGTTGCACAATTTCTGTAGGCATTACTACAATTTGTGCAGTTAAAACCTCCCTGCAATGCCATTCTTTGAAAATGTACCCCTACACAATATCATTTTTCTGGCTGGGGAAATGTATTTTCTTATGCTTCTTGGGGTCCAGAGCCTTGTCTCCTTATTTACTTCTAAAGCACCTAGTGCACTTTGAGCCTTATATAAATGATATAATATTATATAATGCAAAGGATGCTGTGGTCAGATGAAAACTTGCTCTCTCTGGTTTTGGCTGTGTAGATTTACTCAGATTGCAAGCTCTTTGGGGGCAGGGCCTGTTTCTTTGTTCTGTGTTTGTACAGTGCCTAGCGCAATAGGATCCTTCTCCATGGCTGGGGCTCCAAGGTGCTAGGGAAATGCAAATAGTAATAATAGAGCCTCTTGTGATAACTTCTTTCATTTTATTCCTGCACAGCCTTACTTATTTCTTAGATCAGGCTATCTGAAATGGTTATGGCATAAATTCAGGGCATTGGCATTACTCGCTAGGTAGTGTACAGCACCAGGTTGAGTCTATATACATACAAAAATCTCTCTATAAAAGTTAATCGCGTTGATGGTAGAGTGAATTAAAACAGCATGCGTTTGGGAACACTGAAGGGCAGTAGAAACAGCTTCACGATAGGTAACAGGTAAACAATTTAGTTTAAGAACCAACAGTAATATCAAGTAGATCACAGTATAGAACCCTACTTTTATTGCGAAGCCTTACCTTTGATTGTCTCGTATTTAACATGCACCTCTTGTCTCATTTGTCGCATTAATGATGTTCATTCAATTCAGCTGAACTGCATTCGTTCCCTTGGATGTGTTCACTGACCACACACAGAAGAGAGGGCTTTCAGGGTCTGAAAGAGAAACTAGAGGCACCAGACAGTAGACTGACCTCACTTGTTTCTTCCTTCTGCTTTCTTACATTCCCACATGTTGCATAGTTATAGCTGAAACTTGCTACATGCTATGTGAAATTGCTCCTTTGCAAAGGCTCACTGCTGTAGCTAGATGAATGACCTTTTCACTCACTCGCCCACACATAATATAGATCATATTTCTCAGGCAGAAACAAGATGGGCATCATTTCTTTCTCTTTTACTCCACATGAAAGGGCACCACCTATTGTTGACTAACCAGCGTTCTGAACTTTAGGCCAGTTTGCTACAGTGCCTGGCATTCTGCACAGGTTTGTTCTTTTGTGGTTGTTTGTCCCCTGGTGTAATTGTCTGCCATTGGAATTCCTGTATACAACATGCATGCAGGCAGTTCTTTCCTTTTTGTTACATCCCTAGCATTTTTTTTTCTTTTGGCTTAGTTTCTACCTACTGCAATACAATTTATTTTGTTGACAGTCAGAATGGTCCCTGCTGTGAAGTCCGTGTGTTCTTCCTTCCAGTCCTCATGTTCTGTTTTTGTAACATAGTCTCAACAGATGTGATGAAGAATAAGGAGACTTATGATGCTCAGTGATGGTGTGAAAGCAACATAGCACACACCATGTTACACAGGCTGACCATATGAAATGTGAACCACCATTGCCTGGTATGACTCATGCTATAGGACCAGGTTTTTAATGACTTATGAAAGTATTCTAAGTACAGTAAGCTTGTAATATACCTATCTTGTAGAACTGGAAGGGGCCTTGAAAGGTCATTGAGTCCAGTTTCCTGCCTTCACAGGGGCCAAGTACTACCCCTACAGATTTTTGCCCCACACCTCTAAATGGCCCCCTTAACGATTGAACTTACAACCCTGGGTTTAAGCAGGCCAATATTCAAACCACTGAGCTATCCCTCCCCCTGTAGTTTATCTTCCTTTCACCATTTAACTCTCCTGAATTCCTTTCATAGCAATTCCTAAGTGAGTTTCTGAAAACTGAAAATATTCATGGTTGTGCATTCTGAACATAAGCCTCTAGAAGTAGAAGGATGATGTCACATTATTTACACAGACACTGTAAGGGTGAGAAATGTTTAGATCACTGCTGTATACTGGTCAGTTCCTAACTCATTTGAATTAGCCAGAATGCGGAGAGTAGGAGAGTAAAGCTGTGAAAAAGTTGTGCATGCATTAAAACATAGTGAATTTTGTTTTAAGAACAAATCTTTTGTTTTTGTAAAATGGCAAAAAATATTTCACATTGCAAGAAACCATACATTTAATGAAAAATGGCTTTATTAATCACATGTAGATGGCAAATATCATAAAAGGGAGCAAAATGTAACCATTCAAATGACTGGTGATTGTTTTATTGCGGTAATTTAGCTGTGACAATTTCACAAGGTGAAAGCCAGAGTTTCCTCCTCCCCCCGCTTTCCCTTCCAGCATGAGGAGAAGAAACCATCTAATTCAGACCACAGGAGGCCCCCACAGAGCAGGCAAAAAGCAAACCTCCAAAGCCTCTCTAGATTTCAAATTAATAGGTCCACAGAATGTATCAGTTCTATAGTCTCAGCATTCAGAAGAGACACAAGACTGAAAATATGAATGGACCATTAGCACTTTCTGTTTAGGTCTCTCAATGAGCAGTCAAAGATTTCACACCTAGATGTGCTGATAAATAACAAAACAATAAAAAATTAGATAGTCTCTTTAACTTTGTTGTTAGAACTCCAACTATGGTACCTTTATCACATTGGAATTTTTTCTACAGTAAGAAAAGTCACTGGGACAATATTGTTCTATTGTTGCATATTTCATCTATTCCTTCCTTGTTTATAAGCCCCACTGTAATAAAAGAATACTTTGCCCACCAGAGCTCATTGAAATGCATTTCATTTTCTCAATCAGCCCCCTGAGTCAAAGCTTTATTGTATTGCATTCCCTTCCTACTGTATTTGAACTTTCTTTTAATACTGAAGCTGATGTGAGCCCATTACAACCAGTTGCAAATTAGCTTTTGTTCCACTCAGACTAGTGAAGTGTATTTTAATACATTCATGCCAATAATTGTATAATCTAATATTCATGCACTTTATCTTTTAATTACTGTATCCTAAATTAATCTAGTTATATATCTGATTTATTTCATACTGTTCCCTGGTCCCAGGATGGTTTTAGCATATTTCTTGTTCTTGTCAGTATTGGCAGATTGTAATATTTTATTCTTCTTAGTTTGAGGACAAGAATTTTGCCTGATGTGTCTATGTTATCAAAAGCTACTATAAACATACTTATTGTGAATGCTATTTGTGAAGTAAATCAGGGAAACTTTACAAGTTGGCATACTCTAATATATAATCATGGAAGTGTACATATACTCATTGAAAGCTCAGTGATTCAGAATTCTGTCTTCTGTTGGCACTGTCATACCACAGCTTTCTTTTAAATAGACTCACAGGGTCAAAGGAAGATCATAAAATACTGCTTCATCCATGTAATTAGAATAGTTTAATTCTGTGATATTTTCCAGCCCTGATATAATGTTTGTCAGAAGAATAGATTCATTTTGTGACATTCCTCTTCTGATTATTAGCCTTGTTATAGGATAAAAATATCAGAATGTTAATGCCAGATATGTCCTATGACCGTTGATGGTGTGCCAATGTACAAAGAATTATCTGTATATCTGCTTCTAGCTAGAGAAGTCTATTATAGAGGGAGCTGTTTAGCAACCCTATATTTAGCTTTCCTAACACTTTCAATTAAAAAAGATTCTTGCAACCTTTTCTTTGAGAAGGTCTCATACCTCTATTGTTAGTAGCAGCCCTTTGACTGTTAAGAAGCCGGGCACACACCCCAAACTGGTTATGAGCTCTATACTTAGGTTTCACCAACCAACTATTGTGAACTCCTCAAGTATTATAACAACCTTAACATGGAGTCACAGACAGTCCCCTTGGGTATTCCAGTCTATCTTGCTGCCCAGGCATGCTCGCCTTTGGGATAGATGGTCCCTTACACCAAAAATCACAACAATATTCAGGTTACTCCAAGTCCCAAAGGACCAGTCACTTACACCAGGTCAACTGCATGTTAGCTCTTGCACCAAAGATAACACTTTGGCCAATCATATAATAAATGAACTAAAGCTGTATTAACTTAGAAAAATAAATTAGAATTATTTACAAGGTTATAGCAGGTAACATAGACATACAAAAGACTTACAGTCTTAGGTTCCAAAAGGTGATAGAAGCTGTTGTAATATGCCAGCTCTACATGTCCAGGGCTAACCCAAACCAAACACTGGGGATCATTTTGCTTATGTTTGGCAGTCCTTGCCCCTCACAGTTCAAGTAGCATAAAGATACAGTTTCTTCTTGTCAGGTATTTTTATTCCCTCCCTTCAGAGTTCAAGCTGATGGGACAAGTCCACCTGCATGTTGTCTCTTCATGGGTGTCAGGGGAGCAATCAACAAAGTATTTTGTTCATTGATGTTTCACAATGCCTTGTCTGGTGTCTATGGGCCTTCTCTTGTTGGGCAGGAGATACTCCCTGTGGCAAATTAGTATTTCACACTTGGTAATGCTTCTCTCCTGACTGGGTGTTTCCAGTTTTAGAACAAACACGTTTACACTAACAGAGCAAACACTTACATTTTACCTTATAACATAGGATATAGCTATTGAAGAGTATGCTTGTGTTCATTTTAAACAAAATGTGATTTTAAAGTTACTTATGCATAGAAAAGCATGCTGTGGCTCACCACCCTAGGAACATTCTAGAAAAGGCCAAGGGGAGGGGAGTGAGCTCAACATGTGGAGTGGAAAAGTATAAGCATGTGATGAACTAATCCATATCATTAAATATGATTGGTTAGAGGTTTGTGTTATGTAACTTGTTATGTAACTTCCATGTGCTATAAAATAGCAATGGGAGGGGCTCCTTGCTGGAGGGACTCTGGCTGATTTTTGTACTAGGGCTCTCCCTTTGTGCACATTGAATAAAGTCTTGTTGTATTGAATTGAATTGAATTGAATCGAATTGAAGACCCTTGATTCTGCCTGGCATCTGACTCATTTGGGAACCACAAAATCCCAACACTATTGTAAGTGAGATTAATGCATGCAGTAACTTACAAGCATTTCATAAAATCTAAACACTAAATGCATTTTTATAAATCTAATACCCATTTTAACAATACAAACACACAGGTGAGCCATTTGTCAGTGTTCAGTTGAGGCCTCAGGGCCTTGGCATGAGCTGGTACCTGGTCAGCCAGTGTCACATGCTGTTTGGTCACTAGAAACTGAAATAGCTCCTTAGCATACAGAAATGGCTATCCTCCACTGGCCTAGAACAGAAGTTCCCACTTTCACTCAGCTACTTCCAGAGTATCAATGATCTCCAGAGCTTGCCCTGCCTGACAGATTGAACAACCATAGCTTTTAACCACACCACTTAAGTCTCCCCCTGCAGGCAGCCCTCCCTTCTTCCCCCGCCCCCAAGACCCAAGAAAGGGATATAGAAATAATTAGATTTAAATTTTGTAGGTGTGTCTAACCATGGTATCTGCTGGTTTTCAGTGCTCCTCCAAAGGACATGTGAAGTGGTAGTGGGTTTTGTGTGACTATAATAAAATACAGCCCATTGATAAAGTATAATCTTTTGACCTTGAATTAAAGTAACCCTTTTCATAAACTGGGAAATGTATTTTTTACCAGGCTCAAACAATAATGTTCTCTGTCTCTCTCCTTTCAAGGCCCTTCCAGCTCCACAGGGGTAACAGCTGACACAAGGAGCCTGGGTGTGAGAACCACCTTACTACAGGGGAAGAGAAAGAGGGTCTGAGATGGGCTCCTGGGAGACCTGCTCAATAAAACAAATCAGCAGATCCAGATCCAGAAAGCCCCGCTGAACTACCAACAGGATAAGGATGCTTTCAGGATGGAAAGAGAGACAGAGGCAGAATGGCATGAGGAGAGATTGGCAGACATATTCCTAGAGCATGATCACTGGTTGAGAAAGGCAGATAGACCGCAGTAGAAAGAGCTGTTTGAGCACTTACTGAAGGTGATGGCCACCACACTGCAGGCTCTGGTGCATCCTTCAGCCTCTGCTTCTGACCCATGGTGGCAATCCGCACACCACTTCTGAGTCCTGGAGAGCATCCATCCTTTGTACAATTCAAGGAGTAGCTGGGCAAACACTGGTACATGGAATGGATAAATGTACTATGTGCATTCATCCACTCCTGTCCAGGCACAGCCCATACGTGAAAAACATGTCAGAAAGGCCAAGGAGAACCTGGACCTTTGACTAGTTTTTTGAACCAAGTTTGGTTATACTATTGTGCTGCACGGCATGATGGCAGCTGGTCTGCATCACTGATTGTTACAGCATGTAAATACCTATGTAAAATAAAACATTGGATTTGCACTCCAGGCTATAATAATAGGTTTTATTTTGCATAATGATAAAAGTGACACAACCTCTAATGTATGTCATCACATACCCAATGTCAAAGTTTCATAATAAAAATTTACAGATTGTCATCACTAATAATCTATAAACCTCTAGTACCATTTCATTCCTTCTCATGCATGGGAACATGCATACCCATAATGTGGGCACACAAAGCATCCCTGATTTCTGTTGCATATCTGGATCCAGCACCCATCATGACATGTGCATTGGCTCTCTGTGTGTACTGGTTCAGCTATCCAGCAGTGTCCTGAGTCTACTCCTGGTGAAAAGGTTTTCCATCTCCTTTGAAACATTGTGCGGAGCACAGCAAGCCACAATACTGTGGATTTCACTAATGACACCGGCATTCAAATGGTTTTGAAGGCAGCACCTTCAATCCTGAATAGGATTTCAATCTGCCAAATGCACAGTCCACCACCACCCTCTAGCTACTGCAGGGCCGCCTTGAGGATTCCGGGGGCCCGGGGTCTTCGGCGGTGGGGGGACCTTCACTTCCGGGACCCGCCGCCGAAGTGCCCCGAAGACCCGCGGCGGGGACCCCCCGCCGCCGAATTACCGCCGAAGCGGGACCCGCTGCCGAAGTGCAGCCCGGTCTTCGGTGGTAATTTGGCGGCGGGGGGCCCCCGCCGCGGGTCTGCGGGGCACTTCGCGCGGGTCCCGAACGGAAGGGCCCCGCCGCCAATTACCGCCAAGACCGAGCTGAACTTCGCGGCGGGTCCCGCTCTGTCTTGGCGGTAGTCGCCAGCGGGGGGTTCTTCCGCCCCGGAGCGGAAGGACCCCCCGCCGGCGAAGACCGGGAGCGAAGAAGCTCCTGCGCCCGGCCCCGCAAGAGTTTTCTGGGGCCCCCGGAGCAAGTGAAGGACCCTGCTCCAGGGGCCCCGAAAAACTCTCGTGGGGGCCCCTGTGGGGCTCGGGGCCTGGGGCAAATTGCCCCTCTTGCCCCCCCCCCGGGCGGCCCTGAGCTACTGAGTGAGTAACTGACTCTTCTTTTGCAGATCCTCTGAAATCAGAGTACTGTTTAATAAGCCATGGCAACAAAGGCTAAGCGAGGGCCCTATAATGACAGTGAGGACAATAACGTCATGTCATCCAGTGGGAATAACGTCCCAGCGTCTCTGGAATTCCCTGGTATCATGCACCCTACGAGTGCATCCCACATTAGTGTTTATGAATCTGCCCCTGTGATCAAGCAGGGCCTTTGCAGTTTATGTCCAAATGATCCTTGCAGTAGGCCAGCTATAGGCACATAAGTCCCATCACTGGCCCGGCACAATTTGGAATTCTCTGAAAACCAGCAATTATTTCAGGAAAATTTGTAATGCCTACCACCTTTGGATAAATTGCAATCCTGATTGCCTCACAAATCTCTGCTACAAAAACTCCCACAGTTGTTTTGCCAACTCCAAACTGGATAGCCTGTAGCAGCATGGGGTGTGCAGCTTCCAGGTGGCTATAGTAGCACACTGCTGGACCCGGAGAGCCAGCCTCATCAGTGTGTCCTGGCGCTGAAGGGTAAGGGCAAGTTGATCATAAACCACAAGGAACAGCTGCTTCTTCAACAAAAAGTTCTGGACCCACTGCTGGTCATCCCAGGTCCGCATGGCAATGTGATCCCACTGGTCTGTGCCTAGTGTCCCATTCTAGAAGTGCTGGTCTGGAACTGTGGCTAAGGCAACAACAGACATGAGCAGCATCAGCTGGCTCACAGCCGGCATCTCAGTAAGAGATGCCTTTGGCAGTTCATAAACTGCAGCCAAGATGTCCACCAGCATCTAGCAGATGCTCCAGCTGTGTCCCAAAATAGGACTGACAGCTTGAGGGAGAGAAGTTCTTCCACCAGGGCAGGATCCATGTTGTCTCTGGCTCCAGAGAGCATACAAACACAAAATGGCTTGGCTAGATGTGTTGGTGGGCTAAAACCACCCAAAACACTTCCGATCAACTCCCATGGAACAGACAGACACACAACCCACTCTGGAGAAAGCTCCAGCACTGCTTCAGTTGATGAGGGTGCTAGGACCCTGGGATATGACAGCACCCCCGCTACAGAAGCTGAAGTTCTGACTCAGGTCTGTGGATGCACAGGTGTGGGCTTGGAAACATGAGTCCACAACCCCAGGTCCACAGACCCAGGCTTAGTATGCTGTGTAGATATACCCTAAGTAATGTGTGTTTTCCTCTATCATACAAAAATATCAAAGCACTCGAATGAGAAACGCAAACTGAAAGACAGCAAGAATAGATCTACACTGTATTGTAAACCTAGGCTCAAACTCTGGGTTGAGCCCACCATTCACACACAAATTTGTCTGACTTGGGTCAGCAACCATTCCAGATTCAGTCCTAGGACCACCTAGGAGGGTGGGTCTGAGGCTGAGTCCTGCTGAGATTCGGGTCCAAGTTGTCATTTTGCAATGTGAACTCAGCTCAACCAGCAGACATGAGTCAGAAGGTCTGTATAGTGCATTGTGGATGCGTTAGCACAGGTGTGAGATGCAAATCCAGCAACTGTAAACCCAGATTTTTAATGCAGTCTGGATGCTTAAGACTGGGCTTAGAAGTCCACAAGCGCAGGTCCCACAGACGCAGGTTTCCAATGCATTGACACACCCAGGAAGGGGGGAAGGCTGGAGGAGAACAAAGGCAGAACCCCCAATGGTAAGAAGGGAAGTTTCTGATGCGGGCAAGAGTAAAAGGGAACCATAACGCAAGGAATCTAATACCGCAGTCATGGGCATGGCATAAGAATTTGAAAAGAAGCAGATTAGAAGTGGGGCAGGATGTGGAGAGAAACAAAGAGCTAGTTTGTGAGTGTGACTATGTGTTCCTAGCCATGAACATCAGAACACTCTCAAAACACTCCTGTACAAGATATATGCACCTTGGATCCAGGCATGTATGAGTATGTGAAGCAGGTTGGTAGGGGACATGCAGAGCTTTGGCTCCACCTCCCTAACACACTAGTATTGAGGCCAGAGTGGGGAGTGTGTCATAATTCACTCTCGGTATAAACCAGCGGCAAATTACTGCCCACAGAGCTTGGGGACAGCACGAATGGAACTGTGTTTAAGAGGGTGTCTCTGAGGCCCAATGTCTCCAGGGTCAACTCCAAGGGTGGTGCAGCTTAACCACTGCCCTGTTCGCAAAGCCAGGCCTACAATCACAATCTAGCCCTAGGTTAGGAGAGAATAAGGGGATGAGCAGCAGCATTGAAAGCTGGAACAAAGAGTAATGGGAAAGGAGAAACAAAAGAGGAGGACAAAAACTATTCTACAGGAACAACAAAAGAGAAAATGGTGTAGAGACAATAAAGTAGGAGGGAGAGAGAATGGATGAAGGAAAAGAAACAAGAAACTACTGTAAGCAGGGTCTGAATGAGTTCTCCTCTGACAGCTAGTTGGGGATGGGGAGAGACTTCAGGAGCAAACTGTATTTACATGAACACACCTACTCTGTGTAGGTAGCCAGCAGACAGGAGCTGTGTTGCTCAAAAGTGATCAACTGTGGCTGGTGTTGGATTACACAACACTGTAGTACTGAATGCAGGGGTAGTGAAATGCTATTATCCACGTTGCTCTCTCTATTGAATGAGTAAAGTGGAGCAGAATTCACTAAGGCAGGGGCTCGAATAACAGACCTCTGTGAAAGTAAGAGAAGTGGGAACAGGTATTTTAGCCAGACTCTCCCTAAAAGTACCTGGTCTGGTTTAACCTGTTTCTCCCCACTGTTCAAAGATAGAACTAAATAAGCTTCATTAAGATCCTTTTGTTATTTTAAGTGCTGAAATCACTTTTGTGGGGACAATGTTTCCGCCCAGCCTGCTGACAGCTAAAAATCACAAGGAACTGACAGTCACTAAGGGGCTGACTTACAGAGGTCACAGCAGAAAGGCTGGTGGCAGGAGAAGGTGACTGATGGGAGTGGCCAGCAATAGTGACGAGCTGGTGGGAGCAGCAGGCGGCAAGGAACAGCAGCTGGCGGGGCGGCCAGCCAGAGCAGTTATTGAGATGGTGGAGCAAGCAAGGTGCCTTCTTCCTCTGGTGGGGGGTGAAGTCACACAAATGTATCTCTGACCCCTGGGTCCTCACTGACCAAGGACAACCACTGTGAGTGGGGTATGGTGAGGGGCAGAGCAGGGCACAGTAAATGAACTTTCGGTTGTAGAACTCAAGAACATGAGGCAGAAGACAATGCCCCACACACTCTGGGGTGGGCATCCTGCTCACAGTTTTATGTTTATGAATCCCTAATTAATGTTGGGTGACTTCCGTCCTTTCATTAAAAGCTTATTTTCTACACTCAGACTCTGTGCTTGCGGGAGGGGAAGCATTGCCTCTCAGAGGTGCCTAGGAGTGGTATGGAATTTTCCAAGGTTACTGGGTGGGGATTTGAGCCGCTTCTGTGTTGTATTGTTGAGGAGGAACCCCTAGATATTGAACCCAGCCCTGATTGCTGCCGATTCCACCTGGCAGAAGGGTTACACTACATACACTGATTAAATTGTAAATTTAATTGACTTTGTTACTGGTGTTTGCATTTTATTTTCTTTCCCTGATAGACACCTTACATGTTTGCATATAAAAGAAAGGGACAGTAGTGACCAGGATCTACTGATGTCAGTGGTAAGACCCCTGTTAACGTCAGTACAAACAGGATTAGGCCAGTATGTCTAACTCCAGAGGGGTAATAGAACCTAGTTTTGTTTTGAGAAATCTCTTGGGATACTTTTACTTCCAGAACTTAAGATTTGGGTTACACAAAAGTCTGAGTTTACCAAATCATTTTCTATTCTTTTTAAAGAGGGGAAAATGTGATTTTTAAATATACTTATTCTAACTAAATGAAAGCCTGTGCTATGCAAACAACACGTCTTGTAAGCCTGAAATGTTTATCCTGCTTTTAGGGCTGTCACCCAAATTTACATAAACACAGCAGCCTGAATTTATATTTTTGACAGGGGAAAATCCAAACTTCAACTCTGGCCTTTGTCTCTAAGTCACTCATGTTCTTTGTGCGCAATGGCATAGGCAGTGGGGCTATTGGATCCTAACTTAAAACGTACGTAATATTTATATCAGGAATATTCATTTTAAGAGAATTGGGCCCTATATATTTTTAAAATAAGGGGCAAAATCCTCATCTAGTTTAAATAAGGGGCAAAATCCTCATGACTTCAATGGTGTTACACCAGCTAAAAAATCTGGCCCAAGGAGTAAGACATTCAAGAAGTTCACTTTATGTAAATTTGTTTTGTGTTAGCTCCCTACTTGGATATGCAAGGAGATAAAATTGTGTTTAATTTGAATATGTCCCTTGTTCCTATGTTCCAGTTCCTCACCCAGCCCATCTGTCTGCAAACCTCTAATGAACAGATTTTATTGCCAAACAAATTTGTCATTTCAGTGTCAAAATATTGGTCAAGCAGTCTGCAGGCAAAGATGACACGAACACATTCAGGCCTCTATAGTAAAAAAAAAAAATGTTAAACCAGCCATTTTCATGAGTGAAAATGAAACACCAAACTGGTTCATCAGAGAGCCAATATCTCATTGAAATTGGCCTGAAATAAAATAATCTGCTTTTTTTGTTCCTCTGTTATATATCAAATCCGGCTTCTCTGGTGATAACTACTCCCCCAGAGGCACTGCAGCCACTCTGGACAAACCAGAATTTGTATCTCCACTTCATGCGGCTGGTGAGTTGGCTTGGCAGCAGCCTTTGTCCACACTGAGCAAGAGCAGATGCAGACATTCAGGCCTAAGTGTCAGGATCATCACAGTCTGCCAGGTGTGTGAACCTGGAAGGTAGAACTTCTGCGTGAGTTTCAAACACATGACTCATTTGTGGACCTCTAAAATCATCCCTGTAGGAGGCCCCTTGTTGTTCAAGCAGCTCAGATTAAATTTGGATCAGACCAAATATAGCAGCTCCTATCTTTCATTCCTTCTTCCAGGCTTCAGTGGAATTACTGATAGCTGGGCAGCCATCCAAACCAGAAGCCCCATGACCAGATTCCACAGGGACCATGACACTTACCCAGGACTTCCAGTCTGACATTTTCCTCACATGAAAAAGAGATTTTCACTGAAGCACCTCCATGCAATGGCTGCAATCATGCAACATTTGTTGCCCACTGGAGAGATTTACAACTCTTATTGTCCTGCAGTGATTGTTTTATTTTATTTACTATTGCACCCACCATTGTGATATTTAATTATTTTACAGAAATCAAGAAATTAGATCATTGCCAAAACTGTCACAGATCAAACCACACATGCTTCTCCTCCCTTACTCTCTGATGAGATGCATCTCTTCCAGCTGTAGGCCAAAACTAAGAGAAAGGTAGAGTCAATAAGTGTGACTTGTCCTGTTTCCTGTAAATTGCCAAACCTGAGCACTTCAGGAGAGAACCAATTCCAAAGCCAAGGACCCTCCACCCTGAATGTCCAGCTACTCATTCCCTGAAGAAAGTGAGTGCTGCAAGTGGTCTTACAGATACCTAGATTCCAGGCCATTCAGCTCTTTATACTGTTGGTTATTACCTACACCACTAAATTGCACCTGGAAATGGATAGTTATGGCACAGAAGTTGTTTGTGTGTTCATATCAGCTTTTTCTGATAAAAGGTGGGGAGCTGTATTCTATAGTAATTAGGGCTCATGAATGGTCTTTAAAGTTCATCCAAAGGAGAGCCCACTGCAACTGCCCAGTTTGGAAGTAAGTCTGGTCATTGGTGAGGTCCACCTTAGAAAGGAAAGCTCTTAATAGGGCATTATTCAAAGATCAAAAGAACACTTCTGGTCACAGCTGCAGTATGGGAATCCAGGAACAGCAATGGAGATATCAAGAACCCAAGATTACGAATAACTTGGGGGGAGGGGAAGTGTGGAAGGAGGGAGTTATCATAACCCCACCAGGTCCTTAAAATCCTTTCCTATAACATCACTTCTGTCTTGTTCAGAATCAGTGAAAGTCAGTTAGTTTTCCTCCAAGAACCTTAACTTGGCCTTCAGTGGGAAATCAAGGAGAGAACAGAATCAGAATTCAGTGAAAAGAAGATGTAGATCTCAGTATAGTCGGCAGTCCATGATGTTTCCATATCTTCCCTAAGGTCCTAAAATACATGTTGAATGGGAGAGGGTAACAGAATGAAACCTCAAAGAACCTCACATGCGAATCCTTGAAGAGGCAAATGCTTATCCTACCACCATCTTCTGTGTCCTCTCTGAAAGGGATGAACTAAACCACTGTAAAACAATCCTATCCACCTCTGCCAGGTCCTGAAGATGAATTAGCTACAGTTCAGGATCAGCTGCATGTCATTGCCAAAAGGTCCAATGAAATCAGCATGAACACCTAGCCATAGTCCACTGCCAGAAGGAAAACTTGATCTAAAGAAATAAATTCAGTCTCCACACCATGAGAAGATTGAAGGCTGTGTTCATAATAATACCCAGCTCTTTAATAGCACTTTTCTTCCCTAGATCTCAAAGTGCTTTACACAGGAGGTCAGTATCATTTATCCCCATTGTACAGATGGGGAAACTGAGGCATGGAGATCTCTAATACGGATCCAGGGAGCCAGAAGAACCTGTAGATTGTTGGAACTGAATTTCTGCAACCCCTGTCTCAGTAAGACGTCTCCACCAAAAAAACTGAGATGTCAGAAATTGATGAGATTATTAATATCAGGGGAATCTAGATCTAAACATTTGTGACTTATCTGGCATATAATTAATAATCCTCAAAACAGTGTGGCATTTCCTAGCCATGAGGCACAAGAGTACATTTTGCAGATGGTCGAGCACTGCTTACTCTATAAAACCAGAATCTCCATTTGTGGGGCTGCATGAAACCTGACCAGAGAAGAAGATATTTTAGTTATATCCCCTACTGCTCCATCACCATGGCTGTGGTGTTGGGCTAATTGCAGTGTCATAGATTTGACTGATGTTCTTTTTGAAGAAGATGGAAAATCCTTCATGGTGAGAAATACCAGACTTTATTTCTAAGCATAGGTTGCTCATCACTCTTCCCATGATCTAGGCTTCACAGATGCTCAGAGCTAAAAGTTCCTTGGCAAAATGGTTCATTCAAAGCTACATGGTAAATACTGATCATGTCCTGTGCTTTGTTAAAAAGGACCGTTAAAAGCTCATGAAGTCCCATGTGTGTTTGGAGCAAGCAAGGCCAATTGTTTTCAGATTCTTTGTTTCTAGGTAGCCTGGCTTTGTGGAAGCAATCACTCATTTTCTGCCTGCCATTTACTTCCATTCTGAGGAGGTGCCGCTAGCAATGTTGCTCTCAAACAGCCAGAGTGGAGATTTTTTCTTCAAGGGTTTACATGGCATGTGTAGTCAGCCAGTGGTTTCCCCAGGAATTGAAATTAGGGGGGGTGTTTGAATTTACAGGGTGGGTGTCAGGACCAATGAGATATATAAAAAAGATATGAATAAAGTAAATGTTTTGTTAGGATTATGCAAATTTAACATAAGAATAATGCAAGTTACACCAAAACACATAACAGGTCTAGATTTCTAAAAAAACATACATTTTAAAAAAAAGTATTTAATTTAAATTGACTTTTGAAAAGTAAGCCATCATAGGGTAAGAGGAAAGTCCTCTCATGGATCAGTAACTGGTTAAAAGATGGGAAACAAAGGGTAGGAATAAATTATCAGTTTTCAGAATGGAGAGAGATAAAAAGTGGTATCCCTGAGGGGTCGGTACTGGTGCTGTTCAACATATTCATAAATGATCTGGAAAAATGGGTAAACAGTGAGGTGGCAAAATTTGCAGATGATACAAAATTATTCAAGATAGGTAAGTCCCAGACAGACTGCGAAGAATTACAAAGGGATCTCATGAAACTGGGTGACTGGGCAACAAAAATGGCAGATGAAATTTAATGTTGATAAATGCAAAGTAATGTACATTGGAAAACAATCTCAACTATACATACAAAATGAAGGAGTCTGAATTAGCTGTTAACACTCAAGAAAGATCTTGCAGTCATTGTGGATAGTTCTCTGAAAACATCCACTCAGTGTGCAGCAGCAGTCAGTGATTCCCAACATTCTGTTTGCTTTTTTAAAAAGAACAGGAGCACTTGTGGCACCTTAGAGACTAACAAATTTATTTGAGCATAAGCTTTCGTGGGCTACAGTCCACTTCATCGGATGTAGCCCACGAAAGCTTATGTTCTTTTTGCAGTACAGACTAACATGGCTGCTACTCTGAAACCTTTGCATTTTAAAGAAAGTGATAGATAATAAGACAGAAAATATCATATTGCCTCTATATAAATCCATGGCACATGTACACCTTGAATACTGTGTGCAGATCTGGTTACCCCATCCCAAAAAAGACATACTGGAAAGGCACAAAGTACAGAAATGGGCAACTAAAATGATTAGGAGCATGAAATAGGAGAAGAAATTAAAATGACTGGGAATATTCAGCTTAGAAAAGAGATGACTAAGGGGGGATATGCTAAAGGTCTATAAAATCTTGACTGATGTGAAGAAAGTGAACAAAGTAAATGTTTTGTTAGGATAATGCAAATTTAACATGAGGAAAATGCAAGTTACACCAAAACACATAACAGATCTAGATTTCTAAAAAAATATATAATTTAAAAAAAATGTATTTAATTTAAATTGACTTTTGAAAAGTAAGCCATCATGGGGTAAGAGGGAATATCCTCTCATGGATCAGTAACTGGTTAAAAGATGGGAAACAAAGGGTAGGAATAAATTATCAGTTTTCAGAATGGAGAGATATAAATAGTGGTATCCTTGAGGTGTCAGTACTGGGACCAGTCCTATTCAACATATTCATCTGGAAAAATGGGTAAACAGTGAGGTGGCAAAATTTGCAGATGATACAAAACTATTCAAGATAATTAAGTCCCAGGCAGACTGCGAAGAGCTACAAAGGGATGTCACACAACTGGGTGACTGGGCAATAAAATGGCAAATTAAATTCAGTGTTGATAAATGCAAAGTAATGCACATTGGAAAGCAATCTCAACTATACATACAAAATGATGGCATCTGAATTAGCTGTTAACACTCAAGGAAGAGATCTTGGAGTCATTGTGGATAGTTCTCTGAAAACATCCACTCCATGTGCAGCAACAGTCACAAAAGCAAACAGAATGTTGGGAATCATTAAGAAAGGGATAGATAATAAGACAGAAAATATCATATTGCCTCTATATAAATCCATGGTACGTGCACACCTTGAATAGTGTGTGTAGATCTGGTCACTCATCCTAAAAATATATATATTGGAATTGGAAAAGGTACAGAGATGGGCAACTAAAATGATGAGGGGTATGAAACAGGAGGAGAGATTAAAGTGACTGGGAATTTTCAGCTTAGAAAAGAGATGACTAATGGGGTTATGATAGAGGTCTACAAAATCTTGACTGGTGCGAAAAAGTGAATAAGGAAATTTTATTTAATTCTTCACATAACACAAGAACTAGCAGTCACCCAATTAAATTAATAGGCAGCAGATTTTAAAAAAACAAAAGAAAGTATTTCTTCACACAATATAAAGTCAACCCAGGGAACTCTTTGCCAGGGGATGCTGTGAAGACCAAAACTATAACAGGATTTTAAAAAGAACTAGATAAATTCCTGGAGAACAGGTCCATCTGTGGCTATTGGCCTGGATGAGAGGGATGCAACGCCATGCTCTGAGTGTCCCTAGCCTGTTTGCCAGAAGCTGGGAATGGGCAACAGGGGATGGATCACTTGATGATTCCCTGTTCTATTCATTCCCTCTGAAGCACCTGGCCTTGACCACTGTTGTAAGACAGGGCACTGGGCTATATGGACCATGGGTCTGACCCAGTATGACCATTCTTATGTAAAAATTAATTATAATAAAAATGTTTAGTACAGAAACTCCCCAACATAATGACCTTCCAAGATAGCAACAATGTGAGATAACAACCTTGGCAAATACTGCATTTTAAAAATCTTGGCCTACTGGGAAACATATTTATATAAGTTTCCATTCCCAGTCACAAATCCAGCATTCTGGAGCAAACTGACTAAAATATAGTCCAACAAACAAATGTTTATTTAACATGCCCCTCACTTTTCCCTCCACCGCACTCCACTCACTGGTGTTGTCCTTGGTCAGTGGAGACTCAGAGTTCAGAGGTGCTTTCACCTGAATACACCTTCCAGGTGGGGGACAAAAAGGCACAGTTTGCTCTGGCCACGGCTGTTCGTTGTGCCACCGTTCACTCCACCGCTCTGTTGCCAATGGCCCTGCACAGTCACCTTCTGCTGTCACCTACCACTGTGACCTCTATGAGTTGGTCTCTTGAGGTTCCACCAGCTCTCAGTGATTTCAGCTGAGCTCTCAGTGCGGGAACCTCGCTGCTAGTGCAGTCTGGGCTGTCTCTTACACAAAAACACTGTACCCACAGGAACACTGTCCCCACAACAGGACTAAGCACTTAGACCTGATTGTCAGTGATTTCAGCTGCAGTGGTCACTTAACAGAACAAAAGACTTTCTATGGAGCCTAATCAGCTCTGTCTTTAAACAGTGGAGAGGGACAGGTCCCCACCCTCTCTCTTGATGCCTTCAAATCATCACAGACTAAGTACAGTTCTACTGCCCTTTACTCATACAATAAGAACAACATTTCATCCCTTTTCCCCCCACATTCAAGTGGTTTGTAATCCAACCCCAGCCAAAATCTATCACTTGGACAACACAGCTCTGTTTGCTGGATACCTAGGTAGATTAGGTGTGAATGTAAATATAATCTGGCCCTGAAGTCTTAGCCCCCAGCTCATCACTAGCTGTCAGGGAGAACTCATTTAGACTTTGCTTACAAATCAGCATTTGAAATTATTAGGTTGGCCAACATCACCGAAATGAATGCACTGACATCATAAAAAAACAGCTGTATAAGGAAGCAAGGAAGCTAATCTATGTTCATACTTTTCAAATCTATTATACTTTTTCAGATACACATATTTTATCATACACTATATAAGCTTTTAAAGTGTGTATTAATCATCATTCATTCATTCATGCCCGTCACCCCCAAGGCAAGCGGAAAAGAGGCCGCCCAAGAAATACCTGGCGACGCGACCTTCAGGTTGATAGCAAAAAAATGGGCTATACCTGGAACCAACTAGAGCGAATGGCCCAGGATAGAAGACTATGGAGATCTGTGTATTAATGTTTCAGTTTAAATTCAGATTTCCAAACAGTCACTAAATTGGTATGTAACTAGCTCACAAAACTAGGGGGGGTGTTGGGAAAATTCAGGGGGGGTGTACACCCCCCCTGGGGGGGGTGTAGGGAAATCACTGTAAGTCAGCCACTGATGTGTGAATTTATGCGCCCTATCCATTATAGGAACATTATTCTAAGAAATGCTGCAGACCAGGAATAAGATGATTACGAAATACAGGAAGTGTAAACAGTTTCTGTATGGAGAAAGCAGCATTTTACCAGCAAGGTGTCTCTTCTTGTTTTAAATAGATATACATATATTTTTGCTTGTTAAATTATCTAGATTTACTATTTAGATGTACTTTTTAATTTAAATTATTTAGAATGCTTACAGGATTCCACTGTACAGATTTCCTTTGTATTGTCTTGATTTCCCCCTCCCCCACATTTGCTTTTTAATTAAATTAATAAGAGCATAAGAAAGGCCATACTGGGTCAGACCAATGGTCCATCAAGCCCAGAATCCTGTCTTCCAACAGTGGCCAATGTCAGGTGCTTCAGAGAGAATTAACAGAACAGGCAATCATCAAGTGATCCATTCCCTGTCACCTATTCCCAGCTTCTGGCAAACAGAGGCTATGGACAATTTAGAGGATGGTTTTGCATCCCTGCCAATCATGATTAATAGCCATTAATGGACCAATCCTCCATGAAGTTATTTAGTTCTTTTTTGAACCCTGTTATAGTCTTGATCTTCACAACACCCCTGGCAAAGAGTTCCACAGGTTGATTGTGCGTTGTGTGAAGAAATACGTCCTTTTGTTTGTTTTAAACCTTCTGCCTATTATTTCATTTGGTGACCCCTGGTTCTTGAGTTATGAGAAGTAGTAAATAACACTTCCTTATTTACTTTCTTCACACCAGTCATGATTTTATAGACCTCTATCATATCCCCCTTAGTCGTCTCTTTTCCAAGCTGAAAAGTCCAGGCCTTATTAATCTCTCTTCATATGGTAGCTGTTCCATACTCCTAATCATTTTTGTTGTCCTTTTCTGTACCTTTTCCAATTCCAATATATCTGTTTTGAGATGGGGCGACTAGATCTGCACTCAGTATTCAAAAGGTGGGTGTACCAGGGATTTATATAGAGGCAATATGATATTTTCTGTCTTATCTATCCCTTTCAGGGCTGCTCTAAATTACAACCACCTGCTTTTGGTCCCATGGCTTCATTCCAGCAGCAAAGAATAATCAGAGCTCAGCAACAATTCAGTTCTTCCAGGGGGAGGCAGAGAATCAGTGTAGTGGGAATTCCCAACTGGCCAGGTCTGCTGGCTTAAAAGCCCCTTTGCACCATCAGAGCATCCCAAAGAGCTCATAGCACAGAAGAGAATCAGGCTCATCATTGTTTTTATCTTGTTTTTATCGAAAGTTTTTATATTTTCCCCTGACTGCTAGAACTTCAGATTTTAGGATTAGGGGTTCCCTTAAAAAAATGAGTAATTTTTCCCCAGCATTCTTGAATCTGACCATATTTCAAAGGGATTATTTAACCTTTTTATCACAGAGTAACTACTTAGGGTAAATTATTTTGTACTTTTATGTTGTTCATGTTTTTAAATATATTATCAATAAGTTGTAATATATACTTTACCTTCTGGGAGAAATTGTCCTGGTAACCCTTGAGAATTGCGGTTGTCCAAGCTTTTTAAACATTGCTTTAAAACAATTAAATAAACTTTCCAGATATCTGTTTTCATTATGTTTTGCAAGAAACTACCAATGCCATTAGAACACTTCCTCCAGCGTGGTAGTGAATCCCAGAACAACCGTTTCATGTGAAGGAGCAGAAGCAGCTGTACGGCAATAACTATTGTCATATACGTTACATTTCATTCTGGAAATTTTACTGCTTGTTTGCAATAGTGCTCACTGAAGATACAGTCCGCAGGCAACACCAAGCATATCACTGTATATCTGCTGTTGCTTCCTTAGAGGCTTGATCATGCAGTCTACATGGAGGTAAATTTCCCACTGAAGACAGAGGAAGTTTTGCCTATGTCAGCTCTGTAGGATTTCATAGTTCTAAGATGTCACAGTTTCCACACTCAATCACCAGATGAGATAATCATAATTATCTTTTCTCCCAAATTATTTGCCACATTGCTTACAATCTGCTCCTGCAAGAACCATCCAGAAAACAAAGTTGCAGACTTCAACTGCAATTATAGCTTCCTGATACTAAAACAATAAAAAACTACACAACACATTAATATTATATTAAACAGCAACCACAATTTTATAACATATATATAAAATGCTAGAACCTTTGGCTAATTCCACTCCAGCACAGGCGTGAAAAGTGGAACTCCCAGAGGAAAGTAGAGATGAATGGTCCTACTTCCCTTGGTTTCTGATATTGTTGGCTGGCCCAGCCCTTCTAACCAATAAGGGAGCATCTTAAGGTCTTGTGGTGACCATTCAAATGACTTGATATAAATTAAGGCTGTATTTGACTGGCTAGGCAAAATTCTCTCTGGATGACCCTAGCAAGAGATGGCTGGCCCCCACTGCATGAGATCAGTGAGGTCTTATCTCCTCCTCTCCACATTCTAGGCTTACAGCTTATGAATCTGGCTTATGTCTCCAATGTTTACACATCACTGAGTGAGCAGAGAAATCAGAACATAGGTCTTCAGAAAAATTGGATTCTATGAAATAACACTTGAGTGCTCATTGTGAGGAACATCCAGAGGAATGCAGTAAAGATCCTGAATAGTATCTAGTGGGCACATAGCACATGAAGGAAACATGGCCTGCACTTTGAGACCAGTGATGGAAATTTAAGGGGATGTTGTTCACAAAATGTGAGAGTACTAAAAATGTTTCTATTTTCAAATCAATGCATATAACCATTTTACTGAACATTGAATTGTCTATTCTGGAGGATACCAGTGATCTAGATCACTGGTTCTTAACCTTTTCCATATGGGGACCTCTCAGAATTACCCTCCTGTCTCAAGGAGAATCTAGCTGGAACCACCCTCTCACTTAGCAATATAAGAAGGACAGGGTAGTAGGGAGCCCCTGACATCTGTTTTCAACCCCAAGGTTCCATATCCAGGCTGAAATTTAATTATTTCTCCCCTTGAAGGGAAAGCTGGAGGTAACAGCAAGCTGGTCACAGAAAGGCAGGGAAATTGAAATAATAGTCAGATGCCTTGCTGTAGCATAATGGTAAATTAGGTTGTAAAAATGCTGAATTCCATTCCATATTGGAAAAATGCCAACTTCCATGCCTAAAAAATCACAGGGCCTTGTTTGAAATGAATGGGGCAGTTTATATATTTGAGCCATTTTCATAGGCTCTCTGCAAATTCAGGCAGACATTGCTACAACAGTTCGGATTCACTTGGCATTTCCAAGGTTGTCTCTGGCACAATAAGGGCTAGACATGTAAATGCTTTAAATGAAGGGAAAAGACAAGGTGACTGTGACGCTACTGAAGCCTCTGGGGAGTCATGACCCCCCCCCCCAGGTTGAGAAACCCTGGTCTAGAGCCAATAACAAATTAGGGGAAATGATTTGGGGCTATGATTACTGCCAAATAATTACAATGTGGCAAATATGTATCACACCAGACATAATACATTGGAATAGGAGTTCAGTAGAAACGGTAAAGTTTGAAAAGACATCATGCACAAAGCCGACTAACCCTGATCACTGTGATTCTTGTGACCTCCCCTCTGAGATCAAGAGGCAAAGACTCGAATCTGCACACTCTGAAATCAATGGGCGGTCTGTACGTGCCAGTTTTACAGGATCGGGCCATATGTCTAATATGATGAAAAGTTGTAACATGATGAAGCCACAAGGGTCAAATCCTAAGTGCCATGTTGGTGGTATAGACTGGCTTCGACATGGCTTACAGGATTGTTGTTGATGTTAATTCAATTTATTCTCTTACATTTAGCATATTTTGTCAGGTCTCCTTTTTTTCTTTCTTTGGAATTGGGTGGAGTGTCTAAGGACAAGGGATAGATTATGTGAGCATGACATGTTGCTAAATATTAAGGGGGGGGTCATTTTTTGGAAGTAGCTGTATGTTTTGTTTGGCTATGGAGGCAGTTGTATTGGTGGAATTTATGTTGTCAATTTATCGTTACTAAATAAATAAATAAATGTCAAATAATTCTGAAGAATCAAAACAAGGTGCATACTGTTTTTATTTATAGGCCCATACCTAAGTAGACAAACTCACGATTGGAAAGTTCAATCTTGTAACAGTTGAAAATTTAGGTGCATGTAGCAATAAAACAAATCTCTGTGTATTTTATTTCCTTTGTAAAAAATTAGACATTCGGCACATTACCCTACATTTTCATGGTGGTGCATATGATTTTAGCTGCATTTAGCTGCATGGACACTGTTTTAAAAGCTTATCAGCTAATAGCATTTTTCATTTACAGACATATATCATGAGAAAAGGTTGCAGTAAAAAGTTGTAAAATTATTGGCTAATGTCAGACAGGTGGCGGTCAAATAGATTATATATTATAGATTCAGCACTGGGAAGAACACAATGATAAATAAAGCTTTTTGGTTTCCATTCCACACAAATACACAGTGTGATATACTGTTACCTTATTTGCAAGACAATGTTGTCCTTTCTACCCAATTATATGTGCCTGCCATTTTTGAAAAAAACTTTCTACATTGCTTGTAGGGTTTACCTTCTTCTGCCTTTTGGATATGGATGTTTGGGTGCACATACTGACAGATATATTTATATAAGCATTTGACCACTATGTCTTTATACGGTGGTTACCATTAAAAAAGTAAACATGATTCCTGCCAAATTCTATGTGTAATATGTGTAAAGAAACATTGTGGCATTTCAGATACTGCTCTCTGTTAATTCTGGATAAATGTTGAGCTTGTAGTGGTTAACAGAATTTATCTTCAATTCAATTATTGGTCAGCTATGGTAATAATAATAATAATAATAATAATAATAATAATAAATATCTCATTATGGGATTCATTACAAAGAGCTTAATCAAATCATCTCAGTCAGAAAGGAAACAACTATGTAAAATGTTAAATCTTATGAAATGTCAGTACAACTGGCACAAACTGACACTACACAATATGTACACTGCAGCTTAATGGAAAAGGTTGCATAAATTGTAATATCAAGCTTTCATATATTGTTACCCAGGGTTTTCAGAACTCAAAGCAGTGATAACTTAACTGTTTCTCTCCAGGCAGTGTCAGGAATAAATCAATGGGAACACAGCACTTCCATCTGATAAATGATTGATACAAGCAAGCATGCTCTTATTTAAAACTACTATTTATTAGATTTTAAGCGCGCGTGCACACACACACACACACACACTCACACTAAGTTTAGGACATCCCAAATAATTACCTAAAATCTGAGATGATGTTAAGTAATTAGCTGCAGGTCAATAATGGCCAGTTGCTTATCCTCCGGGGAGTAGGGGTGTCAGGAAAAGGTCTCTCAGGATAGCTTTAGAGACCTGCTCCAAGTACACACTATTATTTAGTCTTTTTAAAATTAAAATTTTTACAAAACACATAACTCATAGTGACCCCTACTGGGTCATCACCTCTCCTAACTGCAATAAACTACTTATCACCAAAACATTCCTAACAATGTTAGCCATAATAAGCTTCTATATTAAAGGCACCCAAACTCAAGGTCTCCATCCACTTATTTTCTTTCAGTCTCATAATTTGTAGATTCTTTTCTCGTCTCCTCTCATTCTGATTAGCAGAAACTGCATGCCTGCAGCTAGTATTTGACCTTGCCTCCAAATGCCCTGCTGGTCCAAATTAACTCTTAACTATTTGGTGGTCTATTTTATTAATTAATGGTGGCTGAATGCACCCAACAAGGCTGAAATTAGCTTGGTCAAGTTCTGGGGTAACATTCCCCTTAATTCCAGGGTATCAATATGCCTTTATTAGGAGACAACATATTTATACTTCTGTATCCAGTCAGGGCGTGATCCATAGATTCCTGGATTCCAAGGCCAGAAGGGACCACTGTGATTAGCGATTCTGCTCTCCTGTATAACACAGGCTGTAGAATTTCCCCTAAATAATGCCTAGAGCAGATCTTTTAGAAAAACATCCAATCTTGATTTAAAAATTGTCAGTGATGGAGAATCCATCACAACCCTTGATAAACTGTTAATTACTCTCACAATTAAAAATGTATGCCATATTTCCAATATGAATTTGTCTAGCTTAAACTTCCACCAGACAAAGGTATAACATGATCCAATTGCTGAAAGTTTAAGCTAGACAAAACTTCTGGCCTTGGAATCCAGGAATCTATGGATCAGGCCCTTACTGGATAAAGAAGGATGTAAACATTTACATTTAGCTTTATTAAAACAGATATTATTTGCTTGCACCCAGTTTCCTAAGCAGTCTAGATTACTCTGAATCAGTGACCTGTCCTCTTAAAACCAGCACCTCTTAAAATCCGGACTCAAATTTTTCACATCTCCACTGTTAAATGGTTGTTTCAGAGCTCCTTGCCTCTGGCCAAAAAAAGTGGCTTCATAAACTCATATACTTTATAAATTAAATAGCAAGAAGTGTTAGTGTAGTGAACAGCAGTCGTCTATCCTTCCCTTTCTTCCTCCAATCTCAAGAGTATCACTTTATACATATATCTCATATCCACTAGCCCAAGGATCAAAACCACAATCTGGCTTAAGTGAAGAAGCACAGTTGTGCCTTTCAGCTTTCTGAACAACTTTTTGCTATTCATGGAAAAATCAGCAAGAACAGAACCAGATCTATATATCCATCTGCTGTGCTGATAGCCATGTTATCTGAGTGCCTGAACTACCATATCTATGAATGAACAAATGAATGAATAAAAAGCCTTGTGCTTTCTCTTGCATTTTTCTACTATGCCATTCTGAATTGGAAATACATCTTTAACAATTAGCTTATTCATTTTGTAAAGATATTTCTTTAACAAATACAAAATATGAAGGAGCAATTTCTTAATTTTTTTATAATTAATTTCCCAGCTAGTGTGAAAGTTATTCCTTGAAGCTTATTATAATCATATGCATCTGTAAAGGTTGGTCAATTACAAGTTACCCATAAGTCCTTTTTTTTGTTATTTTAGCATCATAAATAGTAATCTGGCATTAAATATTTGTGATCTGGGCCAGTAACCTTTTTTGAGTCTCACAGGACTTTTTTTAATTAAACTACATCTTTGTCCCATGTCTATAATCTTCTCTCTGACATTTTATATACAAGACACCTTGCTGCAAAAAGGTCAAGCAGTACAGTTATAAATGGAAAAAAGATTAAAAGTATTCTCAAGCCACAGTGATCTAAAAGTGAGTTAAATATGGAGTGTTCTTCATAGTCTTTCTTAGATGAGTTAAAAGAAATGCTCTTGGCAGATTTTTATTACAAGACCAGCAAAGCAAATGAAAATTACTTTATTTGACAAAAAATGAATAATGCACAATTTTCATTTGCATGTTGGAATAATTATCTATGAAAGAACCCTAAAGGGTTTAGTCTCCAAAACTTTCATGCAGACCATTGCTAAATGCATCCTGTGTGTTTCTATAATTTTTCTTTCTAAGACAGTTTTGTTGTAAAAATAAAACCTTAAACAGCTAGAGTAACACATTGTTACAGTTAATTACTTTTTTTTTCCAAAAGAAACATGCTGGAAATAAAATATGCATCACTGAAAAGTATGAAGGAAATTCAAAAATGGAAAGTTACAAGAGATATTACTAAATCCAGCATAAGTAAAGAGAATGGTAGTTATAAAGTACTGTAGGTGAACATAATCACAGTACAAGTGACTGGCTGCTTTATTTTCATCAGAACATTAAGCAGAAATTGAAGGAGCATTTTTTCCCTAATATTCTCCAGCTGGCATGTTATGACCTCAACTTGCTGAATCTATGCCACACTGCAATAGTTTTAATGGTGTACATGGGTACAACTAAATAATACATTACTTGTAATGTCTTAAGTAACCTAGTAAAGCATGGTGCCCAAGCGCTGAAATGCTGTTGTGTGTCTTTCAGAGTCTGCTTTGTTATTCCCAAGAGGCCAAACCCTGATCTGAAAGTCTTTACTGCTAATTTCTTTCTGTCAATTTTATATAGTCCAGTGATAAAAGGATATTTCTTCTAGCACTATGTCATCAGAATGGCTGTGGTTTAGATGCAAATGGCGGAGGCAGCACAGTTTACAAAAAAAGTCTTAATTGTCTGTTTTACTCTTCTGATGATCTGTTAGTATTTGTGTTTTTTAAACGGTCTACTGACTTAGACAGAAAGAGCCAAATGCAGTGTTGGCATAAGCAGGTAGGACTCCAGCAGAGTAAATGAAGTTGAACCTGCTACACCAGGGCTGAATTTGTCTCAAAGTCTCAACTACCACAATCTTAAATTCTGAGCTCAAGTCCTAGTGGTCTCCTCCTCCCTTTCTGTCTTCTGAATCTTTGTCTCTGCTAAATCAAAAGTTACATACAGTTCCCATCTTCTTTCAGCTGTTAGGAGATTGCATAAAACTGTTGGTGTCCAAAGAAACTAGATATCCTGTTTGTAGAATGTCATATCTGACAGACCAAGATTAGCAGCCTTGAGTATGTTGACTCAGTCTTATTATATCTGTGTGCTAATGAAATAAACATTCAAAAGAGGCTCCATAGCAATTTATGAGGTAAAAACTATGCCAGCAGCACAAAATACAAGTGTAATGATATGTGAAATCCAAATGTTCTATAGTATGAAAGCATTAGTAATGTATTTGTTAGCAGATAAATGGGAAAAATATAGTCATTATTCCAAATATAAGAGCCTATTTGATTATTTACATGTACATTTCTTTTTTTCACTTGTTCAGGATATGGGATACATTCTGTTGAGTGAGTAGGCCATGCACCAGGTCAGACTGCAAGGATCTATGAGGGGAAAGAAACCACCTCCCACTCCTATGGCTACTGTAGCAACCTGTATGGAACTTGGCGAGAGAAGAACAGGTAGCAGGATAAAAGTATTTGGAGGATGCAGGCACCAGGAAGCCAGTCTGTGCGCACATGGTTGGAATGATGCAATGCTAGCTACAGTTACAGCATCTCTGTAAATAATCTCCTTAATTAAGAACAAGTTTTGTTTTTAGAAACATAGAGTCCTCTCATGTTATTATCCAGCACATGGTACACAAAATATGGTGCAGCAGTCAGTCGGGTGAAACCCCCAGCAAGGAAGAAAATGTGATTAGTAGGAGAAAAAAAAAGCAGCATCTAGAAACAGATCAAACAGGTAGCATGAAGGGACTCAGACCACTGGGGCTGCTGGATTTCCAGACAAAAACCTTGCATGACCATAGAAGCAGTGAAAACAGAGATGACCAGGGGGGATAAAGATGAAAAAATGAAGGTAAAAATGTTTTACTGTTGTGACGTTGCACCCCATAATGCTTTATAGAAATATGTTTATGACTGTCAATATGACATAACTGGAATATGTTTTATGCTAGATATGCCATGTAACATATATTTGCAAATGTTATGATCTACTGAATATATTCATCTTATTTGTATGCATGTATCATTTTTATATCTGAAGTTACGAGTGTTGGCTCTATGCTTGTATTTAAAGTGTTTGCTGTAGGAAGCACATAAGGCAGATTTGGTGAACATAGTGTGAAGGGGTTATTTAAGTAATTGGGAGTACTTAACTAGCAATGGACTTTGGGAGACGTCAATCCACATCTGAGCTTTCCTCAGAATGTTCAAACTAACATGTAAACAATGACATTGGCCTGCAAAAAGCTGAATCATTCATAGACATGTGACTTGCCCAGGTGGCTACAGACTCCATCTTGTTGCTGTGATTTTGCAAAGGAGAACAAAGGGGTTTCTGCCTACAAGAGAGATAATATGAAAGGCCCTGGAAACCCCTCCATTTGTCTTCATCTGGCTCAGAAGATAGCCTCTCCACCCCAAAGAGATGCCTGAAAGAAACTGAATCAAAGAACAATAACTACAGGGATGTGAGTGATTGCTGGACCCAGACTAGGAAGGAGTCTAGTCTGTGAAAGAAGCTTATTGGAACATCTCTGAGGGTGAGATTTACCTACATTTAGTTCCCTACTGTATTAGGCTTAGACTTGCATGGTTTTTTTTTTGTTTTATTTTGCTTGGTAATTTACTTTGTTCTGTCTGTTATTATTTGGAACCTCTTAAATCCTACTTTTTATACTTAATAAAATCTCTTTTTGCTTATTAATTGACCCAGAGCAAGAAATTAATACCTGGGGGAGCAAACAGCTATGCATATCTCTCGATCGGTGTTATAGAGGGCAAACAATTTATGAGTTTACCTTGAATATGCTTTATACAGAGTAAAACAGATTTATTTGGGGTTTGGATCCCACTGGGAACTGGGTGTCTGGGTGCTAGAGAAAGGAGCACTTCTTAAGCTGTTTTCAGTTAAGTCTGCAGCTTCTGGGGGATGTTGTTCAGACCTGGGTCTGTGTTTTAGCAGGCTAGCATGTCTTCCTCAACAAGACAGGTACTGAAGTCCCAAGCTTCCAGGGAAAACAGGCTCAGAGGTAGTCTCAGCACATCAGGTGGAATCCCAAGGGGGGTCTCTGTGACCAAACTCGTCACAACTGTCTCTTAGGGGGGAAAGGACAAGAAGTGAGACATTATTGCAAGGAATAATGCCAAAAATACTGGAACAGCTGATATGGTGATAACTTAGAGAGCTACTGAGTGTTTTTTTACCGGAAACCAAGAAAAAGAATTGTGAATATATTTTTGCCTTAAAAAGCTGAGTACTCTGGCATCCATATGTAATTCTGGAGATATTAAAGATTCCCTAATTAAAGACAGGATTGTTCATGGGACATGCAAACCACCTTGCAGGGAGATTGTTGAGGGAAACAGATCTAACCCTAGAAAAATGCCTCCAAATAGCAAAGGCCACTGAACTGTCCAGGAAATGGATAGAAACAATGACAGCCACAAGTGCAGAACAAGTACACAGGCTCAAGCTAAAGGAATCCAGGAAACAGGACAGAGACTGACCGAAAATGCAGGCATTGTGGTCCAGTGTATATACTGATGAAAGCAACATAAAAGACAGCAAGAAAAATGCCCAGCCTTTGGTCAGTGGTCAAGGGGAGTAGGAAACAAACCACTTTACATGGGCACGATTAATGAAATGTCCAGACCAAATGATATGAAGAGCTACGATGGACTATGAGGCCTAACACGCCATAATGGTTTCATGGTAAAGGTCACATTTCTAGGGTGAGTAACCTCTGGCCCCAGCAAGTCAGCAAACATTGGCACAAAAGACAACAACAATTGTTAAAAGGCAATATATAGCAATAGCAACTTGCATGGGACTTGGATGTAGGAGAGCACAGATGTTGGTGGAGGCACTAAGAAATCAATCCCTGTGCACATGGTTAGAATGCCAGCTGCAGTTTCAGCATCTGTGTATGTAGTTCTCGGAATAAAGAGGCAGTTTAGCTTTAGAAACATAGAATTATTATCCAGAATGAGGTAAATGGGATAGATGAAATTATTCCCCATCTATCTATGCTTTGTAGCAGTCAGGGTGTACAAATCCCTGTGCAGTCTTCCTGCCTCTTGCCTCCTCTATACTGTAGACTGAAACAAACGGTACCATCTCACTGAGGGCTTTCTGTGTCCCTCACAAAAGCCATATACTTTGACCCTGAATGTGGAAAAAAAGTATTATGTTATTACTGTATCATTCTAGATAATTTTTATTTTAAAAAGAGAATCCTGGTCCACACTACACATATTTTCTGTTACTCCAGCAGTCCTAAACCCCGCAGATCCAACTACTCCCAGGTTCTCCCATGCAAAAGAGGATCCTCTTGTGATGTATAGTTGCTATAACAACTTCTAGACCACACTTCTCCTTATTATCACTGGAGGTGGTGTGGCAAGGAAGGAGGGGACATGGTAAGGGTCTTCCTGCACTCTTGATATCCGCAGCTACTGTAATAGCCCCTTGGAGCGCTAGCAGCTGGCAAAGCATGGAACTTGCCCCAGGACTAGTGAGCACAAATGGCATCTTGGCATTTCCCCCCACCCCCACAGCTGTGCCAAACACACCTCAGCTTCACTTGCCAGAAAACATTGGTATAAAAGGTACTGGTATTATTCATGAAGAACAGGCAGGGGAAAAAGGGAGGAAGTGTTGCCTTATATATTAAAAATGTATACATTTGGACCAAGGTTAAGATGGAAATAGGAGGCAGATTTGTTGAAAGTCTATGGATAAGGATAAAAGGGGTAAAAACAAGGGTATGGCATGGTAGGGTGGTACTACAGATCACCTAACTAGGAAGAAGAGGTGGATGAGGATTTTTTTAAATAATTAACAAAATCATCCAAAGCACAAGAGTTGGTGAGGATGGGGGATGATTCTATGATTCTCTGATAAAACAGCAGAATAAAGAGAAGGGATTTCAAGAAGGCAGACTTTAGCAACTCAGGGAGTTGGTAGATAAGATCCCATGAGAAGCAAGTCTAAGGGGAAAGATAGTTCAAGAGAGCTGGCAGTTTTTAAAAGAGACATTATTAAGGGCACTAGAACAAACTATCCCACTGCGTAGGAAAGATAGGAAGTATGGCAAGAGACCATCCTGGCTTAACTAGGAGATCTCCAATGATCTGAAACTCAAAAAATGGAAACTAGGTCAAATTACTAAGGATGAATATAAACTAATAATACAAGTGTGCAGGGACAAAATTAGAAAGGCCAAGGCACAAAATGAGATTAAACTAGCTAGAGACATAAAGAGTAACAAGAAAACATTCTATAAATATATTAGAAGCAAGAGGAAGACCAAGGACACAGTAGGCCCGTTACTCAACGAGGGAGGGGGAACAATAACAGAAAATGTGGAAATGGCAGAAGTGTTAAATGACTTTTTTGTACCAGTTTTCACCAAATAGGTTAGTATCAACTGGACTGGTGAATGTCAGTGAAAATGGGATAGGATCAGGGCTAAAATTGGGAAAGAGCACGTTAATAATTATTTAGACAAATTAAATGTCTTCAAGTCATCAGGGCCTGATGAAATACATCCTAGATACTCAAGGAGATGACTGAGGAGATATATGAGCCATTGGTGATTATCTTCAAAAAGTCATGGAAGACAGGAGAAATTCCAGAGGACTGGAAAAGGATGAATATAGTGCCAATCTGTAAAAGGGGAAATAAGGATAACCCAGGGAATTACGGACCATTCAGTTTAACTTCAGTACCCAGACAGATAATGGAGCAAATAATTAAACAATCAATTTGCAAACATCTAGAAGATAAGGTGATAAATAATAGTCAGTATTAGCAATAGTAATAGTCAATAGTAAGTAATGGATTTGTCAAGAACAAATCATGTCAAACCAAAGAAATAGCTTTCTTTAATGGGGTAACAAGTCTTGTGGATGGGGGAAGTGGAAGACGTGGTAAATCTTGACTTTAGTAAGACTTTTGATACTGTCTCACATGACCTTCTCATAAACAAACTAAGGAAGTACAACCTAGATGGAGTGAGAATAATAGAATTCCCAACTAAATCATCCCAGCCAGGGCTTTGTCAAGCCTGACCTTAAAATCCTCTGAGGAAGGAGATTCCACTCCTCCCTAGGTAACCCATTCCAGTTCTTCGCCACCCTCCTAGTGAAAAAGTTTTTCCTAATATCCAACCTAAACCTCCCCCTCTGCAACTTGAGACCATTATTTCTTATTCTGTCATCTGGTACCACTGATAACAGTCTAGATCCATCCTTTTTGGAACCCCCTTTCAGGTAGTTGAAAGCAGCTATCAAATCCCCCCTCATTCTTCCCTTCTGCAGACTAAACAATCCCAGTTCCTTCAGCCTCTCCTCATAAGTCATGTGCTCCAGCCCCCTAATCATTTTTGTTGCCCTCCGCTGGACTCTTTCCAATTTTTCCACATCCTTCTTCTAGTGTGGGGCCAAAAACTGGACCGTATCAAACATGTAAGGTGTCTGGACGGTATCAAAAGCTTTGCTAAAGTCAAGGAATAACACGTCCACTGCTTTCCCCTCATCCACAGAGCCAGTTATCTATTACTATATGGTGAGTGAATAACTGGTTGGAAAACAGTTTCCAGAGATTAGTTACCAGTAGTTCGTTTGTGGACAACAGTTTCCAGAGATTAGTTTGTGGAAAACAGTTTCCAGAGATTAGTTACCAGTAGTTCGTTTATGGACAATACCAAGCTGGGACAGGTTGCAAGTGCTTTGGAGGATAGGGTTAAAATTCAAAATGATCTGGATAAACTAGAGAAATAGTCTGAAATAAATAGGATGAAATTCACTAAGGACAAGTACAAAGTATTTCACTTAGGAAGGAACAGTCAGTTGCACACATACAAAATGGGAAATGACTGCTAGGAAGGAGTACGGCAGAAAGAGATCTGGGGGTCATAGTGGATCACAAGCTAAATATGAGTGAACAGTGTAACACTGTTGCAAAAAAAGCAAACATCATTCTGGGATGTATTAGCAGTTTTGTAAGCAAGACATGAGAAGTAATTCTTCCTCTCTACTCCACACTGATTAGGCCTCAACTAATATATTGTGTCCAATTCTGGGCGCCACATTTCAGAAAAGATGTGGACAAATTGGAGAAAGTCCAGAGAATTGCAACAAAAATTATTAAAGATCCAAAAAACATGGCCTATGAGGGAAGATTGAAAAAACTGCGTTTGTTTAGTCTGGAGAAGAGAAGACTGAGGGGAGATATTATTAGAGTTTTCAAGTACATAAAATGTTGTTACAAGGAGGAGGAAGAAAAATTGTTCTCCTTATCCTCTGAGGATAGGACAAGAAGCAATGGGCTGCAGCAAGGGCAATTTAGGTTGGACATTAGGGAAAACTTCCTAACTGTCAGGGTGGTTAAGCACTGGAATAAATTGCCCAAGGAGGTTGTGGAATCTCCATCATTGGAGATTTTTAAGAGCAGGTTAGACAAACATCTATCAGAGATGCTCTAGATAATACTCAGTCCTGCCACAAATGCAGGGAACTGCACTAGATGACCCCTTGAGGTCCCTTCCAGTCCTATGATTCTATGATTCTATGAAAAAAAGGTTTTCCAGAAATTTCAGGTAAATACCGAAATGGTACATTGTGAAATACTGTATTGTTGAATTATGCTGTAAGGCTCAGAAAGATAATGTATCACCAAGTGGATTAAACTCAGTTGTTACACACAGGATAAGAAGGTGCCATGTGAGAGAATTGCATGTGCATTGTATGCAGATATACTGTATGGCTCAAAATAAGATAGCCAACTTGTTTTTACCATTCCACCATAGAAGCAGCAAAGAATCCTGTGGCACCTTATAGACTAACAGATGTTTTGCAGCATGAGCTTTCGTGGGTGAATACCCACTTCTTCGGATGCAAGCAGTGGAAATTTCCAGGGGCAGGTGTGTATATATAAGCAAGCAAGAAGCAGGCTAGAGATAACGAGGTTAGATCAATCAGGGAGGATGGGGCCCTGTTCCAGCAGCTGAGGTGTGAAAACCAAGGGAGGAGAAACTGGTTCTGTAATTGGCAAGCCATTCACAGTCTTTGTTTAGTCCTAAACTGATGGTGTTAAATTTGCAAATGAATTGGAGCTCAGCAGTTTCTCTCTGGAGTCTGGTCCTAAAGTTTTTTTGCTGGAGGATGGCCACCTTAAAATCTGCTATTGTGTGGCCAGGGAGGTTGAAGTGTTCTCCTACAGGTTTTTGTATATTGCCATTCCTAATGTCTGATTTGTGTCCATTTATCCTTTTCCTTAGAGACTGTCCAGTTTGGCCGATGTACATAGCAGAGGGGCATGAAGGTAGGCATAGCGGTCTGTAGGTTTTCGGTATCCGCTATGCCTACCTTCATGCCTCCAGCTTCCATCCCGGGCACACCACAAGATCCATTGTCTACAGCCAAGCACTGAGGTACAACCGTATCTGCTCTAACCCCGCAGACAGAGACCAACACTTAGAAAATCTCCACCAAGCATTCTCAAGACTACAGTACCCACATGAGGAAATAAGGAAACAGATCAACAGAGCCAGATGTGTACCCAGAAGCCTCCTACTGCAAGACAAGCCCAAGAAAGAAACCAACAGGACTCCACTGGCCATCACATACAGTCCCCAGCTCAAACCCCTCCACCACATCATCAGGGATCTACAACCCATCCTGGACAATGATCCCACACTTTCACAGGCCTTGGGTGGCAGGCCAGTCCTCGCCCACAGACAACATGCCAACCTGAAGCATATTCTCACCAGCAACTGCACACCGCACCATAGTAACTCTAGCTCAGGAACCAACCCATGCAACAAACCTCGATGCCAACTCTGCCCACATATCTACACCAGCAACACCATCACAGGACCTAACCAGATCAGCCACACCATCACCGGTTCATTCATCTGCACGTCCACCAATGTAATATATGCCATCATATGCCAGCAATGCCCCTCTGCTATGTACATCGGCCAAACTGGACAGTCTCTAAGGAAAAGGATAAATGGACACAAATCAGACATTAGGAATGGCAATATACAAAAACCTGTAGGAGAACACTTCAACCTCCCTGGCCACACAATAGCAGATTTTAAGGTGGCCATCCTCCAGCAAAAAAACTTTAGGACCAGACTCCAGAGAGAAACTGCTGAGCTCCAATTCATTTGCAAATTTAACACCATCAGTTTAGGACTAAACAAAGACTGTGAATGGCTTGCCAATTACAGAACCAGTTTCTCCTCCCTTGGTTTTCACACCTCAGCTGCTGGAACAGGGCCCCATCCTCCCTGATTGATCTAACCTCGTTATCTCTAGCCTGCTTCTTGCTTGCTTATATATACACACCTGCCCCTGGAAATTTCCACTGCTTGCATCCGAAGAAGTGGGTATTCACCCATGAAAGCTCATGCTGCAAAACATCTGTTAGTCTATAAGGTGCCACAGGATTCTTTGCTGCTTCTACAGAACCAGACTAACACGGCTACCCCTCTGATACATTCCACCATAGTACACCAATAGGGTGCAGAGCATCAAGCCATGTCATACTGGTCATAAATAATGAATACAAATAAAAACAGGCCATTTCATTTTACACCAGTTTATTTTCCACTAATACTACAGTTATACAAGACAGCAACCTCCCGTCTGAAGGGCATCTCAAAATGTAGCATCTGAGTGCCTTAACCAGAAGACCACCTCTGCTAAGCAATTTAGTCCATTATTTACAATGAGATTTCAAAGGCATCTGTAGGAGGCTAGGGAACCACGGAAGATTTTGTTATGGCCTAGCTTAGATAGTTCCGCTTTCTCAGCCTCCGGTTATTGTAGGACACAGCATGCTAGTTTTAACCTGCCGTAACCGGCTGGAATTGCTGCGTGGCAAGCCCCTAGGCTGTTGGCCAAAGGGGCGGCCCCGGAGGGTGGTGAGTTCCTATTGCATTATGTATGAGCTGGTTTGCTGCTGTTTGTATAAATATGAGCATGCTTTGTGTTTGCTTTTGGACTCCGAACCAGGCCGAGCTCCAGGGCGCTGGGTTCCCTGCCTCAGTGACAGCAATGCTTGGAGTCCCCGTTGCGGATGTGTCACTTTACCTTCATTAAAGCCAATAACTCACAGTGTGTTTGGGCCTCGTTCTTACAGAGCACCCTGGGAGGGCCGGGGCCTCCCTGGAACGTAACAGCATCTATGAGATATAGATGCTCCATTAAATATTCATGGGAACTGAGTGTCCAAATCTCCTAAGAGTCTTTGAAAATCATAATACCAGATGGCAGAAAACAACAGTTTTCCCTTAGTTTGACATCGCATCCCATACTGACTTCTTTCTAATTGTATGTGGGGGGCACAGCATGGAAAAGGTAGTGCCGGTCACATTCACTTTCCTCCCCCAGAAACCTCATGCAAGACCACAGGATTATGTGACCATTCATGATTTCTAAGGCTGCTGAATGTCAGCCATGCCTCTCTACATGCCTGCCAGTGACAAGAGGCAGGCGCAGAAGATAGTACCTGCTGAATCCTTCTTCAGGAGCTGCAAAGAGAGCTACTCAGCACACTCACCCAGCACCTCTGTGTGGGTAGAAATTCCTTGAAGGACTAGAGGGAAATAAGGACTGGGGAAATATCTGTTATCTCTGCTAGATTGCTGCCAAGGACTTGCTGGCTGGTGGTAGGGAGTTAGACAGACCTGTGGTTCCTCCCTCCCTTGTCTGTGGGTGCTTTGCTTTCTAATTATGGAGGCACTGGTTGAAATTCCATAGTTAAGACTGTGTAGGAAGCGTTAAATCTTTAGTTTGTAAAAAAAAAATTGTTGTGATCTCAGCTATGTTAAGTCAGAGGAACTTCCCAAATGCAGCAAATGTGGGACAGCTAAAAGAGCAGCTATGTTAATATAGCTGATATCAAAGCAAAGGAGGTCGCTGTTAAGGTTTTGCATTAGGGTGCAAGTCTGAGGAAGCTGGCGTACTTATTGCTTTTGGGGACCTGAGAGAGATGAAAGTGAAAGCCTTGTGGAGTGCTGGAGTGTGTTATCAACAGTGCTGTAGGTAACAGGAAGGTGGAAAGGAATGCACAAGTCTGTCCCTTTAACTTATTTCTCTGCTTGGAAGATGTTTGGGTGGCTGGGGTATGTCCTGCCACCATCTTTATTGTCACAAAACACTAAACGTAGCTTAGGTTTCCTAATAATAATTTTAGTTGTGTTTCATGCATTTAATGGAAAGGTAGAATGGCATGTGATTATCCATAAATTGGTGTCCTGGTCTAACCACTAGGCAGTGACATATGGGTTGACAGAAACAATGTGAAATATGTGCTGTAGTCTTGGTGCCCATTGAATAAGCATGTCTGGTTCTGCCATTTTCAATATTGTTGTGGTTTTGTACATTTTAAAATTGTTTTACTTTTTCCTGCTTGAATCTCTTTTTGGGCTTGGTCAGGTGCCATGGCACAGCTTGCCAGAAACATCTCCCCTTACTTGGAACAACAACCCACTAGCCAAAGATGGCAGAATGAAGGGGGAGTAAGAGGGACCTGCCAAACCTGGCAGTGGCTGGGGAGTCAAACCAGTTGGGCTGGGGAGGAAACTGCCACTTGCTATGGCAACAGAGCTGGGGAGAGGAAGAGAGCTTTCACTGTTGAGCTTTGTCATTAGTTTCACAACAGCTGTCGTGTCACACATAGAAACTAGAAAACTGTCCTGAGAATGCAGACAAGCCCAAGTTAATAAAAATAACAACAATCACAACACATAACATTGACATCCCCTCTTCTCCTGAGTCCTATGTCATCCAAGCCCACAAACCTGCCATTTCTTGTGCCATCTCTGGAGCTTCTGCCTCAAAGGGTATGTCTACACTACCAGAGTAGTTCGATTTTACTTAACTCGAATTTGTGGAACCAACCTTGCAAAGTCGAACGTGTGTATCCACACTAAGGACAGTAATTCGATTTTGTGAGTCCACACTAACAGGGCAAGCGTCGACCTTGGAAGCGGTGCACTGTGGGAAGCTATCCCACAGTTACCTCAGTCCCCGCTGCCCATTGGAATTCTGGGTTGAGCCCCCAATGCCTGCTGGGGGAAAATATGTGTCAACTGTCATCATTCAACTGTCACTCCAGCCCTCCCTCCAGGAAAGCGCCGGCGGGAAATCTGTTCACGCACTTTTCTGGTCAGTGACAGCGTGGACGCCACAGCACTGCGAGCATGGAGCCCGCTGCGATCATCGCTGCACTTATGGCCGTTGTCAACTCCTCGCACCTTATTGTCCACCTTTTTCACAGTCAGATGCTGAGAAATCGGGCGAGGAGGCTCCGGCAGCGCGGTGAGGACATCAAGTGTGAGAGTGGCACAGACCTCTCACAAAGCACGGGACCCCGCACCGTGGACATCATGGTGGCAGTGGGTCATGTTCATGCTGTGGAACGGCGATTCTGGGCCCGGGAAACAAGCACGGACTGGTGGGACCGCATAGTGCTGCAGGTCTCGGATGAATCACAGTGGCTGCGAAACTTTCGCATGCGTAAGGGCACTTTCCTTGAGCTGTGTGACTTGCTGTCCCCTGCCCTGAAGCGCAAGGACACCCGGATGCGAGCAGCCTGACTGTGCAGAAGCGAGTGGCCATAGCCCTCTGGAAACTTGCAACGCCAGACAGCTACCGGTCAGTAGCAAACCACTTTGGCATGGGCAAATCTACCATAGGGGTTGCTGTGATGCAAGTTGCCAACGCAATCGTTGAGCTACTGCTCTCAAAGGTAGTGACCCTGGGAAACGTTCAGGTCATCATAGATGGCTTCGCCGCGATGGGATTCCCAAACTACGGTGGGGCTATAGATGGAATTCACATCCCTATCCTGGCACCGGACCACCAGGCCAGCCAGTATATTAACCGAAAGGGCTACTTTTCAATGGTGCTGCAAGCACTGGTGGACCATAGGGGACGTTTTACCAACATCAACATCGGATGGCCGGGCAAGGTTCATGACGCACGTGTTTTCAGGAACTCTGGTCTGTTTAGACGCCTGCAGGAAGGTAGTTTCTTCCCGGACCACAAAATAAGTGTTGGGGATGTGGAGATGCCTACAGTGATCTTCGGGGACCCAGCCTACCCGCTAATGCCCTGGCTCATGAAGCCCTATACAGGCGCCCTGGACAGTGACAAAGAACTCTTCAACTACCGGCTGAGCAAGTGCAGAATGGTGGTGGAGTGTGCTTTCGGGCGTCTCAAGGGGAGATAGAGAAGCTTACTGACTCGCCCTGATCTCAGCGAAACCAATATCCCCATTGTTATTGCAGCTTGCTGTGTGCTCCACAATCTCTGTGAGAGCAAGGGGGAGACCTTTATGGTGGGATGGGAGGTTGAGGCACATAGCCTGGCTGCTGATTACACCCAGCCAGACAGCTGTGCGATTAGAAGAGCCCAGCGGGAAGCGCTGTGCATCCGGGAGGCTTTGAAAGCCAGGTTCCTCAGTGAGCGGGGTAACCTGTGACTATTAAGTTTGTTTACAGAGAAGCTGAACCTGCCCCCGTTTCTTTACCCAGTTAATGTTGATTATCCTCTGCAGTTACATACCCTGTTCACCCCGTTCCCCCCCTTCCAACACACGTTTAAAAATAAAATACATGGAACTTTGTTAATTAACACTGTTTTCTTTAGTACTGATTTCGCGGTAAAGGGTTAAAACTGGGATGCAGACTGTGGTGGGTAGGGTGTGTAGTGCTGCAAAGACCGCTTCTAAACTCGAGGAATGACAGGCTCCTGCTCCTAGAGCGGTCCGCAGTGGCGGACTGGTTGTTTCAACGGAGCCTTCCACCCCTCCTTCTCAGGACTCTGTGTGTGGGGGCTATGTGACTTTGTGGCGGGGGAGGACGGTTACAGATCAGCTGCTGCGTGGCTCTGTGATCCAGGAGAAGGACCGCTGCATAAGATCTCTAACCACCCTCCCCCGCCACAAAGGCACATAGCCCCCCCCCCCCACAGAACATGAAAACCACCTCCCAGACTGACCAGGGTGCCTAGTGACTGCACTGTGTGTGTGACCTGCTGCTGAACCTGCCCCCGTGTCTGTACCCTGGTAAAGGTGACTGACCTGTCCAATTACCAACCCCCTTCCCCCCTTGAAACACAGTCTCCTCTAAAAGAACATGACAGAAACAGTAATTAACAGAAAATTCTTTTTTATTATCACCTAGACAGTTAGAGGATGAAACTGGGATGGGGGCTTGGGTGAGGCAGGAAGGAAAGGACTTCTCAGAATTTAGGGAAGGAGAGCTTTTTGTTAATTGAGCACTCTGCAGGGGTGGAGTGACTGTTTTCACGGCCCCTGGCGCCCCTCCTTCTGGTTATTTTGGGTGAGGGGGGTATGGGACTTTGTGGCGGGGGAGGGCGGTTACTGCAGTGGGGCTCTGTCCTCCTGCCTGCAGTCCTGCAGAACATCCACAAGGTGCTGGAGCATGTCAGTTTGCTCCCTCATTAGTCCAAGCAGCGTTTGAGTCGCCTGCTGGTCTTCCTGGCACCACCTGTCCTCCCGTTGGCTGTGTGAGCGCTGGTACTGAGACATGTCCTCCCTCCACTGGGTCTGCTGTGTCACCTTGGCTTGGGAGCAGCCCATAAGTTCAGAGAACATCTCGTCCTGTGTCCTTTTCTTTCACCGCCTAATCTGCGCCAGCCTCTGTGAGGGGGATGCTGGGGCAGGTCGGGAAACAGTCGCAGCTGTGTAATGGGAAAAAGGGAGTGAATTCCTTACAAAGATACATTTTTGCGAACAATGAACATAGTCTAGTCTGTCTCTGTGAACAAGACCATGCACAGCACCTAACTCATGCGCACTCAGGACAAGTTCGAATTTTCGGCCTTCGCATTCATTGCCTGGGGTCTTGCACTGGATATCAGACAAGCGGGGCAGGACAGCAGAATTCGTGGAGCAGGCACACATGGTAAGCCGTAGACTTTTGGCTGCTTAAAACTTAATGTATAGCAGTGCCCTCCTTTCACGCTCAAAGCAATTGTCATAGTGTTTGCAAGTTCCTGCTGCCAGCAATCCGGAAAGCATGAACCCTGCCCCTGTTCCACCCCCTCGCGGCTGTCCCCGGGAAAGATCCTTGTATGCTGCCCCTCTACTGCCTCCACCACGTGGCTGTAAACCGACGCTTATTGTTATGTAAAGGAACAGTCAAGCATTCCCAATACTAACATTCTCCTAATTCAAAGCAGGACGCCCTGAGCGAGATCACCCTGAGGAGGATCACTGACAGAGACAGAGACCGCATGCTGCGTGAAAGCCAGCGGCCTATGCCACCATGGTCGTCGAGGCAATGCTCCCAGAGTACCTGCTGATAGCCTGGTGCGGAAAAGTGTCCTACCACGGAGGACCCAATAAGGCCGCTCTCCCCAGGAACCTCCTGCGGAGGCTTTTCGATTACCTCCAGGACAGCTTCGTGGAGATCTCCCAAGAGGATTTCTGTTCTATCCCCATATATATTGACCTTCTTTTCACATAGTTAATATTCCATGCTCTGTTAAAATAAATGTTTACATGTTTAAAGCACGTACCGACTGATCCTTCCCCTGATTCAGGGTCTGTGTTAACGGCTGGGGAGGGTTGGTAGGGGATCTCAGTGAGGGTGATGAAGAGATCCTGGCTGTCGCGGAAATCAGCGTTGTAAGTGCTGTCGACTGCCTCGTCCTCCTCATCTGCTTCCTCATCTTCTCCGTCCGCGAACATCTCCGAGGAACCGGCCGTCGACACTATCCCATCGTCAGAGTCCACGGTCAGTGGTGGGGTAGTGGTGGCGGCCGCACCTAGAATGGAATGCAGTGCCTCGTAGAAGTGGCATGTCTGGGGCTGGGATCCGGAGCGTCCGTTTGCCGCTTTGATCTTTTGGTAGCCTTGTCTCAGGTCCTTGATTTTCACGCGGCACTGCTTTGTATACCGGCTGTATCCTCTGTCTGTCATGGCTTTGGAGACCTTCTCGTAGGTCTTTGCATTCCGTTTTTTGGAGCGCAGCTCTGAAAGCACAGACTCATCGCCCCACACAGCGATCAGATCCAAGACTTCCTGGTCAGTCCATGCTGGGGCCCTCTTTCTATTCTGAGATCGCATGGACACCTCTGCTGGAGAGCTCTGCATCGCTGCCAGTGCTGCTGAGCTCGCCACGATGTCCAAACAGGAAATGAGATTCAAACTGGCCAGACAGGAAAAGTAATTCAAATTTTCCCGGGGCATTTCCTGTGTGGCTTGTCAGAGCATCTGAGCTCGGACTGCTGTCCAGAGCGTCAACAGAGTGGTGCACTGTGGGATAGCTCCCGGAGCTATTATCGTCAAATTCCATCCACACCTAGCCTAATTCGACATGGCCATGTCGAATTTAACGCTACTCCCCTCGTCGGGGAGGAGTACAGAAATCGAACTAAAGAGGCCTGTATGTCGAACTAAATAGCTTCGTTGTGTGGACGGGTGCAGGGTTAATTCGATTTAACGCTGCTAAATTCGACATAACCTCCTAGTGTAGACCAGGCCAAAGAGAGGTGTTGGGACCTTTACATAGTCTTGGACACATCCCGGACCATATCTCAGTTCTGGATTAGTGGAGTCCTCTTGGGATCTCGAGATCATATAGCTGAGTATATGGGTTCTTTTCAAAATTAACTTCAGCTGCTGAGCTTGCATTCAAATTTATCATAACAGAAGCTAATTTTTCTCCTTGACCCAGATCAACTGTTGGAAGATGAGGCCTAGCTGAATAGGATCTAAAGGCCCATTTGATTCTTCCAGTACTGCTTTCTGGAGTGAGACAATGCTGGGCAAGATGCTTGGATGACTGGTCATAAACAAACATATCCCTATTTACAGAGCTTATCTGTGATTATATCTTTTCTGTCACCCTAAATATTCATGCATCTGTCTCAGGCCAGCTCACATTCTCCAAAAGTGATCACTGAGAAGTGGCTATGGTAAGCAATGGCATGTCTAAGATTTGTGCAGCACAGCTGATACAGGTGAGAGCATTCTAGACAACATGACTCCTGGACAACAGAATGCAATAATTTAACCTGTGAGGTCAATAAAATATTGACTAGACCAGTGCACTGTGGAATGGTGATGAGCTGATTAACTGTAGCTGCTATGCAGCACAACTTCTCTAGACATTGGCACTGCTGGTGGAAACTGACACACTTTTGGACAACAAGTGACTGTTGCAAGAGCAAGTGAAATCCACATGGTAGTATGCTTGCCTGTGCACCGCTGGTAGCGATTTTGTGTGTGATGTGTTACAGGTAGGGTGACCAGATGTCCCGATTTTATAGGGATAGTCCCGATATTTGGGGCTTTGTCTTATATAGGTGCCTATTACCCCCCACCCCAATCCGGATTTTTCATACTTACTATCTGGTCACCCTAGTTACAGGCATGCCAGACGTGGGCCCATTCTGCATCTAGCATGTCAAAATTATCTGATGTAGAGAAGACCAAAAAGAATGTGTTGTCTCCCTTGAAACCAACCTCAGTTATAGCATCTTAACTTAAATGGGAAGGTGTTACAATTACCAAAAGTGTTGGCTCCTTACATTTGTGTCACACTACTTTATTCATTTTTTAATCAAGACATCCACTTGTTTGAAGTTAAAAGACATTCAAAATTGCAGTTTTCTCTTCCATGACATTCAAAACGTATTGTTCGTGTGCTAAAAATGACTCTGCCTTAATAATTCCCTTTCCCAGTTACATCAGTATGCACACTTTAGTGTTCATTTTCAAACAGTTTCTTCCATTGTACCTGTCCACAAGGACAAACAAACCTTTATGTATGTTCTTCAATTAACTTTTCTCAGAGCAGACTCCATTAACATGTAAATGAACAAGTCATTCTGGCCTGGTTTATGCTAGAAAATTTTACTGGCATAGCTATGTTGGTTACAAGTATAAAAATACCCACAGCACTAACTGACATAGCTATGCCTGCAAAACAACCCGTAGCGTACACATAGTTATTCCAGGAAAAGCATCCTTATTCCAGCTGAGGAACTGATTTAAACTATAATGGCAAAAGCACTCTTTTGCTATTGTAACCTGCATTTCCACTAGTGATTTTTGCTGATATAGAGGTATCAGTATATCTATGCCAACAAACCCTTTTATGTGTAGACAAGGTCTCTGTTAGCTCATGTACACAATAGAAAGTGTAGTCCATTGGTGTAACGAATGTACAGTTCTTCAGTGTACAGGTTAGAAGAGACTACAAAGTTTCAATCAAAAGTACAGATATCAAAATTATTACAGCATGGGACAAGCTGTTTGTAAATTTCTCCCCTCTCGTTGTCGTTGTCTGCTGTCATTTCAGCTTGACTGAATGGCATGCCAGACTTTTATTGTAATGACACTAATTAGGTTAGCATCTGTACATTTTTAATTGAAAACTTAATTGACACAAAGCGATGAATTTAGGAGCAAATAATTTTTCAGTCTTTAGGTCCGTGATCTGTACTTCATGTGTTAGTGAATGATTAGAGGTTATTTTCCCTCAGACAACAGGAAACTTGCTATTGAAAATTGTGTGTGAAAATTTTCCATCAGTTTTCCCATTGTGCATAACTTAGCATTTAAACAATCCATATTTTATCTGCTGTACAGTTGTCCAGTCACTATTCTTGTTGGATTCCTCACAATCCTTTCTTTCTAGATCTATCCTAAATAGTTAAGTATTATAAGCATCTATAGCCACTTTGTCTAGAATCCACAATGGTATTTAGGGCTGGATTAATAAAAGGACTTAGACACCTAATTGCCACCTAAATCCCCAAATCAGACCCCACCAGTGGGATTCCTGAAACTTTTGCTCAACTGCCGTCAAACTCTGTAGGTGCCTAAATTCACTTGGTGCCTAATTTTTTTACAGGAAAAATTCCCTCTAAGCCTAAATGTCTGCCTCTGAGATTGAACAGTAGAGCCCTACTCTAGGCAGAGTGATGCACAAACTGGGAGAAGATAGGCATTCCTCTACCTAGCTCCCCTGTGGGGCCTAATCCAATAAGTGTGTCAGACCTAACCTACCAGATCAGGCCCTGCATGTGAACTTGCACAAAACAGGTACTCACCCAGGATGTAGGAATCATGGGAGCAGGGAACTAGGTCCTGGGTCTCCCACAGGAGTGTTTTAATCACTAGGCTACAGAGTTTTCTCTCACTCTCACTGACCCAATTACTCTTCCATTAGTTATTCACAGTGGAATAGCTTCAGAGATTGAGGAAGCCCCACTTCAAAAGATCCCATAGCCCAGGCCAGGCACCTGAAAGGTGGTAACCCCGGTACAAATCCTTTCTCCCTTCAGGTGAAGGGAGAGAATTGAACTAGAGGTCTACACACCCCAGATGAGTATCCTAACCACTAAGCTAAAAGTTACATGGACGGTCCTGCTCCTCATCACCAAAACAGCACACCCACCTGACCCAAAGAGAGTGTTTGCAGCTGAGACTCCCAAGTAGAGGGAAATGCTTCCCTACAGCTTGGATTTAGATGCTGAACTCCCTGAGGGGCATGGGGCTTAGGACATACCTCTTGCCTTGGCATTTTCCATTGGCTATCGTTTGGGCTGGGAACTACCTAAAATGCTGGCTTTTGTGAAACCCACTCTGAGGTACCTATATCTCCACATTCATTGTATAGGGAGCCTAGGTGCCTAGCTCAGGCTTGGTAAATCCCAGTAATTTTCTAGGTGGTGAAACGTTAAGTGTCACCACACCTACATTTCTATGTGAATCTAGCCCCTTGGCCCCCAAATTCCTTGCTTACCTTATCTTCCAGATCAGTTTATAATATTGAAAACCACAAAGATATAGGTTGAAGAATGCCTGTTGTAGGGATGCAGGAAGGATTTAGCAGCTGGAGGTGTTGAGCTGGGGCAGAGAGGGGTTTTGGATATTAGCAGTGAAATAGTTCTCAACCATCTTCACCTCCTTCTCCTGGACACCATACCTCTGCCCATCAAGATGTCCCCATTCAGTGACATCTGGTGACAACCAATGTTATCTTTGCAAGTTGGGTTTAAAGCCCAGCTTCATTTGTGCTATACTCCTGTACCATGCCTCCCCTTTGAATTGTTAAGCATTCTAGACAAAATCCCAAAACGTGCACACCACACATCATGCTGCACACCAGAGCATGCAACAATACAAATGGGAGCTGCTGTGATGTTCAGGGGACCAGCACAGTGCTGCTGGGGCTCTCCTTCATTATAAAGTGATAGAATCACAGCAGGCTAGAGTAAGCCACAGACACACATCCCCTGCCCTCCAGAACACCAGAACTTGCCCAGAAAAAATGTGGCCAATCCACCTGTAGTTCATTTAACAACTACAGTATGTTAAACATGGAGGCCTGGGGCAGTCTGATTGCCAAATTTTGTCCACAGCACCTTGAGAAGTACTCACACACAATGTCCTATCCCCTAATGTGCTTTTGAAATAATGACAAACAATTTATTTCTCAATCTGCTTTTACTAATATTTGGCAAGTCTTTAGCAAGGGGGGCAGGGATAGCCCAGTGGTTTGAACATTGGTCTGCTAAATCCAGGTTTGTGAGATCAATCCTTGAGGGAGCCATTTGAGGAACTGGGGTAAAAATCTGCCTGGGGATTGATCCTATTTTGAGCAGGGGGTTAGACTCAATAACCACCTGAGGTCCCTTCCAATTCTACAAAAAACTTTTTGGAGATCAAAATAAATTGTAACTATTAGTTGTTGTTATAATACCTACATGTTTCCCTCCTGGAATTCTATAAGATTTGACAAAGAGAATTTATATTGGGTAGAAGCTGCAATGGTCCATCTAATAAAATAAATTTATATAATGGTATCCAGGTAGTTTTAAATTTGCTTTTAGTAATTTTAGCCAATTTCTGCTACTGAAGCAAATTCCCAAGGTCACCCTTCTTTCTATCTTTCTGTCTATAGTAATCATTTTAGCCAACCTCTAATCCTCAGGAATGGATCTTGTTATTAAAGATACATTATGTATTTTAGTTATTAGTTCACCCTCTTTTTGTTTAGTTCTTTTTAAAACTCCTAGATGAGTATGGTTCCAGCCCCAGGGATTTTCTACCATTAACCTGTCAAGTTGCTCTGATGCCTCTTCTTCAGAGGTCATTTTCTCTGACTGTACATCATCTGTAAAAATTCACCTTGAGCTGGGAATGTCCTAACCCCATCATCCTCATTAGCGAAGGCTCATTACAAAGAATTCACATAATTTCTCTGCAATCTCTTCATTCTTTTTAATTACAATTTCAGTGGTCAAGTGGTCCTAGAATTTCTTATTGTTGGTTTTAATGTTCTTTGCTATCTGATTTTTACAATATTGCAATGCTCTCTCTATATTTATCTTACATCTTGTGCTAATATTATTGGGCTGCAATTCCATTTTCCTTATCCTTAGTATACTACTGTTCCTCATAGGGCTGGTCAGACAACAAGAATTCCAGTTTGAAAAAAAAAATAGAGAGATTTCAAAATTTGGTTTTGTTCCACATCAGAAAGAAAAACTAGATTTTTCCAAACATTTCATGAAAAACATGAGAGCAAGCCTACCCTAAATAACCAACAGCCCACTGGGTAGCCCCTTCATCGAGGATGTAGCAGGCTCAAGTTCAAGTCCCTACTGTGCCTGATTCAGAGCAGGGATTAGACCTGGGTCTCCTACATCCCAAAGGAGTGCCCAAATTAATTAATTCTTCTCTCTCTGAGTCCAAAATTCCATCCTGGACTTGAGAAAAGTTTTATTGAAAGAAATACATTTCCATGGAAAATGTCAGTTTTGACAACTCAAGGTATTTCATCAGGGGCGGCTCTATGTTTTTTATCAGAGGGGTAGCCGTGTTAGTCTAGATCTGTAAAAGCAACAAAGAATCCTGTGGCACCTTATAGACTAACAGACGTTTTGCAGCATGAGCTTTCGTGGGTGAATACCCACTTCTTCGGATGCAAGACTTGCATCCGAAGAAGTGGGTATTCACCCACGAAAGCTCATGCTGCAAAACGTCTGTTAGTCTATAAGGTGCCACAGGATTCTTTGTTGCTCTATGTTTTTTGCTGCCCCAAGCACAGCAGTCAGGCGGCCTTCGGCGGTGTTTCTGCGGGAGGTCCGCCAGTCACGCGGATTCAGCGGCGGTTCTGCGGGTGATCTGCCAGTCCCGCACCTTCAGCGTACCTGCCGCCAAATTGTCGTCAAAGCCATGGGACTGGCGGACCTCCCACAGAAACGCCGCTGAAGGCTGCCTGACTGCCACCCTCACGACGACCGGCACGCCGCCCCCATGGCTTGCCGCCCCAGGCACCCTGAAGCCACCCCTGTATTTCATCAAAAAATTCCTGACCAGCACTAGTCCCTTACAATGCTGGTTTTCCTCAGCTGCCTATTTTATCTTTGATTTTAGTTTTTCTTTCACAGCTATACAACTTTTGTAACTCTATTTTTTTTAACTGCCTCCAGGCTGGCGGTTGATTTAGGAAATACACTTTTGGAGTTTAGTGTTCAAGATACATACTGTTGCCTCTCTAATCTTACCCAACATATTTCATTTGTGTCATGCCTTGGGAGGAGACATATTTGTGTTTGGGGAGCTTGTATTAACAGGCTCATATGTGAAGGTATTAAAAAGATCAACTTTACTGGTTAAAGGAAAACAGTTTTCTGACAAACTGGAATAAATCATTGTTACTAAAGCATGATGTTAAGTTTAAGATGATTAAATGCATACTTGTGTTAGAAGATTCTAAAAAAATAAGTCCTTTGATCTCTTCTTAATTAGCTTCTCATCAAATGGGTAAAAAAGTGAACCAATATCTAAACAGTTATTTTAAAACATTAGTATCAAAATTATAATTAGTAGAGGACTAATTTTGCCACCCACATGCTGAATGGTACCTTACTCCACAAAAAAGCCACTGAAATCAATGTGATTAACTGTGCAGTAAAGTACTAATCAGTGTGAAAAATAGCAGAAGAATTGGGCCCTTGGTAAATAAGAATTAATCATACTGGATCTTCAAAACTGATTTTTTTTCATTGTACAGCTGAGCTGACAGAACAGATAAAGGCGAAAGAGACAATACTCAGGAGCATAGTTACTGATAAATAATTACAACAAGGACATTATAATTATTTAATTAAAATTTGTGCATGGGGAGAGATTATGAGTCTTTCAGCTTGCTACCTCATTTAGATGATACTAGTCATTAACCAATTTTGCTGTAGTCAGCTATTAAATGTCCACACAGCCTGCCTTATTTTTTAAACCTCTTCAATCAGCAAAACTGGCTGCATGCACTGTATAATGATACTGGAGAACAAAGTGCCACACTTAGTAATATAATTACAAGGCAGTATGAGTTTTTTAAAGAAATTTGTACTTTAATTAATCAAGACTATCAAATAAATAGGAACAGTGGACTAGTGTATCGGTGCTTCTAAAATTATCAATTAAAGAAATCACACAGCAATCATGGCTGAGTTCACAATATCCCTGTATTTTTTTTTTTTACTCAAGTTACTTGATTCCACCCTTAACATCATTTTTATATTGCTTGTGTCTGGGAATATAAAATATCAAGGACATAATTGTGACAGAACAGTGATTTACACATCACAGAAGCAGACACTTTCCCAGGACTATCTTCCTGAGCAACTTCTTGATGACTACTAACTTCCTTGTTCAGGATCTTTTCATAGGAACTTTTTCCCAGCATGCCTTGGCAGGGGTAAGCAACTGCAATCTTAAAGCAACCATTCTGCGACTGGCTAATGCTTGCTGTAATCCTTCTTGTTTACAGCTGGTAAATATTCTAATTCCTTGAATGTTCAGCCCTAGTTTTCAGTTTCCTATTGCTGAGCAGGTGGTATATTCTCACATGTAAACAGTAGTTCTAAATCTGAATCTTCTCTCACTCACACAAAATTAGGAGTAACTCCACTGAAGCCAACCAAGTTACATGTACATAAAAACAAGCACTACTCAGAGAAGAATCAGGCTTGTGTGTGTGTGTGCACGTGTAAAAGACCTATAGGATTTAATGTAAGGCTGAAACTAATAGGATTCAAACAAAATAGGCTACAAATAAAGGACACATTAGTTCAGAAAAAACGTGTCTTAACTGTTCTGTTTCTCTCTTTTTTTCTGGAAGAAAAACTCAGATCATTGTCACTTCCCTGCCTCCTAGCAATTCTTTTTTAATATTAGACTGTTAAGAAAAAAAAAGGGAAATTTCCCTCTGAAATACCATGCAAATCATGCCCCTACAAGTTTTCCATGTTAATACAAGGGTAGATACTGAAGTTTAGCTGTTTCTCATTTTCTGAAATCAACATCAATGGTCAAATAATAATAATTTCAGTTTAGAATCTCTAAGCAGTCCAACAGATAGAATGTGTCCCATTTCTCTTTTATTGCTATTACATCCATTTTTACCAATTTTCCTCTTTTCACTCTACTAGTTCTACAATCATAGCACCTGTTTTCTAGCAGAGCCTGATCAAACAACAACTTGGTCTATAAGTAATATCATGTCTGTTCTGACGATCAGTCAGTCAAGGGTGGAGATAATATGGTTTGGGAAACTGGCACAGTTAAACTCACAATCTTTATATGACTGTTTAACTGAATTTCCTGGGCTCCTTTCTTTATAAGTACTACAGGACTGGGTGCCAGTGTATTACATCATGATCTTTTTCCCCCTGAAAATTTACCCTTCACATTGTGTGAAAAGCTTCACTGCTTAGTGGTCATTTGAAGGTGCATCCTTAAATGAAAACTTTGTCTCTGTCATTAATCATGTCTGTAGTGTGTGATTCTTTTTTCAGTTGGACTTTGACATTTTGTGTTAAACTGAAGACACTGACAAGCTATTTATAAAGATGGATTATATATACTTTTACTACGCTTCTTTCATACCTGGAAGAAACGGCACTCTTTTTCAATGGTAAAATGACAATGTAGCTGAAGTCCTTCCAATAGATACTCTTAAAGCACATAGAATTGTTATGACAGATAAATGAATGCATTGACATGAATTTACATGTTATATTTTCAAATAAACAAAAATCTGATACCATACATCTTGGCACATGTTATCTTTTTACAATCTGCATCCATTTAGAAATGTAATGCAAAAAGATGCATCGTGAGAGCATTAAAATGCTTTGTTTTAGAGTGCAGAGAAATCAGACTGGTCACATTAGGCAAGTGATTAGGTGAACTGGAAACAAAAACACCAAAAGTTTTTCCAAGAGAACCTTCAGCCCTGTATGAGCAGTTGAGACAGCTGCAGAAATAAGCAGCAGGCTCTACTCAGCAGATTAGTTGGCAAAGAATTCATTTCAAGAGCTTGTTTTAATGCTCCCAAATATCACAGTTAATTCTGGCTCACCAAAGCCACGAGGCAGTTTCTTTTATTAATAGGCCATCAATACCGATGATGTTATACATCATTTCCTAGGTGATATTGCTGCACAGCTGTCCTGAACCTTTCAATCTAACACGCCCAAACCTCGTGTCCATTTTGGCCTAGTGGCATCACTGTTGTGGGGTCCAGTTTCTTCATGTTAAAATGTGCACTTAATTCTCATGGTTTAAACTATCCATTGTATGATGTGCCCTTTTATGTTTTTCTTCCAGTTTTTTCTTAAGACCTTCATCTCCATGTTTCTTGTGGTTTGAGTGAAGTTTCGAACTGGATGACGGAATTGTATTAAACATAGATAAAATAGAAATGTTATTTTTAGGCTCAGATACTACGTTGTGGGTTTGTTTGTTTTTTAACTCTAAGGTGAATTTTTACCATATTAGTCCTATCTCTACAGTGAGAAGTCTAAGCATTTTCTTCAGCTCTGATTTACTATTTCCCCCACCTCTGCTAGTATCCTGTTTGCAAAATAAATGAGTTTGTTTTACACTATTGCTGATGTTGTGTTGTCTTATTTGACCAGGCTCCAGTGCCCAGTGAGACTGATACTTTTGGGGCATCAATCCAAGGTACTGTCAAGTGTCCCATTGGCTCCTCATTTGGGAACACCATAGCTCTTAATGGGAGTCACACTTACAAGCTGAGAGGGTTGGAATAAAGAGGTTAAACAAAGCAAATTAAGGGAAGTGAAAAAAAAGGGTAGCTAAACAGTGAGAAGTAAATACAGAGAAAAAAGACTATCCATATGAGATGGCAGTTTGGAAGCATTACAAAACTATGATGATAGAGGCAAGAATTTGTGACTGAGCTTGATGCACTTGAGGGGCCGGCTTCATAGAGCTCGCTGGACACCAGAGATAGAACTTTTTCCAGGCTACATCACTGGAGAGAAAAATGAAGGAGCTTTCTTGAAAACCTGCTCACAGTGGAGTTTCTCATACTCCAGTCCCAGTGCCTTGAGATCTAGGAACCCTAGTGCTAAAACGTGCTGGGAATCTGGGCAAGAATTTTTTTTCTATTGGCAGATGGATTACATTTGATAATCAAGACTTTATTGGCCATTCTGGAATGTGAAAATAGTGTACGACTGGCTCAATAAGCCCCAGTTTTTCTTACCAGCATGTGGAGGTTAGGAATATATATACTTGTGGATAATGGGGAATGTTTCCAACTTGCAGATCAGAATAAGACTATTATCTGCATCAAAAACTATTATCTGCATCAAAACCTGATTTATAGAGTCAGAGTCCAAGGCTAGAAGGGACCATTGTGATAATCTAGTTTGACTTTTTGTACATTACAGGCCATATAATTTTCCCAAAATTCATAGAGCAGATCTTTTAGAAAAACATCTAATCTGGATTTAAAAATTGCCACTGATGGAGATTCCACTATAATCACTGAAACAATTAACCAGGGTTAATTACCCTCACTGTTGAAAAGTTATGCCTTATTTCCAGTCTGAATTTGTCTAGCTTCAGCTTCCAGCCATTGAATCATGTTATAACTTTCTCTGCTAGATTGAAGAGCCCATTATTAAATATTTGTTCCCAATGTAGATGCTCATAGACTTCTGTTTGTTAAACTAAATTGATTGAGCTCCTTGAGTCCATCAATATAAGACCTGTTTTCTAATCCTTTAATCATTCATATCTCTTCTCTGAACCTTCTTCAATTTGTCAAAATCTTTCTTGAATTGTGCACACCAGAAATGGACACAGTATTCCAGCAGCTGTCTCCCCAATGCCAAATACATAGGTAAAATAACCTCTTTATTCCTACTCAAGAGAGACTCTTGTTTACGCATCCAAAGATCACATTAGATTTGGCCACAGCATCACACTGGGAGCTCATGTTTAGCTGGTTATCCAGCATGATCCCCAAATCTTTTTCAGAGTCACTGCTTCTCGGAACAGAGTACTGTAAGTTTGACCTACATTCTTTGTTCCTAGATGTATACAACATGTATTGTTTGTTTTCACTCAGTTTACAAGCAACCCAAATAGCTCTATATTAGTGATCTGTCCTCTTCTTTATTTACCACTTCCTCCATTTTTGAGTCATCAGCAAACTTTATCAGTGATGATTTTATGTTTTCTTCCAGGTCATTGATAAAAAGTGTTAAATAGCATAGGGGCAAGAACAGATCCTTGTGGAACCCCACTATAAGCACACCTCCTTAATGATGACTCCCATTTACAATTACATATTGAGACCCATCAGCTACCCAGCTTTTAATCCATTTAATGTTAATTTTAATGTTAATTGTTCTAGTTTTTTAATCAAAATGTCCAAGTGGTGTCAAGTGCTGAACTGGGCTTTTGCAAGACATGAGAAGAAATCCGTGGTTGAGAAGTGCCCAGAGAAGACTCTCCCCGAGTGGTGCTGTGACCCTGTGCACCAGATCACGATGCCTTGAGTGGAGAACCTGCCCCAGCCCTGTGAGATAGGAACCACTGCAGCTGAGTGAGTGTTGGGCAGGTTCACTCTCCACCCCGAACCCTTGGGCCTCTTTTATCCCCATGGTCATTTTCTTTTGGACGAGAGGGACTCAGTTTCAGATTTTGCCCTGGGCCCCCCAAAAACGCGATGTGGCCCTGGACATGTCATATCAGGGTCCAGACATTTCAGCCACTTCCTTGCAGAACGTCTGCGAGGTCTCCTTTGTTTGATAGTAGAATGATTGCTGAGTCACAGGCTTTTATGCCTGCTTCATTTATACCTCAGTGCTTGCAGCTGCTTACCTAGCCCCTGCAAAAAGCTTACAAACCAAGAACCTTAGCACGGAACCCTAGGAGCACTTCTTACAGAGGTGGTTCTTTGATGACACTACAGCCGAACTGAGTGAGCTATAGTGAATCCCCTCTTACCCAGCTATTGGAGAAAGCTGAAATCAGGATAGCTATTAGATGGTAAAATATGAAGCCAGGGCCAGGCAGTGCTTCCCAAAGGATTGCAAATAAGCATATCTGGGGGCACCTCAGAACTTTAGGACTATACTTTCCACTGATACCAAACTGTGCATGAGGTTTAGCAAATGAGGAAGGTCTTGCATCTGAAGAAGTGGGTATTCACCCACGAAAGCTCATGCTGCAGAACGTCTGTTAGTCTATAAGGTGCCACAGGATTCTTTGTTGCTTTTACAAATGAGGAAGGGCAAAGTGATTTGCAAAGTGGCATGTGGGATGTTTACACCAGTGGGTAAGGAACTGAGTTGATGACTATTACCAAAGTTACTGTTGGGGAGTGTTTTACTTATCTTTCATTTAGGTAAGTGTTGCTGTGTTTTCCCAGATTGATGCAGTTTCCCCTTAAGTAATTTTCCATCTTTCATGCATAGGTTCTGCTTGTGAGTCGGGCAGTCTTGCTTATTAAGTGCACCCAAGGAAGTCTAAGTGGAGGTTTCAGCCAGTGGTATTTATTAGTTTTCAGAGGGACTATTAACTCTTGAATCTGGCCTTTCTTGATGTCAACAATACCTGACAGAAGGGCTACACAAGTGTCAGGAGAATAGAGGGCCCCCCAAAAACTTATATTAATGGTGAGGACAAACAACAAAGGGAACAGGAATTCATCCACCTTGTATACTCAGCAGGAGGAAGTGTGGGAGGGGAAGCAAGTGACCTCAGAGAGACAAAAGCATAAACCTGTCTCATCCCGAACATTTGGGATTAATTGCTCAACAACATAGTCATAGTTATCTTCATAGCCTTGCAATGCATTTGGTTTTAGTTTCTTTTTTCAAGTTTGCTTCCTAGTTGGTTACTGTATTACACATTGTACATTGGACCCTACATTTACTGTCTTTGAGCAAGAACAGATGCTTATTAAAGTTTTTTTTTCCCCTAAGGATTTACTCATTCCTCTTTTTCACACACACTCTGCACAAGAAAAATGGCTCTTTAAAACTCATGCTTTTTGTCATAATAATTGCTTTACACCTCTTGGCAACTTTTCACTCCCTACATAAAGAACTGGTTCATTAGAACTCATTAAGAGACAATATTATTCTTAATATAGAAATCACAAAAGCATTTGCATATTGTTTTAGTGTTAATTATGTGATTCAATTTACAGAAAAAGGCATGCAATTGTGACTGACAATAAGGCATAAAAAAGTCACTTAAATAACATGATAGGGAAAAGGGAAAGAGGATTTTAAAGGCAACCTTAGTACCATGAGAGCGTCATGGGAAATTGGGACATAACGTCCTGATACGATGGACTAAACCTACACAGTTCCTTCATTACTGTGACCTAAAATATAATTTTAAAATGTTTTTCATACATCCTATGTGTGTATGGGGAATGGAAGGATCTGAAGAATTTAAATTACAAAATTTAAGCCTGTAGCCTTGACTAGAAGGAGATATTTACAGAAAACTTCAAAGTAACTGACGCCCAGATTCTCAGTGATATTTAGGCACTTAACTACCATTGAAATACCTTTGAGAATCTGTACTTGAAAGTCAAGTGTAACTTTCATAGAAAGAATAAGGTTTCTTGCTGACTGATTTCTATCCTTTGAGAAGGGGAACTGGTATTGAGTTCAGGTCCCAACTGCTGATTGGAGGGAGGCATCTTGAATTTTGTTTCTGGGCAAACCAACTTACCTCCAGAATGACTTCTTCTTTTGCTACTATGGAAAATTATAAGGTTAGAAAAATTCAAGAATATTTCAGCTGATCATTACTACTTCATGTGCCTCAGTGTTATGAGAGCATTGTACACAAGAGATATCTATATCTATATATGTAGAGAGATAACTAATAAATAATGTGCCAGTAGATGGCACTCAAAATCATGCTGTATTGTTAATAAATTTTCTAGGACCAGTAAAAGTTATGCACTGCAGATGGCTTCCTGTGTACAGCTCTTTACATGCAGCTCTTATCACTAAGGGCTGTTACCTAGGAAACAGATACTGCATATGAGTTTCTCCAGAGTTACCCTTGGCAATAATACTCCAACATATCTTAAATTTATAACCTAGGCTGTTAAATTTTCTAAGCCAGGTACTAAAACAAGTTATGGGAATATGCAGTGTTGAGGCTTGATAGACAAAGTCATTAACTCTGAAACTGACTGAATTGTCCTTGTGTCCTCTAGGAAGCTGATACTGAGGGTTCCTGAGTACCCAGCCAAGGAACGTAAGCTCTTAAATAGATGAGACTTGATAAAGCCAGATCAGTGGAATTTGAATTACTCAAGGGCTGGTCTCCATTTATGTTCACCATTCCATGAACTGAGTATGTCCTAACTGTGGATTATTTCTGAGAGACAAGGAAGGTGTTAAAGAGCTAAATGGAATAACACACTATTTGTAAGAACTAAAGAAATTTAGAGTTAAGTTGAAAGATCCTCATAGTGATGCCCTGGACAAAGCAGAAATTTTGACTATCTTAACCATCCTTGACAAAGAGTGTCATCATCTCAGTGATGACACATAGCTCTTAACTGTACATTAGTTATGCCAGCTCTGGTCTTCTTTGTGGTCATACACAGTATGCAGTGGAAAGAAATCTTTACCAGTTCTTGCTTAGACAAAGAGGACCTCACAAGATCAAGCCTTATGATTCTATGAGACAACCAACCATCCAAATGCCATTAGGTAGAGTGCTAATGTGCCTCCATATACAAACTATGCCTAAACTATGAAGTTATTTCACTTACATGAAATGAGCATTTACTAGCAGTGTTGTGTACATGAAGGCAATTATAAAAGCAGTGCTCTGCAGCACACATTTTTGATACAAAGAAGTGAGGTAGACTTAAGAAACTCTGAATAACTTAACTGTCAATATCCACAATTTCAAATATTTGGTTATTGTAAAAGTTTAACCTAAAGTTTGAATTGTCCTGGTTTGTTAATGATTGAGGTATATTGCTAACTCCAATAGATTTTTTTACCCTTAAATTGGTGACGTACTTTCAGTCCAAAGTCGCCTTTATCAAAGTTTGTGTCTGGGAATATATGCATGGGAATGGGTCCAGTCAACTCCAGAACATTTAACTACTCAAAAACTCTTGAGCTTTGATCCAGTAGCAAAAGTTTTTGTTTAACTGCTTACTATTGGCATAGCCAGAAGTACTAACTTCTGTCTTTCTCTACACTGTATATAATGTGCACTTAATTATCAAACTACAGCAATGGATGAAATATTCAGATTGGCTGAGGAGCATTATAAATGAGCAAATTTATCAAGGTTTGAACTACAGCTCAGAAGTATGTGCTACAGTCACTCATCAGTCTAAGCTGTCAGCTCCATCTTCTTCCTGCATAAAAATAAACATTTTCCCCACAATAAAGTCTTTTTATAAAAGCAATAGAACACCTCAAGGGAGCATTGTTATCATGAGTTAATCACCCCCTGAGGGAATTAGAGGCACTTAGCTGCATCTAGTGCTTCAACACCTGAGGGGCTGTGATTATTTCATGATAACCAACAAGGCATGACAGACTGGGAGGTTAATTAGATAATATTCAAACTTGGTAATATTGAGTTTGAAGATTTCTTTTGAAGTTGTACAGGCAAAGCTTGGCTTATAAACCAGCAGTGGGATATCAGCATAGAATGGGTAATTAACATTTCCCACAAACAAACCAAGGTTTTGAATAGCTAAAGAAAAAACTAATAAAGTCAAAGTAACGAAACCCTGCGGCACTTCTTTAACAATGAGTAATTCTGATGAGTTCACTCCATGAAATCTTTGGGAGAAATTGACTCAAAATTATATAATGCCATTTAGTTGCTAACCCATAAATGGTTGAGGCACTTCAATCGTTTTCATAATATTTAATGGCTCATGGTCTTAAAAGATTATAACCGGATAGTAAACACAGCATCAATTAGAAACTGCAACATTGTATTGCAAGATGATAAAGAAAACGGGTGCTGTAAATATTTAAAAATTCAATTGCCAGACATTTCCCCAGCCCAGTATCTTTTGCGGACAATGATAGTATAATGCCATAGCTATTTGCATTGTTATTTGTGATTAAATAGTAGAAATAACAGCTAATATTTTAAGTGCAATTCATTTCACTGACTACAATTTTAATTAAAAATCTACATCTTTGACTTTAGTTATTACAATGAAGACTGAAAATAGTTGCTATATGTCCCAAACAATCAATAATTTGTGTCGCTTTCTCTTTTGCCCAGTTACCAGAATTAAGGATTAACTAAAAAGGGTGCTGTCAAGTAATAATGGTCCCACCTTGTATGTTTGCTGAAATATGCATCATTACGATAAAATGAATACAACTGGTCAAAAAGTTTTTGACAGAACAGAACAGTTTTATGTTAGAAAATGCTGATTTGGTGGAATCAAAATGTTCTGCAGGAACGTGTCTAGTCTGTCAATTGATGGAACTAGGCCAGTTTGTTTTTCTGCCAGCTAGCTCTCTGGCTCTCTGCCTGCCTGGCTGTCAGCTCTGCTGCTCCCTGCCTGGTGGGCTGCCGGGCTGCCTGCCTGGCTGGCTTGCCAGGTCCCAGGTTGCTTGCCTGTGGTCTGCCAGGCTTCCCAGCTACCCACCTACAGGGCTCCCAAGCAATCTAGTGGGCTGCTCAGATCCCCAGGTGTCCAGCTTCCCAGTTCCTTGGCTGCGCGGCTCCCTGAAATTTTTGTAAATCAATTTTTTCCCAGATAGATTACCGGTATGTTTTTAATTGTGCAAATTTGACTTTTCATTCCAATTCTTAAAAAACAAACAAACAAATAAAGAAAAATTTGCAATTTTTTCCAAAGAACAAAAATTCTGGTTCCTGCATAGCTCTAAAAATGAAATGTAACAGAGGTAAACAAATGGGATTTCAGTCTGGGGTGTGTGGTGGGGGAGGAGAGAGATTACAGATTTAAATACAAAATAGGGAAAGAATGGATGAACAGTTGAATCATTATCAGTGGATGAATGGCTGGTGGGGAAACTTGTGATGAGATGCTTATAGACCTCATTGCAGAATCTCCCAAGCCCCTAAAAATTGTGGAGAGATGGAGGAAGTATTTCAGAACAGACATGGAGCTCGCTCTCCAGAGAAATCATGGGAGTGGCCAATGACAGCATGACAGTTACTAGCAACTGCATTACCATGGCAAAGGACAGTATTGAAAAAGACAGGGAGATGTGGAGGCAAAACAAAGCCCAAATGATGCTGTTAGGGGAGCAGGCAATAGGGTGACCAGATGTCCTGATTTTATAGGGACAGTCCCGATTTGTGGGTCTTTTTCTTATATAGGTTCCTATTGCCCCCCACCCTCTGTCCCAGTTTTTCACATTTGCTGTCTGGTCACCCTAGCAGGCAATGCAGTACTGTAAACCAACACCCAGCCATGTTATGCAGGCTCTGGACAATACAGGCTACCGGGAATAACAACAAGTCCTCCCCTCTGTACCACTACAGGAGTGCTCAAAGAGATCATTCCTTTCACCGACAAGCTCATGGCGCTCAGAACAGTTGTAGCTGGGAGCCCTAGTGCAATAGTTCTCAACCAGGTGTACATATACCCCTGGGGGTATGCAGAGGTCTTCAAGGGGGCACATCAACTCATCTAGATATTTGCTTAGTTTTGCAATAGACGAAGCACTAGCAAAGTCAGTACATATTAAAATTTCATACAGATAATGACTTGTTTATACCGCTCTATATACTGAAATGTAAATGCAATATTATATGCAATTGATTTAGTTTATAATTAATGGAAAAAATGGGAAAGTAAGACATTTTTTCAGTAATAAGGTGCTGTGTGACACTTTTGTCTTTTTATGTCTGATTTTGTAAGCAAGTAGATTTTAAGTGAGGTGAAACTTGGGGGTACACAAGACAAATCAGACTCCTGGAAGGGGTACAGTAGTCTGGAAAGGTTGAGAGCCACTCCTCTAGTGTCCATGGTACCTTCAAACCTCACCATTCAATGCCAGAAGGCCCTCGAGCATTAAGAGGCAGAGAAAAGACATATACTCATATGTGACCGTAAGCCTCCAACCTCTCGAGAGATGTGCCCTGCATTACACAGTTGCACTATGATGTTTTGTTTCACTGGTGTTTTAATTAAAGTTTTTTTTGTAGCTGTTAGATAATGTTGTTAATATATTCTTTCATAATTAAAAATGCTTCTTTATTGTTTCATGTAAAGGTTTTTTTGTTGTTGTTACATAATAGATTGTTGTTTAATAATAAAAACCTTGAAAACCTCATTCATAAGTAGTCGACAATGCATGTTACACAGACAATCATTGTTTTATATAATACACAAAAGACAGTTAAAACAAGGTAAAATAAGGTTTACCACAACGTTGCTCCTCCACCACCCATAAACAGCACTGAACTCCGCACAATTCATCCACTCCTTATCCCCCCTCCACGGGTTAACAGCTGGATGTACAACTGCACAGTTTCAGACCTGAAATTCAAAATAAGATCAATAGGCGTCCCTGACACAGCAGCTGCTTGGTGGCATGGCAGGTGGAGTCCAAAGCCAAATTCGTGCGGCTTTGAAGGCTGACATACAGCCCAGGCAGCCTCTGCATATTCGAGGTTAACCAGTATAATGGTGTGGGGCACTCTTGGGTCCATGCTGGCCAACAACAATTTTCAAAATGGGACTAGCCTGCTCAGAAAGGAAGTGTGGGGTGGAGAGAGGGCTTCCAAGAGGGGAGTCCTAAAGGGGTAGTTTGCCCTGGGCCCCCCTTTTGACAGGGCCCCCAAACTGAGTAGCACTGCGACCGGTAAGTGGGGTCAGAATACTAATCACTGAAATTAGGCTTGGTGGCCCCTCCGTCACCACACAGGGTCTGCCAGGACAAATCTGGGTTGTGCTGTGACCCTGCATGCCAGGTCGCAACACCTGGAGCATGGAGCCAGGCCCAGACCCTCAGGACAGGAGCTGAACTGCTGCTGGGGGATGAGTTCAGGGCATGCTCATTCTCCATCCCTTTCCCCCGGACCTTTCCTCAGCAATACTTATTTTGGAAGGGTCGGCTCCATTTCAGATTTTGCCCTGGGCCACCGAAAACCTCTGTGTGGCTCTGGGCAAAGACAGAAACTTTCGATGTTTTTTTAACTCACCTGCCTTTCACTATGCATCCCACAATGCCCAGCCAGAATGCACACTGCTCAGCAGCAAAACAAGGGACCATGGGATATCTTCCAAGACCACCATGCCCTTAGTACGTGGTAAGCCACCACTGAGAGTACACAATGATGGCCATTGAAAGAGGGCACACGATCCCATGTGTGTGCTATTAGCATGGCTTGCGTCGTATTGGACGTTACCTGACATGCATCAAAAAGCTGCTGATTAAACTTTCCATACATACAAGTCCTTAGTTTTCTCTGCTGGGATATCGAGCCAGAGTCTATTCATGTACATGGATGCTACCACCATTTCAGCCATATGTTCTTATAGGGCCAAATTCTACCACGCTCATTCACATCTTACTCCATCCATACTCCCTGAGGTTGAACTGGGAGACAACTGGGTATACACCTTCCAGAGGACTCTCTAGGGTGTAAAAAGTTAGCACATGCAAACCAGAAGCCAATAATCTTGGTCCTCTAGGCTGATTGAAGTGAAGGCAAGATCAAAGAGACAGTTGAAATATTTGGTTTTGAGAGTGGAAATTGTTAATTACCTCTAGACCCAGATGAGGAAACAATAGCTATTCTTCAGAGAACAGAAGGTATTCCACTTCCTGTCACATGAGCACACCAGATCAAACATTACATTAGTGAAATTCTGGTGAAACGTAGATCTGATTATAGATTCTGCCACACTTTTAATATAAAAAAATGGACTAGGGTCCCAGAAGCCTAGAGGCTGTGTCCCCGATGGGCAACCTGCCAAAAGAGCAAGGAGAAAGGATGCGTGCTTGAGAAATGTAATATACTGCTTTTTTCCAGCAACTCTATAACTGATGCCCATCTAGAATAACTCTTGCTGAGTCTAAATCTACATATGTCATTTATTTGTGTTTTCACTGGAGGTTTTCCTCTGACTGTCCTTAATATATATTTTTATGAAACCATTTAAGTCTTAGATTTTGGATGTGGGGGGGAAGGAAAAATCACTATCGTACTTTCTTAGAGAAAAAAATTATATTCTGACCTCTTGTGAAATCCTGTCAAGGAGAAAAACAGACCTATTGTGTTTGAGGCCCGTACACCTGGCCAGTGGGTGCAGCCAGGAGGGACACAAGGTAAACTGGTCACTGGGAGGAATGACAAGAATAAGGGGGCCAAACGTTATATTCATGTGCGTAGTCTCACTGAAGTCAAAAGGACTTTTCATGACAGTAAGTTTGCTCACATGTGCAAGTGTTTGCAATACTATCAATCAAACTGATTTTAGAAAAAAGTTTAAAAGTCAACCTTTTTTTCTTTGTTGCTTTACTCTTTATGGTCAGCTTTCTGCTTACTGACTACTTATTTCTTTCTCTGTTAATGGTGGCACTTATCAGACTCTCTAGGCAAGCAGTTCTCAAAGTTTTTCATAGTGGACACCACAACTTAACAGAAAGATTGCCTTGCGGACTGTTTTTCCTCCCATTTGACATTTTATAAACATATTCCCCTCTCATTAGTGATCACATAACATCCCTGTGGCAACTGCAGTAATGGCTCACATGGAAAAGTAATATTGAAAAAGTATTTAATGTATTTACAGCTGTCTCCAGTGTGACGTTAGTGTGAGTAGAAGAGTGAATGCCATATGATCAGCCAGCTGTCTGGGAAAGACCAGCATGTACTATGCAGATCCCCATTAGTCCTTGGTCCAAAGTGGGGTACTATCTTCTGTGTGTGTTTATGCAGCTTTAAAAACTCATAAAACAATTGAATGTCAAAAGGAAAATCAACCTACTCTCCCGCAAATATCCCAGTATATTTTTCTGCTTAAAGAACAAATGCCTTATTAAAGTTACTTACATCAAATAAGGTAAGATATCAAGGAGATGCCTCATGCTAAACTTTTGTCCAAAATTCCAACCAACCGTTTCTGAACTTCGAAAGAGTTTTAGTTAATTTTTTCACATTGTCATTCATTTTCATTAGACTCTGCGCTTCTTGGTTCCCACTGGCAAGGACAGAAGAGGAAGTACCAAAATACCACAGGGTATGGTTCATACAGAAGCAGAAAAATGTGTTAGGAAACTTCCAATCCAAATAACAAAACAATGTATAATGAATGGAAAAATGGAGTAGCTGATAGAAACAATATAAATCAGCAGTTAGGAAATGCAGGCAATTGAAAAGGGAATCTAAGGGTATCAAAATCTATGGCCAATAGAGTTAAGGACAATTTACTTTAAATATATCAGGAACAAATGATATATGTCCAATACTAGATAAGGATGGTAACATTGTCAATCATGATGCAGAAAAGTGGTGCATTCCTATTTTTATAATGAAAATTAAATACTTTCTACTCCAATAACTAGGAAGCAATTATTAAAGTTAAACATTTTTAAATCTGCAGGCCTGGGTAACTTGCACCCAAGAGTATTAAAAGAATTGTCTGAAGACTGTCTGTAAGGACACCATTGTTGATCTTTAGCAAATCATGGAATACTGGGGAAGTTCCAGAGGACTGGAAAAAGTTAATGTAATGCCAATATTTTAAAAGGGCAAATGAGATGACTCAGGTAACTATAGACCAGTTAGCCTGACATTAATCCTGGGCAAAATCATGGAAAGTCCAGTATTGAATGCAATCAGTGGAGAATTAAAGGATGGTAACATATTTAATGCAAGTCAATACAATTTTATGGAAAATAGATCTTGTCAGAAAAACTTGTTAATTTTTTATGAGATCGTAAGTTTGGTTGCTAAAGGTAACTGTGATATAATATACTTAGACTTCTGCAGGGCATTTGACTTGGTCAAACGTGAGATTCCAATTTTAAAAAATATTGGCACTAGTACAAAACCAATGCAGTCCTTATTAAATGGATTAAAACTGGTTAACTGATAGACTGCAGAAACCATTTGTAAATGGGACATTGTCATCTAATGGTGGTGGTTTTAATATATTACTTAAGGGACCAGGTTTTGGCCTAATGCCATTCAATATTCTTATCAATGATGTGAAAGAAAGTATAAAATCATTACTGGCAAAATTTGAAGATAAGACAAAAATTGGAGGAGTGGTAAATAACAACAAGGAAAGATTAATTATACAAGTCAACTTGGTTCACTTGGTATGGTGAGCTCATCTGAACAACACGTATTTTAATGTAGCCAAATGCCAGGTCATGCCAGGAACAAAGAATGTCGGTCGCAATTGCAAGATGGGAGAATGTATCCTGGAATACAGTGACACAGAAAAAGATTGGGTGGATAACCAATTGAACATGAGTTTCCAATGCAAACACAGTTCTCTGATATATGAGCAGGGAAATATCTAACAGGAAAGGTGAGGTAATATTACCTCTGCATATGGAATTAGTGAGACCATTACTAGAATATTATGTTCAGTTTTTGAATAAACACTTCAATGGCGATGTTGAAATATTGGAAAGGTAAGAGCTACAAGAATGATTTGGGGTCTGGAAAGCCTTCCTTACAGAGAGAGACTAAAGAAGTTCATTCTGTTGTTTATCCAAGAAAGGTTAAGCGATGTGATCGTGGTCTACAAATATCTACATGGGGAAGAGGTGTCTGTTAGAGGAGGGTTCTTTAATCTAACAGAAAAAGGCACAACAAGATCCAGAGGCTGGAAGTTGAAGCTAGAAAAATTCAAACTAGAAATACACACATTTTTAAGAGAGGGTAATTAACTATCAGATCAATTTATCTGGATTCTGGATTCTCCATCGCTTGAAGTCTTCCAGTTCAGACTGGATATTTTTTTTAAATAGATCCTATACCTACCCAAAGTTGCAAAGAATCCTGTGGCACCTTATAGACTAACAGAAGTTTTGCAGCATGAGCTTTCGTGGGTGAATACCCACTTCTACTACCCAAAGTTATTGGTTTGATACAGAGATTACTGTGTGAGGTTTCTTGGCCTGTATTATGCAGGAGGTCAGACCAGATGATCATGTTGGTCCCTTCTGGGCTTAAAATCTATGAACTTCATAGACACATCCAGGAGTGGCTCTATGTTTTTTGCCGCCCCAAGCATGGCAGGCAGGCAGCTTTCGGTGGCGCGCCTGAGGGCTGTCCGCCATCACATGGATTCGGCCGCATGCCTGCTGGAGGTCCGCTGGCCCCGCACCTTTGGCATACCCACCACCGAATTGCCACCAAAGCCATGGGACCGGCAGACCTCCCACAGGTGTGCCGCCGAAAGCCGCATGCCTGCTGCCCTCACAGCGACCGGCAGGCCGCCCCCCACGGTTTGCAGCCCCAGGCACGTGCTTGCTGTGCTGGTGCCTGGATCCACCCCTGGATACATCATTTGAATAAGTTTCAGATAAGCAGCCACACTTTTGTGTGTTTATCCATAGTGATTTTCTTAGCCTTTGAGATTTTGCCCATTTCTGCTATCAAGTATTAGCCAGGGCTAATTAGAACAGCGTTACTATTTACACTGTTGTTGTGTATAGCACCTAGGTGACTGCTGCTATATAAACACTACATTTTGGCCCCTATTTTCTACTCTTGTGGTGTAAAGAGGCTGCAACAGGTCAGGGAAAACCTTTTCCCAGCACAAGTACAACACATATCTGATGAATGCAGCCCAGCACTTTAATCACTTGCAGGCCCTGGATCAAGGATGGGAAGGACTCCTCTACTTTACGCCAGGATGTTTTTTGGCCTTTGCAGCAACCCAGAATCTGGACACTGCAAATGAATCCACTTTTGCCCTTCATACTCCTGGGCTAAAATTTCTGGCTGTGTCTCAGGAGATATAGCATAGAATTTACTCCTAAAAAAGCCATATTTGACTAGATTGAACTATTCTAGCTGTAAAAGTATTAAATCTGTGTGACCCAACTGAACAGAGTATTAATAGCCATGCTAGAATCTTATATACTTATAGAGACATTGGCTGCTAAAGTGGATGTGTGCCAGAACAGTGACAGTGCTTTCTTTCATTGCCCCAGCCCCAGCTTCATTGTGTGCAATTTTAACTAACAAGCTTGGGGGAAGAACGTGTTTTTACTGTTAAGGTCATTTTCAATTCATTCACAGCCTGCACAAAATATATATGTACACTTTATATTCCCCCCCCAAAGGACAATTTGCTCTTGCTAAATGCATGGTTAGTTTTGAGTGAACGCTTTAACAATAAAATGCTAATATACTGTTTATGCTTTAGGAATAAAACTCTGAACCCACAAAATACATTTAGAGGGCTGGAGACTTATTTGTGTGAGCAGCTCTTCCTAGTCTGAGCAAAAGTCTGCAGGATGTTTCCCATAGCCAACAGTTAAAATCTAATTTAATCCTACAAAAGTCAGCATTTTAGAGTTAAGGATTCAAGCTCAAGACTTCAGGGGGAAGGGAGGGAGGTACAGATAAGGATTTGGGTGAATGTTTAGAGCTGTGTAACGATGGTCTCACAGCATTTGCCTGCCAGTTAAAAACCTTTGGCTCAGTTTTTCCTTCATAAAGGCTAGAAACTAGCTAATTCACACCTCATATTTTTAATAAGAAAGACCGAAGAAGGCTAGTCTAAGGTCTCAACTTCCCATGAAAAGTAATGCATCAGCAATAGACTATTATTCACAAACAACCTTAAGCACCAATAGAAAACTTGTGTAATTTGATTCTGTTAGTAAAGATTCCCAACTCTAATACTGCTACTGTCCTGTACTTACTGGACGGATAATCCTGTGCGTGCTAAAAACATCCCATGGCAAATATCTTTTGTCTACCTCTGACATGATGATGACAAGTAAAGACCTTTCAAGATACCACAACAAGTGCAATGAAGTTGGGAGATGTTGTACTGCAGCAACAGGACAACAGGAATTTCTGTGAAAACTGAAGGTTGCTGATATTGGAAAAGAACCGAGCGGGATATATCACCAAAGGAAAAATGCAATACACTTGATAAAACGTTTGTGAAGGCAGTTTTATGTTACACTCTGCACATCTGTTTTCTCTGAGCTAACCACTAGATGGCACTTTGTATTTGGCAGCCATATCCCTATTTAGGCTTGTTTTCTTGAGCTTCAGATATTATAGCAGTGGGTCAACTATGAGAGGGCAAAAACTAATTTGGTTCAGAACCGTAACCTTTCTTCTGTCAAGAGTCTTTCTATATAATTAGCTATATTTATTCCATGTAATATAGTATATAATGGCATGTAACCTAACTACTACTGCTGCAAATGCCATCTACCTTCCTCAAAGGGTGATGAACTTGATGGGGCCTACGGTGAAAGGGGAACAGTCCCAGCAGTGAGGGAGGGAGACAGTCACTACAGGACACTAGATAGCTCCTCCCCCTGGGAGTGTCTGGCACCCATTGGCCAGCTTGGGGAAGGGGTACTTATTGGCCAGCATTCTCTTCCCCCCAGGGTTCAACCTGGTATGGGGGCCATGTGGAGCATCTTTCAGCTCCATTCCAGCAGTCCCATCTGACCCACCCGAACTGGGAATGGGAACCTGGCATGACAGATGCTGCAAGTCTAGCCGATTGCCCATTTGGGGGTCAGGAAGGATTTTTTTTTTCTGATGGGCTAATTGGTGGAGGACCTGGGAGCTTTTTACCTTCCTTACAGCACCTTCAAGCCATAGTGGGTTAAGTAGGAACACACTTAGTACCAGACTGAGGGACTGGAGTGGAGTTGTTTATTTGTTGCAACTTGCGGCCGGCATCCAGTATGGTTAAGGGAATAAAATAAAAGCTCCCAGAGGTAAGATACTAGGATTTTGGTGATGGGCCCTAGGCTCATGGGATAGGGTGAGACCTTGTGGCCCTCACAGGCTAAGGTCCCCACCCTTCTGTACCCTCCATCCCCTTTACAGTAGGGCGAGTGCATGCTAGGACTCAGAGACAGCTGAGTCCTGGAGGGTGGGCTGAGGAGAATCTACCCTGAGTTCCAGGTTATACGATAAGGAGGATTTGACTCTTCTTCCCCCATTTCCCCTGATTATATGCACTGATTTTATAGGCAGCTTTCTGGCTGAACCCTATAGCTCTGACCCTGGAGTCACACCAGTGTAAATTGAGAGTAACTCCATTAAAGTGGCATTACACTGGATAAAAAGTAATTTGAGACTGAATGCAGATTTATTGAGTGCAAAGATCATAATGTTGGAACCTGTTTATCATTTACTTGTGGCATCAACAACCCCCATTGCAAATCTCATAGTACTGTTGGGGAGTACATGTAACATAGAACACCCCAGAGCAGCTGCTAGTGGTGCTAGTATAGTTTAGTTAAATAGACTAACTAGTGTCCACTGGGGAAGGGGGCATTTATGGTTCCAAACAGTGCTCACCTTTGGGGCTCATGAAGACCAACACATCAACTCCGTGATTTGGGAACATTAGACGTATTAAGACTAATCATAACTTTCATTTTAGAAAAAAAGGCAATTTCCAGCCCTTTGTTTACACTAACCTAGAAATTGTAAGTCAGTCACTGATGCTGAAAGTTTGTCTGTCATATTAAAAAAAATATTTATAAGTCATTCATAGTCCCCATCACAGCTGTTTTCAGGATGGTTTCCTGTTTTTAAATAGTTGGGAGCTGTGCAGATGCTTCAGCGATGGAGTCCTAGATAGATAAACAGATAGCGTGACAAGGCAGAATAGTCTACTGGTTTAAGCATAAACATGGAAGATGGGAGGCCTATGTAGGGTGGCAAAATAGTTAGAATGGGTTGGGAATGGAAGGAGTGAACATGGCGACAAAGTCATTGGAACAGGAATTTGAATCTCCACATTTCAGGTATGTGCCTTAACCACTGGGCAATAGAGTCATTCTTGCTCTCTCTGTAGTCCAATGAATAGTTAGTTATTGAATACAGCTTCACTGGGAGACAGCGATAGCAATTCACCCCAACATATCCCATAGTCCAGTTCTTACGGCACTCACGTAGGAAGTAGGAGACCCAAGTCTCTACTCAACGTTGTTTTTCTGGCTGTGAATCTCAGGCAGAGATAGGCACTTAAGTTCCTTCGGGTAGCAGGGATTAGGCCCTACTCACCAGCTCAGCATTTGCTTGTTTAGGCGGCCCCCTGCTCAGCTTGGTGGCATTTGTGGATTTCATTCTTAGGTGCCTAACTCTCCCCATGCGTTGTAAAGGGAGCCTGGTGTCATGCTGTCTGGAGTGGCTCATGACTGTGAGTGCCAAACTCAGGGCAGACTGTCAAGAAGCAGGGCAAAGCCCCAAACTGGTTGTATGTTCTATAATTAGATTTCACCAACCAAACAGCAGGTGTGAACTTCTCAAGCTCTATAACAGACTTGACAAGGCGTCACAAACAGTCCCCTTCGATACTCCAATCTATCTTGCCACCGAGGCAAGTGTGCCTTTGTGGTAGATGGTCACTTTACATCAAAAATCACAACAATATTCAGGTTACTCCCCGCCCCAGATCTCAGACCAAAGACAATGCTTGTAGCCAATCCTGTACCAAACTCACTAAAGGTTTACTGACTAGGAAAAGGAAATAAGAGAGTTATTGACAGGGTTAAAGCAGGTGAACATACACACCCAAATGAGATGCAGACTCAGGTTCCAAAAGATGATAGTTGCTGCTGTAATATGCACACTTTATATGTCCTTAAGGGCTAACCCAAGCTAAACAGCTGGGGACTCCTTGCTTACGCTTAGAAACTCTAACTTCCCCAGAGTTCAAGCATCATAGGAACCAAGTTTCTCCTTGTCAGAGAGTTTTATTGCCTTCGCTTCCAAGTCGATGGGATGAGTTCATGCACCTGGAGGGGGTGAGGGATACAATCAACAAAGTCTCTGTCCTTTGATGCTTCACAATGGTGCATTTGCTTTCAATGGGCCTGTAACAGGTGGGTCCGGGGCTCAATCCTCTGAGGGGAGGAGGGGAACCACACCGGCCCGCTGGTCTCACGGTGGGGGAGCCTCTGTCCTGTCCCTTTAAGGCTAGGCGACAGAGTCAGAGTCTCCGGGGCTCTGGCCTTGGGCTACAAGGCGGGCCGTAAACCGTAGAAGGAGGGCTCGAGCCCCTGATGGCAGGGCTGAGCAATAAACAGTACAAGGCCAGCTCAGGCTTCTTATAGCCGTGCTGAGCAACCACCAGTACAGGGGGAAGCTCAGGCCTCTTGCAGCAGGGCTGAGCACTAAACAGTACAGGGGAGCTCAGGCCTCTTGCAGCAGGGCTGAGCAATAAACAGTTCAAGGAAGGCTCAGGCCTCTTGTAGCAGGGATGAGCACTAAACAGTATAAGGGAAAGCTCAGGCCTCTTGTAGCAGGGCTGAGCGGTCACGTGAGGGGGATAACTGCCACCCGTGAGTGGGGTGGCAGGGGGGACACAGGCCCACCCACTCCACTGTGTCCCGGCCCGGGGCCCTAGGCAGCGGTCGTTACCGCTGACGGTCAGTGGGGATCCTGACCGCAACACACTAACATGGGCACTGTCTGGTCAGCAGCCTGACTGAGGTCGGCTGCCCCCGGGCCACTTCCAATTTCCCCCTCTGGTCCTACCTGGTCCGTGGCGTCTGGTCCCGGGAAGTCCCACTGCATGGGTTCCTCACCCCCCGGGCTGGGGGGTAGATCTGGTAGGTCCTCGGGGAAGTCCGGCCAGCTCTGCTCCGGGGGTTCCTCAGGGTAACAGCACGGTGGTGGGGAGGTTCCTAGCGGCTCCTCTTCATAGGTGGCGTGGGGAAGCTCCGGCGGGTCTTCCCAGTAGCGAGTCAGGGGTATCTCCGGCCAGTCTGGGCAAGGGCTCTGGGCTCCAGCGGCTTCCCCGTCAGGAGCTCCCTCAGGCAGGTCTGCTCCCCGTGGTGGCTGGGGCCTGACTGAGCTGGATGGGCTGGCTTTTATCCTTCCGGGTCGCTGCCTGATCCTCTGAGGGGCGGGCTCACCACTCTGTAACCCCGCCTCTTCCTGTGTCCGGGGCTCAACCCTCTCCGGGGAGGAGGGGAGCCACACCAGCCCGCTACAGGGCCTTCTTTTGTGCAGCTTGAGCACTTTGCTTTGATTAATGCTTCTTTCCTGTTTGGTGAGTCACACAATTACAGAGTTCTACAATGCAAACCCTCAATATAATTTTATACGATGGGCTACAGAGGTTATAAGTGAGATCAATACATGCAGCATCCTACAAGCTATTCATAAGATCTAAATATGAAACACATTTTTACAACTCTAATATTTATCTTAACAATATTAACACACAGGTGAGCCATGCTGGTTTCCAGCTATACATTTGTCAGTGTTCGGTGAGACTGGGGTCTTGGCATGAGCTGGCACCTGATGTGCATGCCTACTGTGGATTTCACTAGGCAGCTGGGCACCTGACAGTTAGGCATTACAATACTGACTCTAAGACCCCTTTACAAATCTAGCCGTGACACCTGTGATGAAAAATGTGTGAGTTAGGTTTGGAGGGTCCTCTCAGGTCTTGTCTGCACTGTTGGCGGCATGTAGGGCATGTGTAGCTACACACGACAGTGAAAGGCTCTGGCAGTCCAGAGGCATCAGGGAAAGATTCAAGCTGAGGGAAGGAATGGGGACACAACAGTGCTAAAAATAGCAGGTAGATGGGGAAGACACTGACTGGGTGAATAGAGAGCCATGTAGAGTACATATCCTAAGCTTCTCATATGTCGTTACTTGCCTAAGCAGTGTCTCACCATCTATGCTCCTCTTTGTACCCTTGCTTAGGAGGGCTTGCAGTGCATGTACTCTACGCTGCCATAAGGAATGTGCAGTGTAGACATACCCTCAGAGTCATCTCACTGACCCTTCCTCAGATCTAAACACCTGCCACCTGCCCTATGGTATTATCATGGTGGATAGAGATTGAGTACGTTTGGAGCGGAATAGAAGTTTCACAAGCTGGCTTTGCACCCAAAAATTTGGAAAGGAGAGGTTTGGGTTCTTTTTTTAATCTATATAATAGAGCTGATAAACTCTGTTTACTATGCAATGTTTCCTTTTCCCTTGGCTCTCAGTCCAACCCATCCGCAGCATGAAATGAGTTAAGATTGGCATGAAACTGACAGGTAGGCATGTGAAAATGAGGAAATGCATGAACATATTTTTCTTTCATTTGTAAAAGAATAAACGAATATTTGCCAGTAATTAAGTTTTCACTCCACTCCCTCTATATTTCTTGGTAAATGTCACTGCAAACCTAAACGAGAAAGCCCTAAACATATTTTTGGCTACATAGCAGCATCAGAATAGCAGGCATTTGAAATAGGGGCATATGCACAATTGAAATTATGCAGTGGGTTTGGCTGAAAATCACCACTCCATAAATCAAATGTTCAAATCATATTTTCAGCTGAGCTTCATCAGAGGGAAGGCAAGGAAAGATATGGTAGCACTATGGAGCACTGAAGAGAGCCAGGAAGCAGCTTCAAAAGTATCTGAGGGGTCAACGAATTGTTAGGATGGAAGAGCATTTAAGGGAGCAAGCAGAGGTTTAGGGAAGTGCAACTAAGGCATTGGAAAGCATGAGAACCAACTAGTATGACAAGAGTATCAGAAAGGACTGACGAACAAGCAGGAAGATTTCTACGCACATTAATGGTGGCCAGAAAAGCCAGGGTATGCAGTAGTAGGAAACGCTGGGTTAATGTCTAAGACGGCTGAGGAAGCACTAGAGAGAACCTTGGGTGAATCTGAGGGCAGAGAAGGCTTAACTATTGGAAAATCTTATTGAATTATATATACAGTGAAATTTAGCAAGTTTCAACTCCTAGACCCCACCCACCAATGCATCCACCCTTTGCATCACAAAGTCAGGGTTGCAAGTCACAGTTCATGTTTCCTTTCGAATGTCTGTATGCTTTGAGATACCCATCCTGTGGATTTCAGGGCACCTGGCAAGAGCTGGGGCATCTGCAGCGCCACCTCCTTGCTACCCAGTGTGTGTGTATGTGTGTGGGGGGGGTGTCCATCAGGAATCATAGAGCCTACACCTGGTATGAAAGTTTGCTACAGACTGAGAACATTGCAGACAGCCTTGGGAGAGGCAGCTGTTGTAGGAACTGTGCGTATGTGGAGTAACTAGTCATATGGAGCTGAATGAGGTCCTCGTGTTAGTTTGCATAGGAGCCATCAAGCCTAAGGCCAGCTGGTAGACTAACTGTAGAATAAATAACAAAACTCAATATCAAAGATTTTTCTAACACTCTTAAAGGTGCCTGAAAAAACATTCAAACCTGAAGTATACACATCCATCCATTTAAGTCTTACGTAGTAACACTTGAAAATAAGTGTTTCAAATAAGCAATTATGTTCGGTTTAATTGAAGCTCTTATTTGGGATAAATAAATATCGCAGATTTCTTACAGAGATTTTGTTAGCAGAGTGAAGTGAATGAGAAGCCTGGTTGTTAATGTAATTAATTTAATTACATTAGCAATTAACAGGAAAGTTAGGCACTTCAGGCAATAGTGTTGCAATGTATAGTAAAAGAAATGAAAAATGATCTACTCTCTTCTGGAGTGTCTCAGTAACATTCCTAATATGATGCTTAAAGAAACTTAAAGAAAAGTTAGATTACTTGACACCCATTTACTAAAATAAATGAAATACCTCGAGGAAGGTAAATTAGCCATCAACTAGTCATTAAAAATTCAAAATCATTTAATATGTAATTTTAATTAGCTGGCATTTAAATTGTTATGGTTATTTTGCTCTATGTGATTAAATTCTAAAACATTCCTTACATTTTTAAATACCACAAACATCTCATTTTGCATTATTGATTATATAATTTGGAGTGAATTAAGTGACAATTAGATCTATGTCTCAATTAATGCACTTTTAACAAAGGACTTTTAAATAGTTCATAACCATAGTATGACTATATAAATATTCCATTTAAGGGCTGGTAAGTGACATTTATTCTTGCTCTCACATTTATTTTTTCCTCTTGATAAAGTGTGTTTAAACTGTCAGAATAAACATCTTTTAAAGGATTTCCTTGTAAACACAAAAATAAATTTCAATAATTCTAATAGTCAGCCTGTGTATAGGGCTTTTCATCTTAGAACTTCAAAGCATTTACAAAGAAAGGTACACAACATTTTCCCCATTTTATAGATTGATAAACTCAGGCAAAGAGATTTGCCCAAAGTCACACAGTCTATAGAAGAGCTAGAACCCAGACCTCCTAACTCCCAGTCAAGTGCCAAATACACAGACCACACTGCCAGAGAGCCTTGAGTCAATATTACTTGTTTCATTCCTGATCCAGTTCCCATTTGAGGTCATCCCAGTTGGGCTGCTAGCTTGAACACCTCACCTAATAGTGACTGTCATGAAATCACATAAAGAAATCAACAATGTCTAAAGGCATCTCTACATGAAAATTAACTGTGCGGCAAGCTGAGGTGTAAATTTATAGCGCTCCAGCATGCCACACACTAAGTGTCCGTGAGGTCCCTGCTGATGTGCACTGCACATTCTCTAGTGCACTTTGACTTGCTGCTGATACTTTTAGTGAACAGCAGCAGGGCTCACAGGCCAGTGAGCGCATGGCATACTGGAGCGCTGTAGATTTACACCCCAGCTTGGCTCACAGTACGTGCTTTTGTAAACATGCCTTAAGTTAGCAGGACCCAAACCCCTTCAGCCACTATAGGTCAAAACCAACATTTTAAACGTCATCAGAAATAAACTGGAATGTATTCAGTTATTAATTTTAACAGCCAGTTATAAGAAACATTTCTTCTAATTGGAAGATTGGCCTGATAAATACCATTTCTTAACTGGAAGCTGATGATGGAACTGAAGTTCTCTATATTTATAATATTGAAGAAAAAGTATATAGTGGGGAGTCAATATTTCTGACTTCACAGAATAACCTTCACTAGGTTACTCAAAACAAAATAGAATTATTAGGAGCGCTTATGGGTATGTCTACACTGCAATAAAACACCTGCAGCTGGCCCATGTCAGCTGACTCAGGCCTCTGGTCTTGGGCCATGGGGCTATAAAATTGCAGTGTAGGCATCTGGGCTCAGGCCAGTACTGAGCTCTGGGACCCAGATGGGCCAGCTGTGGGAGTTTTCTTGTAGTATAGACATACCCTATAAGAAGCTAACAAAACTAAATAGTTTCGGCAAATGATTTCAGATGACGTCCAACAGAGACAAATGCAGGAGATACATATTTGGAAGGAATTATTTATTAGTTGTAATCTCTCAGGAAAAAGCATCCTGGTGGAATCTAGACGTTATTTTGAACAAGTCACTGAAAAAGTATTTTTCAATATACAATTCTGATTTAAATAAAATGTTAGGGTGGATTAAGAAGGAAAGATGAATCTGGAGAATATAAAAATGCCATTGTATAAATTTGTAGTAGCTCTTCATTTTTAATACTTTATTCACCTGTAGTCACCTCATTTCTTAAAGAACACAGTAGATTGTTGAAATGGTCCAGAGAAGGGCAATGAAAATCATTAGGGTCAAAAGGAGGTTTCCATATGAGGAGAGATTTGAGACCAGAGGCCATATTTTGATCTCATTTGGAGCAATTCCGCAGATTTCATTGGTGTTACTCTAGATGTACACGAGTGTAAGTGAAATCAGAATCTGGTTCTACAGTAAATTAGGCTAATTTGTGCATGAATGTACGCATGTCCTACTTGTAGCCAATAGGTGGGATTGTTCAGGTGTATCCATTTACTAAGTGCATAAGTGTTTACAGGATCAGGGCTATTTTTTTCTAAATGCCCCCCCCCACACACACACACACACCTTCTTATCAGATGTGGGGAGGCGGGAATGTTTGGTTGGACTGAAAGAAATGATGCCTAAAATCCCAGATGAAGGGGATAGGGGTGAGGAAGGGGAAGACCTAGAGCAGGCCCCTCCTCTTATATCAATGCCTGGAGCAACGTGCATGAGGGAAGGGAAAGGGGTTTCTTTGCCTCCCACTTGTTGGGCAAAGAGGAAGAGCCAGTTTGCTGTGTCCATCCCCCCCCCCCTCCTCAAATTTAGAATTGCCCTGGGCTTTCAGGACAGAGCCATATTGCCTTGATGACTGCCCCTCCCTGCCTCCCTGTAATTGAAGTGTATTTAGCGGTGTTTCCTGGATTCTGTGCGTCTGACTGATTTCCTGTTTTGGGGATCAGGAAGGAATTTTTTCCTGCTGGGTCAAATTGGCAGCAAGCCAGTGGGTTTTTTGCCTTCCATGCAGCATTGTGGAGGCACAGCTGGATTAAAGGAGTAAGAATAGGAGATAATATTAGGAGATAATATGGAAATATTTTGTTTGTCGCCATTTGTGGCTGGTATCCACCACTGCAGATACAGGCTAAAAAGATCTAGCTTCCAGAGGTAAATGAGATCCAGGATTTTGCTTGTGAATCATGTGCCTGTAAGGAGAAGTGTTTGCAAACAGAGGTTGCCTTTGGTGCCTGCTACTCCCCTCACCGGGGGGAGGGTAAGATATTCAGAAGTGAGCTAAAACTTATGGGTTTGGCTGAAAAGGGGCTACCCCAAACTATTGGTTATATGGTGGGAGCCCTGTAACCCTGCACTGAACTCAATTAAATGCCTGGTATGCCCCATTGTTAATTAAATTGCAGCCTGACACTTAAATCCATCCTTGTGTCACTTTCATTCCTAAATGTCCTGAAGAAAATCTGGAAAGACCAATGTGACTCAGGCATGTAACAACAACTAGGACAGCGAAGGCTAACTTCTTTTTACCCTTACCCATCCTACAAGGGAAGGTTCAATGTAATTAAAAGGTAACCACTTAGAATGATAAAATGAAACACTACTCACCCAGTGTTTACGCAATTAATGAGTGAAACTCACTGATGCTGAATGTTGCTAAGACTAAAAGGTCAGCAAGATTCAGAAATGGATGACAGCATTAGGAATAAGAAAAGAATATAAGCTAGTATAAACGGTGTAAAACCCATCAATGCTCATGCCTTGGGGAAGGTCAGGTGCACTATGGGATTTTCCTTCTTCTTCTGAAGCAAGTAGACCATGGTAAGAAATTGGATACCACACTATATGGATCACTGGTTTTTTTCAGTGTAACAATGGCAACATTCCTATATTAAAGCTTCACTGTAAAAAGAAACTTGAAGCACAAATCTAAATATAATTAGCTTGTTAGGGGTGGTTTTTATGAGTCTTATTTTTTTCTCAGCTCCCATCCCCTTTTTTAAAATGTTCCCCAGGGCGTGTCATATAGAGAGAAAAATACTCAATGGAGACCCAAAAGTATCATTTCTGTTTAGTCAGACTTCACTTTGGTCTCTAATGATTTTAGACAGAAGAGCAGATGGAAAGGATTGTTCACTAGTCGGTGCCCTTGCCTCAGAGTTCACCTTAAGTTGTTTTCAGAGATTCTCACCACTTCAGACACATTACTTATTTATAATTTTCACTTTTCCCCCCACTTTGTAGATAATTGCTACTTAATTGATACTGCCTTTATACAAACCTCTACAACAGCTCCCAACAAGACACATTGCTAAATAGGGAAATCATTAAATCTGTGTATATGTTGTGGATTTCCTTCAAAGATGGGTTGGAAATAAGCAAAGTCATTAGTAGTTTATTTGCAGCAGTGTATTTACCAAACGCTCTGTGGAGAATGTGTCAACAGTCAGTATGTAACAGAGCAATTAACACAGTACTTTTGTACTTTTGACTGTTAGCATGGGAGTAAACAGAAGCAGATGTGAAGTGTTTGTGCTGTTAGTATTCACAGACTGTTCTGACATATGCAAATACAACTAATGCTTACAGAGCTTACAGCCCCTATTGTACCATGGCCTTACTACTTACAAGCCCTGGGATAGGAGTGCTACATTTGCACAGTTTGCTATTAATTATTAACAGCCACCTTTTTGTTCTTAAAGTGTAGTAGTAAGGCTCCCCAGATATAGATATTGATAATATTAAGATTATACAGCTTGTTTTAGATACTGTTTTTCAATCTACATAACCCAACCACAAAAAAGGGGGGAAACAAAATTGGAGGGGAAATATTTATTAAAAGCTAGATTTTGAACAGGTCTCATCTGTGAGATCCTGACTCAGATCTTAATATTAAGCCCAATGAAGATGTAGTGGTTAATGTACTAAACTGAATAAAAAAATTTAATTTCTGATTTCTCTCCCTGATACATAACTTTGTAAAGTATCTCCAGTGAAACTAATAAAATAGGCAGCAAATGCCATGATTCTGACCTAATATCTATAAAAGACATATCATATGGTCAAGCTCTCATAAAATCACCTGCACACTGAAAAAAATTAGACATCTGAGGGCTTTGTTTGTACATTTGTTTTATTTTTGAATAAAATATAGATTTTCCCAGTTTATATATGCAGTGTTCATATAGTGCTTTTCATCTTCAGAGCACTGTGCTGACATTTACTATATTAAATAGATAACCATTTGAGAAAATGTAAGTGTTTTTAAATATACATGTGTTTCCAGAATGGTCAGATTAGCCTTGGAAAAGGAAATAAAAGAAACCTATGCAGCACATTTAATGCACTTTAATCTTCCTGTAAGCATAGCTTCCCGAAGAAAAATATTTTGCCTAGAAATTAGTACACACAGACATTAAAGATAACCTGATGATGGATGTGTTAGAGACAAAATGGCCCCTGCAGTTATAGGCTCCATTACTGCAAATGTTTAGGCACATGAATTTCTTTATCAATACTCAGATGAGTAGTCCCATTTTGTTTATCCTCTGTTCAGATCACCAGTAAGGGATCAGGAAGAAATCTGTTCACTGTGAAATAGAATATTTCTCAACCTGATGCATAGTAAAGGGTTTACACCTTCCTAGTAGCATGTTACTTTGACCATTATGCCAACTAAGGCTCCAATCCCCCATTGGGATCTACTACCATAGACACAGCAGCAGCTTATGTGGAATCCCATTGATGTCAGTGAAAATCCATACAGGTGCAGGAATCCATCTACCCCTGGGTAAAATCCAACATCCATTTGAATCAAAGCATACCTTTCAATTGATTTCAATAGGCCCTGGATTAGGCACTAAAAGAGAATATTGATAAAGATGGATCTCAGTCAGTTCTGGTAGGTTAATTTCTATGTTCTGACAAACATTTTGATTGTTTTTTTTATTTTTTGTATATTGTTTTATATTTCAGCCCTGAGGATAGATGGGCTTTTTTGTTTGACTAAAGCACCTAACAGAATTTTTGCTCTTAGATATATTTGTTTATTAAATAAAATTGTTGGGGATTTTTGTTCTTTTAGAGTTCAGAAGGCATGGGCATTCCAATAATTGATTCCAGAAAGCTTTTCTCTCATTCAGGAGTCTATGTGAGACAATCATTTTGATATAAAGAAATACCTCTCAGTTTTTCTTGACTGCTTTTCCTGGTTTGAAAAATATGCTCCAATAAGTGTAAAGAAATGAAGAGCAGATGGTATGAAGGTTAGTAAGGCTGGTTAAAGTTCATCTCATTCAACATCGTTCTGTCAATTGGCCATCTTATTCCTTAAATCAGGCAGCTGTTTAAATCTCAAACACTTTGGAAGTAAATATTTATCTTGTAAGCATTTATTGATATTGTATACAGTGGTGGACTGTTGCCAAAACAAATGCAGTATATCAGTTCATCTGTAGATCAGTTCATTCCAAATGGCCTTAGAAACATGTTGTTCTACAAATCCCTGCCCTTCAGGACGGGGATCCACATTACTCCAAGTTTCTGATATACCTTCCCCCCACGCCCCCAATACTGGGACCTTGAGTTTTGTTCACTTTATGTCATGTTTCTTCTTAAATCCATCCCTGAGTGTATATAAAAGTTAGATTATCTGCTACACCTCTGAATAAAAAAAGGCAACATTTTCAATTACTTTGCTTATATAAGAATGCGATTAACACTAGCTACATGATATAGGGGCAGTCAGTACATTATGCATGGAATCTATCTTCCCTGGGCCAAATTTAGAGGCAGTGAAAATAAGTGTAAACTATTTGTTGGTAAAAGAGTAAAAGGGAGTGTAAATTAAAGAAGGGAAAGAATGTAGCAGAATAAAACTAGTAAGAGGCAGGTATGAAGGTATAAGATAAAGTAGTTAGCTGCTTTTCCAGATGTTCCCTTCTTCCATCAATTAATGTGTGGCATCCACTAAAATATATATATATATATGTAGATCAGGAAGTTTATCATTTTGGGAAAGCACTCAAGAGTCCAGATGATCTTCCAAAGCCGATCTAAACTTTTGGGCGCACAACACTCAGAACTGAGTGTTCAGATTTTTGATACATCCTGCTTTTAATTGTTCAGGGCAGCCTTTATTGTTTTACTTTGAAATTTAAATTAGTCATCTCCCTCTTTTCATGCCCTACTCCACTTTTAAACAGGCTCTCTTCTTGAAAAATGTAAGAACATAAGAATGGCCATACTGTATCAGACAATAGTCCATCTAGTCCAGTATCCTGTCTGACAGTGGCCAGTGGGAGATTCTTTAGAAATAATTAACAGAACAGGGCAATTATCGAGTAATCCATTCCCTGTCATCCTAGCCCAGCTTCTGTCAGTCAGAGGTTTAGGGACACCAAGAGCATAAGGTTGCATCTCTGACCATCTTGGCTAATAGCCATTAATGGACCTATCCTCCAGGAACTTATCTAATTCTTTATGGAATCCAGTTATACTTTCGCTCTTCACAACATCTTCTGACAATGAATTATCCAAGTTGACTGTGCATTGTGTGAAGAAGTACTTCCTTACGTTTGTTTTAAAACTGCTGCCTATTCATTTCTTTGGGTGTGGTTCTTATGTTATGTGAAGGGGTAAATAACACTTCCCTATTCACTTTCTCCACACCAGTCATGATTTTACAGACCTCTATCATATCCCCCCTTAATTGTCTCTTTTCTAAGCAGAACAGTCCCAGTCTTTTTAATCTGTCCATATATGGAAGTTGTTCCATACCCCCTATCATTTTGGTTGCTCTTCTCTGTACTTTTTCCAATTCTAATATGTCTTTTTTGAGACGGGGTGACAAGAACTGCATGCAGTATTCAAGGGGTGAGCATACCATGGATTTATATAGTGGCATTATGACATTTTCTGTCTTATTATCTATCCTTTTCCTAGTGGTTCCTAACATTCTGTTAGTTTTTTTGACTGCTGCTGCACATTTACCTGCTGTTTTCAGAGAACTATCCACTATGACTCAAAAAATTCTTTCTTGAATGGTAGCAGAGAGACCTGGTGGGGGAGGTAATATCTTCATGGGGCCAATCTTCTGTTGGTGAGAGAGACAAGCTTTAGAGATTACACAGATCTTTTCTTTAGGACTGGGGAAAGCATTCAGAGTGTCACAGTTAAATACAAGGTGGAACAGATTGTTCAGCATAAGTAGTTAACACATATTTCAAGGGAGCATTCAAAGTGAAATGGCCCATTAACACTTCTCACTCATGACTGAGGGTATGGCTACACTTACAAATCTGCAGCGCTGGTCGTCCAGCTGTGCAGGGCCAGCGCTGGTGTGTGGCCACACTCACAGCTACCAGCGCTGGTGTGTGGCCACATTTACAGCATTTGCAGCGCTGTTGGGAGTGATGCATTATGGGCAGCTATCCCAGCATTCAAGTGGCAGCAACGTGCTTTTCAAAAGAGTGGGGTGGGGTGGGGCGTAGTGTGACAGGGAGCGGGGGAGAGAGAAAGAGTGGATTTTTGGAGCCAACACTGTGTGTTACCTTCCTGCCTTGAACAATCAGAACATGTTCCCGATCCCTTACCCTTAACTCTTAACTGCAAACAGCCTGCAGCCAACGGACTCCCTCTCTCCCCTCTGCCCCATTTCTGTCAAGCAAACACTCACTCCCTGCCTGCCTCATTATCTCATTTGATTGTTCACAGCCATTGATCACAGCAAATAGGAGCTGTGTTTGTAGATAAGCAGCTCCGGGATCAACGGATCAATGGAGCTACGGAGCTCCGAGTTCACAACAAAACAAAGAGAGGCTGCATAACAAAACAAAGACAGTAATTTATAAAAGCATTCTGGGATATCTGCTAATACTCTGGAGGCCAATAACAGCGCTGGTGTGTGGCCACACTTGATGACCAGCGCTGCAGCACCAGCGCTGAAATCTTTATTCCCCATGCTGAGCCAGGTGTACGGCCAGCGCTGCAGCCAGGGAGTTGCAGCACTGGATGTGCCCTGCAGGTGTGGACACTTACTAATTGCAGCGCTGGAAAGCCTCCACCAGTGCTGCAACTCGCAAGTGTAGCCATGCCCTGAGTCATGAGGAGCTAGATGGGAGGAGGGAACTGGTGGAGAGGGAGGTGGCTAATGGGTTATAAATTGTTGTACTAAGCCAAGGATTCTCAAACTGGGGGTCAGGACTCCTCAAGGGGTCGCAAGGTCATTACATGGGGGGTCTCGAGCTGTCAAGCTTCACCCCAAACCCCGCTTGCCTCCAGCATTTATAATGGTGTTAAATATATTAAAACGTGTTTTTAATTTATAAGGGGGGGGGTCGCACTCAGAGGCTTGTGATGTGAAAGGGGTCACCAGTAAAAAAGTTTGAGACCCACTGTACTAAGCCATAAATCTAGTGTTTCTATTCAGTCCGTGATTTTTAGTTATGAATTTAAACTCCCAGGCTCATCTTTTGAAGGTGTTGTGCAGGTTTCCTTTGAGGCTGAGGGGTCAGATATAGAGTGATTGTTTTGTGAAAAGCATTCACCCACAGGTGTTTTTTTTTCTTTTATCACCCCCCACAACACACTTTTCAAGATTCAGGGGTCCTACACATGCATATCACAATATGTGCTATATTTCATTCAGTGCATTCAGGCCCCATTAACTACTATGTGGGTGAAATGCAACAATCACTACACTCTTGGATGAACTTCCACAGGAAAATGATAAAAGACAAAAACCACCATATCACCTGTGTGTGAATGCTTTTCACAAAGCAATCACTCTATAGCTGACCTCTTAGTCCTCAGCCTCAAAGGAAATCTGCACAACAAAAGATGAGCCTGGGAGTTTAAATTCATAACTTTTGCTAGATTCTAAAAATCATGGACTGAATAGAGACAATGGATTTATGCTTTATTACAACAATCTAAACCGCACTAACCACCTCCTCCTGCAGCCTCTCCCAGTGAGAAACCTGATCCGAAGCCCTCTTACTAGGCATGTAATGCCTTGCCAGTTGTCAAAGTCTATAAGCCCCCTGCCTACATTAGCATGAAGTTGAATGAGAAGAGCCCAACATATTCTGCAATCCTACTACCCTAGTGCTTGAATTGAGCAGATTAAATGCTTCTGCTCTTCGAGGAAGTACATGTCAAGAGGAAGAGTTATATTCTATGGTGAAAAGGCATAACAGGAATCAATGTCTGGAAGTTAAAGACCGACAAATACAAATTAAAAATAAGGGCCTTTTTTTTAATAGTGAGGGCAGTGGTGAGCTGCAGCCGGTTCACACCGGTTCGCACGAACCGGTTGTTAAATTTAGAAGCCTGTTTAGAACCAGTTGTTCCTGGAGGGACAACTAGTTCGAAAAGGGCTTTTAAATTTAACATAAGCTCTAGCAGCTCTCTACCCTTCCCCCGGCCCCAGCTCACCTTACTCCGCCTCCTCTTCTGAACGCTCCTCCGGCTTCTCCTCCCCCTCCCCAGCTTCCCGCGAATCAGCTGTTTGCGCGGAAAGCCTGGGAGGGCTGAGAAGGAAGCAGCGGCTTCCACCAGGTGATCTGGGGCCGGGGGGATGGGGGGTGGGGGCACCAGCGGGAGGAGGGCTCCAGGCGCCGTGCCACCCGGCGAGGTCGTGGCGGGACTCTGGGGCCAGGCGGCGCGGCTCCTACCCCCCCGGTCCAGCTGCGACCTCACTGGGCTGGGCGGCTCAGCTCCTGCCCAGCCCCTGGGTCCGATCCCGACCTTGGCCGGGCAGCGCGGTTCCTGCCCGGCCGCCGGGTCCGATCCCGACCTCGGCCGGGCGGCTCCTGCCCGGCCCCCGGGTCCAGCCCCGACCTTGGCCGGGTGGCTCCTGCCCGGCCCCCGGGTCCAGCTCCGACCTCGGTCGGGTGGCGCGGCTCCTGCCCGGCCGCCGGGTCCGGCCCCGACCTCAGCCGGGCGGTGCGGCTCCTGCCCGCGTCCGGCCCCCCGGTCAGGGCAGGCAGCACGGCTCCTGCCCGGCGTCCGGCCCCCCGGGTCCAGCCCCGACCTCGGTCGGGCGGCGCTGCTCCTGCCCAGTCCCAGGTCTGGCCCCAATGTCGGCGGAGTGGTTCCGGTCCCAGCCCCAGCCCAGCTGGCCCCCATCTCCAGGCAGCATGGTAAGGGAGCAGGGAGGGCATGTTGGATAGAGGGCAGGGGAGTTGGCGGGGTGGATTAGTGTCGGAGCAGTCAGAGGGCAGGGAACAGGGGGATTGAACGGGGGCAGTCAGAAAGGAGCAGGGGTTGGATGGGGTAGTGGGGGGCAGTTAGGGGTAGGGATTCCAGGGACAGGGACAGAGAGAAGGGGTGGTTGGATGGGGTTGGGGTCCCGGGGTGCCATCAGGAATGAGAGAAGGGGTTGGATGGGGTGGCAAGGGGCAGTCAGGGGACAGGGAAGGGGGGTGGACAGGGCACGGGTCCTGGGGTGGGGTGGCTGTCAAGGAACGTGGGGGGGTTGGATGGGGCAGGAGTCCGGGGGGGCATGACCCCTCATGGGGTGAGGAGGAGGGAACCGGTTGTTAATATTTTGGCAGCTCATCACTGAGTGAGGGTGATTAACCATTGCAACTAACTACCAAGGTAAGTGGTGGATTCTCCATCTCTTGATGTCTTCAATCAAGACTGGATGCCTTTCTGGAAGATATATTTTAGTCAAACAAGTTAATGGACTCAATATAGGGGTAACTGGGCGAAATTTAATGGCCTGTGTTGTACAGGAAGATGATCTAATGGTCCCCTCTGGCTTCAAAACCTATGAATCTATGAATGTATAATGGAAAGATTTATAGAACAAGAAGTTATTTCAAGAAAACTGTCCAATCTCTTGCCACCATAGTTCAGCGGTTACCTCATTCCTTTTCTCTTAGTTTCCTTTATTCCTTTACATATGTTCAACTTTCATTTTCTTACAATTGTCAATAATCTTTTCTCGTTGTGTTTGTTTTTCATGTTTTCCCTCAAACAATTGTAGTATAACTTTCACTCATTTAACTTTCTTTCTCTTTCATGATCACTTTTATTTGATTGTCTTTTGTTGTAATTTATATCTGATTCCCACTGATTTTTTCCCCATTTACAAATATGTAACAAATTAGTCATGATCCCCCTGGTTTATTTTCATTCTGGTTTACCTGGAGTTTATTCCCGGTTGCCAAGGTTTCTATACTAACACAAATTGTATCTATTCTTGCTCTTGCAAATGCCAATTTAAAAAAAAAATTACATCCTTCAAATCATGGGTTTTTTTTCATGTAATTTGAAGCTCAAAATTCATCTGCCATTTCGAAAAGATTTGACCATTATTCCAAAAAATACAATACAGAGAGCAGGATTGTTATCCAACAGAAGCCATTCTATTGTGGAAGGGGGAATCAACATTTAGACTGATTACTGCAGAAAATGCACCATATTAATGAAATATGCTATTGGAAACATGTTCGTTTATACACTAGTATCTTTCATTTTTTTTGCATTTTGTTCTCCTTTTCTGTTTATACAGGTAAAACTCACATCTAGGCCCACCCCCACCACTCCTTTTTAAAAAAAAATTATTATTAGTGACCTCTTTCATGTCATACAAAAGCAGTCAAGGACTTGTCCACACAGGAAAGGCATTTTGGAATAAGGTAGGGTTGAATTTAAAGCAGAACAACTCCATAAATGGAAACTCTAATTCTTGAATAAGAGTGCATTTTTCCACTTCCAGAACAAGAATATCCACACACAAAGTTATTCCAGTATAACTCCATGTGTACACAAGCCCAAAGGATATCTTCCTCATCCATCACTCCAACCACTAAGGATACGTCTAAACTGTGATAAAAAGTGGCTAGCCCAGGTCAGCTGACTCAGGCTCACGGGGCTCGGGCTGCAGTATAAAAATGGCAGTGAAGACATTTGGGCTCAGGCTGGAGCACGGGCTCTGAGACCTTTCCCCACTTTTAGCCTGTACTATACAGATTTCACAGGGGAGCCCAGCATTTCTCCAACTGTGGGGCCTGACCCAAAAGGCAATTGCAGGGGGATGGCAAAGTTATTTTAGGGGAGGTTGAGTATTGCCACCCTTACTTCTGTGCTGCCTTCAGAGCTGGGCGGCTAGAGAGCGGCAGCTATTGGCCAGATGCCCAGTTCTGAAGGCAGCACCCCACCAGCAGCAGCACAGAAGTAAAGGTGGCAATCACATGTGCCAAGTTTCTAATCTGCCGGGGAGTGCTACCCCCCGGCTCCACTCAGGGCACACCCATACTCTACCCCTTCCCCCAAGGCCCCACCCCTGCCCTGCTTCTTCCCACCCCTGCTCTGCCCCTGCTGCTGCCTCTTCCCCACCTCTTCCCAACCCCACCCTGCCCCTTCCCCACCAGTTCCGCACCCTCCCCTGAGCACACGTGCATCCTCTCTACTCCCCACCAGTGCCTTCAGATATCACAAAACAGCCAATCCACAGCGGGCGGTAGGTGCTGGGAGGGATGGGAAGGTGCTGATCTGTGGGGCCCGCCGGTGGGCAGGAGGTACTGGGGGAGGCACTGATAGGGGGGCTGCCAATGGGTGCTTAGTACCCACCATTTTTTCCCCTGGGTGCTCCAGCCCCAGAGCACCGATGGAGTCAGCACCTATGGTGGCAATACCATACCATGCCACCCTTACTTCTGCACTGATGCCTTCAGAGTTGGGTGCCTGGAGAGTGGCGGCTGCTGCCTGAGGGCCCAGCTCTGCAAGCAGCAGCACAGAAGTAAGGGTGACAATAGGATACCTTGCCATCCTTGCTTCTGCGCTGCTGCTGATGGCAGCTCTGCCTTCAGATCTGGGCTCCGTGGCAGCAGCCACTGCTCTCCAGCTGCCCAGCACTGAAGGCGGCGCCACCGCCAGCAGCAGCACAGAAGTAAGGCTAGCAGTACCTCAACCCTGCTACAATAACCTTGAGACCCCCTCACACACACAATTCCTTTTTGGATCAGGACCCCTACAATTACAACACAATGAAATTTCAGATTTAAATAGCTGAAATCACAAAATTTACGATTTTTAAAATCCTATGACCAAAGTGGACTGTGAATTTGGTAGGTCCCTACTAATCACATAAACCTAGTATTCTTTACAAAAAATCAAACCCATTTCTTACAATTAATCAACTACATTCTGTGTCACTACAGGGTGAGAATCTCACCCCCACTCCCGCCTCTGTACATGATGTGAAATGTCTGGCATAGCATAAAGGTGCTCTACAAGCCCATATCCAGCTGAGGGAGGATTCCCCCAATGCAGACCTGGTGGAGACCCCTTTGCAAGTCCAGATATAGGGTGTGTGCAGAGGCAGGACCAGGGAGAAGAGGGGCATTTATGGGATGAAACCATAGCATAGAACACTATGGAGATTCCAGGCAATGCTGCAGCCCACAGGGCAGTTCCAGGATGTTGCTGTAACTTTCATTCCCCCAGGTCTGTCCAGGTTATGCTGGGGCCCCAGAAGAGTTGAGAAATGGGAAGACTTAAAATCAGCTTAAAAATCACCATCGCCCCCATTCCCCCTATGCTGCAAGTTCTCTGCTTTTTAACACAGAATCTCACCTACAATGTATGTCCGAATGAGATTGCGGTTCGTTCAAGCTTGGTATTGAGTGAGGAAAAGACAGGCAGGACCAGGGTAACACTGAAAAGCCAAGTGGCTGCGTTTATTTAGGGGATAATTACAACTTGGGCTGGGGGAGTAGGCAACTTTGGCTGGGATGGTATCAAAAGTACAAACACACCCCAAAACACAGTAACAATACACTTTATACTGCTCACCACACCACACCAAATAGGCAGACACACCAATCACACAAGATGGGAATCGGGTTCGTCAGAGCGATGCCCGGTGCAAACACAGAAAAGAGACCCACAGGCCACTGCCTCAGCCACCCTTGCTTTCACACAGAGGGTAAACCCAGACTGTGGTGCTGCTGCAGGGCAGATTCCACTCACTCAGACCCGCGGGACTGGGGACCCCTTGGTCAGCCTAGCTACCCTAAGAGGCAGCTCCCCAGTTAAACACACACACACTGGACACAGACAGAGCAGTGATTCAAACACATAAAACAGTTTGCAATTAACAATTCAATAACAAGTAGAACAATTATACAAGCTAGCTAAGCAATTGTGCAATTCTGAGCTCACTAATACAATCCTGATATCCTGAGTAGATATTTGGTACCAAGTTAGGGAGGTGAAAAAATAAGAGCATATCAAAAGCAAATACCGCACTCCAGGCGCAGCTGACCAGCAGAACAGACACCAGAAGCATGAGGGAGCTGAGGGATCGGGTCCAAACACGAGATCCAAGCGATATGACGAGTGCACTTTACCGGAGGAGACCTGGCGAGCAACGGATCAGGTCCTTCAGCTAACACGCGGATGCTCCACACAAATTTTGGGGGGAAACCTAGTTTTACAGAAGGGTCTCACTCCCTCGTGTCAGCATCTGATTGGCTCCCTGGTCCCTCCTCCCTTCAGGTTTCGAGCTGTTGCCACCCCACGTCGGAAGGATTTGCACACGGCACACTGGAGTATCTGGGCAGAATTAGGTCTCTGTATACAGTACTCTGGAGTTGCTGGGCAGAACTAGCCTGACCTCCAGACGACCGACCCAAAAAAAACAGGTTGCTGGGCAGAATCAGGCCTTCATACACAGAACTAGCCTGACCTTTAGACGACTGACCCAAAAAAAACAGGAAAGTACACACAGCACTTTAGTGTTGCTGGGCAGGATTAGGTCTCTGCCCTCTTCTGTGCAACAAGAAACTGGTCCAAGATGGAGGCTGCCTTGTCCTTTTAACAGGACAAGATGGCCGTGGACTGACAATTGGCCATACAGAGCCATAACTATGCATCGGATTGCGACAATGTATAGGAGCATTATATATGGGAAGTTGCTACCAATGAATAGAATCTAGGAATTGTAGAAAATTGACAAGGGAAGCAAAAAGATACAAGGAGAAATCTATGGCTAGAAGAATTAAGAACAATAAAAAGAGTTTTCTGAGGTATATTAGGAACAAAAGGAATCCTAGTCTCTGTTTGCCAGAAGCTGGGAATGGGCAACAGGGGATAGATAACTTGATGATTACCTGTTCTGTTCATTCCATCTGGAGCACCTGGCTTTGGCCACTGCCAGAAAACAGGATACTGGGCTAGATGGACCTTTGGTCTGACACAGTATGGCCATTCTTCTGTTCTAATGATTGTATTGGTTCATTTACTAGGTGGAAATGATAGAATGTTCATAATAATGCAGAAAAGGTAGAAGTAGTTAATAAATATTTCTGTTTAGAAATCACATGATATATTCATATCATATGATGTCAATGAGATTTTTTCCATTCTAACAATAACTGCAGAGGATGTAAAACAGCTGCTATTAAAGTCAGATATTTTAAAATCAGCAGGTTTAGATAACTTGCATCCAAGAGTTTTAAAAGAGCTTGCCAAAGAGCTCACTGTATCTTTACTGTTAATTTTTAATAAGTCTTGGAACACTCATAAATTTCTAGAGAACTAGACAAAAGTTATTGTTATGTCAGTGTTTTAAAAAGATAAATGGGATGACCTGGGTAATTATAGGCATGTCAGCCTGACCTCAGTCTCAGGCAAAATAATGGTAGGGCTGATATGAGACTCAGTTAATAAAGAATTAAAGGAGGGTAATATAATTAATATCATCACCATGGGATTATGGAAAATAGACCCTGATACCCTTTTTGATGCGATTACAAGTTTGGTTGATAAAGGTAATCATGTTGATGTAATATATTTAGATTCTGTAAGGCATTTTACTTGGTATCACATGATATTTTGATTAAAAACCAAGAATATAAAATTATCATGGCACACATTAAATGGATTAAAAGCTGGTTAACTGATAGGCCTCAAAATGTAATTGTAAATGGGTAATCATCATTGAGCGGCTGTGTTTCTAGGAGTTCCTTCACGATCGGTTCTTGGCCCTATGTTATTTAACATTTTAATCAATGACCTAAGAGAAGAAAATATAAAATCATCACTGATAAAGTTTGCAGATGACACAAGATGGGGATAAAGCTTGATGAATAATGAAGAGAATAGGTGATTGAGGCAGAGTGATCTGGATCATTTGATAATCTGGGTGAAGCAAAAAGTGTATTTCAGTATGGCCAAATGCAATGTCATAAATCTAGAAACAAAGTATGTAAGCAATACTTACAAAATGTGGGACTCTATCCTGGGAAGAATAGTGACTCTGGAAAAGATAAGGGGGTCGTGATGAATAATTGTCTCAACATGAACTCCCAGAGTGACACCATGTACAAAAGATGCAATCCTTGGATGTCCAAAGGGAGGTTGTATTACTTCTGTATTTGGTACTGAAGCAACCACTGCTGGAATACAGTGTGTAGTTCTGGTGTCCACAATTCAAGAAGGATATTGATAAGTTGGAGAGGGTTCAAAGAAGAGCCACAAGAAAGAGTAAAAGTTTGGAAAACATGCTTTATATTGAGAAATCAAGGAGCTAAATCTTTTTAGCTTAACAAAGAGAAGAATAAGTGGTGACTTGATTAGTCTATACATATCTACATAGGGAACAGAAATGTGACAATAAAGGACTCTCCAAACTAGCAGCTGCACATTTTAAACAGTGAAGGTAATTAACCATTTTAACAACTTACAAGAGATATGGTGGATTCTCCATCTCTGGACATTTTTACATCAATACTGGATGTTTTTCTAAAAGTTGTGTTCTAGTTCAACCACAGCAGTTGTACCTGAAGCAGGGATTAATTCAGGGAGTCCTATGGCTAAGGTTAAGATTCTGTCACAGTTGCTTTTAGTAAAAGTCAGGGACAGGTCGCGGACAATAAACAAAAATTCATGGAAGCCCACGACCTGTCCCTGACTTTTACTAAAAATACCCGTGGGGGAGGGGAGAGAGGGAGAAATAGAGTGCTGCTGGAGGCTTGCAGCTCTTCCTGCTGCTCCTGCGGCAGGGACTGACTGCCACTGCTCTAGCCCAGTGGTTCCCAAACTGGGGTTCGTGAACCCCTGGGGGTTCATAAAATGTTACAGGGAGTTCTTGAAAAAAAATTCCCTAATGGCGGCCAGAGCTGTCCCTAGGGACCCTGGGCAGCATGGACCCAGCAGCCCAGAGCCCCTAGACTTCCAAGAGCTAAGCAGATCAAAGCAAGCGTATCTATCACACTGAGGGTTTGGCTATGCTTGCAGCTGTACAGCGCTGAGAGTTAAAGCTGTCTTCGTACAGCTGTGTAGGGAAAGCGCTGCAGTGTGGCCACACTGACAGCTACCAGCGCTGCAGTGTGGCCACATTTACAGCATTTGCAGCGGTGTTGGGAGTGGTGCATTATGGGCAGCTATCCCAGCGTTCAAGTGGCTGCAACGTGCTTTTCAAAAGAGGGGGGTGGGGTGGAGTGTGACAGGGAGCGTGGGGGGGAGAGAGAGAGAGTGGAGTTTTGGAGCTGACACTGTGTCAGCTCCCTGCCTTGCAAATTCTAAGGACTTGAAGATACACAGCACCAACCTTCAATCATTTTAAAAGTTTCGACCCCTTCTCCCACCCCTCTCTCATTCACTAAATGCAAATAGCCTTCAGACCAGATAAGCAGCTGCTCCAGAAAGGACCCCCCTCCTCCCTCACTCCGTGCTGCTTCTCTCCTCAAGCAAACACTAGGGGATCCCCCCTCCCTGCCTCTGCTCGAGCAAACAGTAGCTGTGTTTGTTTTAGATAAGCAGCTCCAGGAGCCCTGAGTTCACAACAAAACAAAGAGAGGCATCACAATAAATCAAAGTGTGTTATCTTTACTTAAAAAGCATTATGGGAAGCTTCCGGAGGTCAGTTACAGCGTAGTAAGATTAATCACTGTTTACACTGTCACCCCAGCGCTGCAAGAGCAGCGCTATAGTCGTTATTCCCCAGGCCAAGGTGGAGTACAGCCAGCGCTGTAGCCAGGGAGATACAGTGCTGTATGTGCCTTGCCAGTGTGGATGGGGAGTAAGTTACAGCACTGTAAAGCCACCACCAGCACTGCAACTCTCCAGTGTAGCCAAGCCCAGAGGAGATTTAAACTTCAAGAATCCTTATAAGAAATGGAAAGGGGAGGTAGATATTTTTTTGCTGTTATTAAAATTAAATAGGCAGCTAGTGTTGTTTTTAAAGGTATTGTTGCAACATGTGTTCATAGATCATTAGAGTTGGAAGGGACCTCAAGAGATCATCTAGTCCAACCCCCTGCTCAAAGCAGGACTAATTCCCAAATCCCTAAATCGCCCCCTGAAGGATTGAACTCACAACCCTGGGTTTAGCAGGCCAATGCTCAAGCCACTGAGCTATCCCTCTCCCCATTGCTGCTTCCCTGGACTGCTCAAGACCTGAATGCTTGTATAGGAGGCACTCTTTCAGTTGGCTTCTTAAATACCTTCATGCTGTTTCACGTCTGATACTCCTTGATGAAACATAGGAGCTTTGTCTTATAACAGGTTTATTCAAAGTGATATAAGCTACGAAAATGAGATCTTGGAAGCGTGTTGCCATTCTCATAATGTAATAAAAATACTGTAATGATAATTAATAATAAATAGTGTGTAATAAGCATGTCATAAAAACAAATGTTATGTTTCCAAGATCACTGCTTTTATAATTCATACTCAGGTAAAGGAGAAAATCCCTGGAAATATTCATTTTTAGGAGGAGGTTCATGAGACTTGACATTTTAGTGAAAGCGGTTCACAGGTTGTTAAAGTCTGGGAACCACTGCTCTAGCCCCAAGGGGGATGAACCAATGCCAGCCAGCCGCTGCTCTGGCAAGCCCAGGGCTGGCCACCAGCCAGCTGCTCCGCTGGCCCTAGGGCTGAACACCACTCAGGAGGTCAGAGTATATAAATATCATTAATTAGTTTTCTTCATGTATACTTCTGAGCTATATTGGTTGGATTTGGTCATGTGGTGGTTTAAGCGACATGGGATTCATTCTGTTCGGCTGAGGCTGTCCAATGGGCTTAGAAGGGTCATAAGAAGACATTTTGTCTATATACTTAATTTTTATTATTTTAATTTATTTTCCATTTTTAAACAAGTACAAATAATAGAAAGGGAAGTATATGAAACCATGATCCAACAATAGATTACTTTTGAGGCATTTCCTGATCATTTATTCCCTTTTACTTTGTGTATTTTGGAGCCCACAGAAGTTGATGTCCTGTTAGACTAGTGCTACTTTGAAACATTTTTCGCCACTTTTAAAGGACAAATGTATCCTCTCCTGCTGCCATTGAAGTTAATAACAAAATTCCCATTGACTCCAATGCAAGCACGATCAGAGCTCTAGTTATTAAGATATATTGCAGTTGATTTTTTTCTTTCAGTACTCAGATCTCCCCAGAGCTGTTTATTTTGGGGAAGTGTTTGATTTTTCTTGCTTGTTCGCCATTTATGGTTAACTAGTTATTTTCAGAATGTTGGAGGTGTGTGTTATGCTCTGGGTGACCAGATGTCCCAATTTTATAGGGACAATCCCGATTTTTGGGTCTTTTTCTTATATAGGCTCCTATTACCCTCTACTCCCTGTCCCGATTTTTCACATTTGCTGTCTGGTCACCCTACTTATGCTCAACATACTGAGACCAAGTCACAGAATCTATGTAAAGAGACAGATTTATATTCTGCAAAATATACATCTATTTGATTTATGATTTAAGGATGTACAATATCAGTGAGCTGGTTTGAAAACCGGCAGAGTTCACGACTCTGATTGAAGTTGCGAAGCAGAATTTTGCATGTTAAACAAAGTTTAATGATATAATATAGTGATTAGTAGCAGCTGGGTCCTCATCTATCACATAGGACCATAGTATCCAGTAAAACATCTAAAAAATTTCTAGGCAAACATGAGGACCAGACTTTAAATATTCAACAATACCTGTTCTCACATAGCGTTTTTAACCTGTGGATCTCAAACACATTACAAGGAAGGCAAGTAACTGTACCTACATTTTACAGATGGAAAAACAGAGGCACAGAAAGTTGAAGCGACTTGCTTAAATTCAACCAGCTGGACAGAACCCAGGTCTCCTGAGTCCAAGTTCAGTGCCCTAGCTACTGTTTTTCATATTTTGCATACTTAGTGCATAGCTTTGATCCCTTGGAGTACATCTACACTGAAGTCAGGAAGTTTGACTGCACAACATGCAGGCATGTTTAATCTAGATCAATGCTAGTTTAAGTATGCCTGCACCTGGTGCAATCACAAATCCTGTTTGCACTGTAGATGTACCCTTGGTCATCTACATACCTGACGGTGCCTGAAATTCAATTATTTACATCCCTGCTATTCTTCATTAAGAACAGTAAAAGCAAATCTCTGAATCTGTACTGTGCCTTAAACATTGATGTCCTGATTCTGCCATCTTTACTATCGTTGAATAGCCCCATTGATTTCCAAAGGTACTACACAGTGTGTGTAAGAATGTCAGAATCTGACTGTAAGGGTCTAGATCCAATTGATTTCAGTGGCAACTAAGCTCTTAAATACCTTTGAGGTTCTGGGCCTAAGTGACCTAAATTTCAGCCACAAATATTTGCAGGCCCAGAAGCATTGTTACAGCTTGCTCCCTGGGATGTGTTATTTTTTGCTAATGTAGATTAGAACACAAGATGTAACAAAGTATTTTATATTATTTTATATATTTATATATTTGCAAAACTAACATCAGGCCATTAGACATGATAGGCAAATTGAGTGTTTTGATGCCTGATATCATAAAAGAAGTTCACAGACTGATGTGCGGGGAAGCGAAGAGGGGTAACTGGGATCCAATACCTCCTAATGAATCTATAATGAATAATATTATTTACATGCTAATGCCATGTTTTGAGTTTCACTGTGTGCTTTAGTCATGTAATGTAGCACGCTAGTTTCACTAGAACCATAGTTCAAATCTAATTGAGAATATTCATAACAGTAGTGCCTGATTCCAACATTAGTGAGACATCCACTATTCTGGGATCATGAAATAGGCATTTTATGGGTCATCAGTTATGTCATACCTGAGATAATTTTCTTATTCTTTGATAGTTTCAGATTCAAAGTGGCAATAAGAAACTCCAGACATTTCAATGGGAGTGTTTGAAGCTAAGTGGCATAAATTCAGCCTCATGCCTCGCAGCATAGTTTGGGTATAAAATACTCCTTCAGAAAGATCTGAAATACCGTATCACTAAATTATACTATGTGTATAATGTGGAATCAATGTGGGTTCAATTTAGTTGCTTGTCACCATGCTACAAATATTATTTGTATCATGCATCTCAAAGAAAAATACTTGTTTCATTATAATCTATCTAAATATCAAGAATCACTATTCTGAAAAGCATAGAATTTCTCAATGGATCCTTGATGACTTCATTTTCATTAAGAACTTTAACATTTATCTCTTTGTTTTATGCCTGTTACATAGAATTATAGTCCCCTGTAGACACAGTAGATTAGGGATTATAAAATCAATGTGGTGTAAATCCATTGTGCCCGCATTTTCAAACCATCTTACAGAATGAAAAAAAGGTAGCTGGACCCTGACCTACAATGTGGGACCACGTTACCCAGCAGAATAATCTCTACAAGAGCTGCTAACTCGACAGCCTGTGTAAAGTTAGATAAGGGGTGATCTTAATGTTCACTGAGTCTATAAATAATTATTCAGCTCACCAGGCAAGGTAACACTGCACTCTGCAGGACTTAATTCAGATGATTCAGTATGAGTCAGAAAATATTTGATTTAACTGCAGTTTTATTTAGTTTAAGATTCCAACTATGGTTCATATACAGTAGTCTTCCCTTAAAACCAAATAAGTATACCCTGGAATACTTGAGTCTCAAATCATTATAAAACCCAATGCACCTGTGTATGAAAATACACTATATTTCTGTATTTTGAAATACCTATTATTTAGGTATTGTGTATATCCACTGAATATGTATTTCTGTACTATACCGTGAAGTCCATCTCTAGGTGAAAAAATTCTGTTACGTTTTTAAAACTCTCATGGATCACAGAGCTCTGCAGCTTTATTCTATGTTGACAAGAGGTGAAGATGACAATTACCCCAAGAAAGACCATTCTTTTATACCTTCCAGCCTAAACTTGCATAACAAAAAGGCTTGGATAGTTCAGAGATGGTTTAGATAAGTATGAGTCTATCCAAACTGAATAAAACCTCTGATTCTTTTGAGATTCACTCTTCACCTGTGCTCAGGTCTGTATAATCACACACACACACACAATGTACATGCTATGTACAATAAGCTGCTTCAGATATGTGATTTATTTCTGTGTCGGGGTGGCTTAAGTCAACATGAATTTTAGTGCCGGAAATGAAATCATATCCCAACAACCTTGCTATTAGTAATCCTTCCACCTTTTAAAAATATGCGACTCTGGAGGAAAACCAGAGCAGTAGCATGGCCAATGTTGCCACTATTGAATGTTGAGGAAGTCACGCTGAGAATACTGAGAGCCCAAAAATATACAGTTTAGTTTATGGGGAAAAGTGCTTACTATGGATTTTTTATTATTAACTTGTAAAGACAGTTTTGAAATTGTTTGCATAGTGAATTTGGTGTTATTTACTAAAGCACACAAATGTTTTACAATGTACTTTATTGGGGACTTAAAATATCCACCTGCATACTGGGCCATTACACTAACCAATAGGGTCCTTAGAGAGACAAATATCGGTGTCATTGTTTGGGGTAATATTGCATGTGAGAGAAGCCTCAATGGAAGCAAAGCACAGAATGCAGTCAGTCTGTGCTAGTAAACAGTAACCTTTACTTTAGTCCCCTCTACAACAACAGCAGTATCTTCAGTGATTTCTGTGTTGTGCTCCTCTATAACCGCTCACTAGATAGTAATATTCATACCGGGACTCTCGTCTGAATGGAAATATAACTAGGTAACCGGTAACATGACACTTTGCTTCCTAATGATGTTGTCAGTTTTATTTTTGTAAACTGCCATTTCACAAGTGAAACAAGAAAACACATTTCTCCTCCTTTAACTCTGGCTGTAGTAAGGAGTGCTGGGCATCATCATCATCTCTATTGCTGTTAGCGACCCACCTAATCTTGGATGCTGACTGTCACGTCTCTCTCTCTCTCTCTCTTTGAGATTTTTACATTAAAAATGTATTATAATAAAAAAAGTGTGTGGCGGGCTGAGGTGTGTCCCTTAGCGGTATAACTCACCCCTATGCTGCCTTTCCTTGCCCTGCAGAACAGTGATAATCTAAGACCCAATTTTACTACAGTAATAAGACTGAAGGGAGGGGAACTCAGTCCTCTGGCTTTCTTACAACTAAGTGCTTATTGGGGAGGTAGGGGCTTTTTAAAAGCAAAAATGACAGTTAAATAGAGAATTGCTCCCAAATTTTACTACTTCACAAAATAGTAGCAAACATAACAAAATTATCCGTTCAAAATTATTTGGCAACATTTTGTGTTCAATATCTCCCTCCACCCACCCCTCAATTGTTTTACCAGGAGTCTCAAGCTTTGGCTGGCTTCTGCTTTCTCCAATACATTCTCAAAAAAAGAATTCTGCGCCAATCTCAATCATTAGAGCTGAATGAATATATTTAGCAGACATCCTAGGTAAAAGAATGGAAAAAGTTGTTTAGCACTGAACATACCCAGACCAAATACAGTTAATTAAAAGTAGAGCTATAGGTTTGTGGGGACACTTTGTAATCTTTCTAAATAGCTGAAAATGTGCTTATTCTCCAGGTTACAGTCTTCCTAAAAGCTAAAAAGTTTGTGACTAGGTGAAGTGTTATAGATTGATTTAGGATTAGCCTTTTATATAGAAAAATGATCTTTCTAGTTTCAGGTGTTCTTAACTTTTCAGTCATAATTGAGGTTAAGGACAACTTGGACAATGAAAGATAAATTAAGGACCTAGTCTGTTAGAGAAGTTGGCAGAGTTTGTAAACTCCATCAACCAATTACCTCTAGTTGAAGTTATTTCAGTGAAGGTGGTGGAGATTAAAAGTCCTTTAGCAAAGAATAGATTTATTAAGGAAGGCTAAACCAAGGAAAGTCAGTATGAGTTGGGTATGTAACTCCATTTCGTTCCCTTTGGCAATCCTAGTCCTCATCCTTAACTTGGTCTTTCTTAACAGATCTGTCCTTACCTAATGTAAATTGCTTTATACAGAAAGCAATTCTTTACATTGTTGTTTTTATTAATTATTATTATTATTATTATTATTTTAAGTATATGCTTTAGAAAGCAAGTGAAGAGAAAAGTAAAGGTACATGAAAGATGACACATCAACCTTTTAAAGACCAGGAAATTCCAAGAGTTTGGATTGCCCCTCATAATCCTAAATTGAGCCGTTCTGGCTATACATAGAATGTTCTCTCCTTCTGTTCCTTTTAAATTGTAAACTCATATAATATTGCTTAATATCTTATTAAAATTAACAAATGTTATTAAAATAAACAGAATAGGCAATCTATGGTGATGGGAACCATATAAGTACCAAGATGTGCGCCACCTGGCTGATTGTAGCTCAACCTTGAAGTGCATTTACACCTTAAAAGTGACTCCGCTGTAGCAATAGAAGGAATGACTTTGGCTTTCTGTGTTCTCTACATCTGTAACAATAATCTTAAATGAAAGAAGAAATCCTACTCATACGTATCTTTAGAGTGTGATTAATTAGGTCTGTAAAATATATAGAGAGAGATTCTGAACAATAAATTCCCTGCTGAAAAATTCTCACATCCAAAACACTCAGTCCTGAGATTCCAAGAAAAACAAATATTCAATAACACATTGAGCCTGTGATACCAGATTATCTTCTAGAAGTAAAGGTAAATAGCTGTTGGGAAAGATAAAACAGAATATCAATTAACAAACAGAGGTGATAACTGCACAAAATGCAGATATCAAGAATTGAGGTAACTGAAAATCATATGCAGACCACATAATTGCCAAAACATACATAATTTTGATCATGATTTTGTACCTGACTAGGTACTGATCATATCGGTGCTACCAGATGTTTGACTCATTGTGCAGTTTTATAGGAAATGACATAGAAACAGGGGTGGCTCTATGTTTTTGCCGCCCCAAGCATGGCAGTCAGGTGGCCTTCAGCGGCATGCCTGTGGGCGGTCCGCTGGTCACGCGGATTGGGCGGTGTTTCTGCAGGTGATCTGCCAGTCCCACGCCTTGGGCGTACCCGCCGCCGAATTGCCGTTGACCCAGCCCCTCGCGGCTTGCCCCCCCAGGCATGTGCTTGCTCTGCCAGGTTGAGGTGAATGGCTAGAAAACAATTTGTAAATAATGTTAACCATAAGGCATGCCTCTCTTTGCAGAACCAGAGGGTAAAATTGTCAGTGGGGAAATATGGAATATGGAACTCTTTCAAAAAAACTTTTAAAGTTGCAACAAAGGAAATGTTCTCTATTTTCATTATGAAGTTAGCAAAGAACCACTGCCTCCCTCTTCTAGTTCAGACCAAAAACCTCTGGGTCTGATTTAGCACTGTGGTGTTCCAGTTTTACACTAGTTTAATGCCACTGAAATTCACAGAGTTACAGCACCATAAAAATGGAGTGGTGAATCAGGCTCTATGGCTCTTATTTTACCTTGCATAGGCAACTCTCAACCTCCTGCTCAGCATTCCAGCAGAGGGAGGAGATTTGCTCCTCATGGGAGAGGTGGGGTGAGCTATGGGGAGAGCATATGAGTTGCTTTTCTCATTTCTGAAATAAAACAGGAAAATCCTGTTATATTTTTGCCATTGTATTGCAGGTGAAAACGATTCTGACCCTCAGTGACATCTATATATGGCAATAGGTGTGCATTGATACTCTGTCTCTTAGGGTTTTCTATAGAGTCGCCCAGGACCCAGTGCAGGGATCAGAGGACTGGGGTATTGTGCTCATGGCCCTGAGGAGCTGGGACACTGCATTCTGTATTGCTTCCAACTGCCCCCCAGTCACAATGAATTCCAGTAGTCCCCAGACTGCTGGTGACAAAGAAGTGGGTAATTGTGACCAGATCCTTAACAGAGAGGAATGGGCAAAGCAGGCACTTCTCATATTCAGGTAGTTCAAAGGGTGAGCCCAAAGTGCCCCTGGAGATGACTTATGCCATTCATATGAACAATCCCAGCAAGGGAGGGTATATGCTTAAATACATTAAAGGAGGCTAAAATACACAGCTCACGCCCTCTGATCCTACGTCCAGCCCCAGAGTGCCCTCTCTATAGCTTTGGTCACAGAGGATGTGCAGAGCTTAGATTCAACAAATTTGGGGGGAATGTGCAAAAGCTGTGTCCCGCAGTCCATCTCCCAAAACCTCTGGCTTTCAGACATGTGCATACATACAGCCCCAAAGCCTGAATTTGACCCTGAATAAATATTTAAACCTAAATAATAGAAAAGGTAAGTATGGATTTACACTACTCATTTTATATATACTTATTGTGCTACATCTGATATCTTCAGACTTCAACTGAAGCATCATGTTGAGTCCAAGATCTCCCCTTCAGGACTGGATTAGGAAATTAGATTGGCTATAGCATAAAATGCAAGTTGGCAAATACCAAGAATATATTTTTAACACACTAAACAAAAAAAAAAGTCAGAAGAAAACAAAGCGCTGTAATGTAAATCATACCGGTGTGTAAATAACTATTATTAGCAAAATATCTTTGTAATTATATTATTCAGTACAGAAGTATTTAATATTAATTTAGTTGTAACTAAACATTGTTGTTCAAATGTGAAGATTCTTATTAATGGAGAGGTATATCTATTTACTTGTCCAGCTAGTCTAGATCTTTAGGTTGTATGTACCATTATTTCCTGGCATCTTTCATTCTGGTATGTAATTTGCACATTCTATACAGTTAAATATGCACCCTGTGTACTACAATTATGTAAGGCTCTGGCTGGAAACACTTATGCACATGGGTAACTTTATACTCTATTGAATACACTGGAACTATTCATTTGTGTGAAGATATTCACAAGCATGTTTGCAAGATTAGGACCTGAGACTGGATCTTGCTGGTTTAAATAAAATTAAAATATAATTTAGTGAGTATTTTAACCAAGGCATAGAAGGAAGTAAGGACCTCATCTACTTGTGCAGTCCATGGCAGGGCCCAACTCATTTACAGCCCCACCATTCTGCACTCTAGATGTTTTCCGTTGGGAGCAACTCGGCAAGGGGACATGGTAAAGAATAGGCAGAGTCATGGCTCCTCTTCCCCGTGTACCAGTCAGAGAGCTCTGGCTAGCCTCACAGGAGGAGTGTGCTGCACCCCAAAAAGGGGTATTGCATGTTACATGCCCTCCCTACCCTCAGGAGAGCTGGAAAGCACTGTGCATGTCTGAGGCACAATATCTCAGGTGTTCCAACTGGTGCAGTATGGATTCCACACCTCTCCTTACTTCAGGCATAAATCAGGCCCTTACTATGAAATGATAATCAGAACTATTATTTTGGTACTTTCTTTCCAATTTAGTAGCCAACATTTATATTCTCCACGTTATGGGACAGAATGTGGGATGGCGAATGTTAATGACATTTGATTTAGCTGTGTGCCTGAAGCCACATTGCTTGGCACCTCGATGAAAAAAGTCACAGCCTGCCAAAAGTAGTATGTCAAGGGCATTCAGTATAGTTTGTCTACTTCAAAAGTAAAGCAGCAAAAGCAGTTTGACATTAGGCTCAAATGCCAACAATCGCAGACCTCAGATTTCACATTCATTATGCACTTCACTAAGAAGGACTGCTGGGATGAAACGATATCCAAATCTGGTCCAGAGAGGGAAAAAAAATGGAGAGGAAGATTCCCACCAGCTTCTGTTAAGATCAAAGTGGGATGGGCCTATATATGGCCAGCCATGATGGAAAAATAGTGGGTCAGAGATTCATAAAGCACAGCAGAGTGCTTCATCTCTTAGGAGAACAATAAAATCCCTGATATGTGCCATATTGCTTCCCCAGGAAAAGGCAGAAAGTTGAGGAAAATATTTGTTATTAATAACACTTAAAAGAAAATTAAATAATGTATTTATTAACTTTCTGGAGATGTTGTAAGATCCATCTTTTATCCCAGGCACTGGGATGAAGGTTGCCTGAGAATTTAGGGGAACTTGTATATTATTTTGGAATTTTATTTGCCATTTGGACCATCACAGGTGTAAGGTTTTATGTGAGGATGTAGAGATTTGTCTTTATAGCTATAATACCGATGAGACTGTAATTTTAACTGTTATAAGGTTGCTTTAACTGTTATAAGCTTGCAGATAGGATGTGTGCCTGTTGAACTGTAAACATTTTAATATGGATAAAGTGAATAATTTAAAAACTGTTAGTTCCCCAAAATGTGACATCTAAGGCCTCTGTCCTGCAAACACATATTTACTTAATTTTACCCATTTGATTACCCCACTAACTTCAATAGAATTAGTCACATGAGTAAAATTAAGCATATGCATAAGTGCTTGTAGACCTAAGGCTAACACTGGGAACTACGTAGAAAAATAAAATACAATAGAAATTATAAAATGAGCTAGTTTAATACATGTGAACAATAGGAAGGTATAAATAACTTGATGTGAAGATCTTCAATAAATTTAAATGACCCAATTCAGCTACCTTTACTCACAACAAGTTTATTATTAGTATTATTACTGTATTTATTATTTTTATTGTAGTAGTGCGTAGACACCTCAAGCCAAGGCCATGCCCTGTTATGCTAGAGACAAGATAGGTGAGGCAATATCTTTTATTGGACCAACTTCTGTTGGTGGAAGGCACAAGCTTTGGAGCTTCACAGAACAATCCCTCAGGTCTGGAGATGGTAACCAGAGTGACCAAACTAAACACTACAGAAGTTGATCCAGTAAAAGGATATTACCTCACTACCTTGTCTCTAGCATATCTTGGGACCAACTAGGCTACAACCACACTGCGAACTCCTTTGTGCTAGTCATTTTATAAACAACATTATAAAAGATGGTCCCTACCCAACAGAGCTAATAGTTTAAATAACTCAGTAGAAGTCTGCTCGTGTGTATAAGGTACTATCATTGGGAGTAAGGGGGACAGAATCTGGCCTCAAAATGAGGGGGAAACAACTTCCTTCATTGAAGTTACGGCTGAGAATCCTCACTTCCTCCCTATATGAGAGGGAAAGAAACTGTAATATTTAAGTTTAACGCTAGAGCTGTTCAATTTGTTTCAACTACATTTTTCTCACCAAAAAATGGCTTTGTCTTAAAAATTGAAATATCCATGCAATATGTCCATTTTCAACAATTTTTTGGGACTTTCATAAAAAAGATCTTGTTTGTTTTTGTTTTTTCAGCAACAGAATGCCAAAAAATTTCAACCAACAACTGAAACCTTTTCCAGTTTTTACAGTCATTTTGACAAATATTCCATTTGTTGAAAACCCAAAAAATGTTCAAGCGTTGATTTATTTATAAAACCTGAAAACATCTGGAAAAAAATGATGAAAACATTTTCATTTTTATGAAAATTGTTCACAGGATCCAAAAATATTCCCAACCAGCTTCATTTAACACCGCTTGAGTTATACACATAACATAGTCTGTCTCATCAGTGTAATAGTTATAAAGATTGCACAGAGTCATTTCCTAAGTGTCAATTATATAAGTACTCAAGAGGACTGGCTACTTAGCTGTGGAACTGGAGCGTATACTGAATTCACACTGTAACCGTCCATGTACAATTTCTGAATTCCAGTTTGATTTTATGAACTCAGTGTATGTTTATGTCATCAACTGTCTTGCATCACACTTCTTGTGTTAAAAAGAAGGGGCGTGGCAGCTGGGTGTCTGCCTCTGAATGAGATGATCATTAAGGACCATCAACAACTGAGTAAACCCTGCTCTAGCAGAACAGTGGTTATGCTCCAGTCTGTGGCCAAATAACCCAGTATTTCAAGTCTGGACTTCAGGTGGGTGGTAATGAAGAAACAGACAGGGGACTCTGATTGGCTATGATGGGCTTGAGGCTGACCATAAGCATCACACGGCAGAGGGACTGGAAGGAATAAAAGAAGCAGGTAGGCATGGAACAGTTTGCTCTTTCACTAACTGGAACACAATATTAAGCCAGTGCTGGAGGAGTGAGGTCCAGAAGAGGTTACCTGGAACCCTGAAAGGACATTTCCAAAATCACAAAGAATACTCAAGAGTGGTGAGAAAACTGAGGTAGGGAAGAATGGTATACAGTGTGTCTCTTATTTTGCATGGATGTTTATCCCTTGTGCTGTCTAAAAATAAAGAGTAATGAGTTTAAAAATTCCTCTGCAAGATCTGCATCTTACTGGCTTCAACTATGATGTGTCCCTGAAGGGTTAAACTAAACCAAAGTACCCAGGAGTAAAGCTTGGGGGTGATTGTGCTTAAGCTATTGGTCACCCTGGAGGGATTCAGCATGGGTCCTGGGACCTGCAGCACCTGGAACACTTTTGAGACGAGGTGCGAGACAGAGAGGCTATACCTGAGGAGTAAGCCTAGAGGCCAAAGAAAGAGGCAGTCCCTGGAGCTGTTTCAGTTCCTGGGACGCTTAAAAGCCACAGACCCAGTGTGTGGGTCTAAACACAGCAGCCTGGTGAGTGCCCAGCAGGAAAAGATTGAAGTGGCTATAACGAACCAGTTATCCACTGAAGGTTCATCACCATGAGGAATTTTGTGAATGTTCTACAGGTATAAGTACAACTTTTATAGTGTAAGAATTTTTTTTCAGTACAGCTAGGCAGTTATCTAATTATGTGACCACAGATCAAAACAAAATCTATGCAAAATACTGGTTTTCAGTAATATACAACACCACTATAGGCAAACGTATTGCAGTAACCAGAATCTAACCTAACTTTTCCAAAACATAATTATGGCTTAATGGCTCTTATCCTGAGCCATTAAAGGAAAAGGGGGCTTTGCCATTGACTCCAATGAGTGTCAAATATGACGATTCCAAAAACATCATTTCAACATCCCACATCAAAGTTTAGTTCACCACAAATCTTCTTAAGGCTTAAGCAATGTAAAAAACACAGTAAATATAAGTCCCTGTTTTCCCCCCTTGCTTGTTTGGTTATGCAACTCTAGCAAATAATCTGACAACACAAATATAAACCCTTTTAAATGTTGAAAGTGTCCTGATTACAAACCTATTAAATCTGTGTCCCTTTGCATAGGAACTCTGGTCTTGACAGGGACTAAAATGATGCTAAACCTCATCTGCTTTTTCAGTCAGATTTATACAGTCCCTGCTGTGTGGCATCTACCACTAAGCTGACATGCCGGAACAGTGGCTGAACAAAGAAGAAACCATTGTAAATGTATTTATTTTCTAAATCTGCATAAAATGAGTATTTCAGGGATGTACCATTCAGCCTCTGACTTTAAAGTTTTGTTACCCATAATCAGCCTTAAATGTGGAGCATAATCACTAAATAGAGAAAAATTAGTACAATTTTCATAATTCACTATGTAAAGCTGGTAAACTAACTGTTAATATATTTTGTAAAAAAACATTTTTTAATTTCTCCATAGCAATAAAATAACAAATATGAATACTTTTTTCAGAGGAAATTAGTGTACCTTGGGGACCAAATCACCCCCAGCTGCTGTTTTGCAAACCATGTTGTGTGGCAGCCTCCCCTACTTAGACATGCTAGAACAGTGCATGAACAAAGAGCAACTCTGGTACATGCATACATTTTCCAAATTTACATAAAATTAGAATTTCCAGAATGTGTAATGTGCCAGCCATCTCAAAGTGTTGTTAGCCCGATTCTTCCTTGAACTGGTTGGGGCACTATTGATTATTGGGTTAAAAAAATGTTAAATTTCCCTACCATGCACAGTGCAATTCAGAAAATGTCTCTAATATTTAAAATAATTGATTCAGTGTGGCATTTAGAAACATTAGTCATGTACTGTTTTACTCAGAAATGAATTTCTTCATCAGTTGTTTTGCATAGTGCTTTTCATTCCTGAAAAATGTTTAATATAGGAAGCCAGTCAGATTCTCTAACACAGGTAGCTGCACAATCTGTTTCACTGACCACGATGGCGTGCCTAGAGTATTTCCATCCAGAGAGGTGTCAGCTGTTTAATCACATTACTTGATTCTCTCTTCAGTTTCTCTGGTTTAGGGGCATTTCAGACATGAAGAACATAATGCTATTGTGAATGTTAGTTCATGTCAGAATTTTAGATTACTTTTCAATATCTAGAAATGAAACCTACAGTATAATTTACTGTAGGTCTGGCCTAATGAGTGCTACTGGCAATGCTAATCTTCATTGCTGTTATTTTTAAGACAGACGCAGAAAGCGGGACTAGAGAAAGAAAGTATTTCTCTGCATTAAAAGTAGGGTAAGCTACTATTCTAAATAAAAAAAAAAACAAATAAAAAAATCCAAATAAACACAATGGGCTAAAATAATCTGTTACACCAGTGTAAATCTGGAATAATTCAGTAGATATGACTTAAATCTTACTCACAGCTCAGCTGCACTACATACTGTCTACTTTATGAGCGTATAATACAAGATTTGCTATAAAATCTTTCTATTTTCATTAAATTTAAAGGAAATGACCCAAACAATTTAGATTTTCTGTGTCTTCTGTAAGAACTTTCTGTCCAGGAAATAACATTGTGTATTGGAAATAGACACTTGAAAATCTGTTCACTTTGCTAATATTTGCATGCAAAAATCTTGAGATAAGAAACCTGGATCTTTTATAATTTTTTAAATTTGCACCAAAGAAATTTTTTACTATTTTTGTGATGGAAATGGCTACCCTTATATAAAGAAGACTGTATTCCCATTCTAGTTTGGACCAAAAACCCATGGACTTGATTTATCTTTGAAAACTCGTGGTGATCAGGAGAGCTCTCAGATGACTGGGAAAAAAGGCAAATATGGTGCCCATCTTTAAAAAAGGGAAGAAGGAGAATCCAGGGAACTACAGACCAGTCAGCCTCTCCTCAGTCCCTGCAAAAATCATGGAGCAGGTCCTCAAGGAATCCATTTTGAAACACTTGGAGGTAAGGAAGGTGATCAGGAACAGTCAACATGGATTCACCAAGGGCAAGTTATGCCTAACCAACCTGTTTGCCTTCTATGATGAGATATACCTTGACTTTAGCAAAGCTTTCGGTATGGTCTCCCACAGTATTATTGCCAGCAAGTTAAAAAAGTATGGATTTGATGAATGGATAGAAAGCTGGATAGATCGTCGGGCTCAGCAGGTAGTGATCAACAGCTCCATGTCTAGCTGGCAGCCGGTATCAAGTGGAATGCCCCACGGGCCTGTCCTGGGGCCGGTATTGTTCAACATCTTCATTAATGATCTGAATGATGGGATGGATTGCATCCTCAGCAAGTTCACGGATGACACTAAACTGGGGAGAGAGGTAGATAAGCTGGAGGGTAGGGATAGGGTCCAGAGTGACCTAGACAAATTGGAGGATTGGGCCAAAAGAAATCTGATGAGGTTCAACAAGGACAAGTGCAGAATTCTGCACTTAGGAAGGAAGAATATCATGCACCGCTACAGGCTGAGGACTGACTGGCTAAGTGGCAGTTCTGCAGAAAAGGACATAGAGATTACAGTGGACAAGAAGCTGGATATGAGTCAACAATGTGCCCTTGTTGCCAAGAAGGCTAACGGCATATTGGGCTGCATTATTAGGAGCATTGCCAACAGATCAAGGGAAGTGATTATTCCCCTCTAATCGGGACTGGTCAGGCCATATCTGGAGGATTGTATTCAGTTTTTGGGCCCCCACTACAGAAAGGATGTGGACAAATTGGAGAGAGTCCAGGGGAGAGCAATGAAGATGATTAGGGGGCTGGGGCACATGACTTATGAGGAGAGTCTGAGGGAACTGGGCTTATTTAGTCTGCAGAAGAGAAGAGTGAGGGGTGATTTGATAGCAGCCTTCAACTACCTGAACGGGGGTTCCAAAGAGGGTGGAGCGAGGCTGTTCTCAGTGGTGGCAGATGACAGAACAGGAAGCAATGGTCTCAAGTTGCAGTGGGGGAGATCTAGGTTGGATATTAGGAAAAACTATTTCACTAAGAGGGTGGTAAAGCACTGGAATGGGTTACCCTAGGGAGGTGGTGGAATCTCCATCCTTAGAGGTTTTTAAGGCCCGGCTTGACAAAGCCCTGGCTGGGATGATTTAGTTGGGATTGGTCCTGCTTTGAGCAGGGGGTTGGACTAGATGACCTCCTGAGGTCTTTTCCAACCCTAATCTTCTATGATTCACCATTGTGTTATTCCATGGTAACAGCACTGATAAAATTTGAAATTTCAACATACAAAAAATTTCATTCAGCTTTTGATTGGTCAAAGAAATTGGAGGGACATTTCAAAAAAAGTCTTAACATTTTCCCATTTATTATTAATTTCTTGACATTCCCAGCTCCTGGTAGTTTAGTGGGGTTTTCCACAACAATCTTTCAATTGTTTGTCTTCCTGGGAGTTATTTATAAGTCTCAAAATCCTGTATATCATTAGATGACTTTGTTTAAACCAGGATCCAAAGGAGGAGAGATAGCGTGACAGTTTCCACCACGTCTTCCAAGTAATTTGGTAGGTTCTTCTGTTTTTTAGTCCCAAGCCAGTACATACTAGTGGGTCTAGCTCTTGAGTATGTTTCATCTGATGGAAAATATTTGTTATGGTGTGTAGAAATTATTTTTTTTTTCAGTTTTGCTTAAATTATGAGGCCCTTTATTTGGGATTTTGGGAAAACTGATTTTTCCCCAGATCAAATTTTCCAAACTGAAAGACATTTTTCATTTTTTTCATCAAGACTTTTTTCCTCAATCTTACAACAAAACCAAAATCAATTTTCTGTAGATTTTAATTTTCAGTTGTCTCACTCCTACTCCTCAGTGTGCTTCTTACCAAGTCTTCTTTAGCAAATAAGATCTAAAATGTACATGCATATTCTCTCTCACAACAAAAACTATAGTTTTCACTTTTGCATTAACAAACTTTCCTTTTAGTTAATAGCACCCAAACTGCCATTGAAACAAAAGATTATGGGATCTCTGTTTATCCCTTTTTCTCAACTAGTCTCAACCTAACTGGGGTGGAGGGGGGGAATAACATTTTTCAAAAGACATTCGAGTAATAAATAAGGTATATGCTGAGCAATTATTATACATGATTTCCTCACTCATGTGTGAACCCCTATAACTCTCTAATGAGATCACTGCTTGTGAATTAGTAAGGCCTTTCACTGCACATGGGTTAATCATATTTTATTGCCAATTGCATTTATCCCCTATTCATCTATATTCATGCATGCTTTTTCATCTGTACATACTGTATTTATACTTTATGCTACAGTTTATTATTTTGCTGCATTATAAAACTAAACCTACATCAATATTTTGGGGGATTTTTGATATACAGTATGTGTCATCAGAATGCTGCTGCTAGTGCATTTATGCAAAACATGTATAAAGATGACCTACAATACAAATAATCATTTTCTTTTTTCTTAAGCAATACTTAATGAATGCCTCCACTAGTCAGGGTAAGTGGGATAAGTACAATCAGCACATAAACAATTACATTTACTTTTATTTTACTTTTTAAAGCCCCAAAAGTCATAACGGCAAGCCCCAGCTCAGTTGTGATGTTTTACAATGTATAATTTTGTATCATTACATGACAATTACCAAGAAATTCTGCTGTATTATAGAACTAGTGCATAAGTTATTCTGTAAAGTGATTTTTTTTCATACTCAGAACTATATATTCCATTCCCCAGCATAAACTAGTTATAGACAACAGGTAAAGAGATGAGGCACGATACACTTTGACAGTATTCCAATTCAGTGTAATGCAATACAACTTCCATGTTCACACTACAGCAGAAGTATGATGTTATAATAAGTTTTTAATGGTAGAGGATTTTTTAAATTAAGAGCTGGGGGAACGATGACAGGTGTGGAGGAGCACACGGTTTGGCTGAAGACATCCCTTAGGGATGAATTTATTAAAGGAGGAACTCTTGATCCTAGTAAAGAGGATAGAAAAGAAGTTGGTAAAGTACGGGTTGGAGCTAGTGAGGAACAGTGAAATGTAAAAGAGTCCCATTTAAATATAACACATGAAGACAAGCAACATTGATAAAATGTAGACGTGCTTATATACAAATGCTAGAAGTCTAAATAATAAAATGGATAAGAGTCTTCTTGGCGTATGTGCAGTGTGCCCCAGTTGGCACATGGCCAGGATTCATCATTGAATTTGGTCCGCTGGTTAGATCACTAGCTACTCTGGCCCGGGCTGGGTACTGACGGGAAGTGTGACATGAACCTTGTCCATGCCCCTGCCATGGACTAGAGTGCCTGGTATTAAATGAGGATATTGATATAATAGGTGTCACAGAAACTTGGTGGCATGAGGAGAATCAATGGGACACAGTAATATCAGGTACAACATATATAGGAATGACAGAGTACGTCGTACTGGTGTGGGAGTGGCACACTATATGTGAAAGAAAAAAATAGAGACAGAAATAAAGTAAAAATCTCAAATGAATCAAACTGTACTATGGAATTTCTAAGGATACAAATTCCACCCTTGGACAATAAGAGTATAGCAATAGGAATATACTACCGACCACCTGACTAGGATGGTGATGGTGATTGTGAAATGCTCAGAGAGATTAGAAAGGATACAAAGGCAGTGAACCCAATAATAATAGGGGGGATTTCAACTGTCCTCATATTGTCTGGGTATATGTCACCTCAGGAACAGATGCAGAAATAAAATTCCTAGACACCATCAATGACTGCTTTTTGGAGCAACTTTTCCTGGAACCCACAAGGGGAAAGGCAATTCTTGCTTTAGTCCTAAATGGAGCACAAGATCTGGTCCAAGAGGTGAATATAGCTGAACCACTCAGTAATAGCCACCGTAATGTAATTAGGGGGGAAAATGCCAGAGAACCCCACCACAGTAGCATTTATCATCAGGAAGGGGAGCTACACAAAAATGAGGAGGCTAGTTAAACAGAAATAGGGTGAAATGTCTGCAAACGATGTAGAAACTTTTTTTAATAATGGAAGCTCAAATGAAATGTACACCCCAAAGTAAAAAAACACAACCACCAGCAAGTGGAACAAAAATTGTCACCGTGGCGAAACAGAAGAGTAAAAGAGGCATTTAGGGGCAAAAAAGCATGCTTTCAAAACTGGAAGTTAAATCCTAGTGAGGAAAATAGAAAGTAGCATAAATTCTGGCAAGTGAAATGTAAAAGTATAGTAAGACAGGCCAAGAAAAAAGTTTGATGAGCAACTAGCTAAGGACACAAAAACTAGCAGCATTTTTTAAAGTACAGTCAGTCCGTGGGGCCAATGGTTGATCAAGTGGTAAAGGAGCACTTAAGGAAGACAATGCCACTGTGGAGAAGTTAAATGAATTCTTGCATCAGTCTCCACTGCAGAGGATATGGGGAAGAGCCCCGCAATTGAGCCTTTTATTTTTAGGTGTCAAACCTGAGAAACTGTCCCAGATTGCAATGTCAGTAGAGAAGTTTTAGGAACAAATTGATAAATTAAAGAATAATAGATGTATTCACCCAAGCAGGGCCGGCTCCAGGTTTTCTGCCGACCCAAGCGGCAAAAAAAAAAAAAAAAAGCTGTGGCAGCGCAATTGCATCGCTCCACTCTTTGGCGGCAATTCAGCAGCAAGTCCTTCGCTCTGACAGGGACTGAGGAACCTGCTGCCGAATTGCCACCGGAGACCTGGATGTGGCACCCCAATAGCGGCTGGAGTGCCTCCCCTTGGTATTGGCTGCCCCAAGCACCTGCTTCTTTAGCTGGTGCCTGGAGCCAGCCCCGCACCCAAGAGTTTTGAAGGAACTCAAATATGAAATTATAGAACTCCTAACTGTGCTATGTAACCTATAGCTTAAATCAGCTTCTGTACCAAATGAGTGGAGGGTAGCTAATGCCTATTTTTTTTAAAGGCCCCAGAGGCAATCTTGGCAATTATAGACGAGTAAGCCTAACTTCAGTAGGGTAGAAATAAAAGGTCAGTTTCCACAATGGAGAGAGGTAAATAGTGGGGTCCATTTGAGAATCTGTACTGGAACCTGTGCTGTTCTACAAATTCATAAATGATCTGGAAAAGAGAGTGAACCGTGAGGTGGCAACATTTGCAGATGACACAAACAATTGCTCAAGATAGTTAAGTCCAAAACAGACTGTGAAGAGTTACAAAGGAATTTGACTAAACTGGGTGATTGGGTGACAAAACAGCAGATGAAATTCAGTGTTGACAAGTGCAAAGTAAAGCTCCTTGGAAAACATAATCCCAGCTATACATATAAAATGATGGGGTCTAAATTAGCTGTTACCACACAAGAAAGAGATCTTGAAGTCATTGTGGATAGTTCTCTGAAAACATCCACTTAATGTGTAGCAGCCATCAAAAAAGCGAACAGAATGTTAGCACCATTAGGAAAGAGATGGATACTAAAACATAAAACATAATAATGTCACTATATAAATCCATGGTATGTCCACACCTTGAATGCCGTGGGCAGTTCTGGTTGCCCCATCTCAAAAAAGACTTCTTAGAATTGTAAAAGGTTCAAAGAAGGGCAATGAAAATGAATAGGGGGTATGGCATAGCTTCCATCCAAGGAGAAATAGCGACTGTCCACTTTAGAAAAGAGAGGAATGGGAGGGAGGTATGATAGAAGTCTATAAAATCATGAATGGTGTGCAGAAAGGGAAGTATTATTTAGCTCTTTGTATGAAATATGAAATTGAATGAATAAATTAATTATAATAATAATTAAATTAATATGAAATTTAATACTCAGCAAGTTTAAAACAAACAAAAGGAAGTACTTCTTCACACAATACACAGCCAAACTGTGGAACCTGTTTGCAGGGGAGGTTGTGAAGGCCAAATTTTGACTGGGTTCAAAAAATAATTAGATACATTCATGGATGATAGGTCCATAAATGGCTATTAGCCAATATGGTCAGGGATGCAGCCCCATGCTCTCGGTATCCCTAAACCTCTAACTGCCAGAAGCTAGGACTGGACAACAAGGGATGGATTACTCAAAATCACCCTGTTCTCTTCATTCCTCTTGAGAATCAGGATACTGGTGAGATAGACCATTGAGCTGACTGACTCGGTGTGGCTGTTCTTGTGGTCTTATGTTCTTGTAAACGTTGGCACCATACCTCCAGAGAAGATGCCAGTCATTATGGAACATGACTTATCACCCTGCAAATGCATTCTTCTGACCGGTCATTCCTTCACTGCCAGGAAACAAAGTAGAGCACAAACATTGTTCATGAATGTACACATTTACTTACCCTGGGAACACTGGTATGCAATTTCACTATATTTACATCTGTGTTCCACATTTCCTTAATCCCGTTCCATATGGTTGTATGATACTAAACAGCTGGCTTGATAATCACTGGAAACTCTTTCTCAGAGAAAAGTGTTCTCTGCATTATCATTTCAATTTGCAACAAGCCCTTAAACCACAGAGTGTTGCTAAGATGCAAATGAAGCATAGGCTGCAAATGAGGCTCTGCATCAGTACAGGTTCCCGCCTCGATAGAGACAGTTGCAAGATCAAATCATGAGGTACCAAGCCAGAGAACAACTATCATTATCCTAGAGCAGTGTGTCTCACCTGGTAAGTCATGACCACCTATGGACAAGAAAAGCAATCAGGGAAGTCATAAGGGGTCGGAAAATTCAGTATAATTCTAATGCAAAGAAAATAAAATTTCCTGAATAAATTCGGAGTGGCCAAAACATTTGTGAGGCTAAATATAGTAGCAGTTGTAGTAGTTCCAACCCTTTCATATCTGAATAAGCAATCCTCTGCCAGTGTAGCTCCTCCACACTCGACCCACACATCCTTACTGTCCAAATATTCTCTGTCAATCTCTAGAAACACATATACATACATACATTATATGGGGTCATTGTTACTTTGATTCATTATCTTACTTTTACAATAAATGTAAGAGGATTACAAAATGTTTTGATTTCAAATAAGGGATTGCCATGTTGAAAGGGCTAACAACGCTGGCCCTGAACAGAAAAGAGATTATTAATGTTTCTGAAAAATATAGCACCTCAAGTCAAGTCAATTGCCAGGAAAGCAATCAATAAAGAGCAAGACTAACAATATATTTTTATTCTCAATGTTCACAAAAATGTCCTGTATAGATATAGAATCAATCCTGCCATTGTCTTTCATTTCACAAGGCCCTGATGGAGAGAAGATGAATTGATTTAAGAGTGGTTTCCTATACAGTGGAAGTCTTGCACCGTAACCCATTAACGTCAAAGCAAAGGGATGCTACTGCAATGTATTAACTGAACAAGGAATGCTAGAAAGACTTCTCAAGTATCACTCACTATGGCGGATGTTACTAGCTTTAGATCCAAATGTAACAACATTTCACACAAATCAGATGTACCTATTGTAAGCTATTTACATCAGAAATTTAGAATGATTAAACTTATAGAAAATGCTGTTTAGTCTGAAGACATTTAGAAATATCTTATTAAGCCATCGCATAACATGTTTTTCTGTCCCTAAGGCTATGTCTATGCTACCATTTATGTCGGTGTAACTTATGTCACTCAGGGGTTTGAATAAGCCACCCCCCCCGAGCAACATAAGTTACCCCAATCTAAGCTCCGGTGTGGACAGCGCTATGTCAGTGTTGCTCATTGGGAGTGGATTAATTAAGTCAACAGGAGAGCTCTCTCCTTTCAGCTTTGAACAGCTACACTACAGCGCTTACGGAGGTGCAGCTGCATCAGTGCAGCTACGCCACTGTAAGTGCTCTAGTAGAGCAAGAACCTTTGTTTGCAGTTTTATATTACCTTGCATTCCCACATTTAGGTGTTGACAAGACGTGATTTAGGCCATGTCTACACTACCACTTATGTTAGCAAAGCTTATGTTGCTCAGGGGTGTGAAAAACACACACACACACACACACACACACCAAGCAACGTAAGTTTTGCCAGCATATGTGGTAGTGTGCACAGCACTGGGTCAGCGGGAGAGCTTCTCCCGATGACCTTCCTACTGCTGCTCATAGAAGTGGTTTTATTATGTCAGTACAGCTATGCCACTGTAAGCTCACTAGTGTAGACATGGCCTCGGTCCTGTTAACATTTTCCTTCTTGCACCATCAAAGGAAAGATTTCTGCTACCAGCTTTTCAATTGCTAATTTCATGTGATATATGGGATCCCTATCTTTAAATTTTAGTAAATAATCACTGGCCAATCAAGTAATCAATGGGTCTACTCACAGAGTAGTGTACTAATCAACGTTGGCATAGGTGACAGTATTTGACCCTAAATTAACTTTTCTTCTTAAAGTATATCTTGAAATGAAATGCATGGATACAAGTCATATTTATAGCGTTCATTCTGGCAGGACTTATTCGGTTCAAATTTGGTACCCCAAAAAGAATTTATTCTGAGTAACAATTGAATGACTGGATTCTTGGCAAATTTTAAAGTTGTTTTAGAATAACAAACAGTAACTCTATAGGTTTTGCCCAGACAAACACAATAACAAATAGAATCAGGCCCTATTTGATAACCTTAGAGTATGTTGCTATTCAGTTGAGTGGAATGCCTGCTCTTAGGAATTCAAAGAACTCCAAATGTTGATGTAGAAAAGGATGAGTACAATGCAAAGATGAAAGTTTCAATTACAAGTGAGAAGGGAGTAGGGTGACCAGATGTCCCAATTTTATAGGGACAGTCCTGATTTTGGGAGCTTTTTCTTATATAGATACCTATTACCCCAACCCCTCGTCCCGATTATTCACACTTGCCCTCTGGTCACCCTAGAAGGGAGAGGAACTGAACAGTTACATGATGTCTAGTAGCATAACTTGAACAGCACCGATGTCCTCTTTGCTGAAATGCACTGCTGACAGAAGACAAAAAACACAGGATAAAAAATGCTGGGCAACTAAACAAAGCCATTCATTGCTGTCAAACAGTTCTAAGCAGCTTTTGATTAATTGTTTTGATGCACTAACTATTCTTTTACTTGCATTGCATGTTTATTTTTGAAATCCATTGACAAAATGGATATTTTTTGTTATGAAGCAATACCAGTCTAATGTAATAATAACCTAAAAACAGAAAGAACTCAGGTCCTAAAGGCAGAAAATTACAGATTACTAGGGGGAAAAATACTGCTAGTGTCCAAACCACAGATTACATGAAGATAGGTTTAATGAACACTGAATTTTCCCCATTAGAAATTTGCTTAATTTTTCAACAAGATTGTTTCTGTACTTTTGCCAGCTTTCATAAGCTGCATGGGAAAGAAAAACATATTTTGGAACCACGGGGGAGCAAAATTAATGAGTGGCTTGACCCCAGGGTTTTTTTAATGAGTATTTATCAATTCTGACAATAGCATAAAGATGTAAATGATGGAGAGTTCACTTACACACTTTGTCCATGTCACTCTTTTGGTTTGTTGCTTAAAATGGATTAAGACTAATGGGATTGAAACTGTGAAGGAAATATACAAAAAGCTAATAAACGTGCATCAGTTAAAACAAAAGGCATTTTAATAGTCTTCTATGTAGGCTATTTTTACAGTCTGAGCTCTGGCACACACATTCTATTTTAAAATGTTGAATTTTAATAAATTCACATAAAAATCCTAAATGCTCAATTTACAAATCCAAAACCAAGGTGTTTTTTTTTTTCACTGACCACTTCGCCAACCCAATGAATTTAGTTTATTCCATTGCAAGTTGTATTCTTTCGCTCTTATACAGTACATTGGCGCCAGCATTAATCATCTATCCATATATCTCTATCTGGCATTTTTAATGTGGCCATCACTATAGCATCCAGATAGAGTATCTGATAGTTTTGTTAAAGATTCATGTTGGTGATAGGGGACAGCTTGCTGTTCTACAGCTACATTGATTCTACAGAGCTGACTAATAAAACATTGTTTTTCTCACTATGTTATGAGTCAGAAGGTACATCTTGCAGTAACAAGATGACATTTTTACAGAGTGAGCTTTCTGGACAATACTAAATGCAAAAATAATTTGTGGCCTAAAACTAACAATAAATGGACGTTCAAAATGAAAGCTCATATTCAGTTGCTATCTCCATGCCAATTCAGCTGTGACTTATTATGGATTCTACAACAATTATGATGTGCAAGATCATAGTCACTTTGAGGACCATTGTACAAACCATTCCAACCTCTGCCACTGACTGATATATCTTAATAGTTTTTGCACAAATAAAGCACTTCACAAATGTTATTTAGGGCTTGATTCTGATTTTTCTTACACTGCTTTTTTTTACTAGTTACCACCATTGACGCCAATAGAGTTACTCATGATTTACACTGGTGTGAGGTTAGGATCAAGTCTTTCCTATGCAAGTGTCATTGGTCCATATTCTGTGCTCCCTTATAGCCCACAGTAACCCACTTCTTCTTTCATATGGCTTGGGTAAGTATCAACAATTACAAATTAATATCTAGATTTGTTAGCCAGCACATTGCTGCAGCAGTGAGGTGGTGAATGTCCTTCAGGCTGTGACCCACTGATTCCAATGTGGCTTCATTGTATGTAAGCCATCACAACCAATATTCCAAAAAGTAGCTACTGAGAAGGTACCTTTGTCTCATTCGCCATCTCCTTAATTCACAAATATGAATTTTCAAATAAAATTGGCTATTTATTTTTTTGTGAACATCTAGATGGCCTCATTAAAATGTCTAAAATTCACATAGTACATTTCATTGAAATAGGAAAACTTTTTGAATGTTTTACACTCCTACATTTGTTGATCTGTGTAGCACAGTTACCTCTAGCTCTAAAGAAAACTAGAACCCATTTTGCTCAGTCCAGCAATATAAAACTCCAACAGGCATGAAGCATTTCTCATTGTGAATATATTTGAAAATAAGATATTATTAATCATGTTTATTATGGTAGTGCCTTAGGACCAATCTTTTTGCTAAGCACTGTGAATTTTGGTAGACAATCTCTGTCCCAAAGAACTTACAATCTAAACAGACTAGTGTGACAGTGTCCTACATGTTGTCTCTGCCCCATGCTGGAGGCACTGGCACCCTGACACCACTACTGCTTAAGGAAGGGCTACCAACAAGACTTAGTCCTCCAGAGGCTAGAAGGACCAGGCGACACTGACAATTGGGAGCCAGCAGGCCTTTTAAAAAGGCTTGCCTGCTTCCTCTCAGAGGCAATACTGGGCGAGACAGGGACAGGAGAGCTCTCCCTTAGTATTAGCCCAGAATTGAATCAGGCCCTTGGCTTAAAGCACTGTGACCAAGCAGTTGCCTTTTATGTTTGTTTGTTTAAAGGTGAAAACAGCCAAATTCTGTTTTATTATTTAACTCTTTAAAGACTAATGCTGAGCATATGGCACAAGCTGCCACCCCTTGGAAATGTAGTAAGGGAATGCATGCAGTGTCGTGTTTGACCCAATCGGGGTGTGATGGGGCAGCCATAGCTGGGACAAGAAAACAGACACAGTGTAGGCGAAAGAAAGTAGAACACACAACCAGAAAAATCAGTGTGATAGTGGCAAGCATCCTGTTGTGGTTGTTTTGGGTGGGGTTTACCTGGCAGGGGATACGCTAAATGGAATGAAAAGGGAAAGGGAAAAGGGAACAGTAAGAGGGACAGGTGTGGAGTGAAGATGAGGTGAAAAGACTCTGAGAAAGGAGAGGGGTAAGCAAACAGACAAGCAGTGTAGTGCAGAGAATATCCAGTCAGAACTGTAGACAATTCACTGATCTCATCAGTGTCTTTGGGTCCCTCCTTTGGCTGTTTCTGCAGCTGTTTCTGCCAGCTTGAGTCTCTGGCTGGCTCCTTCTCTGAAGTTTCTTTCCCTGATCCCACATGGCTGTAAAGAGCAAGGCTACAACATGGGGCTTAGTGCGCAGAGGGGAAATCTCCCCTGCACAGTTCTGGGCCTGGAGGATTTTGGAGTGAGGGAAGGGTTTCCCCAGCTGGGCTCCATTTTATCCCTCCCCCCCTCAGTTCAGCAGTCTCTGCTTTAGTTGCTCTTGCAGCTGCTCCTACTGGCTTGAGTCTCTGGTTAAGTTGTAACTATCATTTATTCTTTGCATGTTCAGATTGTTTATTCGTTTTTCAAACAACACTGTAACGGAGTGTACAGGCCCTTTGAGGCCTGCAAAGGGAACTCTGCTGGGCCAGTATTATCTCATTCTAGGTTATTCTCTAAAAATGTGTGGGGCACAGTCGTTGATGAGGAAGAAATAGTTTTGGGGTGGCAGACTGGAGTTTTTAAAGAAGCCCATGCTATTGGTCTCACCTTTAGGGTCAGAGTTCCACAAGTAGGATGGACGGGAACTTGCCTCATTGATGAGCGATCAAGAGGGCTCTTTGTGGATCCATTGCCAGTCTATCAGAATTTCCCCTTATAGGGCTTGTATACTTTCTTAACACAAATCTCTCTTCTCTTCTCTAATATCTCTCTATTCCATGTGGTATATAGGGCCTTCACCACTGCCCTCCATCTTTGTCAGTCTCCTGCTGCAGTCTTAGCTTCTTCCCATGTCATTTTGACACTTTCTCATTCTGCTTCTGCTGCACTTCTCCATGTTCTCTTGGTCTACTTCATCCCCTCTTGCCCTGGGGGTTCCAGTCCAACTCCTGCCTTGTTACATTATTTGGCTCTTTCTTCCATGTCATGCTGTAATTTCCAATCTTTTCAGGTTTTGTTTCATTTTGCACCAGAGTTTTTTGTTTGTGATTTCCCCCCCGGCCATTTGATATTGAGGATTTGTCTGAGGCACCTGTTTATGAAAACTTGGTGTTTAAATAGTAGGGTCTTAAGTCTCCAAGTTTCAGTGCTGTAGAGTAAGCATGATTAAAAGTGTTAAATATTCAAAGTTTAGTTTGAAGGGCAAAATTTCTGTTTCTGGCCTTCTTGTAGAGAAGTAATAGCATTTGTCACATTGGAAAGCTGTGTCAGACTAACAAAAGAACAACAACTTTAGTTCTCCATTAATGCTGTTTTAACAATAGTAGAATAAACACTGTCAAGGCCAGATTCAGTTTTTCTGTGTCACACCCCCATGAAGCAGGAACCCAAGGGAGAATTCTGAGTCAATCAGCATTTCTCCTGGAGCTCTGGCACAGGGCAAGCTGTAGCAGCAGCTCTGTTACCCCATGCCTGACTTCATGCCATCGCAGCTCAGCTCTTGTGGTGCTGCCCTCAGCCTTCCCCTGCCTCAGCTCAGAGCTGCTGTTGTGCTTAATACAAAAATATTGGAGAATCTCCTTTTTCCTTCATGCACTCAGCACAACCTGGCACTCAATGGTAAAATATTCTGCAGTCCATTCTTCAGTCAATGTGAGGTTTCCCCAGTACTGGACTGCAAGGTTGAGGCCAATATTTTGTTTAATGTTTAATCACTTTGTGCATTGATACAATGCCAAATTTTCCAAAGTGGACACTTAAGATTTGGGTATTCAGAAGTGCTCCACATTGACCTAACTCTGCTCTCACTGACGTTATCCACCATGAGAACAGAATTAAGTCAATGCTGAACACTTCTGAAAATCTCACCCTTCATGTTGACTCCTTCAGTTTTTGGGTGCCCACCTAGATCCTGTCCTGTCTCAAAATGAGCACCCAAAATCAATGGGCACTTTTGCTGTTATGCCACATGCCTCTCAGGTGCCACTCACACCTGCAGTTCCCACTTTATTTATTCTCTCAGGCCAGTGTTAATATCACACAGACTGCTGGACAAACAGGAGATCTTGGGGTGCAGGTGGTCCAGTCTGTCACCAGGGGCTGATTTGTACTTGCTGAGCAGACAGGCATGAGGCCTCTCTGCTTCCCATTCTGTCTGCTGTCTGATCCCCCTCCAGCCACAGGGAGGAAAGGACCCAGTGGCAGCAGCAGCACCTCACTGGGCATGTGGGGGGTAATGGGAAGGAAAGAGGGACTATAAGGGCAGCAGGAGCTAATGGAGGAAGGGAAATTAATGGAAGCAGAAGCTCTGGAGTGGAAAGGAGGCAATGGGGAATAATAGGGGAGCAAGAATGGATTTTTGCCCCAGCTCCCTAAGTGGCCCCCTTAAGGATTGAATTTACAACCCTGGGCTTAGCAGGCCAATGCTCAAACCACTGAGCTATCCCTCCCTCCTTGTGAGTGGTGTTAGTTTGATGCCATTTTTCCAGCACTACAACTCTACAATGATTTTTTTTAAAATTAAAGTTTATGTTTATATGAAAATTAATTGGGGTTATGCAAATAGTCTCATTATGCATTTTCCATAAAATGTCACGTGACTTGGCATATATGCTTTTGAAAATGCATGTCTCTCTCTCTCTCTCTCTCTCGCAGGGTTTTTCACTAGTGCCCACAGTGTCTGAGTGGCAACAATGTTAATTAGCTTGAGATAGTGAGTTCCCTAGTGGAATTCATGACATATCAGCTTATGTGTTATATGTGTCACCATCTGTGTTATAGGTATCACAAGCACTCTATTGATTTTCAGTATTTTAAGCTACATTCATTACATATTTATGTGAAATGTGATAGACTGTAAAACCTCTGGCCAAAAAATGTCCAACATATTCACTAATTTTAAGAGCCTCAGTTTTTAGCCAGAATCTACCCTAATTGTTCCCTTCACCTTTATCGTTGTTGCCTTACTTATATCTTGTCTCTTAGCATCCCCAAAACTAAGAGTGTGTCTACATAGCAAGTTACTGTGCTTGCAAGTCAGGGTGAGAATTTATAGCGCACCAACTGGCTGCATAGTAACATCCACTGCTGCAGCATGCTGCAAGTCCCTGAATGCAGCTTGGCATGAGGACATAAGAACATAAGAATGTCCATACTGGGTCAGACCAGTGGTCTGTCTAGCCTAGTGTCCTGTCTTCCAACAGTGGCCAATGCCAGATGCTTCAAAGGGAATGAACACAGCAGGGCAACCATCAAGTGATCCATCCCCTGCCGTCCAGTCTCAGCATGTGGCAGTGAGAGTCCAACCCAGAGCATGAGGTTGCATCCATGACTATCTTGTGAATAGCCATTGATGGACCTATCCTTCATGAACTTACCTAATTCCCCCTTTTTAACCCAGTTACAGTTTTGGCCTTCACAACATCCCCCGGCGTTGAGTTCCTTGTTGACTGTGCATTGTGTGAAGAAATACTTTCTTATGTTTATTTTAAACCAGTTGCCTATTAATTTCATCAAGTGCCCCCTGGTTCTGGTGTTATGTGAAGGGGTAAATATCACTTCCTTATTCACTTTCTCCATAGCATTCATTAGTTTATAGACCTTTATCATGTCTCCCCTTAATCATCTCTTTTCAAAGCTGAATAGTCCCAGTCTTTTTAATCAATCCTCATCTCATATGAAAGCTGTTCCATATTTCTAATAATTTATATTGCCTTTCTCTCTACCTTTTCCATTTCTAATATATCTTTTTTTGAGATGGTGCACCCAGAACTGCATATAATATTCAAGGTATGGGTGTACCATGGATTTATATAGTAAAATTATTATATTTACTGTCTTATTATCTATCTCTTTCCTACTGGTTCCTAACATTCTATTAGCTTGTTTGTCTACTGCTTCTGACTGCGAACCACTTCTATTACACTTTCAAGTAGTAGAAGTGGTTAACAGTAAGAAGAGTAATGTTATGATTCATTAGAAGCCAGTACAGTCTCTATTGGACAGTTAAAAAATATTTGCATAATTTTTATTAATACTCGTTAGCTCTATTAGGACAGTCACTTAGGAGAGGTGGTTCGTTTTCCAGCTCTGTCACAGACTTGCTATGTAACCTTCATCAAGTCGCTTAATCCATCTGTGCCTCAGATTCCCTTTAATAAAATGGGGATAATAATACTTCCTTTCTCACATCCTTAATGTGTGGTTTTGATATAGATTGTAAATTCTTAGTGCAGGAACGGTCTCTTAGTATGTGTTTGTATAGCACTTAGCACAATGGGGCTGTCAATGTGTTGGGCCCTCTAATTGTTAATGTAAGACAAATAACAACAACAATAATAATACATTTGAAGGCCGTTAGCGCTGAACTGAGTCCTTACTACTGTTACGCCACAAGATTGATTTTTCTTGGAGTTTGCATTAAAAATACATAAGAAAATTTGGGCAAGATCCTCCCCTGGTGTAACTCAGCATGGCTCCATTAAAGTCAACTAAACTCATCTGAATTACACCAACTGAAGACCAGGCATCCCCACCCTCAACGCTTTTTCCTTTGCATTGCAATTTTGATTCTTAAAAAACATCTTATTGGATAAGGATAGTGGGAAGGACTTTCCCATGACAATAAGATCATTGTACACATTTGAAAGCTATAATAAAAAATAATCTTCATAAAGGATCAGATGAATGCCAAATTTTATTGCCATCTATTAGTCAAAAGTACAGCCATATTCCCAGGCAATGCAACATGGTTAAACTGTGTTTTTTAAAATTAGAATTAATGACATAGTTTTCATTCATTGCATTTATAATTGGTATATGCTGAATTTTTAGAATCTTGAGTTTTGTAGGATTAAAAGGAAGTTACAGTCATTACATGACAAGCCACAATATCACCGTATGCAGTATCAGACAAGAAAAAATCATTCTGGTTGCTTCCTACATGATATGTCTGCATTAAAAGTTGATGTACAGCTACAGGTGTAAGTTTGACCAGATCAGCTAGTCTTAAAGGTCATGGCAGCAGTTGCTAGTGTTGAATTTCTTGCACTTTATGCCTTGTAATGTTTGATCATTTCATGCTAATGTGTTGATTTATCTAAACATGTCTTTGCACCACGAACTTCCACATTATTGAAAGAATGAAACAGTATGCTACTATACTTGCAGTTTACTGTATATCTTAGCATGGGATTTAAGGTAAAGGTCAGTGCTTCAGCACAGATGTGGTAGAGTGGTTAATAACTGTCACATGAATTGGATATGTGAAGTATGGAAGTAATATCCCAATCTAAAGCTGGCTTTTAGCATGAAGTGCCACAGACTCTGTTGTGTTTACAGCAGTGCACCTACTGTAGATGTTGTAGGGGCTTGTCTACACAGTGCATTAGTCTCCGCTAAAGGGGTGTAAATTCTAGTGCACACTAGCATATTGTGCACTAGTTGGTCCCTTATAGATCCTGCTGGCATGGACTAAAAGTTTCTTAGTGCGTTTTCATGTAGCATTAATGCATGCAATGGACCTTTTACACTAGGTACTTCTTCACTACATACTCCTTTTGGAGGCATGTAGAGTGCATACAGTATCAGGGCCGGTTCCAGGGGTTTTGCCGCCCCAAGCCGAATTGCCGCCGAAGAGCCGGACCTGCTGCCCCTTCCCCTTGGCTGCCCCAAGCACCTGCTTGCTGCGTTGGTGCCTGGAGCCAGCCCTGTACACTACATGCACCTCTAGCACAGGTACAAATAGCAGTGTAGGTGGTGAGGCATTGCACAGGTGAGTAGACTAGAAACATGCCTGAACTCTTTGGGTATGTACCCCACACAGCTCTTTACTTGCCCATGCAGTGCCTCCCCTGTCTACACAGCTATTTTTAATAATGTAGTGTCCTGCTGCCTCCACTTTGCTGTAGTCTTTTCTCACTGCAAGGAAAGGATCCAGCAGCCAGGAAAGGAGCCTTTCACTGATTCATGTAACTATGCATTTCAGTGTAGCTTCAGACTGCGTTTCACTGCAGTGTGTAGCTACACAAGCCCTACATGCTGCCACAAGAGGTGGGCAGTGTAGATGAACCCTTAGTGCACGCCAGTAGGATTCACAACACACTACTGCACACTAGAATTTACCCTCCTGTAGTGAAGACTAAAGCACCATGTAAACAAGCCCTAAGAGAAAGTGAAGCATATCTTTTACCCCAGAGACTACAGTCCTTCATCACCTGCTTTCTGCTACTGGTGCTTTTATTGTTGTTAATAACATCAGTGGGGAAAAATAAAAGTCCTGGTTGGTGTTGTGCCCTGTTCTGGAGTGGGGTGTGTTTTAGAGAGCTGTGATGTGTTGATCACAAGATCAACCTGAATTTGGAGTAAGATAATACTCCCTTTTAGCCACTATTTAAGTTCTAACACACACATATACACATCCATGCTGCTCTTGCTCTTCCTCCCTCTCTTTCTCTCTCTGTTTTAAGGAACTTTCTAAAAATTCTGCTAAAATTCAACATAAACACAATATAAAAAGGATTCTGCTCTAAAAATACATCACATCACTATGTGACAGAGCATTTTGCATTTTAGAGGCTCCGTTCGTATTCTTTTATTAATCGGGACAGACATATATACTGGATAAAGCTTTATAGATATAAAGTGACAGACATATTAAATAACACTCATTAATCAACCAGTATGGTCTCCTAACTAAAGCAGCTCATTAAACTCAAAGGGCCAGATCCTGACCCCGTTCCATGAAACTAAGAGGTGTGTAAGCCACTTGCTCCTGTGATTGTTGACTGGCTTCATGGAGGCATAGCAGAGGATGCCAAGCAGCTCCTTAGCCACACAATATAGTAGAGCCTCAGAAGAGGATTACCCTGAGAGTGGAGCCGTACTTGTCCCTTAGCTGAGAAGTTCTCAGTCCCCCATGGCCATATATAGCAGTGAGGGGCAGAGTATCTTATCCTGATCTTCCTCTGCATTAGGGTACTTCTAGCAGTGCAAAGTTGATGTAGAACCAGTCACAAAAGGATCCCCCCAGGGGAGAGGGAATCTTCAGGTGATACAGAGCCACCATAGTTGCTTCTTGTGGCAGGTGCTCCCCAGTAGTCCCTGGGAGCCATAATGACCTCCTGCAGCCACTGACAGTTGGCACAAATTGGAGCAGCCCTCAGACTGCTCTAAGTGATTTGAGGGAACCAAATAACCCAGAATGACTTCAGAAAGCACACATACACCATGTGCTTCTTGGTTACAGCTGAGAATTATGGCCTCTGGTTTCATCTCTGTAGCACAGGCCTGGATAGCCAGCCACTGAAGTAAACTCATGGCCACTGAAAGATGGGGGCCCCTCAGGAATTTTGTAGTGTTCTGTGAGTACTGGCTGGGCCACAGAGTTATTGCTGGGTTCCCTACCTATAAAACATTAAGGTCAGGATGTTAACTGAGAGGATCTGTACAGTAATTCCACTAGCTGGAAACTGATAAAAGTGTTCAGGTGCATTAGTGTCTCTCTTAATTTCTGCTCTTTTAATCTATATATATAATCTTGTCTGAACCATTAAATGGTCATGTAATTAGATAAGGGTGTTCAGAAGTCTTGCAAATGACTATTTTCTTGGTACCAATATGCTCCTCCTATCACCCCTCTCTCACACTGCTGCAACACAACACATACCACCAATTCACACATAACCTTGTTCATCAGTTGATTCCATGTCCCTCTTCACTCAGCCCATTCCATCCCCCTCTCAGCTCAGAACTTTTCCAATCCCCACAACTGTCTCCAACCCAACCGACTCAGAACCAACCCCATTCAGCAGACACGCACATACTCACTTGTGTCTTAGGCTGAAAATCCCCCTCTTTCGATATAAACATCTCCTTTGCTCTGAACTAACTGCCTCCCCCGCGCAATACTCCAAAGCACAGAACACCATCCTGATTCCCCTCCCTCCCTATTGCCACCTTTCACTTCCCCTACCCCAATACTCCAGGCTCAGCAAGCCATTGTTAACCTTAGAACCCACCGTCCCAACATACACCACAACCAGATTCAGAACCCTGCTGCCCATCCACCCATGCAGAAGCTCCTCACTTGTTTCTGGGTTTGGAAAAGCAAGGGCAGAGGCAGGAGGGCACATCTGTAGACACTCCTAGCTCTACCTCTAGTGATGAACAAAAAGAGCCCCCCAGAAGCCTGCCATCTCTGCTCTGTCCCTCCTTTCTCTGCTGCCTGTGGTCTGTATGCTGCACAGACAGAAGGCCAACAGTGGCAACCAGCAATACATCAGCCACATAGCACATGTTTGTGACCTTACTGGTGGTTTTAAGCCTCACTGTCATCTAATAACCATTTGCCCAGACACAAACCTTCCTTGAGTCTCTTCAGAATTTTAGTTGAAAGTTACATGTAGACAGGAGGAAATGCTGAAATACAAAAACTGTATAGCTCAGACAGCAGCCATGCGATATTCCCTGATTTGTACCCTTGATATAGTAAAGAAAGACTTTCTTTTAAATTAAATGTGATTTAGTCTCTATGTTAGATTAGTTCTGGGCTTCTCATAGTGACAGGCCTGCAAGCTGTATAGAACCATGCCATCCGTTTTGCTTAGTATGCAGAAGTGGCTATTACTGGCTAACTAGATTCATACTGTGAGAACTACTGAACAGGTTAAATGTGATTTTTTAAAAAAATGCTTAAGCCAATAAACCATTTCTTCTTGAAAATAACTAAAAACACAAAGATGAATATTTTCCCAATGTTATAAGAGTAGCATTTTCAGACTACAAAGAAAGGTAAGAGGATTTTAAAAAGGTATATCAAATGTTAAATAAAAAAAGATAAAATGAGTAGCTTTGTTGTTTTAAGCACATAAGTAAAAGTTCAGGCACCTGTGTTCACAGATCAATCTAGAGCTATGTTTTGCAATCATAAGATATGATATGCTGACTAAACATCGTAAATATAGAATACAGAAATCCCATTTCAAATCTGAGAAATGCTAACAGTATTCCACTTGTATTTGGATTAAACTATGCCCACTCTAACATTCAAATATTTACTCTAAATTTCAACTCAGAATATTTGTACATGTTAAAATGGCAAAGTTTGAGATTCCTAACCTACTGGACACAGGGATGAATGGAACACAGCTATTGGGAGCTAGCTTACAGCAGTGTATATTTACTATATGAAGGGACAGAAAAAAATTAGATATAATTTAGATGATCTTCAGCTATTTGTTTAAATTACATTATAACACAGAACAGATTAGAAGGATGCTGATTTTTTTCTTTTGAATGCATATTCATAAAAAAATTATCATTCCGGTGTAGCTCAAATACATACATATTTATTTGGCTCATCTGTAGTTCGCGTGTACCTATACTCTCCCATGGGCTTTCCCTAGTTTTGCCTGGCTATTGCTCAAAGACTGATCTAGATGAAGTCTCCTGATGTTCTTCCACCCTTAATCCTGGGCCCACCATTTACCCTTCCCTTCCTTTCTCACTGTGACAGGACAGATGAATCAAGACCAAGCGAAGAACACAAAGCAAAGTTTTGAGTTCAAATAAATGAAGGAAGCAACATGTGACCACTAAATTAAATACATATGGCTTCCCAGACCAAAGTGTCCCTATTGTTCTAGCATGGACCTGTTGCTAGTTCAATCCAACAAATAGCAAGAGATTCCTCCAGGTCTCATGCCTCTTGCACTCCCTCAAGATTCAGGGATCGCCTTACCGGAGCTAGCCACATTTCCTTTCATGACTGGATTCCCTGGCTGTCCTTCCAGTAAGGACTGTGTTACTACAAGTTCCCCTGGCAACTGTTCGAAGCCTCTAGGCACCTACTAACATCACCCAGTTCAGGACTGCAGTCAACAGTAGTCCATATATTCAACCACTAGTAGATACATCAGCAGTAGGTCATCAACACCATTCCATACCCACAGAATAGATCACCTCCATGATGCTCCAAAGGTTCACCCTCCTGGAGAACAGGAAAGTCAAGGTCACTCTTGTAGCAAGGTCTCCTAACATTCTGTTACTAGTAAGTGAGCTTTTAAAAAATTGTTTCAGTGCTTAACTAATGATTGAAACAAGTGATTAACCTGACCATTATTTAGCTTCAGCCACATTTTGCTCTGAAGCCTTTTGCAGCCTCCACAATGGCTCAGGTCTTCAGCTATGCAGAGCTGAGGGGAGAGGAACCTATGTGTCTCAAAGCCACTTTTGCCCTTTCTCAATCTCTGAGGTCCCTGTAACATTATACAGCCTCAGGGCTATTCCACAGTACACTTGGTTGCAATGACTCCCCACAGGCTTTTCTGCAGCTAGAAATTACTGGATTGCTGCATGCTCTGGCCACTCCCTTTCCTCCCTTGACATGCTCCTGGCATGCCTGTACACTGGACAAGAGTGTCTTTGAAGCAGTGAATCTCCCAGCCCACCCCCTATGGAGGCAAGGATCATGTCCCATGTTTTCCTTCTAGGTTTATTTTATTGTGCTCTAATGAGACCTAGTTAGCTTATAAAAAAAGGCCACTAAACCCAATTCTGAACACGCCACACACAATCAAATCATTCACTCTTTTTTATTTATTTAATGCTTTGAAGATACGAATGCCTTTCTTAAACAACACTGGTGAAAAACATCATTCAAAAGGTCTATCTGGAATAATTTTGAATTCAATTAAATTTTTCAGTCATGTTACACAGTCTTCATTTACAAAAAATATATAAATATTGTTTGAAGACAACCCATCTATAAATGTTTGTGCACGTGAATGATAACAGTCTCATAGCTGTATTCTTCAGCTCGGTAGTATGAAAGCCACTAATACATTCTGCTGAAGTATTACGTACACAAAGTTACATAATGTTATGGGAGTCTGAGCTTGACATTTTCAGATATGAATATTATTATTGCACTAACTTAAAACAATGAAATAAAAAACCGAAAGAACTATTCAATCTACCAACAGATTTCATCTCCCAAAATGTGTTGGTTAATTACAGTAGTAGATCACCAGTTGCAAGATCAATATTAAAGTCATATTACTTAGTCATAATGCCATTCCCCTGTTATCTACTGTATAAAACCTTAGAAAAACTCAGAAAAAAACATGAAGCTTTACTGCAAGAGAAATTAATGCAAGAAACGGTGTTTGTAAGTACTGGAGAGATATGAAGCATTGCAACCTCACAGCCTGCTAAGGAGCAACATCTGCACTTAATTTTAACTTGACGTGCTTCAGATCTCATATTCATATAGGTATTTAATGATCCAGACATAATGGTCCTATATAGAATAATTATATGAAGGAGCAAACTTCAGCTGTATTCCTTTTAGACAGATGCTTCAAGAGAAAACTTGTTCTGGTTCTAACAATGCATATTTCCTTTTAACAATTAAAATGTTTTAGGGTGGGGGGAAGTAATCAACCTCAAACCTTAAGTACAGTATGTAGACAATGAAACTTAATGTTACTCCTTTTTGACAGACTCCTTGTGTCTTCCTCCCTCCCAATATAGCCAATACAAGGAAAAGAGATAGAGTGCAACGCAAACCATTAAATCATAGTGGTAGATTGTTACAACAAATACAACAAACAAGAGGAAATAAAAGATTCTGTAACTGATATGCTTTAAAACTAGAGACTCGCTAGGTAAACTATGTGCTTCGCTTTTCTGGTCAGAAATATCTGAAGAATCAGAAATGTGCTGGTTTTCGTGCTCTGAGTCATCAGGCCAGTTTAATATTTTTCCTTCAGTTATTAAACCTTCAGATTCAGATCTTGTCTCTTCTATTTCTTCAGTAGGCTCACTAATTAAAATTATTGGCCCTAATGACTCCTCTTGTCTGAACTCTGTTTGATGGAAACACTGGCCTATATTCCTTTCTCTTTCATCACTTGAAGTCAACATGTTTTTATTAATACATGTCATTTCGCTTGGTAGGTTGAAATAATATCCTGACTCAGCAGAAATATTGGCAATGGAGTTGAATGCAGGGGCTGTATATGGATACTCTGTATTTTCTACCTCAGCAGTAACCACCTCAATAGACTTTTCAGAAGTTGTCGCTGGAGAGCTTTCATAATGACAACTGGGCACAATATTTGTATCAGAGGGTGGTGGTTTTGTTTCACCTTTGGCACCTGAATGGGAAAGTGTTCCAAAAATGGTTTTTTCCTTATGTTCTTCAGCTTCGTCACTGTAGAGACACTGCTCGGGATTTGGGGGAGCTTTCAGTGATTCTTCTGAATATAAATCCTGCTCCAAACCTGCTTTTCCTTCTATAGCAGAAGCCCGTAATGTTTCCTCTACAGGTGGATTATTTCCAATGTCATGTTCTGCTTTGGAAACTTTTTCCTTGGTATTGCATACAGACATCATTTCGCCTTGCAGTGTTTCACGTACATGTGCATTATAAATATCTAAAACTGATTCCTTTTCAAATTCGGTGTCATATAATACACCCACTGTATTGCGTTGACAAAGAGTATAATGTGAACCATCATTTCTCCCTTCATGTGTATCAAACGCTGTTTCCTTTTCCTCTGTGGGCATGTCACTTACTGCAGTCTCTTGAGGTAGCTTAGCAATTACTGCTTTTTCACTAGCAGACATTTTTTCTGAAGCACGTTCTGATGTTGTTTTAATTATATAAGCTGTACCTGCTTCTGCTTCCTCTGTATTACCATGTTCAGCTACAGAAGACTTTTCACACCTCACTGTCTCTTGGCAGGTAAACAATTCTTCTGTGGGAGTAACATTTAAATACCTTGTCTTATCCCTCATTCCAAACATGATTTCACCATCTGTTTGCTCTTTAATCTGTTCTGTTCTATTTATCTCACTCTCTCTTTCTACTGGTTGACTTACTGAAACACTCCACCTTTGATTTTCACACACTACCCTACTCTGATCATCTGTAACCATGCTGGCTGATTTCTCAATTTGAAGTTGACAAGCATCTGTCTCCAAAATATTTTTATTTGTTGGGAAATTATCTTGGCTGTACATTCGTTCCTCAAAAAGCTTGTGATCATTCTCCTTAGTATCAGGCATATCCTCTGGGTTCAGTGACATAATACTTGTAGCTCTTGCTTTGTCAGTTGCCACTGCAAAGACTGGGTAACCAGTGGGGAAAGTAGTCATTTTACTCTGAGTGGCATCAGTGTATCTACTGTCTGTTTTCCTCAAGTTGTCACTTAACTCACTATATTCCTCTTTCTCTTGTTTGCCTTCAACAGAGCTTGTGATTTCTTTTCCTGGACTTCTATTGTCGGAGCTTCCCCTATCTTTTAGCCAAGTAAACTCTTTGAATTCATGAGTGTCTTCAGCTCTTCTTTCATCAGCTACATGGGAAATCATCCGGTCTTCTGCTTGTGAAGGCTTGGCTTCATGTTTATTATCTGACGCTGATGGCAATGTTGTGGTTTTTGTTTCAGTAATATATTTTCCCTGAACACTGAAAAGTTTCGGAGCTACGGTATCAACACTCTCCTGCTCTTTAGTTAGTCCAAACTCATTTAACTTGATTTCTTCCTCCTCTTTTCCTATATCAGTGTTATAGTCTTTCTTTGATACTTTCACCACAACTTCTTTTTCTGTATACGGGCTTTTTGAGCAATCTATTGAGATATCAGAATGTGCAAAAGCCTCAGCATATATATCTCCTCTTAAATGTACCTGATCTTTGCTTAAAATCATCCCCCCCTTTTCTTCATGTTTGTCGCTGTCTGACAATACTGATGCTAGCATTAGGTGAGATGTTTGCAGAATGTGTCGCTCTGGAGCTGGATTAGCATTGTCATCCAGTGCTTCGGTTACGCATGTATTTAATTGCATTGATTCATCATACTCTGAAGAAATTGTTTCTGGTCTCATTTCACAGGCCTCTTTGTAGATATCAGCATCATCGTCACTGATGAATAACCGCTCCATCATTTCGCTTCCTGAGGCACTATCTGTTTCACCTTTTGAAATATCTACATGGCTCGTTCCTTGTCTGCTTAAGACAGTATCTTTAATATGGATAGTCACATTTTGTATTGTTCCAGGCAAATATTCCTGTGATAAAAGCATTTCACTGGTATCAATGCATTCCAAAGGCTGCTCACTATTGTTTACAGTGCCTGCAGTAAGTTCCTCTGCTAATGGCTGACTATAATCATATTGTATGGAATACTTTTTGTTATCATGTAATTCTTCTCCTAGCTCTTGTAAAGTATTTTCTGAAGGGGAACTGATAGGCACAGGCTGCCTGAGCAAGTCAGTGCCTGTTTCCATAAGTGTTAGCTTATTCTCCAGTCCTTGGGCTTCATTTGGAAAATTAACTGGCTCTGTTGTGTATAAATTCCTTTCATCTCTGGAAGTACTTCTAGTTCTTGTGAACTGCTGACTTAGCTGAAACAACAGAATAGAAAAGAATGATCAGAATGAGCTCTATAAAAATATTCAAAATGAATGAGGCAGGCTTTCATTATGGAAAATTTTGTTTTCAGTTTCAAAGCTTTTATGGAAACATGTTCTGAACAATTTGCAAAATTTGCATTGTATGTAGTTTTTAACATATGTAATGAGCTTTATAGTGAGTCTGAAAGGAGCAGGACATCAATAGTATTCAGAATGCTGTTTCTTTATTCATGAATTCAGTAAGCTGCAAGTGTATTTTATACAAATGAAACCTAAAAAGAATATTCTCTAAATGGGAGGCTAATCAATTCTTTGCACATTCAGTTCTAAGGTTGTGGGGTTTTGTTTGTTTGTTTGCTTGTTTGGGTTGTTTTGTTTTGTTTTGTTTTGTTTGTAGCAAGAGCATTGATACAGCACATCAAAGCCTGGTTACATTCAGTATTGTCCAGTAAAACAAAGACATGTTGCACACTGACAAATACAGTTAGAATTATCTTTGCTTCATTTCTCTTAGGAACCATTTTGCAGGATTCAAACCAGAATGTTTTTAGACAATTTGGTAAGGCTGACGTTGGAAATGAGATTAGTGAAGTAAAAGGCCAGAAACTAATCATTCTCCTTCCCCCACCTCCCAAATATCATATTGTATTATTCAACTGTGCCTGCTTGTCATTGCATTCTCTCCTCACTTTCGGATACTCACACTGATAGCTCCATGCTGATCAATTAGAGGATAGCTTCTTGGGTACCCCTTGTTACATTTACACTTGCTGTAGATATCCCCATTACAATTTCTCTTATTAATATGTTTTCTGCAAAGCCACTGCAAACTATTAATAGTAAAACGTCACTCAAAGAAAAGTGAGGGAGCTAATGTCTCTGCAAATTCTGTTTTAATGACCCTCTGCCAACTGGTGCTCAAATGTATTTGAGCTCTTCGGTGATGCCAACTGTCAGGATTTAACAGTGAGATGCCTGTGGTTTTTTTTTGCTTCTCATAACTGACATTTGCATGATCTCAATAATTATATGCAAATCTTACGATTTCCCCTTCTTCTCACATAAGGCTCATGTTACTTGTCAACTGCACAGCTGTCTTGTGAGCCAATGCCTGTGGGTTTCAAAGATTTGGTTGTATTTCCATCTATTATAGATATTCATTGTTTATTTCATTAATGAGTGCATAGTACAAATTAACATATAAATTACAGCTTCCCTCTTCATTTATTGTATGAACAATCTCTGTAATTTATAAACAAACTGTTATATTTGAACCTGCTCATTGTAATAGGATAAATTGAGAAAAAGTATGTGATTTTTAGGCCTTTTAAAAAAATTATTTTTTTAAAAAATAAATAAATAAGGAGATGTTGATTTTTCAGGCAGTAAGAGCTCCCACAATAGGTGACAACTTTGAACTTTCTTAAAGTTAGAGCTAAGAAAATTTCATACTTAAGTGTGAGGAAATAATTCTCCTCCCTATCAAAAAGACTGAGTGGCACTCCTCTTCCTCTCTGGTCTGATTCAGCATTCTCATTTTCACAGGCAATAGCCATTTTAAATTATGATTATGAATCTATGTCCCAAAAAACATAAGCTCAGAACAGACACTGAAAATAATAGATGGCTATATATGTCTCATTTACTGCCATTTCTTCCTTCATGGTGCAAAATGCAAGCCAAACCATAAAAATCCCCAAACAGATTGAATATTCACTGAATGTGAAATTTATGATAACAAATTTAATACTAAATACAAGTCTAAAAGAGTCTACTGTAGTAGTTACATAATTTTTCCTTTTAAAATTATAGAAATTGGAATTTTGTTCATGTAGTGTATTATATAGTTAATCTCTGAAACATCTGTAAGGCTCACAGTACCATAAATACAGGAATTTTACCAAACGTTAAGTGTTTATGTTAAGTGTATACTCATCACAGAGACTAGGAAGTGAGATCTTTGAAAAGTCACTGTTCTAATTCTTTGAAACTGTCACTTAGATCCTCTGGTAAGGAAGTAAGAGAGAGAAGTCATTAATTTAAGACCACAAGAACTTAATGAAATTTACTGAAATCACCTTCTATTGTTGATTCAGAGGGAGATACCATGAAAATACAGACCATGGTTTTACATTTGTAAATTAGTACATCAGTCAGTTCTTTTAAAAGGGGCTTTTTCACCACCTTTGATGTGTAAATGGATTCATCTCATCTAACACTGTGGATATAATTGTATAACACTTACCAGCAACTCTAATTCTTTTTCATTATCTTCCTTATTATCTTCATTGCATTCAACATTTATATCTTTTTCATTTTCACGACGCGGTTCAATGTCTTTGTCCTTCTCATGTGAATAAACAATTTGGGGGATGTTTGCCTCTGAAGAGTTAACAAAAATATACTTTAACAGCCATTGGACTGTTTGTTACATTATCTATTTTAATTAACATGTGCAATAAGGAAGAACTAATTAAAGTAGCTGTTGTACCTGAAGTCCTTGAATTATTCCATATGTCTTCATCAGATAGTGCCAATATTTCTTCTTTGCTGTTAAATGCAAAAGAAACTTAATGTGTTATTCTGCAACAATTATTGTTCCAAATCCTTTTAGACCTAAACCTAAAGACAGCTAGTTAATGATGCAAAATCTTTTATGTGATTTGAAATTCAGCAGAAATATAACCTTGCTGGTCACAATTTTATAAAAGAATTTTTTTTGTGATGATGTGACATTAACCCTTGATGAGAGAAGGAATTGATTGAGACATGCTAGTGAATGAAATTTACTGAAATCACTTCTATTGTTGATTCAGAGAGAGATACAATGAAAGCACATAAAGATAAATGCCAAGTGCCCACTTCAATGGGTGTTGATGGCACTTAGGATCAGGCCCTTGTAGGGATGTAATCTCACTAAAAAAACCAGACAGGACTAATGTAAATTATTATAGCAGTTGTGGATTCCATTTCCATGAGACAGAATATTTTTATGTTGGTCTCAGTGATTAAGTTTTGTGAATTGAAAGACCAGTTGTGGGTACTGGAAATGGCTTTCTAATATTTTTCAATTAACTTTTTTTCTGTTCCATTTTATTCAAACTTCATTCAGTTGAACTGATATAACATTACTTTTGTCACCAAAAATTCCTTATTTCAGAAGGAGGATGATACATTTATACTATGTTAAAAGAATTTAGACATCTACTGTCATCACCTTTTCACAAAATCCTGCCTTTACTCCTCTAGGAACATAGGAATTAACATAATAGAAATGTAGGATTGGAAGAGGCCTTGATAGGTGATCTAGTCTAGTCCCCTGCACTGAGGGAGGACTAAGTAGCATCTAGACAATCCATGAGAGGAGTTTGTCTAATATGTGCTTAAAAATCTCCAATGATGGACATTCCACAATCTCCCTAGCTAATTTGTTTCAGTGCTTAACTTCCTTTACTGTTAGAAAGTTTTTCCTAATGTCTAACCTGAATCTTCCTTTCTGCAATTTAAATCCATTACTTCTTGTCAGTGGTTAAGCCCATTACTTCCTGTCCTCAGTGGTTAAGAACAATTAATTTATCACCCTCTTCTTTATAACAACCTTTTATGTACTTGAAGACTATCATCATGTCTCCCCTCATTCTTCTTTTCTCCAAACTAAACAAACCTGTTTTTTTCTATCTTTCCTCAGAGATCATGTTTTCTAGATCTTTAATCATTTTTATTGCTCTTCTCTGGACTTTCTCCAATTTGTCCAAGTCTTTCCCGAAGTGTGGCACCAAGAACTGGACACAATACTCTAGCTGAGGCCTAATCAGTGCTGAGTAGAATGGAAGAATTGCTTCTCATGTCTTTTCTTACAACACTCCTGCTAATACAACCTGGAATGATGTTCCCTTGTTTTGCAACAGCATTACTTTCTTGACTCATATTTAGTCTGTGATCCACTATAATCCCAGATCCTTTTCTGCAGTACTTCTTCCTAGGCAGTCTTTTCCCATTTTGTATATGTGCAACTGATTAGTCCCTCCTAAGTGTATGACTTTGCATTTGTCCTAATTGAATTTCATGCTATTTACTTCAAACCATTTCTTCAGCTTGTCCAGATCATTTTTAATTTTTTAATCCTATCCTCCAAAGCACTTACAACTCCTCCAAGCTTGGTATCATCTGCAACCTTTATAAGTATACTCTCTCTGCCATTATCTAAATCATTGATCAAGATATTAAACTGAACCAGACCCAGGACCGATTCCTGCAGGATCTCACTCGATATGCCCTTCCAGCTTGACTGTGAACCACTGATAGCTACAATCTGAGTATTGTTTTCCAACCAGTTGTTCACCCACCTTATAGTAGGTTCATCTAGGCTATATTTCCCTATTTGATTTATAGGGTCATGTGAGGCAAGTTGAGGTATATCACATCTACTACTTCCTCCCTTTCACAAGGCTTGTTACACTGTCAAAGAAGGATATTAGGTTGGTTTGACATGATTTCTTTTTGATAAATCTATGTTGACTGTTATTTATCACCTTTTTTTCTTCAAGGTGCTTACAAATTGATTGTTTGATTATTTGTTCCATTGTCTTTCCGGTTACTGAAGTTAAGATGACTGGTCTATAATTCCTTGGGTTGCCTTGAGTCCCCATTTTATAGATAAGTACTATATTTGCCCTTTTCCAGTTCTCCACAAGTTCTCAAAGATAATTGCTAGCAGTTTAGTGGTGTTTTCAGTCAGTTCCTTAAGTATTATAGGATGTATTTCATCAGGTGTTGCCAACCTAAAGACATCTAATTTGTCTAAATAATTCTTAATTTGTTCTTTCTCTACTTTAGCCTCAGAACCTACCCCAGTTACACTGATGTTCATGTGCCATTTTGGATTGTATGAAGGATCAGAGCATTTAACATATTAATAATCTGGAGACAACCCTGTTAAATAAGAAACTGAATCACAGAGAGTTTAATGGCCATGTTTTCAGCCATCCCTCTACTGAGCCTCCACTTATGTACAATCCACAAGTACACACACACAGACAGACTGCCGCACTTTGCAGGATGAAACACCTCAAAACACATTCAAACATTTCTAATACTGTGCCTGCAAATGTTAAGGTGCACAACCACAAACTACATAAATAGTGTTTGTGGAGGGCAAATTCTAATACCTGCATGTATTCACAGAACCCAAAATAATAAAAAAAAAAAACTTTCAAGAAATAGAAATGTTTCATTTTGAAATGGTGGAAACAAAACATTTCAACTTTTTCAAACCATATTTCCTCCTTGGGGTGGGGGGCACAAAACTATATGCTGAATTCGACCCTAATTTGCAAATAGTTTTGGTGCTGCAAAAAAAATAATTTTTCAGCAAATGTACTGATATCTGTGACAAACCTGAGGAAAGAACCAAGATATTCTGTCTTTTTCTCCTATGCCTTATCCACAAGAACCTATCATACAAATGATATGTTTTTAAAATGTCAATTTTCCAAAGTCAGACGGCTGGGACAACCTGAAAATCTGGCATTTCCTAACTTTTGAGTGCTTGACTTTCAACCTTAATGTTGAAGCAATGTTTTGAAGTAGTTTTGTATGTAATTTTCTAGGTTTAAAAGCAATCTGAAAAAAACAAAAATTCCATTGTGTGAAGTATTATGATATGGGTCATCAAATGGGTTTGAAACCAAGCTCTTTAGATTCACAACACAGACCTCCCCACTTGAATTAAAAGAACAACCCATAGCAGTAACAGGCTGTTATACTCTTTGTGGCTATAAGGGATCAGAGGAAACATAACACACACTTTGTTTACATGTTTAACAGGAGAAAACTACCTATTCTTCCTAACTTTCTTCTGAGAAATGGATGGATTGCTTTTGCTGAAATTTATTTTAAAAATTCAACCTAAGGCAGAGAGCAAACATGGAAATCTTCAGACAAAATGGTTAAAGATTGGCAAAGTTATAAGCAGCTGAAAACAGGAGCTTATAATGGAAAGTGTTAGGCAACATTACTCTAGGATCGCTACAAACTTCACATATAGTATATATTTAAAAAAACTTTAAATTCCCCAGTTATTCACTGAATATATACAAACTTAAATGATAAATAAGTACATTGGAAAACTAAACTACTTAAAATCCAAACCCTAGTCTTCCTTCCTTTACATGTGACAACTTAATTCGGGGTTCTATGTTTCTTCTGCGATACATATAAGGACTTCAGTTAATACCTAAAGCATATAAATCATTACTTAGGTAACATCTACACTACAGCCCCGTCGATTTAGTGGGTCTAGTGAAGACCTGCCAAATTGACAGCAGATCGCTCTCCAGTCGACCCCTGCACTCTACCCTCAATGAGAAGAGTAAGGTAAGTCAATGGGAGAGTTTCTCCCTCGATCCCCACGGTGTAGACCTTGCGGTAAGTCGACCTAAGGTACGTTGACTCCAGCTACATTATTCACGTAGCTGGAGTTGCATAGCATGGGTCGACTTACCGCGGTATTGTAGACATAGCCTGAGTCTTCCATGCCTCCAGCCTTCTTTCAAGTTCATCCTTAAACTATACTTCTTCTAAAAAGCCTACAAATATTAGTCATCTCCAGGGGGAAATGGTAATTAGATGGGAGAAAATGTCTATTACCAAGAAGAGATATTAAACATCGCCATTTGGTCTCACTGCTTTTCATTGCATCCATTTCCCATTCCACTGTTTGTACATTATTTATCTAGACTGTAAGCCCATCAGGCTATCAACCAATACTTCATACTCACCTGGAAAGTGCCTAGCTCTCTTTGGGGTTATATAAACAATATAAAATATAAATAAAATAAATAAAAAATGCAGCTCCTGTTTTATGTATTAATGATCTCATTGGTATTGCAGGAGACTCACAGGACTCTACATGCATCTCCCCTGTCTTGGCAGCCACAAAGCCTCTGTTTACTTTCAAAATAGACTCATAGACTCTAAGGCCAGAAGGGACCATCATGATTATCTAGTCGGACTCCTGCACATTTCAGGCCACAGACCCTCACCCACCCACTCCTGTAATAGACCCACAACCTCTGGCTGAGTTCCTGAAGTCCTCAAATCACAATGTAAAGACTTCAAGTTACAGAACACTCACCATTTACACTACTTTAAACCTGCAAATGAACCATGTCCCATGCTGCAGAGGAAGGTGGGAAAAAACCTCTACCAATCTGACTCGGGGAAAAATTCCATCCTGATCCCAAATATGATGGTAAATTGAACCCTGAGCATTCCAGCAAGACCCAACAGCCAGACACCTGGGGAAGAATTCTCTGTAGTAACTCAGAGCCTCCCACTTGTTCTCTCCTTGTTTTCTTCTTATTTATAAGGTTATAGAACCTTTTATTGTTGTTTTTAATTTCCTTTTCAAGGTCCAACTCTGCATGGCTTTTGGCAGTTCTCAATTTTCCCCTACAGTCTCTGATTTCCAAGAGGTAACTTTCCTTTCTGATCCATGTGATCTCCCATTCCTTGTAGGCTTTCTGCTTTCTCTTAACAACCTGTTTGAGGTGCTTGCTCATCCAGCTTGGCCTGCAACCCTGCCCTACGATTTCCCCCCCTTGCTTGAGACGCAGGCTTCAGATAGTTTCTGCAACTTTGACTTAAATAATTCCAAGCCTGCTCCACATTCAGATCCGTGAGTTCTTTGGTCCAGTCCACTTTACTAACTAATTCCCTTAATTTTTAAAAAATTGCCCTCTTGAAATCAAGGACACTAGTTGCAGATCTATTTTTGTTTATCCTTCTATTTAGTTTAAACTGAATTATCTCATGATCACTTGAACCAAGGTTGTCCCCACAACCAGTTCTTCTATGAGGTCCTTATCACTCACCAATCCCAAATCTAAAATGGCATAATTTCTTGTAGGTTCAGTGACTATTTGGTATTCCTTTTAATCAACACATGTTTAGATAATGATATGGAGCCAGAAAAGGCCAGGAGAATACCCACGTGGAGTTGCCACTCAGATGGGAAGTCTTTGGGGCAGCATGGAAGGGTAGGTGTCTTGGAGTATGTCTACACTGAATTTTAGAACATGCAGCAGCGTGTCTCAGAGCCCCATGGGCTTGCACTATGGTGCTAAAAGCAGCTGAGTAGGCTGTTCAGGCTTGGGCTCTGAAACCTACCCTCCTCCCCAGGGTTCAGAGCCTGGCCTCCAGCCTGAACATCTATACAGCTGTTTTTAGAGCCATAACCTGAGCCCCACAAGCCCAAGTCAGTAGCCCTGGGCAATAAGACTCACTGTCACAGGTTTTAAAAAGCAGTGTAAATGTACTCCACAGATCTTGGGTATCTACGTGGGTAGGTTGTCTCAGTCAGGTGAATGCAGATGCATTCTGTGTTGGGGAGTGTATCCTACACAAGCTCCAAAAGGGTGATGTGGGCCTGAGACAGCAATTAACATACCAGGCTTCACCTGGACCAAGAGCCAGGCTTAACTGAGGATGAAGCCCAGCTGGGGAGGGGCAGGGAGAGAACTACAAACAGAGGAAGTTGAGAGCAGAAGAGATCTGGAACTTCACAGGAGAGTGTCATTAGCCCAACCCTTTATAACAGCATCATAAACGACCTTCCAAAGATAATGAATACAGGCACAGACATCACATTATTTGCTGATGATTCTGCTATAGAGACCAAAAGCAGAAACCTTGAAATGTCACCAAAAGAATCAATAAGGCATTTCAGAGGAGGACAGAATGAGGAAACAAGTGGGGCTGCAAGTTCCCCATTGACAAAACTAAGGGAATGATCTTCACCACATGGAAGATTAAAAAAAAGTAAAATTATAAATACAGCAAAGTATAGTGAAAAAGAAACAAACTCGTAGGTGTGATATTTGATAACAAGCTCATCTGGAGGGACCATACTGAAAATATCACAGATAAGTGAAAAGGAAGAATCAGCTTACTTATAAGCAAATATGGAAGCTCCAGGGGAGCAGATAAGAAAATAGTGATAATACTATTTGGAGGGCTAATCAGATCTATTACTGAGTATAGCTGGCAGGTCTTTAGGTCAGCATAGAAAACAAATCTGAGAAAACTAGACTGTATCCAAGCACTGGCATTGCAGATAGCATGTGGTGCCTTCATTATTGTGACTCTGTGTGTGATGAAGTTAGTCACCAGAGAAATGCTTATCACTCTTAGAATGAAGTCCCTAGACTTAACCTTTTGGGCCAAACCACTAGGTAACAGTGAAGATGATAAAACTAAGCTAATATATGCTGATTGTTGCATATTAAGTGGAAACCAAGTAGGACAGAAACTCAAAATTCCTCATGTAAGTAAGGTAAAGAAGTGGATAAAGGATCTCAGTGAAAAGAAAGGCTTAAAAGAAGCCAAAATCTATAGTTATGGGAACATACTCTATCACTGGAAAACAATCCCCTCAAGACAGATATGAAATTATATAATAAACAAATGCAAAAGAATGATAAATCAATATACCTGTGAGAAGTGGGGATGCTATTGCCAAATGTATTCTGAGAGCTCCAAAGAGGAAGGAATGGGTAGAGTGGGAACAGCTTTCTGTGTGCCCACATTTAGGGTTAACAAAACCGTAAGACTAACTATCTTTATCTCTGTCTTTACAGCTGAGCTAACAGGGACATTGCTAGCACTAACTTGGTTTTTAGATGTGCAGCCAGCTGCCATGGCCATCCTGTCTGATTCCTTATCAATGTTGCAGGTACTATACAATGGCAAGTCTGACAGCAGAAATTATATACTTAATGAAATATTACTGCTAACAACCGAATTAGCACAACTGGATATGACCATAGCAATAGAATGAATCCCTGCACATGTAGGGATAGCCGGCAACAAATTGGCAGACAAAGAGGCTAAAAATGCTATTAAGCATGAACAAGTTGACCTAGAGATCCCCTTAAGCAAACTGGAATTTAAACACTTAATCAAAAATAAGCTAAGGAAGAAATGGCAAGAACTGTGGGCACATGAAACAAAGGGGAAAAAATTTCATGAAGTATGCCCAGTAGTTGAAATAGTTGATATAATCCAAGACCCTGAGAGAAAGAGTAAAATACCTCTATTTGGAATTGTAACAGGTCATTGTAGATTAAATAGTAATCTATTTCTAATAAACAAACAAGGATGGACTATACGAAACATGAAAGATCCAGGAATTGACAGATCATCTGTTATGGAATTGTAAAGATTGTACCAGTGAAAGGAGATACTTATGAGCAGGGGGTTGGACTAGATGACCTCTAAGGTCCCTTCCAACCCTGATATTCTGTGAACATGGCTATATGGAAAACTCAGAAACCTCAGAAACACAATTTTCTTTGCAACACCTTTCCAGTGTACCAGTGAAAGGAGATACTTATATGGAAAACTCAGAAGCCTCAGAAACACAATTTTCTTTGCAACACCTATCCAGAATATAAGAAAAATGGGGCACAATTAAAAAAGCAATTCTGCAATTCTGTGAATGGAGACAGGTTATGACTTAAAGTCTAACTACAAAGTCCAGTGAATGGCAGTCATAGACTCAGGAATTGAGTATGCTGTGCCACAAAACCCAGGAAAAAGAAGAAGGGGGATGCAGGGAGAATAGCTGCAGTCACTTTCTTGGATGACAGAGAGACACCGAGAGGGACTAGGAGGAAGCCCGGGGGCACACTAAACTCTGTGATCGTCTCCTGAGTATGGAAGCCTGGAAGGAGGCCAGAAGAGAGGTGAAGCAGCTACTGGGTGCAATGCAGGCTCCAGTGGTACACCCTGGAAAAAGGGCCTTGTCCAGACTTCCAGGGAGAGAGCTCTGGGGAATGTTCAGTGGAAGACCAGCAAGAGGAATTGAAGAAGCATGAAAGGCCAAGCCCAAGGAAAATGGCTTGAGTTTGTACATTTTGTTTTGTTAAGAGATTCAATGAGAGGGCCCTGAGAGTCCCAGCCCTGACAGAAGGGTGAGCCTAGAGAGGTTGTGGGGCAAAAAGTTCTGAGAAAGACTGAATAGGAAGACTCCTAGGGAGGCAGCAGTGAGGAGTTGGATGGAGCAGCCCATGGCTGCTAGTTGTATGGTCTCTGGACTGTAACCCAGTGTAGTGGAAGGGCCCATCCCCTTCCCCCATTTCATTTTAAGAGCTTGGCTACTTGAAGAGACACACTATCAATGGCTGACTAACTCCTTCCATGGTTACTACTCTAAATAGCATTAAATCCTATTTGATTATAGGATATAATGCAACAGAGAGCAGCTGCTCCCTCCTCCCCTTCTCCTGCCCCTTGCCTACCCGCAAATTCCATGGAGTTCTGGCAGATGAGCTCTCCTGGGGTCATAGAAAAGATGCCAATGATGGTGTAGAATTAGCACTCTCTCATAGAGTACATCTCGGTCCCCTCTGCTGGTATAAGGGGAAGGGACAATCTAGCTCTTAAACAGCAAAACACAACTTAGTTTCCAATGGAGATACACATTTGGAATGCAAATCTTGGATTTTCAAAGAGTTTCATCCTGACTATCCTTGGGTTTTGAATTTTCATTGAGAGTACTTAGCACTACCCCTATGGGAAACCCCCTGAATTTTTTAGCCACTATAACAAATAGCTAAACATCTCAAGGAGTATGGGTTACAGAAAATTCTGCCTTTGTGAGTTCAGCCTTTTTTCCTTCTTAAAATGAATGAAGTACCGGTACATCTCTAATGACGTATATCAGGATCTTAAGGCACACCACTGTATATACAAAAGATGCTTATGAGCATATGATTCATCCCTCAATTGGCTCTTCTAAAGTTGTGTTGAAAGGATTTTCAGGGGTACACACTCACTTAATTTACAATAAGATTAACAATAACAAAATATGACTATGCAAAATGTTAATGTCCCTGAACGGAGATGACACCTGACTATATCTGAAGATTTACATGTCGTGCAATACCTGCAGGGAGATTAGAGTGCAAAATTCTCTATTCTTTGGTTTTCATCTTGATTTCTGGATCACAGAATAATCCAGTACTTGATTTCTGATCTCTGCTGCCATTTCCCCATATAGTTATGTATATATCTGAATGGATAGCTATGCTTTCTGTGAGTTCTAATGTAACTCCTTTAATACAATCTATTAGCGTTACCTTCAAAGACCATCCAGAAGGTTCAGCTAGTGCAACATGTGGTTGCCTGCCTCTTAAATGGTGCAGGTCAATATGAACATATAATGCTTGTGATTTGTTTGTTGCACTGTCACATATCTGCTTCCAGGTACAATTCAATATTTAATATCTATAATATCCTGACTGTCTTAAGAACTAGATATTTCAGAGGCCCTCCCTTTACTAGCCTCTAATAGAAATTTTATTCTTCTAGGATGCTGTAGGGCACTCCTAAGGTCTAGGATTGGGAACAGCTGGCAGTGTGTTCTTTATAAATATGCTACTAGTAACTCCCAGGATAAATTTTCTCCAGTGCACAGTTCACCATGGCCCAACACCTGAAAACTTTAGAAAGCAGTGCCAGTTGCATTTGTTTGCTCTGATTTCTTAGGTTTGGGCCTACAGCCAGAGGCTGCTAATCTCTGCAATGGGTAGTATTGGTAGAGGTTGTAGTGGTTTTAATTTACACAAATAGTTGGCAGAAGTTTGTAGTGGTTTTAATGTATACAAATAGTTGGCAGAAGTTGTGTCTGTATGCTCGTATGCCATGCTCCCACCAATCACAATGAGAAGTGTGATAGTCATAAATGTTATATCTTATACCTTTCTAAATTTAGATTTGTTTTATGGAACTCAGAGGCCAGGCTCCAGCTTGAGCTCAGACATCTACAATGCAATTCGATAGCCCTGCAGCCTGAGCTGCACAAGCCCAAGTCATTGGCTATAGGCCAGCCACAGGTTTTTATTGCAGGGTAGACATATGCTTTGACACAAACATTAGGAGAGCCCATTGAAAGACTCTATAGAGTAGCTGTTAACTTGTTTTAGTAACGGTTTAATATTCCTAAAAAAACCCTCTAATTACTAGGTAAAGTAAAAGAAGTGAAGAAAATCTTTAGATTTGGCTGGTATACTACTTAAGAAAACAACCACAGTTTCAGATGGTATGTATACTCCTGAACAAAAATGGGAACCAGGAAGACAAGAAGTAAACCGGCATAGCTAAATGGCAAGAATCAAGAGGTTATTTGAGCCAAACAGAAATCCTTCAAAATTTGGAAACCCTACCTGAGTGCAACCAGCAAAAGCGGCATATATTACAGTAGGCAATATGTCGGAAGGAATTTGAGAGCTACAATGGAATTTGAAGCACAAATAGCTAAAGGTATTAAAACAAACAAGAAATTACTTAAGTATGTCAGAAGCAGGAAGCCTGCAAAAGAAATGGTGGGTGTTCCAGGGGCTGGAAGTTAAGGACATTGCTGAGAAACTAAATGATCTCATTGCATCAGTCTTTACCACAGAGGGCACTGGGGAGATGCTTACCCCGACGTGCTTTTCTCATTAACTAGTAGCGCTAGAACAAGGATTTTCTGAGGGGGACATATACCCCCTGCAGGGTTTCTTGCACCTTCCTCTGAAGCTTTCTATCCACACTGAGAGACTGAGTTCCCAGTGGGGGGGTCCTTTTGGGGGGTTTCAGGCTCCTGGGGGCTCTTGGTGGGGGGAACCCTTTGGGTAATGTAATGCCAATATTTAAAAAAGGCTCTCGAGGTGATCCCGGAAATTACAGACAGTAAGTCTAATGTCAGTACCAGGCAAATTAGTCAAAACAATAGTAAAGAATAAAATTGTCAGACACACAGAAAAACATAAATTGTTGGGCAAAAGTCAACATGGTTTCTGTAAAGTGAAATCATGTCTTACTAATCTTTTAGAGTTCTTTGAAGGGGTCAACAAATGTGGACAAGGGGGATCCAGTGGACATAGTGTACTTAGATTTCTGGAAAGCCTTTGACAAGGTCCCTCACCAAAGGCTCTTACAAAAATTAAGTTGACATGGGATAAGAGGGAAGATCCTTTAATGGATTAAGGACTGGTTAAAAGACAGGGAACAAAGAATAGGAATAAATGGTAAATTCTCAGAATGGAGAGGGGTAACTAGTGGTGTTCCCCAAAGGTCAGTCCTAGGACCAATCCTATTCAATTTATTCATAAATGACCTGGAGAAAGGGGTAAACAGTGAAGTTGCAATGTTTGCAGATGATATTAAGCTGCTCAAGATAGTTAAGACCAAAGCAGACTGTGAAGAACTTCAAAAAGATCTCACAAAACTAAGTGATTGGGCAACAAAATGGCAAATGAAATTTAATGTGGATAAATGTAAAGTAATGCACATTGGAAAAAATAACCCCAACTACACATACAATATGATAGGGGCTAATTTAGCTACAACGAGTCAGGAAAAAGATCTTGGAGTCATCGTGAATAGTTCTCTGAAGACATCCATGCAGTGTGAAGCGGGAGTCAAAAAAGCAAACAGCAAGCGGGTGGTGAAGCTCTGCAGTGGGTTACCTAGGGAGGTGGTGGAATCTCCTTCCCTAGAGGTTTTTAAGGTCAAACTTGAGAAAGCCCTGGCTGGGATGATTTAGCTGGGAATTGGTTCTGCTTTGAGCAGGGGGTTGGACTAGATGACCTCCTGAGATCCCTTCCAACCCTGAGATTCTATGATTCTATGGTGCTGGCCACTGACAAAGACAGTATAATGACAAGACTCAGAATTGTCAATTTGCTGACGGCAATTAAGCACTAAATTAAAAGTAGATTTCACTGATTAATTTTTCCTGGTCTAATTTTTAGGCCCTGTCCTCCAAGTGGGTCCCCAAGTAAGCAAACACCAGTGCTTGTATAGAACCCTGTTGAGTTCAGTGGGGCTGCAACCAGGTGCTGGGATCTGTCCATGCAAGATTGGGGCCTGCTGGTCTGCGTTAAATGGATGCCGTTTTTCTTTAATAAGGAATTGCTATGTTAACTGCTACTGTTAACTAATGCAATCTTAAACATCTGCACTGACCACAAAATTCAGGAATAGGAATTTTAAACAGAAGTATCTTTACTTTCACTAAGCACTTTGCAGATGTGGGACTTTTTCCAGCTCCCACTGAAGTTAGTGAGAATCTTTCCATTGGCGTCAGTGGGCTTGGAATAAGGCTTATAGTCTGCAACATACTTGATCCTGGAGTGATAGCAGAGGAAAACACAAAATGCTAAAACAATAGATTTGTGAGACTTAAAGGTCACTTTTAGAGGGGGCTTAGCAGATCCCCCCACTCCAAATGTTTCTCCTAGACTTCCTGTATCGATCATACCATTAGATTTAACTGAGAGGTATTAGCTGATGAAAGGAGCATCATAGTTAGAAGATGCCACTGAAACAAGATTAGAACAAATAAAACCTCTCCTAGATCTAGAAACCAAGATCTAGAGAGGCTGGATAAAACAGAGATCAAATCTCACTCACCACCCAAAACAGGAGGAGTCAGCCAGTTTCCCCATCCTGGAATTTCTCTCTCTATATAAATATATACTTAAAATTGTAATTAATGTACATGAAGCTGTAAATGTATACGTAATTAAGGCCCTACTTAACTTGTGATATTGCAGAAATTGCGGATTCCGCAATATTATGCTTCCACTGTAATTTTGACATCGGGATCCCTGCCATGCGTGGGGCTGACAGTAGGAGCCCCATGCAGCCGACAGTGTGAGCTCCTGCTGCCAGCCGCAGGCCCCTGCTCTCAGCCTCAGGCAACCAACAGCAGAAAATCGTTGAAAAGTAATCATGGACTTTATTACCACAATTAATAAGGTCCATTATTACTTTTCCACAATTTTTCTTGGCTTCTCTGCACCTCAGCTGCAAACAGCTCACAATTCAAGTAGGGCCTCATGTATAATTACAATTGTACAGCATCCACTTTTCACTACAACTCTTATACGGTGCACCTTGTAGGGTGCATAGAGGGTGAACCAATGGTACTAATGCTTCAATAAAAATATAGAACATTCATTAATCTATCCCGCTGTTACGGCTTTCAAAATATCACATCATTCAACTCCCACATCAGTACCAGCAAATAGGTTGTATTAAAGAAATTCAGAATCCACAAATAGGAAAAAAATTCCCATGAAAATATACAACAACAGTAGTACTGTAGGAAGACACAAAGTATACATACAATTCCAAAGAGAACCCCAGTATATATGAACATAAGTATGATCTCTCAGACAAAAAGGCCAAATTCAGTTTTATCAACATTTCTTGAAACAGAGTCAGTTTACTTGAAAATCTCTGATTAATTTTTAAATTATTTTCATATTTTTAAATTAGTATAACATTTCAGTAAACTTGGGCCTAACATAGTGAAAGAAACTAAGGGAAAAAAACAGAAATATTAGGTAAAACTAATCTTAAAGCAAGCAAGAAAGAAGTGGTCTAGGAGTAGTATTATATGAATGGCAATATACAGGGACCAGGGGTTTGATTCTGATCTCATTTACCTTGGTGTAACACTACTGCTTACACCTAATTTACACCAATGTAATTTACATCAGAATCATGTCTCCTGTCTTCCTCCCTTTGTACAGCACCTAGCACAATGGGATCCTGACTGTAACTGGGGCATTTGAGTGTCCTTGAAGAACACATATATATACTTTAATTCCCTTACTGTAATGGGATTCCTCATATATCAGATTATTTTTTGTTATTTGTAATCCTTATAGTATGTTATGATAATATGGATTTAGCCTGGAACGACTAAAAATAAATGGATTCCTTGCATGCGCTCTGCCTTCATAGGGCCCTAATCCAATATTCCTTCCACCGACAAATCTCCCATTGATTTAAAAAGAGGTTTTGCTTGAGCAAGGAGTCTGGGATCAATGTAATAGTTTATATAGTCGACTATATAGACTTTTAATTCAATGGGTTGCACAGAGTGGATCTCATTTTTGAGCACCATTGAACTCTTGGAGGTTTTCTCCACTTGGTGTGCTACAGCTCCACAGCGTAGATATCTCCCCCTCATCTTAAGTAACCCATCTCCACAAGAGGGGGTAGCTAGCTCAAAGGAAGAATTATTCCATTGACCTAGTACTGTCTATACAGAGGGTTTCGTCATACCCCTGGGTGACATAGTTTGGTCGACCTAACTTTTTAGTGTAGACCATCCCTATACCGGCATACTTGAAAATTAGTTATTTGGGGGAGGGGAGTCATTAACTCCTGGGATTAGTAATGGGTATTGTGCCTTTCATCTATTGGTTGTTGGCACTGTTATCTTCCACTACCAACTCCCAAATACACTCCAGGTCAGAAGTCACCAGGAATAGTTGTCATTTGATGGCTGATCAGTGACTTGTGTAAAACAAAGGATATTTACAAAGCCAAGTTATAAAGTGTTGAGGACACAGATTTACAATCCACACGCTGCAAGATGTCTTATCATGTATGGACCCAACACTCCTATAAATATTGGCCCACATACTTTTGGCAGCCACAGAGTGCACAACTCAGGAAGGGGAAGTGCAATGCTGGCTTTAAGCCAAGGCTGGTTGTGCCCTGGGCATAAGTTAGAGCAGTCTGAATGCTACCCTGACTTGTGTCAGCTGCCATTGGTCCCAAGGAGATGATAGAGAAGCTGAGAATAACCCGGGCACAGGGAAGCCCTGTCCATGCCCCTTTAACTCCTCCTATACTGGTAGCCAGGGTACAGCATAGGAAACAGTATGCCACAAGCTGTTCTGGAGCGTTCCTGACATGGTCAGCACAAGGTGACTGCCCCACAGTGCAGCATTTGGCCCATTACGTATTGATGCTTGAAAACACCTCCTAGAGGGATCCAGAACAGCTGTAAGGTAGCATAACCCCATCGTTCTACCATAAGGGGATATCCCTATGGAGAAAGTTTGGCTGGGGAACTTTGCAGCCATCTGTGTGTCTTGTAGCTGAGCTCTGCAGCATTCTAGTCATCAGGAGCATGGAGGGATGGGGTGTGACTAGTGGGCCAATGAACTGCATGGATCACAAACATGGATATATGGAAGCACTGGTCTATAGCTTCTGCATTTGACCATTCCATGTGGTACTGCCCACACAGCAGAGGCATAGAGGCTACTGCAGGATGGGGTTGTAGAGCCTATTCGGCAGTTCTACCCACAAAATCCCCTTCCCCAAGCAATGGGTTCTTTTCAAACATTGCACCCCAGTAAGGGGAAAGGTGGACATTCAGTATAAAGGTAAAGAGGGAAATAATTGTTACTGCAGGAATCAATGTATATTTCTGATTTACTTACCTCTAAATTTTGCCTAAAATAAAACTGAACATTGCTTGTATGAACCGTATGCTCCCATTTGGAGCTGACATTAATGAATGCAAGGCCCTTTTCTCTCTGTTTGCAACATCAAATTAATTAGCTCCATTCTGACATTGGTATTTTTTTCCCATGCAGTTCAGGGCTTTAGCATTTTTCTTCCTTTTTCCAAAGGGCATCTTTAGTGCTTTTTATCTACCATAAGAAGAATGCATCACTTCTGTGTTTCAAGACTAAGACTATCTATTATAAAAATGGATTGTGATGTGATGACTTGGGCCTGTGCTGGCAAAATGCTTTTCAATTGTTATACTACATGACAAATTGCCCAAACAATTGCTGTAAATGCATGAGCCATAAACTCTACTGCCAAGGACACTGGTAGGTTAGCTCCAATAAAAGAAACAATTAGAGTCTTGAGGTGAAAACAACAGAGATGAGGTGACAGTTATTGAAAAGGCAGAATATCTAATTTAATTATGTAAATATAGGTTTGTGGATAACACTGATACTTTTAATGTGTTCGGGATTTATCAAGTGGAATAGAATATTTTATAGTTTCAAAATGGGACCATATTTTTTGGGGGTGGGTGGGTTATGTGATGTCTGATTAGGCTGACCATATTTCCCTATGCTGAATATGGGATACCTGGTAAAATTACTCGTATTCGAGCAAGTTCAATGGCAATCAATCAGAACTATGTTGCACAAACATTCAAATTAACATCAAGTTGACTGAGCCCCTGTTAAAAAGAAATGCTACGTAGTTGGATTCTTTTTCTTTACCTTCTTAGCTTTAAGGCTTTAGGGTTCACATGGGAAAGGGGTGACATAAAACCACTACCCCTCACACACACACAGGGAGAGATGACACACACACACACACTCCCATACCCCTCTCTCAAACGGGGAGGGTGACTGACCACACTCCCTGCCCGACTCTCTCAGCCCTCCATGCCTGGCTGGGCCCCTGGAACATACCCACCTCTCCTGGTACCCGGCACCGTGTCTTAGCAAGGCAACACGTGAGGGGCACACATGGTCACATTCCCCCCTCCCCAGATTTCTGCCAGGGTTCACACCAGAATGTGGCCAGCAGCAGCCTTTTGGCACTGTGCAGGAGGGAAGGGACAGGAGATGCTTCCAGCCATAGCAGAGGATGTGGGGGGAGGGGGATGAACTCTGTCTTTGCAGAGTTCATCTCTTCTCTCCCCCATCCCCCTGTGTGACTGGAAGCAGCTTCCTTCCTGCCTCCACAGTGTCAAAAGCAGGGGCTGCTCCCGGCACCAGCACGCCAAGCGCGTGCTTGGGGTGGCAAGCCACTGGGGGCGCTCTGCCGGTCGCCGCGAGAGTGGCAGGCAGGCTGCCTTCGGCAGCTTGCCTGCGGAGGGTCCGCTGGTCCCGTGGCTTCGGCGGACCTCCCGCAGGCATGCCTGCAGAGGGTCCGCTGGTCCCGCGGCTTCAGTGGACCTCCCACAGGCACGCCTGCAGGAGGTCCGCCAAAGCCGCAGGACCAGCGGACCCTCCGCAGGCAAGTCACCGAAGGCAGCCTGCCTGCCATTCTTGGGGAGGCAAAATGCCTAAAGCCGCCCCTGGTCAAAAGGCTGCTGCTGGCCACCGACATAACCAAGCCACCTCCGTCTACAGCACAGGCAGGATGCATTGTTCACCAGGGTCCAGGGAACCTGACTGCAGGGGCTTCAGTGAACCCAGCCAGAGAGGTGGCTTAGCAAGGGAGAATGCCTATAGGATGAAGCAGCCCTGCGCTCCCTGGGGCAGAACCCAGGGTAGATGGGGATGGGTGAAGAGGGCACTAAGCCGCCCCGGGGGCTGTGATGGAGCCTGCAGGTTCAGGACACTAACAGGCTGGGAATCTCTCTCCCCACTCCTACCCCGGCCACTTCAGAGCTTAGCTGAGAGGCAGAGAGGCTTCCCAGGGGCTTGGCTCCTCCTGGCCAGCACCCCAGGCCAGAGGGTCTTGGGCTTTCCTAGTGCGTCAGCCCAGCCAGAGGCAGTGGGAGAAGGAAGGAGCCTGCCGGCCAGGCTGTTGGTGAGCTGGGTGCTCCGACCAGGGGCTGGTTCTCTGCACAGCATTGGGAGTGGAAGACAGAAAATGCAGGACAATTTGTCTGTTTTTTAGAAAAAGTCGGGACACCTGCAAGAGGGCTTAAATACAGGACAGTCCCTTGAAAAATGGGACTCTGGGCACCCTATGTCTGATGCATTTGTGAACAACTCTTGAAAACGTGCTCCCATTATACTAACTCTGCCCCAATTATTAACCTCCTATTCATTTTTTATCTTTTTTAGTGTTTTGTTGTTCTGGGTCTGATTTGACCAAAATATTTTCTCTTGAGAACCTTGTAAATGCTTAGGCCTGGTCTACACTGGACAGGGAGGAATACGCAACTTCAGCTATGGGAATAGCACAGTTGAAGTCGACGTATCTTATTTCGACTTACCTCCCATCCTCACGGCGTGGGATCAATGGCCGTGGCTCCCCCATCGACTCCGCTTCCACCTGTCACCCTGGTGGAGTTCCAGAGTCGACGGGAGCGCGTTCGAAGATCGATTTATCGCATCTAGATGAGACACGATAAATCAAACCCGATAGATCGATCGCTACCCGCCGATCTGGCGGGTAGCATGGACATACCCTTAGAGTATTACAGCAATCATTATTTCAGTTTCAGTCTCCACACTTTGCTGCTTTATCATCATCGTTAGAAAAGTTTCATCCTTCAGCAACTCCTGCTGAGACAGTCTTAAACTCAGAGAAGGTAGCAGACAAGAGACACTTTTCTTTATATGAGACTGTATATAAAGGTATTGATGCAAATTTGCTAGAAATTAAGGAAGGACACCCTTCTTTGGAAATCACTTTCTCTTTCTTTCTACATAGGCACTGTTGCTAGGAAGCAAAGTTAATGTTTTTTGTGTTTGTACCTTTTAAGCTGCTATTAAATGTTTTCCAGGTAAATATCTTGTAATTTTTTTAAATAAAACTCTAAGAAAAATGGTAAATTGGGAAACACAACAGCATATTACCTTTAATATAGACAAGAACTAGGTAAGGCATATTCGTACATTGATAGGTTCTGCATTAGTTCTTACTTCTCAAGAAAAGATCTAGAAATTATAGTAGAAAGTTTAGTGAACCCACCTGCTCAATGTACAGCATCAGCCAAAACGATTAGATTTAGCTGTGTTAAAAAGTAATACAGTGTTAAAAGGTAAAAATTTTGTGCCATTGGTGGAGATTCTATGACATTGAAGTCATATGTAAAATTTGATACCTTATTGCAAGATTGCTTTTCCAGAGACTTATTGTAGTACTAGGATTTTATGTTTTATGTATTTTGTATAATTTAGAATGAAGGCTAAAGAATAATAACGTAGGGTGTATTAAATGTATTGATGTATGATATGATTTGACCATATTCTGCCAGCCACCCTTTCCGAAAGCAGAAAGCAATGGCCTACTGTGCCATTGGTAAAGAAGCATTAGCCAGAATCTTATGTCTGAAACTGATTTCAAGGCAGTAATACCACTTTGTTGTAGGTTTAGCATTTTGAAATAAGTAAAAGAATGCAATTATTGTTTTCTCCTGCATTGCAATTTGATGTTCCTGTTCAAATGCTTTGTGTAAATCAATCCTGTTTTGTGTGTGAATGAGGAATGTGTGTGTTAGAAGATAAGTGTGAAGGCCATCACTGGACCAGATGTTCTAGAAAGGAATTGAGGACGGACGTAAAGGTGCCAGGAGATTGCAACACACCCCTAATGAGATGTCAGAGGAGGGCAGATTGAGGACACTAAAAGATGTGGCAGGCATCCATCAATGGGGACAAGATAGCTGTGATCAAAACCAGCATGGGTAACTCCCTGAAAGACTGATGAAAGAACAAGATAAAGGATGAGAACAATTTAAGAAAACAAGCACTCGTCAAACGACAATTGATTACAGCATGATGGTGCAAAACTCATTGGTCCTAATGAAGGAAAATCACTATATAAACAGGGTACTTTGCCATGAAACTTTGGCTTTGTCCTGCCAAGACTTCCCCAAAGCATCGTGCCGTGACCAACAGAACCCGGCTCCTCTCTACCTGTGATCAACCTAGCTGGCCAGTAGATTGATCCAGACTCTGGACTGGTAACTATAACATCGACTAGCAGGACAGCGTGTGTGTGTGTGTGATTGAATGCATATGCTAATTGTTGTATCTCCAATAAACATGGCATATTGCCTTTTCCCCTGAAAAAGATCCCGTTTGCTTCTTATAAGCATAATATTATTACATGACCTTCAACTACCAATAGTCTCAGAGGGGACTCAGTCTAATTCTTAGTGGATAGATATCACCAAACAAACAAAACAACTGCCACTAATTAGCTTCCATGTTGACAGTCATAGCATAGAGGACAAGGACTGAACGGGTATGGAGGCCAAATGACTTATCATCAAAGGACTAAGTCAGGGTGGAGATACACTGGTAAGGAAGTGAGAGGAAGCTTGCATTGCTTCCAGTTCTGTGAATAGAGGACTTTAGTATCCAGGACAGTCGATTCGGTTTCTTTCACAGGCATTAAATCTGCACAAAAATAAATCAATCAAACAAGGTACACAATCATAGGGAGTCTACGGCTGACTGTTCCCATATGTAGAATGAGTAAATTATAAGATTATATAAACCATTTTGAATGTGTTTCCCACTTTTGGTTGCCTCATCTCAAACTAGGAAGTGAAACCAGAAAAGGTCCATAAAAGGGCAAAAATATTATTATTGGTTTCCAAACAAGGAGAGATTAGAAAGAATGTCTGGTAGCAAATGACTAGGTGAAGATACTGTATGTAAAGGAACATACAACAATGATAAATAATATTAAGAGGGCCAATTGATCCAGGGAGCAACTGTGAGGGAATTGAATGTTTTTTGCTGAATAAATAATACCCAATAGGGTTCAGGCAATGTTTGTAACAAACCTATTTTTGATTAAGATTATTTGGGATAGTGCTTCCTGGGGGATTATTGCTTCCAATTGCTAATATTTTCTTCTTTTTTTAAGTCTTAGTTTATGATGGAAATGGGAAGATAGATGGCACAGAACAAAGTGCCTTGGCCAGGTCTGGGGATACAAATAATTATAGCCCCAAAGCAAACATAGTTCCTGGAAATAAGGTTTTATTTTCTAGCTCATTATAAAAGAGTTTAAGTTTAAGTGGCAAGCCTGTGCAATCTATAAAATTTAGTATATATCTACGAAGTCAAGAAGCTTTCTAAGTTGGAGACTTCTGTACCATCAAATCCAAACCTGAATCCTAGCCTGGAACTAGTCTCAAACCTAATTTTTTAACCTTAGCATGGTCCATCTCTAATTTTTATGGCTTATCTTAGAGTTATGATGCTTTTGAAAAGACGCAGGCAGTGTATTGCTCATATCTTGAATGAAGCTAGACTAGCCATATATATAACTCTGTATCTTACCAGATATCACTGTAGCACAGTCATAGAGCATTAAGATATGGAGCATTATGGAGATAGCTGCACAAGAATAATATAAAGAACCTAATCCTGGAGACATGTTACACCACTCTTTGGAACAGAGAACTCTCAGAAACCAACTTCAGTCACTCATACCATGGGCTAACTTCTGGAGAGACAAGGTCTGCATGGTGGGCAAGGGGAATACTAAAAAAAAAGACAGGCGTAACAGAGCTGCTGGGGATTGTGTTAAGGAACCTTGTAAATTATCAATACTATTTCCTGTTACCAGTGTGCCTGTCCCCAGTCCATCTGTTGAAGATGTGTGCTCTCCCCTTGTATAGCTGCAGAGAGGGAGAAAGTTGAGTCAGTGGTTAAATTTCAGGAGCGTTGTTAGTTTTTTAAGCTTGGTATGAGAGTGAAAAATGTGTCTCTTTCCCAGATCACTGAACGAGGTAGTGGACCTCTGGAGGGAGTATGGGCCCAACCTCAAATTGCTGTTGTGGCAAGGGATTGGGGAGGGGTGTGAGGGTCCCATTCTCTTGTCCTTCGTGAATGCCATTGTGGGGTTTTTATCCTCTTATTCATCAGGCTTCTTCATGTTAAATCTATTTTGGAAAAGTCAGACAGGGAGAAGGTTTCAGGCTACGTGACCTCCTTTAAAGCATTTCCTGCACTGTTAACTAGAAAAAAAACCAACCCTCAGCTACCATATCAGGAGAAGTATTTTAAAAGGTTTTTAGCTTTCTCCAGTCATTTCCAGAGCTCTCTGTGTTGCTCGAAAGCTTGTTTCTCTCTCACCAACAGAAGTTGGTCCAATAAAAGATATTACATCACCCACCTTATCTCTGCAGTATACCAAGCCACTTCTGTAAGAAGGTGACAGGTGCCATAAAGAAACCATAGATAGATATATGGCAGTCAGGTGAGACAGAGAGACAGATAGTGTCCTTGTGAAGGGGTCAGAACTGGTGACCATATAAAGCCCTATTCTGCCACTTGTGAGTGGGGACTACCTGAGGACAGCTCCCGGACTTTGGCGCATGGGAGGCTTAGAAAGCTTGCATGCAGTAGAAACTTGGAAGCAGGTATGGGTTGAATAGGGCTCTGAATGTGCACAAAAATACCAAGATATGATCAATACTAAGGAGTGATTTTTATTTTTCTTGCATCACTAGAATTAAAAAGAGAAGGCAAATATGAGATATCTATCAATATATCTATTAAAAAAGCTAGGAGACCAAGGAGATTTATGCCAATTGTTCTCTTACACTAATAGAAAATAAGAACAGGAGAGTTTAATACACTCATTTTCAGGAACTCTGCCACAAGGACAACCAAATACCTGCCTATGCACTCAACAGCCTGCATAGCAAAGGGGAGCGGAGGTTCTGACTCTTGTGTCTAATTCAGTGGTGCAGGGCAGCATCACATGCAGCAGCCTGGTACAGTACTCTTTGCTGCTGCTGTCAGCAGGCACCAGGGACAAATAATTGGTCATTAGAGTTGGTGGGCAGGGCCACCTGGGGGGGGCAAGTGGGGCAATTTGCCCCAGGCCCCGGGCCCCGCAGGGGCCCCGCAAGCCCTGGCTCGCCGGCGGTCCGGGTCTTCGGCAGCGGGGGGGGGCCTTCAGTGCTGCCAAAGAGGCAGAGCAACTGAAAGGCCCCCTGCCGCCGAAATGCTGCAGAAGACCCAGACCGCTGCCGGGTGAGTACAAGCGCCGCAGCTCCTCCACTTTGCCCCAGGCCCCCTGAATCCTCTGGGCGGCCCTGTTGGTGGGGAGTTTTTCAAGACAAAGCTTTTCTTTTTTTCCCCATTGCAAAATGGTGATTTGCCAAAACTGAAACTGTTTGTGGGAAAGTGCCTGTTTCAACAAACTTCTCATCTCAAAGAAATTTTGGAAAGAAAAGATTCAGAATTGTCAAAATATCCCATTGTGACATTTTCAAAATGAAAAAAAAAAACAGTGTTGGGTTTTTTGTTTTGGTTCATGATGAGTATTCATTTTGAAATTTACCAAATACATAATATATATGTGATGGAAATCAAAACAAAATGTTGACTTGCCCCCAATTTTATTTTATTTTTTGGGTGGGGGGTGGGGAGGGAGTTGTTGATTCGCTAACATTTTTGAGATTTTGCTTTGTTATTCCAAATCAGGAAAGGAAAAAACTTTCCAGGACAAGAAAACTGTTTCTTGCCCTGCTCTAGTCACAAAGTCAGCTGTTTCTTGCAGCTGAGGACATACACCAGTTAGAGGTATCTAGAAAACCATGCCCCTATTGGTCATCGGTATGTTAGCCAGCCACATCACCCAACATTTTCTTGTGTGCCACTGAAGGATTATGGACTATATAGCCACTCCTAGCACAGACATGGCTGCTTGTTCTCATTATTGTAGCTGTCTTTCCCCTTCCCTCATCACAGGACATGGGCCGTATTTAGCTGTTAAAGTGCCTATTTTACTTATTTTTCTCTTCTTCTATTTGGCAGGGAAAATCCAAGTTTTATGTTTAAAAATTATATGTGGTTAGCCTTCAGTAATTATTTCAGAGCAATTGAAATCTATTGTCTTCAGCTTCAGAGCCAGAAGGCTGTGGCTGGATCATGACTTAAAATTCTTCATCAGAATAAACAGCTAGAGTGACTCTAGTAACAAACCCGCTAATTAAATCTGTCTCTCATGCTGCCAGGCTGTGTTTCATGTAAACAAATTTTAGGCACTTTAAATGTTTACTCATAGATACAGAAAAATATAACTTGTGATGTGGACACTTCCCAGCTGACAACTGGACTGAGACCATAAAACAGTTCACTGAACAGCCATCAGGTTACTAATAATTTTTGATCAGTACTGAACTAGGCTGGATTTGAAATAATGACAACTTTCTCATTTTTTGAGACTGTATTTAAAGAACATTTATGAATCGCACAAGAATGGTTGGTCGAAGACAATATTGAAATGTTCATTATCATGTTAGTTCAGTGGGCAAACGGACTTTGACAGACAATAGAGACAATGAACAATGGAGTACAGCCATTCATTTCAGCGGTATATTTCCATTTGTCCTAAAATCCTTAAGCAGTGGCATGAAAGACTGCAGACACAGGCCCTAGTTCTGCAAACACTTACACACATGAGAAGTCTCATGAAGTTCAAAGGGACTACCCAGATGCATAAAGTTGCTCATGTGGATGTTGCAGGATCAGGCCCATAGTTATTATAAATGTCAATATAGTGATATCACCGAAAGAAGCCAATGAAATTATAATGGCTGCAGAAGAGTCTCACACACTTAAACAGTTCAGCATGCCTAAATGTAAAATTAAAGATAAATAATGTACAAAGAACTAAGTTAGATGATTTGGCCACTGAAGTAATAAAACCAGTATGGTTGAGAAAAGATAGTCAAATTGCAAAACACCTGTCTTTTTTAATCAAGTTTCACACATGACCAATATTCCTCATACTTTTCAGTACCAATTACCCAAACTTAAAAGGAAAGTCTACCCTGATGGAGATGGTGTTGTCATTACAGAAGCAGACCAAAAATAGGTTTACAATTATATATGAAAATGAATAGCAGTCAGTACTGTAGTCCTTAGCGGCATGTTGTTTATTTTGTTGGTTCCTTACATTTATTTTTCTATCCCCTGACTTCAGTTTTGAATATGCTGCAAACTTTTGTAATGACAATGCCTAATTTCAAAATAAAAGTTGTCAGGGTGGACATAAGCAGTGAGTTATATGGGCCCACGGTGTCCATGCTCCATCAATATTTAAGAACATGGGCCGGGCTTCACCAATGTATGGGCTTACCGCACTTTGGGGGGCCCCACACTTCAGGGGGATGCGGGGTCCAGGGCAGCCTGGGGAGTTAGCAGGGGGCCTGGTGCCGGCAGCAGTGAGTGACCCAGCCCCAGCCCGCCCTGCTTTACTCTGCTCCGCCAGCTCCCATCGTCACTTGCGGGAGGGGGCAGAAGCCGGAAAGAGATGGGGTAGGGGTGGCGGTTTGGGGGAAGGGGTGGAATGGGGGTGGGGAGGGGGCGGAGCAGGGGTCGCTTGCAGCTGCTGGCGCCAGGCCCCCCGCTAATACCCCAGGCTGCCCTGGACCCTGTGTCCTCTTGAAGCACAGGGCCCCACAAAGCACAGAGCCCGGAGCGGTTACCCCAGTCCACCCTATGGACAGAACAGCTCTGGGTCCAGGGCAGCCTGGAGGGTTAGCAGGGAGCCTGGTGCCAGCAGCAGCGAGTGACCTGGCCCCAGCCTGCCCCTGCTCCACCCACTCCCCATCCCCATTCTACCCCTTCCCCCAAGATCCTGCCCCACTTCTTTCCGGCTTCCGCCCCCTCCCCCAAGCGACGCCGTGAGCCATCGGGGCAGAGCGGAGCAGGGCGGGTTGGGTCTGGGTTGCTCACTTCTGCCGGTGCCATTAACCCCACAGGCCACCCTGGACCCCACATCCCCCTGATGTGCAGGCCCCCCAAAATACAGGGCCCAGGGCAGTTGCCCCAGTCTGTCCTATGGACAAGACAGCTCTGCTTGAACCCATTCTGGGCCTCACCAAAAATTATACAAACCTGGCACACATGGGGGTGGAAGCTGCAAATTTTGGCAGGTAGGTAGCTGGACATTGGTTGTTTTGGTACTTGAGAAGGCTTAGGAACCTATTTGGGACAGTGGTGTAGGCATATTAGCTAGATTTTTCTGCTAAAATGAACAACTCTCAGATATATTGTTTCAGGCTGTCTGCAGACTCAGGAAGACAGCACTCCAGTGTTTTGCACTTGTTTCACATTTTCAAGATTTGCTTCAAAACCATGAGAGCTAGAAATAGCATTTTTTAACAAACGAAACCTTGGATTCATGAGCACAATTGTGTGGCAAGTAGTGAATTCCACAGCCAGGGCATGATGGAACTGTAGGCTCTGACTATCATAGACTTTAATGAGGGCAAGACTGGGCTCCGTGAGCATATCATCACTCTTATTGGGGGCATGACCACTCTAGCTGTGAGAACTGCCCTCCACAGATTTTGACCTGTAGTGGTAGGAAGAATATAGAGAGCAAGCTGGGAACATCAGGGCTGGCTTGACAACAGCAGTAATGCAGCTCTTTCAGCTGGCTCCTTGTGAATGGACAGCCTGCTCTAACAGCAGTAGGGAACAGCTGCTCTCATGATAAGAAATGTGAATATAGTTATTTCCTAATAATAGTAATGAGCTTTAGTCAAATCCCCATGTCTGTATGTTGACCGAGGTGTACACTTACGATTTAAGATTCTCCATAACAACCTTGAGATTAAACAGATGTACACAAAGCAGGGAGGGGGTGTTTTAATACCTTTTTCACTCACTGTTTCCCTCTTTCTGATTGTGATGTACAATAATCAAAAGCAAAGATTAAAAATTTAAACACATTCTTTTTGATATGGCATCTTGTCGTTCTACCAACACTCCTGGAGCAAACATGCTCCAGAGTAATTCTCAGGTTCTTCCAGCCTTGATTCTCCACTCCCTCCCAGCCACACTCAGATGGGGAGGCAAAGACACAGGGAATTGGTTGGAGCTCATTGATTCAGAACTGTCTGACCCTGGCACAGGCTAGAGCTGCAAAGAAACAACATTGGCCCTCAGGGATCTTATGCCAGCAGAGGATTGGGCATCAGGGAGCTCTACCATGTTATGTCCCCCATATGCCTTCTTCTTTCACTTCTGCCAGAAGAGGGGAGCAGCTGGAGCAGAAGCCAGCAGAGCAGCTTCTGCTAGCTGCCCATCAGCAGACAGTTGTGCAGGAAGACTCACCACCAGCTATCAACAGCAGCTTTAAGGCCACTCTGCACTTATGCAACTCAAAATGGACAAAATGGACCATCAAATCTGACCCTTTAAGCTTTCACCTATTCACTACATATAACATAGCCTTTATCCTAGCCTTTGTCCTTATTTTTGTTTCTGTTTCAAACTAGCATCACTTCAGACAGTCCACAGAGAAAAGTCAATTGATGTATTAACTCTTGAAGAATGCTACAATAAAACAATTAAGAATCTACTTCTAGGAAAGAAAGAACAAGACCAACCAACCAGCTTACTGAGCTGCACCATCAATTTAGAAAGTACCATTTTGGGGAAAGAGCGAGAGAAGCAAGTGGGTGATATCTCTAGCAGTTATGATAAAAATGACAGTATCCATCAGCTATTTCAAAGAGGGTAGGGAGCCAAATGTGCACACACTGCCATCATGAATTATACTGCACTCATGCTTACATGTACTCCAACTGTTTCCATATCTGTTTCTTGGCATAATATTTATGCCATTCAGCCACATCTCTCATATGCTTGCTACCACTGTTCCAATGACTTCAGGCAAATAATGACCAAAGACAGTATTAGCATCAATCCACTATAAAATCATGTACAAAACTCTAGGACCAAGGGCCATAGTTCAGATTCATTGTCTGTGCCTTGTTGAAATATAATACAAATTGCGCCTTACTGAAAGTGTTTCCACAGCTCATCAGATACTTGCTGCTATGTATTACAGACATTTTTCTTAGGTACAGTCTAATGGAACTAATAGGAAATCAACTTCTATTTAAGAAAAATGGATTTAAGATACCCGAGTGAGAGGCACAAATTGTCAATTTTCACTTCAACTATTGCTTATACAATGCTATATTTGTTAATCTGTTAGGATGCATGTGATTCAAATCATATGCATTTTCCAACTGTTCTCTTTTCTAAATGCTGACCTTCAAATGATTAAATGCTAGAATGTAATTAGTTTGAGTTTAATATTCTTTTTCCCTTTCTGTGACTTGTATACTTGTGGGACTTTGTAAGGCAACTGCACAACCTCAAACAGGCCAACAAATAAAAAGCAAATAACGTGCATTATAAAAACTCCTTTGAATGAGTTTTTGAACTATTCAAAACTCCATTGAATATAAATGATTTCTGAAGCTTGCAAAAGCATCCTATTATAGCAAGACATTTTCTACATATTATACTGTCAATTCTGATACAGTTTTTGAAAGGTGTTATAAATCAGATATTAAAATTCATGTTTGATTGAATCTCAGCATGGAAGGACACAGAGGAAGGCAAAAAGTTTAGAACAGATCTGTTTAGCCATGTTTAAGTACAGAAGTGTGTGTGGGGGGGACAACAGTATTGTGCCAGGATTTTCAAAAGCACTTGTGTGTTTCTGATAATCACACCCAGGTGCTTTTCAATTTTTATAAGTCAAGAGGTTCACTTTTCATTATGAACTTATGGTATGTTGAGCCCATGTTGAGGGGTCCAGTTTCTTAAAAATAATCATGTTGCAGGGCCCATTCCTGCCCTGACGCAGACAAATAGTCCCGACTCATGTGAGTAGACCCATAAAGTGCCAAAATGGGTCACTATTGTGTATCCTCAGTAACTTATTTCTGACAGTGCATGCTATCCTTTTCTTCTTATTCTCACAAGTAGTTCACACTGAAGTCACTGCATTAGGCAAGCAGGGTTCGGCCCACAGTTGATAAACCTATCTGGTTAAAAATCCCTTTTTAAAAAAGTTCTTAAATACTTATCTATCTGAAAGATACATGATCTGTCAGGCAAATTATCCATGTTTTGAGATGAGATTTAAAGACTTTTAAAATTTGTCCCTAACGTTAGGCATCTGTTAGTCCATATATAGGTACCTAAGTGCCCTGATTTTCAAAAATGTTGACCAGATGTTCTTATTGATTTGGCCTTGGTGTCTGTCTGATAGAAAAAAACACTCTAATCACATTAGATGCGATTTAACATTTAAAAGTCCCTGTTTTCATGACTAGGTAGCAATAACCCTTAGCTATGGACGTACTGCATGCACTGTAAGTAATCGTGCTTTCGGAGCCAGAGAGCCCGAATCTGATCTCGCACCAGTGAACATTCAAACGTCTGTTAGTCTATAAGGTGCCACAGGATTCTTTGTTGCTTTTACAGATCCAGACTAACATGGCTACCCCTCTGATACAGTGAACATTGTAATTCTCCTGAAGTCCATGGATTCACACTGATGTAACATTAGATTCAGGCCCACATAGTCTCTCAGGGACCAGAGAGAATTTTTAAGACAGCTTATATAGATCCTTTGAGAGTGCTTTTATTTACACTAAGGCCTCTTTACGCTGCTCTGGTACTTAAAGTGGGTGTCAGGGCAATTTGCTGATGTCATGCAAAGGGACCTTCATGGGACTGAGGCAGCAGGACTTTTATTTATACTACCACAAAAACATACATCCCCTGTGGTTCCCTGCTACATGGTATGGGAGGGAACAAATCCATATGAAAGTCATATGGGGCATTTTGGAGAGGAAGGTGGCTAAATGGGATGCTACTCCCTTTCTTATTGTTCATTCTTCTGTCTGACCCCAGGTCAGAAGTTAGCATATACAGGGATGGCAGGGAGAATCCATAGCATGGCATGCTTCTTTCCCACACCCTGATTCTAGGCAAGCCATAGGAGAACTCAGAGAATTAATGCCTGCAGCACCATTAAGTCCCATTGCATGCTCTTCCATTCAGTTATTGCGAACAACTGGAAGTGGTAGATGCTCATCACAGCGGTTGGGTAACAGAGATAGAAGAGGTATTGCCCTTCAAGTCTGGCAGCAATCTGCAGGGTTAGGGTCCTCAACTGACTTCTTTCTCCCTGCACCTCCAGCCCCAGGTCCAGTTGGGGTACAGGTATCCTGCCCTTCACTTTTGCTCACACGGGGAAGTATAGGCCATATGCATTTAAAACCACAAAGGTAAAATAGCATTGTCTGGGAAGTTACATAGAAAATTAAGGCTGAAAATTCATCATTAATTCACCTGTTGTGCCTTGATATTGAAGAGAGAACCTGAGGACAAAACATGGTCCTGATCCTGCTGTCCTCAGTCAAGCAACATTACCATTGATTTCTACTGGGATGGTGCCTGAGCAAAAACTGCAGGATTGGGCTTCATGGGCTTGATCATGCAATGGGAGTTTTGCAATTGACTTCAATGGGAGCAGGAGCAGAGCCCATATATGTGCTGTTTTATTTATGTTTAACAGGTTGAGTTAAATAGAAAATAGGAATCCAGAAGTTCAGATATATTCCTGAATTTCCTTGAGTTTGTGAGTTTAAGTCATAATTTAACCATTAACTTTTTGCTTTCTAGTTACTATAGTACATGTCTGCAGACATTGTTTTAAAATAAACCAACAGATTTCCATTATAAGGCTTATTTTAACGTGCCTCTGTTTGTCTATTTTTTTTGTATGTCACTGTTAATCTCCTTTGTATTCTCGCCTGTTTAGTATTTTTTCAGTGCCCATAGAAACATCCATCACTGCTGGGAAGAAGATCTCACTACAGGCCACTGGCAGCATAGCCCAGCCAATGACAGAGAAGATTGTTCCAGCTGCTCTGAGTGAAACAAGTCCCCTCCCTGAGTTATTAGCTTCCTGAACCACCATTACTGGTTTTTGGTTTTAGTAATGACATTTAGAAAATTCCATATGAATTCACAGTACACACCTATTGTGACATATATCATAAAAAATCTGGGTATATTTTCTGCTTTAGAAAGGTTTTTGATATGCCAAAGAACTGAATTTAAAATTTTTGTGACTATAAGCCCACCTCAGTGTACAGCCAAATTCCCACGGATATTAATTGTAATTCCGTGCCGCAGAGATTAAAAGCAGCGTTTACCCCTTAATTTTTATTATTTCATGTAGCTGCAGAACCCACATTTACCCAACCAACAGCAAACGTGGCATATTTAGTAATAATAACGTTTGACTTCATGACTTAACACAATTGTATTAAATAAGTATGTGTTTTACTGAAAACAGTTCTTGAGCAGAATGGTTTTACTAATCCTGGACAACAAGTGGAAGCAAAGCTTAATGGTTGCAGTTAAAAAGTCAGCATTAACCAGCAGATACCACAAAGTTACCAATTATTCTCTTTTCTCAAATATGGAAAAACTGGTGTCTCAGATACAACTGTGTCACAATAAATTGTCATTTATTTGTGACAATAATCACAAAAAAACTGTGTGATTATTGTTGACAAAATGCTGACTTTTAAATAGTGACTGTTGTATTTGAGGACTTTGAAAACCAGTGAAAACTAGTAAGAAGTCATCTCACCTGCTTGGTGATGTCTTTAAGCAACCTTTGATGTATTTGTCAGTAGCCTCTTCATGAGATGCATTATCCACCTCCTGAACAGTTTCTTTCTTATGACAGAGTAGTATGTAATTTTTGTCATCGTTGTTTGCCCAGAATGTACCAACAGATGTCTCATAACGTATACAGAACTCAACTTTAGCTCCATTTCTCTGATAAGGAGGAACCAATGAAATCTTAAAGAAGAACTGGTCAGTTTCACCATCATAAGAATTAGGCACATATTCTGCTAAGATGTCATAATAAGTTAGCCAGTCATCCAGTGACATTCTCACATATATCAACTTTTCAAAAGATACATTTAGAACTCGAATAATGCCCTTCATACATGTTATCCCAGGTAGGAATTCAATTGACTCTAGCAGTACTTTCTGTACACGCACTTTTTGCAAAAGGTCTTCTTGTGAGGCAGGTAATATAAACAGAGGAGAGAGAAAATATTCCTCCGCAGTTAAAACTTTAACTTCTAAGTCATCGTTTTGTGATGTGATTGGAACATCCCAGGTATTAAACTCTTTAACAGACACAAGATCAAAGCCGAATGCATCAGCAAACGAAACTTTTCTTGCAATGGTAGATGGAGGTTCTGGTTCCATGTCTTCTGAAGAAGCAGAATTCCGCCTTCGGGGAAGGGGGGAGAAACGAGGCTTAAGGGTTCCTTTAATATCTTCATCTTCTGAAAGGGAGTCATTTAAAGCAGGAACTTCTAATAAGTTATCCCTTCTAATCTGACTGGGTTCTTCAAAAGACTCCATTGGGCTCTCTGATATAAACTGAAAGAGAACTCTGCAACTAGTGGCAGCTGATATTTGAGACACTATGATTTAAAACAAGGATTAATGTTACAGTTGACATTGAAAGAAAAGGGAGTCAGGTCTATTAATAGGTGCAGTGGTGTGTAAACTATGTTGGACTCTTCTCCAAAGGCTTTAAATCTGATAGCATTAGCGTTACAATTTCAGACATAAGTTTTAAATAATGCATCGACCTTTTTTTTTTTTTTTAAGGAAGCATCTACAGGCAAAGCACAAAGGTAACATTTAAAAATCTGACTTCTTTGCATTGTCAAAATGTGATAATATATATATTTTATACAATGAATTTACATTGTAAATCAAATGTATAACATAGCACAAATGTAAAACCATAAATGTCCCATTGGGATACATGTTCTGTCAACAAAATGTTTTCTTTACTGTGCATAATTTCGACTTTACTTCTTAAGGACATTATTTACATTGTGTCCAAATACAAAAATGCAAGGGACACAGAGAACCAAATTCTGTCCTGATTCTATACCATGCAAATTCACTGGGCCAGATTCTGGAGCTATGCCCATTTACACCAGGATCTTGTCATCAGAAACATTTGCCAATTTTAATACAGCCATAATAATAAACATTCCAATGAACCCAGAATGTAGTTAAAAGTTTTAGTGACTAAACTGGAGATCAAGTTGTGAGGAACTACTGGTTATGCTATAAGATCTTTTAGGGCTAAATTGTAGCTAGCCCTTATTCAGCTGCATGGATATGGAAACAGGGACCCCTGCCTCCTTATGCAGCTACCCAGAATCACCAACCTCATGCTGGCCAGCCAGGGAGGTGGAAGGAAGTGTGCTTCACCCCTTAAAGGGGTATTGCTCCCTCCACCTTTTCTGCAGAATGCCTCCCAGTGCTCCCACTGGAGTTAAATGGCTCTGCATCACCCTCAGCATGGGATTGTGGCTAAATGCCAGAAATGAGCCATTAATCAGTCAGCATTTGGATATCACTTTCAAGTCACTCTGTACGTAGAAACGTACAATGTTACACTGATCAGGAGGCAAAGCCATGACCTGGCAACACCACTGTTTCCCTATCATGTCTACTAACTGTCTTCCCCTACTGCCCCAATGTCACTCTCTTTCCCATGAGCCCCCTTTTCTGATGATACTGCCTCCCACACTGTGAGTGCATCTCCATTCCTGTTTGCTATTTCTCCACTATTCTCACCTCTGCCATTGTCTCATCCATTGCTGTTATGCCTCCCTACTCCCCTGTTGTCACTGTATCTCAGTTGATATGTCCTCTTGTGACAGGGCACATAGAAGCAGTGCTTCCCTTTATTTAAAAAAAAAAGTAAAGTATTTTACCATAAATGCCTATCCCGCCAGAGTATCACTACTGTAAACTGCAGAATTTGGGGCTATTGCTGTAGAATAATTTTTAATAAGGGGGCTACCATGCTCTGTAACAAAGAAGGAGATGCTGCTTAGAGAGCCTCTGCACACAAGACAGGAGATCTGTGCAGCATAGGCCTGCAGAGAAGTGGTGACCGCATGCCAAAGATAGAGAGGAGGGAGATCTCTGTTGGGAGCCTTTTGGGGTCCCACAGGAGCAGCCACCATCTTCTCTCCCTAGGTAAGTTCTCATGTGACAGCAGTTTCTCTTCTGCCCTTGCTTATGAGGAGCAAAAGCAGTGCATAGCTGCAGCAACCTATATCCTGGCAGCTACATGCCCTGGGCCATTTTGACTATGTGCAATTTGGGTCATGTGAGGCCTGTGGTAAATTGTGGCTGTCTCACACCCTCTCTGCCTAGATAATCTAAGAAAATATTCCAATAGCAATGGTATAAACCACTATAGCTTACTTACAGCAGTACTACTGTAATGATTTGGTCCTTTTCTGTTACATGCTGCAATTTTCCCCTTTTATTGGTTATGAAAGCCTTTTTGAAAGTTTCCAGAGACCCAGTAGCTTGCAGACAGGGATTAACTCCCTGGTGAACTCTCTGGCAGACCACACAGCTGGGAAGGGCTGGGCTAGTAAGGCAGAGCTCCTGAGTGAAGGAAATCAGGAGTTCAGGGCTTATCTGGTACCAGTGAGGCCTTTTAAAATTGGTTCACTCTTAGATAAAAAGGGAAGGACTGAGGTGAGTAAGCAGAAGGTTACCAAAAACTGTGAAGGCTGAAACTCTTGAAAGACTATAGGGAAGCCTGAATAGAGATAGACTTGGGGGTGGGGGAGTTAAGCCTATTAATTCAGAAAAAATGCTCTGTCTGGGCCTGCTCCAATGCCCAAAGAGTAAATGGGAATCTTTACATAGACTTCAGTGGGCACTGTTAGACTGTCTTGGCCAACTCTGCCAGTGTAAAGCGTGTTACATCACATGACAAGTAACTTTGCATTACAAGGAGCTTTAAGTAAAAAGCATCATCCTCATGTCTGGATTTCTATGCTCTTGTCAGCATAGGTCAGACTTTTATTTGCAATTAATATTTGTTCTCTTCAGTTCCTTCTGGAAAACAGAAATAGACATTGGAGGGCAAAACTTTTCCAAACCCAAATAACATCAGTCATGTCAGTGTTTTAACTGAATGGGATTAGTCTGTGGTTCTGAAACTCTACCCTACCACTTGTGGAATTCATCCCCCAGTTGTTTCAAAACAATCCCTGCTTGGGGATTACTTTTAGTCTTGATTTAAAGAGAGACAGCACTTCTGAACTGAGGAGCAGTTTATTTCCCCTCTGGATTGCACCGAAGGTATTTTCAAACCATTTTCCTGGCGCAACTTGCCTGGGCCCTCCTTCTCTAGGGCTCCAGCTTCCCTTTTTTATTTACCTTTGAATATTATTAAATTCAAATGCTGAATTAAGATTTAACCAGTTTCCGTATATTCTTAAATGCTAGTTAAGCAATATTCTAACCACTACAAGCAATTGGGCCAGGAATGGGATCACGGTAAAAATTAACATGTCCCAGTAAAGCTTTCACAGCAGTACAGGGACCAGCTTCTCCAGCACAACAAACTGTGCAGTGAGCATTCCAGGAGGGGCCTCATGGAAGCATCTTTATTAAAGCCACAAAAGAGGATTTCAGGCCAACTGACGATGAGCAGCAGGAACCCTGGTCAAACGGTATGTTCCCCAGTGGGCTAGAAAAATTGCGTTCACCTCAGTCCAGTTCAACCCAGAGTATGAAGCCTAAGTAATAGGTGGAGTAGGGTGAGAATATAGGAATGGTTTCTCCATGAAGAACAGACTACCTCAGACAGTTGCTGGATGGTCATAAAAGCTGGAGGAGAGATGGTTAAAGGCCAAAAAGGTTTAGAAAACAGGGTCTTGGCATACCCTGAGGAATATCCTGAAATCATTGTTTTTTTTAAGTCTGTGGTCTTAAGAAAGAATGCACACATCATGTTCATCTGTGTTCTGCCAAGATATTCTGGCCTCATAAACAGTGATTTTAAGAGAAACAAGTTAATAAAGGCTGTAAGAGCAAAGTTGTATCTGTGCAACTCTTGCTATCTTTATATTCTGCCCCCAGTTACAGATTCTGAGTATCTCAATGGAGCTGCAGAGAATTTGGACCTGCAGTGGCCAGTTGGTTTTCAGTTCTGTTGATCTCTGTGAGCCAGCATAGAAACCAGTTCGTTCTCTGAAACCTGTGCTGATTTTACAGTGCTAACAGAAAAAGTAAAAATATTTTAATAATAAAATATTATATATATAAATTTGTCACTAAAGCAATGAGATATTCTGAATACACTCAACACATTGCAACCAATAACAAAACTCCCATTTACTGCAGTGATTCCAGGTTTTTGTCACAAGGACCAAATCAACTGAGTGAGAAAGCCCCATTCTTACACAGTCACTTGTCAGAGTAGAATTGCCCATTACTGTCCCAGTATTCACCAAGGCTATCTTTCCAAGAAATTTCCATTTATAGCAAATTATAACAAAATCCAATTCAGCTAATCCACCCCTTGCCCATTACATAATTGTATGATAACTTTCTTCTTGCCATACCTATTAGTCTTTGACTAAAGCATTATCTGAGTTAGCCTAAGATTTTTCTCTTCTTGGTCAGGATGTATTGATGCAAAGATGGAAGCTTCCAATGTTCTATCAGCACTTTAGACAATGCATTCCTATATGCACTGATAACAATAATATGTATCAGCACACCACCATGCCCCTATGTGTGTTTGAGGAGCAACCTGCTGTTAGCTACATATTGGAAAAAATTGATACTGTCACAGAAGATTCTTATTTATTTGTATTACCATAGCACCAAGTAGCCCTAATCATGGACCAGGACCGCATTGTGCTATTCAAACACAGAACGAAAAGATGGTCCCTCTCCCAAAGAGCTTACAACATCCTTTCTCTCTCCTTGGTTCATGGCCTCAGACAATGGGCCAAATATGAAGAACGAAGACTGTGACAGCAGTTTCTCACATGTTGACCCTGCTTTATGCACTATTTCAACCTAGAGGTGAAGAGGTTTGTCCAAGATAATGAGCAAGTGAAGACTATTCCCACCATAGCCTGAGAGTGTTGCAGCAATTTTAGACAGTTTTCTGTTGCATGTTGACTTCTCAAATGAGGCATCAACATCTCTGCCATAGCATGAAGCAAGGGATAGTAACAGAGTGGAATTCCACCTGCCACATAATCAACTAATACTATGAACAGCACATAGTCATCCAGAATTTCTACCCACACAGCTCCACTCCAGCCCAGAAAACAGCAGCCTGCACTTGGCACAGAGTGACCACTGACAGCGACTCTGTGTAACATCCTGAGGCTTTTCCATTAACTTACAAGGTTCGTCAATGGGGATGATGCCAGTCTGACCCAGGTCATACCAATGATCTATGAAGACACAGCTCTATGATTGAGCAGGACAAGAAAGAAGCTGACACTGCATCATTGGCACAAAAAGTGCTGAATGCACTGAGACCTATGCAATATAGCAGTGGTGCCCAACCTTGTTAAACAGAAGGGTCACATAAACCTAAGCACAACCTTGTGTGGGCCAAACAGATTCTACATATTTTAATAATATCTAAAGTCACCTGTATTGATTTATATTTTAAGTTCAGATTGTTTCAGATGTATTTAGATAGGTTGTTTCTATGTACAGTATGGTCTATTTACACACTTGTGTAAACTAAAATGATGAAAACATGACAATAGAACACCCGTTAGTATATTGTGTTGAAGCCAGCCCTGAGCCTTATGAAATGCTTTGGTGGACCGTGTATGGCCCATGGGCCGGAGATTGGGCACCCCTGAACTTCAGCATTGTATTGTAATGTATGTTGACTCCTGATTTAAAAATAGTGGGTTCCAATGACTAATTGAGATAAAGGCTGGTGCATTCAGAAGATCCATAACCTACCAGTGTTGTGCCACTCTGAGGGACTGTAGCATCAGCAGCAGAGTAAATGTGTCAGATCAGGTTGTCAGGGTCAATCCTTGTGGTACTTTGGCTTTGTCAACGCGGTCCTGAGTTCCTCGACAATGATGAGGTGATATCTCTAGGTTATGTTTGTTGTGTTTGCCAGTACAGACCCTTTATTGTATTGGATGCTCAAAAAGTATCTGTGGCCACGCCTATTTCCCATAGTTGTACAACACCTAAACTGTCCTCCTTCAAGTCTATATCATGAGTAGCATTTTAGGCAGGCAGGTAGTAAGCTGCATCCAGAAAACCACATGCAAGAGCTCTTGAGGGGCAATGTGACTCTGCATTGCTCCTTAGAACGGGCTCCAACTACATGGCAGGCTCATGCCCACAGACAGTACTTGGCTCCTTTTCCCCAGTGACTGTTTGGCTTCAGTTAGTTTATAAGTGGTTGAGGTGGGGAGGTGGGTAATCCTGTGATCCTTACAATTTGAGTTAATTCATGCACTAATTGATTCTGAGCCAGGGCCTGCCCACATCCCTTTCACCCAAACAGTCCTAATTTGGGTGTTTTTACAGCTGCCCACAAGTTTGAGCTGCTAATGCTAACAACCCGGAAAACCTGAAAATGTCAAATGAGGTTTATTCATTGTAGGTTGGGAACAGCAGGGGCGGCTCCAGGCCCCAGCAAGCCAAGCGTGTGCTTGGGGCGGCATGCCTGCGGAGGGTCCGCCGGTCCCGCGGCTCAGAGGTCCACTGGAGCCGCAGGACTGGCGACCGGCAGAGCGCCTCCCGCGGCATGACGCCATGCTTGGGGCGGCGAAATGTCTAGAGCCGCCCCTGGGGAACAGGGTCATAGCCTGGGCAGCCAAGGGCCTGAAGCGTTAGCATCAGCAGCCTTAATATTCTGAGGACTCTCTTTGTCATTGGTTGCCAGAGTTATTACCTGCAGGAAGGGTTTTTCAGAACCCACAGAACCCTCAAAATGCCAGGAGCTCCAGCTTCACAGGAATGATCCTCACAGCTGTCTCCGCAGAATCATTGTTTTCTATCGGAAACACATATCTGAGCACAGGAAATGCCCAAATAGAGGACAAACCTTTTAAATGCTTAAAAGTAGCCACAGGGAAGAGCTGAAGATCAAGTTTCTTCAAACTCTTGTAATGCTTCACCTGCTTTTTTTTTTAAATTATAAAACATACTGGAGACTATGTAGTGAACTTCCCCAGCCACTCAGATTAGATGAAGTGACAGTCATAAACCTATCCTACGTGGTATCAGATCTCAGAATGCCCTAAATTGGCTCTTAATGTAATGATGCAGTTCATGCTGCACTGTATGTTCTGCCGGCCCTACTGTGCAATGCCTACTTACTCTGAGTGGTACTTACTCACATAAGTAGTTCCTGGGGTCAGTGGGACCAATCACATGAGTAAGTACTACTCAACTTGAGGAACAGTTACACAATTGGGCCCAGAGAATTAAGAATAAAGAGTTGTGCTTTAATTCAATTTCATGTACAGTAGGTAATGTGCAGTACTGAATATGACACCATGTTTCATTTCATACAGTACTTCCTTTTAGTGTGCAAAACAAACATTTATTGTACTAAATACAACATATTTGACTAGTGTAGAACACAGAAACCAATGTGTTGATTTCAATTTGTTCTGCATATCAGTGAAGGGTTCAATCTTTTCACAATGCTATCTAACCACAGTCATTTTTTCATTAATCATTAGGTTTCAATGGGGAACACTGAAGGGTGTTTTCCCAGATCATAATGAAACGAAAGGCTAACACCATGGTCTATTTATCTTCATACTTAACGTATTATAATTATTTTGCATTTTTTATTATTCAGCTATGATTTGTACCTTGATTTTTGTAAATATAGGCAGTTCTGTTTTCATTGTTTAGGATGTTGACTTAACACAGTATAAAATAGGAATCTGAACAAGTTACAGCAGCACATTTTGTGCCTAACATTTACTTCTGCTGCAGTTTAGCTTCAATGAACAAATTCTCTCATTAAGTTCTTATGATATAATACCAGGAATCTTAAGGTAACCGTCACACTGCTATAATGACTCACAGTAGTCTTGAAAACAATGATGGAATTAAAGACACCTGTAAAATGAGAGGAGAAGAAGAATTACAACTGGTTCCTGGATTTCCATCCAACCCTTCCAGTTCTAAATTGTGGACCGACAATTGTCTTTCCACCAGCAGGAACGAAGAAGGATTTCTGGAAAAACCACCTTTATCTTACATAGCCTTAATTGCAAAGGCAATTCTCTCCTCCCCTACAAATAAGCTGAATTTAGCTGCAATTTACAAGTATATTGAGGATAATTTTCCTTACTACAGGAACAAAGATCAAGGTTGGAGAAACAGTGTGAGACATAACCTTTCACTAAATGATTGTTTTATCAAAGTGGGAAGATGTGAGGATGGGAAAGGAAATTACTGGAGCATCCACCCAGCAAACTTAAATGATTTTGTTCATGGGGACTTTAAGCAACACCGAAGAACACGAAAGCGAGGGCGTCAAAAGGATTTGGAGCCTTATCTCTCTCTGAGTTACTCCATGCCAGGGCAAAATTGTTCCTGTTTAGCACAAAGTTCACTTTACCAAACACATTCCTATTTTCTGGACCCTGTTTGGAAAATGCTTTATGCTGACAGTCTGTATTTTGCACATGAATATCAAAAGTGGAATGTTAATTATGGTTTCAGTATGGGAAAGTTTTCACCTCTGATACAGTTTGATGAACCAAAGTGGAATTATATGGACTGGTTCTATGGATTACATACTTCATCAGCTACACAGCAGAATATTTTTCTAAATGTTCAACAGTCATTCCCTAATTCCATTTTTTTCTCCTCTGACAGTCAGCAGAAAAGTTAAGCATTCAGCCACACTTGTGAGTACCAGAAAGAATGTCACTTGCACTTGAAGTGCAGTAATTTCAAAGGCAGCTGTATTAATGAACATTTATATAGATATAATGCCATAATATATAATGGTGTGTGTGTGTAGAGAGAGAGAGAATCTTACCTAGTTACCTAAGCCAATGATTAGCAATGATTATGAACTAGAGTATGAGCTTTTGCAATTATAACAATTAATGCGCTTTTTAAAAAATTTCTACTTGTACATCACTGGTGTTGTATAGCCTAAAAAAGCATAAGAGTAAATCAAATATGACTGATCTCTCAACAGAACTAAACTAGAATTGCTCTATACCAGTAATACTGTTATATAATGCCATGCTTTTTTAAACTGATGCCATTATACATGCATCTATGTAATATGCTTACATTTACTGAAAAAATCATGTATAGTAATAAATATTACAATATATTCCCTTCCCCATTACTGATATTTCTGAAATGCTATAATTGTCACATACATTTTAAAATACCACATGAATTACCCTTCTGAAAGTTGTATTTGATATTGTTAGGCAAGACTCGCTTTATATTATTTATGGTCTGGCAGATTATGTTTGACAGGCACCATACATTTATATAGGTCTTTATTACTGGAACTCTACTTGCTTCGCTTTATATAAATATCCAGATGAATAAACTTTTTCACAATCAAAACATTATTTCAATTTAATTTTTATTTGAAAGAGCCTTTACATTTTGATTTTGGTTCTCAAACCCACAACTATATATTGTGTAACCTCTTTAAGTAATTAATAGCTTAACCATTAATTGTGTGTAACCTGTTTAAATTACAAAATTTACACTTTTTTATAATGTCACCTGAATAATAATATTGTTTACCAAAATAAGAAGCAGTTTTGCATGGGGTTGTGTGAATATTTTTCTCAGTTTATACCTGAAATATGTTAATGACCATCTAAACCACACATTTACTTTTACTTGATAAACTATTTACATCTACTTAGCAATGTGTATTGTAAAATAGTTACAACATATTCCAGCAATATATCTTAAACCACCATGTATTTAATGTATCTGACATAGTTTCTAAGTATAAAAACTGAAATTAATCAAACTACATTATAGACGGAAATGGCAGCACTGCCAGTTATCAATGTTGCTCGACACTTCCAATGATAAGAGCCTGTTTTCCTTGCTTATAACTTTGCCATACCTTACTTGTTCAGGCTGAAATTTTCCAAGCTGGTGTCTGTTTCAGGCTGAATTTATATGGAAAATTTCAGCCAAACTGGTTTCAGCTATTTCTGAGAATGAGGCTAGGAAAATGCATTATTTTGCCCATGTTAAAGAATTTTGGCAACTTTTTTTAAAAAAAATCTCTAGCAACCCCCTGCTTTGGAGCAGGGACTTAAAATTTGGCAGAGAGAAGCCTTTTTGTCAACGATGTGCCTTTTACTGGCCTTGTGAAAATCTGCCCAAATTTGATGAAGTTATAAACCTTTGAAAAATCAGTTTGCACATACTCAATAGAGAGTTAGAACTTAGCCCCTAAACTTCCCAAAGATTCCATGTGAACTGAGCATGTGCCAGCCTAGAGATGATCAGGGGTTTCCCTACAATTGTACTTCTGGGCTGCTGCAGGTCGGGAGGCAGGGGCTAGGTCTAGGCATCTGAATTGAAAGCAGGGGGACTGTCTCTCCTGCACTCTCCATGAGTGTAGTGGATGGGAACTGGGACTGCAAGAGGGAGAGGGAGAGGGAAACTGAAACTGAGAATTGAGGTGGAAGGGGAGACTGTGACCGGATGACAAGTAGCCTGGGACTGGTCCCCTGGAGCAGAGGTTTAGATTGAATGTGGAGGGCAGAGACTGGGACTAGGAGCCATGGGCAAAAACTGGGAATGGCTGGGCAAGAAAACTGGACTGGGAGTCGGGGGGATACACTCGGATAAGCAGGGCCGGCTCTAGACCCTGCGGATAAGAGTTTGCTGGGGTAATCCTAGAATGTGCTGGGCAAGAGGTCTGATAATGAGATGGCTGAGATGTGCAGATTGGGACTGGCTAGGTGAGGAGAATGAGGCTGGAATGAGGAATCATAGGCTGGGGAAGAGACAGGACTTGGATAAGGGCAGATTGGAGGGGATTGGAGAGAAGGAATGGAAATTCCTTTGGGGGAATTGACAGAAGAGCAGGGCTGGTGCAACCCATTAGGCAACCTAGGTGGTCGCCTAGGGCGCTAGCATTTGGGGGATGGCATTTTGGGTCCTTCGGCGGTGACCGCAGTGGCCGGATCTTCGGCCGCCCCGGTCGTCGTCGGCATTTAGGCGGAGGGACCTGGGGCAGGGGGACATGGGGAGGGCCACCTGCAGCAAGTAAGGGGGGGCACAGCACGCAGGGGAACCACTCCCCGCCCCAGCTCACCTCTGCTCCGCCTCCTCCCCTGAGCACACTGCCCCGCTCTGCTTCTCTCCCTCCCAGGCTTGCGGCACCAAACAGCTGATTGGCGCCACAAGCCTGGGAGGCGGGAGAAGTGGAGGGCCGATGACATGCTGTGGGAGGAGGCGGAGCAGAGGTGAGCTGGGGCAGGGAGCTGCCGCACAGCTCCCCGGGCTGGGGGGAGCTGCTGTGGGGGGGCACCTCAGGGCAGGGGGGATGGGGAGCTGCTGCGGGGGGCGCACCTTAGGGCAGGGGGAGGCAGAGAGCTGCCACAGGGCTTGGCGGGGGGGCTCAAGGTGGAAGTTTCACCTAGGGCGCGAAACATCCTTGCACCTGCCGTGCAGAAGAGTCTGTGCCCAGTAGAACACACTCCCTTCCAGAGCCTAGAATGGAATCCAAGATTTCTGAGTCTCACCATTCCTCTGCTGTCAGCAAACATCAGCGAAACCCACTGACAAAGTGTCCCATGCCCCTCTACTGCTGGTCCAGATAGAGAATGACAACTTTCTACTGCTATGAGTTACTCCATTAGCTCAAATTACAGATGTCTGTTTGGTGGATCTAAAAGTTCTAAGTCTGCTGATGATCCAGACTGGTGTCAATGTGATGGCACATGATTGAATTTCTGTTTTTTTCAGTTTCCTTTTTAAAAAACCTAGGAAATTATACACAAAAAACGAAGTTAGAAGAATTCTATTAAGATTGCAAAGACAAGCACTCAAATGATAGGAAATGCCGAAATTAAGATTTCTTATGCATCTTAATTTGGCATCCTTGTGCATATGCATTGTGATAGTTGTTATATATCATCATATATTATTTATTTTAACATGACCCCTGCCTCATTCAGTGCACAGAATGGATGCTGCTTGCTAATAAACAGATATTTGATATTTTGCTTTCTCTTAATTGTTCAATAGGTGGCCCCAGACTGTTTTTATTGCATACTTTTCAAACCCTGCTCTGAAGACAGAATTATTAATTTCCTCTTGGGATTTCTTATGGTGCTAACCACTATATTAGCCGAGAGCTTCACAAACATCAGTTTATTTTCACAATGCTATGATATTATCCCCATTTTACAGATGGAGAACTGAACCACAGAAAACCTGTATCCTCTAGTATCCACTAGTTTGCGGGACCCAATTTATAACACATTGGACATGATTTTTTAGAGTAATTAGCATTATATAGCACATTAAACTTTCAAAGCACAAGTATCAGAGGGGTAGCCATGTTAGTCTGGATCTGTAAAAGCAGCAAAGAATCCTGTGGCACCTTATAGACTAACAGACGTTTTGGAGCATGAGCTTTCGTGGGTGAATACCCACTTCGTCGGATGCAAGTAGTGGAAATTTCAGGGGCAGGTATATATACCTATATATATACCACTACTTGCATCTGACGAAGTGGGTATTCACCCACGAAAGCTCATGCTCCAAAACATCTGTTAGTTTATAAGGTGTCATAGGATTCTTTGCTGCTTTCAAAGCACAGCTCACATTGACTTCAGCTGCAACAGGAAATGCTTAGGGTATGTCTACATTACCTGCTGGATCAGCGGGCAGCAATCAATCCAGCAGGGGTCGATTTAGATGCAATAAATCGACCTCCAAGTGCTCTGCCGTCAACTCCTGTACTCCACCGGCGCAGGAGGTGCAGGCAGAGTCAACGGGGGAGTGGCAGCAGTTGACTCACCACAGTGAAGACACCACAGTGAGTAGATCTAAGTACGTCGACTTCAGCTACATTATTCACGTAGCTGAAGTTGCATAACTTAGATCAATCCCCCCCACCCAGTGTAGACCAGGCCTTAGTAATTCTGCAAAACAGACCTCAGGATCTCAAGTCAGGCACTCAGAAGGTGAGGAACACACAGTTAGTGACTACATGTCCAAAGTTGGTTTGCATTACTTCTCTAGAATCATACGGAACTCTGTGGCAGGGGCTTCGATAGACACCAGTTCTCCAGGGAAGCATTCAACTGCCTTAACCATGAGACCATCCTTTCTCTTCCTACAGTCCCCTGCCTCCCTTCACTACACACTCCCAATTTCTGTAATAGATGAGGCAGGGGGTCCTATGGGCAATATGCCCTTTCACTACACAACTCTGATTCATCCCCAGAGCAGCTCAACTCTATGTATTCAATGAGGCAAGGGTCCTGTGGAAAAAAATATGCAGTCATGTAATTAAAGACTGCATCATAATGCATATACACAAGGGGGCAAATTAAGATTGCACGGGCAACCTTTATTCTGGCATTTCCTAACTTTTGAGTGCTTAACTTTTCAAAATTAATCATGTTATTTTACTACGAGGGGTGTGGGCGTGTAATATTATATTGGGACCACCAGAGGTGAAGTTCACAACTGAAATCAAATTTAAAGATCTAAGAAAAGACCACATTTTAACTGAATTTCAAAAACCAAAATCCATCCAGTATATGAAAACATATAATTTTCTGATTTTGAAATCCTCTCCTATAATTAGAGAGAACACCAGATTCTTGATACAGACAATTTTCATTTGATGTGAAGCCACCAATGTTCCTGAAAATTAGGCAGCTGCTGACATGTATACTTGTATGGAGTGTCTGAGGCAGTGCATGTGATGTAAGGGGCTCTCTTGGAAGTGACAACTATCACAAGTACAAACTCTAAATTACACAAGATGTGACAGTAATACAATATTCAAAACTTACATATTGACAACCTTAATATTTTCCAGCTGAAATGCATTAATGAGGTTGGTAAAAACAAGAGGAAGCGAGAGAGAATCTCAGCATTTTGACTGAGCCTCTTCTGTTCTGCCCATAAATAAGACAGAGGTCATCTTTTTACAGGAGATCTACTTCTGGAGTACACAGATGAAATGCCAGTGTATGACATAAATAGCTAGAACTGAGGTCATGTATGCACTTATAAATAAATACTGTCAATTGCTCTTTTCTTCTTGCACCAAGTAAAACTTCCCAGGCATAATGAAATGGTGTATCCAATAATCACATATTGGACATCATTTGACATCCTATAAATTATATTTCTTTCAATAATTATAACTTAGCTGTATATTAAAAGAATTAGACCTGAAAGTGAGAGCCTGTTATTGGCACCATTTAAACTAAGTCATTTTTAAGCCATGTAAATAAGATTCATTTTTCGGTTGACCTTGCCCAGCTTATACAAACATTGATTTCTGAAGTACAATGCAATACCTAATTTATGCAAAGCAATTTAGCTGATAAATACAATAACTAGTTTACAAGTCTCGGATAAAAAAAAAACTATAGTCTTTCTAAGAGCATGAATGAAGGATTTCCTAGGAAAAAGAAGCCCCTAACTTTTGTATATATTTCTCTTCACAAGGCAAGCATCCAAATCGTGCCCACTGCATCAGTGCATGCAGGAAATCTCTCCCCTTCTGCAAAAAAGCAAAGCTTAGACATCTCTTCAGGCTTTACTAAGGCTTTTCCACATGGATTCCTGAGGATCTGCCAAGTTTGACCTGTAGTGACACCATGATAGAAAATAAAATCTAATGTGTCTTTAAAAATCAGTAGATAAGACTACAAACACTCAAATGCCTTAATCATAATCACACGGTTATTGCATGGCATCACCAGAGGGCAGAGTTAAGTTTGTTTAGACACCTTAACAGTACTTTCCTATAATTCAGCTTGTTTGGATTTCTTTTAACTCAGAATTGCCTGGGTTTTATAATGCTTTGTTTGGAGCTAATTGCAACATCCCTGTGACTTATTTTAGTCTAATTTATGATACATACTCTTAAACTCAGTTCCATTTTGCATTTTGACATAGTTTGTGTGAGTGTATGTCTGTGTGTATATATGTATATATATAACCAGATTTTCCACCATGTTATAACCACTTTGAGCCACTCTGCTGGTACAAGAGGCTGCTATCCAAGCCATCTGAGGAGTCCTCTGGCATGGGGCATCCTTGGGCGGTTTTTGGCCACTGTGAAACACCTCCTGTGCTACTCACCACCACTTCAGAATCGGAAGAAAGCATTGCTGTTCTCCGATGATCCCTGAGGCTACATTAGACTATGTTCTGGACTGGTTTAGCAGATAACTGGCTCCAGGATCCATAAATGACCCTTTGTGTCTTGCACATCTCAGCTGTGCCCAGTGCTTATCAGATGCAACTGAGAATGTGGCCCATTATTATTTCATTACATTTTCTTCTCTTCCTCCTCCCCACCTCTGCTCCTATTATACAGTCTCTACTTGTTTTTCACTTTGTGAGCTCTCTGCACCAGTTTCACCCTGCTTTTTTTCACTGAAAGTTTTTCCCTTGGCCCTATACTGTTCCTTTTTTTCCGCAGGTGACTTGATGAGGAACAAAAAGCCATAAAAAGTCAAGTCTAATTTCAGAAACCAGGCTGTTTGAGTGCATTAGGATTGAGAAAAAGTTCACAAACCCCTGTTATAATCATATTTTCAATAGCTGGTGTGATGGAGCAAGGCCGGATGGCTACAGGAAAGTACTGAGGAGCAGGTATGTTAGCTGCTAAGCAAATCCCTAGTACCATGGGAACCAAAATGGCAGTTGCTCCAGGCTAATCAAGGCACCTGGGGCCAATTAAGAACTTTCTAGAAGGCACTGGAGAGAGCTACATTGATTGGAGCACCTGCAGCCAATCAGAACAGGCTAATCAAGGCACCTGGGGCCAATTAAGAACTTTCTAGAAGGCACCGGAGAGAGCTACATTGATTGGAGCACCTGCAGCCAATCAGGACAGGCTAATCAAGGCACCTGGTATAAAAAGGGGAGCTCACTCCAGTCTAGAGAGGAGGAGCCAGAGGAAAGAAGTGCGCATGAGGAGCTGGGAGCAAGAGACACAAGGAACTAAGAACTGAGAGGGGGTACTACTGGAGGATTGAGGAAAACACCATACAATCAAGCAGCATCAGACACCAGGAGGATCCTGTGGTGAGGATAAAGAAGGTGTTTGAAGGAGGCTATGGGGAAGTAGCCCAGGGAGCTCTAGCGGTCAAGCAGCGGTTACAAGTAGCACTATAGAGACTGCTGCAATTCACAGGGCCCTGGGCTGGAACCCAGAGTAGAGGGCGGGCCTGGGTTCCCCCCTAACCCCGCTACTCCTAATCAGACATAGGAGTAGTTGATCCAGACTATGGGTTTCATCCAAGGGGAAAACCACTGAGGGGAAGAAATCCGCCAATAAGCGCAGGACCTACTAGAGGAGAGGAGGAACTTTGCCACACTGGACACAAGAACAATGCAAAAAGAAGATATGGGGCTGATTCTGAGCACAGTTACAACTGTATAGATGGATTAATTCCACTAAAGATAACTGAATTACACCAGCATGAGAATGGAGTGACTGAGATCAGGACAGTGGTGTCAATTCAGATATTTTTTGGAGGGGTTGGGAGTGAAGGGGAGAAAATTCTGGTCCCCATTCTGCTCCTCCCGCAGTAGGGACCCTATCTCTGTCTCTGCCTCTCCACCCAACCACCCCTCTTGCAAGGATCCCAGGTCTCCCTCTGCTGGGAAGTCTCCCCTCTCTCTTACCCACACAGTGCATGCAGGGGCGGCTCCAGGCACCAGCGCAGCAAGCGCGTGCCTGGAGCGGCAAGCCATGGGCAGTGGGCTGCCGGTCGCTGTGAGGGCGGCAGTCAGGCAGCCTTCGGTGGTGTTTCTGCGGGAGGTCTGCCGGTCCTGCGGCTTTGGCAGCAATTCGACAGTGGGTACGATGAAGGTGCGGGACCGGCAGATCACCCACAGAAACGCTGCCGAAGGCTGCCTGACTGCCATGCTTGGAGCGGCAAAAACCATACAGCCACCCCTGAGTGCATGAGTTGGTGCCACACAGAGTAGGATGGCCATATTTCCCAAAGGGAAAATCAGCCACTACGTGGGGCTCGGCTGCTTGCCCGAGCCCCCTTCCGTGTGGGGGGCTGGCCTTAGGGGACACCCCTTCCCTGCACACGGGGATGGCCCAAGCCACCTGGCATCACTGCTTGCCCAGGCCCTGCCGTGCAGGGCTGGTGTTGCCACTTGATCCCCCCAAAAAACGTTTCTCTACACCCTACTAAGGGAGCATGCCCCACTTTTTGGCCAAACCTGGGCCTGTGTCCCATTTGATGATCAGTTGGCAAAAGCAAATGGGACATGGGCCCAGTTTTCCCCCCAAAATTGGAGCAAGGTTAAAAAGGGGACTGTCCTGGCCAAAATGGGACATGTGGTCACTCTAACAGAGAATCAAGTTCTCGGCAGACTGCCCTGCACTCCATTGTACAGGAACAGACTTCCCTGTGCACCAGGTCGCAACACCACTCACTGATTTTTGGCCTGGCTACTCCCTGTCTGTACGGCGGGATGGGAGAGGTGACTGAATCATATTTTGGTGGCATTGGGACCACGCAGCTGGAATGACACTCCAGACTGCTCTGGCAGCAGCTGAACTGATTTAGTGCAGGACCACCGCTTAAAAGTGGTCAGGCCCTGACCCACTCCCACCTGCCCCTAGCTCTGTGGCCTGTGGAACTTTGAGCAAGTGCAAAAACCTGTGGGAGGGAGGGAACATTCACTGCTCCCCTCAAACATCTACTAATTGGCGCCACTGGATCAGGATCAGGCCCATGAAGTTTATTCTTATCAAGAGAAATGAAGTACTAATTCTCCAATGTCTCTTTGTAGGGAAGTACTGTGGTTAGCCTAAGTTAACATGATAGTTCAGCAAATGTATGCCTTTGGTCAAAACACAGTTGTTTCTGGGAACTTCAAGTCTGGTCCCTAGACCGAGCTGCAAATCCTACAAAAAACGCTTTCAGTAATTTCTGTAGAATTTTTGTTTTGATGTAATAACATGATTTTTAGTGATGTGTTTTCATCTGTCAGAACCCTGTAAGGGGATGGCCTGTCCCAGGCTACTGTTATGAGGTATTGGCCTCTTTAAGGCTTGGCCTTCAAAGTGTTTATAATCCTGAGACGGAACATCTGGCTTAGTGAGAGCGTGTGATTGAAAGCCAGGCCTGATGGGATATAGAAAAGGCAGGCTTTCCTCAAGGTGAAGGAGTAGCTGGTTGGTTCCTGAGTGTGAAGGTAATCAGGAGATGCACAGGATTTTTCTTAGGGTCTGGGCTTGTGGGAGAGCTAGGGTAGGACATAGCCCTCGAGTGAAGACAGGATCAGTATATTGAGGCAGGAGCAGATGGCTACTCCTGTGAACAAGGTGTGGGGCTAGGGCCTGGGACAGAGATAAAGACTGAGTTCCCCTACACTTCAGCTATGCCACCTGGAGGTGGTGAGTGGAGACCCCTGTAGCCGAGGAATGAAGGGACTATTTGGAACTCCAGAAGCCAGTGAAAGTACTTATTTTATTTAAGAGTCTTGGTTTATCCCTCAAAAATGAGGACGTGTCACACACACACACAAAGAATCACAGAACTGGAAGGGACCTCGAGAGGTCATCCCTGTCCTTTGACAGCAGGGTGAAAAACACCAATGCAGCCGACCAAACCCTGGGAGGCTGTTATTGGTAAGGAAACTGAGGAATGAAGCTGGATACAGGAGATGTACATCCATGTCTTCACAGTATCTAAATAACCATGAAGTCAAAAAAATTAAATACAAAGAACTCTAAGAAGTAATTAAAGCATTAATAAAGAGCACATTGCCCTGCACAAATCCAGAGTAAAACAAACCTTGCTTGGGAACAAATATATAGAGATTAGGAGGGATGGAACTGGCTTTTCCACCTGTGGCTAGAGCTCGGAATAAGGGCCACTTTGGCTATATTAAAGGACACAGCCCCTGTGCATCCTGCAGGACTACGAGATTGAAGAGGTATTGGTCAGGCTTCTCTCTCTCCCTGCCTTGCCCTGCACCTGTCCTCTACACTGATTTCTGTGGAGTTGGCAGGGACTCCAATTCTGCATACACAGGGTTGCACAGTTCCCCTGTGTAAGTGTCCTGTAGCAACTCAGTTGACACATAATAACTATGGATATAAGTGAATTTCACCCTACATTAACTGAATGGACAAGTGATTTGAGTGCTTTACCATATCCAACTCCAATTCCTCAGGAAAGTCTCCATTACAAAAAAAAGGAGGTAGTTGTACAAAACAACCATTCCACTCTGTGCTAATCCAAATTGGCCAGTCCTTGAAATATTGAGGTCTGAGAAACATTTAGTATAGTATATATTTCCGTACTATGAAGAGATTGTAATGTTGTATATACATTCAGAGCAGGCTTAATAAGAATAATATATGACAATTGAATTACTTTGTTATGATTACACAATAAAAAATCAAAGTCTAAAACAATATCATTGTGCTGAGCCAAACACCCTACAAAATATACAGGGTCTCGGCACCGTTTCAAAGAGGTATCCATACCATAAAGTCGTATCAAGGGTATTCTATTGCCCCAGGAGAATTATGGGAATCCTCCTGTGACTAAAAGCCTCTCCCCTCAAAACTCGGAAAGTTTCTGGTCAGAGCCCAATATACTTAACACCTCAAAAATTAATTATAAAGCCTAAAACTCAATCAACACACCAGGATTTCTAGGTGCTATGGTAATACTAATAAATAATAAAAGCAAGCAGTTCAGAGAATGAAGTAGCCCGTAAGAACAATCTAGCTGCATTGCAATATTCTAGTGTTCCCAGCCTTGTATAGCCAGTAGGAAATCATTTGCACTCAGAATTCATCCTTGCCACTGCTTCAACCCAGAGACTGAGCTATATGGATCAATAAACTTTCTAAGAACCTGTCTACAGACATAATTAAGAGTAAAAAGAACACGAAAAAACACTCAAGTATCAGCTGATGGACAACTAGGGCAGTGGTAAATGAAGCAGTCACCTCTCAGTTAATCAAGCAGTTATAACCACATAAATTTGCTTCCATGTGTTATAGTTGTAGGGGTTGTTATTTATATACAATCTTGTAGCTGAGTTCACGTGGTAAATAATCACCTCAACTTTCACAATAAGCCAAAAATCAAGCTAATCCCATTTCAAAACAAGGCCAAACCAAGCCAATCCCTAAGAACCCCAACACTCTATGCGATTAGATCCCCCGGCCTGCAGTCTGGTACTGTGGTGGGCCCACTGTGCACCCCGACTCTCTCCCCAATTTACCCCTGCTTGCCCCTTGCCCCTGCTTGCCAGGAGCCAACAAAAATACAAAAAGAAGCAACAAGCTACAACAAGCTACAAGCCAAACAAGTGACAAGCTACAAGCCAAAAACTAGCCAACAAGCAACTCACAAGCCAATTAAGCCAAAAACAAGTCAAATTTCTGTGTTTTTTTCATGGGTTTGGAATGTCTGGCTGGGATCCTTTCAACTAGATGGATAGTCCCTAAACCTGAAAGTTGAGAAGGAGTCCAAGAAAAGCATACAGGTGCTTTGGAGCAGATATTTTGTCTGAAAATAACCTTCAGAGATCAAAAGAGTATCTCCTTGAAAGCATGCACACATCAAGCTTCACAATGTGTAAAGAAAACAAAATGACTATGTTAAGGAAACAAAATTACACATTGATTAAACTATTGCCATTTCAATACAAGGTGAATTTTAGCAGTTGCATAATAAGCAATTCACAGGGGTGATTTAATATGGAAATACCTACAGACCTTTAAGGTCCACGTATAAGGACACTCAAAATCTCGACATATGCTTGAGTGGTTGATCATTCTGCATCAGATTCTGCAACTAAACATCAGAAGAGTAGCAGTTATAAAGGAGAAATCAATGATGCTCCCAGCATTAACAGCTGAGATATCTGCTGTCTTAATTTCTTCACTAACAGAGAAGCTAGAAATGCAGAGATGATTATTTCATTATGTGAGTACTAACTGAGTAGCATCATTTTGAAGATGAGATTACAAACTATAATTCTGTTTAATCCCTGTAGCCTGTGACACAACAAAAGAGTAAGAGGTAACAAGAACACAACCCGCAGATCAGAAAGAATAAAAATAGTGTCATGAAGAATATGCAGACACTGAAAACCTCTACATGGATGTCCCAATGCTGCATACTCAGATTATTTCATAAAATATCAGAATCTTAAGTATTGGGTGTGAAGAACAATTCTGCAATGCAAGCAATCCAAGAAATTATACAGCACATAGCAAGAGTCATAATCAATCAGGACAGAATTTATGTTGTGCCTAAAAGCCTTACTAGAATTCATGTAGCAATGCTTCAGCTGGTAGATCTTTTGTTAATTGAGATGCAACAATGCATTCCAAAATGCAGTAAGAAATGGCAGATGTGCTACTGGCTGATAATTTCTCTAGAAATCAGAATCAAATAATAGCTTTTTAACAATTAGAGTAATCATAGTAATTTAAGAGTGGATAGAACAAGGATGATATTAACATCAAGTTTGTGATATTATAAAAAATTTGAATTAATACTTGGATAAGCTCCATCATTAATCAAAGAATAAATTCATCTTGCAAGTAGATTTCTTGAGAGCAGTTAATAACTGCCATCACACTTTTCTGAGACTACAAATCAAATATAGCTAGAAGAGTGACTGATATTAGTTGTCTGAAAGTGACAATTCCCCTCTGAATATCACCAGAACAATGTGACCTGTATAGTATCAAGATTTGAAGTTAAATGATCTTATCAGGAAATAATTCAGGAGTCAACTTGATAAGTACCCAGCATGACGGAAACAGAGAGATCTGAGACACGTCTGCTTTATTTCAAAACTAAGTGAACACTCACATTTTTTATGCAAATATTCATTTGAATTCAACAGTAAATTCCAATTCAACCCTGTTCACTGCCCTTTAACCTTCTGTGTTTAAAAATTGCACTTTTACTGAAACAAATACTTTCCAAAGCAAATTTTTAACTCAAATGCCTGAGAATTCACTAAAAGCAAATCTGAAACTCATATCTGATTGTCAAATTTTCAGTTCACGTGTGTCAATTACCTGAATCCTGCAGTGTTGTTTCTGTTCCCTGACTGCACAATTTATGTAACTAATCAACATGATCTAATGTGAAAATACCACACTTGAATTTGAAATTCATGCTGTAAACCAACTTTGACACTTTGGAAGGAAACATTCCCTAACTGACTCACATATTTTAACCGAGTTCTTCCAGATGGCTTCCTTGAATCAGCACCCATAGGTAAGAAAGACACTCCAGGGACACTAAAACATTGCACGCTACCCTGGGAAACCAGCAACAACTGATTGGACAAGAGCCAGTTTAGTTCTTTTAAAAAAACCTTGAAATTAAAAATTTACAACTGTGTTACAGCAGGTGAACTCCCCACCTGCTAATATTTGTACTTTGCTCCCCTAATACCTGGTACCGTGGAGGCTCCTGGCGTCTGCCTCTCCACCAAATTCAAAGCCAGTAGATGAGGGCTTTCTAAGACCCATATTATTCATGCTCATTGCTGGTAACACAGCAGGATAGTGTGTACGTGCAGTAGTGTGTACTTGAACCTAGTACTGAGAGTAGGTATTCGTTTCCTAGGATGTTTGCAGTTCCTTTCAGGGACAGATTAAGATTAAATGTACCCCAGATTTACCAGCCCTTCAAAGATGACTCACCTGTCTAGTAAATAGGAGATCCTGGGTTCAACTCCCGGTGATGCCTTGTTCTATAGCTTCAAATGGATAGGAGAAGACCTGACCACTCCAAACAGCCACCAGATCTTTATTCTGAGCTCACTCATGGCTGGCAGTTAGCTTCCTCATCTCCATCAGAAGAAGCCAAGCACTGACCAGTTCATTCAGCATGGATGGAGACAGGCCTGATATGTGAGCTGATCTTTACACACTCCTTGGCATGCCAGGTTCTGAGTCCCAAATTCTGAGGGTCTATTCAAAACATTCACCTGATTCCTGTCACTCTGTATATAGAGAATCAAATTATCCTGAGAAAGAGACTAACAATGCATTTATTTTCCCCAAGGAGAGTATACTGTGCACTTGTATCCCATCAACACAGCGGAAGTTTCTTTCTCTGTGCCAGTAGTCACAGCAATAATTACTGGGACAGGGGACCACTGGGACTTCAACCCCAATTTTCAGCCACAGGGATCCATCCATCTATCTCCCTAATTTCCACCTTGTAGCCAAAAGGCAAGGAGACAAGCCATGAGAAGGAGGAGAGGCCAGCCATTCTTTGCTTTGTCCAGCAATACTGAAGGATTGTCTACATTACAAAGTTCCACTAGCTTAACATGCAGGATGTAATTAAACTGATGCAGCTTACTCTGTGTGTTCACACTGTTGTGATTGTATCAGTATAAACTACCTAACATTTGTGCCATGTGCCCACATTGGATTGGATTGCATCAACTTCCATATGGTTAGGTATTCCAGGGTTTCTGGAATTATGTCCAGGCCTGCTGCATTATGGGCACCTTTCATACCAGATGGTGGCATTGATGTTCCTGAGGGAAGGAGAATAATTTTCCCTGCTGTACCCCAGAATTTACATAGTTTCAGCAACATTTCCAAACTGATCACTCTTAGCATGAGAAGGCCAAAGGGCATGCTGTGATCCGGTCAACTACAGAGTCAGAAAAGCAGACCCTGGGATATTTGAGAGCCCCTGGCATTCAGTATTGCCTGCCTCAAGAGATCAAAAATAATTAAATTTGCCCAAAAAATCATGAGATTTTTTTAAAGGACTATATTGTGGTTTTTGGTCTGCCTTTTGATGTCTGAATCCCCCCTGCCCATCCTCAGTGTGTGTGTATGTGACAAGTAATGTTGCCCCCTCTCCAAAATGTATTAGGTAAGGTGATTTTTGGCCCCTGCTGTAGTACCTCTCATCCCCACATCAACCCGTCCCCTCCCCACAATCCTGCCCGCCAATCAGTTCAGCCCACTCAGCCCCCCAACTCCTCAGTTCAACTCTCCCCCAGCCTCACCTCTATTCCTCCTGGGGTTCTTCACCCCCCTCTTCCAAGTCTGGAGGGGGCTCCAGCAGGGTCTTTTCCAGGCTGGGAGACAGCTCCAGGCGCTCTTCACCCCCCAACACACACTCCTTCCCAGCCTGTGTGCTGCACAGGGCCAGCGTTAGACTCGCTGGGCCCAAGGCAGAAACTAAGGAGTGGCCTCGACCCCTTCTTCCTTTACCTGCTCACACATTGGATTTCTGCAACGTTTCTGGAGCCCAAGCCCAAGCTCCACTGCATGGGGCTTAAGCCGAAGCCCAAGTCCCATCACTCAGTGCTGAAGCTGAAGCCTGAGCCCCATCATGAGGGGATGAAGCCTAAGCCTGAGCCCTGCCATGTGGGGCCCCTGATGGTGTAGCACTTCGAGCAATTGCCCTGCTTGCTACCCCCTAATGCTGGCCCTGGTGCTGGAGGGGGCAGAAGCAGAGAACTGTCCTGCCCCAGTTGCTCACAGGAGGGGAGGAGAGAGGGGGAGCAGAGCTTCCCTGAGCCAACTTTTTAGCTCCTGACTCTCTTCCTGTGAGACTAGCTTCACATTGTGGGGAAAGAGCTCTGCCTGCAGCAGGTCTGACTGTTATTTTGCTCCAGAAGGTGGCCAAGTGGGACTGACAGCCAGCCAGATGGCTCAAATTCACTAGAAGGCTGGAACTTCTCGCACCATCATGCCTGGCTCCAGCCCAGCCAAAATCTCATCACTCACGAAAAAAATCGCCAGAGGTGGCAACACTGAGAATGGCAACTGTGGTGGCAGCCAGGAGCCAATGGGAGTTTTAGCAGCTGTTTCAGCAGATATACAGGGGAAAAAAGGAGGATCTAGAGATCAAATCTGTGTGATATGATGAAAGCTAGCTACATTATTCTATGATCTATTCTATGATCAGCTACACTATGTGGAGTGCTGCTTGGGGCACAGCAATGAGCACAGAGTGGTGGTTCTGGATAGCTCTGGAGACCTGGGATGTCTAGCAGTGAGTACAAAATTTTGGAAGTGTAGAGAGATGTTCATGAAAGATTGTGATTTGGAGATGCTCCCTCATAAGGGATTGTATTGTGAGTGTGGGAATTTGGAGATGTGCTCTGGAGGTGGGGGTTGAGGGCACCCACATGGCTTTGTGCAGCCATTCACCAGAGCTGCTTTCCAGTTGGTTTTATTAAAGTTTTATTCCTGTCTCATTTAATGGTTTGTTATTTAATTAACCCCAATATTGTTACAGAAAAGTAGAAGATGACTTTCCTGGATCTCTGTGCTGAACTCACTTAAACCCTGGAGCACCAGAAAATCAAGAGGAGAGTTGCTCTTGATGTGAAGAGAGTGGCAATCACCCTCTGGGAGCTGGCCACCCACTGTTGCTACCTGTCAGTGTGGAGTCAACTAGACTAGTGTTGGTGGATCCACCACTGGACCTCTGTGCTGGAAGTGTGCAAGGTTATTCTGTGTGTGAATACTACAGGCACTCATGATGGACATGTGCAGGAGATAGGGTTGCCAGGTGACCGGTTTTCAACCGGAACACCTGGTTGAAAAGGGACTCTAGTGGCAGGGGCAGCTCTATGTATTTTGCCACCCCAAGCACGGCAGTCAGCCGGCTTTCGGCGGCACGCCTGCGGGCGATCCGCTGGTAACACCCATTCGGTGGCATGCCTGCAGGAGGTCCGCCGGTCCTGCACCTTCGGCGTACCCACCGCTGAATTGCCGCCGAAGCTGCAGGACTGTCGGACCTTCCGCAGGCATGCCGCCAAAGGCAGCCTGATTGCCACCCTCACGGTGACCGGCAGGCTGCCCCCCGCAGCTTGCCACCCCAGGCACGCGCTTGGTGCGCTGGTGCCTGGAGCCGCCCCTGTCTAGCGGCTCCAGTCAGGAGTGAAATCTTAGCTGCTAGTCTTGTGGTCAGACAAGTGGAATACACCTCACTCCAACAGTTCTACTGAGGGCAGCAGTAACAGATGATGATAAAGGAGTTCTGGAAGGCAAAATATCTGGGGATATAACTAACTCAGCACTAGATCTACACTATCTGGGCTTCCTTCAAGAATTAAACTGCCTTCCCTCCAAAAACGAAGGACATACCTTTATGGTATGATACACGAGACAAATAGCACTCCGGATACTCTTTGGCGGATACTAGTGTTGCAAATGCAGATCTAGTGTAGATCCACAAAACAGATGTGTTCAAAACAAGATATTACATTGCCTTCCTACCACAGGATATCTTATGATTGACAAAGGCCAACTTACATGAAAATGGGGAGGGATATTTTCTTTGTGTTATCTGCAATAAATATTGTGCTTAAGGAAAGACATTGGGAAGAAGGCATATTGTCATGGCTAATGATGAAAGTCATTGTGTCAAACAATGTGGAAAAATTGTTCCAGAACAGACTGCCTTTCTAAAACTGTGATGGTCAGGGACTCCTACTGTACTGGTTCTGTGAACTGAACCAACATTTTCAAACTTAAAGTTAGGCACCTAGAAAAAGCAGCTTAATGTTCAGAGGTACTGGATTTTCCATTCTGAAAAAAATCCCACTATGTGAATGAGCTGACAAATCAAAACTGGCCATACAAAAACCCGCACCACAAATCACCACCAAAAATCAAACAAAGAAAAAAGGGGATCACCCAGTCGCCCTGAGCCACCTTATAATGGCAGTGCTGCCAACTCTTGTGATTTTTCTCTTGAGTAACATGATTTTGGCCCTGCTGCATGGCCAAATGATGTAAACAGCTACAGCCTTCATGCAATTTTCAGACCTGCCAAGGAGAAAAGCACCTTTGATTGGCTGGCTTCCTCACCCCTCTACCTTCTTAGAAAAAGAGGAGCATCCCCTTTCATAAAAGAGTTGACTCTTCTCTGCTTCCTTCTCCTCCATTACCACCAGGCCAGGACAAGGAGTGAAGAGGACCCCTGCAGCAACTTGCCTCTGCCCCAGATATGAAGAGCCCCTGGAGCTGGTCAGCATCCTATCCTGGAAGGTGAAGAAAGAACAGAGGTGTGTTGAGGGGCAAGAGGCATATGTAGGGCTGAGTGAGCAGAGCTGATGTGATGCTGGAAGACCCATAATCACTTGATGTAGGGTACATAATTGATGTAGGGTTTGGAGGGATGTTACAAAATTAATTATCATTAGGGCTTAAGGAGAAGCTGGAAGCTCTGCATTTTCATGCAGCATTTGATGTAACTTTCTGCCATTTTATGCAAATTAAAGATCCACTGGCTTTTTGTCACAAGGTGTAGGCAGGTATGGATTTTGGAAAAGCAAAGTAAATTAGAATCAGTGTGTTACAGTGACCTCACTCAGAGTTGACCATTATCACTCACATATTAGAAGTGCACAAAGGGATTTCAAAATTAAGAAGACAAAACAGATTTTTTGTTAAATTATTATTATTTTTTGAATAATCTTATCATTTTGGGGGGGTCTGACTCATGATTTTTGAACTTTTGGGGTTAGCAATACTGTAGTAACTGGAAATTAAGAAAACGAAAACAAAAATAGAGACTGAAATGAAGATGAAAAACAAACGAGTCAGTTTTTGTTTAGTTTTCATCAAAATGCTTGAAAACTGAGACATTGGGAAAAGACATAACTGGTTTTGTGAAAACGTTCTTAAGAGTCATTTTCTGGCAAATGACTTCATTTGAATAATTTCAGCCTTGGTAATAATAAATAACAAAATTAACAAAATTCTCAAACAATCTGGGAGCTGAAATTTATTTGTATAGACATCAGTGTTGCCAGCTTGTGTTTTTACTGTGAGTCTCATGATATTTGGTCTTTTCCTAAAGCCCCAGCTGCTGCATTAATGTGACCATGTGAGAATCTTACTGTTTATTTTTATAAAAAAGTAAATTTATAGTCTTTATGGTTGCAGACATGCGACATGTGACACAAGCGGACCCTAAAGGCTCAAAAACCAGCAAACAAATAAAAAGTATCCAAAATTTATTATTTTTAAGACAAGATCATGATTTGGGGACCGGGAGGCGCTAACTCATGATTTTTGAATGCATGGGGTTGGCAATGTTGTTGACGCTTCTTTGAAGAGTTACAAATAACAAACAATGTCAGGGGAAAAAAATCAGTTCAGTCCTGAGCAGTCTGTGAGTAGAAAAAAAATGTGCTCTGTCTGCCAATTCCTCCATTCTGAACAGCTTACTCTAGGTGCTGATCCAAAGCCAGTCCAAAGGAATTCAATGGACTTTGGATCAGACCTAGTTGTGGCAGTTCTATGAAGCTTGTCTGAGAAATCCTAATAGTTCTTCTGTAGCACACCGAGGCCTTAACTGAGGAAAACATTTTAGCACCTGCTTCATTTTAAACAGGTGAGTAGGCCTATTGAAGTCAGTTACACTACTCCCATCCATAAAGCATATGCTTAAGTGCTTTGTTGTATCAGGACCTAATTACTGAAGCCTGCTTGTTTGAGGAGAAATAGTCTGTAATGTGCAGTGTACTCTGTGGGCCTGATTCTCCAGTGTTTTGCTCCTTGCCTAGTCACTTGCATATGTATGATGTGAGTACAAAGTGGGGGCAAAACGCTACCATTCTGACTTGGAGAGACAAGGTGGATGAGTTAATTTCTTTCATTGAACCAACTTCTGTTGTGAGAGAGACAAGCTTTCAAACCACAGAGTTCTTCCTAAGGTCAGGGAAAGGAAATCCCAGCATCACAGCATACTGCAAAGTAGAACAGATTGGTAGTTTTATATCCACTTTGCACTGCAATAAATGACTATGTAAGACAGGGGAGACCAGGCCCTGTTTATTATAATATATGCTATTCCCTTAAAGGGTCTAACAATTCATATGCATTTTAAAAATCCATAGTCTGCAGTCAGACAAATTCCATCCAGAGACTAGTAGGTGGCTGTACATTTTTGGATATTCTTTAAGCAAACTGCAATGAAATGCATCAAAAAAAGATTAGGTAGGGGAAAACACAAAGGCAGAAGTAAAAGCTAGAACAAAGATGTTGATACAGAAACCAGAGTCCACCAATGCCTGTCCTCTAGCAACCATAGGAAATCAATCAAGTAGGACGTGATCATCTGATTTAGAAGGTGCTGAAAAAAGCAAAGTCACTGCTCTAAGTCCTTAGATTGTATAAACGTAACTGATTGTGCTATCATTACAAACAAAAGCAGGCAATAGATTTTCAAGACCAGACATTCCAGATCAATAAATTGTTCCCTAGAATGGCAGTTTGATATATACAAGGGAAAAAGCAACTTAGAAAGATTAATTTTGTTAATTGTACTTATATAGAATTCTCTTATTTTGAAGATCAAAGCACAGCTATTGCCTAACATGACCAGTGAATGTTGCGATGAGTTCATATTGTGATCTAAACACTAGGTTAGGGTGGCAAAGATTAAAGGGATGGAATGAGAAATTAAAAGTTTTTTGTCCAGCACCACAAAACTTTGCCTTTTAAAGGTGAATTTATTTCTTCTGAAAGCTGTTAAATTAGCAGCTCTGGATATAAAGATTCTCCTTTTATCCACAGAAGAGACAGTGGCAGTGCAAGCTTTCCTATAATTTCTTACCAAGACACCTCCTCCAGAATTGTATGACTTCAGTCTCCATGCCCACTGATATCTTGGCCACTCTGCTCAGTCTGCCAGCAAGGGTTATAACTAGTGTAAATTTTGATGATGGGTTTTTAAATGTGGATATTAACCAGTAGGAATTAAACAGAAACCAAAAGCAATTCATGTAAGGTGGCTTCCAAACAGCTATCAACAACTTTCAGTTACTACTGACGAAAGAGGATTCATACCTACAGTGAAGAGGCTCTGTATCCCATTAGCAGTCTGCAAAGCCAACTATCCCTTCATTTTTACATATTTACTCCAAAAACTGACTCTTTTATAAAAAAAGAGTTATTTTACTTATTAGTCTTCAATTAAAGGTTCAAAGATTAATGCTCTGATGAGAGAATTTGACAACAGCATTACCAACAGACTTACTGAAAGATATGTATTTTCCTGCATAATAAAATAGGGTCTTAAAATGCTTTACTGACATTCCTAACTGTTTTGCCAAAGTGTTAATTACATGCTGATTTAGGGGTACATTTTCAATGCACTTATCTCCCATTTGTGGCATTTGCATGTCTAATCTCTATGCAATGAACTGTTAATTTACCCCTTAGTGTTCCCAAGAAATATAATTTGTATGCACATAAAATATCAATGTAATATCTAGAGATGAAATCCAACAGAAACTGTTTACTATGAAATCCAGTCTTTGTTCCCTTATTTTTCCACTTCACCGACCGTTGCTTTTTCTAAGTACTTCTGGAGATCTCTCCCATAGCCCTTCATTATATTGGGCTTTTATACCACTTTATTTGGGAAATAAAACTAAAAAGCATTTTATATGGCTTGATTTCCCATGATTGTTGAGATGATTTGCTAGACTTAGAAAAAACCCTAACAATTGAAACCTTACATAAAGGTGCCAGAGTGCAAAATGCTAATCAATATAAGGAAAAAAATCTAAATCAACTCTCCCTTTAATACAAAGGATGTGAGATATATTTTATTTGAATCAAATGATATTTAGCAACTTAAGCATCTGCAGCACTTCTGATAACTTGGATAAGATGTATTGATTTCTCAATTGATTTTTTTAATATACCTTCTTTGTGAGGGAGTTCTTACTGAACTGAACTGAACTGCTAATACCAACTCTAAACAGTGTGGAGGTGTTCAGATATTCAGGATGGGTAGTTACTGGATTCCAAATTACTGTAGATCTGCATTTTTCACTTCGAGGAACTATATTGTTTATGTATTTATCTCATATAGTTTGCAGCATTTGAAGTCTTTTAATTATGAAGGGTTCTTTTTCCAGAGAGGAGAGCTAAACCTGAATAATTAGAACCATTTACACAAAAGTGGGAGATTTACATATGGACTGAGATGGTATATAGCCCTAGGGCTACTGTATATTAACCTTTTCCTCCAGCTTCAGAGTAATACATAAAGAGGACATTTTTCTCCAACACCCAAAACAGATCTATACGTCAGAATAATGCATAGGAATAGATTTAAAAATCCGTGGATTTATGCTCTGATAGCTGCAGTGTTATAAAAATTAGTCATGAAATTTTAACCTAGACTATTTTTTCCTTCAAACATGAAGCAAAGTAATTGTAAATAAAAATTCTTTACTTTTTCTCTGGAGCAGTTTTAAACACCAAGAGATAAAGGATGAAATCCTGACCCTATTGAAATCAAAGGGAGTTTTGTCACTGACTCCAATGGGGCAAAGTTTTCACCCAAAGTGTGCAGTCCTTATACAGGTAAAAGATCCCATTGAACTCAGTGGAAGTTTTGTGTGAGTAAGAATTGCAGGACTTCACCACAAATATTTCAATAAAGTGTTTTCTAAAGTTTAGAACATCTCTACCATATCATACACTCAAAGAGAAATTGCATCTTAAGAACAAATTCTAAACATTCACTGGCAAAGATAACTTTAAAATCCTAGAACTAACCATTCAGAGAAATATTTTATGTTCTAAATAGCTAACCACTGAAGAGCACTTGCAAAAGTTCAGCACTGAAAAAAAACCAAACAATTTTCAGCAACATAAATCTGAACTCTAATATGTAATTCTTAGTGCTAAATGATGACTGCCCATGAGTAGATGCACAAGTAAAGAGAGAGGGTGCAGGAGCCCCATGCTTCCTTACCAGTCCTGCACAGAGAAAGAAGCCATAATGAGGGCTGTCTACACTCAATTAGAAAGAGGATGTCAATAATGCTCCTGGGACACTCATTGCCACCGTGGGGATGAAGGAGAGGATCTGGGATATGGCCTTGTCCTGACAATATGTAGGTGGCTTCACTTTACTATGAAGTTCATGCTATCCTTTCCATACAGGTGTAGCAAGGACTTATCCTCTTTTCCCCTGCCCTTTCCCCCTCACCCCACTTCTCTTCAGTGTTCCCGCTCCTGTACTTTTCTTTCCATTGGGCTCATCCCTTATTAACTAAGCCTACCAAAACAAAACAAAAACACCCACAACATGAAAACAAACTGTTTGCTGCCATCCTATTGTTCACTCTGCTTGTTTGTTACACCCTTGTCCCCACCCTGTATTTTGTCAATTTAGTTTTTAAGCTCCTCAGGGCAGGGACTGTCTACTACTGTGTTTGTATAGTACCCAGGACAGTGGGGCACCATTCTTGGTTGGCCCTTAAGTGCTACCAGAATAAACATGGTTCCTGATGAGGACTGGTGGTGAGTATGCTTCCCCAGTGCCCTTTAAAGGCATTATGCCTGCCTCCAGTCTCTGTAGACATAAAGGGCATAATTCAGAGGTGATGTTTAAGGTGAGGTAAGTTAGATCCTCTTGCAGTAACACACTCCCTTGGAGTGGATATAAGTAGTTGTAAGGGAATGCAACTGACTGTTAAATAATTTAACTGATGCCATTTTAAACATCTCTGAATTTGGTCCACTGCTTCCAGCTAATGCTGCTCATGTGGTGCACTTCCTTCCTCCCACCATGCAGTTACAGCTCTGGGAGTCATAACTTAGCCTGTGGTTTCTGCCTGGCTCTGGATTGATCTAACATTTTTAGAGACTTTTTGGTGACATTCACAGTATATTATGCACCCAAAACTTGTTAATACTGAGAGTTGGACTGCTAAAAATACATCCTTTGTACAAACAATCTCCACCACTAAACCTCTCCTTTCTATGAATCACAAACTGTTTTCCGTCTGCATATGGAACTCCCATTGATATCAATGAATGTTCCATGTGCAGACTGAGAAGTACATATTCCTGGGGTTGCACCTGACCCTACCAGTACTCAGCCCAAACCCAATCACTGGCGAGCCAAAAATCCTTTCTTCTGGCATAGAGTTAAAAACAGTTCCTCTTGCAAAGTATTATGCAGTTCTATATAAAACAAAGGATTTTGTGGGTGAAGCTAACTCTTGTTCAATAATGTTGTTGAATCTCAGAGAGGACTTTGTTTTCATTGTATTTTGTAGCTTTCTTCCCAAGAAACATATAGTCTTATACAATTGTGTTTAGTTTGAAATTGAGTAATTAAAAATTGAAAATGTCCTTGAAATTGATATGAATACAATTAAACCAGTTCTAATGGCCTATTAACCACTAGGTGGCACCAAATAGCCATTAGTGGTAAACTTTCTGTGGCTCAAAAGCTTAGTAGATATATAGAGTGCCAAATACAGAGGATTCACCTACATTTTACCTGCAATGTTGGCCTATTTAAAACTAAAAAGGCAAAGATCTAAACAAGTTAGGAACGATTTTAATCATACAAGAGTATAAATGCACTAAAAAGTAAATTAATTGTGGCTGATTTAAATGTAAAGTTCTGATGACTTTTTCTTGGGAAGGATAGTACCACATGAGATTAATTGCTTCCATTTATTAAAGGAAGGAAAGATTTTATACACAGACTAATATCACTTCCTATATATGTTATACTAACATATGTATGCTGGGACATAAACAAGACACATGCCACAAAGATATGTACACTAATAATCAAACTATCAGTACAAATACATACACAAACTCTGCCACACACCATAGATTAAAGCCTAATTATAAATGAAGATAATAATAATCATCTGCTTTTCAAATTTATTTTGGGAAAACATCAGGTGGAATCTTAAATCTAACAGTAAAAACTAGTGGAGGGCCTGTCATATTGTGGGGCATAGTCAGTAAACCTTGAGCTAGGATGTGGGTATTATAGATCCAGTTCTATTTCTTAAATTTCAATGTTCCAGCTGTCAGTGTTTGACAGGGTCACTGGCTTAGTAGATGAGGGAAATGGTAGACCTGATATATCTTGATTTTAGTGAGGCTTTTGACACAATACCACACGACATTCTCAAAAGCAAACTAGGGCAATGTAGTCTAGATGAAATTACTATAAGGTGGGTGCACAAATGGTTGAAAACTCATACTCAAATGGTAGTTATCTACGGTTTGCTGTCAAACTGGCAGAACATACCTAGTGGCATCCCGCAGGAGTCAGTTCTGAGTCCGGTACCATGCAATATTTTTATTAATGACTTGGATACCACAGTGGCGATTTTGCTTATAAAACTTGCAGATGGCACCAGGCTGGGAGGGGTTGCATTTAGGATGACAGGAATTGAATCCAAAACGACTTTAACAAATTGGAGAATTGGTCTGAATTTAACAAGACAAATTCAGTAAAGATAAGTGAAAAGTACTTCATCTAGGAACCAAAAATAACAAATGCACAACTACATGAACCCCTGCTTTGGGGAGGCTAACCCGCTGGCTGTGACCCTTCTGCCTGAAACTCCGCCCACGGAATCTGGAGCCCCGAACCCCCCCTCTGTAACAGGAGGAGCTCTGAGGGCACCTCCGCAACTGGAGGAGTCCCAGTCTGCCCATCCCAGCTATGATGGGCCACCCCCCACCCCCATCCCCGAGTGCCAATCTGGTCCTAGCCACACTGGGCCAAGCCACCACCACCATCACCCCCATCCAAGCCAAGCTACTGCCCCCACTGCCGCACCCCAGCCCCTGCCCCTCCCATGCTTGATCATACCCAGCGCACAGCCAAGCCGCCTCACTCCTCCTCCAGACCCTCCCGCCCACCGCTGGCTCACTGCATTCCCTTCTAACTCCCTTGCTCCCAAAGAGGAGGGACACGGTGAGCAGTGGTAGGCAGGCAGCAGCAGCACAGGCAGTGGGGGTTTCAGGGAAGAGGAAGAGGCAGGGCCACCGCAGCCCAGGTGTCTGATGGAGGGTCCATGGCAGCTGCATGGCTTAGCCTTCCTGGCCTATTATACCTGCTGCCCATGCACAAAATACAAAATGAGGAATCTGGCTGGATGGTAATACTGCTGAAAGGGATCTGGAGGTTACAGTGGATCACAGATTGAATAAATCACCAATGTAAAACAGTTGCGAAAAAGGCTAATATGATTCTGGGGTGTATTAGTAGGAGTGTTGTATGTGAGACATGGGAGGTAATTGTCCCAATGTACTCAGCACTGGTGAGGCCTTAGCTGAAGTACTTTGTCCAGTTCTGGGCACCACCCTTCAGGAAATATGTGGACAAATTGGAGAGAGTCCAGAGGAGAGCAACAAAAAAGAGAAAAGATTTAGAAAACATGACTTATGAGGAAAGGATAAAAAAACTGGGCATGTTTAGTCTTGAGAAAAGAAGACTGAGGGGGGACCTGATAAGTCTTCAAATATGTTAAGGGTTGTTTTAAAGAGGACTGTGATCAATTGTTCTCCATGTCCACTGAAGATAGGACAAAAAGGAAGGCCTTAGTCTGCAGCAAGGGAGATTTAGGTCAGATATTAGGAATGACTTTCTAACTAAAAGAGTAGTTAAGTTCTGGAATAATTTTCCAATGGAAATTGTGGAATCCCCATCACTGGCGTTTTTTAAGATCAGGTTGGATAAACATTTGTCAGGGATGATCTAGGTTTAGTTGGGCCTCCCTCAGCACAGGGGGTGGATTCAATGGCACCTGAAGGTCCCTTCTACCTTCTTCTATAGCTTTGCCAAGGGACTTGTGCAACTAGAGCAGTGTGCAAAGTAAGCAAGGCGTCTTCAGAAAGTCATGTGACCTGTGCAGTGGCGTAGTATCGCCTAGGCCAACAAGGCCCAGGCCTAGAGCGGCAAATTTGCAGGGGCAGCAAATTTAAAAAAGCAGCCCAGCATTTTTGTAATCGCAGCATCATGCACATCACAACTCTACCAATCATGATAGCGCGTATTGAAACCACCAATGACGGCGCGACGTGACACCATTTAGTAAACAACATACTCGGGACTGGAGTCGCGACAGTCCTAAGCATTAACAATATGACCGGAAGGAAGAAATTAAGCAGTTCTCAGTTAAAAAAAATGCTATACAAAAGAAAGAAAGAAAGGGAAAATGAAATGATAGCAAAAATGTGCAAAATTGATTCCTTTATTGTATCTGTTACTGCCGACAGTGAGACAGAAAGAAAAGTTGAAAGAAGTAGTGAAGTAAAAAGTGAAAATATTGGTGTTGATATTGAAAATATTGATGTGTATAAAGTACATATTAAAACTAATGAAGAAATTCTGGCTGCGGTTAGTGTTGAAGAAAATGTTCCAAATACTAGCGTATCAGAGACTACCAGGAATCATGCTGATCTGGATATCTTTGACAATACTGCAGAGATTTGCGAATCATGTCAATCAGAAATTCAATCTGACATTGGAATATCTATCATAAGTGACAACCCAGCCCAATGGATATCGAATGATGCTACAATTGAGTATTTATCAACGCATGGTATTAAACAAAATATCGATAGTGATTTTAGTAATTCAAAAAGACAATATACTGATAAAATGAGTGTTCTAACAAAAAAAATGTTTGAACGACATCTTTTAAATGGTGAAGTAAAGCCACGGCAATATCTTGTATATTCAGAGAGCAAAGGAGCCGTATTTTGTGCCCCATGTCGATTATTCAGATGGATCTCTAGTTTGGCAACGAGTGGATACCATGACTGGAAAAACATATCAGCTCGACTACGTGAACATGAAAATTTGACTGAACATAAAACATGTGTACTGTCAATGGTGAGGAGAGGCGAGATATCTGGAAGAATTGATACAAATTTAAAATTTCAAATGGAAGAAGACATTATGTATTGGAGAAATGTTTTGAAGAGGACTGTAGCAGTGGTAAAGAAACTTTCAAGCAGAGGACTTGTATTTAGAGGAAAGGTGGAAAAAATTGGATCACCTTATAATGGCAATTACATGATGGCCCTTGAGCTTTTCGCAGAATTCGACCCATTTTTAGCAAGTCACATTGCACATTACGGAAATGAAGGTCGAGGTAACATATCTTATCTTTCATCCTATATAGCTAATGAATTTATAAAATTGATGGCTTCAAATGTGATCGCAAATATTATTAAAGAAGTAAAGGAAGCCAAATATTTCTCGATAAGCATTGACTCAACTCCCGACATATCTCACGTTGATCAATTGGCTTTTATACTGAGATATGTAAATGATGATGGCATACCAGTAGAGAGGTTTTTTTGTTTTTTACCAAATACTGGCCACAAAATCAGAACAGTTACCTACTTTCAACTTTGGATTGTTATGGATTAGATATCGCAAACTGCCGTGGCCAGTCATACGACAATGCCACTAACATGTCTGGTGTACATAGCGAGTTGCAAGCAAGAATTAAGAATATAATTCCTTATGCAGTGTAGGTGCCTTGCTCTGCGCATTCTTTAAATCTGGTTGGAGTATGTGCAGCAGAAAGTTGTCAAGAAGCAAGTTCATTTTTCTCAACTGTCCAACATCTTTATTCATTTTTTTCTGCCTCTACTCACCGGTGGGAGATTTTACTATCTAATTTGAAGCCAGGCAGTAAAGTAATAAAAAGACTTTCTGAGACTCGATGGTCATCTCGAGTGGAAGCTTGTCATAATCTGAGTGAAAACTGGAATGCTATAATTAAAGCCTTAAATACAATAAAGGAAGATGCTACTGAAAAACCTGTTACACGCAATGAAGCTGCAGGCCTGCAGCGAAAACTTGATCGACTTGAGGCAGCTTTTATGGCTGTATTTTGGAGCTCACTCTTGGAAAGATTTCATATAACTAGCCAAAAACTGCAAAATGTTTATATCAATATACAGACAGTTGTAGAACTCTACAACTCACTAATACATTAACTAATACATTAACTAATACATTATACAGGACTAGTTTGATATGTACGAAGAGAAAGCCAAAGAAAAATGTGAAATTGAAGACTACGTATTTGACACAAGGCAAAAAAGAAAGCATAAACTGCAAGCTGAGGAGACACGCGAAGTTGAAGTGGAAATGTGTGGTAGAGATAAATTTAAAGTAGATACCTTTTTAACAATACTAGACCTTGTGTGTTCCGAATTAAAATGCAGAAGTAATGCGTATCAAGAAATTTATGGCAGATTTCAGTTTCTCTCTAACGTTACCAATACTTCAACAGCAGATATAACAGTTCATGCTAAAAAATTACAGCTATGCTACCATGGAGATTTAGAAGAATCATTCATGAATGAGTGTCTACATTTTTGACCATATTTGGAAGGTGTCGAAATTCCTGAAAATGAAAAGAAGTCAATTATAAGATATTGCAGCCTTCTTCGAAATCGAAACATTCATTCAGTATATCCAAATCTTGATATTGCCTTCCGAATGTTCGTTTGCACACCTGCTACAAATTGTTCAGCGGAACGATCATTTTCGGCATTAAAAAGGGTGAAAAACTATTTGAGGGCTAATCTCACTGAAGAAAAATTAAACTTCCTTTCTCTCCTGACAATTGAAAAGGATCTAACAACTTCTCTGGATTATACAGAATTAATTAATAAGTATGCCGCTCAAAGGTGTAGGCGTATACAAATGTAATTACTTAGTACTCAAATACTTTTATTTCTTTCATTGTATCTACATAAAATAAAAAATAAATATTTGATATACACCAGATCCCTGCTTGAATGCAGCGTTTTGGATCCATGTGCGGTCCCACGCTATAAGCAAAATCGCGTTATACAGATGCACGTTCAAGCGAGGGTCCGCTGTACTCGTAATTTTATTTATAATAAAACTTGTAAATGTTCAATTATTTTAATGATATTTAGATTTATTTTAGTTCAAACGAATTTGTAAAAAAACTAAAACAAGTTCAGATGGGGCTAGCCGCTGGGGGCGGCAATTATTTCAGGGCCAAGGGGCGGCAAAATCATTAATCCGCCACTGGACCTGTGTGTAAACATTTAAACTGCACTCATCATCATGGCATCTAAGACCAGGACCTTCAACTGGATCTATGTGGCTCTTTGTGCCTGCACAGAGCCTCAGTATAGTAATGGGACCTAGATGTTGCTATGGTATTGTTACACTTCTGACCTCAGTGGTTAGCTAATATTCAGAGCATTGCCCATTAATTCCATTAAAGAGAGAAAGTAATGATGGAGACAGGTATTCCTTTGACGCAATCCTGTGTATTTACAAAGAATGTACGCAAACTCGTACAGTAGGAATGAAAGAGGAGGCCGTTTCTTTGCTTACAATTCCAAGCCTATTTCCAGCCAGCACTCAGCTCAAAAAGGTCTATTGACTTTCAGGATCACACTACAAGTGCTTCTCTTGCTGTCTCCTTGGCTTCTCCACTGCCTTCTCTCTGACTCTTCTCCACGTGCTTCTGCTTATAGACTCACTCCTTCACCAAACAATACCCAGCAAACATTTCCACACACATAACTCAGTTTCTCACTGGTCTTGTATGTGACCAGAAGTGTTGAATTTCAATGAAAAATTATCAGAAAATGTTGAACATTTCTATTTACCATAAGAACATAACAGCTGCCATGCTAGGTTAAACCAATCATTCTTCTAGCCCAGTATCTTGTCTCCAACTGTGGCCATACCAAAATTTCAGAGAGAGTGTACAGAAAAGGGCAATTTTGGTGTGATCCACCCCTTTCTTCCATTCCCAACTTCTGAGATTTAGGATCACCTGGAGCATGGGGTTCCATTCCCATCAGAGGTTTAGGGTCACCTAGAGCATGGGGTTGCATCCCTGACAGCTTGTCTAATAGCCACTGATCCTCCATTAACTTCGTTTTTTTTTAAACCCAATTATACTTTTGGCCATCACAACATCCCATAGCAATAAGTTCCACTGGTTAATTGTTCATTGTGTGAAAAACTACTTCTTGTTGTTTGTATTAAACCTGCTGCATATTAATTTCATCAGGTGACCCTGTTTTTTGTATTGTAGGAAAGGGTAAATAAAATATCTCTAATCACTTTTTCCACACAATTCATGACTTTATAGAGCTCTATCATATCCCCCCTTAATCAACTCTTTTCTAAGATGAACACCCCTAGTCTTTTAAGTCTCCGATCATATGGAAGCTGTTCCATACACTTGATCATCTATGTTGCCCTTCCCCAAACCCTGTCCAGTTCCACTATTATTCTTTTTGAAATGGGACACAATATTCAAGAGGTGGGTGCACCATGGATTTATATAATGGCATTATGATATTTTCTGTCTTATTTTCTATCCCTTTCCTAATAGTTCCTATTATTTTGTTAGCCTTTATGACTGCTGCTGCACACTAAGCTGAAGTTTTCAGAGAACTATCCATGGTGATGCAAGATCTCTTTCTTGAGTAGTAGCAGCTAATTTAGAACCTATCCTTGTATACATATAGTTGGGATTATTTTTCCCCAATGTGCACTACTTTGTACTTATCAATGTTGAATTTCATCTGCCATTTTGTTGCACAGTCACCCACTTTTGTGAGATCCCCCTCTAATTCTTCGCAATCAGCTTTGGACTTAACTATCTTGAATAAATTTTATACCATCTGCAAACTTTTCCACTTCAATATTCACTCCCTTTTCCAGATCGTTAATGAATATGTTGAACAGTAGAGGTGCCGGTATAGATCCTGGGAGGACCCCACTGCTTACCTCTCTCCATTGTGAAAACGGACCATTTATTGCTACCCTTTGTTTCCTATCTTTTAACCAGTTATTGATCCATGAAAGGACCTTCCCTCTTATCTCATGACTTCTTACTTTGCTTAAGGGCCTTCAGCATAGGACCTTGTCAAAGGTTTTCTGAAAATCCAACACTATATACACTGAATCACCCTTATCCACAAATTTATTGACATCCTTAAAAAATTAAAATAGATTAGTGAGGCGTGACTACACTTTGCAAAAAACCTGTTGACTCTTCTTCAACAAATCATCTTTATCTGTGTCTGATCATTCTGTGCTTTACTATAATTTCTACCAATTTGCCTGATACTGAAGTTAGGCCCACCAACCTGCAATAGCCAGGATTGCTTCTGGAGCCTTTTAAAAAAAATCAGTGTCACATTAGCTATGCTCGACTCATCTGATACAAAGGGTGATTTCAGTGATAGGTTACTTACCACAGTTAGCAGTTCTGCAATTTCATACATGACTTCCTTCATAACTCTTGGGTGAATACCATCTGATCTTGGTGACTTATTACTGTTTAAATTATCAATTTGTTCTAAATCCTCTTTTATTTACACATCACTGTGGGACAGTACTTCAGAGTTGTCACCAAAAAGAATAGTTGTGATGTGGGGATCTCCCCCACATCAATGGGCGGCAGGTATCATAGGCCAGGGAAGGCTGAGCCTCCCCAAACAGCCTGGCATGGCCCTGCCCATGCTCCGCCCCCAAGGAGTGCCTGTTTCCAGAGTTCCCGCTCTTTTGTGGTCCTGGCTGGGGCAGGATGGCCTGCCCCCAGGACTGGGGGAGGCTGGGGCTACACACCTGGCACTCCTGGGTCTGGGGTCGGGGGCATTGGGCTGCACCACCCACACTGGACTCCGGGGCTGGGGTTAGGGGTGCTGTGGCCGCGCCAGCTGCCCAGCACTCCAGGGCTGGGTCCAGGGGCACTGCAGCCGCACCACCTGTCCCGCGCTCCAGGGTAGAGGTGGGGGTTGCTGGGGCAGCCTGGGGCTGGGGTGGGGTGGCTAGCGACTGTGGTGGGGATGCTCTGGGTTCCAGCAGGGCAGGGGGGCAGAAGGGATCAGGGAGGGGAGAGGCCTTGAGCAGAAGGGGAGAAGCGGGGGGCTAGCCTCCCCCAACAGCCAGTTCACCCGCTGCCCATGCCCACATCCTCTGCAGTGAAGACCAATGCAAAGAATTCATTTAGCTTCTCTGCAATGGCCTTGTCTTCCTCGAGTACTCCTTTAATACCTTCATAAGCTAGTGGCCCCAGTGCCAGTTTGGCATGCTTCCTGGTTCTGATCTACTTACACATTTACTTTTTGTTAGCTTTTTCATTGTTAGGATTTGAGAAGCAACTCACTTTCTTGGCCTGCCTTATTATACTTTTACACTTACCCTGCCAGAGTTTGTGTTCCTTCCTATTACCCTTCCTAGGCTTTAACTTCCACATCCAAAAAGTGCCTTTCTGTCTCTAATGCCCTCCATTACACTGTTGTTTAGCCACGGTGACCATTTTTTTTGGTCCTCTTATTGTCTTTTCCAACTTGGGGTATACAAACCTCTATTACTCTGAACCCTTATTATGGCATTTTAAAAAGTCCCCATGATGCAGGTGATCGGTAGTATATTCCTACTGCTATACTCTTATTATTCAAGCATGGAATTTCTAACTATAGAGATTCGTCTATGGTACGGGTTGTTTCATTTAAAATTTTTACTTTATTTGACTCTATGCTTTCTTCACACCAACACGACCTATTCTGTCATTTCTATATATTTTATACCTTGGTATTACCGTGTCCCATTGATTGTCCTCATTCTACCAAGTTTCCATGATGCCTATTATATCATTCCCTTCCACTCTTTCCCTATCACCCTTCCACATATAATTCCCCACTGACAGCTGACATACAGAAAAGACATCTGAATGCAGTTACACTCAGAGTTCCAAGTACCTGAGGCCCAGCAGGGCCTTTTTTGCCTCCTTGCCACTGCTCAGAATGTGTCTAGGAGCAGCTGTAGCACTGCTGCCTCTCCAGGGTGCGGAGTCACTCTGTGGCCAGCCCTTTAGAAACAGTTATTAGGCATCACACAAGCCACGGTTCAGCAAAGTGCTAAAACATATGCCTAACTTTAAGCATATGTATGATAAATGAGAGGGGGGGTAGCGCCCTTTTGCGGACACCCACCCAGACAGTTAGCTATAGAATCCCTCTTGGTAGCTGTTCTCTACTTGCTTTGCCTATAAAGGGTTAAAAATCATGACTGCATGCATAGGTAAAGGGAAATAAATGGGCACCTGACCAAAAGAGCCAATGGGAGGGCTAGAACTTTTTTAAATGGGGAAAAATCTTCCCTTTGTCTGTGTGCTGTGGTTCTCCAGGGAAGAGGGGAACGGGGCAGCAGTTATGTTGTGAGAAGCTGAAGGCCAGGTATGAAAATCATCAGACTCATACCTAGAATTGCTTATTTGGAACCTAAATATGTAAGCAGATCAGAAAATGTATAGGAAGACGCAATTACGTTTATTTTGTTTATTTCTCATGGCTCGTGGATTCCTCTGTGTTGACCCCAGATGCTTCTGTTGCTTATAACCTTTCAGTTGAACCCCCACAAAACTATTTTGGATGCTTAATTTTTGGAATTGCATTTTTAAAAATCTAGCAATAGTCTGAGTTTTCAGATGTATTTTCTTCCTTTTCATTTTTTTACCTTTTTTAAGAACAGGATTGGGGTTTTTGTGTCTTAAGAAGTTTGTGCACATATTTTTTAGTTAGCTGGTGACAACAGCTGATTTCTTTGTTTCCCTTTCTCAGCTCTTCCCCAGAGTGGGGGTGAAAGGGCTTGAGGGTACCCCTCAGGAAGGAATTTCCAAGTGCGCCTTCTTGGGTTCCAAGGGGTTTTGCATTTGGGTAGTGGCAGCATCTACCCATCTAAGGTCAGAGAGAAGCTGTGACCTTGGGAGTTTAATACCAGCCTGGAATGGCCAGTATTAATTTTTAGAGTCCTTGCGGGCTCCCACCTTCTGCACTCAAAGTGCCAGAGTGGGGAATCAGCCTTGACAATATGAATAGTCCTACTGACATCAGTGGGACTACAATATTCTAAAGCACTTGCCTCAGTTCAAGTACAATGTTGAATTGGGATCACAGTGATTGGCTGAAGAGGGCTCATCGGTGTGCCTGGGAGCCCATTTTTAAATATCCACCTCCAGTTTAAGGGGAGAGTTGAGGTGAAGCCTTTGCCTCTCATGAAATTGCCTCTTTGGACACTACTGGATTCACAGATGCCTTGCCGTGGGGCCTTATCAAAATACTCCTCCCACGCAAATGTTTTGCCTTGGGAATGCACCAGATTTTTACAAAAGTTCCTGGAGAGGCTCTCTCCATCTCTTTACCTCTCACCCTCTTCAAATTTGAACTTCAAAGTTGAATGCTGTACTCTAGTGCCCATACTCAGCATATTTTTCAAGAACAAAGTAAAAACATTTCAAGGAAAATGCACTTAATACAAGTTTATTTACCAAGCATTGCTGCTTCCCACCTAGCTCTCATTATGAAAAAGGATTTGGGTTACAATGGGGCACACAAACAAACAGATTCCTCCTCTCTGCTAACACATGCCAACCCAGGACATGGATGTTTGTCACACATCAATGAGGCCCAAGGTGGAAGGGGGGAAAACTTTGTGGGAGTTGCTGGACAGGCTGTCACTTGTGTCACGGCACATCTGGTATGTTATGTCAGTTTAACAAATGGATAAACTGAGGCACAGCCTGGAGGAGTGACTTACCTTAGTTCCCAAAGGGCCTGATCCAAAAATCCACTGAAGTCTACTATGGCCCCTGATCTTGGGGCCTCTCAAGGGACATAACTTGAGAGAGCTTACCTTTCCTGTCCATATCTCTCTGCTGATGTAGCCAAGGTATACATGAAATTCAAGACAGAATTCTTTTGTTGAGCAAATGTGTGTTCTAATCATAGTTTGACAATCACAAACATGAGATAGCGTATTCTTCACTCCGCCCTGTCCCTTTTTCTCTCCCACCGTATTCCAACTAATTGCAGGGTACACCAGCTCGAACCTCAGTTACATACCAGAAAGGATGATACAATAGTCTTAAAACCTCTCTTAGAGCACACAGAAATCTTTTGAGGATCAAGACATATTTTTTCTTCATCTTCCCACTCTATTCCTGTTCTTTCCAGAGCTCCTGGATCCACCTCTTTCTTAAATCTGTCATATGGGCTGGACCTTCGTTATTATTGAGCAAGTTCTAATCCTTTTATAAAACAACCTACTTTCTCAATTAGCGTGGTTTCAGTCTGTAGCAGAGATCTAGGTGGATATCCTGGGCCTCAGTTAATAAAGGTAGTTTTTAATCTGCAGGTACTGGAAAGATGAATTATGGTGGCATTGTACGTTTCTTGCAAGTTTTCCGAGGGGTATATATGGGGCTGGCCAGAAAATTACAGTTCTGTTTCACAACAAAATTTAAGGTTTGAAATTTGTCTTCATCACAGTGTGGAGTGAAAATGAGACCTTTTGAAATTGTGAAAATTCAGCAATACACCCACCACAGAATAGACAATAGATAGGTGGTTAGGGCATTTGTGTGGGATGTGAGAGACATATTCAAGTCCCTGTATCAGGCAGAGTAGGGATTTGAAGTTGAGTTGCTTATATCCCAAGTGAGTGTCCTAACCACCATGTGCTCACTCTCTCTCTCTCTTGCTCTCTCATCCTGAACCTCAGAAACCTTTATCACAGTTCAGGGCAACTGCACCTGGATTCCCCCTCTATGGTCCACCAAGGTCACCCACTCTTAGGCTTCCAGCTCCCCAGCCATCACCTCTCCTGGGTGAAGACATACATCTCTCTCCCTCATGACCAAGGTATTTCCAGGCTGCACAGCTTCCCAGGGATGGCAGGTTTGTATAATTTTTCATGGTGCCCAGAATGGATCCAAGTCCCGCCCCCCCCACACTCCTACCTAAGGCTTTGGGAGGGAGTTTGGATGGTAGATGGGGTTTGGGGTGCAGGCTCTGAGAGTGAGTTTGGGTGCTGGGTGCAGGCTCTGGGCTGGGACAGGAGTTGGGATGCAGGAGGGGGTGCAGGAGGGGGTTTGGGGTGTTGGGTACAGGCTCTGGACTCAGACAGAAGGTTGGAGTTCGGGAGGGTGTGTGGGGCATGGGGCTGGGGATAAGGAGTTTGGCATGGGGTTGGGTATGAGGAGTTTGGGGTGCAGCAGGCAGGCTGCCCCGGTGCTGGGGGCCAGAGAGGACTCCCCCCAGCCCTCTCCCCGCCAGCAGCAGTAAGCTCTGGGGGAGGGGGACCCCACCTGAGCCCCCCCAGCATGACATTCACCCAAGCCCCCCAAGGCTACTGCTCAGGAGGTCCAGCGAAGATAAGCCCCCACTCCTCAGAGTCGACTCAGGGGAGGCAGGTGGGGCTGGGGGAGAGACCCGACCTCGAACATTGGTGGAGCCAGGCCCCCAGGGCCTTGAATTTGCTGTAGCCCGGGGATCATGGTCCCATACAACTCGCCACCCCTGCAGCTTCCCACCTACTCTGTGAATTCCCCAGCAAAGTCAGACTGCCTAAGGAGGCCTGATTTGCCTTCCTTCCTCAGAGATGGTAAATAGTGTAATGGCCACAGTTAAGTTACCACAAAGCTCTACCTAAGTAAGCACATTTATTCTTAAGCTGAAAGCATTACAGAGAAAACACACTAAAGCAATAAAAGAACCTACACACAAGCTAATAAGCTTATGAGAGATCACCCCGACTCCAACAAGGGCTCTAGCAAATGAACCGTCCTTCAAACTCCACACAGGGGTTTTGCTGTGGTTACATATGCATAACTCCTTTTGCTCAGAACAAGAACACACATGAATCTGCAAGTTACTCTTTCCCAGCCAGGTCATGGACAGCCAGCCTAGTAGTTGGAGCCAGAGTCCACAGTTATGAGATAGGATCAAAAGTCAGTTGGGTCAGGATATTGGGAGGTCAGAAGCAGGAGACAGACTGGTGATCAGAACTGTGAGTCAGGAACCAGAGTCAGGCTGTGTCACGATACCAGGGGGTCAGAGGCAAAAGACAAACTGGAGGTCAGAACCACAAGTCAGATACCAGGAATCAAGCCGGGTCAGGATTCCAGGAAATTAAGCAGAAGCAGAAAGCACAAGGCACACACAGTCTAGAGCAGGGTGGAGTCCACTTACTCAGGCAGCTTCCTGTTCTTGCTGTTGGCTTCAGTGGGGCCAGTGGGCCAATCAGCTGCTTTGGGACTCTGCCAATCGGCCCTTAGGGTGGAACCTCACAATGGGATGGGCTTCATGGGTTCCAGGTAAGCTACCATTAGTAGGCTGCCAGGTGGAGAGTTGGAGCGTGGCCTAACACTGTGAGCCTGAGTTTGAGACCCCTGGGTTCTGATATCACCCCTCATCTAGGGGTGCCCTCTATGTGAGGTGGGTCTATACTTCTCAGAGTAGCTCCTGTGGAAGGCTCGAACCAGTGCAGGAGTATGAACATTTTCAGCTGGCTCCCAAGTGCATTCCTTTGGGCTGTAACCTTTCCAATCAATCAGTTTTGTGGGGTTATTGTAGTCTGAAAAAGCTGGCATGCCTGAGTCATGGGTGGCCAGACATCGTAGTCGGAGCCAGAGTCCACAATCACTAGACATGAGTCAAGAGTCAGCTGGGTTAGGATATTGGAAAATCAGAAGCAGGAGACAAATTGGAGATCAGAACAATGAGGTGGGAACCAGAGTCAGGCTTGGTTAGGATACCAGAGAGTCAATGGCAGGAGAAGAACTGGAGGGTGGGAACCACAGTCAGATGCCAGGAGTCAAGCCAGGTTGAGATGCCAGGAAATCAAGCTGGGGGAGGGGGAGAGGAAGCAGGAAGCACAAGGTACACAGCCCAGAGAAGAGCTGAGATCAGTTGTTCAGGCAGCCTCCTGTTCCTGCTGCTGGCTTAAGTAGGGCCAGTGGGCCAATCAGTCACTCAAGCACTCTGCCAATCAGACTTCAGGGGTGTCATAAACAGTTAGTTAAGGGTTAAGGTTTGTTTTTTACCTGTAAAGGGTTAACAAGCAGTACCTGTGAACACCTGACCAGAGGACCAATCAGGGACAAGATATTTTCAAATCCCTGTGGAGGGAAGTTTTTTTTTCTGTTCTTTGTTTTTTTAGAGAGTCTCTCTTGGGAGTTAAGGGAGTCCAGACATCTTAATCAAGTCCTCCCCGGTTTCTGCAATAAATTCTTCTATTCAAGCTAGTGAGTATTAGCAAGGAACTAGTATTCTTATACTTTTATTTCTGTATTTGCAATTCTGTGTTTTGCTATAGAATTTCTTTACTTCTGTACTGTTATTGCTTTTACTGAGAAAGAAAGGAGGGGGGATTCTCTCCAGAGATTGATAAGTTTAGACCCTGTGTATTGTTCCATCTTGGTATTACAGAGACAGTTACTTTCTTTTTATTCTTTAATAAATCTTTTCTGTTAAGGACTTGGTTGATCTTTCCTTGGGTGAATTCTCAGGGAAAGGGGAGGAGGGAGGAGGACGGCATCCCTCTGTAGTTGGATCCCGGTATCTCTCCTAGGAAAAGGGAGGGGGGAGGAAGCAGGGGGGATGGTTTATTTCTCCTAGGTGTAAGAACTCCATGGATTTGGGGCTCTTGGGATCCCCAAGGATTTGGGGGAAGGACTGTGTCCCAATACACGTACATTATTGGGTGGTGGCAGCTTTTACCAGATCTAAACTAGGATTTTAGTTTAGGGGAGTCCATGCAGGTCCCCATATTGGAACCCAACAGCTCTAAGTGGGGGTGAGACCTATGACAAGGGGCGAAGCCTCACACTGGAGCTGGGCTTCCTGGGTCCCTGGGTAGTCAATAGGCTGCTAGATGGAGAGTTAGCTGCTTCCATGAGCCATGCAGGCCCAGATTCAAACCCTATGGGTCATGACTTGGGCCATTTGGGTATTTGCATTCCCCTCCTCCCAAGTATTTCCTAGGAAAGCTACTCAACTAACAGTTCATTCTTGTTTTAGGCCACTGTTTAAGAGTCCTTTGATGCTCATAACACTTCCCAAAGTTTACATTAGTCAGGTCTCCCAGACAAGTTACATACAATCCCACGATACCATATAAACATTTGTATTTTTAATGCACTGAGCTCCTAAAATACTTACATTTAATTCAATAAGGTTTAACTTAATTCAGTAAGGTTTGTTCAGGAAAGTGCCATACCTGTCATAGCCTTCTCAACAAAATTTGTCAAAATCAATAAGTTTCCGCAAAACAGTTCTCTTTCAGTGAAATGGCATTTTTCAATGAAAAAAAGTTTTGAAACATTTTCAGTCAGCTCTAGATATAAGCTCTCATCAGTGTACTGTACAAGTTTTTGTTACTTTTTGAAACTAAATTATAAATATCCATTGCCTTTTTGTGGGTTAAAAAAACTTAAGTCTATGAATGAAAGAAAGACACCTAAGGCAAAAATAAGGAAGACAAAAACAATTTTAGAAAACTCCTACTCACCTGTCTCAAAAATGACTACCCGAGTGCAATTTTACTCAGAGGACCAAATTGCCCACTCATTCCTTAGTTTGTTTTCATTAGACTTTAAGGATAAAGTTTTATAATCTAGATTAGGCCAACACAGGCAAGTATTGCCATCTGGAGACAACACTATCACTGTATTTATGGAGGGGAATATATGGCCCAGGGGTTTGGTATTGAGATATGGAACTTTACATCTGTCACCAGTTCAAATTTGGAACAGATTGGATGTGACCAAAACTATTTGCCCTCTGACAGCTCTTCAGTAGCCTATGTGAAATAATTTGATGTTGTCAGTCCAGTTCCTAAAAGACAGGTGTTCCTCAACACACAACCTACTATCATACTTGGCATTAATTGGCATCCTGGTTGGTAGACTCAGTAAAGGATTTTATGATGATAACATTTTGCACTTACTTTATGTAGTGTCTTTAATCCAAGGAATATAATAATGAGCATGGAAACTAAACTAGCCTGACTCTGAGATCCCTAAAAAGCAGTCACTCAGGATCAGGGTTGAGGCACATATGTGAGCCCTGTTAAAAAATCTGCCCCGGCGCTTCTGTTACGTGCACTAATAGATAAACTGAGTTTGCAATTTTCGTCAATCTAGCAGTCACTAAATTTCGTAAGAAAAACTGCCATAATTAATGGTTTTCAAATGTTCTCAGGACACTTTCTAACATCAATTCAAATAATCTGCCATAATACACTTCATCTTGAACTGTTCCTGAAGATTCCAAATACTATTTAAATAAACCTGTAAGAACTAGTTTCATTGGACATAAAGAGCACAAATATTTTTTACAACTCCTAGGTACATAGGAACATAAAATCATAAGAACAGCCATACTGGGTCAGACCAAAGGTCCATCTAGCCCAGTATCCTATCTTCTGACAGTGGCCAATGCCAGGTGCCCCAGAGGGAATGAACAGAACAGATAATCATCAAATGATGCATTCCCTGTCTCCCATTCCCAGCTTCTGGCAGATAGAGGCTAGGGACACCATCCCTGCCCATCCTGGCTAATAGCTATTGATAGACCTATCCTCCATGTCAATGGACCTATCCTCCAGGGTAGATTCATCCCAGCTAAATAACATTAAACATACTATCTCAGAAACCTAAATTTAGACACAGTAGATACAAATTTGCTGCATAATTTTCTGTCAGTTGCATATTTTACAGGATTCAGGACTTTGAAAGGTATCACACCTTTTTTTAATTTGACAGACACTTACTAAGAAGGCATGCTGGTAACTTATCCTGCCCATGATTTTTTATATTGAATACAGACAGAACTGTCGTTGCTACGTTATCTAATAAGCTACACACCAAAGTTTGGAACTGATTCTTCTGCCCTTTACAGAAGATTCACACAGGGTAGCTCCATGGACTTCAGTGGATTTAATCTTGATTTATAGTGATGTAAGTCAAAGGAGAATCAAACCTGATCTGGACTTTGAAGGATTTTTCATGGATCTCTTCCTTGCTCTCATTATTGCTAATAGGCATTAGTCTCTTCACAATCCATCCGGGTACTGGATATAATTCCATATACTCGTAAGTTGGACATTTTTATATCTATATCCAAAAAATACCACTGTAAGCACTTGATGCTTGATCTTATGTCATGCTATACACTCACTTTAACTTGACTTCTATATGAGGAACTAACATTGAGTTGTCAATTCATGATAGTGATTCCAATATTTCATTCAAAGTTTGAATTTACTACATCAATGTAGTTAAGCTTTCAAATATAATGCAAAGCCCCAAAACTCTTATTACCTCTGTAATCAAATCCTGAATTGTAATTTTTCAGTTGAAAAGGATTTTAGTTGTACAAATCTCAGACAAGTTTTAATAATATACTGCATTATGTTTACAAACAATAGGCCAGATTGTCCCTAGCTTTTGCAGATGTGTGCAGTGGGGTTAGCAGGGTGCAAAGAAACTTCTTGAACACTTGGGCAACCCACACAATGGCTCAGGACAGAAGCAGACTTTGAACTCAGGCAGGAGCAGAGATCATTTTCTTCACATTCCCCCCAGAGGCACGAATTCCCCCAAAGGGAAAGAGGAGAGGGTTGGAAGGAGGCAGGGCCATGCTCCTACTCCCCCTCTCTCAATAATGGCCTGAATTTTATCATTTTCTGAACTTGCTGAAAAAGACATCTGTCTGAAAGAGTTTTGGAGAGGGTAAGTATATGCTTCCCGGATGAGGGATTTGGTGGCTGGCTGGCTGAGTTTCTGAGGAACTGATGTTTTTAATGCTGCTGAGATTTAATTATACTTGTTGTATAACTGATAATATTAAGGTCCCTAGAGCCTTGGGTAGATGTCTTTATCATTTTAAACCTAAAACTAACTGATAAAAAATAAAATGGCCTGCAGAGTTGGTCAAATGCAGAGGCAAACGTTGTGCATTGTCAAAAGTTACGGTGCAGTGTGTGTGCGCTTCTCCTGCATCCCAGATAAACTGGCGAAGGATTATATCTCCTTTTAAGGCAGAGTGGTTCCATACTGGCCCCAATGTTGGCTAGGGGCTAAATGCCACAATCTTACTTTAATGTCACTTCATCTACATCAGAAATGAAACCTTTGCTAGGGTGGAATTTGACAGCTCTTTCACAGGGAATGAGCTATAGTATACAACAGTTTACAAAAGAAAGTGGGGAAAATGCCATATCTAATTAAATTGTAAGGCAAATTTTAGGTGAGCAGAATGTAGTTGTGCTACCACAACTTCCTCCTCTTTCCTCCCCTCCCCCTTCTTGGCAAATTTTCCATTAGAAAGGGTCCAATAAGAGGATCTATATCACCTTCTGATGGCGTAGATTCTGAAATTAGTCTGGCTGTTGTCTTTAGTAACCACAGATCATTAGGGCCTCAGTTTTCCATCTCATTTGAAACACTTCATGTCCAGCAGCACAGGGCTCCAGCACTGAATCATTCAGTCAGTTTTTACACACTGGAAAAGTGCCACTTACTGAATATCCAGCACCACTTCTTGCAACATCATCGGTTTCTTTGGAGAGGCCAACTCTTGCTTAGCTTGGGAATATGCTTGTCTCTTACTTTGTAGAGTGCCTAGCATTACTGAGCTCTCATTCAGTTTGGAGCCTCCAGTATTATTGTAATACTAATAATAATGTATTATAATAATTGTGTGTCTATCATAACTTTAGCCCAATTTACCATAAATCAATGACGTTTACAAAATATCAACAGTACTAAAAACTCTCGGCCCTAGGGGAAACCCCCCACTTAATCCATTCCATTAAAAAAAACCTTGAGTGAACAGATAAACTTTGCACTGTGCCCTGAAAGCCATCAGCCTGAAATCTCTTGGATCAAGGAAGAAGTGAACGTCAGAGTCAAAGTTCCACCACTGAAAATATCCTACCTTAACCATACAAGACATATAGTCATCTTGAGCTCTTCAGCTGATCTCAACCTACCAAAAAGAGTACAAGGAAAAAGCCAGTCTACAGTTAAAAGAAGCCAGGACCCAAAGCATGAAGAGATTTATGAATCAAAACTGCCAACTTGAATCCCATTCAAAAATGAACTGGAATCTATTGAGCATTGGTAATAGTATGCACTATATCGGGGTGGCCAAACTTATTGATCCTCTGAGCTGCATACGACAATCTTCAGAAGTTTGAGGGCAGAAGCCCTAAGCCAAAGGCAAAAATAAGGAAGGCACACCTTGTGGGCTGAAGCCCCAAGAACTCAATCCTCCTATGCAGATGCCAGAGATGATGCGAGGGGGGAGGGGTCACGTGGGGTGATGTACCTCCTGAGATTTTTGCCAGGGTTTGCTGGCACTGCTTGGCCACATGGTGCTGCTGGGCCCCATCCCTGCATGGCAGCTGCTGGAGCTAGCAAGCTGGAAGCTTTGACTGTGGAGATAGGCACTGGCAAACAGCTGGGAGCTGCAGGGAGAGCTGCTGTTTTTGCTGGTGCATCTCCCATGGAGCTCAAGGGACATCCCCTCCCTGTAGCTCCCAGCTATTTGCCACTGCTTCTGCATGCAGAGCTAACACCTGGAAGCTGCAGGAAGGGGCCACTGAGGGTAAGGGGGGCATGACTCAAGCTGTTGTGGGGGGGCATACCTTTAAATTGTGCCCCTCAACTCTCAGCAGGCACCAGTTGTCTCTGGCAGAAGCCCTCACCTCACCACTCCACCACAGGGCAGAAGTGCCAAGCACCTCTCCCCCCAGTCTGGTAGGCGGAGAATGGGGAGGACAGTGTGGGGCTTCACAAACCTCACTTTAACTGTAAAAGAGCCGCATGCAGCTCACGAGATGCAGTTTGGCCACCCCTACTCTATATCAAGAACCCCACCAATAAGCGGTCAGCCACATTCTGTACAATCTAAAGTTTTCAAATTTCGAAATCAAGCTGAAAATGGGGAGAAAGGGATCTGCTTGTTCCTGGTGACTAGGCTGTGTAATTGATAAGTGTGTTTATTCCAAACCAGAGGATGTTATCAAAACCCACTGGACTTTTGTCCTGCCTGGTGGGTGGTTCTTATTGGCTCAGGGATGTCAGTGGTTGTTCTGGTGATAGTTCACACTCTTTTGCTATAAAAGAACATTATATGACTTATAGCCTGGGTCAAATGGAAGGCCCAAGGTGCCAATGACCAAACCAATCTCGGGATTATCAAGGGACTTGTTGGACTACCTTGCTTTATGTTAATTTTTTCTGCAAGAGGCCCCTGGCCAAGAAAAGGACTATGGCTTCCCCTTCCTGTAAGCAGAATTTTTATCTGTTGTTTAATCTTCATTGTGTACTAAAGCTTGGTATTTGTGTCAATTATCCTTATAGCTGTAACATGTCCTCCACCAGCAGCATACACACTGCATGGGACATTGATTGTAATGGAGGAAATCCCCAAACTAGCTAAGAACAGGGGTAAAACAATTATTTGGTTTACTTGGATTTGGACAACAATATTGGCTCAATGGAATACTTCACTGAAAGATCGCTTTTCTGTTACTATCCCCTCTAAAACAGTAGTGCATCACCAGGACTAATCTGTTTTCCTGTAAAGTCACCTTTGTAAAAAAAAAAATCCTTTTTAAAGTAGCAGGTATATTGCTATTGGGTTCTATCTGGTTCATTTAATGTTGCAAACCTTTTTGTTTTAGAAGAACAATTACTCTTTCATATAACACCTTTCTGTTTTTACCAGGAGCAGGAAATTCAGGTTCAGACTAAAGCTCCAGACTTGCAAACACTTAACCTTAAGTGTGTGATTAGTCCCATTTAGTAGGTTTCATGATACTCACTTGCTTAATCTTAAACACTTGCATAAGTGATTGCAGGATTGAGGCCCAAGGCAGTAGTGCACAAAGACAGTCTAGTGACTATTTGCAATGTTTCCCTATTAACTGACATTTTTAAAATTAGACCTTACAGTACATGTATATAATGTCCACCACTTGAAATATTGTTAACTCTGGGATGGAAAATGACAAAGAGAGCAGGTCAAATACATTAAAATATTTCCAAGAATACTTGCTTGAATGTTCATGGAAATAATGAATGGAATTTAAGCAAATGTTAGAGAATATTTTTGGAAAGGAAATTGTGAGTGTTTGCTCTAGAAACTTGATCCTAAAAGTTAACTCTGCTAATCAGGAGATATGCATCCGACGAAGCTTATGTTCCAATACATCTGTTAGTCTATAAGGTGCCACAGGACTCTTTGCTACTTTTATCAGGAAATAGAAATTATTCCACCTGTTATATTGCAAAGTCAAAACTAAGCAAGATAGCTCAGATTTTGAATTTTGGATACAGAATGCATGCAATGAACTGCTCATGAGCAGACCAAGATTTATATATTTACATTACAGTAGTGGCTAGGGGCCCAAATTAAAAGTGGGATCCCATTATGCTAGATGTTAAAAACACATAGTAAGAGGCAGTTCCTGCCCCAAAAAGATTACAGTCTAATTAGCAAGACAGACAAAAGGTGTGAGGAGAAATAGAGACTCAGAGAGGTGAAGTGTCTTTTCCAAGCTCATGCAGCTTGTCAGTGACAGAGCCGGGAATAAATCCAAGGTCTCAAGACAGCCCATTCAGTACCCTATTCACCAGACAATGCTGCCTCTCAAAAATTATAGCAAACATTATTCCATGGAAAAAATGCAAGAAAACTGTCTGAGCCATTTACAGTGCACAAACACGCTAAATTAATCTAATAACTATGTACTACCAGGTATTTGACTTGATAACCATTGTGTTATAGCTAGGGCCTTACCAAATTCACTGTCGATTTTGGTCAATTTCATGGTCATAGGGTTTTAAAAATCTTAAATTTCATAGCTCAGATACTTATATCTGAAATTCCACGGTTTTGTAACCGTGAGGGTTCCAACCCAATAGAAGGCCATGGGTGTGTGTGTGTGTGTGTGTGTCACACAGCTATAGTGTGTGTGGGGGGGTCACATTGTTGCCACCCTTACTTCTGCATTGTTTTCAGGTGATGAAAGGCCAGGACCTTGGTTTTACATGTCATTAGAAAGACAGAGCCCTTAGGAACACAATGTCTTGTACTGATTCAATGCTGACTGAGTAGGAAAAATTTTCCCTGTTGATGGTACTTACAGTATCACCAACAGAGGAGGATGGACTTGTGGGTAAAGCACAGGACCAGGAGTCAGGATATTTAGGTTCTATACCCAGTTCTAAAACAGAGTTCCTTTGTGATCTTTGGCAATCTCTCTGTCCCTTAATTTCCCCCATTGTGATGATCATGATGGTCCCTTCTGCCCTTAAAGTCTATGAGTCTATAATGGGAATAATAGTTCTTACCTACTTCACAGGAGCATTGACAGACAGCTCATTAATATTTGTAAACATTGAGACTCTTTGACTGAAGGCACTATAAGAAGTGCCAAGTATTACTAGTTATGATTGTAAAACCTCTTCCTGTAGAATACCTAGAATTTTCTTGGAGATTGTCTTGAACCACCACCTTCTAAAGTCTTGTTCAGTGATAGTTATAGTGCCATTCTGTCTAATTTGATTCCTTCAATATTGCAAGTCTTTTTACTGTCGTGAGATATTGACCCGTAGGCCTTTGTATTGATCAGTCCTACAGCTGGTCTATACCAGAAAATTAGGTTGGTTTAACTATGTTGATCATGGGTATGAAAAATTCACACCTCTGAGCAGTGTAGTTAAGTCAATCTAAGGCTATGCCTACACTACCACTTATGTCAGTATAATGTATGTCACTCAGGGGTATGAAAAAACACATGCACCCCGAGCGACATAAGTTACACCAACCTAAGTGCCAGTGTGGACAGCATTATGTCATCAGGAGAGCTTCTCCTGCTTACATGGCTACTGCCACTCTTTGCAGATGGTTTAATTATGTCAATGGGAGACCTCTCTCCTGTTGGCATAGAGCAGCTACATAGATCTTACAGCAGTGCAGCTGCCTTGGTGCAGCTGTGCCACTTTAAGCTCTCTAGTGTAGACATAGTCTCCATGTACACAGTCCTAGGTTGACGTATGTATTCTTCCATTGACGTAGCTACCACTTCTCAGGGAGATCGATACATATGCCAATGGGAGAACCCCTCCAATCGGTGTACATAGTGTCTACACTGAAGTGCTACAGCGATGCAGCTATGCCACTGTAGTGTTTTAAGTCAGACAGGACCCCAGGAACGTAAGATTTGTGATTCAGATGAGACCTTTGATCCATCAAGACCAATTTTCTCCCCCTGGCAGTGGCCCATGCTGAAGCTTCATTAGAAGGAGAAGGGAAATAAAGCATAATTCATGTAGCAAATTATGTAATTCTCTACATGAGGGGAAAGATCCTTCATGGCCCCTGCAGAGATCAGCATAAACCCCAAAGCAAAAAATTTGATTGGCCTTACCTTACCAAATATAATTCTAAATGTTGTTATTGGTCATAAAATTCTTAATAGCTTTAAAAATCAAGGTATTTAACTCAACAATCCACTCTCCTCAGGGACAATGCAGCCATTAAACAACGCTGGAAGGAGCACTTTGAGATCCTACTAAACCAAGAATACAGAGTCTCTGAAGACACCATCGAGTTTATTCCACAACACTCAGCAATGTCACACCTTGCTGATCCCCCATCTTCTGAGGAAGTCCAGCGTCCATCACCCAGACAAAAAAAATCACAAGGCACCAGGCCCAGATGGCATCCCAGCTAAGGTTCTTAAAGCTGGTGGAATGCTTGAGCACAAACTTTGCCAACTCCTCAACAAAATCTAGACCTGCGAAGAAATTCAACCTGACTTTAAGAATGCCAACATTGTTACAATATTTAAGAAAGAGGAAAAAATTTTGTGCGGGGACTACAGATGTATTGCTCTCCTCTCCACTGCAGGGAAGATCTTTGCCCAGAACCTACTAAACCACCTCCTCCCCCTTGCTGAGGAACTCCTCCTCAAATCAAATGTGGCTTCAGGCCATCCCGAGGCACAACCGATGTGATCTTCATGGCATGATAGACTCAGGAGACATGCAGAGAGCAACACTAGGAACTGTTCATGGCATTCATCAATCTAACCAAGGCCTTTGACTCTCAATGGTGATGCCCTATGGAAGGTGCTGTGTAGGTTTGGCTGTCCACAGAAATTCATTTCCATCATCAGACTACTCCATGATGGGATGACTTCCATGTACAACAGCTCAGAAACAGAACCATTCATCATTCACCCTAGTGTCAAGGAGTGCTGTGTCATTGCTCCAACACTCTTCTCTATTTACCTTGCCATGATCCTGATTCTCATTCATGACTGCCTTCCTTATGGAATTGGGATTGAGTATTGTATGGAAGGCCAACTCCTCAATCTCCAACGTCTCCAAACAAAATCTAAGATCTACAATGTTGGCATCACTGATTTCAATATGCAGATGACTGCCTCATTCTCGCACACACAGAGGCCGACCTGCAGAGCACCCTAAATCTTTTTGCAGATGCCTATCACAGCCTGAGTCTCTTTTTTTCTCTCAACATCGGGAAAACCAAGGTACTTTACCAGCCCTCATGTGAACAAACTACTCTTTGTACGCCACAAATCACCATTGACGGAGAATTAGTGGAAAATGTAGACCATTTTCCATACCTTGGCAGCCACCTCTCCAAAACAGCCAGCACTGACACAGAAATTGAATACAGGATCCACTTTGCCAGCACACCTTTTGGAAGACTACTCAAATGAGTCTTCAATGACAGAGATCTACAAACAGGCACTAAGATCTTGGTTTACAAGGCAGTTGTCATCCCCACCCTTCTCTATGGGTGTGAGACCTGGGTAACCTATAGACAACATCTCAAGCAGCTGGAGTGGTTCCAGCAGCGCTGCCTCAGGAGGATTCTCAGGATCGGCTGGGAAGACTGACACACTAACATCAGCATTCTCTCTGTAGCCAACATCAGCAGTATAGAGGCAGAGGTCATGAAACATCAACTGTGCTGGGCTGGCCACTGTGTACATACAGGAGGACACTCACCTCCTGAAGCAAGTACTCTTCACTCAGTTAAGTCAGGGAAGAAGGGCTTGTGGAGGGCAGCAGAAGCACTTCAAAGACATACTGAAAGTACGCCTTAAAAAAGGAGGCAGCAACCCAACAAACTGGGAAAACTCAGCATGGAACAGAACACAGTGGCACCACACCATACACCAAGCCACAGCTCACTTTGAAGAGAAGAGACGTGCTTATGAGACAGAGAAGTGACAAAGGAGGACAGAAAGGGCACAACAGTGCAGCCAACAATTATGTCTCCCTCAAGATTACATCTGTCACTTCTGTGGGAAAATCTGCAGGGCATGAATTGGGCTCCTCAGACACTTAAAAACCCACCAATGAAACCCCTTGGCAGACATCATCCTTACATTGAGGGATAGCCGAAAAGAGAGATGAGAGAACACTCATTACTTTAACCTGTGAAAAACATCCCTCACTGCACTGCAGAGGTGTTATCCTTGTTTCTGTATGAGGTTTTAATCCCATATATTTACACATCTAGGATGTATTAACAGGAGTGCCGTACATGATACACAGGAGGTATTTTCCCCTTCTACCCAGCACTAGTGGGCCCTCAGCTAGAGAACTGTGTCCAGATTTGGGGACCACACTTTAAGAATGAGGTGAAAGTTGGAGAGAATCCAGAGGAAATAAAAAATAGTAAAGGTTTGGAAAACATGATCTATGATGAAAGGTTGAAAGTAGATTGCTTAGTCTAGAAAAGAGAAGGCTAAGGGGGCACATGATAACAGTCTTCAAATATGTGAAGAGGGTGATTAATTGCTCTCCATGTCTGCTAAGGGAGGGGAAAAATGCAATGAGCTTAATTTGCAGCAAGGGAGATTTAGGTTAGATATTAGGAAATGCTAACTATAAGGAGAGATAAGCACTGAAACAGATTGCCTAGGGAGGTTGTGGAATCCCTGTCATTGAACATCTATCTGGGATGGTCTAGGTAGACTTAATCCTACCTCAGCATGGGGTGGTGGGGGAGATGGGTGGATTAAATCACCTCTTGGGATCCCTTCCAGCTCTACATTTCTATGATTCTCTGTATTGTTATGCTATAAAGCAGGCAAATATGCAACCATCAAAACCACCACATCACGAAGTAAGATATTTTGTGGGCTGCAGGACACTGTGAATTTTACACTCTAGACTGTTATTTAGCATAAGCATTTTTGTAAATGTAATATGTTGGGAAAATGTACTCTTCAGCAGGTTTCTTACTTGCATCTGCCCCATTGGTTAGTGATAGTAGCTACGTTGCAACAACAACAACAAAAATCAAGAATGCTGTGACAGAGTGCTGGGCAACAGAGCTGAACTAGCACCCTGGTCACTGCAATTTCAGTTAGCTGCCTGGGGGTAAACCTGATGTGATAGCTGTGCCTGATAGATTGGGGCTGGGCTGTAGAGAGCTACAAAGCTAACTACCCCATTAACCTAGAAAAGGCACAGGAAGGATGTGCCAGTGGGAGAGAGCCAGTGTCTCAGAGTTAGAATCAAGAGAGAGATTGCCCACCTCTTCTATCCTTGATGTATGGGCTAAGGATGATATGCTGTTCCAAATAAGATGCTGCACAATGCCATAAAGGTAATGGGGGTTACTGTTAATAAACCACATGCAGTGTTTGCAAGCAGACAGTCTCCAACTGGTCTGCGTGCACAGACAAAGGCAGGAACGGAGAGGGTTCCCTGTTACAAATGCTTACGAGACCATGTCCTGCTAAGCTTTAAACCTTGTAGTATATTTTTCATACTACAACTAAGTAGCTGCTAGATGAGTTAGTGGAATTGTGATTGATTACCATTGTGAGTTGGGTGTAGCCTTGTGATGGATTGTGTTAAAACCTCATTCATACTGATGTGTGAATGAATCCTCCACTTAGATAGTCGTAAGGGGTCACAGATAAAACAAACCCAAATAGTCTGCCCAGAAACTAGTAGCGGGTAAAGGGAAGTTTCCAGTGGTTATTGTGACCAGAGGTTGGTGTCTGTCTGTGTGTGAGAGAGAACACATGGAAACTGAGGACAGAGGAGAACAGAGAGAGAGGCAGAGGCAACAATCAAGAAAGCCAAGCAGTAGCCCGTCAGCCTCTCTCCCAATTTGGGAAATGGGGGAACACCAAGCTGAAGGGGCACAGCTTGGTGGAGGTACAAGGATCAGCCCCACAATTTTTGTTTAGATCTGGGGAGTACGGCAACATTAATGGGAAGTGGGTTCTAGCGCATGAAAGCTTAATGCCCAAATAAATTTGTTAGTCTCTGAGGTGCCACAAGGACTCTTTGTTTTTTTTGGTAATAACCATGTAATCAATGCCAAATTCAATCTCTGGACATTCCCTTTAAAGATGTAGCCCATGTAAGATAAATGGTTTGTAGCAATTGGTTTACAGTGAACCAACTGTCCTGCTCCTAGGGCAGAACCCATTGTAACAGGCACTGTAGCTTTCCAGCAAGAAGAGATGAGGAGTGGTTGAAACCTGTTTTGGGACCTAGGGTTTAGGGGAATCTTAGCTCTGGTCCACACTACGAGTTTAGGTCTAATTTAGCAGTGTTACATCGATGTAACCCTGCACCCGTCCACACGACAAAGACTTTTTTTCGACTTTAAGGGACTCTTAAAATCAATTTCTGTACTCCTCCCCCGACAAGGGGATTAGCGCTGAAATCGACCTTGCTGGATCGAATTTGGGGTAGTGTGGGGTGGTGTGGTCGCAATTCAATGGTATTGGCCTCTGGGAGCTATCCCAGAGTGCTCCATTGTGACTGCTCTGGACAGCACTCCCAACTCAGATGCACTGGCCAGGTAGACAGGAAAAGGCCCACGAACTTTTGAATCTCATTTCCTGTTTGGCCAGCATGGCAATCTGCAGGTGAGTGCAGCTCTCATCAGCAGAGGTGACCATGATGGAGTCCCAGAATCGCAAAAGAGGTCCAGCATGGACCGAACGGGAGGCACAGGATCTCATTGTTGTATGGGGAGACAAATCAGTGCTAGCTGAACTCCATTCCAAAAGACAAAATGCCCAAACATTTGAAAAAATCTAAAAGGGCATGAAGGACAGAGGCCATAACAGGGACCCGCAGCAGTGCCACGCGAAAATTAAGGAGCTGAGGCAAGCCTACCAAAAAACTAGAGAGGCAAACAGCTGCTCCGGGTCAGAACCCCAGACATGCCACTTCTGTGATGAGCTGCATGCCATTCTAGGGGGTGCAGCCACCACTATCCCAACCCTGTGATTTGACTCCATCAATGGAGTAGCATGCAACAGGGATGCGGGTTTTGGGGATGAGGAAGATGAAGAGGAGGAGGTTGAAGATAGCTCACAGCAAGCAAGCGAAGAAACCATTTTCCCCGACAGCCAGGAACTGTTTCTCACCCTGGTCCTGGAGCCTGTACCCCCCCGAACCCACCCAAGGCTGCCTCCCAGACCCGCCAGGCAGAGAAGAGACCTCTGGTGAGTGAATCTTTGTACATATTATATATGGTTTAAAAGCAAGTGTGTTTAATGATTAATTTGCCCTGGCATCTGTGGCCAGTACAGCTACTGGAAAAGTCTGTTAACGTGTCTGGGGTTGGAGCGGAAATCCTCCAGGGAAATCTCCATAAAGCTCTCCTGGATGTTTTCTCAAAGCCTTTGCAAAAGTTTTCTGGGGAGGGCAGCCTTATTCCGTCCTCCATGGTAGGACACTTTACCACACCAGGCCAGTAGCACATAGTCTGGAATCATTGCATAACACAGTGTATGGTCCCAGTGTTTTCTGGCATTCAAACAACATCCGTTCTTTATCGCTCTGTGTTATCCTCAGGATAGTGATATCATTCATGGCCACCTGGTTGAAATAGGGTGATTTTATTAAGGGGACATTCAGAGGTGCCTGTTCCTGCTGGGCCATTTGCCTGTGGCTGATCAGAAATGTTCCCCGCTGTTAGCCACACGGTGAGGGAAGGGGTGAAGCGATCATCCCAAAGAATTGTGTATGGGTGTGGGTGGAGGGGGGGGAGGTTAGTTGGGTATATGCTGCATGTTAACCCAAAAACCGCAGCCCCTCTTTTTAAATGGCTAACCCATTTAAAATGGCCAAACCAACGGCTGCTTGGTATGGGAAATGAGGGCACTGCTGTTTGAAACCATTCCCACGTGTTATGAAGGTTAAAGAAGCCAAAAGACTGTCTTATCATGGCTGCCTGCAAGCCGAATTCTGTTGCCTGGCCCTGTGGGAGTGATCTCTCACACCAAACCAGCATACCCCCAATAAGAGGCAAAATGCGACCTTGTACTGAAACCACATGTGCTATGTAATGTTAACAGCAAGGTTCACCGTGAAAGAGTGTACCCATTGTTCTCTAAAATGTGTCATTTTAACTACCACTCTCCCATTTTTTCCTGCACCAGCTGCAAATGTTTCAACACTCACACTATCTTCTCCTTCCCAGGCTAGCAAAGATTAGAAGGTGAAAAAAATGCTCTCATGATGAAATGTTCTCTGAGCTCATGCAGTCCTCCCACACTGAAAGAGCACAGCAGAATGTGTGGAGGCAGACAATGTCAGAGTCCAGGAAAGCACAATATGAATGCAAGGACAGGTGGCGGGCTGAAGATGATAGGTGGCGTCAGCTTGCTGACGGAAGGCAAGAGGCAATGGTGAGGCTACTGAAGGAACAAACGGATATGCTCCGGTTTATGGTTGAGGTTCAGGAAAGGCAACATGAGCACAGACTGCCGCTACAGCCTCTGTGTAACCAACCACCCTCCTCCCCAAGTTCCATAGCCTCCTCACCCAGACACCCAAGAACGTGGTGGTGGTGGGGGGCGGCTCTGGGCACCCAACCACTCCACCCCAGAGGACTGCCTAAGCAACAGAAAGCTGTCATTCAATAAATTTTAAAGGGCAGTGTGGCCTTGTCCTTCCCTTTCTTTCATTTGTTATATATATATTTTATAGCTGCTTTCACTTCTCCTCAAAGCCAGGTTGTTTTTTTAACGAGTGTGCTTTCTTTCTCAGTTGTGGGACTGGGGCTTTTCTGGCATTTGGTAAAATGTTCTGAAATAATTCCCAACTATCATTCACATTTTTCAGATTAAATTGTTTCTCCCATTTGATTTGCTCATAGTTGTTTTCAACTTTGTGAAATTGGCCCTTTTAAAGCACCAAGTTTTGTTAGTTTTTTGCCTGGTTTGGACTTTATGCTGTTTGTACGGAACAAATTTGATGAAGTCATGATCCCTTGTACTTAATGCCTGGTCTACACTGGGGCAGGAGGGAAATCGATCTAAGTTACGCAACTTCAGCTACATGAATAACATAGCTGAAGTCGACGTACTTAGATCTACTTACTGCAGTGTCTTCACGTTGACTGCTGATGCTCCCCCACTGACTCCGCCTGCTCCGGTGGAGTACCAGAGTCAACGGGAGAGCACTCATCGGTCGATTTATTGCATCTTCAGTAGACACGATAAATCAACCCCTGCTGGATCGATCGCTCCACAGGTAACTGTAGACATGGCCTATGATACCACTATTTTTTCGTTCTATGATCAATCCCTCCTTATCTGTCAAGATGAGGTCCAATATAGAATTCTCTCACGTTGAAATCAACACTTTTTGAGTTAGGAAATTGTCATCTGTAATATTTAGAAATTATGGGGACTGGCAGCATGAGACCTCCAATATATGTCACTCAGATTGAAGTCCTCCATAAGAGCGCAGCTTTTTTCCCCTATAAATATAGATAGGTGCTTAAGGAGCTGGTCAGCCTGTTCCTCAGTGTGATTTGCAGACATCTGAACCTCATCATGTGCTTTATCTGTTAGGACATTGATTCATAAGCATTCAAGATCATTTGCTTCTGAGTTGTCAGTGACTCAGAAACAGGTAATGCCATTTTTGACATAGAGTGGCATTCCTCTCCCCTTTTGCCCACTTAAGCCTTCCTGAATAGGTATTAACCATTGATTTTAACATTCCAATCATGTGAATCTTACCACCAGGTTTCAGTAATACCAACTAGGTCAAAGTTATGCTCATAAATGAGCAATTCCAATTCCTCTTGTTTGTTACCCAGGCTCTTAGAATTGTTATATAGGCAATTAAACATTTTCTTCTCTTCACATCCTTTGGTGTCCTGATTAATTTTGTTCTCAGCATCCTGATTGAGTGTTCGTTTGTTCCTCCTTTTCACCCTTCCCTTTTGTTATTAGAGTTAACGGTTTCATTGCTGATCATTTTAGGAGAAAAATCCCATTACAGCATTTGCTTATCCATCAGTGTCAGATGCAGTAGTGGGTATATTGGAGCAGGACAGTGAGGCATGTGTTGCTCTTTAGGGTTGCTGTTGTGGTTAAGTGGGACTTCAAGCCTCCTGCAGAACATGTAAAAGTCAATTCCATGTCTGTCTGACCACAAGGGAGGGGGAAGAGAAGATTCATCCCTTTCTTTGTGCAAAACACTTCACTGGCCTCATGTGCTCTAGGAGCCCCTCAATGACCACTGGCAAAGGTTCTCTGTCATGTAACAGCAACTCCTATCTGGTCTAACAAACACACTACGCCTAACATTGTGTCATGGCATATCTATAAAGAATGTTATGTAAGGTATCAAATGAAAATGTATAGTACACTGCTAACTAATATTGTGAAGTGTACATATAACACTACAGGAGGAATTATAGATTCTTACTGATATTATACTTTAAGGTCTGTAACCAGACAAAGGGAAAAACAGGTTTTCTTCCAGATAGGAGGGGAGATAGTTTTCTCCCTGTGTCTAAAGTAAATTAAGCAGGGTTAGACAAAGACTATGGAGGTTATATTTGCATATTGAGGCAACGGGAAAAGCTAATTATCAGATCAACATAGACAGCATGGCAACTACACTTGGGAGAACAAACAATGGGAGAGAGGGACTTTGTCTGGCGGTATGTTTCAAAGGATACATTTCAAAGGTGTACTGGACTATAAGAACAGGGGGGAAAGACATGGTGTTTATCCATTTACTGAAAAAACCCTATGTGGTCATAAGGGAATCATGAAAATATGGACTCTAGTATGACTCCAGCATGTTCTACAGAAAAGTTTTAGGTGAGAGATTGTTTTAGGTCAGATTAAGTTGCTAAAGTTAAGTTCTAGTCTTGTAGAAGCAAAATATTTCTTGTAACCATATCTGTTACTGTTTCTATTATCTTTGCCTACGATCACTTAAATCTCTGTTCTTTACTAATAAAGTAATTCTTGATTTGACTATAAGCTCTTCTTAGTATTGTAATACTAAAGTGTGGCTCCACAGCTGAGGTAGCAGACTGGTGTGCATACTGTCTCTTTGGAGACAGCAGACTTGGTAATTTCTGTGAGTGTTCAGTGTTAGGTGCTGGACACTGCTGAGGAATGCTGTTCCAGGGGCTTTGGGTCTGAGGGTACAAGGCAAAAACCTGGTGGAGCTTTGGAGCAGGGGCGGCTCTAGGCACCAGCAAAGCAAGCAGCTGCTTGGGGATCCAGCCTGGGAACTGAGATCCAACAGGGGGCCCTGGGAGCTGTAGTTCCTTGGTTAGCTCCCTGCCTATAGAGCCAGCCCTGGAGCAGGGAAATAACTATATTTCCCAGCATTCCCTTGGCCACTATCAACAGGAAAGGGAGGGGGAGGGAGTACGGTAGCTGAAACCTCATGCTGCAGCTTGCTGTGAATGGAGGGCTCACTGCTAGAGCGAGGTGGCACTGTGAATGGGGAACAAGTGTGACCAAGGAGTAGAAGGCTTTGGCCCAGATATCGCCTTCAGAAGACATCCCCAGACTGGATTAGGGATACTGGTGTGACCTCACCTTGTAGCCCCCAAAGAAGGAATTGGGTGGACTAAATGGACAGTGCCCCTCTCTATCTGAAGCCTAGCAAGGGAGGTATGTGGATCCCACTAGAATTTAAAATGAAAAGTAAGGGAGGGGAAGCTCTGAATCTGGGCAGCTTTAGATACAGTACCAGGCACTTGGGAGGATTTCCACTTCTGAGCCATGGAAGCAGAAATTGACTTTTCCTTTCCAAATTTAGCTAATATTCAGAAAGGGAATCTAGCACCTGCCTTCCAGATTTGAACACCCTCAAAATTCAGGAGTGCTCAAGCTCAGTTTGGGCAGCTGTTACTTCATTTCTCCCAAATCAAATATACTGATCCACTGTAATTTGCTGTAGAAAAAGTAGGATAAAATTGAGCAAGAAATGCTTCCCAGTGATTATTAGGACTGGAATTGCTATTTTCAACAGCCATTGCCTTTATTTATTTATTTATTTTTGTTTTATTTGTTTAAAAGGAAGACAGTGATATTGCATTGGCAAATTCCCCATAGAAACAAAGAGTGGAATAAAAGAATAATAAAGGCACCTCAACTTTTCCTTATTTATGGAGGACAATCTTATAATATGCATCCAGATATCCTGCAATCACACATGCTGAAAATTGTTCCACTTTACTGCAGTTCTGTAACCATATGGGAACCAATCCTGTCTGTGTTCTGTGCACATCCAAAATTCCTGGTGAATAACCTGCCCAGGGAGCAAGTTACCAGTGACCCAGGGCTGGGGCAGGAGGGTGCAGGTCGGGGGGAGAGCGCAGGGCTGGGGCTGCTGGGGGTGTGGGTGGAGGGGGAAGAGCCCAGGGTTGGGAGGGCAGGGGGTGTGGGTCGGGGGGTGGGGAGAGCCCAGGGCTGAGATGGCAGGGGGATGCTGGTCGGGGGAGGAGAGCCCAGGGCTGGGGCGGCAGGGGGGTGCGGGTCGTGGGAAAGCCCAGAGCTGGGGCAGCAGGGGGTGCGTGTCAGAGGAGGGCCAGAGCTAGGGTGGCAGGGGGTGCAGGTGGGGGGGGGGAGCCCAGGGCTGGGGTGGGGGCAGCCAAATTATTTTTTGCTTGGGGCGGCAAAAAACCCAAAGCTGGTCCTGACTTTGTCCCTACAGGTAAAAGTATTGCTCCTTGATGATGGGTTTGAGCAAACTATCCACTGTCCATATGTTGTTTTTTTCCCCTAGCAACATTAGTTATTTGATTCGCAATTTGGTTGTTGCCTTTATTATCTCAAAATGAAATCATATTAAGACAGATCTAGAATTATAAAAAATACAAATACTGAAAAAGTTAATTGTTAGACATCCAAGTTTTTGCCAGACGTGCCTATAAGTTCTATAATTTATCATTTCTGATGGGCTAGTTGTCTGCCAAACTGGAGCAAATACCACTGGATCTCCTGCGGTCAAACATCTCTCTGGCCCATTCAGAAATCTTAGCTTTTGATACTAACGTGAAGAGCTCAGTTGTTTATGATGAAGATATAAATGTGATTGTTTCTGAACATTGGTAAATAATGTGGTGGGAAAAGGCATGCTCAAAATATTTCTCTCCTTCAAGATAATGTTTCATAAAAAGTGGGAGTCTCTAGATGAAACTGACTTTTTTTGGAGATGTCAAGCTGAAAGTGAAACCATCACACTAAGCATCAACATTTATCCCAGACATACGGTAAACTTACTTTATCAGTGTGTCAAGAAACTAGATTGGGAAACAGGATTTACATGAATCTATTAAACTGTCATACTCACTTAAAAGAATCCAAAGCACCCTGAAGGTAGCTAAAACTAATTACAGTACAAGGATGATGTACACCTGCAAAATGTCAGGCTGAATACATGGCATTGGGCTGAGAGTTTCCACAGTTGGAGAAACACAAACTTAAATTCTGCAGTTGATTTTACTTTATCCATTAATATGGATACAGATTGCCATTCTTGGCTCACTACTTCCTATTTTAAGGCAGATGGAAAAATAGCAACTGTGATAAAATGACTGTAAGTCTGATTAAAAAAAACTACAACAAAAATTAAGTACTACTTTGGCCTCTGCTCAAATGTTCTCTTCTACCTTCCCTTGAGTAGTAATATACCTCTGAATTACAAAATATCCCTGCAACGGAGGATGCTAAAGGAACTAGGTCCTTTCTTTTTTGGCAGTAGTTATGGTAAATGGGAACTCTGTAATTTAAGGACTTACTGACAGACCTAAAAAAGAGCTGGAGCTTGATGGAGAACCTTTATGGTGACATCTGTATTCAGTAGCATCAAATCATTGTCTGGTTTCATATAACAATACAGTTTCCACAGCACTGGGTTTTACCACTTTCTGTTATGTCCAGGTTCATTAATCTTACTGCATCTTTAGGTATTATTTCAACGTGTTTATTTTTACATACACCTCTCTACTGGAACAGTCACCTAGAATATAGCAGATTTACACATACTTCAACGAGGCACAGCATGGAACAGGATTGCATGATAGGATGAACTAATTCACACACTTGGTGTCTAGTCTAGCTGCTGGAGCCTCATTTTACATAAAAGCAGTTACAATAGGCTTAGAGGAAGTATCTCCAAGTCTGGATGATTGTTCGTTTTGAAAGGCATTGTTTGGAGGCCATCAGGTGTGGAAAATACTCCCTTCTTTTTTTCCAAAAGAAGTAATGATAACTGGCAATGAACATATGCTTCCTAATAGGCATCTGAAACCTACACACGTTCACTTATAAGATTCAAACTGTTGTTAGATGAACAATACCGGAAAACCGATCCTAAAATGGTGCATAATTTCTAAGGGGGTGGGGGGGGGGGGAAGAATGCCAGTTCTCATTAAGATTTATTGTAAGTCCGAAGTTTTGTAGTCCCGAGACTTAACGACAGATGGTGGTGTAACTCCACCAATTTTGCAACCTTTCCCTTCGCTTTGATGTTATAGATTCTCCTTGATTTGACTTCGGTTTAAAACTGTATTTTTCTTCTCTTCCCGAACTGTCTCTGGAACAATGGGTGGGGTGGGGAGAGAATAAACCCATTTAGAAGAGCAGCCTGTTTATTGTTTTCGTGTTCCCTTTATAAACAATCATAATGGAACATGGCAATCTGATATTCACCTATCTTCCAGTTGCAAGGAAAAATACATTAAATTAATGAAAGAAAGACGTTTGAAAGTGGTTTATTTGAACCGAGAAATACATTGCAATTGTGCAGATGAAATCTTAAACCGTAAACAGGAACAAATGCAACGTATTAGTCTTTTTCATTAGAAAGCCAAGTTATAATTTTAAGCCTTAATAATCGCATCGCCTAAAAAATTGAAAAGTGTGTTTGCTTAGCTCTAAGGTTTTTTTATAAAGACTTACACGCCATTCAGACACTAATAATGCTAAACAATTTAAGCAGCTGAGCGTTGTATTGTACCCCCATATATTATTACCCACTAGAAAGAGGCTCTCAGACGGTGACAATTTGAAGTAGTGAGATTTAAAACCTCCTTGAAACAGAGCGCAGTCCATCATAGCGAAGGCAGTGTAAATACCGCCAAAAACTAATACAAAACGAGGAGTCTCATTCCAAAGGAGTGAGATTTGGGACAGCTCTGGATAGAAGGAGATACTGAGTATCTTGGATGGATTTTCCTTCCCTTTCCTTTCCGTGGGGTCAGTCCGCTCAGGTTTCTCACTTGGGATGTTTACTTTCAGGCAAGAAGCGCTGGCAGGGAACACGTGAAACGAACTTGACCGCTGGCTGGGCGCCAGCCATAACCGTTCCTCTGTTTTTGTTTGTCGTATGGATCCTCTTTCAAACAATCCCATGGCAAAGCATTTCTCTCTGCAACTGTGTTTTGACACGCTCAGTGACAGACTTTCGGGCAAAGCCAACTTTTGTTAAGATCGTGTTTTCCTGCATGCCTTTGGCCGGCCAGGGGGGCAGAGCAGGGGGGAGGGTGCTGTACCTGTGCCCTTTCAGCCCTCACAGGCTGCATCCTAGCAGCACGTTTGCTGCTCTTCTTCACTGTGTGTTATTTCGTTGGAAGGCTGTCGAGAGCTGTCTGGAGAACGAGAGCATTCGTTGTTGGCCGGGCTTCAGCCGTCAGGTGTTCATAGAAACTTTGTTCTGGATTGCTGGGGTCTCCCGGCATCCGGACGCGTGCAATTAAAACTACTCGCAGCGCTTCCACTAACAAACTAACGTGAGATAAAGCACGCAGGCTTTATTGGTAACTCTGCAATTAAGGGGCGGGAGGGGGGCGATAACAGTTGTATGGAGCAAATAAATATATTTTATAGCCACCCATCAGCAACCACCCTCTTCCTTTGGCAGTGGCGGGCAACAGCAGCAAGCGTGTGTGCCCTTGGGCTGAACTTTCACCTCTCGAACCCGATCAAACCCCATTGGCTGAGAGTTAGGAATCTGAGGAGTAGAGCTCAGCTCCCATCCAAACCTGTAGTCTACACCTCTCCCTTTCTCTTACACACGCAGCGGCGACCGCGGTCTGGTGGGGGGATGGACAGGGATCTGATCCCACTTTTTTAGCCACCCGCTGCAAATTACCAACTGCAGTAAAAGAGCTGCCTTTCTGCCCTGCACACACACACACACACCATCCTACCCGCGCACGCAAGTTTTACTCTGTGCATTTTATTGGCACTCGCAGCTTTCACAGACAGGAGCGATTACACCTCGCAGAACTGCAACCTTTGCCGAAGTGTGAGCAATTCTTTCGCGAGCGCCCCCCCTCCTCCACCTCGCCCCCCGCAGTCTTCCCGGAAACCTCAGCTGCTAGATGTAAAAGTTTATCCTAACTCCACCCCCGCGATAGCTACATTCCTCCCCGTTTCACCTAAAAGCAAGCGAGAAAGAGAAAAGCAAGCAGAAGTGTGGGTGAGAAATCTCCCTTTAAAAAAACCACACAACCCTGTCAGTTTCTGAGCGCTCTGCAACATTAATTCATGAGCCCAACGCACGGCTCGGCAACCAGCTAATCTTTCAATTTGCTCAGTACACCAACGAGCGAATTTTTTTTAATTCAGTTTATGTTAATTCTGAGTGACAATCACTTTTGATTCAGGTCTTCAATGAATACAGAAGAGCCTTTTTAATTCAAAATTACATGGAAAGTATAAGGTCGAGGTTGTGGCGCTTTGATTAGGTGAGTTCTCACTAATAACCACACACACTGCACTCTTCTATTTCGGATTTACCTTCCTTCGGTGTTTATCTAGGAACCCTGCCATAACATTTAATGTGTGCGATCAAATGATACAGAAAAGAGGAAGTCTAAGCATTATAAGCCCAGGATAGGATACTTTTTCTCCTGTTTCTGCTTTCTGTGCCTCTCGTGCTCGTTAATTAAAAGGATTTCAGTAGGAGCCGTGATGCGTGTTTACAGAGAGCGGGAGAAGCCTGAAGTTTGGCTCAGCCTGGTGATGAGTTTGAAAGGCGAGGGTCGGGTGTGTAAATAGCAACGGCTGCTGTGTGTCCCGGCTTCAGGGAAGGGCCGGGCACGTGCTTTGCGGCGCTCACATACAGAAGTCAACGCAGCTTCTTCACTTAATTGTTGCCAGCCGAAAGGTTAGAGTTAGCAGCTGGTTTCCATTGCATACTACTGGGGTGGGGGCTTCCCAGCAGCCGGCCATGAAACGTTTGGTGCCCGTGCCCTCCTCCCCACCCCCATGCCCTAGGACATCAGCCCACAGGCTGGGGAGCAGCAATGGTGCTAGATAGCGAGGAGGCTGCTGCTGAGCGAGAGGAAATTAAAGCGACCGAGGCCCTGCTGCTAGTGCAAAGGGCGCCGTGCGCGTTGGCGCGGAGGGTAGAAGCGGGGCTGCCCCTTGCTGGGAGAGTGCAGGGCAGAGAGCTAGCGCCTCTGGCCGGAGCGCCGCCTCCACCCCCTCGCCGCACTGGGGAACGAGCAAGACCAAGGCGCGCCCAGGAAACCTGCAGCGTGCGCTGGCTGCAGGTCAACCTGCCTCCGCAACACGCCGTGCGGTGCGTGAAGCGGCACCCCGGGGGGAGCACACACCCGCGCGGGGCGCGCTCTGCTCAGCTGTCACCCCACGGAGCTGCAGGGGCCTGTGCGCAAATGAGGCCGGAGTTGGGCCCGTGCGTTTCTTCGCAACCAGCCTGGGCCCCCCACCAGCTAGAGCGGCGGGGAGTTTACACGGTGATGACAAAGCCAAGTGTGCTCGGCCCCCAAAGTCCCAAAACTCTGCGCGGGGTGGGGAGACTCGCCCCCTACTGTAAATCCCACCAAAGTCCTGCCCAGTCCCCCCTACCCAGCCGCCCCGCGTTCTCGGGAGCCCTTCCAGGCGCTTTGCCCTTCCCCGCCGCCGGAGTCCCCAGCTGCCTTGGCCAGCGGCTCTGCCTTTGCACGCGGGCTGCTCTGCGAGGACTGCCGAGAAAGCCCCGGCCCCTAGCACTGTCCGTCCAGCACCAGGCTTTGTTTCCTCCCCGTCTGCTAAACTCGTTGTCTCTAACGGGGGTGGGGGGGGGAACGGACGAGAGCAAACAACTTCTCCCCTTGTTTGTTGACAGAGCAGGTGGACTTGACGTCAAGCAGGACGCTTTACAGCGAATCCTGCTCCGCGAGGGAGTCTCCCTGCCCTGGAGGGAGGCGCAGGGGAAGGAGGGAAGGAGCAGCGGGGGCACTGCCAAGCTGGTCCCTCTGCACTTTGTTGTTGTTGCAACCTTCCCCGCCCCCCATTATTACCACTCCTGTGCAGGCCACTTTGCGATCATATGAGCGCTCACTCCCCTTCCCACAAAGAGGAGTCGGTGGGGGCACCTTTTTTTTTTTGTTGCCTTCCCAGCGAAAAACACACACGCTTCGCACAGAGCCAGACCCCCCCCCCCACACACACACAGGGAGGAGGGAGCGCGCGAGAGACAGCGCGAGCCTCCGAGAAAGCGCGAGACGCTGCGCTGGGGCTGCTGCTCCCCAGCCTGCCTCCGCTGCTCCCCCTGCCCGGGGCTCAGAGCCCCAGCGCCGCCTGCGGAGGAATATCCAGCCCATTTATTGATGCTGCTGCTTGTTGTTGCAGTCTAATCCTCCCCTCGCCTCCTGTGTCTCTGCTCGCGCGTCCCGGCAGCAGCCGCCGCTGCTCCTCCTGCAAAGACTTTGTATGTGTGTGTTTGTGGGGGGGCTAGTTCAGCTCCTCTCTCGGTGGCCGCTCATCGGGACGCTCTACCCAGTGTCTCCTTTTGGTAAGTTTCATTCCCCCTCCCGCCCCAAGTCTCCTCTTTGACTTGTTACTTTCATTCTCCCCTTCCCTCCCCCCTCCTCCTCTACTTGCTGCCGCAAGAAAGTTTAGCTCCCGCGGCTCTAAGCATGGTGGGTACAAATGTGACATGTGTCAGATTTCTTCTTGGCATCTGGTACCACTTGTCCCTTTAAAAAATTGTAACGGGGGGGTGGAGGGCGAGTTGTGAGACGGGGGAGGGGGCTAATTGGTATGCGCTTATCTTTCCATACATTAGAGTTTGAAACGTGTCTTAAATTTTGCCTTAATAGAGCGAATACGTTTTAAAAGTGCGATGCAGACACCCAGATGTTTACTTCCCTCCGCTTAGTCCTCCTGGCTATAGCATCTATCGTTTGAAACACACAAAGTTTGAATGATCAAGTTGGTGCTCTTCAGTTAATTTGGTACTTCGGAAATAGTGCTGCAAGCTACCAAACTTCGGCTTTATTTTAGAAGCAACTATTGCAAGCCGGAGTTTTCTTTTCACAAGCCCCACCACAACTTTTAGTTTGGATGGATAATAAAGAAAATGCGTTACAATGAAATATCCGCCCTTCATTCTGGGAAGATTTTGGGGAGCGATATTTCAAAGTGAGGGGGCTTGTTGGTCTCCCCTTTCCTTTTGGTTTTGGAAAATTATGGAAGCATGTATATCCTGGTGAAAAAACGTGTCACGTTTCTCCTTTTTGAGATTTGTGTGTGTGTGTGTGTGAGAGAGAGAGAGAGAGAGAGAGAGAGAAACACCTTCAGTCTCTCTGCCCATAGGTGCAGCGTGCAAAGAGGGGGAAGAGGGACCAGCTATGACATTAATCCTGCATTCAGCCAGATCCAGCATTATTAACTGAGCCCTCTTCTTCCCACGAGCTGCACGTGCAGTGTTTGAGGAAGGTGTTTGCCGTCCACCCTCTCTGGCCAGGGCGAGTTATTGCATCTCATTGATCTTCCCTGCACAAGCAGTTACCGCTACCGCTCTTGGGTCTCCTCCTTCTCCACCTTCGCAATGCCTTTTGAATGTGCTTGGCGGATTAGTGTTAACCTTGAACAGCAACAAAACATGTTAGCCTAAAACAATAGATTAATAAATAATAATGTTAGAGCTATGAAATTCCTGAGGCACAGTTCATAGTTTGTTGTGGGAGCATTCTCCTGAAATTCACTCTTGAAATTCAGGAATAGTCAGAGACATAGAAACTTGTGAAAGTTTAATTCTGAGGACTTTGAGATCTAGTAGGTAAATGGCTGTAAGGCATGTTGGGCTTTGTTTTTTAAAGTTATGAGTGTAAGGACAGGAAGGGGAAGAAAAGAGCAAATGCTAACTCCCTTTTGCTAAAGTTTTTTGGGCTTTCCCACAACTAAAAATTCTTTTGAGCATATGCATGAATGTAAACATGAAATTAGATCTTTCTGAAAAACTGAATGCAAAATATAGCTCAGGGTCTAAGTTTGAAACTTGCAGCAGTCAATTTGCCACAGATTTGAACTACAGTGATCAAGGTAAAGACATTTTTGTTCTGTTCCTCTGCTCATCTGTTAAATTTGTGTCAGGGTCCTAGTAACTGATTCAAGAGACAAACTTTCAGAGATTCTGAACCAGTTAAAAAGGGTAGCCCTTGATTACATTGGTGAGCTTTCAGCATTGAACTTCTATGTGGAGAAAAAGATAGAGGTAACAATTGGATCAAGGATTGAGAGAGTTATAGTCTGTATATGGGGGAAAAATATATACATAACAGATGGCAGTAACTGCACAAGACAGAACATCAGTGAAGTGTTCTTTCTAAATACGTGCCTAAACTGACTATTTTGAAGTTAGTGTCAACTCTGTCTAGAAGAAGAGAGTGCAAGTTGAGTCACAGAAGCCAGAACATGCAGTAATGTAGAGTTGGGGAGCATTTTCATTTTTAAGAGCCTTTTAAAAAAATATTTAAACAGAGACACTCACTTTCCAAATGGGTTTTATTGCATCCTCTTGCTGCTTTAGAGCCTGATTTAAAGCTTACTGAAGTAAGTGGGAGTCTTTTTATTGACTTCAGTGGGCTTTGGATCAGGCCCTTGGTAACTTGATTAACATTTTGAAGCTGGGAAGTTGCGTACTGCATGAGGATACTCATGTTATCCTGTGAAAAATGAAGTTAAAATAAACTTTAAGAGCTTTAGCGGTTGTTTTTGTGTTTTCTGTACCAAGTAAATTAAATCTGTCAAGGAAAAGATACTGCTGGTAGTAATGTTGCTATGAAGAAAATAAGGGTTACTCATTAAGCCCAATTCTTTGATGCCGCACTAAATCCATATGAGTTAGGTATAAATCATAGCGTTCTAAAAAGGATTTTTTAAAAAATGTGTGTTTTCACCTGATGTCTAAATTCAGTTGCTCATATTAGTTACATAGATTGCAAAATAAACTCTTTATAGCATATTGCTATTTTTAACATAGTTGTGCAAAGTGACAATGTGGTGTGATATTTTTGTGAATTTAAATTATTTAGCTAACTACCCAAATCAGTAAACACTCGAGGGAAGGGAAGAGGGTTTCAAATAAAGTGTTTTTCAAAATATGTATAAGAATCTGAATGCCAGTCAATTTATTAACATCTAAAGTGATGTATAATCTGCTACTGTAATCAATTTTGGTAATATTCAATAGCCAATAGTTGCTTGAAACGAGGCCTCTCATTACATTAGGCTTTAACACTGAATAAGCTTGAACTGTTGCAGGCCAATGACAATTTATATACACTTGGGTTTTTTTTTTTAGTTTAACACTAGTGGTTCTTAATTTTGTCCCAGAAATCTTAATTTATTTTGGTAAGGTGTATGCATGTATAAGGAAGAAAATCTTGTTTTGTGCCTTACTACTATTTGAAAAGTTGTATAAAATTACCAGACATCCTTTAAATACCAACCAAGTTAATGTTTATAGGGTGCCCAGAAGATCAAAAGTGCTTCATAATTAATAAATGGATTATATTATGTTTGTGCTAGAGCTAATGTACACAACTGTACCCATTTCCAGGTTTCATATCCTTCAAATATTGAAATTTTAGAACATACATTTATCTTTTGTTGCTTATACAGTTTAAATGAATTTCTACAGTTAAAATGCATTGAAATAAATTTATATTATGGATTTATCAGTTAGAAAAGTGGTATGTTCTTAAGTGACGACTGTAATCACAAAATTTACTTTATGTCCACTTTCAGCTTGTTTTCTGGACTGATTTTAAGTGAATTAAAAACTGCCAGTCACATTTTTGAGGCTATATATCTGGTTCAGCATTGCATGGGCAAGTGGCATTCTGGTCTAGCAGACTGACAAGAGCCAAGAACTCTTGCGTTCTGATCCTAGTGCTGCCAGTGATTTGCTATGTGGATTTAGGAATGTTAACATAGCCTCTCTGTCTGTTGCTCATCTGCAAAATTAGCATAATGTCACCTACCTGCCTATTTCACAGGGGTGAAGATTATTTATTAATGTTTGTTAAATGCAAAGTATTATTTTGTCTCTCCCCTTTAGAGTTTTTACTAGACTTGTGTTGGAGCAGTTTAATTCTAGTAGTGGTGCGAAAGAGAAAGAATGGTGTGAGTCCCTTCATGTTCTTCCTCTGTGAGTTAAATCATGGAGAGGTCATTTACGTGCATGAACTGAAAGTGATTTAGGACACAGGTCACTAAGAAGTACTCATGGGATGATTGTTAGTGGAGAAAATTGTAAATCACAGTTTAACTCAAATATTTTCAACTCCATTACAAAAATTGAATGCTAATTTTTGGTACTCTCAAACTGATTACTCTTTTTAAACTTAGGGACAGTGGTGCTAGAAATAATGTCAATTACCTATTTTTTTCCTCAACAACAACAACATAACTCACAACTATCCCTTTGTAGAAGTGACACCCTTATTTTTTGACCCAAATTAAAGTATTGACATTAGAAAGACTGAGTTTATAGAAAAAGTTATAGATGCAAAATTTATTAATCTAATTTATAATCTACAGATTCCAGAAATATATCTTAAGACTGTTCATTTTGGGTCTTTCCTCATATTTGAGTTTAGCAGGTTAGAAGTGCATATTTTCTTACTAGAATTTGTAAGTTTTTGTTTTGTTTTAAATTTATACTTTAAGAACTGCTAGATCAACCTCAAAAAGCTAAGGAGCAGTAGGCTTAGAAGGTATCAATAATAGCCACCTTTTTTTAAGATTCTCAATTGGTTAGTAACATTTCACTTTGGAATGCACTTTTTATGTGATTTTACTTTCTGTCAGACGCAGATGTTTATTGATATAGATTTGCATTAGTTTTTGCTTCTCTCCTTTATTGATTTTTGTTAGTTAGGTCTGTATTTTAAGTGCAGGACCCTTTTAGTTAGAAGGGAGAGACCAGATGTAAAATTGGCAGTGATAAGCTTTGTGTGCTCTTACCTCTGAAGTAGGTGAAAGTAGTCTCTGACTCTCTGTAGTCTACAGATAGGGCATCTCTTGGTACACCAAGGTGTAGTTTGGGTTGATGTTCCAAAATGTTTGTTTAAGCAGTAGGTACCAAATTATGTACAGATGTTGTAGTGAAACTAGACAATGTTTGAATCCATTTAGTAAAATGCTTTGAATTCTGGTTCTAAGGCATATTATACTAAAATATTGAACAAATTGTATCAACCTATGTTTTAAATCCTTTTTAATAAATAGCAAAGTGGTTCCAGGGATGGGTATACGAATACATGCAGACTGATTGGTTTGTCCCTTTTTTTTTTCCCGGTTGCTGGAGTTTGCGATGATGGTGCCTTTTCTATAACTAGGATAGAGCTTGAGAGTGTTTCTCTTCACTCATACACACAGAGGCCGGGTGCTGTATATATACACACATGCACACAGACTTATATATGTTGGTAAAGCTTATTGTAGAAGCCAGAGCTATTTCCCTTGGATCATGTGTACCATACTTTAAATGTGCCTTGAGTATGGCCATTCAGTCAATTTAATGGCACAATGCTTAGCTGCAGTTGTACTAGCATAGCTAACCATTGCTAATAATCACACACTTTTAATTAATTTCCTGGTGCATTCAGGAGCAATGAAGGTGTGCTAACATCACAGAGTTTCTAGAGCACAGTGACTTACTATGTGACAGTATCTGTGTGGGTGCTTTTAAGTGTTTGTGTGTGTGCGCGCAAAAGAGAGAAACAGATTTTTTTGAGTTGTTAAATAGCATTTCCTTTTATTGTGGGATAATTTTTTTTTTCACAAGAATCCATGTAGGCATCAACAATAATGTCAATGGATCCCTCTTGAATGGAATAGATTCTGTACATAAAGACAGCTAGAGTAACCTAAAGAATTAGAGTTATATGTATGCTTTGTTAATTTTCAGTTACATATAGTTAAATGCATTTTATAATCCCAGAGGGAGACTGTTTTGCTTATAAAGTTCGATTTATAATTAAGTGTATTTTTCCATAATAATAAGTTACTTCTTCATGTTTTCAATAATTTTGGATATGATTTTACTCTTAATTACACTGGCCTTACAAACTCAGTTGGGTTCAATTTATTATGGCTAAAACCAGTTAGGTGAGTCATTAGTAATAACTCCACCTGGAGCAAGGCCACAGCAGTTTAAACTGCCCATAATCCTCACTGCCGGGAACACTGAGACCAGCTGGTTCAGCCCCCAAAGTGGCCTGAATTACAACTCTGACCAGATTTTTAAAGACTCTTTCCTTGGGGTGAGGAGAGATGAATTTTACTCTTCTTCAGTACAGCTGCCCCCTGGAGTACAGGAAGATTGACATTACCCTTTCCCCTCCCCCCTTCTCTTTTGTATCCATGGGATGAATCTGCCCATTGACTGCAGTGGAGTTACTCCAGCAGATTGGGTCCATAATATTTAAATAAGAGGAGGTTTGGGCCCTGATCCTGCTTAAGTTAATGCATTGTTAGTAGTCCTATTCACATCCGTGGTTTGACTCACATTGCATAAAATTAAGTGCACACACAAATCTTTGCAGCATCATGACTTTGGTTACAATATTGGGACCTTAATTACAATATTTAAAAATGTTATATGTTAAACTTTTGTTGTGATGAAAGCACACATTTTCCTCATACCACTGGAAAACTATGATTTCAAGATTTTTTTTTAAATTATTTCACAGATTTTATTTAATATGCATCATATTACTAGAGAGAGTGGAAAGATGCAAATGAGGCTTTTTCTAGACTTTCAGTAAATGGTATTTTTGACAGATATCTATTAATTTTTTTTTAAAGGAAGACAGTACATTTTAACTGAAATTTTACATGACTTTATAGCATTTTTACTGTGACTGATCTTGTATTTATTTGTATTATTTATTTTATTATATATTTGGTTTATATTCTTATTTCTGTGTGCTTTGTGCACAATTCTGTAATTTAAATTTCATGGGCCCTATATGATTTCTGATGCACCACTGCTCAGCGTTTTTGGAAGCTGTTCCCTAGTAATAGAGAAAAATTAGTCTGTTCTTCAGCTTTGTGCACCCCCCTAGTATTTGAAGAAGCTTTGTGATTGCATAGCCTGAAAATACTGGGATCTTCATGACTGTCAGTGCTGATACTGCAGGTGGGGTTGGGAGAGTTATCTAATATAAGATTATAATTTTAAAGCCAATCCATAGGCTAGCCTTTTTGATGCTGCATAGCTGAGTGAATTCAATCATTTCTGGAGTAACTCTCCATGGCTGCCAGCATTTCACAGTCCCAGGATAGGGAGTAACAAAGAGTGAGAAAGGAAGAACTTGCTTCCATGAGCACTTCTCTTCTTCAATTCCTCTTCTTTAACCCTGGCAGCTCCAGAAATCTAGTATGCAGAGCATGTCCATCTCTTCTGGGCACTCAGTGGGCTGGTATTCATCCTGGAAAGATTGGCATACTGCGACTTAAGGCCTAGAAAATGTTGGATATTTTTCTGCTGGATTGGATCCAAAATCGGCAATTTTTTAAACAACATTTTAAGTCAGAGTGAATCCTTTATTGTGATCTGAAACAAAATGTGTAATATATTTAAAAATGCACTTATTAGATATGTACTTAATCATTCTTATTTTTAAAAATTAGTAGTAGTATATATGAATTTTACCAAAATGAAAGCAGTAGTCTCGATCCATAGCAGGAAGGAGAATGACTGTGCAGGCTTTCCATACTGCTGTGCTTCTGCAGTGGGACCAACTGGAAGAGTGAGGGGACAGTTCAGTTTCCATACTAACAGGCTGTTAACAAGGTATGCATACAGATGGTGAGAGACACTACATTAAAAACTGGCCAAAGGCTATCAAAAATTTTCTGAAACAGTGAATTACTAAGGAGCTGTCAGATGATGATTTTGAATCCACCCAACACCAGGAGTGACTAGTACAATGTCCCACAGGTGAAATGCTCTGAATGCCATTAACCTGTGTCATTCAGTCAATCCTCATTCTAGCTATAAACAAAGTTGATTCTCAATTATTTCTTTTTCTTTTTGTCACTATCATTACTAAAGTTTAGAAGTCTCACTGCATTCTTCTGGAATTTGATTCAAACAGTAAAAAAAATAAAAAAGTTATGTTTAATACATTTGTAATAAAGCCTGTAGTTGACATTTAATTGTTTTATAATTAAATTGGAAATTACAGTTTTAACATGTAAAAATAATTCAGAGGAAATTGAACATGGTTATTTGTGGGAAGCTGCTACAGCTTTGGAAGAGAAAGTGACAAGGCAAAAATAAGGAAGAGATGGGGAGTGTGTATGGACATGAACCAGAAAAACTCATGGGATTGTTTAGAATCCAGCAACTGCACAAGGTAGCAAAACAAGGAGGTGGGTAAATGTTGATGGAAAAAAATAGAGGGACTTCAGATGTACAGAAGAAAAATAAGGTGGTGTGATTTATTTTCTAAATCTAAGAACTTGTGTGTATGACTACATATGAGATGATTTTGACCATGACCTCTTCTAAGTAAGGAAATAATGATTTGTATAAGTACAATGTGCATAAAATATTTATTTTATGAAATGGGGGCTAATATCACTGTTGATGTGAGCAGGTAGAACCCAGTTCACTGGAGTTGTTTACTTATAACAGCAATGAATTAGTTCCTAGACTCCTCTGAGTTAATAAAATTTAAGCATTTAAGATATTAGTGACTTTATGTGCCTTTTGAAAGGTACTTAGTAGTACCTGAAGTGAAGATTAATTTTTTTTTCTTAGTGCACTTCTAAATACCACTTTCCTGAAGTGACACAAGAGGTACAGAGTTCTTTTGAAGATAAAGAAAGGTAAAATTAAAGTGAAGAGTTTACGGAAAATGCAAGCTAGTATTTTTTTTAGAGTTAAGAAAAAAAGTAATTGAAATATTTATGATTCAAGGCACTGCTGTGTGAGAAAGCACAGACAGGGTTGTGGTTTCATTACAGTACTTACAATATTCGCATGACCTAAAAATGGAAGTGCAAAAGACCTAATGCAGTCAGGTATGCAGAGACTGGAGATATGCATAGTTGATGAAGTGTTGTGTTCTTCTGTTGTATCAATAAGCTCTCATAGTCTTTGTGTAAAAACAACATATTTAAACTTAATGAGGGAATACTATTAGGAAAAGAAATACTGATCATGTGCATAACACAGTAAATGTAACAGAAGATATTGAGCACTGGTAGGCTTATTGTAAAGATAACTGTCAGCTGAAAACCAATTAATGGAGTATATGGGTGCTAACAGTTTAGAAATATAAGGATGCTACTTAGCTAAAGATCATGATATATTTTCACCTAGAAAATTCATTCAAACTAATTTGTTATCAATGCTGAATGAATTTAAATTACTTTTAATATTATGGTGATGTGCTCAGTACACTAACTGCTAAAATAGTAGCTAGAAAGATATAGTGAACACACAAGAAGTTTTACAGAAAGTGTCATAAATCCTTGGAAATCCTTCTGCTTAGCAAAAGAAATGAAGTTTTACTGAGAGAGAAATTAGCTGAGAAATATTTCTTGCTCAACTCTGCTTTAGGCGGAACCGCCCAGAGGATTCAGGGGGCCTGGGGCAAAGCCGGGGAGCTGCAGCACTTGTACTCACTCGGCGGTGGTCTGGGTCTTCGACAGCATTTTGGCGGTGGTGGGCCTTTCAATCACTCCACGTCTTCAGCGGCACTGAATGGCCCCCCACCGCCGAAGACCCAGAGCGACTGAAGGGCCCCCCGCCGCCGAAATGCTGACCGAAGACCCGGACCGCCGCCATGCCAGGGCTTGTGGGGCCCCAGTGGGGCAAATTCCCCACTCCCCCCGCCGGCCCTGTCTTTAGGTGACTAATGTCTTGTAAAACAGTTAAAGGTTTGTTTAACCTATAAAGTGGTAGCTGACTTTCTCCTGAAAATTCTACGTTAACGCTGCCCAGGAAAGGACATAAAATAAATCTAAACAAGTACAAATACATACCTTGTAAAATTGCTAGGTGGTTTATTTAAAAATATTTGTTTAGCATTTCTTATAACTAGGATCCAGATCATGCCCTCAAAGTAAACATACGGACGGCTGGGAAATAGCAAAATTAGTGGGGAGAAATAGTCCAGAGAGGAGAGTCTGTGGTTACAGTCTAAAGCGTCCACCATGGATTTGGGACTCTGCTGGTATTTTGTATGGCCATGCGCAGACACACATGCTGCAGGATGCTGACCCACACCCTTATATGATCTAAGACAGGTGTAGATGAGGCTTGCAGCTTTTTTATGTGGATTTGGTGTACTTCAAACTGTGGGGCTATAGATGAGCATAGTGTAGTAAAAAAAGTGCTGTGCAACATTTGATTCCAGCTTAAAAAGCTTCTTATGTTTCAGCAATGGGATTTTCTTGAGCAGAAACTTCCAACCCTGAAAAACTTAATGGTAGTTTTTGAGATTTTTTTTTTCTTAAAAAAAAATGTCTAGGATGAGAAGGAAGGTTACTTTCAAAATCTAACTTGTTCCTTTCCTCCATTTGCTCTACTACACACTTATATTAAAAGGACTTTTTGAACTTGAGCCAAAGCTATTTGAAATTGGTGGAAAAACTCCTATTTCAGTGGGTTTTGAATCAAGTCCTAAGCAAGTAATGCTGATACTCAGAAAGTATCTATTCTTTGCTGAGGACCTTTTGTCGGTTCCTATCACACTGATCTTTCAGACTGTCCCGCGTTTATCCAAAAGAAAGTTGCTTGTCTCCCTCTACATTTAACTGTGCCAAGCATGCTCTTGATGCCTACTTAACCTCCCTCCACCCCCAACTCCCCCCCCGCATAAAAACCCTAAAACAACTAGTGAGAAGTGTTCTCACTATTTCGTAAAACATAGGACTTTATACTAACTGTTGTGGGAGTTCTAGCAAGTGATTGTTGGAATGGTTTTCATTTGGAACCACATGTTCCAAGATGTAGCTCCTGCAAAGGAGTCAAAATTACTTTTTCATAATATTTCAATACACTTAGGGGTTCATTTCTATTTACACAATCAATGAATATTAACAACTAGGGCATTCTGATACATCAGCTGCAGGGGTGTAGATTTCAGGGTACATAGTACAAATACTTCTTTAAAAATGTACTTATACATACTCATTTTAAATAAAGATATATTGGAAAAGCAAAGTTGGTCATATTTAAAAATAAGCCTCCTATAACTAGATATATATTAGAATGTTACTTTAACATCATTTGACTATCATAGTAGGCATCCAGTAACTAAGCATTTCTATTAAGGTTCTTATATTGGTGCCAATAAGTTTGTATCTGAGTCAAAATAACTCAAATTGAAACCGAAGATTCTTTTAATAGCACTGTTTAGTGTGGTTTGTATGACTATAGTGTGGTTTGTATGAATATATTTCAATATCCATTGACTCTTCCTGGCTTCTTTGTAACTGAGGAAATTATTACCAGAAGGGGAAAAATACCATTATATAGGGCACAATTTTATGCAGAATCTTTTTTGTTGCAGATTGAATTATCTGCCAAAGTTACTTCAGTTGAATTACTTTTGATTTAAACCAATTTGAGTGTGAAAAATTGGGATCAACTATTCAAATATAAGATCTTTCATACAATCACCTTCAACATTACCATAATTAGAACGAAATATTCTGCAGTTGCACAATATTTTTGTTGCAGTTGAAATTGACACATCTCTTCAATGTTTAAGTAACAGATCAAAAAATAAAATCCAGTGTTATTCAGCAAGGTGGTTTCCTCAGGATTTATTTTTCAGGCAAAGCAGTCTGCAGTTGCTGTTTATTTGCAGCAGCAGAATGAAACTAATGAGCCTCAGGCCAGTTTCACCATTATTGTTCAGAACTCTGTATGTAACAGTGAAACTAAGGTTTCACTCTGCTGCTACTCTGGAAAGCTTCGCAGCAGCTGATGAACTGGAGATGTTCTCCATAGACCTTACTTGTGCCCACAAGTGTTTCATATTTGCCTGTGACTGGCAGGTTTAGTTCTCTGACTAGTAGGTATCTGGTCAACTTTTCAATCTCTGCAGTAGCTTTAACCCTACAAGATTCTGTTATTTGTGCCATTTTAGGTACTTTAGGGATTTTGGTTTATAATAGATTTGACTCAGCGGGGCTTGTGTTAACTCCATGATATTATACTTTTTTTTATAAGGCTATTTGTGGGAGCTAACTTTTTCTTCTGTTGCAGTAAAATGTACATTATATTAAGTGTTTTTAATATGTTTAGGAATTAGGGACAACCTTTGTGCTGGGAGTTTTATATATTACTAGTAAGTAGAGTAATGTTAAACTCCCCAAATTTTATTTCTAGTAGTGTCTGAATGTAATTTGTTCTCACTCTGCTTTGTGTGTTTGTCTGTTAAGGCAATGCAACATATTGAAAAGATTTGTTTTATTTTCCAATTTTTTTTTATGAGTAGTCCATGACCTGATGGAAATCATTGTCTCAGAAAAGTTTAACTGCTCTCTCTCTCTCTCTCTCTAAAAAACCAAGGCATCAGATATGACTGATGAAATACAAAATAACTGTGATTTAGTAGGCTTCAAACACAGTAACCTAACATTTAAAATTTTAAGCAGAATTTTGAAAAACTGCCACAAATCTTTTCTTTGTTCTGTTCTTGACAAATGAGTGTGAACCAATAATGACTTTTGAAGATCTTAAGATAAAGCAGTATAACGGATTTAAAGATAGACAATTCTAAATTGCACACTCTTTTATTCCTAGTTCACATCTGTGGAGCGAAGGGTTGTCTTCCTTCCATTGCACTGCTAAAATGTGTGATTTGTTGAGAGATCTACATTAATAATGAATTTTTATAATCTGTTTATCAGATATCTAGAATGATGTGTAGTGTTTGTCATAAGTGAAAAGGAATATCTGTATAATCAAAGAACTTTCCCCCCATAACACTTCCTAATACTAGTCCATATCAGAGTTTGTGGAAGAAACTTTATTAGTCTAGAGAACTCAGAAAAAAAAATAATTCTAAGGACCTTCGCTCATTTTCCAGGGGCCTGACTGGCTGACTATGTTCAGCTGTTTTTCTCTTTCTGGTGGATGGAAAAAGCTCTTCTTGCTGGCTAGGGTGTTTTTTTATTTTTAGCTTTTTTTCACTTTGTTAATTTTCCCTCCTTCCCTCCCCTTTTTGTGGGTGAAGGTATTGTTGGTGATCGGATTTAGCTAGTTTTACATAGGGTGATTTGATCTGAGGAGTGTTCAGTTTTATTTTTCTCCTCCTGTTCACTAGATGACTAGAACACTCTACTGGGAGAAAGTCCACAAGATATGTTCCTGTTCTGCAGTGGGTAAGGATGGTCCTGAGAGAAAGTCACTTCTGGTTTCAATATGTGTCCCAGTTTTATTTTAAACAGCCACAAGATGGGCATTTTGGCTCCTGGGTAAACTATAATCCCCTCCCCTCATTGTGAAGGACGGTATTGCGATTAAGATGCTAGACCGGAAGATCTGGGTAGAGTTCCTGGGTCAGATGAAACTTTGTTGTGTATCTTTGGCTGAGTCCCCTAGTCTCAGTGTTGTGAGGATAAATTCATTAATTATTAGGAGGTGCACAGACACCATAATGGGGTAAGCCATAGGAAAACTGATTGATTAAAAAAATAGCTTTCTTGAGTTCAGTGAAAATAGACCCAATTCCTTTGAACTCATCAATTCAACATTTACCACTCGCTAGGTGAAAGCACTTTGAGCCAGGGCCGGTGCAAGGATGTTTCGCGCCCTAGGTGAAACTTCCACCTTGCGCCCCCCCCGCGCCCCTGCCCTGAGGCACCCCCCCTGCGGCAGCTCCCCCCCTCCGCCCTGAGGCGCCCCCCCGCAGCAGCTCCCCATCCCCCACCCTCAGCCTTGAGGCACACCCCCCCCACCCCAGCTCACTCCTGCTCCTCGCACGAGCACCCCGAGCACGCCGTCGCTGTTTCACTTCTCCCGCCTCCCAGGCTTGCGGCGCCTAAGCTGATTGGCGCTGCAAGCCTGGGAGGCGGGAGAAGTGAAGCAGCTCACCCCTGCCCCACCTCCTACCCGAGCACGCCGTGGCTGCTTCACTTTTCCCGCCTCCCAGGCGGTGCCAATCAATTGGTTACCATAATCCAACTTGTGTTTATCCCTGCTATCCTTGCAGTTACAGGATGAGAAAATTAGACAAGAGTCATCCTTAAACTATTCTCTTAATTCCTGATTGGATAGTCATTGCAGTAGGTAAATGTCTTTTGGGGTGGGATCTCAGTTTTGGAAAGGGCTATTTATGACTGGATAATTAACGTACTAAAGGCCACAGTATTTGGCATGCAGTTCATCACTTCAACTGGGACAACTTCACCCCTGTAATATTATCAACAATTAGGGGGCATAAATAGCAGGGGCATGGTGAAAACCCAGTGGAGAATCATCATTGCAGAGAATCATCTTATGGATGGAAAGAAATTTCATGTTTCTTTTGGCCAACTACTTGGAATTGAAATTTAGAACCCCATCAGACTGACTGAGTTGGACCCATATTGAGCCATTAGAATGGGAACTGTATCAGTCAGCATTCCTCTGGATTTGGCCACCAACTGGAACTCTGTAGTTGGACTTGAGGGGCTCTGACTCAAGCAGAAACATAGTCCTTCAGGTTCTGGGACTCTTGGTCCTGGGACTAGACACTGTCTTACTGGCAGAGAAGCCTTACAGCCAGTTGATTGACAGTCTACATTGGGTTGGCCAGGGACTCTTGTTTCTTCAGCTCCTAGATCAAATTCTTAGTCTTTCCCTCAAACAGGACCATCTTAAAGACCCAGTGTGTGGTCAGTTCTTGAACACACATTGCTGCATACATGTAAGATTATTATGGTCTCTGTATATTAGAATTTAGGCTTCCTTCACGTCTTGATACAAGGATATACAATTAAATCATTTTGTAGGGGACGTTCCTAACATTCTTTCACAACATGTTGAATAAAGACCTGGGCACCAGCTGCTTGAAGAACCAAGCAGCTGCTGCTTATGGGCTAAGGTGGAATGCTTCTCTGTGGTGTGATGAGGGAGTTTGTTTGTTTGTTTAAGGACAGCTGAAATGATTGAGTTCTCAGGTTTCTCACCGTGGTTCCTCACCCTTCAAGCCATTTTTCTAGCAGTCCTCTCAACAGTCTGCTCCCTCCTGGAGGATAATTCAATTCTTTAATGCAAGTTTCATCCCTGCTTGATATAATATCAGCACCAAGTACTGATTAAGCCTCTTCTTCATTTCCCTTCTGGTGTATTCTTTTACCTTTTCTGTTTGGGTCTGGGCATATCTTCGTTTTCTGCCCAGACCAAGAAGCGCTTTCATATGTTTGGGGTGAAGCGTTCTTTAGCTAAATAAGCAAAACAAATTCCAGAAGATAGAAAATCAAATGTCCAGTTTATAATTTTTGCAGCCTGTAGAGGAGCGGACTCACCTCTGCGGCGCCTCCTGCTGGTGACTTCTGGGAATTAGCTAATTCCAGCTCCAGAGTGCCCTCTGCAGGCTGGTGATCCACCTGTCCTCTGGCCCCCGTGTCCCTCCCTGGACCCTGGTGCCCCTTTAACTGGGGTGCTGCTCCCTGGCAGTATCCCACCAATCTGGGTCTCCCCTTCCTGGGGAACCCCCAACCCACTATCCCCACCTCGCCTCAGTCTTGGCTACTGCCAGTTATCACTTAGCCCCCATTCACTGGGGCAGACTGCAGTGTATCAGCCACTCATCACAGGCAAGGGGGTTTGGACCTGCTGCCTCTGCCTACCCATGGGCTGCCCCGTTGCAACCCCAGTACCCAGTTGGCCTTACCCTAGGCCTGCCGCCTCGGGGGGGGAGGGGGAGTTTCCAGGCCGGAGTTCTCCAGCTCCTCTTGCCTTCCCCCAGCCCTGCTCCACCTTAGGTACCCAGGTACGCTTCCTAGCAGCCAGGCCCTTCTCCCTCTAAAGGCAGAGAGAAGGTGAGACTGCTTCAGCCCAGCAGTCCCTTTATAGGGCCAGCTGAGTCTGTTTGGGGCGTGGCCACAGCTGCGGCTGTTTCCCCACTCAGCCTCCCAGCCTGCCAGCCCTCTCCCAGGGCTGGAGCCGGTCATCACCCTGCTACAGGGCCACAACAAAGAATCAATGGCCCCTTAGTCTTCTGTTTTGTTGAGTTGTAAAATATATTAAAGAATCTTCTGCTGCCATGGGTAAAGAGGTTCTGCCTTTTATCAAGTCTTATTTTGTAAGCTCCATCTCTCCCTCTTCTCCTGCTTCTCTTTTAGACCAGCAAAAGGGATCTGCCCCTTGGGAGTCCTTGATAGCTTTTAATATATCTACAGGCTTGCTGTAGATGCCACTTTGGGAAAGTAGGTTCGGTTGCTAGACTAATTAATTTTTCTAGGTGCCCATGCCCTATCAAGCCTTGAGTACTGCTGTAGAAGTTTAGTTTGTCATGGAGGGACTTGGAGAAACAAAATTAACTGGTAGGGTCAGTGTCCCTAATCTATAATGGGAAATTCTTGAATGTTTTTTAAAAATTCCATGAGTTAAATTTCCCTCCTCCAAATGTCTAAATCTTATTATGAGGTCCTAGGTAAAACAAGAAATAATTTCTTCCACCTGCCTCATAAAAATATATTCCGTACATAAGTAAAATTCTGTATTTTGTCTTTCCTGATGGAGAATCTCCTAAGTATTTTGTACTTAGCTACTGAACAAAATTTTAGCAGGCTTTGGAAGGGTGATTTTTTTAATCTGATGTTAGCTCTGGTTATAATGCAAATCAGCTGGTTCTAGGGAGACCCACCTTGACCTGCCTAATTTGATTATTGCAGTCCTCCTTACCTCATTATCAGAGGCATTGCTCCTTCCACAAGTCTGAGAAGCTTTACATAGATATTGCAGTTCTACTCTAAATCTGCAGAGGTTAAAAAAAAATCTATTCTAAAAAATCTGCCATAAATATGTATGTAGAGTAATTACAAAAACCATGTTTCTATCTTTGGACTTCGGTTTAAGCAAATTGAAGTCTTTCTCAAAAGTTCTGGGAATCAAAAAACATTTTTGTGACAACTTGCAAAATTATCATGTGTGTTAAGCATTATTATTGATCTAAAGCTTTTACTCTCTTAAAGTGGATTAATTGCTTTTTCCATTTTTGTTTGCAGTTCAGTGTAATCTCACAGACTATTGTAATTTTTATTTAAATTCTTCTGTAGACAGTAAGTGTATGTTTGTGTAGGAAGCTAAAGTTGACTCTTGATAATGGTTAAAGTATTTTCTTAAATAAAAAACAAAGCCGTAACAAACCTCTAGGAACATAGTGTGCCAAATCGTGCAAATTTATTACAAGCAGCACAATTTTTGCCTCTGTTGCAGGAGTTCTTGTGAAAATCTGATTAAACTCTTGCCTTCCTGTGATTTTGAAGGAGAGACAACACACAATTTGCCACTCAGGTACCCGTTAGCTAGGGGAAAATACCCTGAGTTGCAAGTTTGTACCCCATACATCTGGTAGCATGCAAGATTTTAATTCATCAGGAGGTGGGCTTATCATAGAAAATGCCAGAACCACACAGATTTTTAATAGTATGGGTATCGGAGATAGGTAGAGAGGATCCCGTTGGCTGTGTTGTTGCATCCCTGCCCATCCTAGCTAATAGCCATTGATGGACCTAACCTCCATGAATTTACCTAGTTCTTTTTTGAACCCAGTTATAGTTTTGGCCTTCACAATATCATACCTTGGCAATGAGTTCTACTAGTTGACTGTGCATTGTGTGAAGCCCAGTAACTTGTTTGGCTAAAGCATGTCTGTCAGAAAGGCACCTAATCTTGATCTAAAGACACTGAGATGGAGAATCAACTACTTTGTCTGGTTGGTTGTTCCAGTGGTTAATCATCCTCACTGTTAAAAATGTGTGCCTCATTTCTAATTTGAATTTGTCTGGTTTCAGCTTTCAGCCATTGGGTCTTGTTATGCCTTGTTCTAAATTGCCCTTCTCATGGGTTTAAACTGAGTTGTGGGAACTTGAGTTCCATATTTTCCCATGACTCTCCCGCATTTTAACAACCCCTCCACCAGTTTGGGAGATCCTCCAGGACGTCCCATTAGCATGATTGTCCCTTGCTGTTCCATGGTTGCTGTCAGTGGTAGCGTTTGCAACTCATTATGATTAAAGTCCATTTCAGTCTATTTCTGCCAGTATACAATGGACAATATGCATATAAATATGGAATACCTAATGAGGTGGCATAATATAGTATAGTATTTGTCAGCTTGTGTATGTGTGATGGCTGCATTGCTCACTCATGGTAAAATCCCAAGTGACTTATGCTGGTCTTCGCAAATGAGTGTCAGTAAAACCTATATTCTGGGAAATACACATAGTGTAGGACAACCATCTTGCACATGTTTTAAAACACTGTATCCAGGTTACTTCAGTTGCCATGAGTCCTACATGTAGAGGCTCAGAGGAGACAAAAGGTTGCTGTAAGGCATCTTTTTGAGACTCCCTAGTCCTTGGGCCCCCTGATCAGTTGCAGGGAGTCTTTTAGAGCATCCTGAAAGAGTGATTCTGGCAGCTGGGGATTGCTGTCCCCTTTTCTTGAACTGGCCCTCTATCCATGAGGCTTTGAAGGTGGGTGGCAAAGAGCTGGCTGGACTGACTCTATGGCACCAGAGGATTCTGCTGTATCTTTGATTGTTTCTGCTGCACCAAATGGAACCAAGCATTCTTACTGAGTTGAAGATCTTTTAATGAGTGTTGTTTGGAAATTTATTAGATGTTGTTTGTATATTTATTAGATGCATATTATTGTTTTCTCTAAACTCTCAGTGGTGCACTTTAAAGAATTCACCCTGAAGTTTATTTCTGTATTATCAATAGGGTGACCAGACAGCAAGTGTGCAAAATCGGGATGGGGGTGAAGGGTAGTAGGAGCCTATATAGGAAAAAGACCCCAAAATCAGGACTGTCCCTATCAAATTGGGACATCTGGTCACGCTATCGATAGTAGAAGAAGAAACCTAGATCTGCAAACTTGTTTGTTGTTTGATTTTTAACTACCGTTGCCAGACATTTACTGTTAGTGCTAGATAGCAGCATTGCTTGTTGGATTTTCTACAGTAGGACACCGTTAATAGAAGTCAGTGTCTTGATGTGCTGATTCAGAGGTTCGGGATTGCACAATTATTTTTTCTTCAATATTCCATCTCAAGGTGTTAAAACCCTCTTCATTGGATTTATCTTTGCTTTTTAAGAACATCTTCATAAGCCTGACCTGAGGTTTTGCAGGAAATCTTTAAACAAAAGTAATAAAATTGTTATACATATTCTCACTGTAATGGGTCGGACTCACCCCTGCGGCGCCTCCTACTGGTTGCTCTGGGGAATTAGCTCTATTCCAGCCCAGAGCGCCCTCTGCAGGCCAGTGATCCACCTGTTTGCTACTGGCCCGAGTCCCTCCCAGGACCCCAGTGCCTCTTTAACCTGTAACTGGGTTTCCCCCTCCCCAGGGAACCCCCACCTTGCCCTAGTGTATGGCTACTGCCAGTCATTGTCTAGCCCCACACTCTGGGGCAGACTGCAGTCTCAGCCAACTCATCCCTGGCAAGGAGGGTTTGGACCTGCTGCTTTGTCCTACCCCTGGGCTGCCCTCTGCAACCCACAGTACCTTTGGCCTATAGCTAGGCTGCAGCCTGGGGCTTTCCAGGCTGGAGCTCCCCAGCTCCTCAGCCTTTCGCCAGCCCTGCTTCACTCAGGTACCTTTTCTCATTTCCAGCAGCCAGGCCCATCTCCCTCTGAAGGCAGAGAGAGACTGCCTGGGCTCCTGGCTCACAGCCTTTTATAGGGGGCAGCTGTGGCCTGATTGGGGTGTGGCCCAGCTGCGGCTACTTCCCAATCAGCCCAGCTTGAGAGCAGCAGCTCTCAAGCCCTGCCAAGCTGCTTTCAAACCCCGGAGCAGGGATCCACCCTGCTACACTCACATTCAAACACATAGGATATCACAAAAGTAGCCTTGCAGCTGTTTGAGTTTTGCACCAAAGGATGTTTCTTTTCATATCACGTAGTCCAATCCTCTGAATTTTTTCTGCTTTCAAAACATCTGACCAGTACATACCCTCATGTTTTGTAATGCAATTAATTGATTTTTTTAGTTGCTGATTGGTGTTTGAATGGCACTAAATAAAGGCTAACATAGATCTATCTTTCCTTATCCACTCTAAAATGTGTGTATATATATATATATATATATATATATATATATTTATTTATAGTTCACCATTAGTGGAAGTATAATCTTTGTGTCTGCTTTCATCTTTGCCACTGGGAGTTTTGCTACTAGCAATAAAAGACAACCTCCATGTTGTACTCTACAGTATAGATATTGTAAATTTTGGTCTTGCTTTCCATTGATCTGATTTGCCATATGGGAATCATATTCAGCTGATCTTTATTTCCTGAGTCAGAAATTCTGTTTTACCCATCTTTGGGGCTTTCAGCAGTTATTCTCAGTGGGCTGTCAGGTATTGCACATGAAAGCAAAGGTTCAAAGGCATATAAAGAAGGTTGAGGTCTGAAATGTTTACTTAACACTGCATTTTTTCTTTTTACAAACATTTTCCAGACTGAGGGATCAGCATGAAAGCTTAATAAATTTTAGACTTTTTATATGCTATTGTGAACATCTTATATAGACATAATTTTGGAGTAGGCTGGAATCCATCAGCTGTAAACTTGATAGTGTAGCAGCTTGTTTGTATCTGCCTTTGTCAGTAAGTGGGATTAACAGCACTGGAATTAGTTTTTGTTAATTTATTGATAATTTTGTCTGAGATTTATTTCCTTTCTCTTCTGTTTTTGTTTTTTCAACTGCAGCTGAGAGGCTGGTATTGTTGTACTGTAATGAAGTAAAGAATACAAGAAAACTGTGCAGCTTTTAATTGTCAAAGAGTGATGTGACAACTAAGATTTTATAATAAACATATGAAACCACAGAGGAGGCTATGTTGTTTAACAGCCAAGCCAGAAAGCAATAATATCTGTTGATGTTCTTTCTAACCTATAATAGTGTTAGTGCCAAAAGGGAAAACTACCGTTTAGAATCTCAATTTTTTTTAGATATTTTAGATATTTAATTCATTTGGAAAAGAAACACCTACATTTTGGGGGATATGAGTGTCCTGGGGCATTGATAATGGAATACAGAACCTTCACGTTAAGTCACGAGTCCATCTCTGTTTCATATTGAAGTGTGCTTAAGGCTTACCATACTTGAATATTTTTGTCTCACCCCATGTCACTATACAATCAAGACTTAAGAAATCCCCAGTACTTGAATTATGTTAAGAAAAAACACCTTAATATATACATTGATCAAAATCTTTACCATGAACAGGAAATATCTTCTCAGAGGCTTAATTCTACAAAACTAACTGAAATACAGCCATGTATTAAAAATATTGTAAAATAAGTTATTCTGTTCATCAGAGGTGTCTAAGCCTTGGATTGCAGACTGGATCTGGCCTACTTGATGTGTTTGTGGCATTCTCAAATTCTGTAGAATCTAAGCTTTCATTTTAATCAAGTATTATTTCTAGCCCTCATGGTTCTAAAATAACCTCAAGAAGGTGAATAGAGTATAAATTGATGCACTGTTGTCCTCTTGAATCTGCAGGAAACATGAAACAATAGTTTAGAACCGTGAGCTCCTTTGCCCTTATAGTGACCCTTTTAATGTCCACGTTAACTATTTAATTCAGTGGTTCCCAGACTTGTTCTGCCGCTTGTGCACAGAAGGCCCCTGGTGGGCCGGGCCGGTTTCTTTACCTGCCGTGTCCGCAAGTCCGGCCGATCGCGGCTCCCAGTGGCAGTGGTTCGCTGCTCCAGGCCAATGGAAGCTGCTGGAAGTGGCGTGGGCCGAGGTTCCACCGGCAGCCAGTACGTCCAAGTTTGGGAACCACTGATTTAATTGCTGATAACTTTAATGGATAAAAGCAGAGAGAGTGAAGCTCATGTGGTGGCATGAGTTACCGGAGAGTAGGAAGTTCCCAGGAAGAAATAAGACATACACAAAAAGGGAGAAAAACTGAGAAAGGAGGAAGGGGATGGAAGAGCAAGAAAAAGCAGAAACAGTTACTCTAAGGAGGATCATATTTTCTCTTTGAATGATGCTGAATGTAATAATAAGGTATTGAACAAATAACAGTAAAAAGACCTGAAAGTTTAGTTACTTCATAAAGACCATTTCCCTTCTTTGATCAAAACCTATCATGGACTTGAGTGGGAGATCCACTATCGATTGAGGGCAGTGGCTCTATAGTGGATATGTATACCTGGGCCCACAAACAATAAACAGGAATTTTGGCCCTTCCTACAGAGAAAATGTGACACGCCCCCTCCCCTTTATGCGTTCATAGCAGACGCGGCCTGCTCTGAATCCTGGCCCTGCTCATTTCCGTTGCTGTCCTGACTGGTTCTAGCCAGTTGGTGGTAGGGTGGTGAGTGGCTTCTGCTGCTGCAAGCCCTTCCGGACCTCCATATGATGCCCCATTCCTGAATTCTGCCAGCTGAATCAATTAAATCTTTTCTAATAAAAACTAACAAAATTGTTAGAATTTCTTAAAGCTTTTTAGTTTAAGACCATTCTAGACAACTTGTGCTCTAGTAAAAAGTTTTGTTGATCATTCTGAGAAAGAGGTGGTTCACTCTGGTCTTGTTTACTGTCCTTCTACATCACGAACTTCTGCTATATTTAGTGTAATGTAATTTTATTTTTCTTTTGGAAAAAACAACCTTGCTTTGGTATTCCAGATCATTACTAGCTTTACTTTCGACTGCATTTTATCATAATGCGCTTTGAGTATAAATAAACTGTGGTATGCTAAACCTAATAGCAATTAAACTGGAAGTGTTTGTGTTTCATCACTGTGAACTTCGCAGAAATGTTTCCATGACAACCTCCATGCTAGTTAAGGCAACCAGAGGTGATCAACAGTTTATATTTTTTTTCTGTTGCAAGAATGGAATTTGTGTTGACAGTTTTGGCCTTTAATGGCACTTTTGTACTGTGTGAAAGTATTTGTTTACTAGATCATATGCTGTTAACTGTCAGGCTGAGATAGAGTGACTGCTTTTGATAAAAGGGCTGCATTACATTTCTGAGTCTGTGAAGCTCTTGTACTTTAATTATCCACATCAGCACAAAAGAGTCCATTCGCTTCTGTACACTTAAAAATTAGACCCAAAGTATTAACTATAAATTAATTCTGTCTGTTTAATTTTTGGTGGTAAATAACAATCTGAAAGTTGAAATTTTTCATGGTTATTTACTATTAAATCTATGAATTGATCTATGAATGTTATGGGTTAAAGTATTATTATTTGTTCCACAATTAAATATTGTTTCTGGGCTCTTTGGTTGCTTATATATAGCTACTACAGACTGTCATGACAAAAACTAAATTTTTAGTGGATATAGCAAGAATTCTGGATAAAAAACTTCACTGATGGAGATGTTTTCTCTGTCACATGGATCTTTGAAGAAAATGTTTACTACATGATGAATGATTCCCCTTGAAATGGAATTTGATACAGGTACAGATAGAATTTGGACTGTTTTGCATGTCTTCCAGGCAAGTGGCAAGTTTTTAGGTTGAAGCTGTTAGCTTTAGTGAAATTCTCCACTCCTTAAAGATTTTTTTTAGCTCATAGAACATCTTGAAATTCAAATTAACTAATAACTGCTAGTACAGTAAGTTATTAATCCACCACCAGTTTGAGGGCCATAGTCTATTCCTAGGCAAACAAAGAATTGCTTTTGTTAAACATCTGTTTGTTGTCAAGCTAGTACCAATTTATGAACTAATACCTACCTTTGGCAGCTCTAGAAGTGTGTGGGATTTCTTGGCATTTTTTTTAAATGAAAACATTTAATTAAGGAGACTACAATATTGCCTTTTTAACTCTTTTAAAACAAAGATTATTAATTTCTTCCATCAGAAAGTTTCTTCCATTAGGAGATTCTTTTTCAGTCTGTAAGAGCAGGACACAATGCAAGTAACAGGTCTTGCTGAATTGAAATGAAGCTATCTCTTCTTGCCCCTTCAACACCCCTATTGTTCTATCATCAACTCAGAAAAATCAGTTGCATACAAGAGTCTAGACTGCTCTTTTATATATGCGTAGTTTACTCAGTGATTACCAAATGTGTATAATTTATTGCTACTTTGCTCACTTTCTAATTCAATTGACTGAATCTTGAGTGACCTGTGGGAGGATTAAATATGGGTATGGGTTTGTGGTTATCTTACATTTTCATGCCATTGTCTGGGTATACTGCAAGAAGGACAGGAGATTTACGGGTTTTAATCAGGCTGCAACTTTATTATATAGATGTCTGGGACTACCTGGCAGAAAAAGTGTACAGTGCAGACAAATCCATGCTTATTCAAATCCATTCTCCGGGGCTTCCACCAGCCCCCTCCCCCCCTTTTTTCCATCCAGGTCTCCCTGCTGACCCATGGCTTGGACCTTACCTTCTACCACCCCCGTAAGAGGGTTAAGGAGGGCTATGAGAATGGGGGTGCCAATCATAGGAGTCCCCAGCCTCCTCCCCCATTCTGTTCCTTTATCCAGTACCTCCTTTTACCAGGCCATTTATCTGGTCGCTGGCTGCCCTCCCTATGGAGTACCTGCACTGAACATCCACCCAACCTTACAAGATAAGTTGCGACATATGGCCTACCACCTTTTCTTCTCACCAGAAAAGGTCCTCCCTTACACCTGCTGTGGGAAAGGCAAAAAAAAAACCCACACTCCACCGAAGCCAATTGTGGTGGTGCAGGAAAAATTCCTTCTCAGCTCCCCTTTAAAAGGGGCGACTAGCGTAATGTCCACTGCAGGTCCTAACCCAGCCTATCATTCACCTCCACAAGGGGAGGGAGGGTGGGTGCTGGCTTCCTCACTGCGTGGCACAAAGAGACTTGCCCCACCCAAGCTTTGTACCTTTTATGCACATTCTGGGGCAGGGTGTGTGTGTGTGTGTGTGTGTGAGTGTGTGTGACATTGCTGCAAAGCTGACCACCGAGCACCTTTTTTTACAGCAGTTTCTGACCTTCCTTCCTTCCTCCCACCCCCCAAACTCTGCACCCATTTAGTTGTGGTGCAGTCATTATACTCTTTAAAAATTCCCCTATAGGTCCATTCTGGAAGGATGATTGTGTTGGTGGTGCTGCTCCTGCACACTGTGCTTGTCTAGCTACACTGTGCTTCTCTCTGGGCCAGCAGGGGAAGACAATGAAATTAACTAAGTAGGTGTGCATCGGGTTTGTTTGTTTCATGCTTCCCTTTGTGCAGGAATACTAACACCCTAAGGTGAAATTCACAGCGGTGGAGAGGGTCATACAAGGGTCTTAGCTGGTGAGCAGGGCAATGTGTGGACCCTCTGCACTGGGGTGCATTTCACCCTTAATATTTACTGTCTCAGAACTGATTTCAAGCTCTTTAGTTGCCTGTTTTGAAAATGACTAGCTGTAAAGTAAGGTGACTAGATAAGACTAATTTTATTTCCTAAATGAGCTTTATCAGGTAAGTTGTTCAGATCCTTTGTATACAACTGACCTAAATAACCTATTCTGAAAGCTTGAGTGTGTGTTTCTCTGAACTTATGCATAAATTCAGTGTTAGAGATTTCAATTTTTGCATTTGAAAAAATAGCTGTGGCGTTCCTAGAATACCTATGCTTTAGTGCAATATTATGAAGCAGGCTTCAGTTTGCTAGTGTTCATTTGGTTGTTTAAAGATCCTTTAACATTCTTTAAAAGGATAGACAATTATCCATGTTTTCTGAACAAAAGTGCCCCCTGTTCTCCAAGCCACCGTATATTAAGACTAATTTACAGGTCACTCTCTGGAGTAGTATTTTGAGGTCTGTTATTTTTAAAAAATTATTTATTGTTTAATGTACACTATGTAGCTGTATAAAAATTTGGAAGTCATGCAACACAGTGTTAATGATGGCCATGTATTGGGTGGGACAAAGGTATATGGTATTCTTACTGACTTTAAGTTGTTGCTGCTGCTGTCTTCATAAATGCATTTGCCAGAACTACTGTGGTAATTTGCTAGACACTGTCATGGTATCACAGTTATTGTAGATAGGGATTCCAGTGAGCTCTGTTATGTCTTTGTGACCATTTCCATACAAGTGCAGATTTGTTTCCTACCTTGCATTTTTTAGTGTTCTCTTCAGTCTGGTATCAAATGGTGGGTCTCACTTGACTTTACCAGGAAGAATAATCTATAGTTTAAAAAAACCTTTGTTTTTCTGTGTTTGGACATATTTCCTATTGTTCCTCTTACATTTTTTTCTTTTTTAACTTAATCCAGTTACATCTAGCTACCACCTGTGACCATCGTAAGTAATTTCTCCTTTCTGTTCTTGACATTTTCCCCATTTGAAATACTAGATGTGGTTATATTCTCTATTAGTCATTGTTTTGCCATTCTATATACATATTTAGTTCCCTTTTAAGCTTTCCTCTGCAGCCCCATAATGACTTTATTGTGCTTCTCTGACTCTTCTCCAATTTATCAATATCTTTGGGGTGCTCAGAATTATTAATAAGAAACCTAATTGGCATTAGTTCAAGAATAAAATGAAATGACATTCATCTAAGAAAACCTTACATCATCACTAGAATGTTCAGAATTGGTTAGTGTCACATTGGGGGGTGCAATCCAGACCAGTGAGGAGTTGTCACAATCTGCCCTACAACTTGGGTGCTTTGCCAGTCTTTGCTTTTGCAGCTTTCAACCTGGGCCATTCACAAACCATCAAACAGCATGCAGGTCATACCCTGAGTAACTGTGTATAGCTACAGCCCTGGTCCAGCAACTCTGACCTTAGCAGCCTGTCAGCAACAGATCAGTCACACCCTGGCTTCCACCAGCCATGGTTACCTCTTGCAGGGTGGCCCCAACACACTCGCAGTCCTGAATTTTTCCCAAAACATGTGTTCTGCACTGTTCAGCTCTCTCCTGGATAGTTCAGCTATTAGAGGTGTATTGCCCCTGTAAGGGGTCAATATGCAGCAGTTTGCTATTTTAACCGGTGTAACTCAAACAATTCAGTTTGAACACAACTCTGGATTAGTTTTGATTTAAAAAAAATCAAGTTTTTGTTTAAATACAAAGATAAATTGCAAGTGAGTACAAGTATAAGGTGTTAAAGTCAGAAATGGTGACAAGAAAAATAAAGATGCAACACTTTCTAGTAACTGGAACTTGGTTCAAGGTAAAATCCTTACCACATAATCCCCGCAATAGGGCTGACTAAATTCTCAGGTTAGAATCTCCCCATCAGAGTCAAATGGCTGGTTCCTTTTAGGTGAAAGTAAGAGAGATCGGATGCAGAGAAACCTTGGGATGTTCATGCCTCTGCTTTTTCTAGTCCAGTCACCTTTTGAAATGTATTTTCCTGAGGGTTACCCCTAGGTAAAGTTCCTTCCTGCTCTGAGGACAGAGAAACAAGTCTCATGGTGACAGAGGTTCTATGTTGTTGTTTGCTAAAATGCAGATAGATTTGTTCCTGCCCCCTTCTTTGCCAAATAATGGCCACTTGACAGGTGATTGGCAATCAACTTTCATGGCACCTAGCTAGAGGTGTCAGCTTGTCCTTTTCCTGCCTTCTTGAGGACCCTATTTACTACTAATTGGTAAATTGAGGTGGGCACACATTTCTTTGTTTAGAATAGACCTGTTAAACAACTTTTGCCTAGTCAGGGCTATGTGGGTTTGAACGTGTGCTAACCACATCATACGGGGGAATTCATCACTTTACATATAATGTTACTACATACATTTCACCATGATATTCTTGACCAGCAAATTTTTAATTTTCAAGTGGTACTTCACAAGGCATATTTTGTACAAAGTTTATCACAGTGGTGTGTAGAGTGTGACTATAGGGGTGCTTTTGTGCAATTGTTTTCATCTGTGTTAAAATTTGAAAGGTGTGCTCTTTCAGGCAAGTGTTGTATCTCCTTGTATATTATGAAGGAAGATTGTGTAAGATAGTTCAATTGCAGTGTTACTAAAAAAAAGTAAGAAAAGAACTCATGACTCATGCTGAGATGGGCACAATGGTGTTCACTATTGCTATCAGGTATGTGTTTCCCCTTGATATAGACTGTTTCTATGTCAAATTCCTGTAGAGCTAGGCTCCAACATAATCATCTAGAACTGGTTCTCTTAGCTTGGTGTAAGATGCCCTACAACTGTCTCCCTGAAGAAATCAATTAAGGGGGCAGTAAAAGTTCCCTCATCAGCACAGCAAATCATATTCACTGCCATCTCCCTTTCATGGTAAGCTTTCAGTCTATTGACGTGCTGTTTGCACTGCTCCCCTGCCATGAGACTTCCTTATAAAATAGGTGGCCTCATTCACTTTTTCTATCACCTCAGAAGGTCCTTCCTAACAATCTTGCATTTTATTCTTCCTCACTAGAATCAACACGAACACCAAATCACCTATGTCAAAAGATCTTTCTTCAGCATGCCTGTCATGCCAAGTTTTCTGCATCACCTGACTTCTTTCAAAGTTTTCCTGTACCAAATCCATCATAGCCTTTACATTCTTCTTAAAATGAGTGACATAGTACGGAAGATCCAGGATAACCTCTATCGTCCCAAGAGCCTTGAATTAAATCTAGGTCCTCTGACCTGTCTCCTGTAAAGTAGATCAAAGGGGGCAAAGCCCACAGAGTTTTGGTGGAACACTTCTATACGCAAATAACAAATAGGGAAATAAGGCATCCCAGTCATTCTCTCTCCTGGTAACATACATCTTCAACATAGCTTTCAAAGTCCCATTTCCTGGGTGTCTGGCTGCTGAGTCTTGCCCACATGCTCAGGGTTTAGCTGATCACCGTATTTGTGGTTGGGAAGGAATTTTCCTCCAGGGCAGATTGGGAGAAGTCCTGGGGGGGTTTCGCCTTCCTCTGCAGCATGGGGCACGGGTCACTTGTTGGAAGATTTTCTGCACCTTGAAGTCTTTAAACCATGATTTGAGGACTTCAGTGGCTCAGACACAGGTTTGATACAGGAGTGGGAGGTTGAGATTCTGTGGCCTGCATTGTGCAGGAGGTCAGACTAGATGATCATAATGGTCCCTTCTGACCTTAAAGTCCATAATTCTCCACCAGCCCATTAGTTTCTGGATGATAGGTGACGGTCTGTATATGCCTCACTCTGCACAACTCCCACAATTTCTTGTAAACTACAGACATTAAATTTGCACCACTGTCTGACAAGATTTCCCTGGGAAAACCTACTCTGCTAAAACTGGTAAATAGGGCAGTAGCCACCGTCTCAGCTTCTACATTAGGCAGAGCTATGGGTTCAGAGTACCTGGTGGCAGAATCTACCACAAGTATATATTTCTTTCCATTCCTGGAAGATCTCTATAGACGCTCTGGCAAGCACCTCCTGGCGTATGGGCAATGGCAGCAAAGAGGCATTGCAGGTTCCTTTAATCTCTTTCACTTCTGATATAAGTCACAACTCGTACAGAATTTTTTTTTATTGTCTCAAACATCTGAGGCCAATAGAAATTCTGTTTAAGCCTGTCACAGGTTCTCTCCACTCCTAAGTGTCCAGCAAATGGGCAATCATGAGCTAACTGCAGCAACTGTGTCTGTACTTATTAGACACAAGTACCCTTCTTGCAAACCTCATCAGGACATCTCTTTTTCTCTATGGAGTCTTCCAGTACAACAGACCTTCTTCTACAAAAATCTACTGTTCCTTCTCCAGCTGGCGTGTTATTCTGAGCTGTAACCCTCTCTTGGTAGAGGGAAGAATCAGGCTGTTGAAACTTCAATAAACTCCTTTTGAGTCTCACTTAAGTTCAGAGCAGACTCTGGCAAAGCAGTTGAATTTTCAAATCCCTCCTCTGAGGACAAACTGCTATTATCATCAGACAAATGACTGAGGGCATTTCCCTTCTCTTCTGTCATAGACAAAGCAGGTGTGGTAGAGCCATACTCTTTCTGGCTGTGAGTTATAACATTAACCTGCTTAGCTATGGCTAAAATGCTATTACCTATTAAAATATCAACAGGGAGCATGATTCTGAGGCCTACAGTGACATCACTCTTAAAATCCTCCTACTTGAAGTGTACATTTAGCCAGAAGCACAGTTACAGAGAACTCAGCCAAAGCTAATATGTTTGAACTCTTACCAGGGAGTTTGTCTTCCTCCCTTACCAAACTTTCCTTAACCAAAGTGACTGTCCCTCCAGCCCTTACAGTCTATGCCAGTGGTCCCCAACCTTTTTGTGACCAGTAGCACATTCATGTTTTCAGAAGAGTGTGGCAGGCGCCAACAATTTTTCAAGGCTTATTTTGTATTTGTACATTAAATAATACAAAAAAAATCATATTGAATATTACATAATATATGAATCCAGAGAGAAGCCGGATTAAAACCACAAGGACAGAGAACATGGTGCCCGCAGCCCTGGAGTACTCTGTCCCCGGCAGGCACGGGGCCCCAGATTCTCTTCTCTGCTGGGCACTAGGTGGGCCCCACACCTTCCGGGGACCAAGAACACCAGCGCCTGCAGCCCCAGAGTTCTCTGCCCCTGGCAGGCGCGGGGCCACAGCTTCTCTCCCCTGCTGGGAACTAGGCAGGCCCCGCACCTGCCGGGAACAGAGAACACCACGCCCACAGCCTTAGTTCTCTGTCCCCGGCAGGTCCCCTGCTGGGCACATGGCGCCTGCGGGCACCACGTTGGGGACCACTGGTCTATGCCATTTACCGTAGCATGCTTAATAACTCTTCGCTGCCTTCCCAAGACTCAGTCCTAATATAATTCACTGGGCCTTTCACCTTCTGTACTGCTGTGTTTGGGACAATGATCGTGGCACTCACATTGAGGGTTGTGGGTGTATATTGTGGGGCGATCTTAAGTTTTGGGTAATTTATTTTTTATGTGGCTGGGAGCCCCACACTGATGCAGACTAGTTTCCAGCAATGAAATTTTCATTGCTTGGCTGAGGCTTAAAGCCTTTGCAAGAGTTGGCACCTGGTTTGTCAACATCACAATGCCCAAGTCATTTTGTCCCAGGATAGTCATCCATCCTGTATGTGTGGCCTAAGTTCTTGGTCCTACATGTATGACCTTACATTTGGCTTTATTGGAGTATGTAAGGAATGCATTGGAGACAATTTTTTATTTCAGAAGGTGGAGAAATCAAGTATGGGAGAGGCTGTTCTAGATTTGATTTTGACTAATAGGGAAGAACTGTCTGGGCATCTGAAAGTGGCAGGCAGATTGGGTGAAAGTGATCATGAAATGGTAGAGTTCACGATTCTAAGAAATGGTAGGAGGGAAAACAGCAGAATAAAGAGAATGGATTTCAAGAAGGAAGACTTTAGCAAACTCAGGGAGTTGATAGGCAAGGTCCCATGGGAAGCAAGTCTAAGGGGAAAACAGTTTGAGAGAGTTGGCAGTTTTTTAAAGAGACATTAAGGGTACAAGAGCAAACTATCCTACTGCACAGGAAGGATGGGAAGTACAGCAGGAGATCTCCTTGGCTTAACCAGGAGATCTTCAATGATTTAAAACTCAAAAAAGAGTCTTACAAAAAGTGGAAACTAGGCCAAATTTCAAAGGCTGAATATAAACAAACAGCACAAGCATATAGAGACAAAAATTAGAAAGGTGAAGGCAAAAAACTAGCTAGAGACATAAAGGGTAACAAAAAACATTCTACAACTAAATTAGAAGCAAGATGAAGACCAAGGACTGGATTGGCCTGTTACTCAGTGAGGAAGGAAAGACAATTATAGAACATGTTGAAATGGCAGAAGTGGTAAATGACCTTTGTGTTTCAATTGTCACCAAATAGGTTAGTAGCAATTGGATGTCTAACATAGTGAATGCCAGTGAAAATGAGGTAGGATCAGAGGCTAAAATAGGGAAAGAACAAGTTAAAAATTACTTAGACAAGTTGGATGCCTTAAGGTCGGCAGGGCCTGATTAATGCATCCTAGAATGATCAAGGAGCTGACTGAAGGGATATCTGAGCCATTAGTGATTATCTTTGAAAAATAATGCAAGATGGAAGAGATTTCAGAGGACTGGAGGAGGGCAAAATTAGTGCCAATCTATAAAAAGGGGACTAAGGATACCCCAGGGAATTACAGACCAATCAGTTTAATTTCAGTACCCAGACAGATAATGGAGAAAATAGGCAATACATTTGCAAACATCTAGAAGATAATAAGGTGGCAAGTAACCATCATCATGGATTTGTCAAGAACAAATCATGTCAAACCAACCTAATAGCTTTCTTTGACAGGGTAACAGGGTAACAATCCTTGTGGATGGGGGGAAGTGGTAGATGTGGTACATCTTGACTCTAGTAACGCTTTTGATACTGTCTCGCATGACCTTCTCATAAACAAACTAGGGTAATACAAACTAGATGGAGCTACTAAAAGGTGGGTACATAATTGGTTGGAAAAACATTCCCAGAAAGTAGTTCTCAGTGATTCACATTCAGTTGGCAGGGCATATCAAGTGGGCTCCTGCAGGGATCGGTCCTGGCTCTGGTTCTATTCAATATTTTCATAAGTTATTTAAATAATGGCTTAGAGAATACACTTATCAAGCTGGGAGGGGTTGCAAATGTTTTGGAGGATAGAATTAAAATTCAAAATTATCTGGATAAACTGGAGAAATGGTTTGAAGTAAATGGGATGAAATTCAATAAGGACAAATGCAAAGTACTTCACTTAAGAAGGAACAATCAGTTGCACACATGCAAAATGGGAAATGACCGCCTAGGAAGGAGTACTGCATAAAGGGATCTGGGGGCTGCAAAAAAAGCAAAAATCATTCTGGGATGTATTAGCAGGAGTGTTGTAAGCAAGACATGAGAAGTAATTCTCCTGCTCTACTCCATGCTGGTAAGGCCTCAACTGGAGTATTGTGTCCAGTTCTGGGTGCCACATTTCAGCAAAGATGTGGACAAATTGGAGAAAGTGCAGAAGAGAGCAGCAAAAATGATTAAAGGCTTAGAAAACTTGACCTATGAGGAAAGATTGAAAAAATAGGGTTTGTTTATTCTGGAGAGAAGACTGAGGGGAGACATAATAGTTTTCAAGTACATAAAGGGCTATTACAAGATGGAGGGCAAAAAATTGCTCTCCTTAACCACTGGGGATAGGACAAGAAGCAATGGGCTTAAATTGCAGCAAGGGCAGTTTAGGTTGGACATTAAGAAAAACTTCCTGTCAAGGGGGTCAGGCACTGGGCCAAATTGCCTAGGAAGGTTGTGGAAGAACAGGTTAAACAAACACCTGTCAGGAATGGTCTAGTTCAGAGATCAGCAACCTTTGGCGCGCAGCTCACGAGGGTAAGCACCCTGGCAGGCAGGGCCAGTTTGTTTACCTGCCGCGTCTGAAGGTTTGGCTGATTGTGGCTCCCACTGGCCATGGTTCGCTGTTGCAGGCCAATGGGGGCTGCGGGGAGCAGCACGGGCCGTGGGATGTGCTGACCGCTGCTTCCCGCAGCCCCCATTGGTCTGGAGCGGCGAACCACGGCCAGTGGGACCCACAATCGGCTGAACCTGCAGACGCAGCAGGTAAACAAACTGGCCCGGCCCGCCAGGGTGCTTACCCTGGTGGGCCACGTGCCAAAAGTTGCCAATCTCTGGTCTAATTATTATGTAGTCTACCCTTATGTGCAGGGGATTGGATTACATGAACTCTCAAGGTCCCTTCTAGTCATACACTTCTATGATTCTATGTATTGTTTGATTGCACCCAGTTTACCAAGTGATCTAGAAGATCTGCATGCTTTGTTTATCACTCCCCCAATCTTTGTGGCATCTGCAAACTTTATTACGTTCCTTTATTCTCCACTTGGAAGAAGGATGTTTCTCTACACCTTCCTTCCTGTAGCTTTTGGATTCCAAAGTGTTTTTTGAAAGATTTTTCAAAGCAGGGCAAGTGCTGTCTTTGTGGTCCTCATGTCGGTCCATCAGTTGTGTGTTTCACGTCTGAGGCACTTCTTGTTTTGCCAATAGCTGCTGTCCCAGATGGGAAAATAGACCAAGATGAGTGAGTTTTTAAAGAATGTCATTACCTCTGTTAAAATAGAAATTTTGGTGCAGCTAGAGATGCTACCGCACTTCTGCAACAGATGTGTGACATTAAAAACGTTGAGTTCCTCTGGACAAGTGGAAGAAATAATTTTATATTCAAGTGCCCTGCAATGAGAATGCATCACTGCTATCTATCTATTCCCTGATGTTTAAGTATAGTGATGGTTGCTTCCAATACTTGAGATCATCACTCCTTCCCAGTTCTACAGTGACCGGTGAGGACAACTCAACAGATCATATAAGCTTCTGCATAAGTTTCCACTTTGATCATGCACTAGTGTCTCACTTTCCAAATCTTTTTGTTTGAAATAGGAAAAGAGAGTTCTGTCACCCTTGACACTTCATTCCCAAGTAATTTAGTGGACCTTTTGGAGCTTAACGTTGCTCTGAGTATTGGGGTGGAAAAGGAGGACAAATTCTTCATGTCACTGTCTTATTTGACTTTCACCTTCATCAGGTAGAATCCTGGTTTTCCTTCTCGCAACCCCAGACCTGATTATCGCAGACCCATACCTAGCCCTCCTTAGCAGAGGGAAAATTGCCATATTACATGAACTTTATGGTTAGAGGAGGTAAACTGAAATCTGTGGGAGCAAATAGGAAGGGTCCTTCAAGACATAGGGCTGAAGGATTTGGAGTGAGGGAAAGAAAAGAGAGTAAAATGGGAGTGAACTGGCAGAAATATATGTTACATGCAGCATTTAGAAACTCAATCTATTCAAAGGGGGGAGGGAGAGCTCAGTGGTTTGAGCATTGGCCTGCTAAACCCAGTGTTGTGAGTTCAGTCCTTGAGGGGGCCATTTAGGGATCTGGGGCAAAAATTTGTTTGGGGATTGGTCCTGCTGGGGTTGGACTAGATGACCTCCTGAGGTCCCTTCCAACCCTGATATTTTATGATTCTATGAAAGGAGGGGGGAGGAATAGAAATAGAAATGTAAAAAAGTGACTTATTGTAGGGGAAGATTGCATTTGAAGTTTTTGGCTATTTATTCAATAGTTAATTTAATTAATAAATGAATGAATAAATGAAAGTAACTCAGAAACGCAGTAGACAGTGGTCAGCCACAGAGATGTCTCCCATAATCTGTCTGGTGTTATCTGATTTAAGGTATGCTATCTCTGGGTGACCTGCCTTTAACTAATAGGCTTTAGAAACATAATTTCGAATATATAGACACATCTTCTTCCATATTATCCAACATACATTTTGCAAAGATTATGATGATCAGTGTGACACCGGCTTTCAGTTGAAACCTTACATGATAGTCTTTGGTGAACTAAAATGTAAATTCCAGACCCTTGTACATCCTTGTACCCTCTGCCAGTTGGCATCAAGAGATCTTTGGGTCACACACACACATACATTTTTTTGTACCTGGAGCTGTTGAAACTTGTGTGTCCGTCAGATACAATTGCTCTCCTTGCTTGCTTGTCTTTGAAGTTTCTTACCCCAAGAAGATAATCTTGAGGAACTCAAAGGGGAGGGCTTGGAGAAGGAGATTATGTATTTGATGTGCCATTACTGTACTTAGAAGTACGTATTCAGAGTGGGAGCTGAGGTTCAGATTAATTCCAGGGTTTACTCTGGCTTCTGCCATCATAGAGCGTGGAGAGGGCCCTTAGTGAAAAGTTCACCATCATCTGTTACCTTGCTGATCATTTTAGCAGAAATGTCTGGTTAATGTGCCTATCCCAAATCGCCTCCCCCAGAGGTGCCAAAAGCTTTTACTGCCCCTATGCAACTGCCAAAACCTCCAGCTTCTGTTTGACAAGTTCTGTGATGCAGTTAAATATTGACAATACAAAAATCTGTAAATATGGGGATACCATAAATCTGAATTTTAATTACAAAAATAAGAATTTATTGTACTGTCGGTGTTGCTTGTTTTCATATTAAATTAATGTATCCTCTTTTTTTGTTTTTGTTTTTTTCCTTTTTAAAGAGAAGCTGCTACACAATTTTCAGTTTGCTTCAACACAGGCTGTAGAGTTTAGGCTTAACTTGCACACGGGAACTTGACTAAAGACCCCATCATTTGAACATAAATGTGGTATATTGTACTCCTCCTCTGAAAGATTTCTTAAACCAAGCAGGGCAGGTGATATAATTGTCAGAAAATCCTTTTAAACTGGTTGATGTGATTATGATGATATAAATCCTTTACTATATTATATGCATGAGAGGAAATCTTTAGTGTTCAAAGCCAAAGATAAATTTGGGTATCTATAATAATAGTGTTCTAGTAGGTTTTTGAACTCAGGGTTTTTATCATGGATATCTGTTCCCCCTTCACACCTATTTTTCTTGCTTTCTAAGTGATGATAAGAATGCTTAATTAATACTGTACTTATGCTAATTTAAAACAACGATGATCACAGCTTGCTGAGATCATGCATTCTACTTAATTGAACTTGACCAACATTAGTTATAGTGCAGATGAATTTACAAAGATGAATAGTCCATATTACATATGCCACATTTTATCCGTAAAACTATTTAGTTTAAATAGATTGAAATATAGGGTTTTTTTTGTTTTGTTTTTGTTTGGTTTTTTTGTACATTTGTATTTGTGAATTCTAAGGTATTTTGAGTTATCATGTCCTTGGTTCTGAGTGTACATAGTGCTGTGAACTACATTACATATCTGTCCAGCTCCTTTTTAGTAGTTGTAGTTGCAGGTTTGTTACAATTTGTGATCTTCACCTTCGTTTCAGAACAGCTCTCTTGCCTTGACAATGTATGCAAACTCTGCTTCTCTTATCACTTAAAATCTTTAAGCTATTTATAGTCTATTTACTAATAAGCATAAGAGTCAGATGTGTGTGTGTCTCTCAGCACCATGCACACTACTTCAATAATATTCCTGTCTTTTAGGAGTTCATAACATAAGGGCAAATTGTGTGTACTCTAGAGGGTGGGGAGGAGAAAGCACAGGGAGCAAAGACAGGTCAAGACTGCTAGATAGGAGTGGTGTTAGCTTGTCAAACCAGCATTCACAGGATGTCTCAGGAGTACGGCTGTCCGAATCTATCCAGTTCAGGTGCACACCTGAAAAACTGTGTGTGTGTGAGGGAACCATTTTGGGTTAACCCAAAATGAAAATGTTCGGAAATCTGACAAATGGAAATTGTGATAACATTTAATTTCAGATATATGGAAATGTTTCGATCCACCAAAGACAAAATATTTCATTTCCATTTTGAGATTTTAAAAAGAGTTTTAAATGGTTTGGAACTAAATTTGAGGGAAATCTCAAAACAAAATGTCTTTAAGGAATGAAAAGTTGAAATAAATCATTTTGACATTTCAGGTTTTTTCCTAATGAAACAATTTTATTGGGACGGGGGAGCAGAAACAATTCACTGAAATCTACCCAAATTTGCAAATTGTTTTGGTCAACCTGCAACTGCATTTTTCAGTGAAGAAAGATTTTGCATGAAAAGTTTCTCCCAGCTGTATTCAGGAGGAAAAGAGGCTTCACATTGATGCAGAATTATATTAATAAGTTTTGAGCAATTTGCTTCACTGGCCAGTAGGCACTGCTTTGGTAATCACTGCTGAGTGGCTTCCCTGCCCTTCCTGCTACTCTATATTCCTTCTTCTGGCTCTTCTGTGCACCTGTACTAAAGGGCAGCATGTCAAGGCATTGCAAGGAGAGAAGGCTGTGTGACTCAGATGGGGCAGAAAAGGCAGAAAGGTTCTAATACTTGTATGGGGAAGAGAATACAGAGGGCTGGTCTACACTACGGGGGGAAATCGATCTAAGATACGCAACTTCAGCTATGTGAATAACATAGCTGAAGTCGAACTATCTTAGATCGAATTACCTACCGTCCTCACTGTGCTGGATCGATGTCCGCGGCTCCCCATGTCGACTCCGCTACCGCCGTTCGGGTTGGTGGAGTTCCGGAGTCGACAGGAGCTTATTCGGGGATCGATATATCACATCAAATGAGACGCAATATATCGATCCCCGAGAAATCAATTGCTACCCGCCGATACGGCGGGTAGTGAAGACGTACCCAGAGACCCCTCCCCTCAACAGCTCCTGTCCCTCCAATACCTCTCAGGTCAGATGGAGGAAGAGCATGATGATAGTGGAAGCAAGTCTAAGGATAACATCATTTAAAATAAAATATACAGAAATAGATCTATCTATATCTCTTTAACAACACTTGAACAATAAGTTTTCCTGTTTATAAGAATGAAAAGTTAGGAATGAAAAACACTATTTAAGCCCTTCAGGAGCCTTCCTTCTATGTTCCTATGTTACAAATCAAAATTGCTTTATTTTGCAATGATATATTACCTAGTAGAGTATGACATTTTGTTTTAGAAGACCTACCAAAGGTCTAATAATATAATGTTGCTTGATAAAAACCAGGAAATTAAAGACTAAAGCTAAGACTCCTTTTTAATTTGTGTATTTCTTTTTTCAATACAGCCAATCTCATCCTTCACTGTAGAGTTCAGGAAAATTCTTTATGCTACTGAAAAAGATCTTACTAGCAATCCAGGAGCTTGTATTTTGGCTTTCAGAATTTGTTGAATTATTAACAACAGCGTAATTCTGTGAGCCTTGCCATTTATTGTAGTTTTATTTGGGATAATCTTTTTTTCCGTGTTTCAAAGCAAAAATATAAGTGTATTTTGGATTTTAAAAAACAAGTTTAAAAAAAGCAAGTTAATAGCTCTATTTTTTGCTTAAAATTACGTTCGATATCTTTAAAAAAAATTAGAAAAACAAGCAGGCAAAATTTTCATGTTTCTTAAAACCAGCACAATAACCTTTGGTATATGTTTTGTCCCTTTGCAGAAGAAGGGCCTCAAATTGCCTTAGAAAGTTCCAAGAATTACGGGGTTGGTCAAATCAAAGAATCTGTGCTATCCATCAGTGCAACCTGCAATTGTAAAGTAACACCAGAAATAACGCAAAATCAGATCTACTATAATGAATTATTCATGTGGTCTAATTTAGCTATATCTTTTTTACTACAGTAGAGGCAAGAGACTATTATCTTTAACTAGCACTATTTTCTAACATAATAACATCAACAATAATGAGCTAGCATTATTCTTTTGTGAATTGGATGTAGTGTGATACTGTTAAGATTATGCTGTGCTGCAGCTTTAAATTTTGGAAAAAAGAAAAAAAAAAGAGAAGTGTCTTTGCTCAAAAGCCTGAATATCTTGTATCTCTTTTTTCTTGTTAGAGGAGCTTGTGCAATTCTTTTTAGCCCTTCTTTTTTTAAAGAAGGAAAGCAAATTAAGTAATTTGTTGTATTCAAAGTTTTAATATATTTGCCTTTAAAAACAGGACATTTTTAAAGATTTCATGTAAAGTGTCTTCCTGTGTTTAGACCATAAATGCCAGGTAGGTTAGTGAATTTTAAAAACAAATAATGATTACTTCCTAAATAAAAATGTATACTTAATGTGGGGAAAAGAGGGAATGGAGGGTCAATTAAAAACACTTCACTTCACAAGCAATGATCTTGAGATACATATATTTTTCTCATTCTTATATTCAGGCAATATCTCAAAATAATATGCTGAACAAGGGGCAGTACTATGAAGCCACTAAACATGTTCTCTATAATAAAGTCTTAAATTGCTACTTGTCTATAGTTATTTCAGTAAACTTTTGTTTATTCAGTACCAAATAATGTTATAATAATCTAATTCAGGTTTTGTAAATTTGCCTTTTATAAACATATTTTCCTGAGATTATGACTTGTTGACTTTATATTGATCTGGCTGGTACAGAAGTTATCCAATTGTCTGTAACTTAAAACATATATCCTGTATGCCTTTGTACTGTAGCAATAGTGATACAATTTTGGCTTGGAAAAGAAAACTTCTTTCTTCAAGTGGTTAAGCTTTCAGAAAACTCTGAAAACTGGTTTTAAAAATTTATCATGCTTGTTATCAGTCAGGAGGTGATTTACTAATTTTATTGTATGTACAATCTATGCAAACTCAATATATATGTAAAATAAATTCAGGCTGTTGAACATTTTGAGCCTTTTTAAAACAATTTTTTCCACCTTTTAAAATTTGTCAGACATTTTTATCATCCTTGTATAATTCAAAATTAGCTTAATTTTAAACTTAGTGTTTGTATAGTCTTCAGTTTGTAAAGTTTCCAAAAAAAAAAAAAAGGCTTACATATATCTTGTTGAGTAATACAAGTAGATCAGTTTGGAATTGCCTATGATGTGGAGGCCTCAGGAATCATACTTTGTATGGAGGGAGAAGTGTGGAACTGGACAGAATAGTGTTGTGCTGATTTTCAGAATATGACTATTTGTGTTCTGTTGGGCTCCTCAGCCTTAGCTTTCCCTTGTTTGGGCTTGGATGCTCTGCTGAGCACTGTTAGCTTTCTTGGCCAGGATCCTCCTTGATTGGCGGTAAAAATATGTGATGGTACTTTCTCAAGCACCATAAAGAGTGCAGTGGATTGCCAAGATCTTCGTAATCGTTCCCCCCACTCCTTTCTTACATGATTTGATCAGCAGTAAAATAGTTAACAATGTTAATATTCAATTAAATTCATTTTAAATGGTCATTATTGGGCATTTGAGTCTTCATCTGTTGAGATTAACTGTGCAATTCAGTGCATCTCTGAGCTATTGTTTTAGTTGAGAGGTGGCCAGCCTGTGGCTCTGGAGCCAAGTGCGTCTCTTCAGAAGTTAATATGCGGCTCCTTCTTTATAGGCACCGACTCCGGGGCTGGAGCTACAGGCGCCAAATTTCCAATGTGCTGAGGGGTGCTCACTGCTCAACTCCTGGCTCTGCCACAGGCCCTGCCCTCACTCCACCCTTTCCCGCCCCCTCCCTTGAGCCTATCGTGCCCTCACTCCTCTCTCTCCCCTCCAGAGACTCCTGCACACCACGAAACAGCTGATCGGGAAATGCGGGGAGGCGCTGATCGGTGGTGCTGCTGGCCAGCGGGAGGCGCTGGGAGGGGAGCTGATGGGGGGCTGCTGACATATTATTGTGGATCTTTGGCAATGTATATTGGTAAATTCTGGCTCCTTCTCAGGCTCCGGTTGGCCACCCCTGTTTTAGTCTCTGCAAATTCAGATAGACATCACTGCATCAGATGCACTCTGTTAATATTTAGAAAATCATTTTCATAACCATAACAGGTAGAGACTTACTTTTTAAAATGAAAGCCCAGATTTTGGGGCACAAAATAGCAACTCAGGAAGGGTAAGGAGGGATACACTATATACCAGCACAATGTGCGCTTTGGGTTGTCCTTTGATAGTTGTGAGTGCTGGTGCTTCCAGTACAGAAGAGTTCTGCATGTCAGCACCAGCAGCACAGCGAAGGAAAGGAGTAAGAAAAGGTAAAGGAGCCACTGCTGAATACAGCTCTCCTTGGTGGAAACAGGAAGGCAGCAATAAATGGGGTTGGTGATAGAATCCTTCTTTCTTAATAGATTGTGGTGCATTTAAAGGAAGCCAGGAAGGAAATCACTTCTGTTCTACTCTTTGGAAATCAAATGTAAAATAATATATAACACCAACTAAAAATAGCAACCACACTATTACAGCCAATTAAAAAAACATACAAATGGATGTGGCTAAGATGGAGGGAGAAAGCAGACCACCTGAATCCCCTGAAAAATGAAGGAATTATTCTGTCTGTTAGTGGTTAATATCTCTGAACCTGGGTGGCTTTCTGAATACCTGACTATTTCTTGTTCTCAAAGCAGTTTGTCCTCCTCTTGAGGATGTCCTTAAGAAGTAGCCTCCTTGGTTTTGTTCAGATGTCTTCTATTCCTCCTGTAGGCTTGGCCCACGGGTAGCTACGTATTACCTTGGTGCTGATGTTGTGTTTGTGACCTTGGTAAGCTGCCAACTACATTCTTTTTGGAATCCAACATTCTTTTCTACTTAGACATTCATTGCTTTTTGTTGTTATTTAAACATAATATATACATGATTGCATATACATTAGATATGAGACATTTAATTAAACAGATATATTTAGAGCTGTGCACATTGGATTTCGCACATTTAAATAAATTAAGTATTTATTTCACAGTGTGATTTGTTTTTTCCACCTTAATTTAAAAAAAAAACCAAGGGAAATTAAATGCAAAAAATAAATTAATGAAATGCTATGTTTGAGAGCTTAAATAGAAGAGCTTGAAGTGGTGGTTCCTATTTGGTAACTTGATCACATTGGTCACATTGCCATATTGCTGAAAGAGTAAAGAATAGTGCAGGCAGAAGTCCAGCAGCAGAGAGGGGGCTGTCCAGTTTATTGTACCGGACTCAGCATGTATGAGTACCTGCCTTGTGAGCAGGTGGCATATGTGTGCATTTAGAGTAAGCAGCTCATGGGACAGAGTATGAGCTTTGGAGACCAGAGTGGCTACATGGTTCAGGACGACACATCCTTTAGGGGAGTATTTATTAAAGGGGATATTCTGTATCCTAGTAAAGAGAAGATAGAAGTTGTTAAAGTGTTACCTCAGTTTCCCTAGAAACCAACCCAGGGTTACCCTTAGATTGGTTTTATTAAATGCTGCTGTTGGATCAAACAGAAAAGGGATGGAGTTTATTCATAGACACACACACATTCATTGCATTCGTACCTCATGCACCCACACACTCACACAGGCAGAAGGTTACTGGAGACAACAGGAGAAGCCCAGGCATAGTAGATCTGGTGTCTGCCTGCGGTCATGGATCTGGGCCAGCGAGCAGGTCAAGAAACGGGGCTTGTGTGCATGCCTTCTTCCTTTTTTTGGAACCGGGTGGCTCCTGTCACATACACTGAGTTTCCCTTCTGTGTCCTTCACTGAGAAGCATTCCCAGACCACGTTCCTTTCATGCATGCCAGGTTCTTCTTTTTTTTACAGCACCCCATGACTGCCTTCTCAGGGCAGATTACATCAGACACACCTGTCTCCGGGCTTTTTTCTCCTTGCAGTTCCTCTCTGCTGAGTCCCACATTCACTCCCTTGTTCACGCTCTATCTGATTGCGTGATGGAATATTACAAAGCTTGGAGGTTTATACAAGTGGTAACTGAAAAGGTTACAAAGCTTGCAAAAGTTACAAAACTTAAAAGCCTATGCTAACAATAACTAAAGTTACAAAGTTTGCCAACAGGTTACAGAACTTAATGATCATACTAGCAACGACTGAAAAGTTACAAATCTTACAATCACATTCTACTGGATTGAGTGGAGGCTTTACATAACATTTCCCGCCCCTTGGTCACCGCAATTTGGGTGACCATCCAAAGGGGGACTGTGTACCTCCGCTCATCCATGTCAGTACTTCGATTGCTGGAGCAAGTCCTGATTTTCATTACACGTAGCATGTCCACAGTAACAAAAATATGTTTCAAAATATTGGCCAGAGGATGTAACAATGAGTGTCAAACAGCCATTCTCATTTACTACGTTTAGATGAAAATCAGAGTATTCGGTGGGGAGGTAAACAATCGGTAAAGAGAGAGTTATAAACTTGATATATCACAGGCTTTTGGATGGAGGTGGCCACCACAGGGATATGTGTGTGATTGACAATTTGGCAGGAGGTGAAGGGGTAGAGAGAGGGAGAGGCCCAGTTAGAGGGTATGTTACACTACGGGATTATTCCGATTTTACAGAAACTGGTTTTTTAAAACAGATTGTATAAAGTCGAGTGCACACGGCCACACTAAGCACATTAATTCGGTGGTGTGCATCCATGTACCGAGGCTAGTGTCGATTTCCGGAGTGTTGCACTGTGGGTAGCTATCCCATAGCTATCCCATAGCTCCCGCAGTCTCCCCCACCCATTGGAATTCTGGGTTGAGATCACAATGCATGATGGAGCAAAAACAGTGTCGCGGGTGATTCTGGGTAAATGTCGTCACTCAATCCTTCCTCTGTGAAAGCAACGGCAGACAATCATTTCGCACCCTTTTTCTCTGGATTGCCCTGGCAGACGCCATAGCATGGTAACCATGGAGCCCGTTTAGCCTTTTTTTCACTGTCACCGTATGTACTGCAGTGCTACACAGCAGCATTCATTTGCCTTTGCAAGGTAGCAGAGACGGTTACCAGACCTATTGCACCGTCTGCTGCTTTGGAAATTGGCAATGACAGTTACCAGTCATACTGTACCATCTGCTGCTGTCATGGGTGCTCCTGGCTGGCCTCGCGGAGGTCGGCCAGGGGCGCATGGACAAAAATGGGACCTTCCCAGGTCATTCCCTTCTTTATGTTTTGTCTAAAAATAGAGTCAGTCCTGCCTAGAATATGGGGCAAGTCTACTAGAGAACCAGAGAGCACAGCCGCTCCAGGTCAGAGCCCCGCATATCCCGCAGAAATGATGAGCTGCATGCCATTCTAGGGGGTGCCCCTGCAACAACCCCACCTGTTGCTTCCCTCCCCCCACACCCCTCCTGGGCTACCATGGCAGTTATCCCCCAAGTTGTGCGATGAAGTAATAAAGAATGCAGGAATAAGAAACACTGACTTTTTAGTGAGATAAAATGCTCCTCCAGCTGCTATGATATTCCAGGCAGGACATCTCCATTACTCATTAAAAGGTTGGGGGGGGAAGAAGAGCACAGCCTCCCACTGCTATGATAGTCCAGAATCTCCATTAGACATGAAATGCGGGGGAGGGAGAGGAGCTCAGCCTCCAGCTGCTATGATGAGGATGGTTACCAGCCCTATTGCACCATCTGCCAGGACTGAATCTCCAGGACACAAAGCTTAAAGAAGAGAATGACCAGGAGTCATTCCCATTTTTGCCCAGGTGCCCCCGACCGACCTCTCCGAGGCCAGCCAGGAGCACTCACAGGATGATGACGAGGACGGCTATCAGTCATATTGTACCGTACCGTCTGCCACCGGGAAGGGGAGGGGAGAGGATGCTGCTGTTTAGTGCTGCAGCACCTCGTCCACCAGCAGCATCCAGTAGACATACGGTGACATTGAAAAGAGGCGAGAGAGGATTTTTTCCCTTTTCTTTGTGGGGGGGAGAGGGGGTAAATTGACGACATATTCCCTGAACACTGGCAACAATGTTTTTGACCCTTCAGGCATTGGGAGCTCAGCCAAGAATGCAAATGCTTTTTGGAGACTGCAGGAACTGTGGGATAACTCGAGTCCTCAGTCCCCCCGCCCTCCCTCCATGAGCGTCCATTTGATTCTTTGGCTTTCCATTACGCTTGTCACACAGCACTGTGTTGAGTCCCTGCTGTGGCCTCTGTCTATCATAGCCTGGAGATTTTTTCAAATGCTTTGGCATTTCGTCTTCTGGACCGGAGCTCTGATAGAACAGATTTGTCTCCCCATATAGTGATCAGATTCAGTATCTCCCGTATGGTCCATGCTGGAGCTCTTTTTGGATTTGGGACTGCATGGCCACCCGTGCTGATCAGCGCTCCATGCTGGGCAAACAGGAAATTAAATTCAAAAGTTCGCAGGGCTTTTCCTGTCTACCTGGCCAGTGAATCTGAGTTCAGATCGCTTTCCAGAGCGGTCACAATGGTGCACTGTGGGATACCGGCCGGAGGCCAATACCGCCGAATTGCGGCCACACTAACCCTAATCCAACATGGCAATACCGATTTCAGTGCTACTCCCCTCGTTGGGGAGGAGTACAGAAATCGGTTTTAAGAGCCCTTTATATCGATATAAAGGGCTTCATTGTGTGGACGGGTGCAGGGTTAAATCGGTTTAACACTGCTAAATTCAGTATAAACGCGTACTGTAGGCCAGGCCAGAGTTAAAAAAGGGCTGCGAGTATGGTTTCTTGCTGTTCCCTGCCTAATGCGGTATCTTCCCTTTTCACAAACCCTGTACGCAATAATGCTAGCAATGAGACAAGCGCTAAAAGACAAACATAAAACATGAAACACAAGACAACATAGAAGTTTGTTGCGACGATGGACCATGGTATGTTTCAATTGTCCTTCAGCTGGTTCCAGCTCTTTATGGTGCTCTGAAAAACAGAAGCTGCGAAAAAAAAGACGTAAACATTGTAAATCATAGGCTATCATAGAGAGGAACATGGAGTTGGGGTTGTTCCCCCTACATGCTTCAGCTGTCCCCAATGGACCCACTTTCCATGGAGGCCTCAATCAATTTGCGACACTGTATCACTTCCCTTATTACAAATGGTCATCGTCCATTCCCATTATCAGGATATTATCCACATATGAGCCCACCTACCCCTTATCCCCTTGAGGGAGATGCTCTAACATTTGGGTCATTACTTTATGTGCAATAGCAGGGATGCTATGAAATCCCTGGGGTACACGGGTAAAGCAATACTGTACCCCGTCCACATGGAATGCAAATCGTTCCTGCGATCCTTCCTTGAGCAGGATATCAAAGAAACAGTTAGACAAATCCAATACAGAAAATCTTTTAGCTTCCCTTGGTATGTCTTGCAACACCTGGGTCATGTCCGCGACTATTGGCACCCACTGGGGGGTCATCGCATTGACTCTCCGATAGTCGACAGTCAGTCTCCATGAGACACCATCAGCTTTCCTCACAGGCCATATGAGGGAGTTAAAGGGGGAAGTCATTCTTTCCACTACTCCCTGCCCTTCCAGCTCACTAACTATCTCCGCCATAGACCAGCATGCTGCAGTGGGGATAGGATATTGTTTCTGTGAAGGGGCCGCTGGTCCTTCTATTTTCACTGGTTCCCCAGTCCATTTACTGCAATCCAGCTTGTGGACCACACATGCCTGGGGAAAAGGCTTCTCCATTCCTCCTTCCTCCCAACATACTACGCGTCAGCAATCCGGTATCTCCCTTCCTTATTTCAGGAGTCCAGTCTTTCTTTGGGGTCCTCCATAAAACTTTGTTAGCACAATCAAGCACTATTCCTCCCTCCTGCAAGCAATCTATGCCCAAAATTGGTTCTGTAGTTGTGGAGCTATAAATCCAGGGCCATGGTTCAGGACAACACATCCTTTAGGGGAGTATTTATTTAAGGGGATATTGTTTATCCTAGTAAAGAGAAGACGATAGAAGTTGATAAAGTACAGGTAGGAACTGAAGAGAAACAGTCAAATGAAAAAGAGTCTCATTCAGTTACATCAGATGATGGATAAAAACGTAAGATGGGTGAACTTGAGTGCCTGGTATTAAATGAGAATATTGATGTAATAGACATCACAGAAACTTGGTAGAATGATGATAATCACTGGTACATGGTAATACTAGGGTACAAAATATATAGAAATGACAGAATAGGTTGTATTGGTGGGGGAGTGGCACTGTATGTGAAAGAGAGCATGAAGCCAAATACAGTAAACATCGAAAATGAATCAAAGAGTACCATAGAATCTCTGGATAGAAATTCCATGCTTGAATAGTAAGAAGATAGCAATAGGAATATACTACCGGCCACCTCACAAGGATGGCGACAATGATTGTAAAATGCTCAGGGAAATTAGAGAAGCTACAAAAACAAAAAACAGTAATAATGGGGGATTTTGACTATCCCCATATTGACTGGGTACATGTCACCTCAGGACGGGATGCAGACATATCATTTCTAGACCCTCTCAGTGACTGCTTCTTGGAGCAGGGAGTCCTGGAACCCACAAGGGGAGAGGCAATTCTTGATTTAGTCGTAAGTGGTGCACAGGATGTGGTCCAAGAGGTGAGTATAGCTGAACTGCTTGGTAATAACAACCATAATGTAATTAAATTTAACATCCTTGCAGGGGAGCAAATACCAAAGAAACCCAGCACAGCAGCATTTAACTTCAAAAAAGGGAACTTCACAAAAATGAGGAGGCTAGTTAAAGGAAATTAAAAGGAACAGTAACACGAGTGTAATGCCAGCAAGCTGCATGGAAATTTTCTAAAAACACCATAATAGAGAGTCAAATTAAATGTATACCCCTAAATTAAAAAAGAGGACCAAAAATGCCACTGACAAAAACACATCCTTTAAAAACCGGAAGTCAAATCCTATAGAGGAAAATAGAAAGGAATATAAACCCTGGCAAGTGAAGTGTAAAAGTAAAATTAGGAAGGCCAAAAAAGAATTTGAAGAACAACTAGCAGACAAGACAAAATCTTAAAAGCAATTTTCTTTTGAGTACATCAGAAGCAGGAAGCCTGCCAAATTATCTGTGGAGCCACTGGATGCTCTGGGTGCTAAAGGACCACTTAAGGAAGACCAACCCATTGCAGTGAAGCAAAATGAATTCTTTTTATTGGTCTTCATTGCAGGGAATTCAAGGGAGTTTCCCACACCTGAGACTTCTTTTTAGGTGACAGATCTGAGGAACTGTCCCAAATTGAGGTGTCAGTAGAGGAGATGTTGGAACAAATGGATAAATTAAAGAGTAATAAGTCATTAGGACCAGACGGAATTTACCCAAGAGTCTTGAAGGAACTCAAATATGAAATTGCAGAACTACAAACAGTGGTATGTAACCTATCTTTTAAATGAACCTCTGTACCAGACGCTGGCAGATAATTAATGTAACACCTATTTTAAAAATGGCTTTAGAGGCAATCCTGGCAGTTCCAGACCAGTCAGCCTAGCTTCACTACCAGGCAAATTGTTTGAAACTGTAGAACAGAATTATCAGACACAGATGAATATAATATGTTGGGGAAGAGTTAACATGGGGTTTGTAAAGGGAAATCATCCTCACCAATCTATTAGAATTTTGAGGGTGTCAACAAACGTGGACAAGAGTGATTGAATGGACATGCTGTACTTGAACTTTCAGAAAGCCTATGACAGGTCCTTCACCAAAGGCTCTAAAACAAAGTAAGCAGTCATGGGATAAGAGGGAAGGTCCTCTCATGGATCAGTAATTGGTTAAAAGATAAGAAACAAAGGGGATGAATAAATGGTCAGTTTTCACAAAGGAGACAGGTAAATAGTAGGGTCCCCCAAGGATCTCTACTGGGACTAATGCTGTTCAACATCTGGAAAAAGGGATAAAGAATGAGGTGGCAATCTTTGCACATGATACAAAATTACTCAAGATAGTAAATTCCAAAGCTGACTGCAAAGAGTTACAAAGGGATCTAACTAAACTGGGTGTCTGGGCAACAGAATGGTGGATGAAATTCAGTGTTGATAAATGCAAAGTGATGGGCATTGAAAAATATTTTCCCAACTGTACATACAAAATGATGGGGTCTAAATTAGCTGTTACCACTGAAGAAAGAGGTCTTGGAGTAATTGTGGATAGTTCTCTGAAAACATCTGCTCAAGGTGCAATGGCAGTCTAAAAGCTAACAGTGTTAGGAACCATTAGGAAATGGATAGATAATTGGACAGAAAATATCATAATCTACTCTATAAATCCATGATATGCCCACACCTTGAATACTGAGTGGAGTTCTGGTCACCTCATCTAAAAAAAGAGACATTAAAATTGGAAAAAAAGTACAGAGAAAGACAACAAAAATGATTAGAGGTATGCAGCAGCTTTCATATGAGGAGAGATTAAAAAGACTGGGATTTTAGAGCAGATACAACTGATGGGGGAGAGATGTGGCAGAGGTCTGTAAAATCATGAATGGTATGGGGAAAGTGAATAAGGAAGTGTTGTTATTTCCCTCTTCACATAATACAAGAACCAAGAGTCACCCAATGAAAATAACAGGCATCAGGTTTAAAACTATTGTAAGGAAGTACCTCTTCACCCAATGCACAGTCAACCAATGAAACTCATTGTCAGGAGATGTTGTGAAGGCCAAAAGTATAAATGGTTTAAAAAAAGAATTAGATAAGTTAATGGAGGATAGGTCCATTAATGGCTATTTTCCAAGATGATAGGGATGCAACCCCATGATCTGGGTGTCCCTAACCCTCTGACTACCAGAACCTAGGATAGATGAGAAGGGATGGGTCATTTGATAAATTGCCCCACTCTGTTCATTCCCTCTGAAGCCTCTGGCACCGACCACTGTTGGAAGACAGGGATATTGGGCTAGATGGACCATTGGTCTGACCTAATATAGACATTCTTATGTTCTTATATTATAGGGTATTTTATACCTAGGTAGATTACAATGTTGGGGGAGGTGGGGAACCTATCTGTATAGCTCCATCCGCTGTCATATGAAATACTGTAATTGTGGACTGGAATAACTAGTACATTTGTTATAGGAAACTTATCTCTGAATTTCCTGACTCTTGTGCATTTATGATTGTTTTACCATAATGCTAAGAATACATAGTCCTTGTATAGTGCTTTCCATCTTTAAGACTCTGTATAAACAGTGGCTAATCTTTGTAACAGCTGTGAGGAAGTTTATGAAGTTTTAGGAGTGTATTTTTATGTATTGGCTATCTGGTTTGCACTGAGTGTGAATTTTTGAATATCAAAACCATTTTTTTTTGTTTTTCATTGCTCTTGTCACACTCTGAATAAAGCTTAAAATATAACATTATATTAAAAGCATTTTGACCAATAACATTGAATACTTTAATTAAAAATAAACTTGGGCCTTGTCTACACTACAGGACTATTTCGAATCTACTTAAGTCGAATTTGTGGATTCGACCTTATGAAGTCGAATTTGTGTATCCATACTAAATACACAAATTCGAACTTCTGAGTCCACATTCACGGGGCCAGCGTCGACTTTGGAAGCGGTGCACTGTGGGAAGCTATCCCACAGTTCCCGCACTCCCCGCTGCCCATTGGAATTCTGGGATTTCCCCCCAATGCATGCTGGGGGGAAAAATGTGTCGAGGGTGGTTTTGGGTTAGTGTCGTCATTGAACCGTCAATCACGCCCTCCCTCTCTTCCTTGAAAGCGCCGGCGGGAAATCTGTTCGCGCCCTTGTCTGGTCGGTTACAGCGCGGACGCCACAGCACTGCGAGCATGGAGCCCGCTGCGATCATCGCTGCACTTATGGCCGTTGTCAACTCCTCGCACCTTATCGTCCACCTCTTCCACAGTCAGCTGCTGAGAAACCGGGCGAGGAGGCTCCGGCAGCGCGGTGAGGAGAGTGGCACAGACCTCTCAGAAACCAGGGTACGCCGGGCAGTGGAGATCATGGTGGCAATGGGTCACGTTCATGGTGTGGAACGGCGATTCTGGGCCCGGGAAACAAGCACAGACTGGTGGGACCGCATAGTGCTGCAGGTCTGGGATGACACAGAGTGGCTGCGAAACTTCAGGATGCGTGGGGCACTTTCCTTGAACTGTGTGACTTGCTGTCCCCTGCCCTGAAGCGCCAGGACACAAGGATGCGAGCAGCCCTGAGTGTGCAGAAGCGAGTGGCCATAGCCCTCTGGAAACTTGCCACGCCAGACAGCTCCCGGTCAGTAGCGAACCACTTTGGCGTGGGCAAATCTACCGTGGGGATTGCTGTCATTCAAGTAGCTCACGCAATCGTTGAGCAACTGCTCTCAAAGGTAGTGACTCTCGGAAATGTCCAGGTCATCATAGATGGCCGCGCGATGGGATTCCCAAACTGCGGTGGGGCTATAGATGGGACTCACATCCCTATCCTGGCACCAGCCCACCAGGCCAGCGAGTACATTAACCGAAAGGGCTACTTTTCAATGGTGCTGCAAGCTGTGGTGGACCATAGGGGACGTTTTACCAACATCAACGTCGGGTGGGTGGGCAAGGTTCATGACGCGCGTGTGTTCAGGAACTCTGGTCTGTTTAGACGTCTCCAGGCAGGTACTTTCTTCCCGGACCACAAAATAACGGTTGGGGATGTGCAGATGCCTACAGTGATCCTCGGGGACCCGGCCTACCCGCTAATGCCCTGGCTCATGAAGCCCTATACAGGCGCCTTGGACAGTGAGAAGGAACTCTTCAACTACCGGCTGAGCAAGTGCAGAATGGTGGTGGAGTGTGCTTTCGGACGTCTCAAGGGGAGATGGCGGAGCTTACTGACTCGCTCGGACATCAGCGAAATGAATATCCCGTAGTTATTGCTGCTTGCTGTGTGCTCCACAATCTCTGTGAGAGCAAGGGCGAGACCTTTTTGGCCGCTTGGGAGGTTGAGGCAAATCGCCTGGCTGCTGTTTACGATCAGCCAGACACCCGTGCCGAGAGAATATCCCAGCGGGAAGCGCTGTGCATCAGGGAGGCTTTGAAAGCGAGTTTCCTCGCAGAGCAGGGTAACCTGTGACTGTCCACTTGATTTTAAGAGAGCCTGATCACAAACCAAGTTTCCCCCACTTCCAAAGGACGTTTTAAAACTAAGGACATGTTTCAGTAATTAATAATAAATCTTTCGTTGACTTTGCATTTCTGTTTCTTGGTTGAAACATGGAAGCATTCTGTGCTGGGTAAGGTGTGCACTGATGTACAGACCACTTGTCCAAAAGAGGACGGACAGCCTCCTGCTCCTACATAGGTCTGTGGGGTGGGGGACGGTTTACGGTGGTTGTGCATGTAGGGGGAGGGTTGCAGGAATGGGTGGGTTTGCAGGAAGGGGCGAGGGGTGCCGTCTTTGGATAGGGGTTAACATGACGGCTGTGGGTTTGGGCGTTGGAAGGGGTGAGGGGTGTGGGGGAAGGGTGAGTATCTGCCCCTGGATGAGGGCTCTTTTTGGGGCTCAGGGCACCGGGGAGGATCATGGCTACGGTCGAAGTGCATGCGAAGGGAAGCCTGCCTTTACATTCGGGGATGGCAGGCACCAGGACCCTGGACAAGCATACACATCAAGGAAAGACCCGGGGCAGCATACACCACACAGACTGTCCCTGGTGCCTAGTGACTGCAGTCTGTGTGTGCCCTGCAGTTGACCCTGCACCCAAGTCTGTACCATGGCACTGTGGGCTATGCACTGCAATTACAATTCCCCCCCCCACACACACACCCACAGAAAGTCTTCTGACATGAGAAACGTGACGGAAACAGTGAGTAACACCAAACCGCTTTTAATAATGTAGTACACAGTGGGGGGTTTAAACTTGGAGTTGGGACTGGTTGATGCTGTAAGGAAAGAGCTTGTACAAATTTACAGCGAGAGTTGTCTCGAACATTATCGGTCTGCTGCGGTGCAGGGACAGTTCTCACGGCCCCTACCTCCCCTCCTTCTTGTAACTTTGGGTGAGGGGGGGACAGGACTTCTTGGCGTTGGAGGGCGGTTGCAGATGCACTGCAGGGGGGCTCTCTCTTCCTGCCTGCGGTCTTGCAGAACATCTACAAGGCGCCGGAGCGTGTCCGTTTGCTCCCTCATTAGACCAAGCAGCGTTTGAGTCACCTGCTGGTCTTCCTGCCGCCACCTATCCTCCCGTTCCATGTGTGTGCGATGCTGCTGACACAGGGTCTCCCTCCACTGTCTCTGCTCTGCCGCCTCCACTCTGGAGCAGGCCATCAGTTCCTGGAACATGTCGTCCCTAGTCTTTTTCTTTCGGCGTCTAATCTGAGCCGGCGTCTAATCTGAGCCAGCCTCTGCGAGGGGGATGCCGGGGCAGTCCGGGAAGGAGCCGAAGCTGTGTGATGCGAAAAAGTAGGTGATTTCCTTGAACACATACATGTTTGCCAACAGTAAACACAGTCTAGTCAGTTTCAGTTAACAAGACCAAAGAGGGAACCAAGTCTCAGGAGATCTCAGAACTAGTCCGAGATTTCGGAATACGCTCTAATTGGCGGCGCCATTGCACTGGATAGCGCACAAGCGAGGAGAGACAGCTGCATCCCTCTTGCACAAAGTCCTGGTAAGCCTTACAGTACATACTGCTTATCAGTTAGTGGTTAGCTGTGCTCTCCTGCTAAAGGCAATGTGCAAAGCAGAAAGGATGAGCCTTTTGCAGCCCCTCCCGCCAGTGCACGGGAAAGATCACTGTATGCTTTTCCTCTGTGGCCTCCAACACGTGGCTGTTAAGCGAGGGTCATTCTTATGCAAAGGAAAAGTCTGTTAAGCGAGGGTCATTCTTATGCAAAGGAAAAGTCTGTTAAGCGAGGGTCATTCTTATGCAAAGTAAAAGTCTGTTAAGCGAGGGTCATTCTTATGCAAAGTAAAAGTCTACCATTCACAATAGTAACAGTACACTAATTCCCCTAATTAGATGCAGCACTTCCAGAACGACATTACCCTGAGGCGTGTCACTCGGACTCAGAGAGAGCGGATGCTAACAGAAGCCCTGCACAGACCAGGACCATACGCTGCCATGCTTGTCGAGGCGATGCTTCCCCTTTACCTTAGGATGGCCTGGCGCGGAAGAGTGTGCTTCCACGGAGCACCCAATAAGGCACCTTTCCCAAAGAACCTCCTGCTGAGGCTTTTCCAGCTGCTCTCTGAGAGCTTTTTTGAACTGTCCCCAGAGGATTATTGCTTGATTCCTATATGTGTAGACCTACTTTTTGTATAGTTTGATATTTAAAAATGTTTATATAGAATTTCTATTTTTTATATACCTGTTTCTTAAAAAAATAAATGTTTCCCTGTTTGTAGCACTTACCGCCTGATCCTTCCCCTGATTCCGAGTCTGGGTTAACGGGCGGAGACGGTTGGTAGGGGATCTCTGTGAGGGTGATGAAGAGATCCTGGCTGTCAGGGAAAGCGGGAGTGGGTTCGCTGTCGCCTGCGCTGTCCTCAAAAGACCCTTCCTCATCTTCCCCATCGGCGAACATCGAGGAGGAACTGTCCCGGTACATTATTCCGTACTCGGAGTCCACCGTCACTGGTGGGGCAGTGGTGGCAGACCCACCTAGAATGGCATGCAGTGCCTCGTAGAAGCGGCATGTCTGGGGCTGGGCTCCGGAGCGTCCGTTTGCCGCTCTGACTTTTTGATACCCTTGTCTTGGGTCCTTCACTTTCACACGGCACTGCATCGCATCCCGGCTGTATCCTTTCTCTTTCATGGCTTTCGAGACCTTCTCGAAGGTCTTCGCGTTCCGCTTGCTGGAGCGCAGCTCCGAGAGCACAGACTCCTCGCCCCACACAGCGATCAGATCCATGACTTCCCTGTCAGTCCATGCTGGGGACCTCTTTCTATTCTGGGATTGCCCGGACTCCTCTGCTGGAGAGCTCTGCATCGTTGCAGGTGCTGCGGAGCTCGCCCCGATGTGCAACCAGACCGTCAGATTCAAACCGCCCAGACAGGAAAATGAATTCAAATTTTCGCGGGTCATTTCCTGTGTGGCTGGCCAGAGAATCCAAGCTCGGACTGCTGTCCAGAGCGTCAACAGAGTGGTGCAGTGTGGGATAGCTCCCGGAGCTACTAAGTTCGATTAGCATCCACACCAAGCCTAATTCGAGCTAGCCATGTTGAATTTAGCGTTACTCCACCTGCCGGGGTGGAGTACCAAATTCGAACTAAAGAGCCCTCTAGTTCGAATTAAATGGCTTCCTGGTGTGGACGGTTGAGCGGTTAGTTTGAATTAACGCTGATAAATTCGAATTAAAGTCCTAGTGTAGACCAGGCCTTGGAAATTATCAAGACATCTGGGGCAGGGAGGCTAGACTAGCAATGTCTTAATATTAATCATCACTTTTTGTCATGCATTTCATAATATCATACTGCATAACATCAAAACCATGCCAGGTACCATTTAGATAAACTGTTCTTGTCTCACTTTGGTATGCTTTTGGAAGAGAGCAACTGCAACTCATTTTGTCCTTGACTTTATATTCAAGCTGTTTTCTGATTCTGACTTACCAGAGATCAGTTTAAGTTTTTCTGAGGGAAAACAGAACAATAAATGTTCTTAGTAAGTTTTTAAAACTCATAGCTTCTAAGGCCAGAAGGGATCATTGTGATCATCTAATCTGACGTTCCGTATAACCATAGGATTTCCCTGAATTAATTCCTCTTTGAATTAAAGCATATCATTTAGAAAAACATCCAGTGTTGATTTAAAATTGCCAATGTTGGAGAATCCACCACAACCCTTGGTTAATTGTTCCAGTGATTGATTGTCCGCACTATTAAAAATTTACACTTTATTTCCAGTTTGAATTTGTATAGCTTCAGTTTTCAGCTACTGGATCTTGTTATACTTTGTCAGCTAGGCTGAAGAGCCTGTTATCAAACATTTGTTCCCTGTGTAGGTACTTGTAGACTGTGATCGTCACCCCATAACCTTCTCTTTGTTAAACTAAATAGATTGAGGACATTGAGTCTCTCACTATAAGGCATGCTTTCCAATCCTTTACTTGTTCTTGTGTCTCTTCTCTGAACCCTTTCCAGTTTATCCATCCTTCTTGAATTGTAGACATCAGAATTGGACACAATATTTCAGCAGTTGAATGCTCTCCAATTTATACATGTGTGATGGGTTCTCCCTAGGGTGCCACCTGGAACTGGGCTACCACTGAGCCCCCTTGACCCACCGGCCTGGGCTCCCTTTTACATTGTACTGCTGTGATAAGCTGCAAAGCTCTCTCCAGCCTGGACTTTCACCAGCATACATACAGGTAGGGACACACCCAGCTGTAGTTACATGCAGGATCTTGGACCAATCCCTGCATGGGAAGGCTACAGCTAGGGTAACTACCAGCTCCTCAGGCAACCACCCCCTCTGGAGTATATACCCTAAATTATACTGTCTTGTGCTGCACACGTAAGCTCATAAAACTGCGTAAGCTCATAAAACTTGCGCCTCCACCTCAATGGGGAGAGGAATATGCAACAGCCTTTTGCCCTTGAGTTATGATTCCCAAACACTGGTTTAGATAAAGCAAAAATAAGTTTATTAACTATAAAAGATGGATTTTAAGTGATTATAAGTGATAGCAAACAGATCAAAGCAGATTGCCTAGCAAATAAACAAAAAATGCAAACTAAACTTAATATAGTAAATAGATTGGATCTGAATAGCAGTTTATCACCCGAACAGATGATACAAGCAGGCTGTAGATTCTTAAGGGGCAAACTAAACTTGCTTACAGCTTGGAATCCCCAAGTGTTCCATTCACAGGCTAAAAATCCATTTAGCCTGGGTCTAGCACTTCTCCCAGTTCAGTCTTTGTTCCTCACGTGTTTCCAGGAGTCTTCTTGGGTGGAGAGCGAAGAACCCCAGATGATGCCATTCCTTGCCTTATATAGCTTTTACATATGGCATGAACCCTTTGTTTCAAAGCTTGGTTCCCAGACCGGTCTGTGGAAAAACACTGACATTCCAAGATGGTGTCTAGAGCAGAGGTTCTCAAAGTGTCATCCGTGGACCACCTGTGGTCCGCAAGCTCCATTCAGGTGGTCTGTGGATAGTTCCCTCTAAGGTGCGCACCTAGGCGGCTGCACACAAGAGAATGAAAGGCCACCCACCTAATTAGTGGAGCTGTGCAGGTATGGCTCCACTAATTAGATGCCTGGACCCAGGAGAAGATGCACATGTAAGGTGAGGTGGTGGCCTTGGGTGGAATAGGGAGTAGCTGGGTGGGGGCTGTGGTGTGAGAAGAGGGGGTAGGGGAATTTGGGATGTGCAGGGCTGTGGTGAATAGAGAAAGAGTTGACTTTCCCCAGCTCCAGGGCTGCGGCTGCCAGGGAGAGATGGCTGTCCTTCTCAGCCTCAGCTCTGTGGCTGCTCTGGCAGGGGAGAGACCCCACTCCTTCCCAGCCCCAGGTCAGGGGCTGCCATGGCGAGGGAGAGAGGGCACATCCATCGCATTAGAAAGGTAAGACTACTGATATTAAAATATGAGTTGTGTGCTTTTATTTGTAGAACAAAAAAAATGAATTATTATAAAGGTTTTTTTTATATATAGAATGCTTTTATCCAAAGCGCTTTACAATGGTTAGCTAACGGTACAAACAGCATTGTAATGAAAGACCATTACGTGGTCCGCCGAGACCCTCAGCAATTTTCAAGTGGTCCATGGGATAAAAAGTTGGAGTACCACTGGTCTTGAGACATGTGGTCACATAATATGTCTTTATAGAGTCACAGCAGCCATCACTCACAGGCTGTTTGGAGCATTCACAGGAAGGCTCCCCACGTGGGAGATAAGCTTCTCCTAAGGTCTATTGTTTTTTCCTAATGGGCCATTGCACTGAATAGGCCCTTCCCCACCCATTGTCTAGACTGAAAAGATCTTGGCTAGCGGGCATTACCCAAGTGTAACTACATTTGAAATACAGATACATAGTCAATATTCATAACTTCAGTTACAAAAATGATACATGCATGCAATTAGGATAATCATATTCAGCAAATGATAACCTTTTCAGTGACACCTCACATGACCCGTCGTGCATAAAATGCATAATTATGCCATAATCATATAATATAACTTATGTGTATGAGGTGCAGTGTCACAACATCCCCAGGACTGCATTAGTTCTTTTAGCCACAGTGGTGTGGCATTGGGAGTCCATGTTCTGCTGAATAGTCACAATGACCCTCAAGTCTTTTTCAGAGTAATTTCTTTCCAGGATAGAGACCCCATCCTGCAAGTTGGCCTGTCTTCTTGCATTTTATTGTTCTAATTTTTAATCAAATTGCCTTGCGGTAACAAATAAATTGTATTAAATTTTGGTAAAGTATATTATATTAAAATGATTACTTTTACCCATCAAAAAAGATACCAAGTTACATAGGATCTATTTTACGTAACCCTATGTTTATTGGCATTACTTATTTTATACTCCTTTAAATTGTTATTAATCGAGTCCCTGGTCATCTGTTCCATTATTTTGCCAAGGATCAATATCAATCTGACAGGCCTATAATTACTTGGTCATTCTATAAATATTGGCACAACATTGGAAGAAAGTGAATTTTCTGGAACTTTCCCAGTGTTCTGAGAAGTTTTGTAAATTAATATATATGGTTTAGAGAACTCCTTTGCCAGCTCTTTTGAAATTCTTGGGTGCAAGTGGTCTGGACCTGTTGTTTTTTTTAAATGTCTAACTTTACTAGCTGCTGTTTTAACATCCTCCTGAGTTACTAATGGAATGGAAAGAGTGTTGCCATTATCATAATAATAGGAGATATACCTATCTCCTAGAACTGGAAGGGACCTTGAAAGGTCATTGAGTCCAGCCCCCTGCCTTCACTAGCAAGACCAAGCACTGATTTTTGCCCCTGATCCCTAAGTGGCCCCCTCAGGGATTGAACTCATAACCCTGGTTTTAGCAGGCCCATGCTCAAACCACTGAGCTATCCTTCTCCCCTGTATGATATGGCTACTTTATGTTTTATTTTCTCAAATATAGAACAGGAATAATTATTGAGCTCTTTTTCTGCTTTATTATTGGAATTCTTTTTGTTCCCAATATACGTATAAAACCTCTTTGTTACTTTTCTTAACTCTGCTGACCTTAGATTTCTCCTTGTGTCCCTTTACTTCCTTTATCAACTTTCTACAATGCCAAGCTTTTGATTTATATTCATTACTATCACCTCCCTCTTTCTTTCATTTGTTATACATATTTTTTATTTTTATAGTGACTTTTACTTCCCTTCTAAATTCAGGTTGTTTATTTAACCAGAGCTCCTTCTTGTGAGGTTGTGGGATTGTGGCTTTTTGAGCATCTGGTAAAATGTTCTTAAACAATTCCCAATTATCATTCACGTTTTTCTGAATTCTTTCTACCTGATTTGGCTCATGATTGTTTACAGCTCTATCAAGTTGGCCTTTTTAAAGCACCATTTACTGGTTTGGACTTTATTCTGTTTGCATGTAACAAGTGTGTTTAAGTCATGATCATCTATTCCTAAGGTACCCCTAATTTTTAGTTCTGTAATTAATTCCTCTTTATCTGTCAAGATGAGGTCCAATATAGAATTCCCCCATGTTGGATGCAGCACTTTTTGAGTTAGGAAATTGTCATCTATAACATTTAGAAATTCTGATGACTGGCAGCATGAGACTCCAGCATATGTCACTCAGATTGAAGTCCCCCATGATAACGCAGCTTTTTTCTTACACATAATAGATAGGTGCTTAAGGAGCTGGTCATCTTTTTCTCTAGTGTGATTTGATGGTCTGTAGAAGACACCAACTTGCCCCCCAACTTGTGCTTTATCTGTTAGGACATTGATCCATAAGCATTCAAGATCATTTGCTTCTAAGTTGTCAGTGACTCAGTAACAGGTAATGCTATTTTTGACATAGAATGGCATTCCCCCTCCCCTTTTGCTCACTTGAGCCTTCCTCAACGGGTTATGTCCATTGATTTTTTTTAACATTCCAATGATGTGAATCATCCCACTAGGTTTCAGTAAAACCAATTAGGCTGAACTGATGCTCATAAATAAGCAATTCCAATTCCTGTTTGTTATCCATGTCAAGTTGTCTTAATTTTATTGGCAAATTATGGAAACAGATAAATATTACAAAATAGAAATAAAGCAGAAATGATACTGCGCTGAGATCTGGTATTGTGATCTCAGGTGTATCTCTAATAGTTCCTTCTAGCTTCTGGACTTCAGACACCTAACCAGACAAGACTCCGTCATCATGGGAAAAAATCTGTAGGGTGATGGCTGGATAGAAGGCGAAACTTGGATTGTTTCCCCTGCAGGATCTGGACAGAAAATGTCTAACCTCAAAATCTAGTGGCAGGCTGTGGAGCCCGAGTGAGTGAGTGATGTCACCATGTAGGAGTCTTAATTTCTCATAAAACTGCATGCAAATGCTCTTGAGCGCAGAGGAATCTAACTGGCCTTTCCCAAATGTCTTTCCCCCTCTTTTACAGAATCGACCCGTACTGGGCATAGTGGATAATGTTTTTGGTAGTGGCCTAACTCATTTTCCAAGGGGATAACAGAAATCCCTCTCTTAAGAAATGTGTACTCTTTTTTCCTCTAGGCAGAAAGAAACCTGTGCTTTGTTCCCAGAGTAAAGTATCAGGAGATGGACTGAGTGCGTAGTCAAGCTGGGAGATGGTGGCAGCATCTGAGATCAGTGTGACACAGTGTAAGTGTCTTGAAAAAAGGCTTTTCCAAGGATCTAGAACTTTTCACTCTTAAACTGAAAGCTGAGAGCAGATTTTTTAATTTAAGCTTTACCTAAAACAAGCTAGCAAGAATGAATTATGAACAGATCATGAAAGATCAACTTCTGACCGTGTTTGCCTGGTGAGGTTCGTCTGCTGGTATTCAGAAAAAATCAGAGTTGGCGGCCACACAACACCCACCTGACTTGAGGCAGAATGAGGCATCTGCTCCAATCAGGACCAGAAGAGGTTCCTTTTTCTCCCATTAAGCATGCATGTGATCAAAGAGATGTTGCCACAGACATTCCATAAATGCAGTGGTGAAGACGAGATGTGGAGTGGGGAAGTACAGTTTCAGAAAGAATAACTATTGCTTCTAAGGCCTGGTCTACACTAGGACTTTAATTCGAATTTAGCAGCGTTAATTCGAATTAACCGTGCACCCGTCCACACCAGGAAGCCATTTAATTCGACCTAGAGGGCTCTTTAGTTCGAATTCGGTACTCCACCCCGACGAGGGGAGTAGCGCTAAATTCGACATGGCTATGTCGAATTAGGCTAGGTGTGGATGCAAATCGAACTTAGTAGCTCCAGGAGCTATCCCACAGTGCACCACTGTGTTGACGCTCTGGACAGCAGTCCGAGCTCAGATGTTCTGATCAGCCATACAGGAAAAGCCCCGGGAAAATTTGAATTCCTTTTCCTGTCTGGCCAGTTCGACACTCATTTCCTGTGTGGACGTCGTGGCGAGCTCAGCAGCACTGGCAACGATGCAGAGCTCTCCAGCAGAGGAGTCCAGGGAATCTCAGAGTAGAAAGAGGGCCCCAGCATGGACTGACCGGGAAGTCTTGGATCTGATCGCTGTGTGGGGCGATGAGTCTGTGCTTTCGGAGCTGCGCTCCAAAAAACGGAATGCAAAGACCTACGAGAAGGTCTCCAAAGCCATGGCACTCAGAGGATACAGCCGGGATGCAACTCAGTGCCGCGTGAAAATCAAGGACCTGAGACAAGGCTACCAAAAAATCAAAGCGGCAAACGGACGCTCCGGATCCCAGCCCCAGACATGCCGCTTCTATGAGGCACTGCATGCCATTCTCGGTGGGTCTGCCACCACTGCCCCACCAGTGACCGTGGACTCTGAGGATGGGATAGTGTCGACGGGCAGTTTCTCGGCGATGTTCGCCGATGGGGAAGATGAGGAAGGGTTTGTGGAGGACGAGGCAGGCGACAGCGCTTACAATACTGCTTTTCCCGACAGCCAGGATCTCTTCATCACCCTCACAGAGATCCCCTACCAACCCTCCCCGGCCGTTAACCCGGACTCCGAATCAGGGGAAGGATCAGTCGGTAAGTTCTATAAACATGTAAACATTTATTTTTTAAAAAACAGGAATAAAAACTATATGAAAAGAAGGTCAATACATATAGGGATCGAACAGAAATCCTCTTGGGACAGTTCCACGAAGCTCGTGAGAGGTACTCGAAAAGCCTCCGCAGGAGGTTCCTGGGGAGAGGTGCCTTATTGGGTGCTCCGTGGAAGCACACTCTTCCACGCCAGGCCATCCTGAGGTACAGTGGGAGCATCGCCTCGACCAGCATTGCAGCATAGGGCCCTGGTCTGTGCGGGGATTCACGCAGCATGCGCTCTCTGTCTCTCCTAGTGACCCGCCTCAGGGTGATCTTGCTCGGCGACTGCTGCATCTAATTAGGGGAATTACTATAATGTTACTATTGTGAATGCTTGACTTTTCCTTTGCATAACAATGACCGTCGTTTAACAGCCACGTGTTGGAGGCTGCAGAGGAAAAGCATACAGGGATCTTTCCCGGGGACAGCCGCGAGGGGCTGGAACAGGGTCAGACTTTATGCTTTCCAGATTGCCTGCAGCAGGAGGGCACTGCTATCCATTAACTGTTAAGCAGCCTAAAGTTTACGGCTTACCAGGCCTGGCTGCTACACGGATTCTGCTGTCCTGCCCCGCTTGTCCGATCTCCAGTGCAAGACCCCAGGCAATGAAAGCGAATGCCGAAAATTCGAACTTGTCCTGAGAGCACATGAGATAGGTGCCCTGTATGGTCTTGTTCACAGAAACTGAGTAGACTGTGTTCAGTGTTCGCAAACATGTATCTTTGCAAGGAAATCACTTCCTTTTTCCCATCACACAGCTGCTGCTCTTTCCCGAACTGCCCCGGCATCCCCCTCACAGAGGCTGGCGCACATTAGGCGGCGAAAGAAAAAGACTCGGGACGAGATGTTCGCTGAACTGATGGCCTGCTCCAGAGCCGAGGCGGCCCAGCAGAGCCAGTGGAGGGAGACCCTCTCTCAGCAGCAGCGCTCACACAGCGAACGCGAGGACAGGTGGCGGCAGGAAGACCAGCAGGCGACTCAAACGCTGCTTGGACTAATGAGGGAGCAAACGGACACGCTCCGGCGCCTTGTGGATGTTCTGCAGGACCGCAGGCAGGAGCAGAGAGCCCCCCTGAACTGTATCTGCAACCGCCCTCCCCCGCCACAAAGTCCTGTCCCCCCCTCACCCAAAATCACAAGAAGGAGGGGCGGTAGGGGCCGTGAAAACTGTCACTCCACCCCAGCAAAGCGCTCATGTACCAAACAGCTCTCATTCCCTAAAGTATGAGAATTGCTTCCCTTCCTGGCTCACCCGATCCAAAATCCCAGTTTCATCCCCCAACTGTATAGTTGAGTATTAAAAATAGTTTGCTGTTCATTGCTGTTTCCGTCATGTTTCTTTGCAGAAGACTTTGTGTGAAGGGGAGATAGGGGTTTGTTAATTGCATAGGACAGCCACCATTACCAGGGTACAGACATGGGGGCAGGATCAACAGCAGGTCACACACAGAGTGCAGTCACTAGGCACCCGGGTCACTGTGGGAGGTGTCTGCTGCCCCAGGTCAGTGTGGGAGGTGTATGCTGCCCCAGGGTCCGAGCGCCTGGCATCCACAAATGGCAAGGCAGGCTGCCCGTACCATGCCCTTCCACCCTAGCCATGAACCTCTCCGACGCCCTGAGCCCTAGCCAGAGCCATCATCCCCCCACACCTACTCACCCTTCCCACACACCCCTCACCCCTTCCTGCAAACCCACCCCTTCCTGCACACCCTCCGCTAACCGTCCTCCCCCCAGAGACCGCTGTAGGAGCAGGAGCCTGTCAGTCCTCGAGTGTAGAAGCGGTCTGTACATCACTGCACACCGTACCCACCACAGTCTGCGTCCCTGTTTGAACCCTTTAACGCGAATTCGTTAGTAAAGAAAACTTTGTGAATTAAAAATGTTCCAATAAATTTATTTTTAAACGTCTGTTGGAAGGGGGGAAACCTGGGGAACGGGGTATGTAACCGCTGAAAAAAGTCAATAGTAACTGAAACAGGGGCAGGTTCAGTTTCTCTGTAAAGAGACTGGACAGTCATAGGTTACCCTGCTCTCTGAGGAACCTAGCTTTCAAAGCCTCCCGGATGCACAGCGCTTCCCGCTGGGCTCTTCTAATCGCACGGGTGTCTGGCTGAACGTAATCAGCAGCCAGGCGATTTGCCTCAACCTCCCATCCCGCCATAAAGGTCTCCCCCTTGCTCTCACAGAGATTGTGGAGCACACAGCAAGCTGCAATAACAATGGGGATATTGGTTTCGCTGAGATCCGAGCGAGTGAGTAAGCTCCTCCATCTCCCCTTGAGACGTCCGAAAGCACACTCCACCACCATTCTGCACTTGCTCAGCCGGTAGTTGAAGAGCTCCTTGTCACTGTCCAGGGCGCCTGTATAGGGCTTCATGAGCCAGGGCATTAGCGGGTAGGCTGGGTCCCCGAGGATCACTGTAGGCATCTCCACATCCCCAACAGTTATTTTGTGGTCCGGGAAGAAACTACCTTCCTGCAGGCGTCTAAACAGACAAGAGTTCCTGAAAACACGCGCGTCATGAACCTTGCCTGGCCACCCGACGTAGATGTTGGTAAAACGTCCCCTATGGTCCACCAGTGCTTGCAGCACCATTGAAAAGTAGCCCTTTCGGTTAATATACTGGCTGGCCTGGTGGGCCGGTCCCAGGATAGGGGTGTGAGTGCCATCTATAGCCCCACCGCAGTTTGGGAATCCCATCGCGGCGAAGCCATCTATGACAACTTGGACGTTTCCCAGGGTCACTACCTTTGAGAGCAGGAGCTCAACGATTGCGTGGGCTACTTGCATCACAGCAACCCCCACGGTAGATTTGCCCACGCCAAAGTGGTTCGCTACTGACCGGTAGCTGTCTGGCGTGGCAAGTTTCCAGAGGGCTATGGCCACTCGCTTCTGCACACTCAGGGCTGCTCGCATCCAGGTTTCCTGGCGCTTCAGGGCAGGGGCCAGCAAGTCACACAGTTCAAGGAAAGTGCCCTTACGCATCCTGAAGTTTTGCAGCCACTGTGATTCATCCCAGACCTGCAGCTCTATGCGGTCCCACCAGTCCGTGCTTGTTCCCCGGGCCCAGACTCGCCATCCCATAGCATGAACGTGACCCATTGCCACCATGATCTCCGCGGCGCGGGGTCCCGTGCTTTGTGAGAGGTCTGTGCCACTCTGACACTTCATGTCCTCACCACGCTGCCGGAGCCTCCTCGCCCGATTTCTCAGCAGCTGACTGTGGAAGAGGTGGACAATAAGGTGCGAGGAGTTGACAACGGCCATAAGTGCAGCGATGATCGCAGCGGGCTCCATGCTCGCAGTGCTGTGGCATCCGCGCTATCACTGACCAGAAAAGTGCGGTAACAGATTTCCCGCCGGCGCTTTCAGGGAGAGAGGGCGGGAGTGACGGTTGAATGACGACAGTTACCCAAAACCACCCTCGACACATTTTTCCCCCAGCAGGCATTGGGGGCTCTACCCAGCATTCCAGTGGGAAGCGGGGACTGTGGGAACTGTGGGATAGCTGCCCAGAATGCACCGCTTTCAATGTCGACGCTTGCCCCGTTAGTGTGGACTCACAAAGTCGAATTAGTGTCCTTAGTGTGGATACACAAATTCGAATTCATAAGGTCGAATCCACAAATTCGACCTAAGTTAAATTGAACTACTCTTGTAGTGTAGACATACCCTAAGAGACCAGCTGCAATTGGAGGCCAGACAACTTGGAGCTTGAGAGAGGCAAAGACAACATGAACTTGAAATGGACAGAGCCTCCCAGCTGCACCCTGATCTGATAGGTGGGACCAACCTTGGTTACATAGTCCCTCAGATGGCATACATTATAAATTATTATCTGACTATGGAGATGGAGATGACATGGATATGCTTCTAAATGCTTTTGAGAGGAGTTGTGAACTAAATTGAGTGGCTGACAAGGACTGGGTCTGGTATATATCCCCCTGGCTTCTTGGGAAAGCTACTAGAGGCATTCATCCAGCTACCCAATGTGTACTATGGCAGTTATGAATTTGACAGATTTGGCAATTTCCTGCAATATCTTTGGGAGATCTTACTTTATTATGTTTATGTATCATTGTGGGAGAGGGATTGTATGTAGTTCCATGGGGGAGGGTGACCACAGCTTCTCCATGAATTATGAACAGTATGGAGACAGGCAAGGGAGATTCTTCAAAGCTCTGCCATAGCCAAATCTTTTTTATTGCCCCTCCTTCTTGGAGGCCAGAGGCTGGGGACTCTGGTTGCCTAACCTCAGCTTCTTGAGGGGTGGGGATTGGAGATGGAGAAGTTTTCATCTGCCACCCCACTGGGGTGGCCTTTTGTTCCTCACACACTGAGTCAAGGTGAGCAGAATTCCCTCTCCCACCCTGCTCAGAGTACTTTACGTTTTCACAGACCATCAAGTAGTCAGAGACTGCAGGAAGAAGTCTGCCCTCCTTTGTGGCCATAATTACTTGGGCATTTCTCACCCTTGGATGGGTGTCATAGATTTGGTAGTGTCCCACAGCTGTGTCAGTGTCCCTACTTTTGTCTGGATATACTGCCATCACCATGCTCTGAACTGCCCCTGGTTCCCAGGTAAGGGTGAGCAGAGAGTTTATTTCCCTGACTTGTGCTTCAGGACTCAAAGAATTTCCCTTCAAGTCCGTAGGTTTTATCCCTCCTCTGGAGGCAGAACCCTCCCAGGTCTTCAACCAGGCAAGTGGAGCTCTTGGTGATTTGGTAATTAGCATAACTTGCCAGCAGTCTCAATGTAAATGTACCCAGGATCAGCAGCTGGTATCTGAGCCTCTTTGAACATTTTTTCACACTGTAGTTCAGGCTGTCAGCTTGTCTCCTCAGAAATATCTGCTTTTAGGCTGGAGAGGTCCAGAAAAATCCATTCTTTACTGTTAAGTTTCCATAAAGTGTTAGCATGTTACAGATTTGGGTCTCCTTGTCTGCCTAGAAAGAAGCAAAGAAGTCCTTATAGTCTCTAATTTCTGTAAAACAGTCGTGGTGGCAGCTCTTGGATCCTTCAGAGTAATACAGATGGAGTTATAACTAGAGCCCTGTGAAATTCATCTTACTTTTTATAAATTTTTATTGGAAATTTCATTTTATTTTATTATTTTATTTCTTATTTTTATAATGGAGGGCCCATTTTTTATCTGAGATCCATCATGTATTCAGTTGTCCTTTGACAGCAGCATATGTAGATCTGAAGTGCAGTGTTGAAAGGCATCAGTCAGAGTGGCAGAGAATATCATGCTGAACAAAGTGGGTGCTAAAACACACCCTTGCTTGATGCCGTTGGTGACTGGGAAGGCCTCAGATGTTTCACCGTCATCCAGGACACAAGCCATCATACCGTGATGAAATTGACATACCATTCGTATGAATCTGTCTGGACAGCCGAATTTCGACATGATCCTCCACAGGCCCTGGCGACTGACAGAGTCAAACGCTTTCGTAAGATCCACAAAAGTTGTGTGGAGTTCACGATTCTTCTCTTGACATTTCTCCTGTAGCTGACGCGCAGCGAAGATCATGTCAATAGTCCCACATCCCTTGCGGAAGCCGCACTGTGATTCTGGCAGTAAGCCCTGCTCCAAGTGAGTGATCAACAGAACCCGTGCAAGAACTTTCCCCGCTGTAGAGAGCAGTGAGATTCCACGGTGATTGTCGCATACCTGGCGATTGCCCTTCCTCTTATAGAGGTGCACGATGGACCTGTCTCTAAATTCCTGTGGAATGGATCCCTGCTTCCAGAAGGTCTGAAACAGCTCAGTGAGTTTCCGTAGCAGCACGGGTCCACCGACTTTGTACACCTCTGCTGGTATGGCATCTGACCCTGGGGCTTTGCCACTTGACAGCTGGTTGATGGCTTTCTTCACTTCATCCTCTTCTGGTGAAGCATCCATGGAGTCATTGACTGCAACCTGGGGTATCTTGTCAATGGCCTCATCATTGATGACTGAGGGGCAGTTGAGAACTGCTTCAAAATGTTCAGCTCATCTCTGGAGAATCTGCGTCTTCTCTGTAAGGAGCCCAGTGCCATCAGAGTTCAGGAGGGGAAAGCTCCCAGAAGACTGTGGACAATAGAGTGTGTTGAGGGCTTCAGAAAACTGCTTATAGTCGTTCCTGTCCGCATACACCTGTATTTCATCTGCTTTGGTGCTCAGCCACAAGTCCCGCATTTTGCGCAGTCAGTTCTGTACTGTTCTGCGACCGTTGATAAAGGCGGTCTTCTTTGCCGCTGAGGATGGATCGTTCTGATATGCACGATGCAGGCGGTGCTTCTCAGCAAGTAAGGCCTGGATTTCTGCATCATTTTCATCAAACCAGTCTTGCTGCCTGCGTGTGGAGGGCCCCAATACCTTCGATGCAGCTGTATGGACAGTGTTGCGGAATCGCTCCCAGTCTTTCTCAGCGTCATCCTCAGTATGAAGATCAGCAAGCTCATTCTCTAGGTCTTCGGCTAGATTTTCAGTGATGCGGCTGTTCTTCTGCTTCGACACATTGATCCTTTTGAGAGCCTTACAGCCTTGTGGTCGTCTCTTCGGCATGATACGGAGCTTTCAACACTGATGCCTTTCAACACTGCACTGAAGGAGTAGGTCTGAAGTACAGAAGTGATGGGAAACTATTCAATCTGAGGCGACTGCGTGCCATCACCAAGGTGAAGGAAACTGTACTTCGAGACTTTCTCTTTGCCGATGATTGTGCTCTGAATGCTAGTACAGAGCCAGAAATGCAAGCCAGTATGAACAAGTTTTCATCTGCATGCAACAACTTTGGTCTCACCATTAACATCAAGAAGACTGAGGTCATGCACCATCCAGCTCCCCACGCTCCGTACTCAGAACCGTCCATCACTGTAAATGGACAGAGACTTCAGGCAGTGGACCACTTCACGTACCTGGCCAGTACCCTTTCCCGAGCAGTGTCAATCGATGAGGAAGTAAACTGCAGAATTGCTAAAGTCAGCTCTGCATTTGGCCGATTGCGCTCCAATGTCTGGGAACGTCGAGGGATCAGCCTACCAACGAAGCTGAAGGTCTACCGAGCAGTGGTGCTTCCAACTCTGCTGTACGCCTGCGAGACGTGGACTGTCTGTCGGAGTCATGCACGAAGGCTCAATCACTTCCACATTTCCTGTCTGTGAAAGCTTCTAAAAATCAGATGGCAGGACAAAGTGCACGATACTGAAGTCCTTACCACAGCCAGTCTGCCGTCAGTTCACACACTGCTGATGAGAGCCCAGACCAGATGGGCCGGGCATGTCGTGAGAATGTCAGACGAGCGCATTCCTAAACAGCTCTTCTACGGAGAACTCACCCAGGGAAAGCGCTCCCATGGAGGACAAAAGAAGCGGTTCAAGGACACACTGAAGACCTCTCTGAAGTCCCTCGAGATCAACACCGCCACATGGGAAACCCTCTCACTGAACCGTCCAGCATGGCGCAGCCTCATTCACACAGGCGGTAATACCTTTGAGGAGAGGCGTACTGCTGAGGCTGAAAGAAAGCGTGGATGATGTGCGCAAGTCCAGAGCTGCTCGCACATCATCCACAGTGCCATCACATGTCTGTCCGATGTGTGACAGGACGTTCCATGCCCGAATCGGACTGATCAGTCATCTTTGGATGCACAGAGCCCGGTCATCGAACAAATGAGTTGTTGAGGTCTTCATCGACAACGATGGACGAACATCATCATGTAGAGCTGAAGGCAACCATTAATCCTTTTGATAGAGATGCCCTCTGGAAGGCCCTACGAGGCACTGGCATTCCCGAGATCCTCCTGTGGTTAATTCAAGATCTACTTAATGACTTAGGCATAGGTGCGATGGAAGACCCATTGGTCTGATAGATTTTACACTAGATAGTCCTGGCTGCAGCACTATTCAGCTGTGCAATGATTTGGCTCCTTGAACATATCTCTGCAAATACCAGTATAACTGTCAGTTGAACTGCTTTAACTGGCCTGGATTATGCAGATAATGTCGTCTTCTTTGGCCAGGAAGCAAACAACCTTAAAGACGCATTAGAGAGCTTCCAGCAGGTGGCAGCTTCCCTTTGGCTAAGCATTTCTTGGGCAAAAACAAAAATCCAGAGTGTCTGCATAAAAGTTATTATACAAGACATCTGCCCTGCTAGTCAAACTGCGGAAGTAGTGGAGTTTTTAATTCTATCTAGGAAGTAAATTGTCATTAAAATGGGTGCAGCCAGACAGACATCCTAAGGAGAATTGGTTTAGCAGTATAGCCATGAAGGACCTGAATAGGGTCTGGTGCCAAAAGAAGGTGAAATTATATACAAAAGTATGGATTTATCAAACCTGCTTATTTCCAGTCCTTTTATACAGATCTGAAACATGAACATTGCTTAAACGAGGCATCAGGAGTCTGGAGGCATTTCCTATGAGTTGCTGTGGCAACTACTGGGCAGAAGACGGTTTCATTTTTACCTGTAATAGGGATGTGTTATTGAGAATTGGTCTCAAGAGGAATGAAGTCATCATCAGTTACCGCAGCCTATCTCCAGAGCAGTCCCTGCACATCGCACCCTGAAGATTTGAACTTGCTGTCAGGAGGGTACATTGCCTGGCTGTGGACTGGCAGTGGCCATGGTTAACCTGGCTACACCAGATCAGTAATAACCCAGTGGAGTTTTTAGAAGCCTGGAATAAAGACTTAGAATGTGGTCATGAACATTTTTGCGCTGTCCGTAGCTGTCTAAGTGTGGTAATGGTGTTGTTGAGGCTGTGGGAGGGGGAATAGAGTCCTGGCCTCGGGAATGAGAAGCCAGGTTTGGGGGTTGGAAAGGAGCTCACCCTGCAGCGGTGGCTACCTTCCCACAGAGTTATGCTGTGCTCCCCACTCTTGAGTGTGCAGGGCTGCAGTGCCACTCAGATTTGGCCTGGCCGCCCCTCTGCCATGACGGTAATACTCTATCTCCAAACTGATGTACAGATAGACACTTGGCAGAGTGTAAAATGACGTTCCAGCTCTTTGACTTCCATAAAGCACATGGTTCCTCACTTCTGACGAACGAGCACACTCTTCTTGTGCCTTGAATGCTTTGAAGGAGACATAAGGGAGGTCAGTGCAGAGCTGGTATTCCAGGGTTTTGTATGCTTTGTACATATTCAGGGCAACATAGTATAATTGGTTCCCTCTTTCAGACATTACAGACTGCAGGTTGAAATTGAGCATATAACTAGATTTAGTCTAGCAGATTGCATAAGCCTTCTAGCTAAATTAAATAGCAATTATTATAATTGAACTCATGACAGTTGGGTGCTTACTGTTTTCTCCCTTTTACTCTTTCCACAATTTTGCAATCAGTCTGTCAATAACCATTATAAATCTACCCCTCATCTCCAGTCTGTAAACTGGAAAGAAATGGTCAGAGGTTGAAATATCAGCAGTTCCTGTGGGGCAAGCCAAGTGGCATTTATTTAATTATTATTTTTATTACTTATTTAGTATTTTATTTTTTATGGATGGTGTCAAGGCTGATTTCCCCACTCTGATACTTTGAGTGCAGAAGATGGGGCCTGCAATTCCAAAAATTAATACTGGCCACTCCAGGCTGGTATTAAACTCCCAAAGTTACAGCTTTTTTCTGACCTTGGATGGGTAGACACTGCCACCACTCAAGTGCAAATAAAACCCCTTTGAACCCACTTGGGAATTCCTCCCTGTGGGGTACCCTCAAGCCCTTTCACACCCCCTCCGGGGAAGAGCTGAGAATGAAAACAAAGGAAATCACCAGCTAATTAAACAACATATGCACAAACCTCTTAGGACCTACAAACCCAATCCTGTTCTTAAAAAAGGTACATTTTATCTAAACAAAAGGAAAGAAAATGCATCTGGAACTTAGGCTACTGATAGATTTTAAAAGAGCAAATATAACAATTAAGCATCAAGAATGGTTTTCTTGAGGTCCAGCTTAAAGGTTACAAGCAAAACAAAAGCACCTGGGGTTAGCACAGAGGAGTCCACAAGCCATAAAGAAATAGAAGAGGTAAACCTAATTGCATCTTCCTAAACATTTCCTAAACTACTTACATATCTGGGGTTTCAAATGAGTAGTTTCCAGGTATGATCTGATGATTTTCCATACCTGGCGCAATCTCTTACAGCGTAGTTCCCGCCCTGTCTCTCATTTATGGGAGAACAATTACAGACAGACAAGAGGGGAGTCTTGTTTCAATTTTAAAAAGTTCTAGCTTTCCCATTGGCTCATTTGGCCAGGTGCCCACTCACTTCCTTTTACCTATGCATGCAGTTAGACTTTTTAACCCTTTACAGGTAACGCAAGTAGAGAACAGCTACCAAGAGGGATTTTATAGCTAACTGGCTGGCTGGGTCCCTAAAAGGGAGCTACCCACCCCCTTCATTTGTCACAGACAGTAATTCTCAAATTGTCCCCTGATCTGCACAAAGCCAACGTGACACTAAAAGTCCTCAACCACAGATGCAGGCTGGAAATCATCTTTCAGGATGTTGTGAGCTCCTAAAATAAACACAACCAAAACAGCCCCGACACTCCCACCCCAAAAAAACAGAAAAAAAATCAGCTATCCAAACAGAATCTACCATAATTCTTCATGTTTTAAATAATTGATTTGTGTGATTTTTTTTTCGAATCAGGGCCAACAACATTATTAATTCCATGATGTCACAACTGTATTTTTGATGGCATACAGATTTACGGAGTCAACGTATTTGAGAGCCCACCTCTTCTCCAGATTATTATTGACCCCTTTAGTTGCTGTATCAGGTGAAGGTATTGTTACACCAATCTCAACTACATTCAGTATAGTTGTACTCTATCCTTTTCCACCCCCCTACATTAAAAATTAAATGCTGTTGTTTCAAAGTTGATGCTTATGCAAAGTTCTAGGTATTTATACCACACTTATTGCCAATAGTGTATGACCACCTATGTTGGAGGATACTATCTGAACTGTCAAAAGATGATCTGAGTATTTATATGCATTTCCTTAACTATGTTTCCTAATATAAACTGCCAAAGGAATTTGTAGTTTCTAACAGCAGTGTAGCATACATCTGATGTAAACAGGTTGGTCGGGTTGTCTGTCTGTCACACACACACTTAAATTTCAGTGTTTTTCTAAAAAGGAACAGCGGGAGTTTTGAGGTGTTTTTTTTTTTAAGACAGCAAATTAGCGGAATTGATCAAAATGTTTACTTTTAGCACTGCCCTTTTTGTTGTTTTTCTTATTTTTGTGCAAAATAACAGATTAATTTGATTTACTTCTGAAATCAGTACGTCCCCAAGACTTAGCTATGAAAAGCTCAAACTGTTTCAAAGCTCCTCATTTATTGTCTTTTCGCTTTTTTTATGCCAATGATAGTATTTGTGTTAAATTGCTGTTTAAAAATAGATATTCAATTTAATAGTATTGTATTATGATAAACAGTAAAATAAAAAAATACAAGCTCAATAATCACTACATTGTTTGAGAACTTTTAGGTTTTAAATTGATTTAATTCCAATATCAGCTCTGTAAAGGTGAACATCCTTCTGAAATGGTCCACGGCTTGTGAATTCTTTAATAAGCCATTTTTAGCAAAATGGCTGAAATGTTTTAAATATAAGACACATCGATTTATTTTAGATGCTTAATAACAGTAGTAGCAGAATAGTACTATACTATTATAGTAGTAACATAGGACCTGACTGTTCCTATATCATCAAGTCCTAGAATTTAAGGCCAGAAGGAACCAACAGATCATCTAGTCTGACCTTTTGTATGTCACAGGCCAACACCACTCAGCAACTGAAAACTAAACCCAATAACCAAAATGAGACCAAAATATTGCAGCTCACAGGAGACTAGACTGTTATGTGCCACAGGCAGAGATCAGGAGCGACCAAGGTGCATCATTGCTCAAAGACCCCAGAGTGGCAGGGAAATGATTAAGTGAGCTATATTCAGATAATCCTAACAAGTGACCCATACCCACATGCTGTAAAGGAAGGTGAAACCCCCCAAGGTCGCTGCCAATCTGACATGAGGGAAAATTTCTTCCTGACCCTCCATATGGCAATCAGTTAGACCTTCAGCATGTGAGCAAGAACCAGCCAGTCAAGCACCTGAGAAAGAGAATGCTTGGTGCTACCTCAGAGCCCTGGCCCACCCTGCCCAATGTCCCATCTCCAGCTGTGGCCATCCCTGGTGCTTCAGAGGAAGAAGATTTAAAACAAAAAGCAAAATACCCTGGGGGAGGTGGAAAATCCCTTTCTGACCCCTTCTGGTGGCCAGCTGAAACACTGAAGCATTAGCTTTAGCAACATAAAACTGTGACTCTCAGAGCATTTCAGTGCCAGAGGGCAAGGGGTTCCCTGGTACCTAGCAGTGAGCCTAATCTAGCCTGACCAACTCAGTGTACCCCAACTCACTGTTGTTATAATCTATATGTAAATAGTGTCATGTAATGTGTCATATGAACTGGTAACATGCTGGCCATTAATATTGTGTGTTGTATGTACAGATGATACATTATTTAATTATAAATATGTGCTGGAAATATATTCTTAAAATGTAAGGGCTCTATGAAGGCCTTAATCCTGCCCTTAGACAAATGAATGTCATTCCACCTGCCTGAATGCGTCTCCAATGTAAATTGAGCAAGGCAAGACAATGGAAGTATATTTACATGAAAGGTAAACAAAGCCATGAAACTAATGAGTGGAAGGAGGAGACTGCAAAAATTAACATGGCATCAGCTCCCTGATACACACACAGCAATTTGAGCCCCCATGAGGGTTTCTGGACTTTGAAAACAAAGATGAAAATTTGAGGATATAAGCAGAGAGAGTGAGTTATTTTGGCATTCTTCACCTGAGGAGACAAAGAAACCAAACGCTTTGGGCTCTGGGTTGTATCCTAGTAAAGGATTGTCTAGCCATGCTGGAAGTGTGACCGTGGTGAAAAAACTTTGACAAAAAGACTATCGTTTGTTAGGTCAGGTCATCCCTTAGTCTGAGAAGCATACTTAACTTTTGTTTGTAGCATTTCTGTCCCAGTTCCTTCTGTGTTGGATTACTTAAATACCTGTTCTTTGTTAATAAACTTAGGCTTGTTTTAGTGCACAACCATCTCAGGGCAGCGTTTCAAACTGCTAGAGAGTAAAATCCTCAGCTATGTACTGTCTCTTTAAAGGAATAGCAAACTTGATAAGGTTTCATGAGTGCTGTAGTCAAAGGGGTTGAGGAGTGCAGAGGAGACAGTTTTGTGGAAACTCAGGACTGGATGGGCAGTTGGTGTCACCATTCAAAGAGTAACCAGGCTGGTAGAAGCCAGGATGAGATCCTTGTGCTGTAAGCAGGCTGCTGGTGTCAGGACTCTCAGCCAAAGCTGCATGGCACAAAAGTATCCAGGGTTACAGGGCTGACAGTGACACAACTCCTTACAGGTCTGGTGCTTCACAAAGCATCACAAACACATAAACCAGAAGTGAGCCCCTGAGCTGTTGAGCCCTGCCCCCATCATGCACAAGCAACCCTGTCATACAATGTACTCATAAATTTGTCCAGCTCTCTCTTGAAACTAATTAAGTTGGTTGCCCTCAAAACTTCTACTGGGAATTTGTTTCAGAACCTCACCCCTTTGATGGTTAGAAACCTTCTAATTTGCAGACTGAATTTGTTCATGAATTTATACCTGTTTCTTTTTGTATCAACATTGTCCGTTACCTTAAACAGCTCTTCACCCTCCCTGGTATTATCCTCATAATGTATTTGTAAGCAAGGTCTGAATGAGCTCTCACCTGACATATAGTGATGCAGTGGGCAGGGGCAAACACCTCAGAAGCAGACAGCGTTTGCATAAACATGCATGCTTTGGCTAGATGTGCAGTATGATGGAGCTGCTTTGCCAAAAAGATCAATTTTGGATGTTTTGGGTTACATATAACCTAGTATTCAAATACAGGGGTAATGAAAGGTTGTTATCCTTATTGTATGAGTAAAAGGTAATAGAAGTGAGCTTAGCATGCCCTGATTGAGGGGATCACCCTAAACTGAACTTCACTTGCTAAGCAGAGATATCTTAGGACAGGTGTTCCTACCTGGGGGTGCGGACTTTGCCTAAAGAGTCCTGAACCCCATTTGACATGCCCCTCTCTAGTGACAGAGCTGATTAGACTCAATTAACAGTCCTTGTTTCCAGCTGGTGATTTGTAGAGCTGTCCTCACTGCTGAGCTTGTCTCAGGGCTAAGCCTTAGACCTGGTATGGGAATGGTAAAAGGCAACACAGAAACTGCACTGGCAACGAAGTTTTCCACTACCTGCGGAAGTCACCGAGAGCTGGGTTCAGCGGCAGAACCTCAGAACATGATGTCGCAGCGGGGGAAGAGAGGAGGTGGTAAAGGGATGGCGGCAGAGACAGAGGCAGCTGTGAGCCAGTGGCAGAGGCAGTAACAGCAGAGACATAGCTCTGTTCCACACCTTCCCCTGGCCCCCTCTCCCACAAACACATCTCTGAACTCTGGGTCTTCACTAACCAAGGACCTCCAACTGGAAGTGGAGTGCTGCGGAGGGAAAGAGGAGTGGTGTGTTAAAGGACATTTGCATCACAAGATGAGAAACAGAGGCAAAGGACACAGTCCAACGCACTGTGGGGTGGGTGTTTGTGTATGAGGGGTGGTGTTTAGCTTTCCTACATTACTGTGTAAGGGCTCAGGCTGGTTTTATTTTCTGTTGTTAAGAGAAACCACTAGACATTAAACCCAGCCCTTGTTGTTGTTGGTTCCTGCAGGCAGAAGAGTGGCATATTTATAGAGAGCAGTTACATCCCTTTTCAGCATTTTCTTTTTGCTAGATTGAACAAGCCAAGCTCTTCCAGATAGGCCTGCCATTCCCAGATCATGCTAGTAGCTCTTCTCTGCACTTGTTCCAGTTTAAATTAATCTTTCTTGAACATAGGTGACCAGAATTGTGCACAGTATTCCAAATTAAGTCTTACTAGTGCCTTGTACAATGGCATTAATATTTTTCTATCTGTATTGGAGCCACACAAAGAAGAGGGACCTCTCTCAGAGAGAGAGCGCACCAGACTGCCTGCCTTTTGTGCAGGGGCAGGAAGTAGGCAAAGCCACTTTGATGGCAGCATTCCGCCACTGCTGTTTACTTTCATATAGAACACTGTACAAGGGGAGAGGTTGGGCAGTGTGGGTCCCAGGAAAAGTGGGTGAACTTTGCTAAATTTGGAGCAAGTGGAGGATAATCTGCATCTGTGTATGGTGAAACTCTTCTGTTAATCTTTCTGACTGGTTTATGAATTCATAGTTTCTTGGTCCTTTGTGGTTTGATGAATGGAGGAGACATTGGAGGCTTGTTTGGGGTTAAAGGGCATGCTGCATGCTTTATTGAGTAACCTTCTGATCCTCTATGTAATTTTCATCATTAGGATTACGCGAATGCACTAGCAATCTTCTTCAGGGTCACCTATGCAAACGAGTGCCGTTCACACTTGTTTTGAGGGAAAGAGCTAAGGATGACTGGAATTGGGCCTCTGGAATTTATTACAAATCTCTTTTTTATTTTTGAACAGTTCTGACAGATTTGAAAATTTGTCAGTTGTTTTGGGATGCTAAATATATTGTGATCAGTTTTCTTGAGATTGTCATACTCATTTGCATATTACTATCAAGACAACAGTTTCAGTCTACAGCCAGAATATAGTGGTAGTGCTAGTCTCATTATTATGTATGCACTCAGTAGTTTTCCTTCAAATACTGTGTTATTTTTCTTATTGTGTTGTTGCTTTTTTTCAGGATTTTAATTTTGCTATGAAGCACTGATTTTTTTATTTATTTTCTTTAGTAAGGTGTTCTCACTTTAGTTTATTACCTTAAAGGTAGTTATTAAGAAGAGACATCAGAGCTGACCCTTCGCTGAAGGAGACATTTTAATTTGTCATGTTGAAAACTCATAGTAATTGATGCTATTAAAGCTGCTCACTATATTTTAATGCCTTACCAAAGCAGTTGCAAAATTGCAGGGCAAACTGCATTTAATAACATAAGTAATAGGTCAGATGTCAAACCAGTCCCTGAAAGGACATGAACCCAAACCCTTTAAGCTTACAGATGTGTTGTTGTAGAGATCTACTCCACATCTTACCCATATGCGCTCGTTCTTCTCTTTCTGCTGTCCCTCTGCAAACCCCACTCGCTACTGTACTGCTAGCTCCCTCTTTTGATTGATTCCTTCTTTTACAAGTCTGTAGTTCAATGTGACCCCAAACACTTATTACCCTTCCTCCATTCATACTCCCTGCCTCAAACTCTCTTCCATTGAAGATGCATTGTGAGGACCAGCTGACTGTCTTCTAGAATCAAAGTACAATGACTTCTATATATCCTGCACTTACGTGTACACAGGAATAATCCCTGAATGTTTGAGAATATGCAACTTTTTAGGGAAATAGTATCTGCTATCTTTTTTGGGGGGTGGATGGGGAAGCTATTGGCATGTGAATGGATGGTTGGTTATAGTACAATAGGTGGAATAGTGGGCTTGTAGGGAAACTGAATTGTGAGACAGCCAAAGTGTGTGTAAGAATATTGCGTAGAACAGGGGTAGGCAACCTATGGCACGCATGCCAAAGGCGGCACACGAGCTGATTGTCAGTGGCACTCACGCTGCCCGGGTCCTGGCCACCGGTCCGGGGAGGCTCTGCATTTTAATTTAATTTTAAATGAAGCTTCTTAAACATTTTAAAAACCTTATTTACTTTACATACAACAATAGTTTAGTTATATATTATAGACTTATAGAAAGAGACCACCTAAAAATGTTAAAATGTATTACTGTCATGCGAAACTTTAAATTAGAGTGAATAAATGAAGACTCGGCACACCACTTCTAAAAGGTTGCCGACCCCTGGTGTAGAATGTCATCCAGAACTGTAAACCTGTTGGGAACAGCTTCTGAGGAGAAGATAGAAGTGATTAGGAGGGTATTCTCCAACTTTGGTTAAGAGCCATCCAGAAGTTTAGATAATCAGAAAAGAGTCTTTGAATCTTTTGAACTCCTCCCCACTAGTTGCCATGCTGTTGTAAATTTAACTGACCCTAGAAGTGTTGGTCTTTGAGAACATACAAAAATAGGATTTATGGTTCTGAGTTAATAAAATATGCTGATGCCACTTGTAAGCCCCATTTAGATAGACAGCAGTAATCTCTGTTGAGCAGTTTGAAGCCGCCTGTCTAAGTAATGCAAACCTAATAGTTCACAGCAAGGTTGTACCACATCCAGAGATGAGAAAAAATGTATTTGAAGCCAGAGGGGTTAAAGCTGTATGGTTTTATTTTCTTCATAGCTGCAGTGGTTCTTGTGTGCTAATATTATACATTAGGTTAAGCAAACATGATGACCACAGTGTACAAAGAAATAAGATGCTATTTTCATTTCTTATAGAATTCCTCCTGTGCCAGGTTAAAAATACAAGAAAACATTCTCCTGGTGTACAGTATGAAACTGAAAGATGCTGAACTAACATTAAGATAAATTTGAAGGATCACAAAGTTTTAGTCAAAAGCATTGAAATATACATTTTCAGTGTTTCCACGTTTTTGACTCATTACATTTTTTGTAATAGAATTTTGTTCTAAAAGATAACTTTGAGTTTATAATTTTCCTTTGTGCTTGAGATATGTGACACTTAAGTACTTGGTTGTATTTACATATGTTGCATTTTCATTACAGCTAATCCTCTTGAAACTTGGTTGGCAGATGCCTTAAGCAGTTCTACAAAATTGGGACAGATGCAGTTTTTTGTAACGTTGGAATTTAACTGCAATTATAGAAAAATATATTTTTATTTCCCATTATTTTTTAAAATTTAAAGCAGCTGGACTAAATGGAAAGCTGTAGATCATCAATGAGGAATAGAATAAGAAACTTTAATGGGCAGGTTAATATTTGAAATTTTGCAGCTGAGTAGATAACGTAACTTGCTTAATATATGTTACCAACAATGTTGGGTTAGTATACTGTAGATGTACACATGAACACAATGTGATATTACGGTAATTTGATATATTAAGTAAATGAACAGGTCTGTTTTGAGGAAGATTTTTTTTAAAGGCAACAGGGTTCAACAGAGTTAAAATCAAATAACCAGTATATAATTAAAGCTAAGAGAATAATTTAAAATAGATAATTATTTGACAAATACTGCTTTTTTTTCCTATGAATTGTCCACAGAAAAATAGAAAAATCTCAAATATGCTGTTTATTTGCAATTATTCCTTAAACTTTTCAGCCAGTAATTCTTCGTCTGCATGCCATTCAGACTGTGAATGCTACAATTAAGTACACAATTTGCATTAGAACTTACATAGCTAACTTAACTAACCAACACAGTAATAATTTAAAATTGGATATTTGCTTGTGGAATTTGACATTCCCACTCTGCTGGTTAGGTAAATCATCCAAAATGGAAAACATGAAAAAATACCACATAACATGATAAATAAGGAATGCAACATTAATGATGATTTTTACAATCTAACGCACAAACTGAAAATAATTTTTGGTGAGTGTTTGGGCATTTGAAGTAAATTTCACTTTTTGAAAGTATTCATGCCGATTGTGTAGAGAATATGAAAGCGATGCTAGTAGATCAAAATAGGCTTTGGATTTGCTGAACACTCTATTCACTATTTGTTCAGCTGTACAAATAACATTGTAAACTTGCAACTAGCAAGATAGTCGTTGTTGTTTTACACACTGTCAAACCATGACCAGACTTAATGTGTCTACCACTGAGTATAGGCAGCCCAGACCTATTTCTTTAGTCATTTTCAGTCACTGCTGGATGAAGGCCACCACAATTAAGGGATACTTTCTTCAATATTTGTGTCTTTACCATCCAAGAAATCCCCCAGAAATACCTTTCTCCTTGGCAAGGGCTTAGCCCTCTCTCATGATTTTCCTCTATATATATTTGCTCATAAGGCTTTCTCTGAAACTACTCAGACCTCCTTTCCAACATGCAGCCTGGGTTTTGTGAGCCCTTCTATAGTTACTCAGATGTTAAAGCTACTGCTCCAGGAGCATCAGCAACTAGCCTGATTTTTTTTCCACCAAACCCACGGTATACAACAAATACCAAACATTAATTCATGGCAATCAAAAGTTAAAATGTCTGACCTTACATCAGACAAATGGGTTCCATTTTCTCTGGAAAGATCTTTTTAACTTGATGAAGCAGCAAATTATAGTAGACTGCATCAATTCTCCCTCCATGAAAATATGTGGTTAGGGTAATTTGTGTCTAAAAGTTTATTAACCAAGATTCCAATATGTTCATTTTCACACACATTTACAGCTTGTTTTAACTCTATCAAATTATTTGTTCATTTTCTTTGTCAATATAAATATTTCCAATGCATTAATAGGTTCTGAACTGGAATTTCCCAAAATGTTTGCTGGTGATATGTTAAGGTTTCTCATCTGTCAGTGCAATGTGTAGATTAATAATTATTGATTTCCTAAATCAAGCCCAAAGAGAGAATATCTGATCCCAAAATATAACATATGTGCAAAAAAGCCACGTTAAAAAAATAGTAGGTTGCTATGGGGGCAAATCCAGCCCTCAGCTCCTGTAGTGAATACTTTGGCTGCCCACTGGGGAAGGCATTGGTGGATAGGGGGAGAAAAGCTGAATTTTCTGTGACCCTAGTGTGCTACTGCTATGAGTGACAGGAAGAGTTGTGCAATAGTACATACTCTGGTTTCACCACCACCCTTCTTCTAGCCTCCCTTTGCTCTGCTTCCAGATATCACCTGAGCATTGTTGTCCAGGCAGCCATTGTGGAACTCAGTCTGGACAGGAGATGCACATTCCCCATAAATTTTACATTACCCCTCCTCTTGCACAACTAAGCCACAGGAGCTCCAATGTCAAATGGTCCATCACAGTCACGGAAATATTTTATTGCCCCATATCAAGATCATAGAATCATAGAATCATAGAATTCAAGATCAGAAGGGACCATTATGATCATCTAGTCTGACCTCCTGCAAGATGCAGGCCACCATCCACCACCCCCACACCTCTCACCTGCCCCCCCTGCCCCCGCCGGGAGAAAGCGAAAAACCTCCATTCCCATAGCCAATCTTCCTTCTTCCCTCCCCAAAAATCTAAAATATCAGCTGCAGCTGAACCCGAGCATCAGCATCGGGCTCAAACCCTCTGGAAAAGGTTATATCATACCAGGCACATAATTGACCCTATTGACTAAACCCGTTTATATCCTATCTATCCCCCCATACCATCATCCATTTATCTATCTAGCTTAATCTTAGTCCTTTTCCCCCCCTCCTCTCCCTGTCCTAGTTCCCTGTTTGCAGCTCTCCCCTGATGGTTAGAACCCGTTTAATTTTTCAACTCTGACTGACTGATGACAGTTATCCGTTGATCCTCCGTGTCACATTAGCACTGAGCTGAAAATAATTCTCTCCTTCCTCTCATCCCTTCCTTCTCCTTCTCTGATATATTAATCTCCTATCTCCTCTCTCCTCCTCCTCTTTTCCTTCAAACAAAAACAAACAAAGGAAACAGTCTCCTTTCTTACAAAAGGCTCTCCATTCCTTCCATCATTCTCTCTTACCTGTTCTTTCTGTTTGTTTCTTTTCTCTCTTAAACATAATCCAAAAAAGAGCAACATACTACAAAAATACTGGTCACTCCAGCGCATATATTCAGACTAGCACCTCCTTAGCTTATCTACTAGAAATACCTCTCGCCTAATGCAACCCAGCAAACTCCAGATTTTACCAACCACATCATCATATTCTCATTTCATACGTTATAGTCCATCATTCACTCTTCCTCCCCCTCCCCTCCTCCCCAACCCCTCCTCCCCCTTCCCAAACTAAGTTCCCCAGCTTATTAGAAAATTCTTATAAATACACCTCTCACTATTGAATTTCATCCTGTTACTAATATACCTTTACTCTACTATCTAAATCTCTCTGGATAATATAATCATCCTCTTCCTCCTGATCATCTCCCCCCAACCCAACCACCCCATACCCCCAACTTTCTCACTCTCTCTCCAGCTCAGTCCAGCTCCAGCTCCCATAGTCAACCCAAAATATAAAACATAAATCACCTTGAAACTGAGCTCCACTGGTAACCCCACTACCCCGGAACCCACCCCCTCCAATTCCCCCCCCAATACCCTCCTCCTTTTCCTCCCTTCCAACCTCTCCTTTTCCCTGATCCCCATTTTTTTTCTCATAACATCTTTTTCATCATAACAGTAATTCTTCATACGGTACCAAAAACAGAGATATGAATCCCAGATATATGAAAAAAATCAATTACTCTCTTCAAAGAAGGAGAATCTTGTCTTTTTGGCTTACCTTGGTAATCCACTCATTTCTCAATTCTGTCTATTGCCATCCATCCATCCTTCACTCTCTTTCTCCTCTTTTCTCATTTTTCCATGACTTACTTTTTTACTTACAGATGACTAATTAACAGGCCTATTATTTTTTTTTCCCCTTCTTGAATATTTTTTCCATTAGCTAATCTAGGTCAGTCTACACAATCCCGAATTAATTCATTTAATTCCCTTTTATTTGAAGATTATAGATTATCATTCCCGCCAATTCTATAATAAGCCTCTTATTTCCTATTTTAAAAGATTTATTTCCCGTACCCTTTCCCCATTCCCTCCCTCCAGCCAGTCTACCTTCTCTTCTACCCCCCATACCTCATATCCTACCACCCCCCCATCCATCTCTATCTCCTTTCCTTTATCATTTCAAAGAGTTCTTCAATATTTTCATTAGTATTGTTCCATCCATCATTATCCCATTCCATTCATTCCAAGATTTAAGTTTTTTTAACTCCAAGTCTTTCTTTTTTTTCTTCTATTTATTCTTCCTCCTTTTTCTCTCATAAATTTTTTTTTTATTAGCTATTTCCCTCTCCACATCTAGCTTCCTTCCTCCTCTCCCACCTCACCTCTGACCTCTCCCTGCTTTCCCTGCACCCTCTGACCTCCCATTTCCACTCCCTCTTTCTTTTCCCTCTCTTTTCCCTCCTCCTCCCCTACTTGCCCCTCAGGCGCTCCTTCTAAAACTGCTACCTCTCATCCAGTTTCCCTAAAACTGCTTTACCATGCCTGAACTCTCTCCTCAACTCAACCTTGACTTGACCCCTAACAGAACCTTGAAATAGATCCTGCCTTAGATCCTAGTCCCTCCTCTAACTAAACTCTAGTCCATGTAATTTATTAATTAGCCCAATTTAATTCTAGTAAAATCCCTCTGAAATTGATTACCCTCCTATCATTTTCCTCCTTGATATTCCTCGATCACTTTTGCAAAAGCACCTCCCCTACAACTGTCCCAAACAACAATCACAACCCTCAGTCAAAATCAAATTCAAAAAATCAAAGTTCTCCAAAAAATCCAATCACTTGCCCCCAACTGAAAATTACTATTTCTATTAGGAAAGGCGTTATTGTATTATATTATCTAGCCTAATATATTATATATATTCGAGATTCCCAATCTATATCCGGTCCCTCAAAATGTTTACCTTTAAGTCCTTCCTATTAAATTTTAATTTAACTCTAATCCTCCTCTATAAATCTATCTAAGCTAGAGCCAGCTCTAGCTAGATCTCACTATAGCACAACAGCTCTGTCCTTTTTCTTCCCCAATGTCCCAATTAACATCTTCATTAGCCATCCCAGACTTGCATCTATTTTCCATTAGCGCTAGTTATCTCATTACATTTTTTACATTATTGATATACAGTGCACCCCCCCCTTTCTTTACCTTTTTACATTTTCACTTCCTACACCTATACCAGTCATCATGTATGTACTCCAGTCACCCATGTTTCCCCCATTCCTGTCGGTTCCACACGAGTTCCGGTTTTTCCCCCTTCCACCTGATTCCAGTTCCTCCATTTTAATACCATAAACACTATTGGTTGGACATCCTTCCTCTTTTCCTTTTTCCTCTCCTCACACTTTTTCACCCACTTCAGTACTACCAGTATGACTTGTAGATCTACCCCTTGTCCCCCCCCCTGTCCTCCTCCCCCTTTCCTTGTTGTCCTCTCTGTGTCTCTATCTGTTATCTTGTTGTCCCTCCTCCCTCTCCCAAATCTTGGCGAGCACCTACTAGCTCTCTTACCTCTCCCCCCCAGTCTCTATCAGCCTCCCTCCCCTCCTAGATGAGCCAGCCTCCCCCCTACTCCCTTCTCCCCCTCCTTCCCTACTTAGGTGGCCCCACTTCCCACCCATACCCCCCAGCCTCCCAGTGCCCCAGTTTCCCCAAGCCCTCCTTCCCTCCTACATCCACTCAGCTCACTCATCTCCCCCACGTCCCACTCCTCCCTTTGGCACCCATCCCTAGGGACAGGTAGACACCTGACCTCCTGTCTTGAGCAATCACCTTTCCCTCTGCCTTCTCCTCTGGCTTTCCCCTCTCTATCCTCTTACCTAGCCCACATGAGCGATGTCCTTGCTTCTCTGATGCCTCTTAAGATCCTTTTCAATCCTCTTTCTCTTCTTTTCCTTTCAACACACCACACAGCCAGGTCCACAGCCCGTATTTTACACCCTGGGGACAACACACCCTTCTGTTCTAATCTGCGCCCTGGTCACAGGTCTGTCCAACCTTCATCCCCTGGAATCCCCCCTCCCCTCCCCCCTTTCCCTCCCTGCCCTCCTCCCCTCCCCTCCCCCCATCCCCCTTCCCCCCTGGTTCCCTCCTTATCTCCCTCCTTGCAAATCCCTGCTTTTCTTTCATCCTCCTTCTTCCCCTTATCCTCCTGGCTCTTCTTCCTTCCTGGCCTCGGCCTCTCATCTCTCCTCTTCTCCTTGTTCCCTTTCTTCTCCTTTTCTCCTTCTCCTCTTCCTCTGCTTCTGTTTCCTCCCCTTCTTCCTCTTCTCAACCTCTCTTCTTGGCTCTCTTTCACCTCGCTTCCCTCCTCCTTCTTCCTCTCCCCCTCTCTCCCCCCCCCCCTCCCTTGCCTCCCCTCTCTCCCCTCTGCCCCCCCCCCCCCCCTGCCTCTCCTGTGCCCCCTGCTCCTCCCCCCTTCCTCCTGTTCTCCTCTCCTCCCCTCTCCCTCAGCTCTCAGCCCCTCTCCCCCTCTCTTCAGCCTCTCTTTTCCTCCCTCAGCCAGCATAATATCCTCCAGTCACTCATATATATATGTGGCACAGTCCCATCTCCCTGCTGCTGCTGGCTGTTCTTGCGCCAGTGCTGTCTACCTGGGCTGCTGGCTCTGCTGCTGGCTCTGCTGCCTGCTGCTGCTGCTCGGGCTCTGGCTGCTGTGCAGGCTACTGCCTGCGCCTCTGCCTCCCCCGCTTCTCCCCGCTGGCAGCCTGCTGCCAGCTGCCCTGGCTGGCCCCTCCCTGGCTGCTCTCCTGTGCCGCTGCCTGGCTGGGCTGGCTGCCTCTCAGCTGCCCGCTCTGGCCCCTCCAGCTCTCTGCCTCCCCCCTGCCCTCTCCTCCTCTGGCCTGCCCAGCCCTGCCTTGCTCCTCCTGCCTCAGCCTGCTGCTCCTCCTCCCTACTGGCTCAACACCCACAACTACAGCAACAGACTCCAAGACACTCACTGCTCCCTCCAGTTGGCTCTCCTGCCGCTGCCTCCTGTTGCCTGCCTATGTCCTCTGCTGCCTCCGCCTCTACCGCTCCTGGCTGGCTGGCTGGCTGGCTCGGGGCGCTCTGGCTCCCCGCTCCAGATGTGATACCTGGGGAAGTCACATTAGAAAAAGAGTAGCCACTTATATGGTCAGGTTAAACAAGACACAGGGTTAACTTCCCCTGCATCCCTCTCCCCAACCCACCTTGGGTTTCTGTTAGCTCACGTGGGAGCTATGAGTGAGAGACATGAAGGTTACCTTAGTTTTGGCAAATATTTAAATAGCTAGTCTGTTTTGTTTTTTTTAAAGATATCAGGCCTTTTTATGTGGCTGAACTGTTCTTTTTCTAACTTGACTTTATTGTATATAGGAAATGTTTTTGATCAGTTTGCTTCAGCTTTGAGCTGTCATGTAAATACATTCTGTCAAGTACATAATACACATTTTACAATTTGTCTAAATATTTATTCATTTGAGGGAACCCTGAGGCTCTGAGCAGGCAGTTTCAATCTATTGAGTAAATAATTTGTATTTTTAAAAAAGTTTGCAACATTTTTGTAATAAATTATAACTGCTTTGAAGGGGTCATTTTAATGTATCATAAACGTCCATGAAATATTATTACTCACTTAAAAAAATACTTCCTGCCTCTCAATACTGCAAAACAAAACAAAAAAACCCAAAGCCAGATAACCTCCCTCTGGAGGCGGGGGGTAACCACCACTGAATTTACACATGCTACAGTATTTAAAGTTGTGATTGAAATGCTCTCTAGCACATTAAATTTGCTCATAATATACATTTCATGGACTGTTTGCCTTATTTCACTAACTTTAATGCCTAGATAACTGTGCTAAAATCTATGTGATCTACAAATTTCTCAATTTTAAAATATGCAGTAAAATGCAGTGAAGCAAAAAAAATCATTCTCATTCATCTCTAACAAACTTTGCTTTCACAACTATCTATGGAAGGGGAAATTACTGTATTTTTAATGCCAGAGTTTGCTTACAAAACACATAAAACCTAATGTGAGTTTGTTGCCAATCAATCACATTAATGTAAAACTAATATTGATATAGAACTTCATTTCAAAAGAATGTCATACTTTGTAAAAAAAAAAAAATAGGTATGTCTTAATCAATTTAGGACAGTTTCAATGTTTTGAATTTTAACCTGTATAAGAGAGAAGATAGGCTAATGTGATTTTTCTTTTTACTTTATACAATAATAAAGTATATCTAGAGAAAGTAGATTTGTGATTGTAACGTCTTTTGACAAGCCCATTAGACTGTAGAAAGAGC